>NC_134223.1:20470000-21670000 GCF_965140235.1 Caretta caretta
CACTGAAGCAAGCCGTTTAAAATGACAAAGATGATTATTCTACTCAGAGAAAAATATTTAACAATACAATTTTAGCCCCAGATTCTGCAAACACTTGATTTTAAGCACACGGAAATCAATGGGACTATTAGTGAGTGAAGTTACGTACGCACTTGAGTGTTTGCAGGATCAAGACCTTAGTTCTCAATGTTTTATTTTGCCTATAGCAGTTACATAAAACTGAAAGAAGATACTGAACCATCCTCATTTATAATCCAGCACAACTGTTTTTCAATCTAAAATTGCAATGGACAAAATCTAAAATTCATTTTACAAAGCCTCAACGTGATTTAAAACAGTTATTTGTATTTGTTTTAGATCAAGTAATTTAAATTATGACAATGATTTAGATGCCTTTATTTTAATCACTCCATCCTGGAAATACTCCTGAACAGCTGGGAGGAGAGGGTATGGAGCACAGCTGTGTCAAACTGGAGCACACACACTATGGTTTATTTCTAATGAGCAAATAACCCCCGCTTCACCACTCTGCCTCCCCCCACCACCTTTAAAAAAAATAAAAAAAAGCCAGTCAACTGCTCTCCTATTGTATTAATGGAATTAGGAGGACACTTTTTTAGGTGCATCTCAAAAGCTATTCCCATAGCTTGGTCAGCAATTCGTGGTAACTGCAGAAAAAATATAGCATTGTCTCATACTGTGAAGAACTACCCCACAATTTGGATTCTGGTCCCTTTAGAATCATGATGCTGTGGACAACTGAATTTGAAGATCCAACAAAATCTTTCACCTGTGATCCAAGGAAATAATTGGACCAAAGTCTCCAGAAGTGAAAGAAGTGTGCATTAGCCTACTGTATTTTGTGACTATTCACGCACAATAACTTGTAGTAAACATGTCTGTCTAACTAGCAAGCAAGCAGAGTCAGGTAGTCAGATGTCCACATTCTAGTATTTGCACCTGCAATTAAGGCCACAAGAGAGGCAATTTTTCAACATCAGGTGGTGAACATGAAGTTCAGGATTTATTTGTGATCCCTTGGCCAAAGTCCACACCTGCAACATTTTTTCTAATTTCAATTATATATGAAAGACTTGGCTCCTGGATTCTACTGCTGGCTGGTAGTGTTTGCTAGGAGTTAAATATATCCTGTGGAGTGGGTTCTCAGAAAGCCTTGTTTGATCAGGGATTACTTTGTGGGCTGCATGGTTTAAATCAGAGATGCTTTGCCATCTGGAATATTAAAAGTAAACAAAGAACCAAAGATTAGTAACATTTCATCAGGAAGTACAGTTAAAAGTGTTTTTGCCTTGGGCAACAGGTAGGTAAGTTTACTACAGCCTGTCAGTTCCTTTGTAGCAAGAGACAAGTACTGGGCTTGTTCCAAGTAATTTCTAGCTTCGTATGGCCTCAGTCCATAAGAGGGCAACTGTTGGAGGACTGAACCTCATCAGTATATGATTAAATGCTTTAGACAAAATGCATTAACTACTAACATTTGCCTGCACTCCTATAGAGCTTGAGAAATGAACAGAAATGCCTTGATTGCATTATTAGTGATGAAAACGAAGGCAGTCTGCATCTAAGGCCTGGTCTACACTACGAGTTTATGTCAGATTTAGCAGCATTAAATCCGAATTAACCCTGCACCCATCTACACAACGAAGCCATTTTTTCGACATAAAGGGCTCTTAAAACCGATTTTTGTACTCCTCCCCAAGGAGGGGATTAGCGCTGAAATCGACATCGCCGTTTCGAATTAGGGTTAGTGTGGACGCAATTTGAAGGTATTGGCCTCTGGGAGCTATCCCACAGTGCGCCATTGTGACCGCTCTGGACAGCACTCTCAACTCAGATGTACTGGCCAGGTGTACAGGAAAAGCCCCAGGAACTTTTGAATCTCATTTCCTGTTTGGCCAGGTGAGCTCATCAGCACAGGTGACCATGCAGTCCCAGAATCAAAGAAGAGCTGCAGCATGGACTGAACAGGAGGTACTGGATCTGGTCGCTGTATGGGGAGAGGAATCCGTGCTATCAGAACTACGTTCCAAAAGACGAAATGCCAAAACATTTCAAAAAATCTCAGAGGCCATGAGGGACAGAGGCTACATCAGGGACGCAACACAGTGCCGCGTGAAACTTAAGGAGCTCAGACAAGCGTACCAGAAAACCAAAGAATCAAACAGACGCTCCGGAACAGAGCCCCAGACACGCCACTTCTATGCTGAGCTGCATGCAATTCTAGGGGGGGCCACCACCACTACCCCACCCCTGTCCATGGACTCCGAGGATGGGATACTCTCCGCCATGGCTGAGGATTTTGCAGATGGGGAAGATGAGAAGGATGACGAGCTTGAGGAGAGCACACAGCACACCATTTTCCCTGACAGCCAGGATCTTTTTATCACCCTGACTGAAATACCCTCCCAACCCAATGAAGCTGGAGAAGGGACCTCTGGTGAGTGTACCTTTTAAAATACAATACAGGTTATAAAAGCAAGCTTTTTTTAATGATTAAGTAGCCATGAGGACTTGGGATGCATTCGTGGCCAGTACTGCTACTGGAAAAGTCTGTTAACGTGTCTGGGGATGGAGCGGAAATCTTCCGGGGACATCTCCATGAAGTTCTCCTGGAGGTACTCTAAAAGCCTTTGCAGAAGGTTTCTGGGGAGAGCAGCCTTATTCCATCCTCCATGGTAGGACACTTTACCATGCCATGCTAGTAGCAAGTAATCTGGTATCATTGCATGACAAAGCCTGGCAGCGTATGGTCCAGGTGTTTGCTGGCATTCAAGCAACATCCGTTCTTTATCTCTGTGTTATCCTCAGGAGAGAGTGATATCGTTCATGCTAACCTGGTTGAAATGGGGGAGTTTGATTAAGGGGACATTCAGAGGTGCCTGTTCCTACTGGGCTGTTTGTCTGTGGCTAAAAAGAAATCCTCCCTCCAGTTAGCCACGCAGTGGGAGGGGGGGGGCCTTTGGCGCTGAGCTGTTCGCTTTTGGCTAGCAGGGATCTTCCTTTCCCAGCCATCCCATGTTGATGTTGATGAAACGTCCCTTGTGATCCATCAGTGCTTGGAGAACCATTGAAAAGTACCCCTTACGGCCTATGTACTGGCTGCCCTGGTGGTCCGGACCCAAGATAGGGATATGCGTTCCGTCTATAGCCCCACCACAGTTAGGGAATCCCATTGCAGCAAAGCCATCCACTAGGACCTGCACATTTCACAGGGTAACTACCCTTGACATCAACAGATCACTGATTGCGTTGGCTACTTGCATCACAGCAACCCCCACAGTAGATTTGCCCACTCCAAATTGATTCCCGACCGACTGGTAGCTGTCTGGCGTTGCAAGCTTCCACAGGGCTATTGCCACTCGCTTGTGAACTGTGAGGGCTGCTCTCATCTTGGTATTCTTGCGCTTCAGGGCAGGGGAAAGCAAGTCACAAAGTTCCATGAAAGTGCCGTTACGCATGCAAAAGTTTCGGAGCCACTGGGAATCATCTCAGACCTGCAACGCTCTGTGGTCCCACCACTCTGTGCTTGTTTCCCGGGCCCAGAATTGGCATTCCATGGCATGAGCCTGCCCCATTAAACACCATGATCTCCAAATTGTGGGGTAACGTGGTTTTAGAGAAAAGTGTGTTCAGGGCCTCATCACCGCATTGCCATCGCCTCCTCGCCTGGTTTTTCAGGTGCTGGTTCTGCATACACTGCACGATAATGTGCAAGGTGTTTGCAATGGTCATAACTGCTGGGGTGAGCTGAACGGGCTCCATGCTTGCTATGCTATGGCGTCTGCTCCTGCTCAGGCAATCGAGGGAAAAGGGCGCGAAACGATTGTTTGCCGTTGCTCTGGCGGAGGGAGGGGAGATGGACAACATGGCTTACAGGATTGGCTTACAGGGAATTAAAATCAACAAAGGGGGTGGCTTTGCGAGAAACAAAATGGCCCCCTCAAGGACAGAACTCAAAACTGGGTTTAGCAGGCGGTTGATTTCACGGAGGGAGGGAGGAGAAAATGAGTACAAAACAAATCTGGTCTATTTCTTGTTTTGATCCACTTCATCTGTCTTTATACATCTTGCTGGCAGCAGACTGTGCAGTATGACGGCTGGCCATCGTCTTCTGCTGGCTGCAGGTTAAAAAAAGACAGTGCACTGCCAGTAGGACTGAATCACCATGAGACGAAACTTAAAAGGGAAATGACCTGGCTGAGTCACTCCCATGTTTGCCCAAGTGCCCTGACCTCATCGAGGTCGGTTAAAAGAGCACCCTGGACTACGTCAACGACGGCTACCAGTCATACTGCACTGTCTGCTGCCAAAAGGCAACGAACTGCTGCTGTGTAGCAATGCAGTACCGCGTCTGCCAGCACCCAGGAGATGTACGGTGACAGTGAGCTGAGCGGGCTCCATGCTTGCCGTGGAACGGCGTCTGCACAGGTAACTCAAGAAAAAAGGTGCAAAAAGACTGTCTGCCCTTGCTTTCACGGAGGGAGGGAGGGAACGGGGGCCTGACGATATGCACCCAGAACCACCCACGACAACGTTTTAGCCCCATCAGGCACTGGGATTTCTACCCAGAATTCAAATGGGTGGTGGAGACTGCAGGAACTGTGGGATAGCCACCCACAGTGCAACGCTCCGGAAGTCTATGGTTGCCTTGGTACTGTGGACACACTCCGCCGACTACATGCACTTAGAGCATTGTGTGGGAACACACACAATCGACTGTATAAAAATGCTTTCTACAAAACCGACTTCTATAAATTCGACCTAATTTCGTACTGTAGACAAGGCCAAAGAGATCTAGCCAACCAAAGTGAGGTCATGGACCATGCTTCAGGACTCTATATCTCCTGAACCTTAAGCACTCCTGCCTGGTTTGCAATCACAGCATCTAGAATTGAAAAAGCTTTAGTGCCACTGAAAATTTCTTCTGGCTCCCACTGTGCGGATGTGATGAGTTAAGAGACCTACTCTTCTCTTCATGACAACACATTGCCTACTAGCAACAACAAGAGATGCACAAACACTGACAGAATTGTGTGTTCAAAGAGTGCAGCTATTTCTGATAGAATATCCAAGTTTAATATTGAGTTATGTTTTACATAACCTTCTTTCCAATGTTCACCTGAATTTCCTGTCAGGAGGCTAGCTTGCCCATGATTAATAAGAAGGAACCAAGAACTGGAGAGACGGACAATCTAGTTTTTAGCACTGCAAATGAACCGGAACACTCGAGTACACATCTCTGTTGGAACACAAATTGATGTGGACCAGACTGACTTCTACTCTAAGCATGCAGTGTTACTGTTTGAAATGGCTCATTACAAATGAATTACTGCAGGAGCACCCAGAGCTTAGTTTTACATCCAAACTCTGGAGAGAGCTTGCAGATTCACTAACTGGACACCATACCATCTTGGAGAAGAAACATTACTTTTAGCCCATGTAACAAAATACACGATATTCTGAGTGCTTTTCAAGTGTAGGACCTCGAACATAAAATGGTTTTCTACTATTTGTTACTGTAGAAAAATTTATTTTGCCAGATTTATTCAGCCCTGAAACCTAATTTCTTTTGAACATGAATTACCCTCAGTGGTAAAAGCTGCCTTTGAAAAGACTGGCACAGATGACATCTAATTAATCTGAAAGCAACAAGCCCATTAACCATCACAAAGACTGGCATAATCATCTTGCTATTATCATACACTGAATGAGGATAACTACAGTACACAGCAGAAGCCATTCTTGGGCAATCCCTGGATAAACTGCAGACCTGGAAATGAAGTACATAGCCTTGCTGATTAGACTGTGTGCAGAATGAAGAAATGAACAATACAGAGTCGCTCTCAAAATCCACACTATTCAGACTTCCCTGTTTAATTAGAACAATTAAGTTAGTGAGTTCACGGACTTCCTCTTACAATGGCAAATCAGGGTTTCCTGATCAGCATGTTAAAGTAACATTTTGTAACGTGGGTTTAAGTTTCATATCAAGTTTAGCTTAAGAGGTTGTTATACTAATGGGTTGTAAATGATTACATTATCTGGGAGTGTGGCAATAAAACTGCCAGAGAGAAAGAATTGGTGAACAGAGCCTGAATTTGGTTCAGCTGATCAGCTTATAGATTGCTGCCCATCACTCCCGGTACATTCACGTGAATGAACACCTGCTATGCTGCACAACACTCCAAGTATATCCTAACATTTTATGGACTTCCACTGAACATTAACTTAGCAACAGCTCAACACAAATGAGAGGACCAGCAGTGAAACTGTTAACAGGGAAACACCAAGACCTCTGTCATCCTAAGCAAAGTGCGTAACATGCAAGATCAAAATGCTCTTTATGGAGAAAAAACATTTTGGACTGCTTTACCTGTTTGAATTTTTAAGGTATTCAACTAGTACTAGGGGTTCTGTAACTATTAGTAAATCAGATACTTTGATAAACGTTCACATTCTGAAGGATATTTGAACAGTGAGGAGTTTTCTGAGCCTGATTTAGATAGGGGTTGGCACACTTTCTGAACTTAACCTCCTGGTTCCAGTTAAATTTTCTTATTTCTTTAGCGTGCAAAATAGCATCTTCCCATTTCTGTACCACTCCAAAATTTGATAAAGCAACAGGAGAAAGGTTATTTATCCTACCTTTAATTCATTAGGTGGCTGAGCATCATACAGCAGGGGCCCTTTGATCAGCTGCAGGTCATGTGTGGCAATGGTTGCTGCTGTTCGTTTCTCACAGATGTCGTCATGAAGTTTGATCTAACAAAATGTGCAGGACACAGAAATATGAAGTTACCAGTCAATGTCCTTCAGCATTCCTATACCATTACCAAATTCAACCTTACTCTAAGTTGTCTTATTAAACTAGTCCCTTAGCGTCAAAACATTTTTGCCCCCCCTCCATCAATTTTGTCTTTTTCCATTTGACAAGCCTTTGCTTCCCCCTCTGTTGGATCAGGCTGAAAGCAATAGTTCTCTTTACTTGTTCACAAAAGAGTAATTCACCACTGTCCACATGGCACTGGAAGGAATGCTTGTTAATTTGCTGATTATAATTACGCTCTGTAGCATTGGATTGAAATGGATAGATGTTGGTAAACTATTTCAACTGACATACTGAAATTGACGGGAAAAAAAAAAACACTAACAGTCAACGGGAGCGCAGCCTCCCTGCCTTGCACCTACAAGGACTGGGTGTCACCATCCATGTGGCAGTGCAGGGAGCCCTCTGCAGCCCTCTGCCAGGCCCTGCTCTCACCAACTGGGAGTGCTGGGGATCTCTATTCTGCCATACCAGGACAAGAACATTCCTTACCCCTTTTGCCTGCAGGGATTCAATGTCACCAGCCCAGAGAGCCCTCTGCAGCTCTGCCGTCACAGCCCCACCCACTCACCAGCCAGGCATGTAGAAGCCATCCCTGTGCAGGAACTGTTCAGCAGCAACCTGGGGTCAGGGACTCTGCTCTACCAGGCCAGGCCCACAGCCTTCCCAGCACCTTGTACCCTTGGTCCCTTCGACCATACAGGGAGTCCCCTGTATTCCCCTACTGTCAGTGCTGCCCTAACCCCAAATCTAACCCCTGCTTAATTTCCAGCAACTGTAAAAATTAAGGATACATTTATACTGCAAAAAAGCCTCGCAGCAGCAAGCCTCAAAGCCCATGTCAATGACTTGGGCTCATTCTATAGGACTATAAATAGCAGTGTAGACATTCGGTTTGGGTTGGAGCCTGGGCTTTGACACTTGGTGAGTGGGGTGGATCTCAAAGACAGGGCTCCAGCCTGAGGAAGAACATTTACACTGCTATTTTTATCCCCATATGTGAGCCTGGGTGAACTCAGACATGCTGTTATGGGTGGGGTTTTTTGTATTTTTTTTTTTACCCTTAAAAAAACACCAAACACACTGTTGAAATTAGAGAAAAAACAAATTTCTGCCAAGCCTAATTATAATGCAGAAACAGAAGAGAGGAGTTCAGACTGTTTTGCTGGTTCCATAAAAATGGAGACTTAAAAACAAAACACAATTAGGGAGCAGATAAAATGCTTCTATTTAGACATTTAGCATATCAATTACACACAGAAGCAAGAGGAACTTCCCTCCAGCTTACAATGCTAAGATAGGTCAAATTTTGCACCGCACCACTTGTTTTTCTTCCAGAATAATCTTCCCCATCCTCCACTCTCTCCTCCCCACCCCTAAATCCCATACTTATTTACTATACAAGTAAAGAAACTGAGTATTCAAAGGTGCTTATTACCACATATATGGCAAAGCTAGCAAACCCGTGAAAAGAAACTGATCCAATCTCAACAAGGTGTTTTGGGGAAAACACTCCACTGCAGCCTGCAACTTCAAATGCAATTGTTATGCATAATATTTTGAAAGATTGTGCATTTGTAAGCATCAATTACCGTATGGGACCAAAGTTGTGCTTTTTGGGTGATCTATCCCACTAATTCTCCGTTTTCCATTAGGAAATGTGTAGCACAGCCCAAGTCAACTAAGGTAGAAAAAACTACAGATGCACAAGGACCTGCACATTTGAGAAAAGCAATCATTTGCCCTCTAGTGGACAAGGTGACTAATGTACCAGTTAGGAAATTTTTTCAAAC
Organism: Caretta caretta; assembly: GCF_965140235.1. Taxonomy (NCBI): domain Eukaryota; kingdom Metazoa; phylum Chordata; order Testudines; family Cheloniidae; genus Caretta; species Caretta caretta. The sequence continues at coordinate 20,478,641 of NC_134223.1, forward strand.
ATACCACCTTCAAGTCTGAAAACTAGAGTACAAACATGTGCCATTAGTATGGCTTAATACAGTTTTAAAGCCACATATGGCATTTAAAACTAGACTGGACAAAGCACTGAAGAACAGTTGTAGGAAACTACCAGTCCAGCACCAGAGAAAAAAAACATTATAATCTAACTCAGTGATACTCAGACTGAAGCTCATAAGCTGCAAGTGGCTCTTTAGTGTGTATTCTGTGGTTATTTGCAGCACATATTAAAACACTGAGGGATTTAATTATTAATCAGTCTAAGTTATTAACCAATAAGGATGCTTGCATTATGTTAACAACCAATTGTAGTTGATAAAATAATAATATAATCTATATATTAGATATTCTCACACCAATATATAAACTAAATATTTCCTGTCATACTATTGAAATATGACTATATAGTACTATAGTGAATGAAACAATGAATTCACACTACTGTGACTCTTTTGGGCAATGTTGATCATTGATTTGGCTCCTGAGCCACTGAGGTCTGACTATCACAGATAGAAACAATCTTTGCCGAGTCTAATTTTAACATGGATTCACAGTTATCCTTCATTCCCGGAACATAATGTATATGGCAAAGCTACAAGGATCTTTTAAACTGGTAGAGGAAATCTGTGCGCTTATGTGGCACCCTCCACAATAGTATTTCAGCTTCCAACACCTTTTTAATAAAGAAAGCTTTGAAATTTGCAGTAGATCACGCAATTTAGTGCAAACTGGGGCAGAAATCTGATAGGAAAGCAAACTGTACATAAAGGAATAGATGCAAGTTGTTTTGTACTGTTATATTGCAATCTAAAGTCACCCAGAATTTAAAAACATCAATGTTCATCATAACAACTGATCAGTTACTTCCTTGGTTGGGAAAAGCTCTCTCTCTCTCTCTCCCCCCCTCAAAAAACTAAACTTATGTTCTTACAGAGAAGCTGTCCTCGAGGTTTATGCCTATGTGCAATAGCTTCTTTAGTCACTCTGTTTTCTCTTTAATAGAGTCTATACCCAGGAACAGACTGTTCCTAACTCTGTTCATTTGGAATGGGAGTAAAATGATATCACTGAAAACGCATTCACAAAAGTTCTAGCCTAATCCTTCAATAATTACCTGTGCAGAAAGAAATCTCTTCAAGGCATTTCCTTGCTTCAAATTCATTCCCTTCACCACACAGCCAACAATGTATGGCCGAACTTCTTTTATATTTGGACTAACTTTAACTACCACTGGAGCTGGATTTTCTGCAATGTGCAGAATCTTGATCATCAGTTTATTCACCTCTTCCAGCTTGTCTTGTTCCCCATCTCCACTATCCTTTTTCTGGCGTTTATCCCTCTTTTTTTTTTTACTTTCCTCTTTATCAAAGTTGTCTGGCTTCCCTTTTCCTTTGCCACCTCCTCGGCCTCCAACCCGCAAGTACTCCAGGATGGATTTTGTCTGGCAGCTATTGACCATTTTCTCCAGCCGCTTGTCTTTCAGTTTGTTCCCTCTGAAGTTAACCTCCTTTAATTTAGGGCAGTCAGCAAGCTCAACAGGGATTTCTGATAACTCATTATTGGAAACATCCAGGATCTGAGGGAGGAAAAGCATTTACAAAGTTAGACTGGCTGCATCTAAAAAGCTTGAGCCTCACTCACCCTTGGCATGCTGTTTGCTCAGAAGGCAGCTAGATGCCACAAGGTAAGGTATGGCATAAAATATCTACATGAAGAGATTCCATAACACCAGGTTGAAAATGCTTGAAATTTAAATCAGTTTTTTTCCCCCCAAAAAAGAAAAGGTAATTTGTTTTAGCTAACACTAGAGCCAGGATATGCCATTCTATCAATGCACCGTTACATAGTTCATGAACTCTGCCAGTTCCTCTATACAACACCCATTACTTTTAGAACTGGTAATGTAGCCGAATCCAACATATCAACCTTTTCCCATGAAGGTCTAATCACCACCCATGCTGACAACTCTCAAGTCATGCCATATTTGTGACTTTCTTAAAGCCCCAGTATCCAGGATCAATTAAGTGAGAATCTCATCTTCCATTAAAAAAGTTTCTAGACCTCTTGGTTGTGGAAAAAAGCTCGATAACCTGAACCAAATGAAACCTAAAGGCTCAGAAACTAGAAAGCAAATAAAATGAAGCCCAAATGGGTTGTCTGTTACAATCACTTTTTTTAAAGTGCCTAACTTATGCTATTTGTACACTGGGGTTGGCAAAACAGCATCCCTCCCTTCCCACAGGGCTCCACCATCACCCCCATTCCAACCCACAGGAAACTACCTGCAATGTCCTGTGGGGTCCCAGCCCCTCAACCCCTTCTCCGCCCACCGTATGGGGGGCCCAACCTCACACCCCCAAGGGGTAGCCAGTCTCTTTGCCCAGCCCCTTCTCCTCATCCTCCCCCCCTGACCTTGAGGGCCGGCAGGTTGGCGATGGTAGAGCCCAGCTCCTGCAGCCCGTTGTCGGCTGCCTCCAGCTGGCTGAGCAGCGGGAGGAGGCTGGAGGCGCCCGGGGGCAGGAGGCCGCCGGGCAGGGCGCTCAGGCGGTTCCCGGAGAGCAGCAGGGTCTGGAGCTGGGGGGCGTCCCGGGCCAAGCCCGGCCCCAGCTCCCGGAGCCGGTTCCCGGTGAGGTTCAAGCTCCGCAGCTGGGGGAAGGCGGGGGCCCCCCCCGGAGCGCAGGGCCCGGCCGGGCCCAGGGCTCCCCCCAGCGCCGCGGGCAGCGTCTCCAGCCCGTTGCCGGACAGGTCCAGCAGCCGCAGGGCCGGCAGGGGGCCTCCCAGCCCCGGGCCCTCCGGAGCGCCCAGCCCCGCCGGGCCCAGCCCGTTGCCGCGCAGCACCAGGGTGTGCAGGGCCGGCAGCGCCGCCGCCAGCCCCGGGCCCAGCTCCCGCAGCGCCCCGCAGCCGCTCAGCTCCAGCGCCTGCAGCAGCGGCAGGGCCAGGAGCCGCGGGGGCAGGCGGCCGCCCCCCTCCCGGATGCGGGCCTCCACCGCCGCGCCGGGGAGAACCAGCTCCCGGCGCCGCTCCCGCTCCGCGGCCTCCAGCTCCGGCCAAGCGGCCGGGTCCGCCATTCTGCCCGCCGACCCCGCACTTCCGGGTCACGGCACTGCTTCCAGGGGCGGCGCTGGCCTGGGCTTGGGCGTCTCACCATAGAGACATAGAGACCGTAGAGAGCGGCCCGGAGGGCGGGCGAGAGCGTGCCGCGCCACACCCGGCACTGCCATAGAGCGAGGGGCCGCCGGAGAGGCTAGAGGGTCCCGTTGCCATTTCAAAGGCAGGGCAGTGGGCCTGGCTGCCATAGAGAGCAGCCCAAAGGGAGGCTAGAGTGTCCCACCAGCCTTCCCCCCTCAGTGCCGACCTGCCCGGAGGCCGCTTGCAGGGTGGGGGGGTCTCTGGCCCCGGCTGAGGGTGTATCTGCGGGGCCGCACAGAGGGTCGCCAGTTCCGGGGGGGTGACTCCCTGGAGGCTCCGTCCCATGCCACCAGCTTTAAAATTAAGGTATCGATCTTTCACTCCTGGCGGCCCCGGGACAATCCCGGAGGGTTGGCAACCCCGTGTAACGGCGGGCCCGGGCCCTGCGGCCGCGGGCGTCCGTCGGTGGTGAACTCACAGCCGCTCCCAGAGGCCGCCCGGGCGGCTGCTGGGCCCACTGGGGCCAGCGGGGGGTGACACTGATCTAACCGCGTGGCGCAGGCCCGAGGTCGATCTGGTTTTTAAGTGTAGACCTGGCCTAGCCCTGCGTGCAAAGCTGAGGGCAGATTTCAGGCCGTGGGTGGTGCCCGGCTGCGCCATTTTGTCACAAGGTGGCAGTGCTCAGAAGGGCCCGGTTTCTTCGCCTCAAAGGATGGGAAGTACCTTCTTTCACTGAGGTAAACGGGGCTAAATTTCCATGAAATGAGTGTGGTTGAAGGACACTGGAAGAAGAGAGAGCGCTCGCTACCCCAGTCTAGGCAGGGAGACGTGGGGGAGGGAATCATTCTCCTTTTCCCACCTCTATTCTCTCAAATGGGTAGCAAAGAAAAATTAAAAAAAAAAATTATGGTGAACGACTATTAAGGTGCAAAGTCAATCACTCAAAAGTTAGGAAATGCCAGTAATGCCTATTCAGCCTTAATTCATCTCCTTTCTGCATATGAATTATGATACAGTCTTTAATTACAAAAAGAAAAGGAGGACTTGTGGCTCCTTAGAGACTAACCAATTTATTTGAGCATGAGCTTTCATCACACTCTGATGAAGTGAGCTGTAGCTCACGAAAGCTCATGCTCAAATAAATTGGTTAGTCTCTAAGGTGCCACAAGTACTCCTTTTCTTTTTGCGAATACAGACTAACACGGCTGTTCCTCTGAAACCTGTCTTTAATTACATAAGCACATACTATTTTTTCCAAAGGAATTTGTCCCTTTAAATCCACACACATATTTGACCTTAATTATACAACATGTAACCTTTAGATGTGAAATAAAATGTGTTAAAAATAAAATAGGAACCGTTTAATTTCCCAAATAATTTAGAAAATGGTTTTTGGTACTTTGTGGACTTCGTGAATTAGAGCAAGAAAATATTATAAAGGGGTGTTATATGGCAAGGGATTTTAATACTCTCCGCACAGAGGGTCCTAGGCTTGGGGCTCCCTGCAGGGCCATGAGGGTAGCTGCGGCTTGGGCATCAAGCCAAGCATATCTGGATACCCGATGATATATTTAAAAGATGAACATTTAATTCCATTATTATTAAGAGATAATGATTAATCAACCTCATTTACAAGACTCCCCTATGAAGGGAATTGGGGTTCTTCAAACAGTGAAAATGTAATAATTATAAACTAGAGCTATGCAAACTTCTTAAGAGACACACTATAAAAGCCAAACACTTCAAAAAGCCAAACAAACCAAGTAGGATAATTAAGTATACTCTATCTTGGTATCATAAAGAACTAGTTCACATTCTCCTGTCATACTGAAAGAAACTTCAAAAAAATATACACTATGTTACAGAAACACGGATACCAGCAACATCAAATGCTATCTGTGTCTTCAGAGTATGTCTCTAACTTCTAGTAAAAACACTAGGAGTGAATCTATTGCTCTGCCAATAGAGGGGGTATTATGCCCATGTATGTATCAGTATACTACCAGAAAGCAAGATGACTAGGGCCATATGTTGCTCAATTAGAGCAAGAAAATATTATAAAGGGGTGTTATAGCGAGGAATATTAATACTCTCCACACAGAGGGTCCCAGGCTTGGAGCTCCCTGCAGGGCCATGCAGATATTTGCGGCTCGGGCATCAAGCCAAGCAGTTTTGGCCTCAGGTGGTGGCCTGGGGAGCCAGACCTTTCCTGGCAGGCCCGCCCTGGGGAGTGGCCCTGCCGTTGGCCCAAGGCCAGGACACCAGAAGCACTCTGCACATCTCTCCATCTCCTGGGATGGGCTAGCTCCAGGCTAGAGAAGTGGTAAGCTGGAGCCAGACCTGCTGACGGTGTTCCTGGCAGGTGTCGAGTGCAGGGTCCCAGGCGGGGCACACTGATGCCTAACTGCTGGCAGGGGTCCGCTGCCCAGCATGGAGGGCAGCTGCTGGCTGCACACAGTGCTGAGGGCAGATGTGAGCGTCTCCTGTCTCCTGCCATGCTGCTCAACCTGCACCAGCTGTGGCAACTAGAGCCAGGGTCCAGGGGGCACTGGGCCCCCCGGGGCTGGCTCCAGCTGGCCCATAGTAGCCTGAGCCTGGGCTCCTCTTCGGAGGCGCTGCACCCTTCCCCAAGGGCAGGACGCTGGACTGCGTGGTGCCGGGTGCCCCGGGCAGGCTTGGGCAGGTGGATAGGTGATTCCACCCCTTGCTAACGCTCCGCCACCGCCGTTACTTCCTGCTGTGGCTCAGACACCCGAGAAGTGCCTGGGCGACCGCACTGCCCTGCTCTTTGCCGTCCAGTCAGGGCTGGAGCACTTTGAGTGGCAGGGGGCCGTGCAGAGCCACGAGCTGGAGTTCATAGAATATCAGGGTTGGAAGGGACCCCTGAAGGTCATCTAGTCCAACCCCCTGCTCGAAGCAGGACCAATTCCCAGTTAAATCATCCCAGCCAGGGCTTTGTCAAGCCTGACCTTAAAAACCTCTAAGGAAGGAGATTCTACCACCTCCCTAGGTAACGCATTCCAGTGTTTCACCACCCTTTTAGTGAAAAAGGTTTTCCTAATATCCAATCTAAACCTCCCGCACTGCAACTTGAGACCATTACTCCTCGTTCTGTCATCTGCTACCATTGAGAACAGTCTAGAGCCATCCTCTTTGGAACCCCCTTTCAGGTAGTTGAAAGCAGCTATCAAATCCCCCCTCATTCTTCTCTTCTGCAGGCTAAACAATCCCAGCTCCCTCAGCCTCTCCTCATAAGTCTCGTGTTCTAGACCCCTAATCATTTTTGTTGCCCTTCGCTGGACTCTCTCCAATTTATCCACATCCTTCTTGTAGTGTGGGGCCCAAAACTGGACACAGTACTCCAGATGAGGCCTCACCAATGTCGAATAGAGGGGAACGATCACGTCCCTCGATCTGCTCGCTAAAAGGTCATCAGAAAAAGTTTGTTCCTATGTTACTAAAACTTTAGGTATTACCTTACTATATTTACTATGACAAACAGAATTTTAAACCTGCATTTATTTTTCACCATTTATGCTGTGTTTACTTTTTCCACATCAGTCACTGGAGACAATGAAAACAGAACTGGCCTGCCTTGTCACGTTCACAAAGTTGTGTTTGGATCACAACCCTGAAGGGGAAAGTTTACATGTAAACAAAGTTTCCACTGAAAATTAAAAAACACACAAATACACAAAAACATTTAAAAGCTTTAAAAAGTGTTAACACAACATCCCTTTGGGTATGATCGACACCAGCAAACTATGTAGCCGTAACTCAACAGCGGTGGAACCGCTGGAAGACAGCGGATGTTGAAGCTGTAGTGTAGGGCTCAGCTATTTTTGCTACTGTCTCATCTAACTTTGCTCAAAAGCTGAAGGACATCAGCAAGGTGCGGCTCCTCTAGTGCTAGCAATGGTACGGATGGAACAGTGATAACCTGCCCGTGCTTTAAGCCCTGAGGTGCATAGACCTGCACAGAACAGAATTAGTGCAGCACCAGGAGTGAGTTACAGCTGTGATGTTTACTAGGGCATATACAGCCAACAGAAATTTGGATCCATTCTGCTCATCCCAGAAGCCTGGAATGTTAGAAGAGAAATAACGTTATTTACAATATGTAATCCTGAGTTTATTCATGGAGAGAGGAGATGCTTGCATTTTAGAATTTCATGGTGCTAGCCTGCAGAAAAATGAGTACCATTCTCCTTTACATAACATGTGCAACATTTAAAAAAAAGCTATCAAAATAATGTAAGAATGGCGTTACTAGGTCAGACCAATGGTCCATCTAGCCATGTATCCTGTCTTTGACAGTGGCCGGTACCGGAGCTTCAGGGGAAGCGATCCACTGGTCTTCCCCTCCTGGCTTCTGGCAGTCAGAGATTTCGAGTTGCCCAACCATGTGGTTGCATTCCTGACTATCTTGGCTAATAGCCATTGGTCCATCTATTCTCCATGAACTTATTTAGTTCTTTTTTTAACGGAGTTTATTTTTGGCCATCACAACATTCCATGGCAATCAGTTTCACAGGCTAGTTGTGCTTTGTGTGAAGAAATACTTCCTCTTATTTGTATTAAACCTGCTGCCTGTTAATTTCATCAGGTGACCCTGATTTTTGTATTGTGTGAAAGAGTAAATAACACTTCTCTATTCACTTTTTCCACACCACTCATGATTTTGTAGACCTCTATTCTATCCCGCCTCCCTTAGTGACCTCTTTTCTAAGCTGAGCAGCACTTACGTCCCTCTGTGTAGGGAAGCCGTTCCACACCCTGGATCATATTTGTTGCGTCTCTCTGAACCTTTCTGTATTTTATTTATGGAATTCAAATCCAGTAAGTAATGTCCCCAGTCCCAATAATGTTCAAAAGTGCTGAAGTTTGCCTTGGGTCTTTGTATTAGCAAGTATAAATCCGAAAGCATTTAGCACTGACTAGTAGAACTTAAGGAACCTGTGCAGTTATTGCACAGACGAGGAGCCTAGTTAAACATTAGAAAGTAGCTTAAGATAGTAGGAAAGCAGTTCATACACCTGCTGTGAGGTGCTGACACATGAAATGGGAAGATGCACATTTTAGACAAGTGACCTAAGCATCACAACTTTCAAACACCTTTGAGATGAGCGAGTCCGAGCCAAGGAAAGGATTGGAGATGTCAGAAAGAAGCAATACTGAATTCCTGAAAACAATGCCAGGTTCAGCCCCAAATTTATCAGCTATTCAAAATGGTGAGTAACAGTAGAATATGAATAGAATATGGCCTTTATTCCAATTCCTGGGGCTTAACCTATAGACGACGTAGTTATAAAAGTCTACCCCTGGCCCTGTTTTCTGGGCAGCCCCCTACACAAATTAAGAGACAGCGAGCATATTTGCTGCTTCAGTTATGTGAAAGATTTAACTAAATGCCTTTGTTTTAACTGTTAATCATCTGATTCATAAGACACCACACTCTGAGAAGGGTCACATTTACCAATGCAGTGCACCCCAGGAGGGCCCAATCCAGCAAACATTTACACGCATGAAAACCTTTCCAGACAGGAGTAGATCCATTGAATTCCAGGTATAAAAGATTACAGGTTTGGACCATTCAAAGGTAAGCTGTACTCTGGGATCTTATCAACTGACCCTGCAGTCACTACACAGGCTAAACTCTGAGCAAAGTCAACAGGACTTTTGCCTGCATAATGGACTACAGGATCAGGTTCTAAAATGGAGAGACCGTTTAATTTCTAACAAATATGTGAAGGAGTGTTTAAAGGTTACATACAACAGCATTTCAAATGCAAGTGCTGCAATGTGCTTATAAAATTCATAGACATGCACGGAGCACACAAACAAGCTCTATTAAAAACTGTACACTACAAATATAGTATATACAAAATACAATAAATACAGCAAATTCGTATCAATGTGGCAAAAGAAAAAATATTGCTTTCAGATTACTATAATCCCATATTTCTGGATCCTGCTGTGGACAGTGGTGCAGAACAATTAATTTTATCTTGGAAGGAAATATCCTGAAATTTACAATGAATAAAAGGTGTTTTAAGTGCTGTTCCAGGGTGTACATGAATTTTAACACACTACACCTCAGAACTCAGTGTTCTGTTTAAAGCAGAACTGCACAGTGGAATGTCGATTTATGAATGTTTATTTTACTAAAAAGCTAATGAGAGAAACTGTTATTATGAAATTAGGGCACTGAAAATAACCAAGGGAGAAGGTCACTGGAGCTAAAGCTTTAAAATATATTTTTTTTTAAATGGATTTTTACTTTTTAGTAATTACAGTTCCTAAAACCCTTCCCCATTTTTAAGGCAATATTCAGCCAACCTCTGGGATTCTATTTGGAGCTGAGTCTTGGCATTAACTAGGATTTGGGCAGCACTCCTCCTTGAAAAGTCTAGACTTATGATTAAACAGAAGGGAAGGCCAAATTTCACTAAAGGTACCGGGTCTTTCCTCTCAGTATACACGGCTTTTGTTCGCGTCTCCAAGGATCATTTTGGTGGGCTGAGCTACAGAGGAGAAATCAGTCTCAAGACTATACGCCTCCCCTATTGCTCCCAGCAGTGGAGCTACATGGGTGGCAAATTATGGATCACAAATTTCCTAGAGAGAGACAGAACCTACGAGGTATACCACATTTTCCTTCTCATACGGTCAGTGCTCCTACTAATACCTAAGGAAGGTGCTTGTCCACACACATAAGGGAGGGCATACAGTTCAACATTTTACTATGCATTTACACTAGTATTGTTATTAACAATTTAATAAGCTGCAAATTCCTGTGGTTATGCAAACTGTTCCCTTCTAATCAAGAAGTATTTTCTCCTGTAACAGACATTTCCCCCTCCCACTCTATAGCCTTTATTGGTAGCAGGTTTCTATTAGCCCACTCTTATGAAATCAAACAATTCTATCTAAAGGAAACTTTTGCCATCCCCACAGACTACTAGGCAATGGAGCAACAATTGTATTCAGCTCTGGGGGTGGAAAGTGATGTAGAAGTGCAGCAAGTTAAATAATAAATAGACGGGTAACACTTCAAACAGCTGCTCACAAACACATAGCTGTAGAGTAAGTTAGACTGCGGGTGAAAGTCCAGCCCCACTGAAGTCAATAGCAAGACTTCTATCGAATTCAACAGGGCCAGGATTTCACCATGCATTTTGATGAATAGGCTAGTCTCTTGTCTGCAGTTCAGAAAGCATTACGGTGTCTGAGCAAATAGGGTGGGGAAATCATCGATGGAGACTATGTGGTTGTCAAAGAGGCCATTTAAACAGCAACTTTTCTAGCACTTTGGTGACTGTAAAAAAAAAATTAATTTATTGGGAACTTGTATTGTCTATTGGAGAAACATTTTGGAATATGTACTGCACTAACTGTGCACAGCAAATGCATGTCGTAAAACCCACTGAAAAGTGTAGTAAAAGCCTTTGAACAGTAACTTCTCTCCTTCGAGAGAAACCATTTTTCAAAGCTACACTTCCTGGTAGCTTTTACTCACAGACATGTATTGTTATAAGGGCTGATCCAAAACTCACTGAAGTCAATCGGAATCTTTCCACTAAACTTCACTGGGAGTTGAATTTGGTCCTAAATGAAGAATAAATCATTGTTATAGAAAAAATACTATGCACAATCTCAGTTTAGAAACATGGCAGTTTTGAGCTAAAGCATACAGAACGAAATGACTAGCTTTTTGCAGTTCTGTAAGTTAAATGACCAAAATTATTTCATCCACTTTTGCTAAAACAAAATTTTTCCCCTCAGCCAACAATCTGTCTCCCAGAATGATTAGAAACCCCTGAACAGATGGGATTGCTGTAGACATATAGATGGTACCCACAGTCAATGGTTGTTGCTGAATTACTATCAAATCATGTTAGTATGTGGCATAATGGAGAATTACAGTCTCCAGAGAACGGGATGATATTTTGCTTTACAAGATGTTAGGGTGGATAATAGAGAACAAGGCAGTTGACAAAAACTTTTCAGTTTCTTGTCCTGCTTATAAACTGGGCACCTTATGGGTAGAGAGAAACTACAGGTTGGGTCTTGCAGGATTCAAAATATGTTCCTGGCCTGCGCTGGTGACTCTGCAATGTTATTTCTGAATTAAACAGCTCTAGTAGAGTTTTATTTTAGGGAAACTGATATTTCACAAGTTCACTGCTCCAGGTGTGTATCTGTTCACAAGAGTCCATCTAATCATATTTATGAAATAATTGTTTTGGAAGTACAATCTGCTTTTTTAAATGTGACTTTAACTGACAGAATAATTTATGCTTAAGCCCTTGCTATAAATGTCTAACAGGTACTCTGTATAGACAGGCATATTTTTATAAGTATACATAGTTATTATATAATATACAAGCTGCTACCTGAAATATTCATTATACTGATCATATCAAACTTGGATCTGGAGGTAAGACAGCCAACCCAAAGGAATGTAAGAACAGTTAAAGTTTTTCTAGAAAGAGCATATTGTTTACCCACATCATTCTGTGACTACGGAACATTGGCCAGCTAGAGAATTTCAAAGTGTCTCATAAAGGAATATTTTTAGCTGCTCAAGACTTACTTTCTACTTTAATTTTTGTTAGCTGTATGTTAGAACAGTTGGGTTGTGGGACTCCGATGACAAACTTAATGACAGCAAAGCTACTGTGATCGCAATACAGCTATTGTGTTTCTAATATTCAGTGATGTGTTTCAAAGCCTAAATATGGTAATTTCTCTGTAGATTGGTTTTGATTTGCTGGACTGGTGCAGAAATACACCTAGTCGACCCATACTGTGGGTAAATGATACTATAGTCTTATTGTAGTTCTATTTCGGTACAACTAGCACTTCCCCCCCTCAATCAGATATGTAGTGACACTATTCATTTTACTGTGTCACACACCCAAGCAAGTTTTGACAGAGAACAGTTACCAACAAATTTTATAGTGACTTCATTAAAGTGATAAAGTCACATGATACAATGATTGCATTCTCTAAACAGTTTGGGAATATTTGTCAGTGAACATTAGCTTTGGTTCAAAGGAACAGATACCTCAAAGCTTTGTTCTGAAAACCTGATTTAGTTGGACTCAGAGTCTCAGCTATGCCCCGAGGAAGGGCCAAAAGAGAGACAGTTGTGGCTTCCTGACCCTGGGGCCAGTTCCTTACTTGTCCTAGCATCAAGGATGCTCTTGTTTACACTGGCTACCGCCCTCGTCCCATGGGATCATACACTGACCAGGGACAGCTGAAGCATGCTATATTTTGGCCAGGATCTCTACATTGGTTGCTGCTGCAGTGGGTAGCTCAGGATCTGGCTATGCCGGATCTATACTCCCCCATGCTGAGAGAATCCTCACCAAGGAAGGTTCAGCTGCTTTCTGCTCCCTCTGTGCTACTGGGGAAGTGCAAAAGGAGTGTAGCAGGCCAGAGGCTTTGTCCCTAAAAGACTGCAGATCACTAACAGTGAGATGCAGATTCTTGGGATAATTATACACAACACTACACAGAGAGAACCAATATATAAGCTTTAACTATTGGGTAAATGAAGCAGTCAAACACTATTTGTGGTTGATAAACAGCAGCATGTAGTTCAGGTGAAATGGATGATGTGGGGCTCCTATCACTTGCAAACAAATCTTGGAAATGTTGTGCATTACATAAAACTTGCTCAGTTATGGAGACAAAGGAAACGAGTACTTCTCATGTCATCGCTTTGCATATGTTCTGCCAGTGCTTTTATTCAGGCCCCCTTTTGGGGCAGGGATCTTGCTTCCTACAGAGGGGGATCGAACCTTTGTTGCTGTAGGACCTGATTTGGTTATGGTTAATCCTGCTGCCTTTCCTGGGAAAAGAACAAAGATTATCAATCACAAACAAATACTGCATATCTCTTGCATTTCAAGTACATGCCTTAGCTACAACATTGACAGAAGTAATAAGATTGACTTTGAAGTGACAGGATTACTCACAGGAGTGGTAACAGGAGATGGATCATACATTTGAATCCAGGCCAGGGAGTAAACATTAACATCTGACATGAACATACCATCACTCTGTTCAGAGACCCACCATATGTGACATGAGTTCATGGTCAGAGTTCAGTTCCCAGCTACCTACCTGCCACAGGCATTTGTCTGATGCTTATCAACCCAGTGTCCTAATTTCTAGTTCTCTACAGGACAGATAAAGACTACCTATTCATTTCACTCCATCCCATAGTTAGGATTAGATTAGCATCTCTAATTGGCCCTTCTCAGGCCTGAGGCATATTGACAATATAGCATTTAAGCAGCTGCCTGTGCACTACTGTATCTGTTGGGTTTATAGCATACCGTGTGATATAAGAGGGCAACTACAGCAAGAAGAGTCTTTGTGGTATGCTGCTCCATAAAATGAGCGAACAATAAGACAAAATTAAAAATGAGGCAACTTCTCCACTCCATTACAACAGCGCATCTGTGATGAAGTCATTGAGATTGACTGGAGTATCAGAGGGTAATCTGCCCTCTGTGTGAGCTATTCTATACCAACATATTTAGAAATACAGAGTCAGCATATTCAAATACTTGAATAATGCATTGAACTGTTCTTGACTAAGGATCAACTTGCTTTCTAGAATAGAGCCTTCTGCTTAAATAAGTAAACCAAGTGAAAAGCATAGTAATCACAAGGAAATCCATACCAGGCTGCATCAGCAGAGTTTTATTTAGTGTAGGCACCCTCCGCAGATTCATTTGACAGCCATCTTTGCCCATTAGGTGAGATTTCCAGGCCTATGATCAATTAAGAAACAAGTGGTGTTACAAAAGCAGAGAAATAGCAGGTCTTTCATACGAACGCTATTTCTGTATCTACACATGTGCACAGCCATGTGAATGCGCACACACTTTTTACAGCATCAAAGGAAAAATGAAATGCTAGGTGTCATTTTACTGAGAAAAGCAAGCAGATTTCAATAGTTTTGGCCCGCACTGAGGACAAAATCTGGAACATCTCACAGTCACCTTGGGTTTAAGATGACACATTGTCTCATTCTTTTGCCTATTAACTACGGTCTTGATCAGATTGAGAAGAGACCTCTGAATGAAAGCCAAACATAGATAATCAATTCCTGCTGTAACCTGAACAAGCCTAAATGTAACTCCATCAAATCACTTAGCAAAGCAAATTAAGGTGGGGGGAGAATTGGAGGCACCATTTCCTGCTTCAAGGCTGATCTCAGAAGAAGTAAGGTGGCCATTAAATTCCTGTTTTGCACAGCCTTTGAAAGTAGTTTGCTACCAGTTTGCATTTATTAACCTTGTTCTGAAGCCACAGGCAGAGAATCCCGGCACTTTTTGATATGGTTATGTTCAGGCAGTGTAGGTAATTTCCGTGTTAAAGAACAAACTATTGAAGTCTTAGTGACAAGACTACCAAGACCAATTTGACATTACACTCATTTTCTCTTACCTCCTCTCCTGGGGCGAAGTTTTCATGGCACAATGGACAGCGGTTTGCCACCTTTTCTGGTTTTGCAGCTGAAATGATTAGAAAGAGGGAAAAAAGTTACGCTACTGCCACGTGTTTTGCCCAATGCAAGAGGAGCAGCTTGATCTCCGCCAGTTTCTGTGAGCACGGGATGGAACTGGCTACTATTCTACCTTCCCCTGCCTAGTCAAGAAACCGATGATCAAGAGAAAAAATGAAAAGGAAAGGGAGAAAAGCAAACACAGAAGTGCCTTCAGCTTGTTCTACAGTAATGAGGGTGCTCTAAACCGTGGAGCAATCTTCAGGGGTTTTCTGTTCTTGCTCACAAGACACTTGCACATGCATTAATTGGAGGTAAGTGCAGGGAGCACTGAAAGGCAAAAACATTTAGGCCAAAAATATTCAATCCTTAGCCTCAAGTTAGGATTCCAACACCAGCACCTAAGTTGAAGAGGCTTGATTTTCCAAAGGTATTGAGCTTTTGAGGTATTGAGCAACTCCCCCCGGCTTCACTTATTCCATTTGAAACTACTCACGATTGCAAGTCTTGCCCTTCACATGTTTGGGCAGTTCCTCTTTTAGAATGGCCTCACTACAGCGCTGACATTTCCCAAAGCCATCTTTTTTATCACACTCAGTCAGCAAGTGCTCTGTCAGGCTTGCTATCTCCACCACCTGCAACAGGAACACAGACAGGTGGCTGAGAATACAAGAAATACAGGAATAGACTTGTATTGGGCTATGAAATTAAGAATAATATTTTCAAAAGATCTTAAGTGACTTTAGAGCTCAAGTCTCATTTTTAAAAGTGACTTAGGCACCTACAAGCTTAAATGTCATTGAAAATTAATGAGACTTGGGCTCCTAATTCACCTTTGAAAATAGGACTCAGGGTAAAATTTCAAAATGCCTAAGTCTGGTAACATTCTGCTTGTGTTTCATACACCTGTAACCTGCAAATTTAAAGCAAAAATGTATCGTTATAAGCTTAAAAATAAAACAAGGAAAGGTAACTTAAAACTTGTTCCTGTGTTTAACTCTATTCTTACCTTGAAATACAGTTAGAAATGATTCCATGTATTGTACTGTGTATGAACACAGAAGTTGCTAACACTGCATGTACGTACAGGCAGGCATGGGACAAAACAGGAACACATGCTTCTTCCTGGGATAATCTTTGTACAACATATCAAGCAGCATCTAGATAGATGCTTCAAAGCCATCTTGACTGCCAGTGGTTGAGTAAATCAATGAAAGTTTCACATTAAACACCTCAGTAAGGGCTCCTAGGCCAAGTTCATCATGAAATAAATGGATGCAACTCCCATGGAAGTCTTGGGGTCCACAAGTGGTGTTGTAAGCTGAACTTCAGGTAGAAGTTGGTCACAAAGCAGATGTAAATACTGAAGTACATTTGGACTAATCTAAAAGTCAGTGGGTGTACAAAATAATGGTGCTTACACACTAAAGAACAGAAAGGCAGAGGTGGGAGAAGGAACAGGAAAAGGAATTGAAATAAGCTGTCCCAGGCCTCTCGCTTTTTAGTCCTTGTTTTAATTGCTTCTCTGACTACATCCCTCTTCTGCCCACCTGAGGTGTAAGTTACATTTGTTTTGCACTTTCAGTTTATGACAAATTGGAGCAAGCTACTCGACAGGTAACACTGGAATGTTAAAGTGTCCCCACAAATAAATACATATCTGAAACAGGGCCCACACTGAGCTGGTTAGTAGTCATATGGCATGCTGCCTTGTTCTCCAGAATCTCAACACTTTTTAAAAGACAAAATCTAGTCTCTAGATGCGATAATTATCAACACAGCTCAAAAACATGTATGGAGTGTAACTGATAAAGTGATGCCTGCCCACGTTTGCAGAACCTGAACCAACGGCACTGAGTGTTATTAGCTGCCCGATTCATCTCAATGGGAGCTTACTGAGATGCCTAAAATGTTAACAATACAACTGATTGTCAGACTGTGTAAAAAAGGAGAGGGAGGGTTACATTATGAAAATCTGCACATGCACCATCTACCGTGAATGACAGCTCCCCTTGGCAACTGCAGCAAATGGGTTTGGGAGACACTGCTACATTCCTCCCTCAATCAAGAAAGAGTTGAGCCCAGCAGAATCCCATTAAGGAGAAGCCAAGCTCAAGGAGCCCAGCAGAGTCAGCAGTGTATTAGGACCCAAGTGGTGGAAAAGCCGAACCCAGAGAGCATGCGTGATCATATTTGAACATCTGCGCAATCAGCTATGACTACATGTCTCCTGTGGGCAGAGCTGATTTTGTGGGTGGAGTCTGAAAGAGTATCACTAACTTCTCCTCCCCCAATATGACATCTGGTCTGAAATGATTTAGAATTTCACACACAGCAAGAGCTCTGATTTTCACACATGCATCCGCAGCTTATACTGCATAGCAGTGATTCCCCTATAGATGTGACACAGCCTTTCCTTCCAAACAACACTATTTAAAAGGTATTTGTCCTAACCCAGAAGAGAGATCCCCTTCCTTTCCCGTTTCCTCATTCTAATGGTTCTGTGACATTTTAAATAGACAAGTATGTTGAGCAGATTTACTTTGGTTGTTAATTTGGTTCCTTATACTGCTCTTTTCCTCGTGTTATTTTCCATGACAATGATTTTGCTACAAACTGAACTTCTTGTTAAACAGCAGTTTTCACCTTTTGCAGCTTATCAATTGACAACAGAATAATTCACTACTTGTGTTAGTTCTGGAACGTGTAAGTTAGGTTGAATATTGATACAGGCTTTTGAGTCCAATGCCTGACCTGTTTGCAGTGCTCACATCTTGTCAACATAGGGCAATGTTTCCAGTAATGGAGATCCAAACCTTCCTCTGTGAAGGATTCATCCCTTTCACCGCAAAAAATGCATAGGCTGGAGAAGACAGAGGAAGAATAACAAACACTATAGATTACTGAAAGAAACAAGGGAAGGGAACCTCCTTCCAGTATAAAATCATTCTGTGACATAGACAGTTTTTTTTTTTTTGTATAAAACATCTTCCCTACATAATACCTGCCTCTGATTGGGCTCAGGCAGAGACTTCTGTAAAGTTGTAGTGTAGCTATAACTAAAAACGTTCACTCAAAGAGAGAGACATTATTACAAATACATACTGGGGAGGGCTCACTTAGACAGTTTACCTGATCTCAGAAAGCATTCTAGATCTTCATCAAGCTCTTCAGTGTGACAATCTTAGTCTTAGTTTTGCCTCTGTTTCTGTAGCAGTGATATGCTGTTATATTGTGACAGTTTTCTAATCCATGGACACAACTTCTCAAACACATGTACAAACCTCACACTGTACAAGCGGTGAAGGATATGTAATCCTGATTTGTCCAATATTAAGTATATTTATTTTGGAAGATAAAGAATAAGGAGGAAGAAATTAAAATATTCAAAATGCCACCTATTAACACTTAACAATTTAAATCTTATTTAATGAACTGTCCACAAATGTCAGTATAGATATTTGCATTTGGATGATTACTAACTGCTCTTTAGCAATTACTCTTTTAAAGTGGTTAGACGCTGCTGATTTTACTTACTTATCTAAATAATTTGCAACCGAGGAATGATCATCTGGAATCTCTGTTGCCGCAGGTAGGGTGACTTTCTTTCCCTGCTCATCTGTAATAAGGAATCTATTAAACTCAATAGATGGTTCTTAGTTCTTTTTGGATAAATATTGTTTCTCGAGGTCTTAATGGCAACTGACTATTTGGAATAGTACATTCCTAAACGTCAAAAAGCACAAGAGGAAATGCTTCCTGGATACAGCAGGACAATTGCTTGCCTTTTGAGTGCGCTGCCATATACAAAACAACAGCAATGGATTGTTTGCACACACAGTCATCACTTAAAATGCTGGTGAACATTTTGAAAATAAAGCAGCAGATGATTTCACCTCAATGTGAGGAGAAATGCAAACTGGCTTCAATCCAAGCCAATCTGAGTTGGTGTAAGAAACCACCCACCTAGCTGATGGCAACCAATGTTAGCACACTAAATGGTCAGTTATCCCCTGAAGACTGAATGATCCTCTCTGTCAGATTGAGTCAGCCAATCCAAAGCTCTAGGATCTGTGTGTTTCTGAACTCAGATGAGTCAGCGTGCATTATATCATAGTCAGTCACCTATTGGTTATGTATCCTAACTACTTCCCCATCCAAAACATTTCAAGGCTAATTTGGTTTTTGTGTTTCGTTGAATAGTTTTAAGCTTTACCTTGAGTCTTTAGTTTTTGATAATCATTTTCTTTCTCCTGCCAAACAAAGAAATAGATGTCAGTAATTCCCTTGGAGACTAAGGCACCACCCAGGAAAGAACAATTTCTTGGTATTTCAAGAAAGAAGAACAGATAAATCCAGAGAAAGTCCAGTCAGTGAACAAACAAGAAGCACGGTCAAGGCAACACAGGTTGTGGTGCAGACAGACAGCCTTCCCAAAGAGGATGTCTCCTGAGTGCTGGGACACAACAGTGTTCCTCCAGTAGATATATCCCTTTCCCTGACTTGGTACAGACACATATATTGCAGCAGGGTGGGCAACAGTCCCTCTACCATATCAGGGTGCAGTTACTAACCTTTTAAAGTCACGTATGTTCAAATCCAATTGATGACAATTATATAGTATAGCATCATTCTAAAGTGACCTACATGAGTTATTATGTATAGTACCCTTGCACTGCTCTAACAAGTACTTGGACATTTTAAAGCTTGTAGAAGCAGCCTCCAAACACCACACGATGGATTCAACAATTCTACATGGATGCAATTTTTGTACCACTGTACCAAAAACAAAGCACAGAATTTTAATTTTGACTTCTCTTTATGCCATGAGTAAAGACTAGTCCCTTCATGTATTTCAGTTAAACTTCTTGTGGTTTAATATAGTACCAGAGTTATCACAAAGCAGCCTTCATCTCACAGAACACAGCAGCTTAATCTGTTTCCAGTATCCATCAGGAAAAAATAATAGGACCAGTACCTGTAATTATACCACCATTACAAGATAATTTCAACCCAGAACATCTGCTAAAAAATGATATTGACCTTTCCAGCCTGAACTTCTGCCTGGATCTCCTTCAGTGCTGCTAGCTGCCCTTGCAGGACCTTAATCTCCTCTTTCTTCTGTTTTTCTGCTTCTTCTGTGGCTGCTTTTTTCTGTGCCTGTTAAGAAATACTCTTTCAGTTACAGTGGTTTTGTAATACTCTTTCACTCAGGGAAGGATGCAAAAACACCATTTAATCTAGAACATAATGTTGTTTTCTTACTGTGTGCAAAACTAACAACTGGTCCATTACAATATAAACAAAAAAGGATCTTCTATGCTAATTTTAAAGAAATGCATTATGATTTAGACCTGTCTCTCATGTAAATACCCCACTGACAGATAATGAATAAATTAACACATCTTCCATTCGTCCCACAGTCAAAGAATGACCATACTGCCACTGACCCTAGATTTTTACCTTACTGATGTGAAAATATTGTTACTGTTTCAGAAATATAACCTGTGCTTTTTTCTATGCTTGATCCCTATCATAACAGTGATTATAAATGGGTTTATATAGTAAAGTGAGTGCAAGTCTGTTTTTTTACTATACGACCGTGATATTTACAATTATGAAATTCTGCCGTAAGTGTTATAACCATTTTTTTTACGATCAGTGCAGCTACAAATTCAATACATGGTTCCACCAAGACACTGCTGAAAATACAATATCTTAACATAGCTGCACACTTTCCACAGTCTTATTACTTACCCTAAGCTCAGCCTCAGTAAGTCTACCATCTATTTTAGTAAATCCATCAAAGAGTGTTTTATAGAGAACATTCTTGCGTGTGTTGGCATCATCTGGAGGAAGATAATCCAGTATAATGGCCTGGTGCTGCCTGTACATGTCGAAGATAATCCGTAATGCTGTATCGCGTACCTCATATACTCTGTGCTCCAACGCCCCTGTCGCAAACTGAAAATATTGGTGAAAAAGGTTATTCTTACTTTCTTCTGGAGTTAAACTGGGCCGGACTATTCTCACCACATTTGGGGGAAAAACAAAGATAGCTTTAAACCACCTTCGCCAGCCCCGATTTCCACTGTGTGCTGAGCATACCTCAGTCAGACCAAAGGATCTGTCCCTTAATCAGGAGCGACTGCCCACTGCAGTGGGAGCATTGATATTGCCTAGTTAGACAGACAGACATGTTTCTCCAACCACGTATCCTTTATAGATTTTCTTTTGCATTATGGATCTTCACAAGGTTGACTAATGCCACCTAGAGAAGCTCACTAGGCCTCACTGACTGGTGTATGCACCAGGCACTCTAACACAAATAAATAAACATTCATTCAAGAAAAAGAGACTTAAAATACTGTAGTTTCAGACGCTTACCCTCATGACGTTGTCAATGGTAAACCCAGAGTTTTCTGTTCCCAGGTCTTTCAACAGGCGTTCCACCAAGTCCACCTGACTCATTGCCAGATGAGTAGGGGAATTTGGTTTCAGTGGCTGGACCAGATGAACCGGAATGATTTGAAGAGGTTTAACTTCATTACACAGTGCCATTTCCTATAGGGAAATACAGAGTTAACCCGCACAGGAAAATGCTGAAACACAGGATGAAATGGTTTGCAAAGCCAATGTTATTCAGGACCTCATGACCAAGAATGTCCTGTGTTAGTTACAATGAGATAAACCTTTCAGGAGAGGAAGATGGTTATTCACTATTTCAACACAGTCGGCTGTACACAGCATAAAGAGAAGAAAAAAGTGTCAGTCTTGCTATTGGCAACAACTTTATTGACCGAGAACATGCACACATTGCATCTGCTGGGAAATATGTTTTCACTGGGATCTCTCATCTGAACAAGACCTGCAGAATTGGACACTAAGTTTTTTTTTTTGTTTTTAGATAACTGAAGGAGAGAGAAAATTTCCTAGAGGAAGTCTAATGATAATGCCTCAAGACTGATCTCAGGAAAGTGCTTTAGCAGAGGAAATCTACCACCTCACATTTTATTGATCTACTAAGGAAACAGCCTCACAGCTGAATTCTATTGTCATAAGATGCTTGCTGTTTGGTCCTTTCAATGCTAGACAGTACCTATTCTAGCTGTGTGTGCAAAACTGATAATTTTAACATGTTCGTAGAAAAAAATACAGTAACTTTCACTTAACATTTTAGTTTTATTAGGCTAGATTCTGTTTTCAATAAGAAACCTGGATTAAATCCACCAGCGCCTGATCTAGTATATAGCATAACAGATCAGAATCTGACACACAGAGTACATTTAACAAATAAATCCAGTTATTTTTCCCTGTGAATAAATATTAATATGCATGAATCAATTATTGTTCCTTCCACTAATGAACAGTGAAGACTAGCATTTTCATATCTTCTGTGCTTTTATGAAGGGTAAAGAAATGCACATTTCTAGGACAGTTCTCCATTCCTACATAAGTTCTAAATCCTAAAACATGGTCAATGCAGTTGGAGTCTCACTTGTGTTCAAATTACACTAACTTTTGTGCCCATTTCATTTCTTCAATGCCACATCGCAAAGATAAGATTTTGGTTTGAATTTTTTAACATTTCAAGTAATGTTTGTAATTTGGTTCACTGGTTTATTTTTACTTTCCGTGTGGTGCCAAGCATCATTATTGTCTTCAACATCAAAAAAAGTCATAACATTTAGTTTAATAGTTGTGCTTTAAATTTGATAAGGTCACAGGAAAAAGGAGAAAAGTATATTTAAGCTAAGGTTTCCTGACTTGTCTAAGGAGCTACCAACAACAAGGAGATTAAAAGAAACACCCAAGTCAGTTGTGACAATAGAAGTATGGAAGTAACAGGCACCAGATCATGAGGCTATGAAGCCTGGTAGTATTCCTTTGAAATCACTGCACTCTGTCCTCTTGTAAGCAAACCTGACAAAAAGGGGAAAAATTGAGAAGGAGCCAGACATTAGTTCAGGTAGGTTGTACAGAAAGAAGAGTCTGTTGTAACAGGTTTACTGCAACATAGCTCAGACCATAAGCCACTATTGGTCTTGCCATCACAACTGACTGAATATTGGTTGCCAGTGGCTAGGAAAGAGAGAGTAACAGCTTATAGGAGAAAAGTGAGACATGTGAAGCAGCTTGCACCAGGATCAAAAGAATATGTAGTGGATGCACATGAAGGAACAACACTGATCTGCATTGCACAGGGTAATTTATGAAGCTTTCATTTGCATGGTCTGTGTGGGAGCCCTGTGCCAAAGGAGTAAGTGGTGGTAGCAGTGGCAGTAGAGAAACAGCTTCTTTCATAAATTGGTTTGATTTTAAGTGATTATGGAGCAATGTTTCATTTAATCTTAGTTCATATTTCTTAAAGGACACATGAATGATCTGCATTCACTTTTCAAGTAAGAGGCAAACCTACTGGAAAAGGTACCGAGTGTATATAGGAAAAGGGCTGCTTGACCATCTTTTATACCTCCTGTTTGGAAATGTCATACAAAAATCCTACAGGAATATTACACTGTCACTCTAAATATTTCTTAAGTTTTACTGTTTAGGTTCTATTAAGCTTTATTTTCTGCTAGCAATAATATACTAAGTATATCTTCCTCCTTTTCCAAGCCAAGTACTCTATGTCCTGGCTACAAAACTACAACAGTAATGGCTTCCTCATTTCCTTTCAAGTATACAATTACAAATCTAGTGTACACGAGCCAAGAGGTATTAAAAAAAAAAAAAAGCGCCACCTTTGGCTTTAGAGTGACAAACCAGAGCAGTTCTCACACTATCCCTGTTAAAATCTGAGTCAAGTCTGTAGTGAAAGAAAAACCTTTTCTCCCAGTCTTGATGAATGCAATGATAAAATAACCCAGAGCCAGTGACTCACCTAGTATCCTCCTGGGATTATATTAACACATATACACACACACACTGAGAATTACTGTTCCTACTTTGAAGTTTTACTGGAAAACAGAGTCTGTACTTCTTCAACAGCTGTTCACAAATGCTCACTGCCACCACACAAGGAATGGATTGTCAATTTTTAAATTGGCATCCTTTTTTACTTTTGCTAAATCTGATATTTACATCATTTGTTTACTTCTAATTGAAAATTTCCCTTAATTTTTATGCAATTAGGTTAAAATGACTCTATAAAATGACCTAAAATTCAGTCACAGAACAGGTAAGTTTATTTATAATTTTACAATTAGTTTGAGTGTAAATATATTTTCTTTTAATCAAAAATTATACCATATTACAAATAGGAGACAAGGACTATCTAGGTACTTTCATAGCTCTTATCACTGCAGTACCCTTCAAATTAATAATAATAAAAAAAAAATGGCAAACTAAACTTTGTGTCCATTCTGCTCTTGCAGGAGTAGACTGAAAACTAGCAGATTACTTCACAACCAGTAGATTTGAGCAAGCTGCTGAAAAAGTAATTGTGAGGAAGCTAAGTCAAACAAATGGAGTTAGTTCCAACTACTGTGAGGTTCATGGTCATTATCTCTTCTGTGAGTGAAGTCCACAGTCTAGGTCCAAATCCTGTGAGAGTTCTGTCTCCTGCATTCACAAGCAGTACAAGATGAATCTCAGGAGTTCCAGTTTACGAGATATTTCAACATTTTGAAATATGGTTTAATTCCAG
This sequence comes from Caretta caretta, assembly GCF_965140235.1. NCBI lineage: Eukaryota > Metazoa > Chordata > Testudines > Cheloniidae > Caretta > Caretta caretta. Next base: position 20,502,969 of record NC_134223.1, read on the forward strand.
TTCAGCACAATATTTTGAAATTTCTTATGAACTGGAAATCCTGAAAAATATTTTGCTTATCATACACCAACACATTACATTTCCAAAAAAGAAACTCGCTTTCCAGAGGGCAAAACTAAAATTGACTTTCTTGGCAGTTTAGCCACTGCTACAGCAGTGAAATGGACAAGAATGTCCATTTCAGTCAGCAGTTGTTGGAGCTTCCAAGTTTTGCAACTTTTGGGGTGGACCTTCTTAGGGCTGGGGATGGAGGGCTTCCAGACCCGAGGGCAAGCTGGCTTCCATGGCTGCCTGCTTGGGAGCTCAGCAGCCCAGGAGGCAGCCAGCCGAGGAGTCTGGAAGTCCTTGGTGGCTCTTAACAATCCGCATGAAAATATGATAGTGGAATGTGTAATGAAGTATTTACCAGAAATAGCACATTCAAACCAAAAAGGGTAATTAACACTTAGCGTCAAAACGTACAACCATGATATGGAGCTTATTTAGGTTAATCCAGCAGCAGTAAACTGATTACTGTAGCACCAATATATCTTTTTACATTTGATTTTGGACAGATGTCATGCAGTCCGTGTCTTGGTGGCATTCTCAGTCTGTCATATGTGTGGGTAAAACAGCTAAATGTTGTATTAAAAGTCAATCTAATATGCATTTCCAGATGACATTCCTACCTGAATAAAGTTGGCAGCCACAATACGAAGACGGGTTGAGGAGTCTCCTGTTCTAGAAAGCAGATTTGGAAGCGTTCTTTCCACACAATGAGCTGTTTCCAGTTTACCTAGTTTATGCTTTGGTATATACTGAGTGATGATCATTTTCAAAAGTTTCAGGGAAGCTTGGAAAACCTGAGTTAAAAAGATTATTAAAACAAAAAATATTTTAAAATTTCCTATTTCCATGTAATATAACTCAGTCTGTTTTCTAGAATTAACAGAAACAGCAAAAGTCTAGAATTACCAATATGGAAAACACGGTAATGGAAGCGACCTCAGTTTTTTTCCTCTAGAAAATATGAGTTAAATCCTTAAGTGAAGGGCCAAACAATATATTCTACTGATTTTCTATAAAGTCCAGCAAGCTCTTGAAAAAACTGAACTTTCCCCATCTCCTAAGGCCTAGCTGGAGACTAAAAGTTACCCCTCTGCAATCTCTTCTGTTCCCTGTATCAACTTTATAAAGTAGTATAGCCCAATTTTAATACATACTGTATCCATAGTTACTTCTTCAAGCCCATTACTCAACTTTGACTTACACAAATGTGGAAAATATTGCCTTGATTTTGTCCAACCCTAGATTAAATGACTTAAGTTAAGGCAGATATTCAAGTAAAGGCAGATAGTCTAGCTTTCTTTATTCATTCTGAAAAAGTCTGCACAAACTATTTGTTGCAAGAACCAAGTTGATTTAACTACATACTTCTGCTATGCAAATTTAACTGTTACTTGTTCTTTGGGTATTTTACAAAATTAAATTGTTAAATTTAAGATGAATTTTAGGATTCTCAGCTTTCATTCATGTTTTGTGGAGCACAGCGGATAATTACAGGGTACATTATCCATAAATAAGGCTACATTTTAGTCACAGGTATACTAAGTAAAAGACATGGATAGGTCACAGGCAGTAAACAAAAATTCACAGCCTGTGACCTGTCCATGACTTCTATTATATACCCCTGACTAAAATTTAGGAAGGGGTCAGCTTGGGAGGGTGGCCCTGGGGGCGCCGCGGGGGCTCGGGGAGAGGGGGTTGGTGGGACTGGGGCAGGCTTCCTACCTGGCTCCTAGGAAGCGGTGATCCCAGCTCCTAGTTCCACTTGCTGCCTCCGCTCTGTCCCAAGCCCTGGTTCTGCAGCTCCCATTGGCTGGGAACCATGGCCAATGGGAGCTGCAGGGGCGGTACCTGCGGGCAGAAGCAGCACGTGGAGCTAGGAGCTGAGGGAGGGGAGTTTTTGTCGCCCTTCCGGGGAGCTTCCCCCCGACCAGGTAAGCACTGTCCCACACCTCAACCCCCGGCCCTGAGCCCCCCCACGCCCATACTCCTGCTGCTAGGGGTGGGAGGGCCTGAGACTGCCCCAGCAGAGGCTGGTGTACCCTGAGCTGCTCAGGCAGCCCCTGGGCCAAGTGCACTGGCTGCTGCAGAAGTCACAGAGGTCACGGAAAGTCACAGAACACGGAGCCTTACCCATAAAATATATTATTTGCTAAATAACCTACGTTTCTCTTTCTACTATAGCATTTAAGTGCTGTATAAAAGTTTCACAAAAAACTTATTTATTGAGCACAGTCACTATTCTTCATGGCATGCAATACACAGACAACCCAAGATGCTCACATTTTATAAACTATTTACCTCTGTATATTATGCAGTTCCCTAAATTCGGCAGCAATTAAAAACCTGCATGAACTCACATTTTTGTAAAATTGCAACTATAATTCAAAGCCAAAGTTAATATAACAGCATTCCCTTTTAGAGTGTAGGCTATTCAGATATTTAATATTATTAAATTACAATTATTTTCTCAACTAAAAGCCTTCACTTACTGGGCCCTGATCCTGCAACTTGTTCCATGTGAGTATAGCCTTGCACAAGGCTGTGCAGGACTGGAGCTTCAATGAGGATATTTTTATTATGAAACAGTATTACTCACTGAAGACACTATGTCTTTTATGGCTCTTCTTATAAGAAAGACAGCAGCTCTAAGCATATTCTTTAAATCATCCTTAGATGTGCTGGCAGAGATTTCCATCAGCTTTTTATATATAGCAAGCAATGCATCTTCTCGATACGACCAAGTCTTGGAATATGCTCCTGCAACCTGATACAGAGTAAGATTACTGTTAAAATGGCTAATACTGGCAACTCAATGCATAATTTAGTGTGACACAGGAAGAGATTTGCAAAGGCAAAATGGGAATTAGGCACCCAAATCCCATTTACTTTCAATGGGACTAAGGCATCTTACTTCTTTTGTATTCTTGAAAATCTCTCCCATAAAATTGCTTAAAGGAAAAATGAGACTTTATACCAAAGGAAATGGGATTAATACCTTAACCTCAACAAACTAACCCAGATTTTGGCAACTACCTATCTACCAACAAAGCACCATTCGCTGTGACACTAACAGTGAAACTTTCATCAGAGGACAAATTCTAGAGCAGATAATCTGTAAACCTCTTCTTATCTCACTCCTGAAAATGGATGAGCTAAATCTACACAAACTTATCTAGATATAATAGATTCCTCTGATAATATGTAATCAGCTCATTAACAACCGAAAGTTAGGTAGTCATGTAAATGCTGAAGACTAGTGACAGTAATACCAAACTTTAGATTTGCAGTTCTATTTAATCATTACATATATGAAGCTATTATCTCATCATGCTTTTGTTCACAAAGTGAATTCTAAAATGACTCAAGATCTGGATTATAAATGTGAAATGGTTTATTTTTCTGGTCTTTACCAAGGCCTCTCCGAAAACTTCAGTGGCAGGGCTGGCCTCCCTCAGCGCTTTCTCAGTTAATGGTTCTGGCTCCCCAGTGATGCCACTTCTTGGAGTATCACTGATATCTTCTTCATTCATCTCTGGCTCAAGGTAGGCAAATCCATCCTCATGCTGCTTACGAATAGCTGGAAGAGGTCTCTCATCGTAAGGCAAAAATTCAACCTAATGGAGAAGACAAGGAAAGTAATTCTAATTGTGATTCAGATCTGATGTTGTTCCATCACTACTTTGATTCATTTCAACACAGTCCATCCAGACTTTTCTCCAGAGTTGTATCTCCTGCATTTTAAATGCAGGTTTGGAAGTTTTCATTTTTTATCATCCTGTTACCATGGCAACAGTGCTTTCAGAATGGAAGTCAGTACTAAGGATATATTTTATATGACATTAAGCAGATAAGATAAAAATATTATGGAATTCCATTTATAGCCACTCTCCAGATATGAAGACAATGTAAACAGTTACATTATTTTACTCCAGTGTGCTGTAAAGAGATTGCTGCTGCTCTTAGAGTCCAATCCAACTCCTAATGAAGTCAATGGGAGTCTCCATTGGCTTCAGAGGAAATTGGGCTGGCCTTACTGGTTATGTCTGCACTGCAATTAGACATCTAGAGCTGGAGGGTGCATCTGACTTGGGCTCAGGCTAAGAGGTTGTTTAACTGCAGTGCAGATGTTCCAGCTCCGGCTGTAGTCTGAGCACCAGGCCATTCCACCTCACAGGATCCTAGAGCCTGGGCTCCAGCCTGAGCCTGGATATCTATACTGCAATGAAACAGCCCCGCAGCTCCAGCCCTGTGAGCCCGAGTCAGCTGGCATGGGCCAGACTAGGGTTTTTAACTGCAGTGTAGACAGTCTTAGTGTTTCTGGTTCCAAGAATTTTATTACAATTACTGCCTGGATTACTTTCCCTCATGATGCACGTGACATCAAGCCATTACTGTGTTCTTCAGTCTCATTCTAGCATATTCTTTGCTGCTGTTTTGGCCCTGAGCCTAGAATCACACATGATCATTTCTAAAAGAGGAGTGTTATCAGATCATTAGAGGAACAGGCTGAGTTGTAGCCCAGCTCTAAAGTGAGTCAGCAGTGTGACCTTGGACAAGTCACTTAACCTCTCTTTATGTCAGTTTCCCTATTCGTAAATTGGGTCTAATCTTACTTAACTCATCTTCATGAATGTTTGTAAAGGCTTTCAAGGGTCTCACACAAGCATCATTATTACTAGATGAACACAGATTAACAGCAGAGAAAGCCAACCTCTGATGCCATATGAGACATCAGCATAACCAAAAGATGATCAGATTCCTATAGGAAGCTCAATGTAATAAGAAAATCATTTTCTTTGGTAGATTCCTATAGAAATGGCCAAGAAAGGTGACTTTTGGCTGGACATGATTATATGATGATCTCTTGCAAATGTGGGAGGCCTCAAATCAGAGAAGACTCAGATAAACAAGATCACTTACATTTATCTTTGGAAAACTCTCTACAGAGGCTGGTGGCTGGGCTACATGAGAAACGGAGTGGTCAGGGACAATGGGCTCAGGAGAAGTTGTCTCAGGTGGCTTTTCTTGTGGCAAAGGCTCAGTCTTCTGTGCTTCTGTTTTTTCATGCTGGGGTGACTGCATGGGTTTCTTTTGCCGAGGGCTAACTGAATAAACCATAGGCTCAAGGGGAAATTCAGGAGGTCTTCGGATCTGAGACAAGAAAGGGCAATTTTGTACAATCAGATTTCCAGACATGGCTTCAAACTAAAATGCTGAAAGTGAAGCTCAGTCACCACTACTACATCAGCTGCTTTCGAACCAACACAACGTCACTTATAAAAATTAGTGGAAATCGTGGCTCTAAATGCAGGTGTCTGGCATAACAGCAAAGCAACACAAGGGAGAAGACTACAGATTATAAGGAGCCTCACCTAATTGGCAAATAATGGTTTCCCAATAGCTTTCCAAGCTATAAATACCCCTTGGGATTGTGGTATGTCCTCATTTTGAACTCCTGTGGTTTGCAGTCAAGCCACCAGAAGCCCTTTATGCATGTACGTTAGCAACAACAAGAGGTGCTTAGTAATATGAGAAAGCCACGTGTCTTGATTACATTTAGGTCAGACTAAGTGATCTAATGGTATCTTTTATCCTTGAAAATCTGTGACTCTATGCTGGATGGCCTTTAAATTAGACAAAACATGTGAGTATTTCTAGTGTAACTGTGATTGTTAGTGCCTTTTCATTATTATTTATAAACCACTAAGTGTATATGGCTGGAAAAACTAGATGAGTACAGATCAACAGCAGAGAAAGCCAACGTCTGATGCTATGTGAGCAACTAACAATCCAAGTAAAAAAAATAAAGATTTAACAAAAATACTCTATGACAATTACCTAATGAGTCCTATCCCTTGAGTTTATTTTAGCTTCTCAGATACATATAATACCACTTGATAAAGCCCTATGAGTCAAGCCACCATGTGTTTATTTTTATATTATGACTAGTGATCCCTACCATCAGCTCTGGATCCAGAAGGTTGTGCAGCTCCAGTTGCTGATACACCTTCAGGCGGTACTCTTCCATCTGCTGTTTCTTCTGTTTAGCAAGATCATAATCTTCCTTCTCTACAGCACAGCGCTTTTCTACCTCATACCGCCCGAGTCGTTCCCCAACCTGAAAAATGGTGCTTTCATGTCATTAAGGTTGCTGGAAATCACATTCTTTTAAATGTATATAGAATTCCAGCCTGTAAAACTCAATTGTCTGACTCTTCATTTGTTATTTTTAAACACATCAGAGGGGTGACCTGCAGCCACCAAAAATGCATTTTACTGCAAAGATTGAGGACCATCTTATGGACAAATGAAAAAATCATGGATTTGTGACATGACGGTTATTAAACAGTACCTTTTGCAAATCAGCAATAGCTTGTTTGAGTTTCTTGGCATAGTCATAACGTTCATGACGGACAGCTTCATGCTTTTTCTCATCCAGTTTACGAATTATCTGAGCAACTTCCGGATCCTGGTACATATCAAAAGCCAAATCATCCAGTGGTGAAATAGAGTCAGGTTTTCTGGAGAAATATATATATATTTTTTTGAGGTTAATCTGAAGCACCAGCTACATATATTCCTTCTCTTTTTGCTGTGAGAAGATTAATATATATTAAGATGACAATTATTTTTTTCTCATTCTTCAATATACTGTGGATCTCACTTATTTTAAATGGCTCATCAAAGTCACATTTTTCCTGTTTTACTTTGAAATACAAGTTTAGCTCTTGTAAGAGTTATTTCTTCTGTTGGGTTCAATAACATTTAAGCAAATGTATATTTTCCATTTTACTCTACATTGAAGTTTACTGGATATGTTATCCCCTAACTCAATGTTCTAGACCTACCACTAACGAGACTTTGATGTGATCTGTTGTTTTCAGTGACATCTATATGATTAAATTATCACACTTCTATGTAAATGAAAGAGCTCCTCAAAACTCTGGTCATTGAGATTTTCTAAGGAAGAAGAGCAGATGTCTGTTGTAATGTTTATAACGGCTCTGAAGGTTTAAAGTACTAGGTAATAGCTAATTATTATACTCCTGTTATTTCCATCATTCACCAAAACCTCGTTCTCCCAGCCCAGATCCAATTTGAGGTGCTTCTTCCTTCAAATCAGATAAACTGGAAAATGCCGCCTCTAGCACTAGTCGATGTTGGTATGACTGCAGTGATGTTAGTAAGTAAACAGTTTGTCAGTGTCCACAGAAAATTGTCTTTTATTCAAAAGAAAATGCCTTCTACTTACAAGGGAAATTAACCACTAGAACATCTTATCAAGGAACATGTTAGATTCTCCATCATTTAAGTCTTTAAATGACAATTGGATGTCTTTCTAAACATATATTCTCTAACCCAACCACAAAATAGGGGTTTGATAGTATTTCACCCAGTAATTTCTGTAAGGTCTGCGTTATACAGTTCAGACTAGAATCCTAGACGATCACAATGGTTCCTTCTGACCTTAAAAATATATGAATTTATGACTGAGAGTAACAGTCTCTTCTTTTAAGTGAGATGCTAACATTTTTAAAATGAACAAAGAAAAAAGATCCAGAAATATAAGATTCCTGAAAACTAAAATATTGTGTTATTCTGATAGAGTGTTTTTGTGTACTAGGCATGCAATGATATGACCTCTAGTTGTCATACAGGTAATTCATAATCTGCTGATTATTCTGAACAAATAATGCTAAGATTGGATCAATTTGATCAGAACAAGCAGGAAGTATTGTAGGCCAAAGTATCAAAATCCTATGCAATGGACAGATTGTTCATACACCGCCAACACATGCAAAAACCAACATGTGTGTAAATCAAGTAACTGCACATTTACTAGCATACAAACTGAGTCAGTTACTTGATCTGCATGCCCAAAAGAGGGCTTCTGTAGGCACAATTTGTATGGCTTTTGTAGAGGTTTGAAATATGTGGGCCATGTAATTATGCAGCCTAAAAAGCCTAACTGAGAAACAGTTAGTGCTCTCTGACATGGCTGTTTGCTACGACAATATTATCGGTAGGAGAGTAACTCAGTAAGACTCAGAGATCTAGCTAGCTTCTGGAGAGTATAGGCTAGTCTGTTAGCCAAACTACTCTCCTCATCTGTCACCTGATAGAAGAACTACCACTGGCCAAATTTGCAGTGCCGCCACATTGGCTGAATCCCTGACAGCCAGCATACATGTTGTGATGGCAACCACACTGTAAATGTTAAACAGGAAAATAGGATGAATAGTAGTTAAAGTTGGGCTGGTTAACAAGACGCCAAGAATAGCTAGTGCTATCAATTCTGTAACAACCGCTTGGGTTCAAATTTTGCATTTAAGGAACAACGTTTCTGAGATATAAGACACAAGGGTAGCTGATGAAGAAAAGACCCAACAGAATGTGACTGCACTCTGTTCATTCACTAAGCATGTAAGACATAATTAAGTGCTGAAGTTCAACAATAATCAGCACAATTCACAGCTTGGAAATGACAAAGTTCTGGCACCTAAAATTGTTTATAAGTATAGCTCATCGGGTCACTAGTTTTATTAACTCCTCTGATCCAAATCTCAGCAGAGAAATCTTACCGAAGGTATGTTCCATCTAAGGTTAGGTCATCTAGATTATTCCCAAGGTAATGGTCAATCAGCTTCTCTCTTGAAGGCTTTGAAAGAAAAAGGTTAATGAAATGTCACCAATTTTTTTGTGAACAGGATAGAAACTATAGAGTCAAACAATTAAAATTAAATGTGAGACATCATGTCATGCCTTTTTCTATATGCCTCTATTTTTAGACTTAAATAACTAAGTTGAATTAACAGTATCTTCAAACAAACTCACATATATAACAAGGTCTCACAATGTTAGAGTTTTTACTACATCTCTGACAAAATACTAGTTTTGTTTAGCACAACAGTAAAAAGCAAACATGGCAAAACTATTATATGCAAATTACACAGTACGTTTTAAAATAAAAAACGCTATCATTTATATTTACTGTACTATAAGAGAACAGCAGCATTTGTTCCAAACATACTCAGTTCCGTTATGCTATTTTGGTTTACTCCTTCCAAGGGAATTTCTTTTCAAAATTACATTAAAAAGACCAACCAACCAAAAAACAGAAAATAAGTGCATGACAGCTCTGTTTAAACAACACTAATGTAACAACAACAAAAATCAAAAGGCACCCTACAGGTGAAGCACATCATTATTAAGTATGTGTAGCAACATTCAACGGACAGTCTATGTTTGAGATGGAAACTTTCTTCCATAATTTACTTTATATACTTACGTTATTGCTGTCATTGCTGTAGTCTGCAGGTTCCCCAATTATATTTATTGCTACCAGAGCAACCTAAGGTAGAATTAAAAAGAAATACAAGACCACTATTACTTTACTTGTATTTTATGAAGACTTGAACAACATCATTATATAACATGCACTGAGCCATTACACAGCTTGTGCTGGCACCTCTAAAATATTTTTTATCACTTTCTGAAAATTATCTAGTAGTGAATTACTTAAATTCATAGAGTCTATGGGCCCTATGCACCCAAATATATATAGGCAAGAGCTCATTGTAAGAGTAAGATGCATATGTTCAACAATTTGTTATTAAATTAGCTAAAGGTAACTTGGCTAGAAACATGGTGTAGTGGTCTGCTACTCCCCTTTTAGGGCCATAAGCCCTGGTCGACACTAGGAGTTGAGGTTGAATTTAGCAGCGTTATATCGATTTAACCTGGCACCCGTCCACATGATGAAGCCCTTTTTTCGACTTAAAGGGCTCTTAAAATCGATTTCCTTACTCCACCCGACAAGGGGATTAGCACTGAAATTGGCCTTGCTGGGTCAAATTTGGGGTACTGTGGATGCAAGTAGACGGTATTGGCCTCCCGGACCTATCCCAGAGTGCTCCATTGTGACTGCTCTGGACAGCACTCTCAACTCAGATGCACTCTCAACTCAGATGTGCACTGGCCAGGTAGACAGGAAAAGGCCCGCGAACTTTTGAATTTCAATTTCCTGTTTGGCCAGCGTGGCAAGCTGCAGGTGAGTGCAGAGCTCATCAGCAGAGGTGACCATGATGGAGTCCCAGAATCACAAAAGAGCTCCAGCATGGACTGAACGGGAGGTAAGGGATCTGATCGCTGTATGGGGAGAGGAATCTGTGCTATCAGAACTCCGTTCCGGTTTTCGAAATGCCAAAACATTTGTCAAAATCTCCCAGGGCATGAAGGACAGAGGCCATAACAGGGACCTGAAGCAGTGCCACATGAAACTTAGGGAGCTGAGGCAAGCCTACCAGAAAACCAGAGAGGCAAATGGCCGCTCCGGGTCAGAGCCCCAAACATGCCGCTTCTATGATGAGCTGCATGCCATTTTAGGGGGTTCAGCCACCACTATCCCAGACGTGTTGTTTGACTCCTTCAATGGAGATGGAGGCAACACAGAATCAGGTTTTGGGGATGAGGAAGATGATGATGATGAAGCTGTAGATAGCTCATAGCAAGCAAGTGGAGAAACTGGTTTTCCCGACAGCCAGGAACTATTTCTCACCCTGGACCTGGAGCCAGTACCCCACGAACCCACCCAAACCTGCCTCTCAGACCCACCAGGTGGAGAAGAGACCTCTGGTGAGTGTACCTTTTAAAATAGTATACATGGTTTAAAGCAAGCATGTTTAATGATTAATTTGCCCTGGCGTTTGCGGCTCTCCTGGATGTACTCCCAAAGCCTTTGCAAAAGGTTTCTGGAGAGGACAGCCTTATTCCGTCCACCATGGTAGGACACTTTGCCACACCAGGCCAGTAGCACGTACTCGGGAATCATTGTAGAACAAAGCATTGCAGTGTATGTTTGCTGACATTTAACCAACATCCGTTCTTTATCTCTCTGTGTTATCCTCAGGAGAGTGTTTCAGAGTAACAGCCGTGTTAGTCTGTATTCGCAAAAAGAAAAGGAGTACTTGTGGCACCTTAGAGACTAACCAATTTATTTGAGCATGAGCTTTCGTGAGCTACAGCTCACTTCATCGGATGCATACCGTGGAAACTGCAGCAGACTTTATATACACACAGAGAATATGAAACAATACCTCCTCCCAGCCCACTGTCCTGCTGGTAATAGCTTATCTAAAGTGATCATCAGGTTGGGCCATTTCCAGTACAAATCCAGGTTTTCTCACCCTCCATTCCCCCATACAAATTCACTCTCCTGCTGGTGATAGCCCATCCAAAGTGACAACTCTTTACACAATGTGCATGATAATCAAGTTGGGCCATTTCCTGCACAAATCCAGGTTCTCTCACCCCCTCACCCCCCTCCCAAAAACCACACACACAAACTCACTCTCCTGCTGGTAATAGCTCATCCAAACTGACCACTCTCCAAGTTTAAATCCAAGTTAAACCAGAGCATCTGGGGGGGGGGGGGGTAGGAAAAAACAAGGGGAAATAGGCTACCTTGCATAATGACTTAGCCACTCCCAGTCTCTATTTAAGCCTAAATTAATAGTATCCAATTTGCAAATGAATTCCAATTCAGCAGTTTCTCGCTGGAGTCTGGATTTGAAGTTTTTTTGTTTTAAGATAGCGACCTTCATGTCTGTGATTGCGTGACCAGAGAGATTGAAGTGTTCTCCGACTGGTTTATGAATGTTATAATTCTTGACATCTGATTTGTGTCCATTTATTCTTTTACGTAGAGACTGTCCAGTTTGACCAATGTAAATGGCAGAGGGGCATTGCTGGCACATGATGGCATATATCACATTGGTGGATGTGCAGGTGAACGAGCCTCTGATAGTGTGGCTGATGTTATTAGGCTCTGTGATGGTGTCCCCTGAATAGATATGTGGGCACAACTGGCAACGGGCTTTGTTGCAAGGATAAGTTCCTGGGTTAGTGGTTCTGTTGTGTGGTATGTGGTTGTTGGTGAGTATTTGCTTCAGGTTGCGGGGCTGTCTGTAGGCAAGGACTGGCCTGTCTCCCAAGATTTGTGAGAGTGTTGGGTCATCCTTTAGGATAGGTTGTAGATCCTTAATAATGCGTTGGAGGGGTTTTAGTTGGGGGCTGAAGGTGACCGCTAGTGGCGTTCTGTTATTTTCTTTGTTAGGCCTGTCCTGTAGTAGGTAACTTCTGGGAACTCTTCTGGCTCTATCAATCTGTTTCTTTACTTCCGCAGGTGGGTATTGTAGTTGTAAGAAAGCTTGACAGAGATCTTGTAGGTGTTCTCTGTCTGAGGGGTTGGAGCAAATGCGGTTGTATCGCAGAGCTTGGCTGTAGACAATGGATCGTGTGGTGTGGTCAGGGTGAAAGCTGGAGGCATGCAGGTAGGAACAGCGGTCAGTAGGTTTCCGGTATAGGGTGGTGTTTATGTGACCATTGTTTATTAGCACTGTAGTGTCCAGGAAGTGGATCTCTCGTGTGGACTAGACCAGGCTGAGGTTGGTGGTGGGAAGGAAATTGTTGAAATCATGGTGGAATTCCTCAAGGGCTTCTTTTCCATGGGTCCAGATGATGAAGATGTCATCAATATAGCGCAAGTAGAGTAGGGGCTTTAGGGGACGAGAGCTGAGGAAGCGTTGTTCTAAATCAGCCATAAAAATGTTGGCATACTGTGGGGCCATGCGGGTACCCATAGCAGTGCCGCTGATCTGAAGGTATACATTGTCCCCAAATGTGAAATAGTTATGGGTAAGGACAAAGTCACAAAGTTCAGCCACCAGGTTAGCCGTGACATTATCGGGGATAGTGTTCCTGACGGCTTGTAGTCCATCTTTGTGTGGAATGTTGGTGTAGAGGGCTTCCTCAGGAGAGTGATATCATTCATGGTCACCTGGTTGAAATAGGGTGCTTTTCTTAAGGGGACATTCAGAGGTGCCGTTCCTGCTGGGCTGTTTGCCTGTGGCTGAACAGAAACGTTCCCCACTGTTAGCCATGGGGAGGGGGAAGGGGTGAGGGGCTAGCCACGTGTTGGGGGGAGGCAAAATGCGACCTTGTAACGAAAGCACATGTGCTATGTATGTAATGTTAACAGCAAGGTTTACAGTGAAAGAGTGTACCCATTGTTCTATAAAATGTGTCTTTTTAAATACCACTGTCCCTTTTTTTTTCTCCACTAGCTGCATGTGTTTCAAGGATCACAGGATCTTCTCCTTCCCAGAGGAGAGTGAAGATTAGAAGGCAAAAAAACCACACTCGTGATGAAATGTTCTCTGAGCTCATGCTGTCCTCACACACTGACAGAGCACGGACGAATGCATGGAGGCAGACAATGTCAGAGTGCAGGAAAGCACAAAATGATCGGGAGGAGAGGTGGTGGGCTGAGGAGAGTAAGTGGTGGGCTGAAGAGAGGGCTGAAGCTGAAAGGTGGTGGCAGCGTGATGAGAGGAGGCAGGATTCAATGCTGAGTCTGCTGGTGGATCAAACTAATATGCTCCAGCATATGGTTGAGCTGCAGGAAAGGCAGCTGGAGCACAGACCGCCACTACAGCCGCTGTGTAACCAACCGCCCTCCTCCCCAAGTTCCATAGCCTCCTCACCCAGACGCCCAAGAACGTGGTGGGGGGGCCTCTGGCTACCCAGCCACTCCACCCCAGAGGACTGCCCAAGCAACAGAAGGCTGGCATTCAATAAGTTTTAAAGTTTTAAACTTTTAAAGTGCTGTGTGGCCTTGTCCTTCCCTCCTCAACCCTCCCAGTGCTTCTCTCCTCCACCACCCCTCCCGGGCTACCTTGGCAGTTATCCCCCTATTTGTGTGATGAATTAATAAACGGTGCATGAATGTGAAGCAACAATGACTTTATTGCCTCTGCAAGCGGTGATCAAAGGGAGGGGAGGGTGGTTAGCTTACAGGGAAGTAGAGTGAACCAAGGGGTGGGGGGTTTCATCAAGGAGAAACAAACAGAACTTTCACTCCGTAGCCTGGCCAGTCATGAAACTGGTTTTCAAAGCTTCTCTGATGCGCACCACGCCCTCCTGTGCTCTTCTAACCGCCCTGGTGTCTGGCTGCGCGTAACCAGTGGCCAGGCGATTTGCCTCAACCTCCCACCCCGCCATAAACGTCTCCCCCTTACTCTCACAGATATTGTGGAGCGCACAGCAAGCAGTAATAACAGTGGGAATATTGGTTTCGCTGAGCTCTAACTGAGTCAGTAACTGCGCCAGCGCGCTTTTAAACGTCCAAATGCACATTCTACCACCATTCTACACTTGCTCAGCCTGTAGTTGAACAGCTCCTGACTACTGTCCAGGCTGCCTGTGTACAGCTTCATGAGCCATGGCATTAAGGGGTAGGCTGGGTCCACAAGGATAACTATAGGCATTTCAACATCCCCAACAGTTATTTTCTGGTCTGGGAATAAAGTCCCTTCCTGCAGCTTTTGAAACAGACCAGAGTTCCTGAAGATGCAAGCGTCATGTACCTTTCCCGGCCATCCCACGTTAATGTTGGTGAAACGTCCCTTGTGATCCATCAGTGCTTGCAGCACTATTGAAAAGTATCCCTTGCGATTTATGTACTTGCCGGCTTGGTGCTCCGGTGCCAAGATAGGGATATGGGTTCCGTCTATCGCCCCACCACAATTAGAGAATCCCATTGCAGCAAAGCCATCCACTATGACCGGCACATTTCCCAGGGTCATTATCATTGATATCAGCAGATCTTTGATTGCGTTGGCTACTTGCATCACAGCAGCCCCCACAGTAGATTTGCCCACTCCAAATTGATTCCCAACTGACCAGTAGCTGTCTGGCGTTGCAAGCTTCCACAGGGCTATTGCCACTCACTTCTCAACTGTGAGGGCTGCTCTCATCTTGGTATTCATGCGCTTCAGGAGAGGGGAAAGCAAGTCACAAAGTTCCATGAAAGTGCCCTTACGCATGCGAAAGTTTCGCAGCCACTGGGAATCGTCCCAGACCTGCAACACTATGCGGTCCCACCAGTCTGCGCTTGTTTCCCGGCGCCCAGAATCGGTGTTCCGCGGCATGAACCTGCCCCATTAGCACCATAATGCCCGCATTGCCAGGGCCCCGTGCTTTGAGAGAAGTCTGTGTCCATGTCCTCATCATTCTCGTCACCATGCTGACGTCGCCTACTCACCCGGTTTCACTTTGCCAGGTTCTGGTGCTGCATATACTGCTGGATAATGCACGTGGTGTTTAATGTGCTCCTAATTGCCAAAGTGATCTGAGCGGCCTCCATGCTTGCTGTGGTATGGCGTCTGCACAGAAAAAAGGCGCGGAACGATTGTCTGCCATTGCTCTGACGGAGGGGGGGCGACTGACGACATGGCTTACAGGGTTGGCTTATAGGGAATTAAAATCAACAAAGGGGGTGGCTTTACATCAAGGAGAAACAAAAACAACAGTCACACAGAATGACCCCCTCAAGGATTGAACTCAAAAGCCTGGGTTTAGCAGGCCAATGCTCAACCCACTAAGCTATCCCTCCCTCTGGTATTTCAGGCAGGACTTCATGGAGGGAGTGAGGGAGGGGGGAGCAAATGAATACAAAACAAATCTGGTCTATTTTTTATTTTGATCCACTCCATCTATCTTTTACATCTTTGGCTGGCAGCAGACGGTGGAGAAGGACTGCAAGCCATCCACACCTCCTGCCTGCTCACCATAAGATGGTACAATAGGACTGCCTACAGGACTAAAGAGAATTACCTGATCGAGTCACTCCTAATTTAGTCCCTGAGCCCATATCTGCCCAGGCGCTCCTGACCGACCTTACCAACCTTACCGAGGCGGCCAGGAGCATCTCGGACATGAGGAGGATGGTTTTCAGGCCTATTGTACCATCTGCTGCCACAAGGCAATGGGTTGCTGCTGCTGTGTAGCAATGCAGTACCGCGTCTGCCAGCACCCAGGAGACATACGGTGACAGTGAGCTGAGCGGGCTCCATGCTTGCCATGGTACGGAGTCTGCACAGGTAACTCAGGAAAAAAGGCGTGAAACAATTGTCTGCCGTTGCTTTCACAGAGGGAGGGAGGGCCTGATGACGTACCCAGAACCACCAGCGACAATGTTTTTTGCCCCATGAGGCATTGGGATCTCAACCCAGAATTCCAATGGACAGTGGGAACTGTGGGATAGCTACCCACAGTGCAACACTCTGGAAGTCGACGCTAGCGTCGGTACTGTGGAAGCACTCCGCCAAGTTAATGCACTGAATGCACTTAGAGCATTTTGTGTGGGGACACACACAATTGACTATATAAAAACGATTTCTAAAAAAACTACTTCTATAAATTCGACCTAATTTTGTAGTGTAGACATAAGTCTGATTCATACACAGCATAAGTATGCAAAGTTAGAGAGGGTGATTCTCAGCTTCTTTCATTTTGGATAGATGTGCAGTGTAACTACTTAATTGTCTTGCCTGTATTATACAATAAGCACTCAGAGCGCAAAATGAAAAACAGCATAGAACTGCACACTTGATTAATCTGTTCTGGATACACTGAATACCACTTCTGGCCAATCTGACAGAAGAGCAGCCAGCAAGAGAACTTTTACCTTCAGATATTATCTATACTCTTAATATACAATGCAGTGCTTGGATGAAAATGTGCCAAACGAAAGCTCTCGATTATATCCAAATGTCTTAAGTGTAGTATAGAAATCTTTAGAATCCTATATATTGAAGCTAATTGAAGCTAATCATTTGCACATTAAAGAAAAGAGACACCAGACTTTTAATTGACATTTTTCTGAGAATTACTCATTCACAACAACTTCCCACTGGCAATTTTAGTTTTATAAATCAAGGCAGCATTTTGCTATGGCCGTCTTGGACAACTGCAATATTGTCTAGAGCATCAAGTCACCATTTCAATTAATCTTACCTGACTGTATAAGTTGTATCTATTGATGTAATTTTTATGGAAAGTGAGTTTTAGATACTGTCCTACTGCATCCACGTAGACTGACTTCAGCTCCCGTGCTTTGTACCCAGTCTTCTCATTGTCTGAGAGAGAGACATAACTGTAGAAAGAAAATTGATAAGGCAGATGGAATGTGTAAAAACGTGCAAATAAGTAAAATATATTTTGTTAATATAGAACATCCATTCAAATTAGTATTTTGATAAGTTTTAAAATGGTATTGAGAACTGAAATAAAGAATGCCATTTCTCTTTTTAAAAAAGCACTCTACAGACTTAATTCAAAGTGCACTGAAATCAAAAGAAAAGGAGTACTTGTGGCACCTTAGAGACTAACCAATTTATTTGAGCATGAGCTTTCGTGAGCCACAGCTCACTTCATCAGATGTGTACCGTGGAAACTGCAGCAGACTTTATATACACACAGAGAATATGAAACAATACCTCCTCCCACCCCACTGTCCTGCTGGTAATAGCTTATCTAAAGTGATCAACAGGTGGGCCATTTCCAGCACAAATCCAGGTTTTCTGGATTTGTGCTGGAAATGGCCCACCTGTTGATCACTTTAGATAAGCTATTACCAGCAGGACAGTGGGGTGGGAGGAGGTATTGTTTCATATTCTCTGTGTGTATATAAAGTCTGCTGCAGTTTCCACGGTACACATCTGATGAAGTGAGCTGTGGCTCACGAAAGCTCATGCTCAAATAAATTGGTTAGTCTCTAAGGTGCCACAAGTACTCCTTTTCTTTTTGCGAATACAGACTAACACGGCTGTTCCTCTGAAACCTGAAATCAAAAGACGTTTTGACACTGAGTTCCAGGGGCTTTGGATCACTTCCTATATCAATTCAGTAGAATAAGCCCCATAGCCCTGAGCCTGCATTGAGAAAACATGTGAGTGAACCCTTGGGGTTCTACTCCGGCAGCCACACATATGGACACAATTGCAGCACTGGGGCCTATGTATTAAAAGAGCTGATGTGTTAAATATGCTCAACTATTAATAGAATACCAGAGAACAGGGATGCATAAAACCACCTGAAGTTATGGCAACCACTATCCCTTTAAAACTGCAATAAAAAGGACTTTTCTATCTGAAGATATTAAAATTGAAATCATGTACTTAGAGTATAAGGTCTTTGGGACATGGATCATATTTTTGTCATGTTTTTGTACGGCACCTAGCACAGTGAGGCTTACAACTGGGGCTTCTAAGTACTACCACAATACAAATAAACAACAACAACACAGGACTTAATACATACTGTTTTTTATAGATTTTTCTTCTTTCAACAACTGTGCCTGCTCCACATGCATATTTAAAAAGATGACATGTCAGCTTGTGTACTGAGAGATATTGGTCAATAAGTCTAGTTGGATGTCTATATCCATGTTTAATAAAAACCACAGAAAAGAATGCAGCTGTCATGTGTGTTCTGAAAGTCCAGGGAAAAATGTTGTCCTCAGTTGCACCCATACAATTCGAGTAACTTCAACTTTATTACTGTAGCATTCCACAGATGCAACTGGGGGACAGAATTTCCCTTCCCTATTTCCTTAACATCACATCAACATTTTACCAGTGACTAACATACCACTCCCTTCCCAAATCTTACCTTTCTGATTAAAGTGACACTATCATTTAGCACCTTTTGACTTACCCCAGTCTGCGAAACCTCTCTGACTGATATGGTGCAAAGTACTCAGGCAGATTTTCACTAATGTAGAACTCAATTTTGCTTGAAATCATATACTGGTGAGCGAGTAATTGCAGCTTTCGAACTCGACATCTCTCCACCATCTGAAGGACGATTTCTTGCGGATACTGGCAGAGTCTGAAAGTAAAGAAAATTTTCAATAGTCATCTTCTTAAAGAGTTATTGCCAACTTGAATCACACTTTGTCTAAAAATTGTTTCTCTCTTATTGCTACAAGTAGCCCCTAATATTCAGAGCCATGCTGGGAAGGATGGGGGGAGGAGGGACAGCTTGCCCAGGTCCCTTGTTCGAGAGGGCTCCTAAAACCAAGTGACATTGTTGCCTGGCATGCAGGGTCGTAGTGCCACTCACAATAGAGGGTCAGCCAGACCAAACCTCAGTGGCTTTGCAACTCCATGTAATAGGTTGGAAAGCCCAGACCAGAGAGCCAGGCCCAGCCCTGTGACACAGGAGCCAAGCTCCTGCTGCAGGCTGAGTGTAGTGTGGGCTCTCTCTCCAATTCCCCACCTTCCCTCAGTGGTAACTTTTTTAGCAGGGTGGGGGCCCTCAGTTTCAGATCTTGCCCAGGCACACCGAAATGTGCAGCCCTGCTAACATCACCACAGCAAGTTTTGGTGTGTGTGTGTGTTGTGGGGGCTCTTTTTTCAATTTACTTTGTTTATTTAACAGCAGTATGTATAGACAGGTCACCCTGCTGGATGTGTGGGCTGTGGGCCTGTCACACAATAGAATTGGAGAGAAAAGCATTAAAAAAAATAAGAGAAGGCAAGTGATTGTAAAACCACAAAAATTGGCAGGAGGACTTGGAGGCAGATGTAGTGCCCAAAATCACTTTTTTTTTTTCAAATTGACTTGTTTCAAGTTAATGGTATCCCTTTTAAGAACACTCTGGAGTTTTGGGGGATAAGAGCTGTGTGGGATGAAAGGTAACTAAAGAACTTGGTCCACAGTTCTTACAACCAGTGAGGTCCCTCACCCTGCAATCTGCTTTGGGCAGACAGAACCAGGGCGCTGACTTTGATGGGGTCTCACGTGGACACAGGAGTCTGCCTGGAGCAGTTCACAGGACTGGGGCTGGATTTTGTCAAACTCTTTGTGATCTTGAATGAGAGGCAATTATGCAAAATCATGATTTTCTATCTTAGATTTCTTATTTTTTGATGTAATCAGATACCCAGGGTAGAATTATTTCCCTGTGAATTACTTATATCTCATATTTTAGAGACACTTCAACGCATCCTTAATATAAATAACTCTTTCACTTACAGTACCTTGGTGATCTCCATCCATTGACTGTTGGTGCATGAACCATCAGTTCTTTTGCACTGAAGCCATCTTCATGTCCTGATGAACTGATAACTACAAATCCAATTTTGTGTGGCATTCTGCACAGTTGAGCTGATAAAACAATGACTTTTTAAAATTAAGTTAATTCATTTTATAAAAGCTACAACTAAATAAGTACAACCCACTCCAGCAGTCTCTACTCAGACAAAATGACTGTTGACTTTCATGGGAACTTTCTTGAATAAAAATACTAGCACATCAGATTCTTAATCTAAATCCTATCAAACCTCATTAATATTAAAGGTATTAGTTTTAGCATTGTTTAATAAAGCCAATAAAAACTTCCAAACTCAGAGGGAACTTTGTACTATTAGCCAAGATGGTTAGGAATGCAACCCTATGCTTTGGATGTCCCTAAACTCTGACTGCTAGAAGTTGGGACTGGACAACAAGGGATGGATCACTCAATAAATTGCCCTGTTCTGATCATTCCCTCTAAAGCATCTGGCAACGGCCACTGTCAGAAGACAGGACACTGGACTTGATGGACCATTGGTCTGACTCAGTGTGGCTGTTCTTATGTAATGAATGGAACTGGTAAGTGAGAAAAGTAGATTTACCGAAATACCTCTGATATCACAACACTCCACATAACTCAGTTGCTCATGGGGCAAAAGCACAAAAAAGTGCATGGATCTCTCTGATCAAAGAACAGCCTCCTGGTTAGTGATCTTATAAAACTGAACTCATTTCACAGTGAAAAGGATACAGAGCTAGCATGTAACACCTGCTTTCCTAGAATGTCTGTAAAACATATCCATCATTTCCGCACTTAGAGTGGTCTGCAAACAGGTTAATTGGCAACAAAATAACTAAGAAGTAATGTATTAAGTTATCTTTGAAAACTGAGCACATTGTAGTTTCACACAAAAAGTAGGTGGCAGGAAGGGATGAGGAGCTCCCTTCTCCTGTAAAGTTCGTGAACTCTGTAAAAGAAATGCTCCCTCCTAGTAGAACACTTTCAGTTTTCATCAGAATCTGCCTCAAAATTCATCACCTCGTTTTAAACTCTCACAAGCTGGTTTGTCACGAGTTGCACTCTGTTCTGAAAACTAACATAAATGGTCTATAACATCTGACAAAGTAAATAAAATGTATCATGATTAGATTAAAATGAGACACATGCAAAATTCTGGGAGTCCGTGAGCCTACCACAAAAAATATTAAATAGAGTTCAACCTGACCACTGGCACTGGTGACTGGAGCAGGCTTTAACACCACAGAACACATTCTCTTGTGGGCTGCCCTGTACACCCATTACTGTGGTCCACTTTCACGTGTTAAAATGGTTCTCTTGGGAGGAAATTCAGTTTTACTAAGCTTCTAGCCCACCTCATCATGCTTTGTGCACAGCAAACAGTGGCAAGTATTAACACAGCACATGCACTTTCCCATCTCTCACATTCTCTGAGCCTGCACTCCTCCAGCCCCCTCAACTCTCAGTGACCCTGGGACAGGGCACAGGGGTGCCATTTCAGATTTTGGTAAGTGGGGGGCAACTTTAACTGTGATTCCAAGGGCTACTTAGGCACCTGAAAACTTTAGGTTTTTTTTTGTTTTCTGCAGATAACTTCAAAATTAGGAGCACTGTATCTAATTCATATATATATATATATATATATATAAGAGGATTTAATAAATATTACTCACTCAGCTCTAATACTGACGTTCTCACATCTTGCGTCAAAATCACTTAAGGAACACTGGTTAGGTTTAAAATTTTAATGTATATCCTTTGTTACTAACTCTTGAATACAACAATTGAAACAATTGTAGAAATATCTAGATTACTTTCTATCACTTTTTTGCAGTTCATCGAGATTGGATTAGATCATTTAATTTTGGAAACATCCTACTAGGGCAGGGCCCCCTGAGTTTATACTGCACCTGCCTGGGGCTCTAGAGGTGTTATCTCATGATAAATAATAGACTAGAAACTAATCTTAAACAGGAGTGAAGCTGACACTTTCACAGTATTGCCAATCCCAAATGTTCAAAAATGATGAATCTGGCTCCCCAAAAATCATGAGATTGGCTTTAAAATCATGAGATTATGTCAAAATAACAGATTTGGGGTTCTTTTTATTTGCCTTCTGCTTTTTGAGATGTTAGGGTGCTTTGGGGTCACATTTTGACGCTTTCTCCACAGCCATGAGGACTAAAAACTTCATTTTTCTTTAAGAACAAAGGCTAAAATAATCACATAGCCACTTGACTCCAGGAGCTGGAGCTTTAAGGAAAACAATCATCATAAGACACATGACAAAAATAATAAGAGTTGGCAACACTGCTTACTTCTGTTTAAAAGCTAGTTACTTTTCAGGAGGCTCTTAAACACAACACTACAGCAATTGTGTTGCAGTTCTCACAGGAGAATATTTAAAACCAAACACCAAGAAAATTCTATATTTTAAAGTTGAGAAAAAAACAGACTTCTGAGGTATATCAGAGCAACTGCAGGCAGGAAAGGAAAACAAACAGGCACAGGAGCTCTGGGCAGCTCTTCCTTTAGAAAGAAAGTTGGAGGGTCAAATCTTCTAGTCCTTAATCACGTAAAACTTCTACTGCCAGAAGTGCCTCCACTCAGAGCTATAAACATCACAGTGAACATGTGAAAACGTGTGGTCAATAACTGTACAACCTCATATTTAAATATCTGAGCCATCTTATCCAGATTTACACATTTTATACGCATTGGCTCAGGGACTGGATTTTCTGGCATATTCTGAAGAGTGCCGAGCACACAGATGGTGCCCAGTGAATAATGCAAATCATGACAATCATTGACTTTATGGACTCTGTGGATGCAGTTTCTGTTCTTTGTTCTGGAATTGGCCTCAATACAGCTGAAACCCTAAGAATTTGAGGCATAAACACATCTGATACTTATATGACACTTTCTCGTTCCTTCTTTTCCCTCAAATTCAGAACAAAAAAATGACTGAACAAAATGGTTTTCAGTTAAAATGTAAAACTGCACAGCAGCCATTGCTCTACAACCCAGCATGGGGCAGAACCTGCCACCCCTTGGGAGTTAAGTGATCTCCTCTCATCTGACTCTCATTCTCCATCCTTCCTAACCTCTGTGCTGCTTTTCATGCTGTCAACCATGACATCCATCCTGGGACCATTTGCTGGAGTCTCAGAGAACTGGCTGCCATGGTTTTGCTCCCATCTATCAGAGTCCTCTTTTTTGCAGCATGCAGCAAAGAGAGAGGCTGGTCTGCTGGATAGGGAGCTAGCCCTGAGAGACCTGGGTTCTACTCCCCATGGAATTCCTGTCTGACCCCACCCCAGGCCAATGCTTTAAGGACAGAATTTCAAAGGTGTTTAGGCACCCAAAGATGCAGTTAGATACCTAGTGGGGTTTACAAAGCACCAAATCTTCTAAGTGTATTTGAAAAACCTCACTAGGTGCCTAAATACCTTTGAAAATCTGGCCTTTAGTCTCTGTGTGCCTCAGTGCTCCACCTGTACAATGGGGATAACAGCATTGCTCTACCTCACCGAGAGGCTGGGAGGAGAAATAGGTTAGACGTTGTGAGGCACAGCCTCAGATACTGCGGTGATGGGGCCACGTAAGTACCATGGGTAGAGTGGGAACCTCTCTATACATGTTTCAGAGGAACAGCCGTGTTAGTCTGTATTCGCAAAAAGAAAAGGAGTACTTGTGGCACCTTAGAGACTAACCAATTTATTTGAGCATGAGCTTTCGTGAGCTACAGCTCACTTCATCAGATGTTTACCGTGGAAACTGCAGCAGACTTTATATACACACAGAAATCATGAAACAATACCTCCTCCCACCCCACTGTCCTGCTGGTAATAGCTTATCTAAAGTGATCAACAGGTGGGCCATTTCCAGCACAAATCCAGGTTTTCTCACCCTCCACCCCCCCACACAAATTCACTCTCCTGCTGGTGCTAGCCCATCCAAAGTGACAACTCTTTACATAATCAAGTCGGGCTATTTCCTGCATAGATCAAGGTTTTCTCACATCCCCCCCACCCCCATACACACACAAACTCACTCTCCTGCTGGTAATAGCTCATCTAAACTGACCATTCTCCAGGTTTAAATCCAAGTTAAACCAGAACATCTGGGGGGGGGGGGGTAGGAAAAAACAAGAGGAAACAGGCTACCTTGCATAATGACTTAGCCACTCCCAGTCTCTATTTAAGCCTAAATTAATAGTATCCAATTTGCAAATGAATTCCAATTCAGCAGTTTCTCGCTGGAGTCTGGATTTGAAGTTTTTTTGTTTTAAGATAGCGACCTTCATGTCTGTGATTGCGTGACCAGAGAGATTGAAGTGTTCTCCGACTGGTTTATGAATGTTATAATTCTTGACATCTGATTTGTGTCCATTTATTCTTTTACGTAGAGACTGTCCAGTTTGACCAATGTACATGGCAGAGGGGCATTGCTGGCACATGATGGCATATATCACATTGGTGGATGTGCAGGTGAACGAGCCTCTGATAGTGTGGCTGATGTTATTAGGCCCTGTGATGGTGTCCCCTGAATAGATATGTGGGCACAATTGGCAACGGGCTTTGTTGCAAGGATAAGTTCCTGGGTTAGTGGTTCTGTTGTGTGGTATGTGGTTGTTGGTGAGTATTTGCTTCAGGTTGCGGGGCTGTCTGTAGGCAAGGACTGGCCTGTCTCCCAAGACTTGTGAGAGCGTTGGGTCATCCTTTAGGATAGGTTGTTAGCCCTGCCCTGGGTCTGACCCCTTCTTTCCACCTACACCCCCAAATCTCCCCCTTTTCTGCATGTAACCTTGGCTCAGTGCTTCGCTGTATTTCTTCTAAATCCCCTGTTCTTTCTAACACAACCCCTCCCCCCTCTCCAGGGACGTATTCCTCTTTTACAGGCTAAACTTCCATGTCTTTAATTTAATCACCAGCCAACTCCCTGAAAAAGCACAAGAGCAAATCCTCACAGACACACCCCTAGAACCCCGAGAAGGGGTATTCTATCTGCTACCCAAGATCCATAAACCTAGAAATCCTGGACGCCCCATCATCTCAGGCATTGGCACCCTGACAGCAGGATTGTCTGGCTATGTAGACTCCCTCCTCAGGCCCTACGCTACCAGCACTCCTAGCTATCTTCGAGACACCACTGACTTCCTGAGGAAACTACAATCCATTGGTGATCTTCTTGAAAACACCATCCTGGCCACTATGGATGTAGAAGCCCTCTACACCAACACTCCACACAAAGATGGACTACAAGCCGTCAGGAACAGTATCTCTGATAATGTCATGACAAACCCGGTGGCTGAACTTTGTGACTTTTTCACATAACTATTTCACATTTGGGGACAATGTATACCTTGAAATCAGTGGCACTGCTATGGGTATCCGCATGGCCCCACAGTATGCCAACGTTTTTATGGCTGACTTAGAACCACGCTTCCTTAGCTCTCGTCCCCTAATGCCCCTATTCTGCGCTACATTCATCATCTGGACCCATGGGAAAGAAGTCCTTGAGGAATTCCACCATGATTTCAACAATTTCCATCCCACCATCAACTTCAGCCTGGACCAGTCCACACAAGAGAGCCACTTCCTGGACACTACAGTGCTAATAAGCAATGGTCATATAAACACCACCCTATACCGGAAACCTACTCACCGCTATACTTACCTACATGCCTCCACCTTTCATCCAGACCACACCACATGATCCATTGTCTACAGCCAAGCTCTACGATACAACCGCATTTGCTCCAACCCCTCAGCCAGAGACAAACACCTACAAGATCTCTATCAAGCAGTCTTACAACTACAATACCCACCTGCTGAAGTAAAGACACAGATTGACAGAGCCAGAAGAGTATCCAGAAGTCACCTACTACAGGACAGGCCCAACAAAGAAAGTAACAGAACGCCACTAGCCATCACCTTCAGCCCCCAACTAGAACCTCTCCAGTGCATCATCAAGGATCTACAACCTATCCTGAAGGACGACCCATCATTCTCACAGATCTTGGGAGAAAGGCCAGTCCTTGCTTACAGACAGCCCCCCAACCTGAAGCAAATACTCACCAGCAACCATACAGCACACAACAAAACCACTAACCCAGGAACCTATCCTTGCAACAAAGCCCGCTGCCAACTGTGTCCACATAGCTATTCAGGGGACATCATCATAGGGCCTAATCACATCAGCCACACTATCAGAAGCTCGTTCACCTGCACATCTACCAATGTGATCTATGCCATCATGTGCCAGCAATGCCCCTCTGCCATGTACATTGGCCAAACCGGACAGTCCCTATGTAAAAGAATAAATGGACACAAATCAGACCTCAAGAATTATAACATTCAAAAACCAGTTGGAGAACACTTCAATCTCTTTGGTCACTCGATTACAGACCTAAAAAAGTCACAATATTACAACAAAAAAACTTCAAAAACAGACTCCAACAAGAGACTGCTGACTTGGAATTAATTTGCAAACTGGACACCATTTACTTAGCCTTGAATAAAGACTGGGAGTGGATGGGTCATTACACAAAGTAAAACTATTTCCCCATGTTTATTTTCCCCCCTACTGTTCCTCACACTTTCTTGTCAACTGCTGGAAATGGCCCATCTTGATCACTACAAAAGGTTCCCCCCCCCCCTCCTCCTGGTAATAGCTCACCTTACCTGATCACTCTCCTTATAGTGTGTATGGTAACACCCCTTGTTTCATGTCCCTGTACGTATACATATCTTCTTACTATATGTTCCATTCTATGCATCCGATGAAGTGGGCTGTAGCCCACGGAAGCTTATGCTCTAATAAACTGGTTAATCTCTAAGGTGCCACAAGTCCTCCTGTTCTTTTTCGGATACAGACTAACAGGGCTGCTACTCTGAAACCGGCCTCTGTTTGTAAACAAAATCCTGACTCCCTGCCCGAGGGGCACCTCTCCTTTGCACAGCCTCACACGAGCCCTGTGCTGTGGTGAAGAGCTGCACCTGGGAGCTTGCACACCTCCCGTGTGAAACTCGGGGGGCCGCTCTCCCCTGCCCAACTGGCGCCCTTGACTGGGGGGCGGGGGGAGCTTGCTGAGACGCCTGCACAGAGGGCTGAACACAGAAACGGGAGCGGGGGGGGGGGGGGGGGGGCTCATCCCCGGTGAAAGCCAGGCTCTGTCTCCAGGGCGGTCAAAGGGGAAGGGTCGCGGGGCCAGGCCCTAAGCGCTGGGGGGGGGGGGGTGTGTGTAAAACTCGACAAAGACTCCGGCGGGGGCGGACAAATGCAGCGTGCGGCGGCGACTCCCGCCCAGCAACGCGAGGCCGGCAGGGAAGCGCCAGGGGCTCGCCCGGGGGCCCGGGCCCGAGCCCGGGGGTGCTGTGGGGAGGAGGGAGGAGACGGCCCTGCCCAGGCCGGCCGGGTCTGGGGTCCCCCTAGGAACGGTGAGTCGCAGGGCCTATGGGGGCGGGGCCGGGCAAGGACACCCGTTACCGCTCACCCCGGGCATGACAGGACCCCGAGCGGGGCAACGACCCCCCCCCCCCCCCTTCCCGGCAGCCCTCGCCCTCAACCTACTTCACTCCGGCGCCATCGCCAGGGCCACTGCTCTCATGGCAACCGGCCTAGTCCACGCCCCCTGCGCATGCGCAACATCCTGCCGCGCGGCCGGGCCACATCTGCGCATGCGCCAGCCGAGCCGGCGCCGGGGCGGGGACAGACTGCTTCCCCGCCTCGGTAACTCTCACGGCGTCCGGAGCTGTGAGCATGCGCACAGTGATCCGAGCGGCGCCGGGGCCCGGGAGCTGCTGATGCCAGAGGCTCGGGCCCCGCTCTCGGCTGGGCCATGGCCCCGCGGCCCAAGGCCTTCAAGATCCGCAGGCTGCGCGGCCCCCAGAAGTACGGGCTGGCGGGGCGGAGCCTGCCGGAGCTGCTGCGCAAGGCGGGCAAGCGGCTGCAGGTGCGAGCCCCGGCGAGCCCGGCTGCGGGCAGCCCCAGGGCTCGGCCTGGCTCCGCGCCGTCGCTCCCCTGGGGCGGGCCCAAGGCGCTGTCAGGACAGCCCCCTCCCAAGGGCCCCGCGGGGTGTTGGTGGGTGCCCCAGAGCTAGGGCACCTGAGCGCCCCCGACAGGCAGGCGCGTCCGAGCGTGGGGGGTAAGGGGCGCATCGCCCTCAGAGCAGGGGGGCCTGTCTTCCCGGATACCCCCCCCCACCACTCCGCTTTTCATGGGGCCCCTGCACCTTCACCCCGTCCCAGAGTCCAGGGCGGGCAGCCCTGGAGCAGACCCCGGCTCTGGAGCCGCAGAGGCACCTCTCGGTGCTCGAGGAATCTGTATTTTTGCACCTTCGCTGATGTTACACTGTTTATTTTAACGGATTTCACTTGTAAAGGTTTCTGTGGGTCCATTTGCAGAGTACCTGCATTAAAGTGCAACTGTGTGTGCGTGTGTGTTCTTTTTGTGAACAGCTTCCTTTTCCCGACTGCCGGCTCTGTTTGTATGAGGATGGGACAGAACTGACTGAAGGTTACTTCCACAGCGTTCCAGATAATACAGACCTTGTACTACTAGCCCCAGGGGAGACCTGGCAGGGTTGTAAGTGGGAAAAATTTATCCGTTTATCTTGCAGCTTAAACAGTTTCACATTTCGAAACCCCAAAAGGGAAGGAGTCGGAACTTGGGATTTTATCTCCATCTTCGCAACTGTTGCTCAAGGTGACCTTGTAAAGGCCTCCTTGTGCCTCAGTTTACCAATCTGCAAAAAGGAGTATGATACCATACTAAAATTTCATTACAACATTCTACTATGCATTTACTAGTCTGAACTACTAAAGCTAATCTACAGTGGTCATCTTAAAAATACATGTGGATGCATTATCATTGGGTTTTTGTTCACGCCCTTATTTTAAAAATGTGTGCAATGGGCTGCCCACTTTTTCGTGATGTGTTACTATATTACTAAGAAAAAAGAAAAGGAGTACTACTGGCACCTTCGAGACTAACAAATTTATTTGAGCGTAAGCTTTTGTGAGCTACAGCTCAAGCAAGCTTATGCTCAGATAAATTTGTTAGTCTCGAAGGTGCCAGTAGTACTCCTTTTCTTTTTGCGAATACAGATTAACACGGCGGCTACTCTGAAACCTTTATTACTAAGGTAAAAGTAAACTGGAAGAAATTTCCCTCATTTTTCAGAGTTGGTTACTTGGGTGGAGAAAAGCCTGGTAGGTTTTTGAACAGGCACAGAATAAAAGTAAAGGTGCCTTTACTCGCTCTGAGTGGAATCTTACTCCCCAAGTAGTCATGTTGAAGTCAATGGGGCTACTCTGAGCAAGGTGCTGTTCATCATGAATAAGGTGATGGGAAGTTGGCCTGAAGGGAAACCCTTTGCTCCCACATTTCTGATGAAACACTAGAAAGTCAATAGTGCGGGTTTGGATTTACTTTTAATTAAGATATAAATGTTGGCAAGTAGCATATTACTCTTTTAAAATGTTTTTTATTCCGTCCCAGAGAAACTTTTTATGGAACACACCAAAACCCCAGCTGAAAGCACAGTTCAGACTACATAAGTTTTCCTAGCACTAGTTTGCTTTTTTCTTCATTTAAAACTACAGTTGTCAGTGACATAGATCACTTCCTAAATACATTTTACGCACAAAAAGATGACATTGTTGAGGCTGCACAAAAGCTGCTATCAGATGAGCAGGCTCCCAAGAGACAGAAGCTTCTAGTGGATCTCATATCAAACCTAAGTGAAAACATTTTGGCGGAAAGCAGAGAGGAAGACAGAAAGTGGTTTGAAGGTAAGTTCTGTATCAGTATAGCAGTTAAATCTCTCAGCAGAATGATAGATGAGATAGTTTAAAACAATTTCCATCTTTAATTTCTTAGATTTGATTACAACACATGGTCTAGGTCTTCAACTCCTCTATGCTTTATCAAATCTAATTCTAAAATGACCCAAGTGAAGAGGATCCTGCCATTTGCCTAGGAACATTATTGTACAGTTCAGTAGATCTGTCAGATATTCCTCTTACTTGCCTCCCATTTCTTCTACATATACAGTCTCTGGGCAACTCTTTAGTATTTAGATGTTTTTGATGTATATTCCTCTTTGTTTAATATCTATTCCCTTTAGATGTCACTCAGTTAAGCTATATCTATTTGGCTCTTTTAATATCTCCTTTTAAACCCATCCATCTCGTACCCTAATCATTGTGATGTTCCTTTCTAAATACCCTTCAGTTTGTCATCTTTCTGATACAGAAGCGCCTGGAACTAAACATCGTATGCCAGGTATGGGCCATCAAGGAATACCGTTAAGAGCAATGATTGGTATATGATTTATTAAGTGCAAACAATGTACTGAGCCCTATGTAAAGCCAAAATAGTAAGGCATTCTTGGTGTCCAGAGTGCTTACACTATGAACAGGGAAGCAAAGCAAATAAACAATCATACTCACTTCATTTCATAAAGAAAAGGAGCTAGAGATCCAGCCAAGTAAAACAACAGCTTGAGATATTTTTATACAAGTCATAAAATATTTATTTCTTTTAGGTATGGAGTCTCGCTTTAAGAATAAATCAAGTTATATGAGATACAGTTGTGAAAGCAGAATACGAAGTTATATGAAAGAGGTAAAAATTGCTGTTTTGAATGTAGCTTGGTTTCAAGCTGTTATTAAAAATAAATCTTTACATTAGACCTGAACAGCTGAATTTTTTTCCATAAACAGCCATGGAACTATAAGTTTTACATTTAAATCTATTGGATTTATTAAGTAGATTCAGGGTGCAGTAGGCACTGTCTGAGCTAGGAATGACATAGTGCTTTTTATTTTCTTAAAGGTTAGCAGTTATACTTCAGCTGTTCATCCAGCAGCACAAGCAGAATATAAAAGAATAACTGACTTTATGTTGGATAAACTGAAGTCTGTTAAATATAATGGCTGTTACTTTGACAGAAGAGAGGAGGCGGCGGTCCGCCTTTGCACTACTGAGGGATGGTTCTCCTGTCAAGTAAGAAACTATTTCGAAGACAAATAAGTGTGTGTAAGGTATATTTTATGTGCTGTGCTTATGAAAATAAATTGTAATGGGAGTTATGCATTTAAAGGCAGAATAAGCCTCTGGGCACTGCAAACTATTAAACTGAAGAGAAATAATTTACCTACCTACAGTGACTGAAGGACGCTGCCAGCATAATTTGTTCTCAGATAAAATTCTTTGGTGTTTTTACTAAATTTAAACAAGACTTAAGACCAACAAGTGTTTTGTGTTGTTTTTTGGAGTGATATTTTAAACATTGCAGCACTGAGAGTGAAACTGACTAATTACTTTGAGCATCCAACTTTTGAGAAGCAAAGTGTGGCATATTACCTCTTTTATTCATCAAGGGTGTGGGTAACATAACTAACTGATTTACAACATTTTTAAGTTGACAGTGTCCCTTTGCTGATTGTCATACTGCTGAACAAATTCAAGCCTTACTAGGGGAGGCAGGGCTTTCCAGGATTCTGTATTTTATTTAAGTAAAATGTCTGATTTAGGCTGACATTTCCGTTAGGCTTTCAGCAGGACATGGTGCCAATGGTTGTGTAAACAATCACCCAGCTTTAAAAGAGGACTTGTTTCTTGCCCTTTATAAGCTAAAAATTGGATTTCACATCTGCTCTCCTGAACCACTGATCCACAAATTGTTGTAAAACAGCAGCGGTATCAGGGGCTTCAGTACAAGCTTTCCAATCATTGTTAAAAGTTCCACCATGCTAAGAGCTGCCCCCCATTCACCTCTTACATAGGCACACATTTCACAGTCATTTCTTAGCCAGAGTTCTCTTCTGCAGCAAGTGCTGGCATGCTGTACAGCAGTGGTGGGCAACCTGCAACCTATCAGGGTAATCCGCTGGTGGGCCGCAAGACAGTGTTTACATTGACCGTCCTTAGGCACGGCCACCCATGGCTCCCAGTGGTCACGGTTCACTGTTCTCAGCCAATGAAAGCTGTGGGAAGTGGCGTGGGCTGCAGGGACATGCTGCCTGCCGCTTCCCACAGCTCCTATTGGCCGGGAACGGCAAACTGTGGTCACTGGGAGCTGCGGGCAGCTGTGCCTAAGGACAGTCAATGTAAACACGGTCTTGCAGCCCACCAGCGGATTACCCTGATGGGCTGCAGGTTGCCCACCACTGCTCTACAGTGATGGAATTTGAGGAAAGAGATAACTACTTAGATACCTAATTAAATACAAGCATAAGTTAGCTTACTGATATTGATTGCTTATTTGTGCAGGGAAGAATTATTAAAATTTTATCCTGTGTTTCCAAAGGCAGGCTTTGTCAGTGAATGGCCTTGATTCTTCCCATATCTTTTCCTATGCAACAAGTTGAATACATTTAGCTGGGTGGATACTATCCCACTGCCTTTATCTTTTTACAGGGTCCTTTTGACAGGGATTACTGCCTGTGTAAACATTCCATCAATCCCTACAGTAACAGGGAGAGCAGAATCCTCTTCAGTACGTGGAATCTCGATCATATGTACGTATAAAACATTAAACCAAACATACCTGTTACACACCGTCCACCTTCAGCATTAAACAAGATACCAACCCAGCTTGTTTTCATCTTA
Organism: Caretta caretta; assembly: GCF_965140235.1. Lineage (NCBI taxonomy): Eukaryota > Metazoa > Chordata > Testudines > Cheloniidae > Caretta > Caretta caretta. The sequence continues at coordinate 20,535,577 of NC_134223.1, forward strand.
TGGGGAAGTCTGATGGTTGGTCTGCTCATTTTATCCTAAATCCACTGAGATGGAAGGTACTCAGATATTGCAGAAATGGGTGGCAAGATAGAAATCTACAATACATACTACATTCTAGTACATTCATTGTTAGCTGCTCTTCCCTTACCCCTAACTTCTCTGTGTATTAAAAACATCCCCCACTAGGCTCCTCAGGTGACTAGTCTTTCATTTCTGCCCCTGCCCAAAGCTGTTTCAGGTGTTATGTAATTAGAAATTACATAGGATTCTAGGGTCCACATTACTCATGCTGAGCTCCTTTCTTTAGAATTTAAAAAAAACTACCATCACCACCACACACATCCTAATATCAATGCAGAAAAATCTTACACATGACTGAAAGGTTAGCTCCCATCCTTCCTTTAGGGAATGCATACATGGTTTGTTAAAAGGAAGTTTGTTACGGTCAATAATGGAAAATGCTTCCCTCATTTTATATTGCAGAATAGAGAAGAAACGTACTATTGTACCAACACTGGCAGAAGCTGTCAAAGAACAAGATGGAAGGGAAGTAGCCTGGGAATACTTCTATCAGTTGCTATTTACTCTGGAAAATTTAAAACTAGTGCATATTGCTTGCCATAAGAAAGCCAGCCATAATCTCACCTGTGACAAAACTAAAATATACAGAAAAAGAAAGCGAATGCAGAAGGTCTCAAAGTGACTTCCCTGAAGATGGCTTTTTGCTGTGGTTTTCTAAACTATATGAAAGGACACCATTTATAATATTTCTGAAATTCTTAGTGAAAGAACATCATAGATTGATCTCTTCTTGCTAAATTCCCTAATATGTGTGGCTGCAATCAAACCTCATTCAAACATTTGTCATTCCACCTTTCATACAGTTGGTTTCTGAGGCCCCAGCTCATTTTCTGTGAGGTAGTTAAGTTGTTCTACAGAGCTTACAGCTGGGCAAACAATCCATGTGCCTTAGATTTACCAAAGGCTACCACACAGTTAGTGGCAGAGCTACTCCCAGTTCTGTGTCCCTGTGATCTCTGCTCTAATCTACTAATGACTCCCATTTTTAACCTATTATTTTACATACATATTTTCTAAAGAAACTATCAGTGGTGCTAGATTCTTTTTTTTTTCTTGGTTCATATTCCTCTTTTGTTTTTTTTTAAAAAACATCTTCCAACTTCCTTGGCTGCTTGACATTTCTTGCAGTGTTGTGCAGTACTGCATATGAAGGATATTATAGGAAAAGGCATTGTATGTTCAATATCTTTGATAATTGTCTGTTCATCAGCTGTGCTCCCCTCTACCTCTTAATTATGTAGTAAAATGTGAATGATTTTTTTTAAAAAAGGCCATCTGAAATCAACTGAATTCTCAGGAACTATGTTAATGTAAAACTTCAATGTATTTTTATATATTTGTTTAATAAAGATCTTTCAGGCATCTTTTGCCTCATACATAAGTATAAAGGAGAGATAAGGTGTGTACAAGCAACTAGTGCAAAATCAAATGAACTAAGACCCACTTCTGATAGAGTGAAGTATAAATTGGTCAGGCTAGAATAATGTCTTTTGGCACAGAGTTGTGTTTTTACATTTGGTGAAACACTGGTCACAACATGCCTGTCTGTTTTTTCCATGTACTTGCGTCTCTCTCTTTTCCACCGCAAACACTACTCCAAGTAGCATTAGGTTATTAGTAAAAAAGTACCATCTTATTGTTCAAAGTGGGGAAGTTTTACTATATAAAGTGAGTAACAAACTCAGAAAATAAGCATTCAGCATTGCTGCTATACAATGAGCGGGTGCATTTTTAAAGCAGGGCTATGGCAGACCCAATAGTTACCTGTCCCTGTTAATTTTTAAACATATACTTCTTTATACAATCAAAACAATTGAATAGTAATCTGTAACTCTTTTAATACCAGTAAATAAGAAATCTACACATTCACTCCAGGATATTTTTGGAGATGTAACAACAAAATGAAGATCCTGTTCTTGCCCTGCTGACAAATCTAATGTGGTCTATACAGTATGTTCCCTAAATAATTTAATATCACCCTTCAAGATGCTATTCAAAATAAATGTTATTCCGCCTGAATAGACACTTATGAGGGACAGGGGTTTACAAATAAATCCCCAAAAGCCTGAAAGACAAAAGCTATAGGGATTACAGCAAGATTTAGTTAAAAATCGTAACTACACTATTTAAAAAAAGTTGAATGCCTGTGTATTAGAAAAGAGGAAAAGCAGTAAGACATTGCTGACAGTAATATCATATCAGAAGTGAAAATAAGTGAATGAACATAACATATATACAATTCATTCAGCTTTTATGTGGATGCTTAATAGGCAATAGCTGTAGAAATGAATATATATGTAAGCCATCTGCTGAGATGTTTCCTACTTTTCTAGAAGTATAGAGAGCAAGTACTTAAATGTTTCAAAAATAAAGATCTAGAAGCTTATTGCCTAATAACCACTGCCAGTGAAGTGTTACCAATGTTAGATGAACTAACAATTTTCATGAAGTCATTTGAAGCTGCTCATTTTCCAAAACCACTACAACCTGGGAAAATCAGGCAGACCAACCTTATTCTGTACTTCCAACACCCATTCATCTAGTAATAAATGGTTGAAGAAAGCTCAGAGATTAGTTTTTATTCCTTCTTGAGCATCAACAGATTTACTGAGCTCCCATAAATAAGAGCTGTGTAAACCAACTGAAGAAAACAGTAAGGTTACATAGGTATAAATGAGGGCAATATTTATCCTGCAGTATCTTTACTGCTGGTAATATATGTGAAAGAAAGAAAACCCAGCTTATACCTCAGATGGTAGGTGGAGTTCATTGAACAGAGAGTAAAGCTCTCATACTTGTTTGTAAAATAAGCACATCTGGTCATCTAGAGACAAAACAGAACCCACACTGACATTTGTACAGGGCCAGTTTTCCCAACAGAACCACAATTTAAAGGTTTGTAAGTTGAATTGATTAGTTTCAGAAGTAAACAAATGGTATAACACTCAACATAAGAAATACAGGATGGACTCCCTCTTAGGTATTGGGTACCAGCAGCTTACTTACTAGGCACCTATGAAGAACACAAACATGTGTTAGTCACATTTTGCTTTTAAGGTTTTTCTTCTTTTTAAGAAGATCACTGTTAGCCCCACGGCGACCTGTGTTGTACGTGCTCAAATTTACATAATGCTTGTTAGCTGTTCCTCTTCGCACCAAAGAGATAAAGTAAAATTGCTTAGTTTATTAAAGCAACAAGTCCTTTAATGCTGTTAAATTGGTAAATCAGTAGCTGTGGCTTCTAAATCCTACAGACTTCATACTTCCACATTCACTAGTAAAGGCACTCACTCTCTTCCACACCCAGCTTCGGGGTTTTGTCTAGGATTCCTAGACAGTTTCTCTAGGAAAGGCACTTGCACAAAGATGTCATGCCAGTGAAATGTGATGGGTAGGGCAGCTAATTATAATAGGATCACTAATTATTTTAACAGACTTATAGAAAGAGACAATTTAACAACTATAAAAGTTATGTTTTTTGCATTCTGTGCTTAAAGTGCATCGTCGTCGTCGTCATCGTCTTCCTTTGCAATGAAGTGCAGCTTTCTAAATTCTCGCCTGCTCATTGTGGTGCACGTGACTGCAGCTGCTGGGAGGTCCTTTAAGAAAGAGAATTTATTAACAAAAGCCAGCTGCTGTAGCAACTAAACAGCCCTCCCATACAGACATTTCACATTACTTTATACAGGTTCCTCAACTGGTATATGCTAGACATTAACATATACTCTACTGCAGCTGACTGTGTTCACATACATCTTAAGCAAAAGCAGTCTGAGGTGAGCCTGCTCAAACTGCTCATTTTTTGCTCTTAACATCTGCCTTAATGTGTGGTTCTTGCTTTCTTTTTTTAATACTTGGGGGGGAAAAATTGGGCTAAGTGCTCTACAAACAAATCCGCACATTACCCCTGTATGATGGTTAAGTATTATTCCTCATTAAACAGCTGGGGAAAAAGATTATGTCTTGTCCAAAATTACAATGTGTCAGTGGTGGATCTGGGAATAGAACTCAAAATCCTGTCCCATACTCAATCCATTAGTTCAGCTGGTGGAAAATTTCTGTTCTGTGGGAAAATTCTCAAAAATCCTGATTCAGAAACATTCTTTTGCTTAGGTAAAAATGTTTAGTTTTGGTTGTCATATTTAATATTATTAAAATATAGTAAGTCAAAAATTTGACACTATTGAAATGAAACATTTTACCTTACCAAAACAAAATGATAAAGCTGAAAAAACATTTAGACATTTTCCTTTCAAAAATCAAAAGTTCCTGCAAAATGTTTCAATTTAGATTAAACTGCCCCCCCCCCCCCCAAAACAAAACAAAACATCAAAATGTTCAGTTGAAAGATTATCAGCCGGCTGTACCCAATAGCTCAGGATGCTTTGAGCAGGGGTTGGACTAGATGACCTCCTGAGGTCCCTTCCAACCCTGATATTCTATGATTCTATGTTTGTCTAACAGATTGTCAATATTGGTCAAATTTGCTTGAAGTTTTGGCACCACTCTAACATTCTTTGGACATATAGACTAGAAGCTAGAAAGGAGTTCATAGGAGCAAAATTAAAATAAACAAAAAAAAAACACTTCAGAGATTTATTCTTCTTACCTGCATGAACTCAATGTTTCCAAAGAATCGATCCACTGGCATTGGCTGGTTACTGTCCTCATCTAAGAAAGCACTATTGTCCAGTTGAATTGGTTTCTTCTGGAGATCCACGGTCTCCAGCCCAGACTCATCTGCAAACGCAGTTCCACAGCTGCTCTCCTCTTCCACATTTGGGATATGGTTTTGCAGAAAAGTTTCACCTTCCTCTTTCTTTGGTGGGCAGCTATTTCCCTTCAGTGCAGATGGTTTTATGGAAATATCATCATCATTCCCCTCTCTCTCTTCATTAATCTTTGGTGCACTTTTGATTTTACTCTGTAAAGGCTTCATATTGGGGTCAACTGAGTCTCCCAAGAGTTGAGTCTCATCAGATGTTTCCGTTGGTTCTTTCAGACGGCGAACACTTCCATTTCCAGATACAAGTTCTTGTAACTGCAGTTTCACTAGACTGTTTTTTTCACATTTTAGCCTCTTTGAAGGGCGTCTGTCAGTTGCTTTGTGTGAAGAAGCCTATCACAAAGAAAGAAGATCTAAGGTCTAGTTCAAATAAACTTCACTAGACAACATTAGTGGCAGGCTGGATATAGAGCTTAACAGCTTAATGAAGTGAACACTGGGTGTTCTTTAAGGGGCTGCTGTTTGATCTAAAGCTATATGCTTAAGTAAAGTTGATTTTATGATAAACAGTGGGTTTAAAATTTGACGCAATTGTAATTTTGTGAAATGTAAACAATCAATCACCATTTGGAATCCTCTTCCTATAGAAAGCACAGAACTAACATAGCATGTGGATGATCACCCATCATATTTTTCACAATATTCTTCTTGATAATTACCATAACAGAACAAACAACTTTATACACCTTATTTTATGAGATAGCTGTATAGGAATTCACAAGACAGTACATACACACATGGTTTACCACAGTGCACTTTATGCTGTGAACAACAAATCCAGAAAACTGACTCCACAATGTATAAACTTGTTCCCTTGATTGTGTTTTTTTGCATAGCCATATAATCAAATAATGTAAATATAGTGAATCTGAAACGTTTTCTTTAACCAATTCTCAAGCTAAATCGATCACACTGGTGGCTCATTTTGTAGCTGTTTATAATTAGATGCAAAAAACCCTTCGTTGCTGTGTTTAAATAGATTTTAAACCTCAGAAGAACTGTGGTTCCCACAGCAGCCATAAGTAAGCCACATTGCACATATATTAAAGGTAAAACCCTAGACAGAAAGTAAGGGATAATGATTGCTGGGGAGGACACATTATTTCTTAGTAATTAGTGACTTGCTGAAGAAATGGAGTCATTAACCTCACCAGCCATTGACTGACCAGAAAATGCCTTAACTATTCATTATTGCCATTATCAACCATGAAACTGTAAGTTTAAGGAAAAATAAATTACCACTTTATAAACTCAAGATAAAACTACATATTACTATAGAGTACTTTTTTTTTTTTTTTTTTTTAAAACAGAACAGGTTAACTGCCAGTACAGTAGTCAACAGGAAGACAGGATTTCACTTCCAGTGTGTTCCTCTACAGTATGCTGTTGTTCCTTAGAACCATTGCCAAGGTTTTATGATACAAAACTGGACAATTCAAAACTCCGTACAGACATAATATGCAAAAAAACCTTGTTTTTAGAGTGAAAAGGAAAAGGTGCCAGTGCATTTATTTGCATGTACGCACCACTGGTTGCATGTTTAGAAAACATGCCACTGCCACCCTGATATTCTGAAGTAACAACCTGAGGAATCAGAATTAGTTATATATGATCTGGCGTACCTCAAATTACTGACACATCCATATTAACAAGCGAAATGAATGTTCCATATGTCAATATATTAAATGTTCATTGCTATGTTTATTTATATAGCTAATACAAGGCATGTATGTTATGCATGTTTATTTCCATCTCCCTTGCTCTCTGGATAATCATGTGTAAATTAACTAAAGTTTAGCTGTAGCCGTGTCAGTCCCAGGATGCTGGGGAGACAAGGTGGTTGAGGTAATATCTTTTATAGGACCAATTTCTGTTGAATGGTCCCTTAGCATTTAGCTGTGACACTCTAGGGTACCTTTCCCAGAGCTGAAGAAGAGCTCTGTGTGGCTCAAAAGCTAGTCCCTCTCACTAACAGAAGTTGGTCCAATAAAAGATATTATTACAGAGACAAAGTGGGTGAAGTAACTAAAAACATTTTGTACAACATATAATTTTCATGGCCTTACTAAAAGTCAAAACATCCCCTATATCATACTCCAAAATGAAGTTACTTAACGTTCTTAAAACATTTCAGAAAGTGAAAGTCACAGGTTTTTCCTACCAGACACACTGTTTTTGTGGATTTGCAAAGATCAACCTCTTGATGAGATGAAGACTGGGTTGCTGTGTTGTTTCCAGCCTTCTGGCGTTCTGAAGATGGCACTCCATCTGCAAGCTAAACCAGATGCAATTTTACAGTGCAGAAGGGATGTGGGGGTTTTGTTAAATCTTTAGCAGTAGAAGCATCCATTTGAGCAACAAGGACTCTCCGAAAGTATCACGGTGTGCACCCAAACAATCTGACACAGATCCCACAGGAACGCAGGGCAGACCGCTGAGGCAGAATCCTCTCTCCATTTAGGTAAGGCAGGAGGTTCGCCTCCTTATCACGTGGGAGAAGTCCGCACCCGAACTTGGAAGTGGTTAGGGTTAGCAAGAGAGATCGGGACAGGAACAAGATGGCTTTAACCTCTGTCCAGCACCCCCCCACAGCTGCTCCCACCAGGGCAGGGTGTGGGGACGCTCTGGGTGGGCAAAGGGCGTGGTGGAGGGGGGGTGTGCTGGTTGGGGGAAGTCTGGGGGGGGGTAAAGGGCGCACGGGGGGGCGCTGGTTGGGGCAGTCGGGGGGGGGTAAAGGGCGCACGGGGGGGCGCTGGTTGGGGCAGTCGGGGGGGGTAAAGGGCGCACGGGGGGGCGCTGGTTGGGGCAGTCGGGGGGGGTAAAGGGCGCACGGGGGGGCTGTTGGAGGGTAAAGGGGGGTGGAGAGAGGAGGGGCGCACGGGGGGGCGCTGGTTGGGGCAGTCGGGGGGGTAAAGGGCGCACGGGGGGGCGCTGGTTGGGGGGCAGTCGGGGGGGTAAGGGGCGCACGGGGGGGGGCGCTGGTTGGGGGGCAGTCGGGGGGGTAAAGGGCGCACGGGGGGCTGTTAGAGGGTAAAGGGGGGTGGAGAGAGGAGGGGCGCTCGGGGAGGGCGCTGGTTGGGGCAGCCTGGGGGGGGTAAAGGGCGCACGGGGGGCTGTTAGAGGGTAAAGGGGGGTGGAGAGAGGAGGGGCGCTCGGGGAGGGCGCTGGTTGGGGCAGTCGGGGGGGGTAAAGGGCGCACGGGGGGGCGCTGGTTGGGGGGCAGTCTGGGGGGGTAAAGGGCGCACGGGGGGGGCGCTGGTTGGGGCAGTCGGGGGGGGTAAAGGGCGCACGGGGGGGGCGCTGGTTGGGGCAGTCGGGGGGGGTAAAGGGCGCACGGGGGGGGCGCTGGTTGGGGGCAGTCGGGGGGGCTGTTGGAGGGTAAAGGGGGGTGGAGAGAGGAGGGGCGGGCGCTCGGGGGGGGGCGCTTTGACCGTGTAGCCCCCACCCCACCCCACGGGAGCCTGACTGGCCCAGCCAGAGCCGCTCCGGGCTCGGGCTCTCCTCACCTTTCGGGTCCTCATAAGACGCCCAGGAGGGGGCGGCTCTGGCCGGGCGCCGCCAGCTCCAGCTGCCTCCCCCGCCCCAGCCGGCGCCGCGCCGCTTCCGGGACGAGCTCGGACGTCGCCCGCCGCCGTGCTGACGACACTACGCCACGCACGCAGCGGCCGCCATCTTTGTGATGGGCGTTCTGACCGTCGCGGGCCGGGGGGGAAAGGCGGGGGAAGACAGACAGAGAACAGGCGCCATCTTTGTGAAGGGCGCAGCCGCCTTCTCCCTCCCCCCCCCCTCCCCACCCGTGGTTGTGAAGAAAAGCTTGAAAATGTGACCCTTAAAAAAGCTCAAAGTCCAGAAAGCAAAAGGAACCCCACATTTATTGTTTTAGAAAAAGTCATGATTTTAAACTAATCTCATGATTTCCGGGGCCGCACTCATGATGTTTGAATGGCTGATATTGTAATATTATAGCTAATGTTTCAGATCTCTGGGATGAGGGCAATAGGGGTGTATGTGAGGGAAAGTCACTTCATTTACTACGAGATCCTTTCAGCTTCGTCTTGCTCTGACTTTTGCTTTCTCAGAAAAATGGCACACCTGCAGAGCCATGGCTCTCAAATGTCCCTCATCACGAGGGAACATCACTCATTTTAGTGTTAAAGTTACTTATACCCCTCTCCGCCATTGTGACAGACTTTTATTATGGACAATTATTTTACATCAGAAATAAAGAGTCTGGAAACTGTTGCTATCAAAAGACTGATTACACAACACGATGGAATCCTGCCGGGTTTGAAATTGCCTGAATTAATAATTTTGGTGTGTTCCCGATTTTGGGTCTGTGTCATGTTTGTTCCACATTTGGGCCTTGGCATGGAGAGTTTGGAGGAGATGGAGGAAGGAACACATGCATCTTGAATTCATTCCTTCACTGTTCTCTCCTTTAACTTCCCGTACATTTATGATCTTTTCTGTAATGGTTGTTTTTGTCAAAAAACATTGTGGGAATCACACATAATCTCCTTTCTGAAAGGAGGGAGAACAAAGGAGACCCATTCCCCTCACCAAAAGTTTGCAAACAAACAAAAAAGTTATATTTTGGGAGATAATTCAGGGCATAAAAAGAGTTTTAAAGTGGATATAATAGTAAAGGGGCAAAATTCTCCTCTGCATGCTGGGACTCTAGTGCACATTTTGAATGTGGAATAGCAATTGATGCTAATTATGGGTAGAACATTCACTGGAGGCTGGCTGTGCAGCTGGGAGTAAAGAATTTTGCCCACAGACAGGACTATGTTAAAATCACCTTTTTATAAAAATGAAGAATTTTGCTTCAAGTTGCTCCCCAATGGGCTGACGTTTGGAAAAACACAATTTTTGCCTTATCGCTCTATCAGTTATAAACATTGCAGATCCTTTTCCTTCCCACTGTGTCTCCTTTCTGTAACTGTAGTTTGATTTATAATATGTGCAGTTAGGGACTTATTCAGATTTGCCTCTCAGTTCATTTGTGCAACCCACAGGGAACAAAGTATGTTAGTAACTCAAATCTCTGTTTAACTTCAAGGACTCCAGTGACACCAATGATAATAGATGCATTTATGTGAAGCAAGGAATGAGACACCTGCATTTAAATATGTAGTTATTTTTTTAATAAGGATTATTTAGTATTTTATCATTTCAAGTAATGATTGGTATCTGTGGTCTGTAACTGATCGTGTTACAATACCCAGAGCACATGTGCTGGGAAAGAGTTGGAGCCCTATCCAAAGTCCATTTAAGTCAATGGAAGCTATTGACTTCAGTGGGTTCTGGATTCGGGCCTTGGTGCATGCATATCTGTGAGTGTCACACTAAATTGCACATCTGCTTTTTGTTGGTTTAATGGATCAAGAATAATATGGAAACTTTTATTGCTATGTCATCAGTTGAATAACAGTGCAGTACAATACCATAACTGTGACTCTGAACTGACAAGTGACCAGATTAAAGGTCTGAATGCTGAATTCTTCACAGGGAACTTTTCAAACATTTGCAGATTTCAAAACCATACAAACACTCATGAGTGGTTTGATGTTGTTACCCACCTTCCTTCTCCAAGTCCCTATTGCTCAGGGAACAACTCTTGTCCACACCTCTCGGCTTTAAAAGAGTGAGCAACAGCTTATGTCTTAGAAACAAATGGCAACAGCTTAATGTTTTACCTGTGAGAAAATTCAGATAAGACATTTTTCTCAGCAGCATAAAGCTCTCACAGTTAAACTGAGGTTGAGAGACATGCCTGCTATGTTGTTCTGCAATTTCATGCACGGCTCAAGGGTCCTGCCGTGCTTTATTCTGTAGCTGAAGTGTAATTCATATCCTCTTCCAAAAGCATCCTAATGTTCTCTATTCCCTTACAGAATTGTCACTTGTAGTCAAGCAATACAGATAATTGTTTTTATTATATAGTGAAAATGTCAACCCTGCTTTGTAAACACATCAGGACCAACATTCAACTTTGCTTTAGCTTGGCCAGTCTTGGCCAATACTTGAAATGAGCAACTCTTCCTTTTCAGAATAATCTAATCTAACACGTTGCACTACCTGAGCTTCTCTCCTCTGAAAATCTTAAAGCATGTTCTGAACAGGGATGAAAGTAACTTAAGGGACTTACCCATATGCAGGGCTGGGGTCCTGAGCAGGGGGTTGGGGCCTCAACTGGAAGGGGTCGGGCCTTTAAATCCCCAGGTCCTTTAAATCACGATTTAAAGGGCCCGGGGCTCCGGCCCTTTTAAATTGCCTCCTGGGGAAGCTGCCCCCTGATACGGTCGGCTGTGTACCGACTCTTGCTGGTATGCCGTACCGGACCATACCGTCTTACTTTCACCTCTGGTTCTGAACAATTATGCCTCACATAATTCATTAAAGTTGGGAGGTGGGTATTGTCATTATGGGGAAAATGAGGTGCTCAGTGGCCAAGGTGCTTGCTTATGGTCATACAGTGAGTCTGAGGCAGGTGTGGGAAGATAACCTAGATGTCCTGCTTCCAGCTCACTGTTCCTTTCAAATACTCCACCCTGTAACTTCTGACAAGATAAAGTACACTAGAAACCAACTGGCTTGATATCCTCTCTAAATGAGGTTCTTCCCTTCTTCCTAAACATGTTATACGCAGTGGCCATGAATGTTATATAAGAATGTATGACTTGCCATTCTGACTCAGATCAACATTTGTCAGGGTTCCTCCCCCACTCTGAACTCTAGGGTACAGATGTGGGGACCTGCATGAAAAACCTCCTAAGCTTATCTTTACCAGCTTAGGTCAAAACTTCCCCAAGGTACAAAATATTCCACCCGTTGTCCTTGGATTGGCCGCTACCACGACCAAACTAATACTGGTTACTGGGGAAGAGCTGTTTGGACGCGTCTTTCCCCCCAAAATACTTCCCAAAACCTTGCACCCCACTTCCTGGACAAGGTTTCGTAAAAAGCCTCACCAATTTGCCTAGGTGATTACAGACCCAGACCCTTGGATCTTAAGAACATTGAACAATCCTCCCAACACTTGCACCCCTCCTTTCCTGGGAAATGTTAGATAAAAAGCCTCACCAATTTGCATAGGTGACCACAGACCCAAACCCTTGGATCTGAGAACAATGAAAAAGCATTCAGTTTTCTTACAAGAAGACTTTTAATAAAAATAGAAGTAAATAGAAATAAAGAAATCCCCCCTGTAAAATCAGGATGGTAGATATCTTACAGGGTAATTAGATTCAAAAACATAGAGAACCCCTCTAGGCAAAACCTTAAGTTACAAAAAAGGTACACAGACAGAAATAGTTATTCTATTCAGCACAGTTCTTTTCTCAGCCATTTAAAGAAATCATAATCTAACACATACCTAGCTAGATTACTTACTAAAAGTTCTAAGACTCCATTCCTGGTCTATCCCGGGCAGAAACCAGCATATAGACAGACACACAGACCCTTTGTTTCTCTCCCTCCTCCCAGCTTTTGAAAGTATCTTGTCTCCTCATTGGTCATTTTGGTCAGGTGCCAGTGAGGTTACCTTTAGCTTCTTAACCCTTTACAGGTGAGAGGAGCTTTCCCCTGGCCAGGAGGGATTTCAAAGGGGTTTACCCTTCCCTTTATATTTATGACAACATTCCATGGCAATACGATATGATAATTCTGTTCTTTACTGAAGTTTCTACCAGTTTGCCTGATACCGGCCTGAAATTGCAAGGATCAACTCTGGAGCCCTTTTAAAAAATTGAATTTACATTAGCGACTTTCCAGTCATCTGGTACAGAGGCGAGTTTAAGTGATAGGTTATATACTACAGTTAGTTCTGTAGTTTAATATTTGAGTTTCTTCAGAACTCTTGGTGAATACTTTCTGGTCCTGGGGACTAATACTTTTTAGTTTATCAATTTGTTCTCAAACCTCTTCTACTGACACATCAGTTTGGGACAGTATTTTGGATTTATTGCCCAAAAAGAATAGCTCTGATGTGGGTATCTCCCCCACATCGTCTGCAGTGAAGACCAATGCAAAGAATTCATGGAAGTTCTGAATTCTTGCAGCTGAAGATCTGGGAGCTTTTCTGAAGCTTCTGCTACTATGCAGAGTAGTGTGACATGGAAAATGCACCATGAAAAGGGAGCTGGAATGGAGATCCCCTTTGAGGCCAGTCCAGACTTCTTCAGGGGACAAGTGACTTGAGAAATTGCAATGTGACCAGTAACCACCAAGGAGCCCTACAAGGGGATCAGATTGCATAAAAGAGGATGTATTTTCAATTAGATTAAAAAGTGTCTTTTTTAACCTTTGGGCTGACAGGCAGGAGAAAAAAAAAGAGATGAAAAATGCTGTATTGAGAGCTCGCTTGCCTTTAAGCAAGGGGGGTCTGGGGTGGGGAAACCAGACTATAATCTTATTAAACATGCAGCAAGGTACAAGCTGTGAAATGGAATGTGTAAATTAGTCTGTTGCAGCACATTTCTCTTTGCCTGCTACACTCATCAGTGTCTCCATTTTTTTTTTATAACCTTCTGGGCTCATTTGGCTGAACATTAGGGACAGGATAGGGACAGCAGTCAAAGGAATGAATTTTGCCTGTAAGTGTAATGGCTATTAACTGTTGGATGGTTCCCCCCACCCCCCAAGCCAAGTAATTATTGAACAGAGACACTTGGTGATGCTTTTCTGAATCAGAAAGTAACGATCTTGAGCTAAGGTGTCCAAATTCCTCTTTGTTAAGAAAACGTAGGGGTATTGAGAGTGAGAGCATGAAGACTAGGGAACGGTCTACTAATCAGCAGGATACTTCCGCCCAGAGTGGGTTTCACATCCCTTTCTGTGTCTGATTGAGAAAAGATGTCAATTGGGAATAGTCCCAGCTGCATGAGTTAATCTTTAGCTCAAGCTGTCGAGACTTTTAGCTCTGGAGTTCTCTGGTTCAATCCATAGTCTCAACCAAGATGGCGGTTGGCACGCAAGCTCAGTTAATACATTAGACCTTCTACTCCCAGGTGTGGTGTGTCCGTCTATCATTTCATCTCAGTTCAAATAAAATAGACCTTATTTGGGCTCCTGAAACATTCTAAGGTGCCCAGCCCAGCATGAACAACAGAGAGTGTCACTCCATAACCTAACTCTCAAATGTCCTGAAGTCGCACCGTACAAATCTAGTGTGCCTTTATTAATATCACTGAAAATTATTCACATCAGAAATAAAGAGTCCCAAAGCAGAGGTTATAGACAAAGTTATTTACATTAAAGGAAGAGATTTTTTTGTGTCCTGCTCTTTAGATCTTTCTCATATACTGCATTCTACATTAGAGTCTTAGCAGGGTGAGAGGTGTGGTCAGAAGGGATGGAATTAAGCAAGTTCCGCAGTAAGGTACAGCTAAGACAGGATTTATGATATGCTTGACCTTAGCCAAAAAGCTTAAGGGAAGGAGACAGGGAATCAGAAATTTCATGGTCAGATGGGAATGTTATTCACCAGAATATACAGTTATCTTTTGCAGGCCTCTGAATGTTTCTGGTATTACAAAAGATACTGGACCCTGGCCTGTGTTCCCTGTTGTTGGCAATAGAATCCATTTAATAGGTCCCAGTATTCAGCACATTTACTCAGTGATAGTCACAGTCCTTAGCCCCAATGCGCTACTCATTGTCAAAGCACTTTACAAACCTTAACTCATGAGTGAATGGCTTTGAAATGAGTCCGCCTCTGTTCTATACCCCTTGCAATGCTTAATTGCTTTGTATAATGCTTATTTTCAAAGAATTTAATCAAAAATAAGTAAATCTCTCCTAGCAGAAATATCCCACTGAGCATCTAAGAGTATGTCTCCACTGCAATTAGACACCCGCGGCTGGCCCATGCCAGCTGACTTGGGCTTGCAAGACTTGGGCGAAGGGGCTGTTTAATTGCAGGGTAGAGTTCGGGCTCAGGCTGCAACCCAAACTCTGGGACCCTGCCCCTCACAGGGTCCTAGAGCCGGGGCCCTAGCCCAAGCTTGAACATTTACATTGCAATGAAACAGTCCCTTAGCCCGAACCCTGGAGCCTGAGTCAGCTGGCACAGGCCAGTCACAGGTGTCTAATTGCAGTATAGACATACCCTTAGAATCGCTACCATTGCTTCAGGAGCCCGTCTGATCCTTTAGAGTGGGGCTGAAGGAATGAGCATTGCCCTGAGGAAGCAACAGAAATCAGGGACTCACAGAACTTTTGTTCTGAGTTAATTTAACTATGGTTAAGTTAACCACACCAATGTAATACCGACAGACCCCGGTCATCGTTGGGCGGGATCGAACCTCGGACCTCTGGAGCTAAATGCATGAGCCTCTACTGTATGAGCTAAAAGCCATACAGAAGAGATTAACAAGTCTGCTCTACAGCCTTAGCTAAGTGGTCTCGGTGCCACTAGATGGGACAGAACACCACACCCAGAGGGTATGTGCGTTACACCAACACCCACTTTTTAACCACTTTCCATTTCCTTCCCAAACCTTAGTTCTACGGGTTTATGGGTGAAATTGCATCAAGCTCTGAATGCTTCTACCCACCTAGTTACTTATATGGTCCCCTCACTGGAGTATCTGAGTCCCTCCCAATCATTAGTGAATATCTCTCACAAGCCCCACATTCTTCTTTTGTGTATAGAGAAAGGGGAGCCGAGGCATAGACAGATTAAATGACCTGGTCTAGTTTACACAGAAAACAGGTGGAAGAGGTAGGAAATGAAGCCAAATCTCTTGACTCTGCATCCAGTGCAAACCTCAGCAAGCTTCACCGGGTGGGGGTGAACCAGGATTAATTTGCAGCAGCAGCAGCTACTTATTTTGAGTCCTTCGATGCAAATTACTTGTCAGCTATTTGTCTGTCTGTCTTTCTTAGTGCCTCTTTCCTTGGTGTTGTAAAGGCTAAACAGGTCATCATATAATGAGCACTGGGTTGGAAGCTCTCTGATTTTGTTTAAACCTCCCAGCTCCCAAACACTTGGGGTCAGTATTAGATAGGAAATTAACTACATAGACAAGGAAGCAGTCAGCAAGGGCGGCTCACTGCCATGTGGTCATAATGGTTCTAGACCCTGGTTATCCCTATGTGGGGGAGGGGAGGAACGTTCCAGGTGTGGGGCAGGGTGGGGCTTGACAAAATAGAGGGAGCAAGTAGCACATCTCTTGACTCCCAGGGTTGTCAGAGTGCAGCCTGAAGCCACAGCAGGGCTGGGGGAAATGTTAATTTTCCATTTCTCCATTTGCAGACTCCCTCTCAGCACCCTTGAGACAACTGGGGAATGAACATGTAATATTAAAAATGTATTAATGGCTGAGGAGCAGCTGTTCTCTGGCGCGAGCTGATTATCATGAAAGGAACTTACCTACTGTGCCAAGCCATTTAGCTCTCTTGCGGGTAGCCAGATTCCCTTGCTGCGGAGCCCGTGGGGAGTCACAGAGCTGGAGCTGTTATTTTATTTAATAGCCCTGACAATCTGCTATTCCCAGCCAGCATGGCACTTGGCATCAAACAGTTTCACTCTTGTTTCCGTCAGTCTACTGTCACTGTTTCCATTTGCTGACTGGTTGCAGGTAAGCAGTCTGAGCCTGGGATCCCCACCACTCCCGAATTTCAGCTGAGCAATCCAGATTTTGATAGCTTTACTTTCCGTCTTCTGCAGGACTAAACTTGGGGAATGCTTAAAAGTCCAAAGTTTAAGGCGGAAATTCTTTTCCTGTTATTCATTTGTTTTTATTTACTCTTCAATAATTTAGAAAAGGGTGTAAAATGCACCTGGTGAAACACCTCTGGGCACATGAGCAAGATTTCACACAACACAGCAGGTGACTTATTTCTACATAGAGTGACTTCTTTCCACCCACCCGCAGATCCTTTCAGGCAACTCACACACATCCACTCCCTCACACACGCATGCTTGGCACATCAAGCTGTGTTCCATCCTCCATGAAATCTCTTAGCCAGGAGTCCAGAAAGCAGGTTGGGAATTGATTAAAATAAAAAAACAACAACTGATACTTGAGGTTGCAAAAATGAAGTCCAGATAGAAGAAGGGCAGGGGTGGCTTTAGGCCACCTCTGCACCCTTTAAATTCTGGCTTTGCCTGGCATCTGTCTCACTTTAGAGCAATTACAGGGCAGGGCCTTACATGTGAGGCTAAGAATCATTCCCCTCTTGCTCTGAACCACTCCCTATTCTGGGGACTGTGCAGGAGCTTGACACTAGTGAGGGAACCCTTGTATATAAAATGATATTTCTTTACAATGCTTTTGTGCTCACATCTCTCCTCTACATCTGAGAGACCTGGACACCATACAAATGGGATATCTAACAGCTAGAGGCCTTCCATATGTAGTCTCTGCACACCATTATGGGGATCCGCTGGCAAGACAAAATTACCAACCTGGAGGTTTTCCAAAAGTCAAATCCCACAAGCATCAAGGTCATGCTGATAAAAGCCCAACTATGTTGGGTTGGACACGTCATTAGGATGGCTGAACATTGACTCCCCAGAAAAATTCTCTTTGGAGAATTGGCACGAGAACACCAGAATCCAGGCTGCCTCAGAAAGCGCTACAAGGACAGCATCAAGAGCAGCACACTCCTAGGTGCAATAAAACCAGATGATCTCCAAGGCTGCATCAAGTAGATCAGCCTGGCGACACACAGCACCCAGAGGTTTCCAAGCTTTTCAAGAAGACAGAAATAATCAACTGTTAGCTGCAAGGGGAAAGCATCAGACCACTGCTATAGCTACCAAGATGCTCACTCATGACTTTGTCTGCCCGATCTGCTCATGAGCATGCACATCATGCTTTGGACTTCAAAGTCATTCCAGGATCCACAAAAAGAGAGAGCATGAAAATGTCATTGTCTAACCAATGGACTATGCAAGAGAGATTTCTCAGAAGGGTCATTTCGCCTGCTTTATGCCTCCAGAGCAGTGCAAAGGGGCGGAAGTGGGAGATAGAAACAAGCATCATTCGTGTCTAAGGCCCTCCCAGTTTTGGACTTTCCTGTCCCTCTCTGCTACTCCCCTCCCTTGGGAGAGGCCTGCTGTCTCTTTCTCTTTCATGTCTGTACTGGGCCATTTCCCCTCTGACTCTGCTGGATCCTAGATTTGGTCTGTGTTTGATTTGTCATTGCTGGACTTCCTGCAACCCACTGGTCCTCAGAGTAATCTGATTGCCAAGCAGCTGTGGTTCCACATGGAGAAAAGGCTCCTTACCCCCTCCCTTCTTAGATTTCCTCTTAATTACCAGGCTTTCTGTACTGACCAGATTCATGCAGAACATTCTTACAGCTCTGTCATCCTGTATGATACACCTAACAGTTTGGAATCTCCCTTTGTTCCACGTTAACACTTGTTCCCAATATCTGCCTCTTTCAAATAGCCTATCAGTGCTTTGCCAGCTCATCAGGACTTTGACAATATTGGCTTAAGGCCTGAGAAAATACGCTGCCGGATGGCTTTTTGTTTGAGAGATTTCAGGCATTATCCTCCTCACAGCCACTGGAACTAGCTGGTGTTGGTGCTAGCTAATGAGCTGCGCTCAGTCACGCCTCCATTTGTCCTTCGCTTTTTCAGAGAGGTTTTCTTCCAGGGAAGGTCTTCCCTTCTCCTTCCTGTCTTGTGGCTTCCTCGTTCCCTGCTGATTCCTCTCTGCCCATCACACTCTCTCACCCTTGGGTGTCTGTCCTTATTAGAGAGTGACATAAAGCACTTCCTCTCCAGAGACAGTGCATGTCCCTTTGGAGGAGCATGCACTAGCAATTCTCCCACTGGCTCAGGGGCCAGACCCCTATAGTTATTCTCTGTTTCTATTAATATAGGCTAATAATTCTCTGTGATTTGGGTGCTGCCCTCTGACCCAAGCGCTGAGCATCAAACACCTCGTTCAGGAGGAACTCTGGTTGAAGGCTCAAGGTTCTGTTGCTCAGAAGATTGCCTGTTATGTGGGGAGGGGTTTTAGTGGAGTGGGTCCCCAGCTAGATTGCTGGATGTGAGTTACTCCCTTGCTCCCTAGGCTTTGGGGAAATCCCATTCAGGTTTGATTCCAGGTCTATATTTGGTGGCTAAAGCCCATCTCTAGTTCTTAGACATCCTTGAAAGTCAGGGGCACACGACACATAAAAGCAGACCTTTGTGTTATGAACTGGGGGACAGTAAGGTGGTACTGTCTTCCCTCACTCAGTTCTAAAGCTTTTTGTTGAGATTGGATGTAGGAGGTCTGAAGCAAAGTTGGACAACCTGGTGTGCTCATTTGTCCCACCTCCCTCCCATCTCCAGGTATTTCGTAGCAGGCTTAATGTCAGATCTCTGACAACAAATTGAATAGTGTGTTGCACTGAGATCCTGTCTCTGCAGTTTGCAAGCATGTATTATAGGAGGCTACACCCCATACGCCTCCGGACATCTCTTCCAAGGGAAGTGCTGGACACCTCATTGCCTGAAGCTTTGAACACTAGCCTGGATAAAGCAAAGGAGAATTTTCTATAGACTAGATGCTGTCTCTAACTTCTGTAAATCTCAGTCTGGGATATAAATTCAAACATTAGGTGCAATAAACATGGTTCTAGGCTTAAACTGCTCAGGTCAGCCTGTGTCAAAGCTTTCCGTGGAGCATATTTCAGAGGAAATAGCAAGAGAATGCAAGATGCATCCATCCTACACTCTAATGAATATCAGGCTTAACTGCATCCAGATTTTCCTTCAGTACCAGGAAACATTTTAGTAAATGTTCTGCATTATTTAGTATTGTTTCTTTGGGGAGATTAAAATTGCTTTGTGTAAATGTAGCTCTCCGCCACACATACCTGACAATGACAGAGGAGCCCGCTTTACGGAAGGCTCATTAAAAATATAAACATTATGTTGATTTCAGCAGCTTAAATTACTTAAGCCAGTGTAATGGGATAAATATTTGATGCTGAAGTTTTATTAAATTTCTATCAATAATATGTTGTTGCTAAATATGTGGAGTGCTCTTTAAAAGCGGCTTGGTGGTCTAGGCAGGGAGATTATTTAAAACCCATCTCAAAGCTCTGTGCTCATTGCTTGTGGGCTGGAAATGAATTACATTCTTCCTGTTATCACCTGCAGGTAATAGCAAATAATTTCTGGTGCCATCAGGCCACAAAATATCCTGGATCAGATCCTCAGCTGGGGTAAATTGGCTTAACCCCATTGAAATCATTGATGATTTACATCAGCTGAGGGTCTAGCCCACTCTAGCCCAGTTTGTAAGCAGTGGGGGTAATTTCTAGGCATCCCATTGAAAAGTGAAGGCACATTCTGTTATGCTGCAGTGGAAAGTTGAGTTGTGGGAGTGCGTGTTTAGGGGATGTTCTACTTTTTAAATGGTCTGTTTGCATAGTATCTTTTATTGTCACCTTCTTGGACTTTCCCACCCCACTGCTGTGCACTTGGCCACAGGAAATGGATTGAAGTGAGAAGCTGATGGAGAGGAGAGGCAGAGCTGAGGGCAGGACATGCTGCATTAAAGAGAGAAAACTCAAGGAAGCTTGAAAGAGAACCGTCTGACATAAATGATGCATGTTCCTGAAGTCCAGCTCCTAATCAGGCAAAAAGTGGCATTCACAGAAGATTACTGTAAAGATGAAGTCAGACAATGAGCCTGAGAAACTGCTGAGCCAGCAACCTCCTCTCCTGGGGAGGTGGGACTGGGAAGGAAGTATCTCTCAAGAGGCTTCTTGGGAGTTGACAGATGCAGGAAGTGGTGCTGACAGGCCCTGGAGGGAGTCTTACTCTACCTTATCAATCACAAAAAGGATCCTTCCTGAGGAGCAGAGTGTTAGGTCAAATGGGAAATCCCAGATGAGCTCCCCGTGCTCACAGATCCAGGTGTTTTTTATTGCTAAGCTATAATCAAGAGGTTGTTTTCAGTGTGTTAGTTCCCTGAGTGATTTGGGCTCCATTCCACACTCCTTGCTCGGGCAAAGCTCCCTCAGAAGCTAATGGGACTTTTGCCTGAGTCAATAGTGCTCTAAAGTCCAGTGCAGTCCAAAGGGCTGAGGCAGCCACCTTGGGGCAGTGTGTAATAAAGGCCTGTGTTTTCCAGGCCACTGCCCCAGTTATTTAAGCTGAGAATTGCTGCTTCCCAAAGCTGCTGGGCTCTGCAGAATGGGGGATGGGGGTGGGTTCTCCACTCCTTTTAGCTCTGGAAAAGCAGTAAAGGGTGGTTGCGATGCAGGTGACATCCTCTCCTAATCCTCAAAGTGCAGAAAGGGAGTTAGGAAAAAGGGTCCAGCTTTGATTCATCTCTAACTTCTAATCTTCAGTCTCCACTGCCTTGAAGTTGACTGACATAATGGTCCCAACCTCCCCAAAATTGCCACAAACCACATCTTTCCCCTTTATTATGAGTTTCCTTAAAATGCAATTGGGTGTCCCATTGCTCCTGCTGTGCCTAGGGACTCAGGTGTTTGTGTTTTGCTTATTCAGGTAAGAACAGTGCTTAAAAGGTCAACATGCTTTCAAATTAATCGGAGTTTGTCCGGCCATCTGACAGAGTACACCGTGCATTAGCTCTCTGAGTGGAACTGTGGTTCAGAGCAGGTGAACAGGGCCAGCCTGAAGGATGGGAGGCAAAATGGAGGGGGCCTTCCTGGAGTCTGAGGTGAATATTTAGCTCCAACTTCATATATTAAAAAATAAAAATCCAAACAGTCCCTTAAAGAGACCTTTTCCCAGGGGTCCACCGAATTCTGACCCATCAATGACGCTATTTGGCTGTGAATAAAGATAAGACTTATCCTGCCTTTGTGAGAATAGACTGAGTAACACCATGAACCTCTTCAGCAAAAACCACTGTATAACACCGATGAGGGAACTGGGGCAGACACTGAAAGGTCTAGCTCTACGGCCCTTACTAAGAGGCGTAGTCTCGTAGACTCCAGCAGTATTACCGACCCCAAGTGTCCAAAAATCACGAGTTTGGCTTAAAAATCATGAGACTCTAAAATAATGCATGTGGTGTTCTTTTTATTTATCTGCTGGTGTTCATGTTCTCCACCTTTTCTTCATAACCGTGAGGGACACAAACATATGGATTTATAATAACATGAATCCAGGAACTGGGACTTTAAACCCCCCCCCAAAGAAAAACAAAAAAAAACCCACCACTGAAATGTTGCGAGACTCTAGAATTGTGAGAGTTGGCAATACCACTTTAATAGTACCTGGATTCCATCTAAAACACCTTATGTAGACTGGCTAGTCTGAGCAAGAGCTGCAGGGTTCGACCCTTAATTTGTATTTGTATTGATAGCAAGTATATCGTAGCAATGTTATTGGCAGTCACTGGCAGTGAGTGGTAGCCATGTGGAAACTAATCAAGATGGACAGAAACTAGAAGGTTGCATGGCTAGATTCTGTGCTGATCTGAGTTGAGGGGGTCTTTCAATTAATTGTCATTGGGGCCAACTAAGGAGGAACCACAAGATTTTCCCTGGTCAGATAGTTTGGCCACACCATTTTGTTTCATTTGGGAAAAAAAAAATCTTTAACAAAATCTACCATGAGGATAAAGTGTTTCCACTTTGATTTAATTTCATTGAAATTAGTTATTGAAATCTAGACCTTCCTCTGTAGTGTCTGCAACCCAAATACAACATCCTTTGCTGGTGCAGGAGAATCAGAAAATGAAACTGACCAGTCTGGCTTCTCTATTTCAAGTGGAGTGAAATGCAAAGAAGTTAGCAGAGTGTAAAAATGTGGAAAACGTCAATGAGATTGTGTTGGATTTGGAGCTGCCTGTAATAATTTATGAATATCATATGTTGACCTGGTTAAGTGATGTTTACTATATACGTATACTGAGTTAGTTCAGGTTTCATAGTAGCAGCCGTGTTAGTCTGTATTCACAAAAAGAAAAGGAGTACTTGTGGCACCTTAGAGACTAGCCAATTTATCTGAGCATAAGCTTTCGTGAGCTACAGCTCACGAAAGCTACAGCTCACTTCATCGGATGCATCCGATAAAGTGAGCTGTAGCTCACAAAAGATTATGCTCAGATAAATTGGTTAGTCTCTAAGGTGCCACAAGTCCTCCTTTTCTTTTTGAGTTAATTCAGTATCAGCATTTTCAGTTAGGGGTGTGGTGAGGTGGATCCTGGTATTCACTTCTCACAAACACTTGAAGCACTATGCAAGAGCCATTGGCTTAGATGCTCTGCTGGGCTTGCCAGACCCATTTCCTGACTGAATCAGTCCCTGTGTGGGGAAGGAAGATCAAATGGTCCAAGAGGTTTTAAAGAGAGACACAGTCCATCAAGCAGGAGGAGAGACAGTTAACACCCAGCACAGACTTTAGGGGTGGTTTAGCCTTAGTCTGCTAGGTCGCCATTTTGGCAGGGAAGGACTCTAGGAAAATCCATTTTCTTCCAGTGCTTTGTTCCTACAAAATAAACCATACTTTGGTTTCAGAGGGCTGTATGGGGTCTCTGAATACCATTGGTCACAGGCTCCTGAAGAGGAACAAGGATCCTAAACCTCATTGGAATTGCAGGGTACGAGCGGTTGATGCATAGTACTGCAGCCAAAGGCCCGGTAGGATAATCGTGCGAGTTCACCTGAGAGGAGTGAAGGCAGCCCCTGACACCAGAGGGTGTGCACTCAGAGACCACAGAGAAACAGAAGTGCAGTGAGCTCAGCAACTGTGACAGAGATTTTAAAATTTTCCTCAGGTTCACCAGCTTCTAGTATTATTAATAGCACAAAGAAGGACAACAATTGTTAAAATATTAATTTTTATTTTAAGTAATATTAATTTTATCCTGACAGTGTTTCTTCAAGGACAGTCAGAATGTTTTAAACCCTGATCCTACAAAGACTTACACGCATGCTTAACTTTAAGCTTCTGAGTAGTCCCATTGCGATCAAATTAAAGTTAAGCACGTGTGTAAATTGTTGCAAGATCAAGGCTTAAATGGCTCCAAAACTACAGCCCAGTCTTGATTTACTGCTGTGACTTAATGGGACTTGTGTTAGTGAGCAATGGGCTTAGTAGCAATTGTTTGGCGCACAGGATCTATCAATATTTGGATTGCCTTGTGAAGTGATTACCATGTGGCCTCTCTCCCTCCTTGTCACTCTAAATTCACGGTTGTTGTTTTTCTATTTCTTATCCTGTGAAAATTCAATAAAAATAAAGTTTAGGAAACACCAGCAGTTCAATTCCTGCCTCCTAAGAAATGCCAGTTCTTAAGAAGATGAGTCATATCCTTGTGGACTCGAGTCAGCCAAAACAGAGAAGCATAAGAAATAAAACCCTCTGCGGTCACTGATCTGAGATGAAGTTAGCTAGGCCAAGTAGCATCTCACCATTGCAAGGAAAAAACCCCACAAATATTTTCCTTGGCAGGTGTATCTTTCTCCAGTGTCTTACAGGGTGGGAGTTTCAGCCACTGCAGAAATATCATTCTGGGTCACTGCTTTCATGCTTCCCCCACGATAAAAGGCTAATTACCAATGAACACATGCTAGAGAAAAAGAACATGGCCAGGCGTTTCTCTTAAAGAGCTGCGCCCATCTCTTTATCCGAGAGTGTGAGGAGATGTGGAAGTAGTGGCGGTTGCACCAGTTTGCCCTGGGGGCACTGTTCCCTCTAAGCTGTGCCCGTGTGCGCGTGCACACAGCTCCTAAACCCCGCGTGCACAAAAATTTGCACAGAAGAATTTTTTTTGCGCACACGGCCTGTCAAAAATTAGAGGGAACGTTGCCTGGGGGTAGGGTTTATATTGGTAAAGTGGGAAAAGAGAATCAGGAAAATATTCTTACTTTCCTCCCAGTTCTCTTTAAGAGTTGCTAAATTAACAGAGGAGCTCTTCCGCTGGAAAGGTCCATGCTAGGGCAACTTCTCCAAGGTCCCAGACTGTAGCGGACTTATGGACTCAGTCCATTCCGGGTCTCCAATGCAGCAGTAGCTCTTCAATGACCAGCCTTGCATCCACTCAGAGTCAGGGAGCCAAGGCTCTGTCACGTACTCCTCCCTCCCTGATATTCCGTCGATATGATCACATCCCAGGCATGTCACTCTGTCTGCGTTCACGCTGAAGCCTGCCACGCGACGGGAGCAGCTACAAGCCTGGCTAAGGGCTCTTTTGGTTCAGAATCTCACCAGGCTGAATCATTATGGATTTTGTGCTGCGTTACTATCCCGTTTTTAAGTTCTCAGCCGTTTTGAATGGTGTGCAGCGACAGTAGGCAGGTACCTATGCCATACCAAGAGGCCCCAGTGATATCAGAGCTGACTCAACCAAGTACCACCCTGCCTCTACAGCTAACTTGCACTCAACAGTTTCATTGGTGGTGTAAGGGAGACTGGTTGTTTACTTGGGCAAATAGCCACACCCGTGCGCCCAACTGCCATGAGCACAAATCAACACAAATCACTCAGCACAACCCAGACAACAACACAACCAGCCTACCCAACCCCAAACACAACACAACACAACCAGCCTACCCAACCCCAAACACACACAGTCCCTCACCACTGCACCCCCCCATTTGCCACTCACACAAAACTACACAACTTTGCCAGCACAAATACACAACCAGCACACACAGTAACCCCAAACACATATAGCCCCTCACTGCAGCATACAACCCTCATTCACCACCTGCACAAATCAACATAAGTCTCCCAGCACAACACCCCTACACAAATCAACACAACCACCTACATCTCAGCACAACCAGCATGTACAACCTCCTACGCGTAGTCCCTCCCCACAGGACTCCACCTCCCCTCAGTCACCACCAGCACAAATCCACACAACTCGCCCAGCACAACACAACCCACCCACAAACCTTCACAACCACTCACATGAACAACACATCCAGAACACACAATAACTCCAAACATCACTCAGAAAACTAGAATGTCTGTTGAGTCAGCATGAAGTGATGGAAACAGTTGCAAGCATCGCTGAGAGCTTTTTGTTTAGAATATCACCAGGTGGAATCATCACGGGGATTCACGGACTGTTACCGTCCAATTTTAAGTTCTCAGGCATTTTTGGCTTTTTTACACATGTGGTTTTATGAATTACACCCTTGTGACAGCATGGGTTTTCACCTACTAGTGTGCAAATATCCCCCCACGTCCTCCTACCAACCACCAAGGGGAACATTACATCACTGATTCATTAAAAGCACTTTTTGCAAGAGCAGGAATGGTTGCCTGCATGTCCTGGCCAGATTCGGACCTTCTGCAGTTTCAGCTAGGTATGATGTAATTCACACCACAGCTTCCCTTGTTCCCATATAGAGTCTCGGCAATCAGTTGTTCCATGACAGGTGGGTAAGCTCTTCCAGGCTTCTTCTGTGCACACTGACAATGCTCAGTGCATGACGCAGAATCACTCAAACAGAATTAAATAGAACCTTTGGGATGAAAAGTGCTATCAAAACACACGATCCTGGCTGAAAATCTACCTGGTGTCTTCTGCCTGCCTTTAGTGTACTATATCTCTTTAAAACCAACCCTCTGGGACCGCTGGGAATGAAAACAATTTTTTATACTTGGAGAGTTTTTGATTTGAGTGACACGTCTGGGCTTGAGACTGTCATGCCAGGTCATTTGTGCTGAGTCATGAACTGTCACTGGAAGGAGTGCACTGTAAGCATGTGTTTGCAGAGTCTGGGGTGGCTTTGCTTTGAGGACATAAACACAGATTGTCACTTCCCATCTTTGTCTGCCCGGATGGTTGAGGTACAAGAAGGTGAATAACAGGCTTTACAGTTCTAAGGCATCTGTGTTTTCAGTCCATTTGCACACTGATTCTGTTTGAGGTTTGTGTCATAAACCCTGTGTCTGTTGAAAAGGGGCAAGTTTTGACTTATTCTGTGGGCACACTGATTTCTGCTCTTCGGAAATACTAACATGCTGCTCTTTTGCCATGGCTTTCATGGCTGTAAAAGATGTCAAGAGCTTACTGCTGTCTTAAAGCAGCTAAAGTACTAAAGCCTAATTGGTTATAAAGTCAGGGCACTTACAACACCAAACAGGAATCATCCACCCTGGCCAAATTCACTTTTGGGAGAACTCCACTGGCTCCATTAATCAGATATCGAGATTTTTGTGAATTTTTTTGAAAGGACACCTTCCCTCTCTCTTTTCTGAGTGCAGTTTGCGCCTGTAAAATTTGCACCTTCATTTTCTGCCCACAAATCAGGGATGCAAATCAGGTCATTAGAGGTGCAAGCACTCAGAGCTGTGCATACGGTTCATTTGCAGGTGCCAAAATGGCAGACGGGACTTGTGCCCCCCAAAAAGGGAAACGGGGCCTTAACCAGGCTTGATACCTGACCCAGAGTTTGTAAAGAGCTTGGGATCCTTCAGGACAAAAGGTGCTATACGTACATGTGAGATAACAACAACAGTCATACTTGTTAGCATACATACAGGATCTTCCTTACCAGATTTTCATAGTCAGTCCCCATTGGTGATCTCTTTTCAGCCAAAGAATCAGTCCTTCAAATGCCATCTTAAAGGGACAGAGGTTGTGTGCTGTGGCATTTTGACATTTTGTGACATGACGTCAGCCAACATGAGAGACTTCTTAAAAGAATAAACTATTTCCTGCTTCCCTCTCTCATGTTGTGTTTTTAAATAGAAAACAAAGCATGCAGCTCTTGGCACTGTTGGGGAATTGGAGCTCGGGCATGAAGGACAATTTCCCCAAAGGAGCAAGCATAAGATAACAAAGTAATGGACTGCAAGGAGCATACTGGCCTCCTGTGGCCAGTGAGATCAGAAGGAAGCACTTGAATGGATCTTTTAATCCTGTGCCTGGGTGGAGGATGGAAAATGGTTTTAGCCAGGTTAACATAGGAAGGATCTAACCTTGATCAGTCTGCATGATAAATAAGCGCAAGTATTAGTAGGGATTAAAGTAAAATTAAGTCAGTCTATTATGCTACAAATGAATAATATGGATGGCCCAAATAATGGTATTTGCCATACAGAGCTAAGAATATAAAGGTACAAATAGGTCAAATACAGAATGCCTCGACAGCAGTCATTCTAGGTGTGGGGTCTATCATTCTGGGGCTCTGCTGAATGACAGAGGAAACAAGTAATTCGCTATCTAAGTTGTTCAGAGATGCAGCTAATAAGCTGTTAGTACATTGCAGCTACACATCTCCATGATTTTTCACACAGTTAGCAGGGCTGCCTTTCCCTTTGTGAGTCATGGATTGTATATGGAGATGAAAGGAGCATTCTTGATGAAAGATGCTGTTTTGTCAAAGCCAAAACATTTAGGTTTTGACAACGTTTTATCGGGAAGTCTATTTGGGTCAAAAGTAATGGGGGAGACAGACAGCAAATGCTACTGAGACTGACTTGATAACTTGGTAGCTAGGACATTGGCCTGGATCGTAGTAGACCCAGGTTTAAGTCCCTACTTTGCTGGATTCAGAGCGGAGTGTGTTATCCCCAATCCTGCTGAATCAACAACAGAATGAAAACAAATGTATAAACTTTGAAAGTTACCATGAAACACAATTGCTGTCCTCTGAAGGGCTCTAGTCCTGTATGTTTCCCATAGGTCCTGATTTTTTTAGGGCCACATATGTCTCATCTGGTGTTTAAGCCAAGGTTGCTACATAGATTTACATTGGGGTGTTGATCTGGTTCTTTGCTATCTCACATCTATGTCAGCAGGGACCTATGTTCTTCCTCAGGGGGTGCATTGTGTTGTTTTTTGTCATATGATTTGTCCACAGGATTGTGCTGTGGTCAAGCTTACAGAGTATAGGTCCCCCAGCTGCTTACCTATAGCAGTTTAAAGGCAATGCATTCTAATGTAGGGTATATGTTCCACTTTGCTTTGTGCTTTGGGTCACAAGGTCTTGCTGCAGCAGTGAGCTTTCCCCTGTTTTGTTTCAACAGTATAGAATCAGGGAAGGGAAGAAAAACCCCAAGCCTCATTCGTGTTGCATCTTCGGTGAAATGTAAAGAAATGGATCTCCATAAATATTTCATGATGGAGTTTATTAAACTACTAAAATGATGATTACTGCATTAAATATGTCTGAGGCTCCAGTGGGGTATTTTTTAAAAACAATCCCAGAAGTTCCTGCTGTGCTCACTATCTTCAGAGCAAAGATACCTGGCCTGAAAGGGTGAATGGGACCTGCACAGCCAGGGAGCACTTTATGTCTAGTGGTTGTTTGTTCCTCTCCTCTGCAATTAAAATAAGGCACAAAGATGTGTTTTGTTGTTTGGTGGACCCTTGGGAAGACGTTTGGAATACATGGGCTTCATTAATTCAGCTGCAATTAAACTGTGAGCCTGATTATAGTAATAACAACAATACCTAGATCTTCATCAGTAGATCTAAATGTGTTTTACCAAGGAGGTTAGTACCATTATCCCCATTTCACAGATGGGGAAACAGAGGTACAAAATGACTTGCCCAAGGTCACCCAGCAGGCCCGTGTCAGAGCCAGGAATAAACCCCAGGTCTCCTAAGACCCCATGCAGTGCTCTGTCCAGTAGGTCACCCTACCTCCCAGGGTGCTGCACAGGACCTACCCTTTATAGAAAATCAAAATCTATAGTTTTGAGAAGAAAGTGAAACGTGGTGGTGAACTATTAGATACTGTGCCTAGTGGCTGGAGCAGAGGACAGAGACTGAGGATTCCTGGATTCTCTTGCTGGCAGAAAGAGAAGTGTTTAGGGCAAGTAACTGAGAACTGGTTCTCTTGAGTTCTGTTTCCAGCTCTGTGTGGAATTGGGAAGTGTGGTCTAGTGGTTGGAGTGGGAATCAGGAGTCCTCATTTCTATTCTTGGGTCTGGTTTTCACTCACTAGAGAGATATTCTGTTGAAAAGGACTATAGAATCACAAAGCATTATTACTGGTATAAGATGCTGCACTCACGATATACTGTGTGTGTATTAGGGATAAAAGCCAGGTCTGGAATAGGTTTTATCCTTAGCAATCAAATGTCCAGATTGGCAGGTCTGAAAGATGATATTGTCCAGTCCAGGGATGTCTATTCCAGGTCATTAGTTTGTGATTTCAAAGTGAAAAATTCAAACTGCGCATATTCATAAGAGAGACCCCAAGGACTGTAATATCCAGTCAGTGCATGAGATTGTATCTGATGTGTTTGCAAATCCCACTGTTAATACCAAGGGAAGTTTCCTGTACAAATCTCCTTTCTCCCCAAACAGAGAGGAAAATATGCCTCATACATTTAGGATGGATTTTGAGTCTCTCTAACTGTGAAAGGGAGTGGCTGGGTCATCACACATATTGCATCTCTTTCCCCATGTTAAGTATCCTCACACTTTCTTGTCAACTGTCTAAATGGGCCATCTTGATTATCACTACAAAAGTTTTTTTCTCCTGCTTATAATAGCTCATCTTAATTAATTAGCCTCTTACAGTTTGTATGGCAACTTCCACCTTCTCTGTTTGAATATATGTATCTTCTTACTATATGTTCCATTCTATGCATCCGATGAAGTGGGCTGTAGTCCACATAAGCTCATGCTCTAATAAAGTTGTTAGTCTCTAAGGTGCCACAAGTACTCCTGTTCTTTTTGTGAAAGGGATGTTGCTCCTTAAATATTTAAGACTGTCAGTGTGAAACACAGGAGACAGCTGTAATGTTCATATTGCTGTTTGTGCTGCTATCTTCACCAGATCCCAAAAGGATTGGTGAGAAAACTCCAACTCCATTTTCTTTGTGGTGGTCACAGCGCTGACAAGGGTTATTGCAATTACAGGAGGGCTTGAATTTATGGTTTGTCTGGAATCACAAGCACTCATTAGTCACAAGTTCTTTGCCCAGGCAGAAGAATGACAGGGCTGTGCAGCTGGGCCCAAGATACCATGGGGAAAGAGTAATGCTGCTGAGTTTGCTGTTGGATCAGATGAACTCCCTTTTTCCATCGTTTTAGCTCTTCTCCCATCAGTTTCAAGTGGGAAACTTGATAAAGGATCAGAGCTAATGTGGGCAGCCTCAAAATGGCACCCGACTTAAAGGAAGGTTTTGTTTTCAACGTGTGGTTTTATTTGCAAAAGTGACTATGTAAAAATAGTGTCACTTCATAGATCTACCGAGTCTTTAGTCCAGCTAGCTCACGTTATCGTCTAGAACAAGTTGTACTGCTCTTTACCGACCTTAGATTCTTCTGCAGCACCCATCATTCCCATATCTATGAGCTCTAAACCCATTAGCCCTGCAGGGCTAACACAGCTAAGAGAGCGAGTGAGCTGGATTCTACCCCTACTTGTGTGTCATCAATAGAACGGCTTGCTACATTTCTATCACTTGCACCTGGCAAACTTGTTGGCAACAATGGGGCTGCACGGGTGTCACCAAGGGCCTCATTTGACCCGTGGAAACTTTACTGCTGGCAGTGAGCAAGGGAAGAGCCCAGCTTGGCTCTCCGATCCCAGGCTGAGTTTGCAGGGATGAAAGTTAGAGAAAAAAGCCATTATTTTATTTATAAACTGAGTGGATTTGACTAGGAGTCCCTGAGAGACAATGAAACCCCTGCAAAGCCATTTTGCAGTCATGTTTCAGAGCAGAAATGCACATGAACTGACATGCGGATTCTGGAAAGACTGAAACCTCCCCTCTTCCTAAGCTCCGCTTCCTGAGACCCAAGGACTGCACTGTTCTGCAGCTCTTCTCTGAATGACATGAGGACAGCATTTGACAAATGCTGTTGGGAGATGCATCCAGCCACAAGGAAGGTCAGCTTGACGCAACAGGGAGCAG
Organism: Caretta caretta; assembly: GCF_965140235.1. Classification (NCBI taxonomy): domain Eukaryota; kingdom Metazoa; phylum Chordata; order Testudines; family Cheloniidae; genus Caretta; species Caretta caretta. The sequence goes on from NC_134223.1 coordinate 20,567,223, forward strand.
AGAAAGACAACGTGGGGCAATTTTTTTCCTAGAATGGCTGGTGAAATTGTCCTTCTACTCTCCCTGCTGTCTCTGGTGCTGCTCTGAATGCTGGACAGTGACACACACGTGATAGGTGGCTGGTCTCAGTCAGGTTCCCTGAGATCAGGTGTCCACATCACCCCAAACACCCTGGTGCCGCTAGCTCCCCTCTCAGCAGGGAGGCTAAGGAATAAATGTACCAACCTCCACTCTCATTGTTGGGAACCTCAGGGCACATGGTGAGGAGCATTAAGCAGGGGTCCACTTGGGGTATTTTCACTGCTGTCCCTGGTCTGTGGATAAATGTCGGATCTCATTCTCCAGGGGGATAGTCTGGCCCCTTTCAGCAATGTTACGTCCAAGTGCAGGACAGATTTTTTTAAAAAGCAGCAGGCTCTCGAGCGATTTCTTCTCTTCTTAATTAGGTAAAATGCATCCGTCTAATGCGATCTTGTTGCTTAAATCCCAATTCCAGCCTCCTGAGATTAATTACCTTCCCCCTGTATTGGCATCCTGCCTTTTGCCTTTACATTCAAATCAGTGTAAGAGATGATGTGGTCTTGGAAGTAGAACTCCCCGTCACTAACCGGCAAACCAACTTCTCGAGAAGTGGCTCAGAAGGGAGCCAAGGGAGGGTGCCTGGGGTGAGTGCTGCCCGGCCTGAGCTGCAGTCACTGGGAAGAGATAAATTGCACTCGCCCCTTTGGCGAGCTGGCACTTCGCAGCGTTGGTTACACAGGCCTCCAGATCGAGCTCTGCATGGAGCAGAGGAGAATCGGGCCTTTTGCACTTCCACAAAACATTCGGTGCCTCCAAAACCACCAGTGACAGCGAGGGATGTGCCATGGTGCAGCAGCACCTGGCGGCGAGGGAAGTCCTCAGTGACACTGAGGAAAAGGGTCGGCATCAGCTGATGCTTCAAATGCTGCACAGACCCAGCCACCGGCCCCTCTTCTCATTTGAGCCTGGGAGCTGCTAGCTCTTGTAAGGGCCTGAAGTGAATATGTCCATGACACTGATGTGCCAGACGTATTTCTCTCCTCTGGAAGTACAGTCTTGTGGCATGCTCTGCCGAACATTACAACCTGCAAGGGGCACGTGCACATGAGCCAGCAGCTCCCAGGTTTACATGGGAGGAGGCGCTGGTGCTGGCATCTGTTCAGTGAGGGGCCATCGATACTGCAACTTACTGCCCTGCCTCAGTCTATCAGAGCTTGGATGCATCAATTTTCAAGGCATGCTGCAAGGCCTATCCACTCTCCCTGGTGGTTCCTGACAGGACAGGTTAAATGGGGTGTGGATGGGGGATGAATGCACAGTGGATGGGATTTGTGGTGGAAGGACAGCATTTGAATCTTTGCAGGCAATTTTGAAATGGCCGATATTGATTTAGATTTATCACGTGTCCTTTTGTCACTAACAGACCATTTCCTTCCCTCTTTCCTTAGGTTTTTATGGTGCTGCTCACAGAGTAAGGATGACAGGATCAGGCCCTAACTAAAGAGGAACAAAGCACACACACGCAATCAAATGCAGTGCCATGTGCTCACACCCAATCACCCATAGGTGCACTCCCCCCAACACAAATGCCTAACTCCCATTCCATTGACATTTACCCAAGCACTGCTTTGTGTTTCAAGGGCAATTCATTGCCAATAGCCATTCCTCCTCCTGACTGCCCATTGCTTTGAAATCCTGAGCTCATTTCCCACCCCAAATCAACAGCCATAGCTGCATTCTGCTAACTGGGCATGTATGTTCCAAATCCATCACTCTAACAACCCCATGGAAATGCAAATAAAAGTGAGATTATGATATTTTACGTAAATAAGCAATGTAGCAACTCCAATCTGGTTCAGGCTGTCAGTGGAATTCACTGGAGAGATATTAACACTGAAAGATTTGAGCATGTTCTCATGGAACATTTATTGTGTAACTCTGGGCTCCAATAAAGCTTTTCTATAAATTATTCATTATGGAATTCAGATGAAATGCCAAAAATCCCTCCCATCAAGAGACTGTTTTGTTTATTACTACGAAAATCTAGGCTTAGTTAGCAACTAAGCTATTAAATTGGCATGCAAGATAATTAGGAGGGGGAAATGAACAGTTATATCATTGCATCACTGATCATACACTATTACCCTTCAAATATGCTGGACCTCCACAGTTAAGGGTTTTCTCAGCTAAAACACAAAAAGTTTCTGTTTATCAAAGAATATGAGTATCTACCTACTCTGCTTCTCCTTCTGGGCTCTGGAAAGGGACAAATAAATATTTTGCACAGAGGGAACTACAGGGGTCTGTAGGCAGTGCAAAATTACCTAGCACACTGTTAGCACTATGAGGAATAATAAGCAGCCACTCCACCATAACTGTAACCTAACTGGATCTCACTAGGCAAGGCTGGGCTTGGTCAGTGCTTGGATGGGAGAGCAAAAGAAAATATGTGCTACAAACAGCAATGTCGGTGGTATTGCCCGGTGGGTGAACAACCCAGAGGTGCATGATGAGTATCAAGGTCTGGGTGAGGGGTGGAACTGCTGGTGGATTTGGGAGAGGGGACAGATTTTTAAGAAGAAGAGAGAGCATGGCTCTAATAGGTGTTTTATGGTAGGGAGGGTATTTCATCCATTTATGGCCATCGAGGTAAAACATTTTCAAAGGGAGCCCTTTCACTGATGCGCAGCCTCAGCACAGAGGGTGAGGCTGAATGTGACATGGGCTGGCATTTTCCAATGTGCCTAAGGGAATTAGGCACCCCAACACCATTGACATTCAATTGGAGTTGAGCACCTAACTCCCTTGGGCTCCTTCGACACTCCCAGTCCTGGAGCATAAACTGCTGTCTCATCCCTGGATGGGGCTGCTGATACCATGGGGGCAAATGCAGTATGAAGCCCTAGGGAGAGATGGCCATAACTGAGACACGTTGGCTGACGTAGCTTAGGTCGACTTGCTGCGGTGTTTACACTGTGCTGTGTCAATGGGAGACGCCCTCACAACGACCCATCTTGGGGAGCTGGAGTACTAGAGCTGATGGGAGAGTGCCTTAAATCACATCACCTCCCTAAACCAGGTGATGCAAGTCCTAGATGATACAAAGGCTTGGGAGGTAGCAGAGGAGGTTTGGCTGCATCTCTGGAGAGTAAACTCCTGTGGCTCCCATCCCAAAAACTGAGACTCCACCAAGAAGGATGTTAGAACTGGCCAAGGGATGTGTCTATAGCAAAGGTACGGGGAGCCGGGCACAGCTGTACCGAAAGCTGCCTTAGATGCCAGCACATTAGTGAACAGCTTTGAAGCCAGAGCAGCCAGTCCTACATCAACTAGGCAAGACTTCAGAGTGTAATACAACACACACAAACGCTGCTGATAAATAATGGATCAAGCCTGCTGCCTTCCAAAATCTGCTCACGGTGAGAGTCCACGGGCTGGGCTTCGCTAGAAGAGGGTGCCAGCTGGCAAACAGTTCCGTTTAGTAATTTCACTGGCCTAGTGGGCACTTCTCATCTTCTCTCAATTTCTTCCGCTGCAATTAATGTGGATCGGATGCAAGAAGCCAGCACAGTCCTGGGCGAGGTAGGCAGACCTACGGGCAGCATTGCGGTTTTGCTGTGATTCTGTCACACACAAAGTCCATTGTTCTACACACTGAATAGAAGAAAGTTAATGCCCTGTGCAGACCTGGTGAGAGTGGCTACAGAGCTGCTAATCTCGGGCTGGCTTTCCATCTCCCTTAGTTTAAAAAAGCCAGGGAGCCCTCCTAGAGGGTTGGTATCCACCCAGGGAACAGCACAATGTCCTCTAGCTTGAAAGTTCCTTGGGGGCAGAGGCAGCATTGCAGAAATAATCAATTATGTTCTGAATCTCAGCATGTCCTTTTAAAAACTCCTTGGCAAGCTCCTAAGCCTCCATTTTCAAGGTCCCCCCCTTTCAATTGTAATGGAGAGTACGTCTTCATCAGGCTTTATGCCACCATTTCTAGCACTGGTCAGGCCCTCCTGCTGGCAGCAGCAGAGGAAGCCCTTGTGTAGACCAGCTCCTGCCGTAATCTCTGTGCCACTGAGACCTGCTCTGACAGTCACCACATTGCTTAAAACACTGCTGACCAGCTGGCCTCTGCTGTCCTGGCTGCTGTTTCCACTTCTCCAGTGCCTCACGAGGGTGATTGTCACAAGAGCTCAATGCATCCTGGGAGATTTAGGGACTCTGGAGAGTAACGCGGTTATATAAGGAACTGATGACTAGGAGCAAAAGAGCTCCTGAAGGAGACAACTGCCAGTTTGCTTGGAAATAAGATTCTGCCTTTCAAGGAGGAGCGTAACCATCTGCATTATGGCTACACGCACAGAGCATAAGTGTTTCCCTTTATGGCTGTGTGAAGGACCACAGTGTGGCAGTTGCCATGGCAACTCCCTTTTTGAACACTCCATTGTTAAATAGTCACGTAAACTCCCCAGTAAGTGTTGCTGCAGCGCCCTGGGCTCTGACATTCTCTGGCTTTTCTCTTTTCACTCCAGGAGCCCCTGTCTTGCTTCAGATCACTGGTATCCTGCAAAAGCCTGGGCTCGTCTGCTGATCTGTACTGCCTAGAGGGTGCTGCTGGATGCTGCTCATGTGCTGACCATGAGGCGGCCCCGACCCTTGGGGCTGCCGGCAGGGGGTGGGAAAAGGAAGGCCAAATGGAGCCCAGATCACCCAAAATCTTACATTTCTGTGAGAGGGCTCAGTCCCCTGACCTGTCCTCTTGAGAGTCTACCGGCCCTTTGAGAGCTTGCTCTCTTAGCCTTTTGCACAGCTCCTGCTATCTTCAAATCCTTATGCGGTATCCCTCTTCGGCTTGGTCACAAGGCCTAGGGGGCCCAGAGAACAGGAGAAGGGGGACCCAGTTAGGCTGGCGGGATTTCCCCAGCTGTCTCACCCCAGTCCCCAGGGAACTTCAGGTTCTGCTCCCAAGGCAGCTTCCTGCTACTTGTCTGTTCAGGGTGGGTATTCCTCAGCCTCTCTAGCAGCCCCCCTCTCCTCTTGCACCCCCTTATCCCAAGCATGGCTGGGCAGCCAATTAGCACCACCATTACAACAGGGAGCTTTTGTTTAGAGAAACATTACACAGCTATCTAATCATTCGATCTCTCTAATATAATCCCTTTCTAATCTTCCTCTTGTTGAAGGCTGCCTGCCCTTCCCTAGGTGAAGGGCACAGTGAGTGTCACACAAAAATAAACATTTGCCATGCTGGGCAGCCATGGGTACCTCCACCTGGGACTCTTCCTACAGGAGTCAGCCCCGAGGCATGGTAGCTAATCCTCACTGCACCCAGTATACAGTGCCTCGGAGACATGGGAAATGCCATGGTACTACCAACACCATGGGACAGTTGCTGTTTACTTGTTGTTGGTGCCCAGGATTAATCAGACTTTGATTAGAAGTGTTGATGTAGAAGTATCATTATCATGCCCAGGGGGTGCAGAACCAAAGGCAGGGTTGGCGGTAAGCCCAGAAGGCTGTGAGGAGGCTGAGTTCCACAAGGATGTGGTGTGAATAGCATCTCCCCAGGGGAATCATTAGGGCTCTAAAATATTAACGACATGGCAAAACCAAAGAAGAAAACAGCACTTAAAATCCATAGAGACTGGAGCTTCCAGGGAATGGCTTGCCCAATGCCCATTGACTTTCAGTGGGATATGGGTGCTTTAGCTTCCTTTGAAAGTCCCAGCCCGTATATTGGTGATAATCCCATGGTGGATGTGATTGGGTGAAATGTAAGATGGGCCCCTGGTAACCAGGGTGGGTTCTGTCCTTGCAGGAGCTCATCTTATTCTCACCACCTTGCTATCTACTCCCCTCTCTGGTCAATGTTGTTTGGTGATGATGTGTTATAACATCTTGCCGTAGTTCTGGGGTAACAAATGGAATGACTGCATTACTTTTTTCACTTCGAATGCAACAACACTAACACTCCCGCGGTGTAGCTGCACTTGCAATTAGTTATTTTGTGGGTTTTTTCCACAAAGACTATTTTTTTTCCATTTATGACTCTTCCTCTTTAGCTTCAGTATATGTTTCTTGAGGATGATTTGGGCTGCCCCCATGGAGGCAGGGGATCAGACCCCAAACAGGTAGGCTTTTGTTTCTTTACTGGTTTATAATGACTGTGCCACAGATACCCCTAAATTTAAACACTTTATGCATCCGATGAAGTGAGCTGTAGCTCACGAAAGCTTATGCTCAAATAAATTGGTTAGTCTCTAAGGTGCCACAAGTCCTCCTTTTCTTTAAACAAAACAAGTTGAAGTTAACAGCTCCTGAGATTGCACACACAAATGGACAGTTAGGCATGCAAAAGAGGCATTTTAAAATGCTGATTTGAGCATCCAGATGTGAGATTTGTATGTGTTATTTCGCTTCCATGTTTATAAAGTAAGCTCCCTTTCTTTAGGGAACCCTTAAGGACACTGTATGCTGTGAGGCTTGCCTGTTTGCAGCCTGACCTACTTCCCAACAGACATTTATATTTGTAGCATTACACTGGGGCCTCCGGCTGGAGTGTTAACATGCTAAAATTCAGTTAAACTGGCATAGCAGCAAAGTCCCCATTGCTCTGGATGGTATGGTGATAACATCTAATAATGACTGTTTCTTTCCTAAAGCTCTTTAACAAATTAATCTTGTAAAACTGCGCCTACATCTGCACCTACATCTGCAATGCAGCCACTTCTACAGCTGTTAACAACTATACAGTGATACTGCATATGGGAGTGAAAAAAAATCATGGCTGGATTCTCCACTGTTTTGCATTTGGTGCCATAATTTATTTCTGTGCAAACCCAGAGTAAAACGCTACCAGATCAGAGTAGTAACATTTTACATGAGTCTTGCACTGGGATAAATGACCAAACTAGCTGCAAGGGACTGGACACTCCTTCTTTGGCCAGATTCTGATGTTATTTATCATGGTGTAAATCCAGAGTATCTCTACGGAAGTCAGTTGCATTGCCTTGGATTTACACAGGTGTAAATGAGCTCAAAGTCTGTCCCTGTCTCTCTTACTGGGAGCTTCATGGGCCTGTTCTGGTACAGAAATGGCCAGGGTCCTTGGCTTTAAATCTCATCTCGAAGACAGCATCTCCAGTGGCTCAGCCCCCGCGAGCAACCTCTCAGGGCCATTGGTTCAGTACCGATTCAGAGGGTAGGGGACTGACACCATTTCCTGCGGTGCTTGTGGGGCTAGGAGATTCCTTAGAGGGTTCTGATCCTGTTAAATGATGACAGGAGGGAGTCACACACCCAGGGAGAACAGAGCCCTACCGACGGCCCCCTAAACTGACACCTGGCTCCTGCATAAATAAAGGTGGGAAAGTAACAAATTGCAATAGTTACTGCACTTTATTAGCTTGTTCACAGTGTAGCACTTGCAGTCCTACATAGCCCATAGAACCGTAACTGTAACTTTTTTATATGGCAGCTGTCTGCCTCTGGCAGCCTTTTATGGATCATCTGAAAAGCTAAATGGAACTTTCCCCTTTTCTTTTGGAAGCACATCAAACGCCACTACGGCATATCGTTCTCTGGAGCAGAGGGCTGTGTGCAGGCCACCTGGGAAAGAGAGAGCAATGGTGAGTTGAAAGCAGTTCAGCGGCTTCTCCGGTACCTCTCTGCTTCTTCCTTACCCCACCGCCATCCCCCTGCTTTGTGGGAGACAGGGCCAGCCTCATGGTGCTGGGGCCCCAAGCAAGAACTCAGAGGATTTGGAATCTGTAACCATGGGCATGTACCAGGAGCTAAATACTCTGGCTTTTTGACAGTATGAAAGTATGGCCTGAAGTGAGTGTGTTCTGTGCATCGTGAGTGTATGTGAACAGGTAGTGATCTGGAAAGCTGCCAGACAGGTGGTCCTATAGATTGCAGCCCTCTGTTTACCCCAAACAGGTAGAGGGTAGGACAAGCATCCCATGTGCTGCTCTGGCTGGGGGCTTTGGCCTTTCTCTGGAGGGACCACCTCAAAAACTGAGAGGAGATTCTGGTTCCTCCAGCTGTCTGCTGGCACTGCTTACAGCGATGCTGTGAGTGCCGGCTGGGGCGGTGGTTTTTGTGATGTGGGCACCTGTCTTCATGCATATTGAGAATTAAACAGCTCGCAATGGCAGAAATGGAATTGCAGCAACTTATCCTGCGGGAGGGTTGGGTGAGAAGCTGTTGCAGCTTGTCCTGCTTTTGCAGGAAGTGAGCTGGGGCTGGAGATGCTGTTGGCATGAGGCAGAACTCTATGGCTTTGCCCATTTGAAATATTATTGAGAAAGTAAAACAATGAAGCAACCCCGCTTGTTATGTCCACCAGGCTGTGTTCATAGAATCATAGAATATCAGGGTTGGAAGGGACCTCAGGAGGTCATCTAGTCCAACCCCCTGCTCAAAGCAGGACCAATCCCCAATTTTTGCCCCAGATCCCAAATGGCCCCCTCAAGGATTGAACTCACAACCCTGGGTTTAGCAGGCCAATGCTCAAACCACTGAGCTATCCCTCCCCCCAATGGGGAGTGTTCACGTCCCTGCTTTTGGTTTCTCCTGGGCAAACGAGGATGTCCGTGTCCCACCAAAAGGTACAGCAAGCTTTCTCTGTAAACAAGAGTGGCCACCTCAGGTCACCCTCCCATAAACTAGCCTGAAAGAGCTCCCCCATCTCCCCCACTGAACCGGAAAAGCAAACAGAGGGTAAACACAAGAGGAAAGGCCCAGGGACTTTGCCACGTCTTGCACTGGTGGCACTCATGCTGTGACCTACACCCAGTGAGTGACAGCCCAGCAGGACACGTCACTCTCACTCCAGATGCAGAGGGCGGGAATGGCGCTCAGTGTGTGTGCCACAGGCAGCGAGGGTGCTGCTCTCCAGAGCGTGGCCGAGGTAAAAAGGGCCCGGGGATATTGACCGCTGAAAGGGCTGAGATTCTGGAAAGGGGCAGGGAGGCCAGGGGGCAGGAATCAGAGAGACTCCTGCCGAAGGGAAATCGTAAGGTGTTGTTAAGAAGCCAATCAGGGCAGCGAGGTGAAAGGAGGTGCCACTCCACTCTGGCAGAGTCAGGCGGGATTGGGAAAGGTGCCAAAGGAGCCCTGGCAGCAGAGAGGAGAGGTAAGGACAGTGCCCTTTGGCGGGGAGGGAGGGCATTCAGCACAATGGAAGAAAGCACAGAGCAGCAGTTCAATAGCAAACAACCGCACTCTGACGGCAGAGGAGTGTGGGGAGCTGCTTGTGCTGGGAGCAGGGAGCGTGAGGCTGGCCAGGGTGGGAGCTGTATGTGAGACACAGGCCTGACACAGCCCATTCAGGAATGGGACAACCGACATGGCAAAGGGAGAGGGTGGGTCCTAGGGGGGCTGACATCGCAGGGGAGAAGAGGCCAGGAGGAGGAGGAGGAATAAGAAACAAACCTTCTGCGTATGGCTGCACAGTGGGGGCTGGGGTGGAGGTGGAAGGGCCTGGGTTTGCTAGGCTGTTGGGATGTCCTTGGATTCCCTGGGAGTAGAATAGAGCCCTGGCTGGTTGTTACAGGTCAGGCCTCTGGCTTAGCTTACCTTGGCTGGCACAAAGGACATCCCAACATTTGCTGCCTCCTGGCAGGTGCAGCTAAGGCTTGGTGGCACAATGGGCTCAGGCATCCACTATTCACTTGTCTACCTTTGCTAAAGTGATCCAGCTACACCTAGACTCCAGTTCTTCTGGGGTCTATGTTGTTTCCCTAAGGCCACTGTCACTTTAAATAAAAAGAAGTGGGATACAGCAGAGGCAGAGTGGCGCAGTCGGGTTCAGTGTGAGGCTCACATACTGTGTGTGGAACCAGCTGAGCACGCGTTGTGGTAGCTTTCCTGTGCGCCCTCTGATGGGGAATAGGGATCGCGACTGCTCACTCCAGGGACGGAGGCTCAGCTGCCCTCTACAGTGTATATGATGGTCACAAGTGGAAATGCATTTACTGGGTCTCAGCCAAAGCTCTGGGGGGCTCTTATCCACATCACACACCCACTATGTGCCATCTGTACCTGACAAGTGCAAAAGTCAAGCAGGTGGAATAGAGAATATTAAGAATGAGGCTCAACATTAAGCAAATTTCCCTCCCACTCACATGTTTCCATATTGCATTAAAGGAGCTAGCTAAGGAACACATGAAATATTTTCTGTCCTTCTCCATTAGGGTGCGGGGGTTATCAGGAGGAGGAATGGCCAGAAGTTATATTTCAATGAAGCATTAGGAAATGCTGACCTGTAGCACTGGCAAAAGGTTTAGCCACATCTTTGTGGAAGTGCAGAATTGATGGATAGGTTGGCTGACCCCAAGGACACAATGGGAACTTGCTGGAAGCCACAGGTCATCTCCTCTGGCAATAAATCAAGCAGATCGTGGTTGCCTTGGTAGTACTCACAAGGGATCCGTGGTCTGGGAGCGTAACACCTCTCCTTTGTCTTTCCTAATGAGGTGTGGCTCACACGGAGAACTCAGCTTGCAACACTTGATCCTGGGTGGCACTTCTGTGTTAAAGGACAAGAAAGCCACAGGCCATCCCCTCCATGGGGTACATTTGTCTGTGGAAAGTGCTTTGACAAGCCTTGATTTGTTTCTTGTAGCTCTGCATTCTTGTGGCAGGCAGCAGTCTCAGCACAGTGTGTGCGTGTCTCTTTGTGGGCGTGATTATGTTGCTAGGTCTTTTTTGGGAGTCTATTTTTTGCTCACCTTGCTTACAATAGTTTATATCTGTGTGGTAACTTCAACACTGAGAATGTGTCCTGAGCAGCACACAAATCATACTGGAGGTCACTTGGTAGCCTGTTGAAATGCTGATGCTCATTGAGATTGTCCTTATTATGCACAAAGACTTCCGAAAGTTCGCTGTCACATGGATTCTGCTGATGCTAGACAATAGCAGCAAAAGGTATTTTTCCTCAGGGATGGGGAATGCCCCAAATTAGCCCCTTTTTCAGAGCAGTTGGGCCTTGTCTACATGAGAAAGTTGCCTTGGTTTAACTTAAATTGGTTTATAAACCAATGTCGCTAACCTGGGGCAATCCCCTGTGCAGACCCCATTATTTCTGTTTAAAGGTGGTTTATTTAGCTTAAACTGATTCTTCCCTCTTGAAAGCTAAACTGAACTAAAGGCCTCCCCACAGGCTTTTGCACTGGTTTAACATCCCACCTTAAGTTAAAGTGGTTCATAGACAAGCCCTTAGACAGACAGATGTTGCAAACAGGAGTGACAGCCCTACCACGTCCTCTGGATCCTTCACCTATGATAGATGCCTGAGAAAAAGGTGGCAGACAGCGATTTCGATAAGCTCTGCTTAGTGCAGTGAGAATCTCTGGGGAATCCATGTTTAACAGAAATATAACTGTATCCAGTTCTGAGCAATATGATCTATCATCTCTAATATACATAACAATTAGGGATTTAAAACAACAGTAGTTTTCTATGACAGCATTTACTCTTAGGACAAAAGCCTGCCCTCCAGTGTGCCCGTAGCGCCCCAAGAGGGCAATGTAAGCACCTCGGAGAGCAGAACCTGGCTCTAATCATCTGCTTCTATTCATCTACAATCACACTCCTCTCCCTCCAACTCCTGGAAGCAAAGTGTGAATTTTTTGCCATTCACTGAAAAGCTGCACAGTGCCCCCATGCACTGCCCCTGGTGACACTGCTCTTTGTTAACATAATGTGTGAAAGATAACAGCAAGAGAACTGTAATTATAACATTACAATCTTAGGCTTCAACCTGTGTTCGGCTTGTTTCACTGGTAGGATGGGAAATAATTTCGCTATAGAGAATGTTAATAAGAGCTTTTATAAGAGATGAACACACAATATCTACCTATCTATCGCAATACCGAATAATGAAATTCAGGGAGTAATAATTATCAGTGCATGCGGATTCCAGGCAGAGCAATGATCACAAGTGCCGTATGATTAACTACTTTTTATTTGTACAGCTGTCTCCCATCCCTTAGTTTGTTTTCACAAAACACTGTTTCAGGTGGCTCCATCTCACACTGATAAGGCTTCTAGTGTTTCTTGTTTAGCTCTCTCGTCTTAAGATGCCTGTCAGGCACTGACAATTAAACGCATTCCCAGCAAATTTCAGCAAGCAAATGTGCAAGATCTTAAGAAATCAATTGCATTAAAAATTAAAGCTGGAATCACTGTTACAGTGAGAAAAGATTTGCTAACATTTTGTTTACAAATCACAGATACTGAAGACGGCAAAGTGGATGTAGAGTGACATGGAAAACTCCCCGTCCTCCCCCACCAATTATGGTGCAGCCTGAGATGCCTCCTATCCTCAGGGTTAGTAGAGTTGGCACGATTGAAGGAGCATTTCTTGGTCCTACTGCGACTGAATGGGGAAGCAAGTAGGTGACTAATCCTCTTTTGGCCCCATGTTTGGACTGTGAAGGCAAATGAGTTTGGTTGCTGCTGCCAGATCACATAGGCACAGCAGATACCTCTTGCAGCACATCCCCCCTCTTGAGACAGGGTTGTTCCCCACTCTAGGGGAACTGCTAACATTTAGCTGCTTGGTTCTGCAGAGAAAGGCAGAGCTGCCAACATGATTCCTACGCCTCCTAAAGTCTGCATGTGAAGTTGGAAAATCAGCTCCACAATCCTTGATGCTAAAAGGACAGGAGGACTTGTGGCACCTTAGAGACTAACCAATTTATTTGAGCATAAGCTTTCATGAGCTACAGCTCACTTCATCGGATGCTGTAACACTCAAGAAATAGAGACATCGAAAGCACCAAGGTTGCATGTATGATGCTTCCAGGCCAGATGCCAGCTCTTGCCCAGGCTGCAGGCATTAGCTGGAACGGACAAACTTGTAGCTGCAGACCAGACCAGTTGTATCTTAGTTTGGCTCAAAATAGGTATTAATCTAATAAGATTAATTAATCTAGTATTTAATGTTTAGACTCTATGAAATACTTTTAAGTTGTTGCCTGCGTTAATCTCACTTGCAATATGGGTGTTCCATGCTGTAAGAAAATATGTAAGTTTTGCTTTATAACTTTGAAAGTGTTTGCTCTGAATTTGTGAACCCAGGCACGAGAATCATCTCCCCCGCCTATCCAGAAGGACAATCAACTCAGATAGGCCATCAAGGAAAATTGCAATACAAAGGATTGGTTAATGGCCCTATGGCACCTTGAAAATGCTACGTGCAAGGAAGTGCACCCTGTGGACTCGGAAAATTTTCCTGTGACTTTGTTTATTTCCTTCATTCAGCTTCCATCTCTTCCTTGTTTGAACTCTCACAGGGCTAGAGACACCAAACGGAAGCCAGAGATCCCTTCTGAGTCTGCCCTGAAAGATATTTGAATTGACAGGTCACTACAAGGCTGTCGCTCTTTGGATTTAGATGATAATCCATTTGTGTGTATGTTTGCTGCTTTAAACTTTAAATAACTCTCTTATTTCTTTTTCCTAGTTAATACACCGTTCTGGCTACAGGCATTGTCTGTGGTGTAAGATCTAGGCCCCAATTGGTCTGGGGGTACGTGACTGGTGTCTGGGCACTGGAAGCAACCTGAATATTGTGTGCGTTGTGGTGTAATTGACCATTGATCACGAAGTCCAGTTTGCCTGGGTGGCAGGCTAGGCTGGAGAGTCCAAAGGGACTGCCTGTGACTCCATGGTAAGACTGTGGCGGCAGTCCAGGAAGTCACATTTGTTACTGGCTTGGTGAAAGCTACTTATGGAACACACCACAAGTCGGGGCGTCTGCCCTGGTTTTGACAGGCTGCCCTGAGATAGGCACTCACACTTGTGAGCCGCTCCAGACAGTGTGACAGCATGGGCTCATTCAAACCTGCTCTGTTATTGCGGGCTACTTTCTGAAGCTGCTAACCCCGCCACGAACACTCCAAGGATTTTTTCTGCAATATAATTATTTATAATGAAATAGACTTTAAAACAATGGCAGGAAAAGCATGTTGGGCATCAAGAGCCAAAGTCCGCCATCCTCTTTTGTGATGAGAGATGATGTAATTACAGATTGCGGCTTTTTTTGCATGAATTTATTTACTAGCCTGCAGCACAGTATGTCTTCAGAATGTCTTTGTTTGGCTAAGAGATGATCGAGTGACTGGGGACCTTGAGAAAGACAGTGATGTCAGTTTCTCTTCACAAAGTTTCTATTTAAGATCTGTGGTGTGTGCTGGCAAATATGTCGAAGGTTTCCTCTGCTGCCTGTCTCTCCCCAGCGTTAGACAGCACTCTCGTGCACTGCTTGGGCCATACGCAGCAGCTGTTGCAAAACTCAGGTAAGTAGTTCTTTGAATAGGCCAAACTTTAAGAGGACATCCTGCGGCATTAGTCAGCTGCTGCTTACCCCAGAATAAGTCTGGAGCGGTTCCGGTGGAATCAGTGAACAAAATACAGAGATCCAGCTGGTGAAAGCAAACTGATTTTGGTTAACACGAGAAGGGAGAGGGAATAACAGAAGTAACTTAATCCCTGTTCCCTGCCCAGACAAGTGGATCTGGGGGCCAGGACCAGCCCGAGCAAACATGTTGTTCTCCGGGCTGATGGTGAGGGGACCGAGGCACAGAGAAGTGAGTCAGTATCTGTGCTGGGGTTAGAAATGTGCAGCTCCTAATTATGTGTTTACCACCAGCATCCACACTCCTGTCTCAGCAGTCAGCCCTGGGCCCTGCTGCTGCAATGGGATCTTCAGGTGCCTTCCGGTCTTCAGCAGGACTTTGCTTGGGGCCCAGGGACCAACCAAGTGGATCCTGCTGCAGCATCTGGGCTTTGCATCAGTTTGGTGGGTTTTGTTCTGTCTGGGTCGGGTCTCCCTCCTGCCTTCTCAGCAGAAAATGACACAGTCTCTGGGGTGGTGTGTGTGGGGACATGATGGGAGAGCCCCCGACGTCCTGGTCTGCAGGAGTTTGTGGGGTAGGACCGACTGAGGGATGGAAGGAGCTGGGGGATCCACAGCTGCACTGAACCACTGTTTTGCCACCCCCCACTCAGCACCCAGGTAGGGAGTGAAAACAGCCACGGTGATGCCGTCTTGG
This sequence comes from Caretta caretta, assembly GCF_965140235.1. Lineage (NCBI taxonomy): Eukaryota > Metazoa > Chordata > Testudines > Cheloniidae > Caretta > Caretta caretta. Next base: position 20,582,303 of record NC_134223.1, read on the forward strand.
CCATGGAGTGTGGTTTGGGGGGGCGGGGGGGGTTCTCCCTCTGCCCCAGGCAGCTCCAGTAAATCTCTGGCGAGCCTGGCCAGTGCATTCAGGTTGTGCACTTAGAAGGAGGAGGAGGAGGAGCTGGCGGCCCCATGTCCAGCTCTGCACTTAGCTAGGCATGCATGGCCTGCCTTGGGGCTGCAGGTGTTTGAGGGTCTGTGCACATTCCAAATACATATGTTGCTTTAAAGCCACATTTTAAGAACTGGCTTCTGGTTTTGCATCGAGCATGAATTGTGCCTACAGAGAAGGCAGACGGGACATCACCATAGGTGCAAAGATAGAGGCTGGGATGAGGGTCATTTAAACATATGGAGCTCAGCACATCTATGATGTGACATAAGCAGGTGTTAAGGATGAGCCCTTGGGTAAAACTCAGACAGCGCACACATTCTCTGCTGAGTGAGCCTTGCCCTTTGCTGCACTGGACCCTGGCTTGCAGAGACTGACTAGATTTTATGTGTCATTATTTAGAATTTAGCAAGTCTTCCTCTGTGTTCACCCCCTCCGGTCATGACTTCAAATCCCAGCTTCCCTCTCTCCCAGTCACGAGTCAGGACGGGAAGGGAACAGTGGGAAGGGATCATAGACAGGGGCTTTCCCGCTGTCCTGCAGCATCTATGTCTAGCAAGCCAGGAGGATTCACTTTCCCAGTCAGACATACTCCTATGGAAGTTGGGATGTCAGGCAGGCCAATAGGCACCTGGAGAAACAGGCCCCAGCTAGGACATTTCTATGGGTTATGAGAAGACTTAAATGAATGAGGATATTGCAGGGATTCATTTAGCTGCTCAGGTACAAAGCAGATTACAAACCTACCACCTGAACAGGGACTTGACCCCTCGGATTAGGACTCTAATGCTCTGTTGACTGAGCTATCAAGCGTCACAGGGGCAGATGGCTGGTTAGGCTGGAAAAGCAACTGGGTAGGCACACTATAGGCAAAAACCTGCAGGAACATTGCATTTTTTTGGTCCAGGGCTCTAGCCCATGGGTGAGAATCACCCTCTTGGTTCTGCCTTCCTCCCTCCAGCACCCAGAGGCTTTTCTGCCTCCTACAACAGATGTGATGTCCTGCCTTCCCATAGTCTAGGACCCGTGACACTAGCAAACCAGGTGCCAGCTCATGCCAAAGTTCCCATGTCTCAATGGAACACTGACAGATACACGGCTGGAGCCAGTCTGGCTCACCTGTCTAGCAGTATTGTTAAAATAGGTATTAGAATTATAAACTGTGTCTAGTGTTTAGGCTTTATTGAATAGTTATGAGTTTCTAGATGCATTAATTTCACTTTTAATGTCTGTATCCCACACTGTAAGGTAATATTTGAGCGGTTGTATTGTGAGTCTGTGTGATGCACGGGGGTAAAAACGGCTAACAAGAAGGAACTGCATCTCTGTGCTGCTTGGAGTCTGCAGGGCAAGGTTTCTAGTCATAAGCAGTAGATCCCCAGCTGCTCAGCCTGGGTTAGCCCTAAAGGACATATAGAACTTGCTTATTATAGAAGCTTCTATCGCCTTTTGCAACCTATGATTGTAACTCATTTGTGTATCTGTTTACCTGCTTTAACCTTGTAAATAACTCTCATTTCCCTTTTTAATAACTCAATGTAGTTTATGGTAGAATTGGATACAAGGGTTGTCTTTGGTGTGAGATCTAAGGTGCAATTTACCTGGAGTAAGTGACAGGTCCTTTGGGACTGGGATTACACCAAGAATCACAGCAGTATTCAGGTAAGGGACCATCTCTCACAAAGATAAGCTCACCTGGGTGGCAAGGTAGATCAAAGCACCCAAGGGGACTGTCTGTGACTCATGGTTAGGCTATTATAGTGCCTGAGGAGTTTATACTTGATAATTGGTTGGTGAAATCTAAGTATAGGATTCACATTCAATTTGGGGTTTGTGCCCTGCTTCTTAGCAGCCTTCCCTGAGGTTGGTACTCATGCTCTTGAGCCACTGCCGGCAGCATTACAGACCCAACTAATAAGTGCACGTTTAAATTTTAAAAAGCAGTTACCTCCCTCTAACCAGCTCTTCGGCTGCAATTGCACCAGGCCATTTAATTCCTCTACAAGCAAAACATTTCATTTGGCTAATACGGTGTAATAGGAATATTAATGGATTTCCCCCTCCATAGCAGACAGTTTTCAAGAGATTTTTTAATGTCCCAATCTGGAAAAAAAAAGTTAATCCCCTAGTTCTAGTTTATTTGCAGATAATGCAATTACATTGCTAAAATCCTCCCTGAAATGAATACAGATGGTTATAAAACCAAAACATTTTAATTAATCTCTACAATGAACACATGAATATAAGTAGATCATTATCTCTCTCCATGAGCTCTTGCACAGCAGAGAAGGGTTTATGATTTCTTGACAAGGGTCATTAGAGGACTTGAATAATTTATAGCCTGGTGGACAGATCAGGTCACAGCTGATTTGGCCTCAGAGCAGAGGACAAATCTGCTACTACAAGACTAGTAACCTAGTCTGTGATCATTGGTCTTCCTATTCACTGACCTTCTAGATTCTAATTTGAAAAAAAAAATTCCACTGCATTAATGCTTCAGTCTATTAAACGCTAATGGCCAAGTTACAGAATGAAATAAATAAATGAAGTAATAAACGTACACAACCTAGTGATACCACCCTCCATGCTCATTACTGTAACCCTATTCTCACATCCCCCAGCCCCATTGTCTTGCCCCACCTGTTATCTCGTTAAGGTCTCCATAGCAGGGACTGTTTGTTCGTTCTGCAAAGTGATTTTGTAAAGGGACCACTCAGTGCTTGAGAAACATTTCACTTACAGTACTTCAAGGTGGGAACTTATTGTTATGTAGTTGAATAAAGCAGCAACAAATGGAGAGAGGGGAAAAACACACACACTTAAGCTGTGTCTGCACTCCAACGTTGGTTGAGGTAAGTTACATCATTGGACAGCTGCTGAAGTTTGTATACCACTCAGGTGCATGCATACTTGGCTGCTTGCGTTGATGCTGCGCGCCCACACCAGGAGTGCTTGTATCAATGCAACGTGCAATGTATGATGGGTAGGTGTCCCAGCGTGCTACACTCTGCCGTTCGGCACAAAGCCATTTGGGAAATTTTCACAAAGTGTTGTGGGGATGGAATTGGGTTAACAGCTTGGGAAAAACCTGACCATGCTCAGTGCCAGTCTGCTGAAGCAGAGATGCTAGTACATGTTTGTCAGTGTTCCTATACTGCTCAGATACCTATGGACAAAACCAAGTAGTCCCTTGTGCAGGAGAGGGCCATGTTAAACCTGGTTGCTGTAACGTGCTATTGTTACTGCAGGGAGACACCTGACTCTGCACTTCGTAGCAGCTTTCAGTTTTCCCTTTTGAATCCTTGTGCTAAAAAGCATTACCTCCGGCAGCACTTGAGGCTAGCTCTCGGTCAGAACAGGAAAGCCTGCGATACCCTGATGGAAGCTCCCCTTGAGAAGTTAACTGTGGGTAATTATACCACTTTACTACCAGCTGAGTGTCCACAGCTCACTATGCATCCGTCAGAATCGAAGTGATGTGGCTATTGCCTTTCTCTCCTCTCTCCGTGTGGATCTGCTTCCTCCATTCAAAGTTAAAGCTGGGTTGTAGCTAAGCCATTGGTTTCAACACATGTACACACACACACACACACACACTGCAATGCTAGTTTGGTGGTGTTGGTTTGGATTTTTTTTTTTTATTATTACTTATACACTCCAGTAAGAGGCAGGAAGGTAAATGATGAATAATCATGATAAATAGAGCTGATCGAAAAATTGGTTGACTAAATTTTAAATATTTTTTTTAATCAGAAAATGCCAGTTCACTGAAACCAACACCTTTAATGGGAAGTTTGACAGGAAACATCTTTGGGGAAAAAAAGTTTTGAACTTGTTGACACTTATTTGGACATTTTCAAAACAAAATTCCACTTCAAAATTACTTTTTATTTGGAAATTTAAAATAATTATAAATACAAATATATAAATAAATAATTACAAAATGCTTTATATTGATAAAATAAAAAGGTCAATCAAAATGAAACTCTGGTAGTCTCAGACTGAATGCTTTCCACTCAGACTTTCAGTTCACAAACATTTTCGAGATTTTGTGGGATGGGAAAATATTTCCATTCCTTAAACAAAACCAATGCGGAAAACAGTTGCCTGCCTGCTGTAATAATGAATAAGCATTTTTCACCCATAGATCTCAAACTGCTTTCGAAAGGCAGGTATCATGATACCCATTGATCCCCCCCCGCCCCCCCCAGATGGGGAAATGAAGCCATAGAGAGGGGAAGTAACTTGCATAAGCTCATAGAGCAGAGGGAGGAATGGAACCAGCTCTCACACTCCTAGCCAAGCCCATAAGATCATGCTGACAAAAGTCCTCTTACAAAGAGACTAATACCTCTTCACACTTCCTGTTCTCAAGTTTCAGAGGAACAGCCACTGATGAAGTGAGCTGTAGCTCACGAAAGCTCATGCTCAAATAAATTGGTTAGTCTCTAAGGTGCCACAAGTACTCCTTTTCTTTTTCCTGTTCTCAAGTGTCCCTTACGCTAGGGGATGGGACCCTGTTCTACTTGCCTGTTATTTAACACCACAATGTATAGAGTCTACTCACCTACAAACTGTAGCGTCTGAAGGGGAACTGGAGACTCCAGTTTATTCTGGATCTCTGGTTCACAGAACTGAGCCAAATTTCAGGTAACAGCCTGGGACTACAGTTAGCAATTTGTGCTCCGGATGAGCATTCACGATTTCAGTTATTGCATTCACGAGTGTCAGAACTTGTGCTGATAAAAATCTTGTTACAGGGTCCGCTTCTCCTCTTAAGAGTGATATGAATCAGGAGTCACGCCACTGAGTCAATGGAGTTGCACGGAGTTGTAAAACTGAAGTGAGAGGAGAATGGAGCTCACTGGCCCCTGTTATGCTGCTCAGGTTTGTGGGAATGGGCCCATTTTCTCACTATCTAAGGATGTCCTTGCTGGCAACCTGAATTTAAATGGAACACTTTACCCATTTAAAAAATCCCTGCATCAGAAAAAGCCCTGATTTGCTGCACCACCAATAGGTTGTTAACAAGCTGCTCACAGTGGTGACTGGGTAAATGTCTCTCTGCAATCTTTCTAAGGGACGGAGAATTGACATTAGCCTCCACTGGCTCCCTCAAACTTCACGTGTGATGTTACAGTTAAAAAGTTCCAATGACTAAAATCTGAATCCCTGTGCAATGACTGAAGCATCTCACCTATGAAGGGTGATTACCATTTCTTTCACTTGTGGGGGAAAAAAAAAGACTATAAAAGAGCTTTCTCTCATGCCTTCAGCACCCTTGAGTTATAGGTCTCTCCTCGCCATAAAAGAAACATAATGTTCACCCTTCACGAGTGAGGTACCCAAGATCAGCTGCCAAAGTGTGAGGCTGTTTTATGGATGTTCTGCGTCCTTAACCTTCCTATCCGCAGAGCAGACATTACTTTGGTTTGAAGACACTGAACTTCTCATGGAAATAATGGAGGGTCTAGCTGCACTACAGTTACAGTTAGTGCACCCACAGCACCAGAACCTATGTAGATGCTTCCAACATCACAGAAGGGGTTTCCCATTGACGTAATAATAGCGGTTGCCAACTTGCTATTATAACAGAAGATAGTGGAGACTTCACTGAATTTGTTGCTGAGAATTGTACCAACGGGCATTTCTGGCTTTCCTGCTTGGCTCCATAGGTGCCGGAACATAGGTCCTGCCACGCCCCCTGGCTTGAAGTGGTTTCCATCACACACAAGGTTCACCACAAGCATACTCACCACAAGTGTGTCCCCTTGTGTCAGGGTGTGATGTTGCAGGGTTTTTCATCTCTGGCACCCCCTGCAAGCCACCTGTCTTTGCCACGTGCCTCGAGGGTCTTCTGGGGCCTGACCCTCCAGCAAAGTCATGTAAGAGTTCAAAACCCCTCTTTGGTTTGGTTCAATGGCTCTCAGCTCCCCCACTGTACACACGGTTCAGCACCCTTGCCTGGCTCCCAAGTGCCATGGCAACATGCTTCCGCTAAGGGTCACTTCACCATGATTCCCCCCCATACAACACTATGGGTAACTTTGGTCCCTACTCTGAAGTTCCCACTATCATTACAATTAATCCACCTCTCCGAGAGGCAGCAGCTAGGTCAATGGAAGAATTCTTCCATCAACCTACCTGGGGCTAGGTCAACCTAACTATGGCCCTCAGGGTGTGAAATGCTCAGGGCTATGAAAAAATGTAGACCAGGTTTCAGTCCACCTAGAGCAACGTTATGTAGAAACAATGACATTAAGTAGCCATGAAAGGGAAAAAGAGGAGAGACCCCCCAAAGACTTTGAGGTGGAGAGCAAACTTTAAATACAAGATTCATCTGAAAGCCCTTCCCTAAAAGCCAGTGGAGCTATATCTGGCTCCTGTAGCACAGAGAACTTGAATGGAAGTCAAGAGTCGCAGTCTTGCTGCTGGCCTCTTTGAGCACAGTGATTTTTCATATATATTTGTAGCTCAACGGAGAAAGCTGTGCTTCATATTCAGAGCCTTAATATTGCAAATTCTCCTGCTGCTCTTGGAAACCTCAGCAGTTTCTGGAAGGATGAAAAAGCTCTGAATTCATGCTGATCCACTGGCTTTCCGAAAGGAGATTACAGACAGGCACTCCGGTGTCACCAAATCAGGCACGGACTCTTTGATCACTGCTGTCGTCTGACTTTTTCCTTCCAGCATTGTGACTTTAGGCTTTTCTATTCTGAATTGGTTCCTAATCTCCCTTTAAATAAAGATCAAACAGGGCCCTGTCTCTTTGTAGGTTGCTTCCTTTGTTTACTTTTAGGTCATTACCCTGCACTGGCTCCAGGAGTTTTGAAGTATGATTAAAAGGGAAATGAGAGTTCTGAGTGCTGGGTTCAAAACAGGGCGAGACTGTTCCGGGTTGTAAGAGAACCAGGTTACTTTGCTGAATGGCGCATACAAAAATCCCACAGTAACCCCCCCAAGCCACAGCACAAAAGCAAATGGGGATATGGGGATTTTTAATAGACGCTGCAATAGTCTGTTCAATCCCTCTATTTCGCCATGGGGGGAGCCATTAGTGTCGGCCTGTTTCTACTTCACATTACGCTAGAGCTGCATTTGGACTCTATAGCCAACGTGTCCATCCCCAAAGAGAAAAAACGGCGAGAAAGTTAAAGAACTCCTGCAAGCTGATTCTACAGCCCGTTGAAGAAATGACTGCGGCCATGCATTGCCGTCCTTGTCTCTGATATTCCAGAGCGTTAATGTACCATAGGCAGCCATTATCCTCCTATTTGATGCATTTAGCAAAGTCATTCCCCTCTCCCCAGGACAAATCACACCACGAATGATCTGTCTGAGGACAGGCCAGTTCTCCCGGTTCCTCTGATGACCAGCTTGTGACTGCAATGTCGGCTTAGAAGAACTCTAGGAGAAATGGTTTATCTTATAGGAGATTAATGCTAAAACACAGGCAACCTATAGAGCAAACTAAAGGATCTGCAGCAAATGGGACCACTTATAGCTTCCTTATTCTAAGCCAGGAGGACATTTTCATAGAATCATAGAATATCAGGGTTGGAAGGGACCTCAGGAGGTCATCTAGTCCAACCCCCTGCTCAAAGCAGGACCAATCTCCCACTAAATCATCCCAACCAGGGCTTTGTCAAGCCGGACCTTTTCCATTTTCATGGTTTTCTATATGTGCTTGTAATGCAGCATACTCACCACAAGTGTGTCCCCTTGTGTCAGGGTGTGATGTTGCAGGGTTTTTCATCTCTGGCACCCCCTGCAAGCCACCTGTCTTTGCCACGTGCCTCGAGGGTCTTCTGGGGCCTGACCCTCCAGCAAAGTCATGTAAGAGTTCAAAACCCCTCTCGGTTCTCTTACTGCCCCTTCCTGGGGGCTTCCTCCACAGGATGCTAACATGCTCCTGCAGAGTTCCTCCTCTGGTGCTTCTGATGGAGCAGGTTTCCTCCCCGCCCTAGGGATCCTGACAGCTTCCCTAAGGGATCTCCGTGCTCCTTGCAGGCCCTGGCTCAGGGCTTCCCCTGCCACAGGCCCCTCTGCTGCTCCAGCAGAGCTCTTCCTCCAGGAGAGGACTGCCTTCTCTGTAGCCTTTACCCCTTCCCTCCCACCATGGCAAAGCAGACTTGACCGGATTGTTTCTAGCCACCACCAATTCTAATTCCTAAATACCTGGTGGTCGATAGTCTGTCATCTGCCCTCTATCTTTGAGGTACCGTAACAGCGGCGTTCTAATACTGCTCCATTTCCCCAACATTTTTACTAAACAACAGAATATAACTTTTGTTACCTTAAGCTGTGTAAAAAGCTTTTCTCTTTCTTTATCTGAGCCCTAACATACCCATAGAAGGTGATAAATTCTTTCATTCCCTTACTGTGCTCTCTCAGTCTGCTTATATGGCCCAAGTGACCCACAGTTCATCTCCTAGATCTTCCCCCCTGTGGCCAAGGGGCACTCAATCGCCACACAGGTGTAGGTTTTTTCCCCCTTCTCAGGCAGGTGATGGAATTCAGCTGCATCGCAGTGCTTTCCAGTGCTCGCTGGTGGTTCGAACAGGGACTATGAGTTCAGTCCCACCCACCCTTTTCTCCCCAGTTGGAATTAAATATCCCCAACAACTGATCTCTGTCCCTGGCCCTAGTTATTGTTAAGTGGCTATCTGCTTGTGTGCAGCTAGAAGCAGGTACCAGGGAGGGTTAGCGCTCACGCTTAGGAAGTGAATTGCACAATATTACCTTACGTGGGGTAGGCAGTCCAGCAAATCTAGGAAGATATGTGGAAAAACTGTCGGGGTTATGGGAGAAAGGGAAAAACACCTGAGACATAGGTGAGAGGTAATGGAGATGTTAAGAGGCTACCACCAGAGGGTGGTTTCTTTTAGAAGGAGCTGTAACAAGAAGAGACAAAGAAGCCAGTCTGGGATCTCCCATGCCGTTGGTGGTGCCACCATCGGCCCGTCTGGAAGGAGAATGCAGAAAAAGAGTCATCAGGAGGTGGAGTGAGAGATGCCAGGAGAATCGTAGCCTGGACTGAAGCTCTAGGTCTGTAGCACTAGGCCATTATTACTATAATCAGCCCCAATGGACATAGGCAGTGGTCTCTCTGCTGCCCTCTGAGGAATGGCTCTGGTGCAGCTGTTTGGAATAGTTCATTTAGTTCTTAGCCTTACCCCACAGGCAGGTTGACAGTGAGTTTAAACTTCCTGTCAGCCTTGAAAGGCAGATCAGAGCGGAGTTGCTGAACTTGTCTGGGTTTACCTATTATTGCTGCATTTGTTTCTTTCATTTATTGAGCCTTCTCCGGAGGATGACGATAACCTGAGCTTGTGCCTGCATCTCTGTGCGCCGGTTGGGATGCTTGCATGTGTGTTTGCATGCATGTGGCAACAGCGTTTGCACACCTGGGACTTGCGTGTGTGTCTGTGCATGGCTGGGCTGTGTTTGGGGCCCCTGCCAAGACCAGAACAGAGAAATACAGCAAAACAACAGCATACACAGACGTGGTAATGTTGCTAGGCAACAGGAAGTTAGTTGTTGAGCAGGACGAGGAGCCGAACCCGCTGCTGGTTCAGCTGCAGCCAACTGGATTTACCCGGAATATGCTTCCCCTTGGCTCCCACCCTACTTCCATTGAAATCAATGGCACAGCTAGCTCTCCAGAACATCTGTGGGAGGAGGGTCGGGCCCTGGGGTAACGGCAGGAGTACTCGGCTCCAGTACTGTTATCAACACAGGCCTCAGAGAGAAAAGGGACAGACACCTGAAACATCAAGGTCCCCTGCGGAAGTGGAGTGTTGGTGTCCTGCTGGCCAAAATTCAGTGGGAGCTTTGCCTGCAGAAGGACTGGGTCTTTAAGGTGGTAATAAGAGGAACAGGGTCAGGGACCAAGCCCAGAACCGATTTGCTCTTATGTCATCGGGAAAGGGGAGGCCTAGCAACAGTGCTGTGTTACAGCCCTTACACTCCAGGGTAGCCAAAGAGCCCCCACTAGAGAATGAGTGACCAAAGTAGATGAATGGTGCATATCCCCAGAGCATGGGTTAGCGCTAAGCCCCTGTCCAAGGTGCCTCCTGGAGGGATTGCAGGATGTGATAGGACAGCTGGTGTTTCTCTTACCCATCCACTGCTCTCAATGCTGAGTGGAGATAACTGTGTGTTACTGCTGGCATCATCACAGACCTTGGAATGACAAACTCCCAGTTAGGGCTGCATGTAAAACAGCCTATTACCAGATTTCCAGAGCTTGAATGATACTGTATTTAATTTAATATAATGAGTTATCGTTTCCCCCCCAGAGTGTTATCAATAAGACAATTTAACTGCAGTTGATGAAGGCATCTCCAGTAATTTATGCCTGTGCAGGTCAGGCAGCCTATTAAAATGCACAGCATAAATTCATTGCCCTGAATGAATTTTTTAAATTATATATATTTCTATACCCAGATTCGCTGGTATCCAGGAACAACTGTGCTGACTAGGAGAGAATGATTTGGGGCCGTCAACGCTGCCACAGATGCTTCCCTGTGAAGCAAGTGAATTTAATGCTTATCAGAGAGGAAGCCAGTCCAGCAAATCTCTATGCTGAGGCGACTAGCTCCCACTGAATTCAATGGGAGCAGAAGGGCTGAGCACCTCGCAGGATCAGCCCTTAGGCCCTGATCCAGTGAAGCACTTGAGCATATGCTTACCTTTAAGCACGAGTGGTAACTGGAGTCCCAAGGCTAAGCAGGTGCTAAAGAGCTTTGCAGGATCAGGACTTTAGTGCTGTCACTTAGGGCTTGCCTGCACTGGGAAAATGCATCCTACTGTGACACATGTTTGCTAACACCATGTCCAAAACTCCAGGTACGTCTACACTGCGATGAAAGACCTGTGGCACGGCGGCCTGGGCCAGCTGACTTAGGATCACGGGGCTGAAAATTGTAGTGTAGGCAGTCAGGCTCAGGCTGGAGCCCTGGCTCTCAGACCCTGTGAAGTGGGAGGGTCTCACAGCCCTGGCCTGAATCCGAACATCTACACAACTAGTTTTAGCCCTGCAGCCCAAGCCAGCTGACCTGGACTCTGAGACTTGGTGTCGTAGGTTTTTTCATTGCAGTGGAGACATACCCTCCTTGTGGACAAAGGCTCTCATGTTAGCTGCTCACAGCTGATGTTATTACCATGGGGTTAGTCCCAAGCAGCTAACGCAATTGTCAATGTGGCAGTCCTCATCTACAGTGAGTGCTAAACCATGTCTTACATTGTGTGAGTTCACACATTTGCTATCACAATGTATTATCCCAGTGTAAACACACTCTGAGTGCAAGCCTCACTCAGCTCTGGGTCACACCACTCAGGTCTGACCTGCAGCACTTCATGCTACTCAGATCCTGGACCTTCTTGAACACAGACCCCTGGCTTGTCCATATGGGTGGCATGGGTAAAATAAGACCTTACGAATGTATTTTTGCTTGTGACCTAAATTGGCCTTAAACCCCAGGTCCTTACAGATACAGGCCTAGACCACTATGCACTGCCTAATCAAGATGTCTTTCTTCTGTCTTTCAGTGGCTGGGGATTGTGGAACTAGCTGTTTCATCAGTTTACTCCAGCATTCTTCATGTTAATATAAAATATTTAGGGGTTGTTTTTTTCTGCAACAGACTAACTGCCATCATCTCCTAGGTCATATATAAATCATGGCTCAGAGTTAGGGAACATTAAAGAACTTTCAAACTAGGCAGGAAGAGTTTTCTTTTTCCCTGAAGTTTTATCCTTGGCTGTTGTGTTTTAAAGGTTATTATTATGGAACAATAAGAAGACCCAATCTCCCCCCCACCCCAAACGATTCACCACTTTGCTTCATTTCACTGGACTTTTAAAGAAAGCTGCAGGCTAAGCTAACCAAAGAACTCCTAATAACATTGTTCTAACCAGACACGCAGCTACTTTTCTTTATTCTAGTCCACCTCAGGCAATTTTCTTCACAGATTTAACCTCCAATTTAGATTTTCCCCCCTTTGTTGCCTGTCAGAGGTAAAAAACAAATGGAAGCTGTAGCATTCCTACATGGATTGGCTGGCCCTATAAGGAAGAGAGACACACAAAGCCACAGGCTCCCTGAACCCCCATCTTCACTTGTTATTTCACTCTCATTGCCGTGATATAGGCTTTCATTTCAGCATCAGCCACGGGACTTACAGGAGTTTAAAGGAACAGGGAGCCCCCACGGAAGGGACTATTGAACCTCTTGGGGTTTTGGGGTAGGAGCCAGGTGTCAGGTGCACGTTATACCAGCTGTGCTGCATGGGAAAATCTGCCTCTGTATTATTAGTATTTTTGCTAGTATAGCAAGTTCGGTAACTCATGGGATCATAACTTTCCAACCCTGGTAAACACAAAGCAAATCTAAACCAGAGATGGATCTGGATGTTTATCCAAACCCTTTGCATTCAAGCATTAACTGGGATCCCAGTAAAACCAGGCCAGGTCTCGGTGAAACCTCTCAGATTTCCTGGTTCTGCCTGCATGGGAAATGCTAGGAGAATAGCTGGGTCAGACTCTTTCAGTTTCCTTTATCAGCTGAACCCACACAGCACAGATGCACAGGGAAAAACGAAGCCCATCTTTGTCAAACCTCAGACAATGTTGGGTTCTGTTTATGGCGTGGCCCAAAGTTTGGATCAGTTCCGATTCTGAGCCAAACTAGTTCCCGCAGCCCCGGTACTACTGCAAGATTATCGAGAACTTGGTTTACCCAGAAGAAGTGCCTGGAGCAGGAGTAGCAGCCATTTCATTGAGGTATGCCGTGTCTAAGATACACTGACTATTGAATGAACTGGGAATTTATTGAAAACCTGCTTTTATTCTTAGAACCTTTTTGTCTTTTTGCGGTAAGCAGTATTTTTAACTGCAAAGGGACAGAGTTCTTCCATGAATGGTTTGGTCTCTTTTGCACATGAAACCTAAGGCAGGGAATTATTGTGTGGTGTTCAGAGATGGAGTTCTCTGAATTCTTTTGTTGGCATATCAGGTCCTGGTCGGGGAAGATAAGGGCAACTGACAGCTCTTACTCTAACAGCTAGCCCCTGTGGCATGAAGGAAGTTGTCCATCTGAGCTTGTAGCTAGTGGAGATGTGCCCTCACGACAGAGCCAAGGAAACAAGAAGACCTAAAACAGAGACAGATGAGCACTTTCCAGCAGCAGCGTTGAGATGAAGCTCAATTGCTCTCAGCTTAGTCCAGACTCTGAAATCCTGTGTCCCAGCCCTGGAATCCGCTTTTCTCTTTAAATGATAGAGATTCCCTCAGAGGAAAACAAACACAAACAAATGATCAAAACAGCAGATGTCTCCACAGTCAAACATTTAATTCAAACCCCAAACAAACCCGGAATCCAGCACTGTATTGACACAACACAGATGGAGCCAGCTTCAACGGGGCCGGGGCATTGTGTCACTTAATATGCAAACATGAATGAGAACATATTGCCTATTAACTGTGCTTTCAGTCTCATTATAGAAACTCCAGGGTTTACTTCTGGATGTTGTCACCCTTCCATTTCCCCATATATTGTGCAGCAATAATTATACAGTTCATAAACAGGTGCTGGTTCTCCTTCAAACTACGCAGTCAGAGTGGTGGCAAGGGCTTAGAAAGTGCAAAGAGGCCTATTTGTCTGTGCTATGAAAAGTTAAAAAGGAACAGCCAGACTTAGTGTCACCAACATTATTTATTATGACTGCTTGGACTGCGGTAGCACCTAGGAACCCCGGTCCTGGACCCCATTGTGCGAGGTGCTGTGAAAACCCAGAACAAAAAGCCAGCCCCTGTCCTGAAGGCCAGCAGCATGCACTCTGGAATGATCTCTAGGCTTTGAGCTCTAGCTCTCTGTACCATATCATCTGCACCCTTCACTGAATTATTCTTACTTATTTTTGATGTAGCACTGTAGATGTGCAGGATGCTTGTTTTAAAAATACCAGGTGAAACATAGATTCCCTACAACAAGGAATTCAGAGTTTAAGGCTCCGATTCTGCAAATGTGCATGCCATGAACAAAATTTTAAACATATCAGTGTTTGCAGGATCAGGACCTAAGTTACGACAAAGACAGACCCAAGAAAATAACACCACAGGGGATAAAGGGCGGGACAGTGTAACCATGTGGATGCTTGAAAGGGTAAGATTTGAAGGGGAGGGTGGCTAACACATGGCTAAAGGGAAATGGAGTGTTTTTAATGGAATATTATTGTGTTAGAGAGAAACGTGCTTTCTTGGTGCTGTACCTATGTTTGCTGACCTGTGTTTGACATAGCCAAGCAATGGGCACTATGATTTCTTCAGTCAGTGTAGACATCACAGAGTACCATATGGGAATATGTCCCTGGCCCTCATTATTATTTATTTGTAATCTGGATTTGCATTAGTCTTCATCATTGTACCTGTCAAATCTGGCATTTTTTGCTTTGAACATTTCAGTGAATGTTATTCAACCTGCCACTTGCTAAATTACACGCACATTGCTGGTTTCGAGGGTGGGTCACTTTGTCTCATGGCAGTCAAAGTTTCTGCCCAGTGGAGATTGCTGCAATGGGTGTGGAGGAAGTAGTTGTGGTTACTCCATGTGTTTCCTCTGCAGATTGTGCATTTGTCTGTGAATGAGCCTGGATGTGTGTGTGTCTCCCATATTGTGTGTGTGTGTGTCTGTATGCGCCTGTGAGAACATACATGGGTCTGGGTGAGCGATGCAAGTATACATGCATGTTAATGTGTATAGGGATGAACTCTGTGACTGTGTGTGTGTGTCTGTGAGTGTGTGTGAGAATATACATGGTTCTGGGTGAGCAATGCATGTGTGTAGGGATGAATTGTGTGTGTGTGCGTGTGTGTTTCTGGACGAGTGAAGGCACACATGCATTTCTATATCTTTGAATGAAGGATGTTTAAACTTAATCAACCAAGTTATATGACAGCAATTTTTTTGCCTTATTGACTGGTGTACTCATTTAGACATTGTAATGGGATCTTTCTCTAACTTTATTTTCAGAAAATTTTGCATTGTGATGAGACAGAAATTACCATTTTCATTGCTTAATGCCAGGGTATTGTAAGAAAATACCAGTAATGCGCTCTTCAAATGAGGATGATATCATTATGCAAGCAGCTTTGGAAGGAGAAACATATTTACTAACTCTGGGCTTAATAATGCATCCCTTCCCCAACTGCTCCTTTGCTGTTACTTTATTTGTCTCCATCCTCCTGTTTTCTTCTTGTCATGAGCCTACAAAGAAGAGAATTCTGCTAGGGTGGCTTGTCTCTCCTATCAGGTCTTTCTCTAATGCCCCTATGGAGGCTAATTTACTAGCTCTAGTCTTGTTGCAGGGAGTCCTGGAAGGGGGGATTCATTCCCTCTCTGGAAGCAGAGGGGGGAAAAAGATTGACCAGCATCTTGCATTTTCAGCATAATGAGTCTGTTAAGCTGAAAGAAATGTACAAAGTGCTTTGCAAATACGAATTGCTTCATCCACACTTGAAGTGCAACCATCTCTGGGGTTGAACTCGGCAGCTGTTTAATAGCTGATCAGCAAAACTCCACAGTGTCTTAACAAGGAAGAATTCTATAGCCCAGCAGTTCCCAAGCCATGTTCCTTAGAGAGCTTATTGGTGGTCCATAGAGAGCGTGTCGGTTATTTGGTGTTGGCTCCTCCTTGTTTTCAGTTGCTATGTCACCTGAAATGACAGCTACATACCCCTCTAATGTCACTTTTCCATGTAAGCCAGTCACGGCTATAGTTTCTACACAAACTTGAATGTGTGGGGAGGAGGCCTATGCAATCGGGAATGGGCAGGGAGATGCTCTGTGATACAATCTTTCTATGAAGAGGTGGTCCAGACTGTGAAAAAGTTTGGGAACCTGAGTTCCAGCCTGCGCAACCTGTAACAAGCTGGAGAGGGGTCAAGCTCTGCATTGCTGCAAAACAATGTTCTTTGCACACCTTGCTTTGCAGGAAGAAACTAATTGTCCCTCTTTCTGAGCATGTCAGTATCAAGAAGTCCATACAGCTCAATGGAATTCACATCTGAGATGCATTCTTATGTTAGCTCAGCTGAATGTGATCATGCTTTATGTATTTTAAATAGTTTTAGGGTGAAAACTGCCTGCAGTTAATGGATGCAGGCCGAGTCTCTAACATCTTCTGGGATCTTCCTGATTTAGATGGATGGGTCCCAGTCTGCCAGACAATCAAAGCCAGTCTCCTGGAGAGGTTTTAATAGAGATAGATACTAGCAGGCTTCAAACAGTTTGAACTTTTGGTGTATAATATGGCTCACTTGCAAATAAAACAAAATAAAAACCCAGCACACGTCTAAGTGATGGAAAATGTGCATTGATTTTGAAAAGCTGAGAAGTTCAGTTTGCAAGGCCTTCATAAAAAAATCCTCTGGTGCCAAGGGGAAATTTTTGTTATTATAACTTTTAAAATAAAGGTTAAATAGATAATATGAAGCATAGGGAATGAATATCATGTGGGCCCTCAAACTCTTCTTTCCCAGATATGCCTCTCAGATCACATAACTTATTGAGACAGTCACGACTTACAGGACTCCGAAATGCTAGATATTTTGGCTCCCTACCTCCACCCCTCCACTCCAGTTTTCCTGCTGTGAAAATGAATGGCATAACAGTGACAAGAGAGGGAAGGGAACATTAAAAGGAGAATGGAGGTAAGGGAAAAAAAAGAAGGGAAGATGGTTAAAAGAAGCAGGAAGCCAGAGAGAGAAGATATAGGACAGCAAAGTGGTTCAAAATGGAAGGGTTGTAATTTATTTTGACACTAATCATGTATTATTCAATTGGAGTAAAAATAAACCTTATTAACTAAGAAAATAGACCTCCCTTTTCAAGCCCACACTGAAACATAATCACAATAATCTTGAAAATCATAAAGTTTGCTCAAAAATCTCACCCTGCATGCTAAGAATCAGATCCTCTCAGGGCAGAATTGTACGAACAGGCACTTGCAGCTAATGTTCTGATTCCTCACATATTACCATTCTGTCTGAGCTACAAACATTTCTAGCCACTGCACATGCAGGATAAAGTGCCAAAATGAAATGAATTGTCAAAGAAGCCAGATATTGAGCATTTTTTGTTTTTAACCTCTGTTAAAAATACCTTTCAGCGCCCCTCCCCCTGAAGGATCTCAGTACATTTTGCAAACTATATACAAATGGGTCAGTTCATCCACTACTGAAATGCAGTCACCTCTGGGTTGTAATGTGGCAGCTGTTCAATCAGTGCACAGAACCTCTATATAGTAGTTAAGAGAGGAAATAATGAAAAAGAATATTTATCTGAAACTGCAGTGAGAATTTTAGAGAAGCAGAATGTAATTAGATAACCTGGAATTTGCCCAGGACATCTGGGTTAAACATTTCTATTGTGAAAAGTGCCATGGGATTCCAAGATAATATAAGGCCAACACTTTGGTTTTATGTCTCATTTGAAACAGCACAGTTTCCCCAACATTATGCTGCTGCATTGGGTGAATACTAAGAAGGAAGAATGCCACCTACTGCACCCTCCAAATCACTTCCTGAAATACCTGGGTATTCTTTGGAGGTAGCTCATCTGAGTACTGATCTATCCTAACCTCATCTTGTTTAGTTTATGAGGTTGGACAAGATTATGGTCCAAAGATCTATGGTTTCACTTCATAGACGACAAACTGCTGTAGATCTTTTAGTGACTACCAGAGTAGTTGGTAATTTGGGAGATTCACAGCATTGCTCAGGAAACATGTAGCCATTTATGGACACCTGAGAAAAAACAGAGAGAATTTTCTCTTCCTTTTTGCCTATTTAGACTATGTCTGCAAATTCAGAGAAGAGTTTATCTGCTACCTAAATTATGTGACATTGCAAGTCACACCTCTGAAGGGTAGTGATTATTTATTTCCTTAGGCAAGGGGCTGTTTTGCCAGTCCAGTAACCCTTTTTGCAAGTGCTGGTGCGTGTTCTGCAGGTTCATGCTAGGCTCTGCTGTTTGAAAATTTGGCCTTTAGTCTGGAACTAATGACAGCTGTGAAAATGGCTAAAAATGCTTATCTGGGCTTGTGTGCCATTAGAAACTTGAAGCCCTATGCAGATTGAGTGGGAGCTCAGTTTCCAGTAAACCTGAGGTTGATTTATGGTTCAGTGATGCAACCCTGTGAAATTCACATTTGTAACTAGGATTTGCTTTGAAGTGTTGAAATTCAAAGTGACTCCTGGGTTCAAAACACATGAATTTAAACAGATTAATAAGGCAGCGGTGAACCCCCTGAAACTGCTAATGACACAATTACAGGTGTTACCATACAATTTTTAATGCCTGAGTTTAATTCTTTTCTCTCTGTACCAACAGGAGACCACTATACAAATTGCATTTCTGCGGGAAGGTCAGGACTTCACTCAGTCTGTTCTGGGCACTGGTTAGAAAGTTGGTTTAGAATAAGTGGTTTTATTAAGATCAAACTGGGATGGAATCCTGGTTCTGCCTACATGAGAGTGGAGAATGCATTAAAAAGAGAATGAGGGAACCAGGATTGTCAGCTCCAGGCATTCACAAACCATACGTCAGCCATCACCCTCCTCCCAAATAATGAGATTTTAAAAGGTAATAAATGTTGGGTTCTTTCGATTTCCCTTCTGGTTTCTGGGCCCTCAGGGTGCACTCAGGACAAATTTTCAAGCTTTTCTCTGCAATCATTAGGCATGTTGTTTATGCAGGAATCTCAGCTTTAATTTTTTTAATCATCTGACTCCAGGAGCTGGGGTTTTAATAAAAAAAGAATCAAGTGTCATGAGACTTTTGCAAATCTGCAGAAGCCTTCTCTTGAAAGTGATTCCATTGCTTTCAGTTTTGCCAACTCTCAAGATTTTATCACAACATATGTTTTTGTTACATAATTGGTATCAGACTATAAAATCTGCGGACTAACACATTTTCCACTGAACCCTTAAAAACAAATCTCAAACAAATAAATCCAAAATGAAATGATCTGCATCTTGTTTCTTTTAACACTGGGCACAGTTACAGCTGTCACTTGTATTGCATTCCATGTGTATAGGGAAATATGATTTGAGCCAGCTCTATATATGTACATGAAATATGTTTTAATTGAATGGTTATTTTCTTGATGATTCTTCAGACCCTTCAGACCCCAGAGGAGGAACATACTCCAAGCCGTATTGCTCAAAGTGTGATTAGCAAGCGTTTTATTAAGTGTGGAGACAGTCCTGAAAACAGTTGCGAGGGGCACCAATAAAAACATAACACTCATCATTTCAGGTGAATGTGGGTGGATATATAGTTGGCTTTTTCTGTGGCAATATTTGTTTAAGAACATAAGAACTCAGAGTGCAGTCTAATGGTTAGATCCATGGGATCAAATTCAGCTGACATTGACACTGGTGGAAAAGAGTAACTTCCAATGACTTTGCCTACGGGTAAAGTCTTGACATTCCTCTGGTGTCACTAAGAGGACCATTTTGCCCATGGACTGGGAGATGGGATTTCTGGGTTTGGTTTTTGCCTGCTTTTTGACCTTGGGCAAGCCATTCTCGGTGACTCAATTTCCCCAGCTGTAATGCCCAAGAAAGATTATGGAGGTGTAAAAATATTGTCCTCATCACATGGCTGACGGGGCTCTTCTGTTGTAGATTAAAAGCAGCAGAAAGTCCATGCAGTGAGCATGTGAGTAAAAAATACCAGATCTCTAAGAGGCAGCAAATGGAGCTGAAACGTGTCAATGGAAGCATATTAATATATTGTTTCCCTGTTTTGTTTGCCGTGATATTAATAACGGGAACCCTACATTTATTCTAATGGGCAAAGCTCAGGGGACAAGCACTAAATAGCTCTGTTTCCCCACTTCAGAAAAACTAAATCACAAACCCAGAATCACTAGGGATTTGCTGTTTCTGCTACTCACGAGCCATCCATGCAATTACAGCACTAAACCTCTTTACTGGCAGACAAAACCATTTCCTTTAAGCCAAAAAACAAAAATACCCCTCCCTCCCCACCACACACAATCCCCCACCACTCACATCTGCTCTGCTGACTGGGGGAGCTGACTCTGATTTCAATTCCAGATCAAATTCTTCAGGCTCTGAAGGGACTGCTTGGGAAAGGGGAGATATGCTGACCTGAAAGAAGGCATTTCCCTGTGCCTTTTCTCATTGTTAGTGGCTCCCTTCAACATACACTGCAAATATGTGAGATCGGGTGAAGTAAATCCCATTGATTTATTTACATGTGTAAAACCATTGTGCTGGATGCTTTCACACTAATAAAAGCCTCACAATATCCAGTCACATTATCCATCCAATCCAATGCAATAGACTGCCCATCGTACCCGCAGTAATGAACACCCTCCAATTACTCTCCGTGGAAATCAGTGTCACCTCCTCAAACCTCGACAAAAATATCCCCTGCCTATTAGCACACACAGAGTATGAGGACAAAGTAATCGCTAAGCAGGGAAGCCGATTCCTGTCCAATCAGCCTGGTTGCATGTTCATTTGCTGCATTATTCAGAGCCTGTAAAAAGTTTTATGAGAAGA
Organism: Caretta caretta; assembly: GCF_965140235.1. NCBI lineage: Eukaryota > Metazoa > Chordata > Testudines > Cheloniidae > Caretta > Caretta caretta. The sequence continues at coordinate 20,603,015 of NC_134223.1, forward strand.
GGAAGCCAGTTTACAAGTGCTGCTGGGTTCAGAGCTTTTCTCCTGCAGGGTCAGCAGTCCTCATTGTGGCGCTCATCTCTTGCTCTGTCTGGTCTGGGCTGAGGCTGCCCACATGGTGTTATTTGAGGGGGCGGAGGTTGTTTTTTCTATGCACAAAGCTGAACTAAGGAACTGGGCGAGGGTTGTGCCTGGAAAGAGGCAGCTGGCAGCCCTGGGGCGTAAACTCCCTTTCTCATGCTTGGAGGTGTTTTTTCCAGGTCAGGGGTGGTGAGGCAGACACGCTGGTAGGGTGTAGGCTGAATGGGGGCAGGAGGGGAATTTGCCCAGCTGCTGCCATCACTGGCCCTGTTCTGTGGATAAATAAATGACTTCCATCTCCTCCAGGGCTGCTGTGAGTTCTTTGGAAAATCCTATTACAGCTGAAAGAAATGGCCCTGGTAAAAGGGATGTGTTTTTAGAGCAGTTTAAGGACTCTGGGGGTTTTCCTGGGTCCCTGAAACATGTGAGTTTCAAATGAGACCAAGGCCTTGTTAAAAAGTTTCTTGGATTGTCAGGGCAAACAATACCATTATCATGCGCCAAACTCAGCCCCTTCTCCTGTTCAGCCCATGCTCACTTGGACGGGTTTTCTGTAATCAAAAGGTGTCTCGTCTGTGGGGGGAGTGAGTTTAAACAGCAAATACTTGCCCTTTAATTACCAATCACTCCTCTTTGCTCGATGTGATCATCTGACATCACACCATGTTGCCATGGAGATGGATGTGACAGCATAAGCCTGCAAGCATGACTATTCTGTGTTTTGCAAGAAAGGGCACAGGGGCTACTGATGATCAGTCGCTGCACACAGACAGAGAGGGGTGTGTAGCCCAGTTGCCTTGCTGTGGAAGAGCATTTAGCTGAAATCAGGAGAAGGGGCATATCTCAGGCTCCCTGAGCTCTGCACAAACAAGTTATTTGTTAGCAAGGCAAGCAGCAGTGGGGAGAGGAAATTAAAACCACCGCTAATTTACTTTTAATGAACCCTGTGAGCATCAGCTGTGGATAGGCCCAAAATGAATATGGAAAATAGCACAGTAAGCGGGAAAGCACTGATTGGGTTTGCATTGGGGGAGGCAAGCAGCGGGCTCGATGTCTGAGACCATTTATTTCTCTAGATCCTAAGTAATAATTAATGCTGAGCCTAAAGAGTATGGTAGTGCTGCTAATTTGGTTCATATTATGATCGCTCGCTGGTTTCCAGCCCTGTTGTTTTAATGGGAAGCACAGGAGTGCAGACAATTTCTCCCAGATACAAACCGGGAAGGTTCACAGTACGTGATCAGTTTATTGCTGAAGATGACCCTGAAATAGATTGGGTCTGCCCTGAGGTGAGCTGAGCCAGCACAGAGTGCAAATCTGTCTGTGAACGGCACCGAGAGATAGAAAACATGATAATAGATGGGCCAATCAGGCCTTCTGATATTTTTATCGGCAACATAACATCTCTCCCCAGGTCTTCAGTTTGGAACCCTTCCTGGCATCTGTAGCACAAATAATGAAATAGTCTTGTAAGTAACAACAAATGGGCAGAAATTAATGCAGTGGCAAGACCTGGGTATTTTTCTGATGTTTTGGCCTTTGGCTCACCCCAGAATCATATTGTCTGAAGCAGTTTAGCTAGAAGCAAAGCGTTAAAACAACAACGAACGGCAGGATATATAATCCTGGTGTTTCATCTCCCCATTGGACAGAAGAATGTTTTGCGTATCTGTAAGTTTGGAGGTGTTTTAGGAACAGGGGGTGACTTAGCTTTTGCCTAAATCCGTAGCTCCGTTGGAGTCACTGATTTATACCAGCGGAGGCGTTGGCCCTTTGACTTGGCACAACTAGGCCTCATTGACCAAGGAATCCAATTCCTATGTTGAGGATTGGATTCTGATTAGCAGCTAGAGGCACCCGGGGGGCAAGTAGCCGTGGAGAGCGCGTGCCCCAAGCAGTCTCCTTCACTAATTCTACCTGGGCTGCATGCTTCAGGGAGCACTGGAGGTGATGCCTGGCTCCACCACTGGGGTCGTTGGGGCATCCCCATACCCAGCACTTCAGTCCAGGGTATGCTAGTGCCTGGAATCATTGGACTCCTGCCTGGGAGGGTTGGAGGGAACGGCATTCCAGAATCTTGGCCTTACTTTAATGGGCAGGCTCAGAAGTAGCAATGGGTGAACCAGCTTGGAAATGATAGGAAATGGGGCCATTCCCAGCCCTGATCCAGGAGTTGCTGAAGTGCTCTGTTTTTGTCACCATTGTTTTTCATTTTCACTATGCCTTCAAGCACCTGGTTCTCCTGCCAGGACCAGGAGTGGAAACACCACATGCTCCCATTCTTCATCCACGCTTGTGCTGTTTCCAGGAGGCACCAGCAGTCTTCATAAAAAGCCCATGCTCGTGGACTCTCCAGCCTGAGTTTGTAGACTTGAGAGATCTGAGCAGTCCAGAGAAGCCACTGAAATTGCCTGCACTGCCCAGGAGCTCTGATCTTTTGGGGGCCCAGGTCTATCTCTGCAACATTAAGGAGGGGAGACTGGAGTGCCTACAGCACTGGAGTTTCCCTTGTGCATTTGCCATCCCAGTCCAAGCCCGTGTAAGATTGTGACATCTGATATATTCACTGCGCAAGCTGGCAGGGCCGCAAACAACGTCACCAAAGCCAGAGCAGGCAACAATGCAATAAACCAGGGCTGAGTTCCCTATTAAAAACACACTCTCGTTCAATAAACTATTTCAGCTCTCAGCATTTCTTTCTGACCCGCGCTCATTTTTCAGAGAAGAATCATACCTTTGGGCCCAGTCTAATGATCTCAGCAGCACCATTCCACAGGTGAGAGAGGTTTTATGCATTTCAGGGGCACAGAGGAGATTGTAGTTCCTACAGATATCAGATGGTTTTCGATCTGACATACTTTCCAACACTATTGTTCTAATCTGGCTTTAGCAGACTGACCTCCCAACATGGATCTCAAATCGCTGCTATGTTGAATTGAGGTCGCACCAGAATGACCCTGGTGCTTTCCATATGTAGGATTGGGGGCCTGTTTGTGTTTATTCAAAACCCTACCTCCCTTCCACCAAAGTTTGGGGAAAAAAAGATTTTGTTCTTTTTCTGTTTTTAAGTATTTCACTCACAACATCTAAGACGCAGCTCATCAGATCATATTATCCCAGTATAAAACAAACCTTCCCTGACTTGTGGTGAGATTTAGGATTGATTTTAAAGTGTTATTACTGACTTATGAGGCTTTAAATAATATTGGAACCCTCGTATCTTTCAAATCTACTTTCCTTTAATATCCCTGATCAGTTTTTAGATCTAAGTCTGGAGATTTATAGGGCTGCCCTGAATATAATTTAGAGTCATTGTGGCTTTTGTTTTTAGCGTTTATGCTCCTAGATTTTGGAAGTGTTTCTTACTTCACACTGTAGGGAATTGGAGTTGGGTTTAGTTTTAAAACTAAGTTAAAGGAATAACTATTCAGCAATGTTTTCCACTGGGCTGAAGCATACTGGATCTTAGGGAAATGCCGTGCAAAGAAGTGATATTATTACTAAGTAATGCAATTTTAGCTAAATAAGAAATAAAGTAAAAACAATCGAAATTTCCAATTATTTATTGAAAAGGCAGGATTTGAATTGCTCTAGTGTGAGGCTATAGAGTTTTAGATCAGTATTATATACAAACCGGCCCTCACAAAGAGATGTCCCTTTTCATCTTCCAAGTGGCTTACACACATTAGTCGTCATGGCCCCCCTCTTCTATATGTCAGTATGATTCATATTTTCCAGCAAGGTGGAGAGGTTTGGTGCTTTAACGCCCCTGCGCATTCCTTCAGCACTTTGTGCCACTCCCCAGGTGTGAGGCAGGCTGCTCTAACTTGGGTTGTTTCCTCTGCTCCTCCCACAGTTTCCAGGAGCTTGATTGCTGTGGCATCAGGGAGCCCCATTCCCACGCCCCCTGCACGAGCCTCAGGTGTTGGTGGAAATTCTCCGGTGGCCAGTAAAGCAGCCCCTAGCGCAGCTTTGCACCTGTTGAATGACACTTGGCTGACCTGGCCTCTGATATTTCCCCTTTCCTGTAGCAGCAGGTCTGAGTGTTCCATTATAGAGACACGGCTCCAGCATCATCTTGCTGTTAAACAGTTTAATCGGCGTTCGGTAAATTTTATTAGACAGCAGCATAACTGCTAATAATTCACTCCTGAAGATGTATTGAGAGCTGATGGCTGTAAAACAATCCATATCCATAGACACCCTGTTACTAAAAGTTCCTTTTGTGTCTTTCATGGTTGCTAGGTTAAGAAATGAAAAGGCACTAAAAGCTGCCTTGCTCCATAAAGAAAGCCATCAAGGGTTTATAATAAAGCACAAAGGATTCCATATTGCATTTAACCTTCAATTAGCAGGCAATAAATACATTGCAAAGAGTGGCCGGGTGCAAGAGGGCCAAGGGTAGGTGTTGTGGGCCTGCCCTGTGCTCAGGCTTCATGGATGCAGGTCACAACCTGGCTCCAACTCCCAAGAGGCAGGATTGTCCATGCTGATGATCTCTTTCTACCCTTCTCTAACAACCATTTCTCCATGTCTTTCTGACAATGTTTACCAGGAAAATTAGTCGTAGGTCCCTGTCCTGCAACTTGTGCACACGGACAGCTTCAATGGCTGGCGAACTGCTGTCTCCATGTCCTGCTGGTGCTACCCACACCGTAATGAGGGGGCACGAAGGAGACGTGGTTCCGGAAGGCGAATGTGAAGCATGAAATGATAAAATAAACATTGCGTCTAACCATCCAAACAATATTGAGAAGATGTTGGCTTCTGCTGAGGTTAACATCAAGGTGTATTGACCTTTAGGTCGGTATTTATAAGAAGTAATTCTTCCAATCTACTCCCCGCTGATTAGGCTTCAGCTGGAGTATTGTGTCCAGTTCTAGGCGCCACATTTCAGGAAAGAAGTGGCCAAATTGGAGAAAGTCCAGAGAAGAGCAACAAAAATGATTAAAGGTCTAGAAAACATGACCCATGAGCGAAGATTGAAAAACTTGGGTTTGTTTAGTTTGGAGAAGAGAAGACTGAGGGGGTACATGATAACAGTTTTCGAGTACATAAAATGTTGTTACAAGAAGGAGGGAGAAAAATTGTTCTCTTTAATCTCTGAGGACAGGACAAGAAGCAATGGGCTTAAATTGGAGCAAGGCCGGTTTAGGTTGGATATTAGGAAAAACTTCCAAACTTCCAAACTGTCAGGGTGGTTAAACACTGCAATAAATTGCCTAGAGAGGTTGTGGAATCTCCATCATTGTGGATTTTTAAGAGCAGGTTAGACAAACATCTGTCAGGGATGGCCTAGATAATACTTAGTTTCCTAGAGAGGTCATCTAATCCAGTTCCCCGCATTCATGGCAAGACTAAGTCTTGAAGTTCATTGAAAGATAACGTCAAGATGTATTGTGAATGTTTTCATTAGAAACACAGAGAAAATTTCCATTATGGTTATGGATCTCTGCTTTGTTAAATGCTCGAAAGTGGGAGAACTTTAGAAAGTTGATACATACCTGAGAAGCCAGTCCAGATAGGGACATAGCTTGGGAAGGAACCTCCTCCAGCATAGAGTCCTGTCCCTTGCCAATGCAGGCAATCCCATCCTATAATCCGATTTGTAAATTTATCAGGCTCCATCTTAAAACTAGTTTGGTTGTTTGTCCCACAATCAGATGAAGCATTTGAATAAGCCATCTCATTATTTAATATTATTCCAGTTCTCAGTATTAATGACTTTTGAGAAGGTCAGCACAAGAATAGAAATTTGCTGACACATCACATGACTGTTGCCAGCCAACTATGAATCTGCAGGTACGAACTATGTTAATAAAACAATAATTACATGCACTATGCCCTGAGGAGATGGCAATGCAATGCAATCTTTTCAGGGAAAGAATCATAGCAGTACTTATTATTTCTCAATGATATTATGAAACAGAGATGAGAGATTAAAGCCATGGCCCCATCACAGAGTTAGTTTTCTGGTCTTGTTTCCACTACAGCTCAAAACTCTGTTCGCAGGACCCAATACCTTAGATGGGTCTGGAATCTGATTTACAAGTTGTCATCCAGGAAGCAATTATTTTTTAAAGGGTTGAATGTTTTAAGGCCAAATACTGTGTTAGTTCAAGGATGGCACCTCCTTTCTTGCCCTGTTATTACATAGTGTTAGAGGCATTTTTTTTGTGTGGCTTAAAACATTTTGTGTGTTAAAGAGAGAAGTTTGTGTACATTCAGTTCATATTGGGAAGGAATAGTCTGAAATCACTAACATATGCATTAATATGTATTATTATTATTCATCTTGGGAAGCCGGTAAATAATTCTCCCATTGTACAGTAGAGCAAATGGAGGCGCTCGAGGCCTGATCCTGCTCCATTGTAAACTATGGAATTTTTGCTATTGACAGCAATAGCAATAGGAACAGGCTCAGATCGTGGTTGCCTTCCCTGTGGGGAGTATGAAGTCAATGAGGCTTGTGGGAGTGGGATACCGGGAGGAAGCACGAGCAGGAGCGCATGAGAGAGGAGGGCTCCTGCCTCATACTGAGAAAGAGGGGCGATCAGCGGGTTATCTCAAGTGCCTATACACAAACGCACAAAGCCTGGGAAACAAGCAGGGAGAACTGGAAGTCCTGGCAAAGTCAAGGAATTATGATGTGATTGGAATAACAGAGACTTGGTGGGATAACTCACATGACTGGAGTACTGTCATGGACGGATATAAGCTGTTCAGGAAGGACAGGCAGGGCAGAAAAGGTGGGGGAGTTGCATTGTATGTAAGGGAGCAGTATGACTGCTCAGAGCTCCGGTATGAAACTGCAGAAAAACCTGAGAGTCTCTGGATTAAGTTTAGAAGTGTGAGCAACAAGGGTGATGTCGTGGTGGGAGTCTGCTATAGACCACCGGACCAGGGGGATGAGGTGGACGAGGCTTTCTTCCGGCAACTCACAGAAGCTACTAGATCGCATGACCTGGTTCTCATGGGAGACTTCAATCACCCTGATATCTGCTGGGAGAGCAATACAGCAGTGGACAGACAATCCAGGAAGTTTTTGGAAAATGTAGGGGACAATTTCCAGGTGCAAGTGCAGGAGGAACCAACTAGAGGCAGAGCTCTTCTTGACCTGCTGCTCACAAACCGGGAAGAATTAGTAGGGGAAGCAAAAGTGGATGGGAACCTGGGAGGCAGTAACCATGAGATCATTGAGTTCAGGATCCTGACACAAGGAGGAAAGGAAAGCAGCAGAATACGGACCCTGGACTTCAGAAAAGCAGACTTTGACTCTCTCAGGGAACTGATGGGCAGGATCCCCTGGGAGAATAACGTGAGGGGGAAAGGAGTCCAGGAGAGCTGGCTTTATTTTAAAGAATCCTTATTGAGGTTACAGAGACAAACCATCCCGATGTGTAGAAAGAATAGTAAATATGGCAGGCGACCAGCTTGGCTTAACAGTGAAATCCTTGCTGATCTTAAACACAAAAAAGAAGCTTACAAGAAGTGGAAGATTGAACAAATGACCAGGGATGAGTATAAAAATATTGCTCAGGCATGCAGGAGTGAAATCAGGAAGGCCAAATCACACCTGGAGTTGCAGCTAGCAAGAGATGTTAAGAGTAACAAGAAGGGTTTCTTCAGGTATGTTGGCAACAAGAAGAAAGTCAAGGAAAGTATGGGCCCCCTACTGAATGAGGGAGGCAACCTAGTGACAGAGGATGTGGAAAAAGCTAATGTACTCAATGCTTTTTTTGCCTCTGTCTTCACGAACAAGGTCAGCTCCCAGACTACTGCACTGGGCAGCACAGCATGGGGAGGAGGTGACCAGCCCTCTGTGGAGAAAGAAGTGGTTCGGGACTATTTAGAAAAGCTGGACATGCACAAGTCCATGGGGCCGGATGCGCTGCATCCGAGAGTGCTAAAGAAGTTGGTGGATGTGATTGCAGAGCCATTGGCCATTATCTTTGAAAACTCATGGCGATCGAGGGAAGTCCCAGACGACTGGAAAAAGGCTAATGTAGTGCCCATCTTTAAAAAAGGGAAGGAGGAGGATCCTGGAAACTACAGGCCAGTCAGCCTCAGCTCAGTCCCCGGAAAACTCATGGAGCAGGTCCTCAAGGAATCAATTCTGAAGCACTTAGAGGAGAGGAAAGTGATCAAGAACAGTCAGCATGGATTCACTAAGGGCAAGTGAGGGCAAGGGCCTGACTAATCTAATTGCCTTCTATGATGAGATAACTGGTTCTGTGGATGAAGGGAAAGCAGTGGACGTGTTGTTCCTTGACTTTAGCAAAGCTTTTGACACTGTCTCCCACAGTATTCTTGCCAGCAAGTTATGGGCTGGATGAATGCACTATAAGGTGGGTAGAAAGTTGACTAGATTGTTGGGCTCAACGGGTAGTGATCAATGGCTCCATGTCTAGTTGGCAGGCAGTATCAAGTGGAGTGCCCCAAGGGTCAGTCCTGGGGCCTGTTTTGTTCAATCATAAATGATCTGGAGGATGGTGTGGATTGCACCCTCAGCAAGTTTGCAGATGACACTAAACTGGGAGGAGAGGTAGATACGCTGGAGGGTAGGGATAGGATACAGAGGTACCTAGACAAATTGGAGGATTGGGGCAAAAGAAATCTGATGAGGTTCAACAAGGACAAGTGCAGAGTCCTGCACTTAGGATGGAAGAATCCAATGCACCGCTACAGACTAGGGACCAAATGGCTAGGCAGCAGTTCTGCAGAAAAGAACCTAGGAGTTACAGTGGGCGAGAAGCTGGATATGAGTCAACAGTGTGCCCTTGATGCCAAGAAGGCCAATGGCATTTTGGGATGTATAAGTAGGGGCATTGCCAGCAGATCGAGGGACGTGATCGTTCCCCTCTATTCGACATTGGTGAGGCCGCATCTGGAGTACTGTGTCTAGTTTTGGGCCCCACACTACAAGAAGGATGTGGAAAAATTGGAGAGAGTCCAGCGGAGGGCAACAAAAATGATTAGGAGACTGGAACACATGACTTATGAGGAGCGGCTGAGGGAACTGGGATTGTTTAGTCTACAGAAGAGAAGAATGAGGGGGGATTTGATAGCTGCTTTCAACTACCTGAAAGGTGGTTCCAAAGAGGATGGATCTAGACTGTTCTCAGTGGTAGCGGATGACAGGACAAGGAGTAATGGTCTCAAGTTGCAGTGGGGGAGATTTAGGTTGGATATCAGGAAAAACTTTTTCACTAGGAGGGTGGTGAAACACTGGAATGCGTTACCTAGGGAGGTGGTAGAATCTCCTTCCTTAGAAGTTTTTAAGGTCAGGCTTGACAAAGCCCTGGCTGGGATGATTTAATTGGGGATCGGTCCTGCTTTGAGCAGGCGGTTGGACTAGATGACCTCTTGAGGTCCCTTCCAACCCTGATATTCTATGATTCTATGATTCTCCTGGAGTAAGGTGCTAGTCACTGCGAGTAAAGAAATCACAATCTGGCCCTGTGTGACTTGGCTAAGTGAGTTAGACAATCAAATCAAAAAGGATCTTTCACTTGATAATGGGAACAGGTCACATGTAGGATGCTTATTTTAAAGGAACTGGACTACCAGAACTTTGACCCATAACCTGTGTAACACTTTGTTTCACCTATTTTGTCTGTGTCTGATTGAAGGCCCAATTTTGCAAAATCCTTTATCATGTGACCTATCCGTATTCACATGGATAAGGGTTACTAGAGCGAGTAGGTGCCTGCAGGGCAGGGCTGTAATTTTGCATGGTTCAAAGCATATTGTAGGTTGCCTTTCCTAAATACAATCACATGGCACCATTGTAATGTGCAGATGGATTTTGTATTCATGCATTTGTCTCCATATACTTCAGATTAACTGCTGAAGGGTTTGTTTGCTTTTGGATCACTGTTATAACAGAGAACTAATTACAAAGGGCTAATTAATACCCCTGAAGTAGAAACAAAAAAGGCTTGTATCTATGTATATTATTAAGTTCCTAATATTGATGGCATTGTGAATAGAGCTGTGAGTAAGCAATGGTACAACATACTTTAGGATGCAACAAATTATAAATTAAGGTATTCAATCTTTAGAAAGCCTACATGTTTAATTATCTAGCAAGACCTTCAGGGAAAAGAATTTAGAACAGTAATTGTCAATTTGTCCTCTGTATCCAAGGGCAAATTTAGCATTTAGAGGACAGGTTTGTTTTGTTTTTTTTGCTTTATGTAATGCTGATTAGCAAAATGTACTGAAGTCTTCAAAATTAATGACTCTCTTCCCCTCCAGTCTGAGGTGCTGTTGTCTTGGAGAATGTCCTGGATTTCAGAATGATCTTGACTCTAATAATGCTAGGGACTCAACAGATTAAAGAAATCCTCACTTGTAGTAAAGGAAAAAAGCCACTGGAGATATAAATTCAATTTTGACAAAATGGACCTCTTGTTGCTATGTTAAGTTTTCCCCCATAGCTGGAATTGAGCCCAGCAGGTCCTAGCAGACAACGGAAATATACCAATCAGGGAACTGCTTCTGCCAGTGGGATCTCAGAACCCTCCTGCTTTCTCCTGGGTGAAACTGAACTATGACAAAGTGGGAATTTTCTGTAATATTTTTATGACGCCTATGTGTGCCTCAGTTTCCCTCTATACTTTGCATTGCTACCCAGTGGTTGCAGAAGGATTAAAAAGCTGCTCTTGGGACAGATCAGGAGACATGAGCTGTTGTATCAGGTAACTGTTGTGGGGTGGAATAAGCTGGGTCATTAAAGGACTGGCTGAAACGGACACACAGTTTCCTACAAATATAATGGGACCCCTGAGGACTGAACAATTAACATATCTACGGGGATCCCTGGCGGGCAGACTACAAGAACTCAGCACGGGTCTGTGAGGGTTGGACAAGAAAAAAAAAGTGTGAAAGTCTCGGGCCAGGAATCTATCCCAGTGAGACTTGCTGGGCCAGGCTCATGGTGTGAAACAGGAGTGCTGGAGCCCAGAGACTCAGTCTTGGAGGCCTGAGGCTGTGTGCCCTACCCGTAAGGAAGTGTGGGGTGGCACTGGGGGTTTGACACACTGCCGGGGTTCCTCCAAAGGATTGTTTAAAAGCTGGGGTGTAGCACAGGTCCTGTGGATCCATGGCGCCAGCCAGTGGCCATCTATTGTGAAATCCTGATTCCACTGAAAGTCAATGGCAAAATTCCCATTGACTTCGGTAGGGGAAGTATCTCAGCCCTGAATTGTGTGGGGACTTCCCTCATGTGGATGGTGCCTCCCACTGCCTTCCTAGGTCCCTCACTCAATCAGACTGACTGGCCTTAGAACATCAAGGGCTGGAACATGTGCAATATACAAGACGGAAAGCATTCCACGAGCCATGTGGTTAATGAGTGCTGGCTGATCTGTACGGGGGGGCACTTGTCCCCGGGCGGAGCCCTATTGACTTTTGCGGCCATCCTTGTGGGTACAAAGGTCTGACCATGCAGAGCAGCTTGCAGGACTGAGGCCAGAGCAACCCCGAAGAGTGGAGACATTCTGATCTGGATCCATGTGTGAACTGTGTGTTTCAGGCCCATGCCTCGTACAGAATAGACAGTAGTTTACAGCTGTCCTAAGGGAAAGGTGGTAGCAGTTTTTCCAGACACTCACCCACATTCCACCCCCTGAAGCTTGAAATCAGTTATTATGTCCCTAGATTCTTGGGAAGGACTGATGCATCGTGGATGTAACTTAGCGTGGGTCTGGAGGGGGAAACAGAACTATGTGCAGTCTGGGTTTCTTTGTTCTTGCAGGTGCACAAGTGAGGTTATCCTTTTTCATGTCTCACAAGGAAATATAAAAAAATTGGAAAGGCAGTGCTGTCTAGTGGCTAGAGCAGTGTACTGGAACTCAGGACTCCTGGGTTCAGTTCCCATGTCTGTCCTGTGCGACATTAGGAAAGTCACTTATCTTTTGTACCTCAGCCTCCCTACCTGTTAAATGTGCATAATGGTAATGCTTGCCTGGTGTCTCCTGTGAGCTAATTAACTAACGCTTGTACAGCTCAGTAAATAATATTAAGTATTAGTCTTTTAAATTACTAAAAAAGCCATGATGCAGGGGGATGGACTAGATGACCCATTAAATGATACCTTAAATGCCCTGAGGTGCAAACTCCTCTCCTTATCATCTGAATCCATGTGCACAACGCTGCACCTGTGTAGGAACTGGTTGTATCAACAAAAAAATTTTTTGTGTACATCTTACAATATATTCACTGCAAGTTGTCTTACTATTGATGGGATTTATGTTTCTAGCTGCATGACCGTGTACCACATCAACTGTAATAAGACATTTCATGTAGATTGTTGATCAATGGGAATTTACAGAAACTATATATTTAATTTACATCACTGTAATATTGAGTTACTGATACTCTGCAGAATAAATGAGGTTATTTTTTCTGTGATTGCTTCTGCGACTGAATTAAATGAACACATGATTTTGAACAGCAGAAATAACTGTTCCTGCACTAGAAAATGAGAATAGTTCTGGTCAAACGGGCTGTCTCTCAAATTCTTCTCCTTCTGTATATCACTCTCCTCATGGCTTGTAGGTCTGACTTCAGATGGCCGAGGATGTCCCAGTGTGCAGTTCTCAAGAGTCACGTAGGTGAGATGGGGGAAAGAGGGGAATGCAGCAATCTTCATGCAATCTTCTAGACAGAGGGACTTGTAACTTTGTACTATGGAACTTTTCTCCTTTTTCCCTTTGTCAACTTCTATGGCACCATCACCAAATTAAATATTTAATATTTATTTGGAAAGAAGGTAATAAAACAAACTTGTAGAACTAAACATTGCTGGGAGGATTTTTAAAAAAAACATGGTGATGGGCAACATTAATAGAAAGAGAGTTTGGAGTTTAGCCCACCCTGGGAACTCATCACTCTGCAGTGAGAAACCACTAATAGAGTAGAAGTATGCAAAAGCTTTTGCAACAGAACCTGAAGCCAGTCAAAAATAGCCAGACACCTCAAACTCACGGTCCCTGAGTTGTACCTGGTGAGAATCTCCTTCTTTTTGTGTTTCAGTTGGTGTCTTCACGATGCATTTATGGTTTCATTTAGGCCACGGGGAAACCTGAAGATTTCCTGTGGCTGAATCCAAACCAAACAAAGCTCAATGGCTTTGGTTGAGTTTCACCAAGAATCTCTGGCCTTGTTTTAGCCTGGGACTCAAACCAGCAATCGGGAGGGGTGAATCCCTGAGGACAGAAATCAGCCAAGTCCTTTGCAAAGCAAAATGGGGGAGTCCCCCAGTGCTCTGTGTAGAAAGGAAGGCAGAGATGGGACAAACCCAAAGAGGCAGATTGCTGACAACAACCACTAGTGGACTTGAACTAGAATTCCTCTTCCTCTTTGCCCACACCTTGTGGATAGCCACCCAGCAGCCAGGGCTCTTCTGGACTAGCTATGGTGCAAAAGCACCTCGGGGAGTGACCAGCTAAGCGGTGGCCACCCCATGTCACTATGCAGTGGCTGGGTTCAGCAGATGTGAATGCAGGTAGCTTTCCATCCTGGACCATACACATACATGCCCTTCATTGCCATCACAGAGAGGCCCTGAACTAAAGTGGCCCCAGCAGCCTTGTTGCAACTTCCTCATCCAGTGAAATCTCTTATCCCTGGGAGAAATGCGGAATGGGGGAGGGGAAGGAATAGCAATTGTTTAAACAAATTGGTACCTAATGTCTTTCATCTTGTTAGTGCACAGCCAAGAAGATTTGTCCTAAGGTAAAGTTTGTCCCCATTAAGCTGCAGTGTATTTATGGGCTACCTGCCGTGCTCTGTAATTGTCAACCGTGCGAGTTACAGCTGGTTAGGGACATCTCGCACACGATTCAGACACTTCTAAGTTATGAATTTCCAGAGCTTGCAGATTTCTGCCTGCCTTGCCTACTCCTGAAGTGTCCAGCATGTAATGAACGGGTTTCCCAAGGATCTGGTTAGTTGGATATCAGTTCCCCCTAAAGGAGATGGGAACAATTATGTTCGCTCACTTTCCACCTTTAGAAAAGTTCAGGAGTCAGACTTTTGTAGGGTCTGACTGCTGGTCAGGGAGGCTTGCACTGGAGCAAGTGGTCCCAGACTCAAAAATCACTGATGGATCCCAGAGATTTGGTGATATTTTAAAGGCCACCATCATTTAACGGAGTTACCACAAACGACCCTCATGGGGAAAGGATACAACACAATTTCCCCTTCTTTAGAAATAGGAAACTCTTTTTTAGGCCATTTACTCTGAAGTGACCCCGAGGCTGGTGAACCATCCCCCTCTGCTATCGTGACCTGAGTCCCCAGAAAGGGGAATAAATGTTTCTTAGGAAAGCACTGCTGTTCTAATCAGAATGAGCTTAGAGTTTTGCTCTGTGCATTCTTCGAGAGGCACCATTAGCAAATGAATCCACCTCTCAGCACCCTTCAGGTGGAAGAGTTTCAGGGGGTACATACAAATTAAGGACCTCAAACTGCTGTCATTAAAGGCAAGGGCTTAATGTGCTGCAGTCATCTGCTCCTGACAGGCTTTTATTTATAGATAATGGACTTTTTTTACACTCATTACTTGAATGCATCAGTTTCCACTTGACCTGTCTGAGCAAATTCTTGATGGATATTCAACCTCTTATATAAATGTGGCTTATCCTAAGGCTGAGGAGAAAATTAAACATTAACAAGAAATATAAAATGCAATTTGGGATTTTCATGAGCGGAATAATTCCTAGTTAGAGCAGAGACAGTCAAAAAGTATAGAACTCCCCGCAGGGAGTGCGATGGGGAGACACCTTGCCCAGAGTTCATGAAACAGCACAAGGAATTGTGGGAAATCCTTCTGCCTCCACCATGCAGTGAGTGGGTCCTGCACCCAGCTGCTTGCTGCTCTCGACCGCTTTCCCTGCCCTCTGTGTTAGATTGACTCTCCAACCGTACTTGGGGTTATTGGAAAATAAAGTCCTGAATGTTATTCTGAGTATAAGGGGCTCTAGGAGTTATGAACTGAGCAGTTTGAAAAATGGAATTTCTGTCCCATGGGAAATTGTGAGATTTTGAAATTTGGTTTCTTACCAAATTGTGATGAAAAGTGGAAATCTTGATGTTTTTCATGAAACAAAATATTCTGAAAATATTTAGTTTTGACTTTATCAAAGTGTCCCACTTTGATATTATATTATTTAATAAATTTACATTGTTTTAGGTAGTCCTTTTATAGTGTATAATTTACAATATAATATAAAAGTCAAACTGTTCCTATTATATATTAGTCACAATGATCACAAAAACTAAATGTTTCCCTGAGGCCCGTGTCACTTCCCGTAGCTCCCATTGGCCAGGAATGGCAAACTGTGGCCACTGGGAGCTGTGGGCAGCCGTGCCTGCGGATGGTCAGTCTAAACAAACTGTCTCGCGGCCTGCCAGCAGATTACCCTGACGGGCTGTGTGAGGCCCGCAGGCTGCAGGTTGCCCACCACTGGCATAGAGAGTGCACTTATAAAGTTTCAGAGTAACAGCCGTGTTAGTCTGTATTCGCAAAAAGAAAAGGAGTACTTGTGGCACCTTAGAGACTAACCAATTTATTTGAGCATGAGCCGATGAAGTGAGCTGTAGCTCACGAAAGCTCATGCTCAAATAAATTGGTTAGTCTCTAAGGTGCCACAAGTACTCCTTTTCTTTTCACTTATAAAGTTTGCGGATGATACCAAGCTGGGAGGGGTTGCAAGTGCTTTGGAGGATAGGATTAAAATTCAAAATGATCTGGACAAGTGGAGAAATGGTCTGAAGTAAATAGGATGAAATTCAATAAGAACAAATGCAAAGTACTCCACTTGGGAAGGAACAATCAGCTGCACACATGCAAAATGGGAAATGACTGCCTAGGAAGGAGTACTGCGGAAAGGGATCTGGGGGTCATAGTGGACCACAAGCTAAATATGAGTCAACAGTGTAACGCTATTGCAAAAAAATCGAACATCCTTCTGGGCTGTATTAGCAGGAGTGTTGAAAGCAAGACACGAGACGTAATTCTTCCGCTCTATTCCGCGCTGACTAGGCCTCAACTGGAGCATTGTGCCCTAGGCACCACATTTCAGGAAAGATGTGGACAAATCGGAGAAAGTCCAGAGAAGAGCAACAGAAATGATTAAAGGTCTAGAAAACATGACCCATGAGGGAAGATTAAACAAACCCAATTTTTTCAGTTTGGAAAAGAGAAGACAGAGGGGACATGATAACAGTTTTCAAGTACATAGAAGGTTGTTACAAGGAGGAGGGAGAAGAATTGTTCTCTTTAATCTCTGAGGACAGGACAAGAAGCAATGGGCTTAAATTGCGGCAAGGGAGGTTTAGGTTGGACATTAGCAAAAACTTCCAAACTGTCAGGGTGGTTAAGCACTAGAATAAATTGCCTAGGGAGGTTGTGGAAGCTCCATGACTGGAGATTTTTAAGAGCAGGTTGGACCAAACACCTGTCAGGTAATGGTCTAGATAATACTCAGTCCTGCCATGAGCAGTCCCTTCCAGTCCTAGGATTCTATAATTCTATGATCCTGCCATATTAGAAAATGAAAGTACCTGAGCTTTGATTACTATTTTTTCCCTCGGCTTTTTTTTAAAGTAGTGAGATGATAAAGATGATGAAGCTGGCATGGAAAGCTTCCTAGAATGAGTCACATTATTAAAAATGCTCAGGTTAATTCAGATTGATACCTGCTTTTAAGTAATGGGTTTCCCTTTTATAATTGAGTTACACCTTCATCACTGAAGTCAAAACAGCTTTAGTCACCACCAGTGTTATGAAATGTATGCTGAATTTTTGGAGTCACTGTTAGTGCCTAGAAGAGAAATAGAGGAAGCTGCTCTCTGCTACCACATTGCCCTTCCCAGCTCTGGGTGCTCTCACACAACACCCTGTGGACGTTAATGATCCCTGCCTGTCCTCACTGCTTGGGAGATGCATTCTAATTACCACGACTTCTGACAGCCTCCTCCTGTGTATTTTGAGCTCTTCATTCAGGATCAAAAATCACAGCTTTCTCTGAATTGTCCTTTTCTCTCTCTTTTCTTTCAGCTGTTTTGACCTGTAGGGAATTATAGGTATCACTTTGCATGCTGAGCTGTGGTCCTACCACTGGGTGCAATGAACCTTTTGCATTTGATCGCTCCAGCTAAACAGCTTTGGATCAGGCCAGTGCAGGCAGTGGTCTACATCAGTGGCTCTCAACCTTTCCAGATGACTGTACCCCTTTCAGGAGTCTGATTTGTCTTGCGTACCCCCAAGTTTCACCTCACGTAAAAACTAGATGCTTACAAAATCAGACATACAACTACAAAAGTGTCACAGCACACTATTACCGAAAAATTGCTTATATTCTCATTTTTACCATATTACAAAATAAATCAGTTGGAATATAAATATTGTACATACATGTATAATATACAGAGCAGTATAAACATGTATGAAATTTTAGTTTGTACTGACTTCGCTAGTGCTTCTTCTGTAGCCAGTTGTAAAACTAGGCAAATATCTAGATGAGTTGATGTACATCCTGGAAGACCTCTGCATCCCCCTCAGGGGTACACATACCCCTGGTTGAGAACCACTGATCTATGTAGGACTCTTCCCTCTGAGCCATGTTGATGCAATTTCCCAAAGTGGCATGAGGAGGTGTGACCCATCCTGCTGCTCCTTTGGAGTAACTTCTCTACAAACTGAAGCTTTGAACAAAGGACCAATAGACCCATCCAAGCTTTGGATTTGTTCCAGAGGGACTTTACAAGCCAGCAAACTCACCAATAGACTCTGAAGGCATATGTATGTATCTGATTGCTTTGACCTTTTAACAACTCTCTTCTTGTTCTTTTCTTTTCTTTACTTTTCTAATAAAACCTTTAGTTTTAGCTACTAAAGGATTGGCTGGCAGCGTGGTGTTTTGGGTAAGATCCAGGCTAGCATTGATCTGGTAATGCGGCTGGCCCTTTGGGGATCAGAAGAATATTTTGTATAGTGAACAGAGTTTTAAATAACTCCTCACCTTACTGGACCTATTTGCTGACTGGGAGCCAGAGAACTGGAATGCAATAAAGGGGGCTCTGTGATTTCTTTTTCTTTTCTTTTTCTTTCTTTTTTTTTTAAGCTTCTCGATAACCAGTGTGGGGGATAAGGAGCACAGTTTGCAACTGGTTGGTCAATCTAACTGCAGTGTTAACCACCACTTTTGGGAGAATCTGCTCATCTTTTTGCAGCCTGCCCTGACCTTGACATTTTCAGTGTGGGCTCCCCTAGGTACCTCAGGTCACAGGAGGCACTGTGCATTTGGAGGTGCCACCTTTTAGCGGAGATCTAAAAGCAAAGCTCTGATGGTCAATAAAGGCCCCATGGCAGTTTTTGGAAAGGTATCATCCTCGGCCAAATTCCAGTTCACTCTGTCTTTTTATTTCTGATTGATCTGCAGTTTCAATTGAGTATAGTATGCCTCTTCACTTCCTGTCCCAAATGGTTGCTGCTATGCTCCATTAAACAGGCACTACATTTCATGGGTGGAGGCAGTCATCTCCTTGCATTGTACGGATCATTTGTAAGGCACTTGGGAATCCTCCAGGTCATTATTGTTGTGCCTGAGAGCAGGGCCCAGGCAGGGAGGTGTAAATGGGCGAGCCCGCTACTTTCCTGCCTATAGAAGCTGATTGAATGGAATTTATGGCCTACATAATCATCATCAGTTCCTGGGGCTGATGCTTCATTCGTGAGTGTATCTGAAAAGGGAAAGTGGCACTGGGAGATTGCCATCAAATTAAAGATGGCCCTAGCCCTAGTACTGGCCGAATTCTAAAATAGCAGGAGACTGATAAGGCAACTGAGGGGAAGTGACTTGTCCAAGTTCACCCAAGAAGTTTGAGGCAAAGCTGGAAATAGAAGCCAGGTTCCTAATTTACAAGCTCCAGTCTCATTCAGCTAGAGTGCTGCTCTACGTTCTCCTGCATCGCTTGGCTAAGGGACACACATACACGGTACGGCCACATGCATACAGAATTCCCTAGCCAGATTTGTACAAACCAAACCAATCAGACTCAGGCAGCCGCCTCTTCATCCTGATATCTGATAACCTTCATAAATTTCTGTATTAAATTTAATATCTCTGATCAATCACAGTAAAACTTGAGGAGATGAATTATTAAAATGAAGAATTGCTTTGCAAGGTTTACAGTTATTGTGCTACCTAAATTAAAAAGGTAAGCGTTGCTATTTAAAAGAAAAAAAAATTACTCCCACTGCCCTTAAAGCCATGTATATCATTTTAGTTCCAGTTAAAGAATTCTGATAAACAGAAATTACATTGATCTCTTTACACACACTAATTAAACTGTGAATTACAGGATGGCTTATTGGTCCTCGCCTACAGGGTGCAGCATAGTTTGTCTTTGTGATGTTCAGTAATCACAGAGCCAAAGTCCTGAACAGAGACCTGCTTCATGCAGTGTCTCAGTTCCAGCTGCCTCTGCCTTCCATTGTGTGAGCCTCTTAAAGGTACATTTCCTCAAAGCCCTCGGAACAATGGAGCGCCTCCTCATGCAGTTCCCTGTTGGTCTTCAACTCCATGGCCTGGAAATGGGGCTGGGAATTCTTCCTGCATTCAGAGGGAAGAGGAAAGTCCCATACCACTTTTTGAAGCACAGTGCTTCCCAGCCCTGACTGCACCTTCTGAACCGTGGCCTGAAAGCAAAAGACAAAGGCATCCAGATGCTGCATTTCCAACCGGTGTCAGATCAGCAGGCAGTGGGTCCTGTTGGGGATTCGATGAGGACAGTGGCTGAACTTCAAGCGGGTTAACAGTTTGTGGGCAGCAGCTGTCTCTGGAAAATGGCCTGTCTATCCTTGCGGGGAGGTGAGATGCATTAAGATGCCTGCCCCTTCTCCATGAGGGGCTCATGCTGAGCTAGATTGGATCAAAGCAGCCCGCCCTGCCAGGGGGTTCAGGAGAGCAATCTCGTTAGTCAATCATTCCCCTTCGCACCTGTCCCCTGGCAACTCCTGAGGAATGTGAGTGGTTCTAAAGGACACTCATTAAGAGGAAAAGTGGCCCAAGCCCCCTAGGCTGCTTCCCACACCAAGGAGGAAAGGCTGTCCCTCAGCTTTGCTCAGCAGGAGCCAGAAAGTACCAGCTTTTATCCCACAGGGCAGAGCCATTTGGGAAGTGGAGGGGGTGGAGGAGGCGGAAAAACTCTCCCCACAAAACCTAGCTACCTGGTTTGGTGATTTCTCTGCAGACCTTTGGAGAGGAGCTCGGTGGCCAGGTTTTCCCTCCCATTTGCTCTCCTATGACTCAGGCTCCCTGAACTCATCCCAAAGGCCCATACTCCATCCACGTTTAAATCTGTCTTCAAGGCTCATTCGCCCATGAGCCCTGCAGTGAACCGAGGTGACTTGTATCTAAGAATCCATGCATCTTGCTTCCTTTCTCCTACCCTCTGTCTACTTATCTGTCCTTGGACTGTGAGCTTCTTGGGGCTTCTGCGAACTTCAGGAAGGTGCCCTGTACACTGTGGCTGCTACTACAAGTAATACATAATAAAGGAGAGTAAGAACCTGGGTCTGAACTTCTGGAGGAACCTGGAGTGGTTCTGTATAAAGTTGCATGTGAAAACCATGAGATACTTGCTGAAGGTGGGATGTTTTCTAATTTATACGAAACCAGGTAGCCCTCAGCAATTTCAGCTGAAGTTTGTAGGCTGATTTGAATTCAAAGTTCAAATCAGAGGACGTGAATACAAGTGAGATGAAACTGAAGGAAAAAGTCACACAAACGGTTGCAAGCCAAATCCACAGCATGATGTTAGTGCTCCTTGCACCTGAGCATGGTTTAAAGGGTCTAGACAAACCATAAGCCCATTAATGCACTGCTAAGCCCGCGGCTTTTATTTATTTGCTGTAGAAACAGAGATTGGCCAGAGAAGGCTGAAATTGGGCTGGAAAATCTGTGGCGCGCATGTTGCTTCTTAGGCTTCCAGATGCTGTAGTATTGATTCTTTGAACTTTTCACAGTACTCAAAAGCCACATGAGTCATGGCTACCGTTGATATAAATCAATCATTTGTTTGTAGAGTGCTCTTCTTTGGGTGAAGGGAATGACTGAATTTGCTGCATACATGCAGGCTGGGGGAATTTGTGCAACGAGTAAGATAGGGATGAAGGGCTCTAAGCTTGTGAAGGAATATTCAGACGCTAGGCTAGATCTGTAAATCAGCTTTCTGCCTCAACCAGCCCTGTGGTTTGCTGGGGGCTGGATCAGTCCCAAAGCATGACAGAGCAGCCTAAGGATGTTCCAATTCTGCTGGACTTGTAATGGCATCCTAATGGCCTTTATGACAATGAGGATTATGGCAGATCCCTGACGGGACCCCTCTGCTCGGAAGGTAGAGGTGATACTGCGACCTTGGCATTGCATGGTGCAGTGGGTCCCCAGCTAAGCTTTTAGGGCAATTTTCCAGCTGCTTTGCACGGACTGAGTCCTGCAGAGAGCAGGGATCGGGTGCAGAGTTTTTATTAACTTTGCATTAGTGAAATCAAAGAAAAACTCGACATCCATCCTAATGACACACAAAGTGTTTTGTACATTTCTCAATGACCTCCACATTCAGAAGCATACAATCAGGCACGTGACTAATTTAAAAAAACGCTGTGACAGTTCACAATGTGTATTGACTTTCTGTGCAGCTAGCGGGCCCATCACAAGGCACACAGCCTCTCTTTTTCCTTGCCATAGAAACAGGTGCCATGCAAATTTTTGAAACCAGAACCAACATCTTCACTCTCCTAACTCTCTCCATACACCAGGGGAATAGATGGGCTGGTTAACGGAATCACAAATTAGTTACTACGTCTTGGTTTACCAAAACACAGCTCATTGGCTGCTTTTGTGAAGTTCTCTCTTAAAAATAAATGGTCGGAAATGCCAAGTCTTGACCTTTTGGGGTCTGTGTTTTTCCTGTCATAGTCACTACCACTAACCCTTAGGCAGAGCTGAGCAAATGATCTGTTTTGAATAATTTATCTGACAAAATTAACTTCTCTTTTCTGCTTGTAGAATATCCTCAGATTATGATTTTCCTCAGATTTGTTTATTATCTCAGCGGGATGGATATTATTAATTAATGAGTGTATTGCACCATAGGTGTGCCTGCTGCTCTTCATGGCAGCAAATAAAACATGGTCCCTTGCCTCACAGCTCTTGCAAACATACACCTTTTGGCAGTTTTTTACTCCATGGATTGAGCATGAATATTTGCATTTGAGCCGTGCTGCTTAATTGTGGGCAAACAGGCACATTAAATGATTTTGAAAATTTCACATTAAAATTTTTCTTTTTGACAAACATTCATTTGCATAGGAAACACTCATCAAGACGAGAATCTGTCACCTAAGCTCACAGAGCTCCAGCTCCTTTTATCAGGGTCGCTTCTGGAGGACGGCCATTGCCACAGGATAGCTCTAGTCTTTCGATGCAGGGGCAACAGAACAACCCCAGTGCTGCTGTAGTGGTTGCTGCTCAGTCTCTGTTTCCCTACCTGCACTGTCGAAGTGCCCTGCTTTTGGAAGGAGATCGTGGAGCGACACTCTGAGGGGGTCCATGATCAATCTGAAATTGCAGCCTGCCTGGCCTTCCCTTCAAATCAATGATCAGCCAGTAAAAGTATCCTGATCGTATAATGTGTCTCTCTTGCATTTCACTGGCTAAGTGTCACTCGTTATTCTGCTGCATACGTCAAATTCTATGAAAACTCATCTGAATTGTTCTGGTTTAGAGACTATGCCACCACTCCAGTTTGCCTGTGCCATTTGAATTTAGCTTTGTGAAATTTAGCTTTTAATAAAAAGCTTTCTAATTTGCTGTCATACTCAGTGAGCCTGAAAATAAAGGAGGTCTATTATGCACCCCCAGAACTCTGGTTCTGAACAGTGTTTGGGCTCATGATACAGCTTGGATTTACCCTGCTGACCAGAAGAATGCTTGTGAGTTCTGTGGAGAACTCGAAGGGTGAAAACAGAGACACAATTGGCTGGGAAGTTTCTGAGAAGTCAGAGGAGTTGGAGAGGCCCCTGATCTGCCTGACAGTCTTATGATGCTGAGAGGAAAAATAAACCAAAGATTTTTTTTTCAAATGTGTATGAGAGATCTTTTGCTATTGAGATAGTCTTCATGCATAGGTTTCAGAGGAACAGCCGTGTTAGTCTGTATTCGCAAAAAGAAAAGGAGTACTTGTGGCACCTTAGAGACTAACCAATTTATTTGAGCATGAGCTTTCGTGAGCTACAGCTCACTTCATCAGATGTAAAACCTGGATCTATGCAGGAAATAGCCCGACTTGATTATGTAAAGAGTTGTCACTTTGGATGGGCTATCACCAGCAGGAGAGTGAATTTGTGTGGGGGGGTGGAGGGTGAGAAAACCTGGATTTGTGCTGGAAATGGCCCACCTGTTGATCACTTTAGATAAGCTATTACCAGCAGGACAGTGGGGTGGGAGGAGGTATTGTTTCATATTCTCTGTGTGTATATAAAGTCTGCTGCAGTTTCCACGGTATACATCTGATGAAGTGAGCTGTAGCTCACGAAAGCTCATGCTCAAATAAATTGGTTAGTCTCTAAGGTGCCACAAGTACTCCTTTTCTTTCTTCATGCATAATAACCTTCACTGTAGTCTATGAAACCCCACTTACAGATCTCAGCACTGCGTTAAAGCAGAGAAAGATAAACAGATTTGTTTTAGGCGTAACATTAACCTGACTTTAGTCATTTTGAAGCTTGAAGGTTTTAACTACCCAGAGAAAAATATAACAACAATAGTCAGAAGTAGGATTATTTTCTAGTTTTGCTGCAGCAGCTGCTCCAAGACACAAGAGTGAGCAAAAGAGAGAGATATACACAGAGTAACTTAAAACTATAGCACCCTGGCAGCTTCTGCTACTGCAGCTATGGTCTTTATTTCGCCTCGGGATCCATGGAGCTAGGGCTCCTCAGCATGATAGAATACCTACATAGTGCGTGACTCCTGGGTGCTACGGCTACTAGCTAACAGAGTGACTCGTTTAGCTGAGCAGTGGTGGAGAGCTATGCTTTTAGTCCTAGGTTCTATCCCTGGAGATGGTTGATGGTGGCTGGGCTACTGTCTGTGTTATTAGGAGGATTAAATGAAAGAAAAACAAACAATAAAGAGGAAAGAGAAATATTTCAAAAGATTTCTTCAAAGTTCTTTTTAAACCCACTGCATGGAAATAGAAATGACAGGCAAGAGCTTTTAAACTTTTTTTTTTAAACTCACACCAACCTTATAAAAAACCCTGTCATGCTTTGTGTTTTTCATTTTTAAAAATGTTTTTCCAGCCCCTGCAGTTGTGTGCTGCTTCTGTCCAAATTCTGGCAGGATTTCATCTGTACAAAGCCAAGAGCAGAAACCTACCCATGGGAGTACTGAAGCAAGTCTAATGTTCTCTGAGAGAACACAGTTGAGCTTGGGTAGTGGGGAAATATCTCAGCTTGAAACCAGAACCCTAACCAGTTTAGCTCCTTCCAGGTCCCACACTGGAGCATCCAAGAGGGCAGGGACTGGCTTTCTAACATTTGTTCCATTATGATTTCTCAAGGTCAATCTACACATATGTCCTACCAGCTGAGTTGGGAGGGGCCTTGGGCTCCACAGCTAAGCTCTGGCAGCATCATGGACAAACGATGATAGGCCAGTCCTGTCCCCCTCTTCTCCCTCAGCAAGATTCCTGCCCACCTGCTGTCCCCTCATCTGTGCACACAACTGAGCAGGAGCAGAGAGCCCTTGGGCCAGATCCTTTATCTGCAGAGTTATGAAATCAATGGAGATGCCGATTTATAGCAGCCAAGCATCTGGTCTCCTATTGCAGAAGGAGAACTCATAGGTGGTGGACCACCTGAGCTGAGGAGTTGGGTGGGAGGAGAATAGAAGGCAAGATACCGAGAGGAAGAGTGCCATACTTAAGGGGCTAGTACACCTGAGTTTAATTCCTTCTGTCTGTCTGTCCACCTACCAATCCTTAAACTGCTCCCCTGGCTACGATACATGAATGCCTTCATAGCCTAGTGCTGATCTGGGATTGTGGCTATTTCTCAGTTAAAGAAAAGCTTTAAAAGGGGAGCCCACCTGACCTTCAGTTCTGCCCAGAAGGAACAAATGGCATTGGCAACAGTCTGAGCATGTTCGGGGGCAAGCGGACGGGAGTGGGAAGGTCCCTAACTTTCAGGGAGCATGGGTTCCAATATCCACCTTGCATATTACATCCTGCACATTAGCCGTCAGTCTGCCTGTAATGGAATTCAGGCTTTCAAAGCTGGTCTCTGCTGAATACTCAACTCCTTCGTCTTGTTCTTTCATTGCATGATTGGACAAGGTGTCATTATGCTGATTGAAACTAAATTCAATTTCCTGGAGGGCTCGTCTTTGCTCCTCATTCCTCTAATATACATGGCTCCATTCTCCCTGTTAAGGACATATGCCTTTGCTTGGCTATTATTCTAATTTGATAACATTACATTTTACAAAATTAAGCTTGAAGAAATATAATAAAACCATCAAAGACTCAGGCCTTAGCATTGCAGAAGGGCCAGTGAGCTCACAGAGACTCAAAAAAACATGGATGTGGGTGTAGGAGGACAGGGATCTTTCTGATCCTCTCCATTACACTGACTCTCCTGGAATCTGATTTAACTGTCTCCTTACTTTCTCAGTGACACCTGGAACCAGTGCTAGCAACTGGCAGTTCATAGATTATTGCATCGAGCAATTTTCTCCCACCCCGTTAAAGCCAGATGCTAATGCTGGGTGCAGTGATGGTGACCATGAGGGTTTCTTTGGACAGTGTGCACTCCTGGCTGCTGTGAGAGGATTACTTTTCAAATTTCTCGCGGCTGTAGCAGCCCAGTTCTGCCAGGCATTCAAAGGCAATTTTTCAAGGCAACTGGCACTTGGACTAGAGGGAGCCAGAAATATCTGATGTTGAATTTGGCCTTTAGTTTTTATGGTATTAAAAATAATTGGAAATTGGGTATGCCCAACGTAAAGGGCAAGTCATCCTAACACACCCAGGCTGCTGTCTTTCTCAGTTACTTCTGTATGTATTTAATTCTTATTGCTATTGCCTTGAAGACATAACAAGTGGCTCCCTTTTTCTTGCTGGGACATGTGGTTGCATTTATTTTCCGGGGCTAGCTTACATTTTGAAGAATCACTGTTCACTTCAGTGGTTGGCTTGCTGGTCTGACAACCCCTTGATTTTCTTCTTCTACTCTGAACTGCAAACAAAAAGAGTTCACTTAGTCCAACATGAGATCGTCAGTAAATTGGGAGAGTACAGAATTATATTTTAATTATGATTTGACACAGGAATTTTCATACCATCACATGATCCTAGGCGTTTGTAGGCTAGTCATGCGCATAGCTTTATCTTACAATTAGGGGATAACTATGTGCAAGGTTAGAAATATTTTCTCCACTAACTATAGTAAATGAGCAGAACAGGCAGGCATAGTGCATTGACAAATGAGAGGTTCCATTTTGGGTTAGCCAGTCAGTGCACAGTATGTGTTCAAAAGGGCAGAAATAAGGGAGAAGATGGATCGAGACCATGTACAGAAAAGGACTGAGAATAAACCAATTTACTTGACATGTAAATTGACCTAACCGTGTTGCTCAGGCATGTGAAAAATTCACCCCCCCGAGTGCCGCAGTTAAGCTGACCTAAGCCTGGGTGTAGATGCACCTGGGTCAATAGAAGAATTCTTCGGTCAACCTAGCTACTGCCGCTCAGGGAGGTGGATTACCTACGTCGATGGACAAACCCCTTCAGTTGATGTAGGAAGCGTGTTCACTCCAGCGCCGCAGGTAAGCTGCTGCAGTGCTCATAGCACAGGCATATCTGTGAATTTCAGGTGCAAGGGCTGGCACGAGGTTTAACTATTCTGAAGCGCAGTCAATAAGGCAGGGGTCACTGCAGGAGACTAGAGGCACCGTTGTTCAATTTTAGCAGGGCTACTGCTATGTTCCTCTGAGAATGAGCTAGCTTTAAAATTGGAATTTCCTGACATCTGTGGGGGTAAACAAGTCTTCAGAAATTCTGTTAACATATGTGAGCTGAATGCTCCTTTAAAGTGTGGCTGCCAGACATCCTCTTGCCTGATTTAATGCTGTATGTTTGCAGCAGAAGTCTCTTCAGGGTACTGGTTTCATTACCACTAAGGCTAAGCTGGAAGGACTAGCTCGTATATTGGCATCTCTGGGGGACCAAGCGAGGCTTTCTGTTGATGTGACTGTGTGGTAGTGAGTTATGTTCTCCTTGAGGATAAACAGCTTCCAGGATGCTGATGGTACAGTGGCCATTGGGTCATTTGAACTTTGCTGGTAGTGTTACAGCACCCAGAGGAGCTTTACGGCTAGCATGATCGTGACTAATAAGATCAGCTACTGACTGCACAAAGAAAACTTCAGGGCATGAATCCTTCCGCAGGTAACTCTGTGCGAGACCGGGGGACAACAGTTCTTTCTGAAAGTGCATGAAGCAAGCTGGATTCCAGGGACTGCAGACAGAGAAAGGCAAAAGCTAAAGTGAAGTGGAGGAAAGTGGCTCATCTCTCATATTTAAGAAAGATGAATTCAAACTGGAACCAGTGCAGAGAAGGGCTGCTAGGATGATCTGAGGAATGGAAAACCTCCCTTATGAGAGGAGACTCAAAGAGCTTGGCTTGTTTAGTCAAACCAAAAGAAGGCTGAGGGAGATATGATTGCTCCCTATAGATACATCAGAGGGATAAATACCATGGAGGGAGAAGAGTTATTTAAGTTAGGCGTCAACATGGACACAAGAACAAATGAATATAAACTGGCCATCAACAAGTTTAGGCTTGAAATTAGACAAAAGTTTCTAACCATGAGAGGAGTAAAGTTCTAGAATAGCCTTCAAGGGGAGCAGTGGGGGCAAAGAACCTAACTGGCTTCAAGACTGAGACTGATAAGTTTATGGAGGGGATGGCATGATGAGACTGCTTACAATGAGATGTAGCTGATTTGCAGCTGCTAGCGGCAAAAATCTCCAACTGCAGGAGATGGGACATTAGATGAGGAGGGCTCTGAGTGACTACAGAGAATTCTTTCCCAGGGGTCTATCTGGTGGGTCTTGCCCACATGCTCAAGGTCTAACTGACCACCATATTTGGGGTTGGGAAGGAATTTTCCCTCAGGTCAGGTTGGCAGAGACCCTGGGAGGTTTTCACCTTCTGCAGCATGGAGAACAGGTCACTTGCAGGTTTAAACTAGTGTAAATGGGGAATTCTCTGTAACTTGAAGTCTTGAATTTATGCTTTGAGGACTTCAGTAACTCAGCCAGAGGTTAGGGGTCTATTACAGGAGCGGGTGAGTGAGTTCTGTAGCCTGCAATGTGCAGGAGGTCAGATATGATGGTCCCTTCTGGTCTTAAAGTCTATGAGTCTATAACTCCTGACCAGGATATTTGAGAAGAAATTATGTGAATTGAGCAAAGTCCTTTATTGCCAATAGAGCTGACTGCTGCCGAGCTACATGTTTGCCACCAAGGGTAGGATGTGGCTCTGTCACAGACCCTTAAGCTGCCTGTTCTCCTCTGAAAGTGGAAGTGATGGAAGTCAGATGCAAGCTGAACTAGCCGTGACCACACCCTTTGTTTGGAACTCAAAGCCAGCGTGTTCTGGTGCTCGTGAGGTACCGGTGCTCTGTCATGCATGTTTTCTTATGTTCTTGTGGGAAGCTTACAACTCATTGAACAGATGTCCAGAAAGAACCAGTGGGAGCAGCATTGCAGGGGACAAGGAAAGGACAAATGCATCATAGAACCAGTGATAACTAGCAAGAGCTCATCATGTTCCACCCTGGCAAATGTATTTGGGTTTGTGTGGGAGGCAAAGAGCTGCGCTGTGTGTGTGAAACCTGCAAAAGGAGTCTGATGAAATGCTGCTTGAATTCAGTGAGCTTCAAAAGGAGAATGGTGCTTCCTGGGCTTAGAAGCCGAAGGGGTGTCACTTTGTTTTCTCTTTTGAAAGACAAGACATTTAAAAATGATAAAAGGAACTGTACCAAACAATGCCTAAGTAACTTGTGGAACTCATCATCACAAGACCTTAGCAGGAGTCATAAGAGAATTAGACATTTACATGGTTAAGGAGAGAATCCAAAGTAATAGGGTTTTTTTAAAGAAGGGATCTCAGTCCTCCTGCTTCAGGGTATAGGGCAGGGAACAGGAAGAAACGTCTCTTGTGTGGAAACAGCTCCATAACTGTCCACTTTGCTGTTACTGGCACCTGTCCCTGAAACATCTGGTTCTGGTTACTGTCCTCTATGAGACACTCCACAAGCTGATTTGAAGGGGGTGGGGGGAAGATGTTACCCTATTCCTTTCCAGTCCAGGAAGTGCTGGCAGTCCTAATCTTGCATAGTGTTCAGCCAGACCACACAGGTGTAATAAGCACCTGCATTTTAGGGCACTCAATCAAAAACGAACTGCCACAATGTTTGCATTTCTCACCCATCTCTAATTTTCTCTGTACCCTTAAAAAGAACTTTGAACTGCAGTGCTGCGGATGTTTTCCTCTCATCACATCTCCCGTGTTGACTCTTTCCATCACAGCTTGTCGCTTTCTCTGTTTGCAGATACCTCGGCAGTGATATATGAGTCTGCTTCCAAAGGACCTCTGGCTGGACACAGAATTTATGTGATTTATTGCCTGGGTCCAAGTTGCTTTGTAGCAGTGGGGCGTCTGTAACTTGGAATGAAACTGTTTAGCGTTACACTGTTCACGCCCCGGGGGCTGAGCCTTCAAGAAAACATGTCTGTTTGGGTCAGCCTAACATCATGATGTATAACACACATGCTGCAGGTTCGAGCCCTGCACCACTTGGGTCAAGGTGATGGAACTAGATCTTCAGCTGTTAGCTCCACCTCTAGTTACGTTTTCCTGGCACTTTCCATTACAAGACCCTGTTTTCAGTTGCTTATAACTTTGCAGGATTTTAACCATTTGGGCTGAAATGTCCCGTTTGCCCATCCATTGCTGGTCTCCATAATTTTACTTTAATAAAAGTTTTTCATTAATTTTTAGCGTTCGCGTTTTCTTGCGAAGAAACGTAGGATTTAACTGTGCTCTTCACATGCACGTGGCACTTCCATGAACACCAATGAAGAGAAGAATCGTGGCTTCATGGTGAAGGCACGGAACTAGGATTCAGCAGCTTGGGGTTCATTTCTGAGCTCTGCCCCACACCAGTCGCCAGTAAAATGGGGCGAGTAATGTTTCTCAATCTCCCACAGTGTCACGAAGTTCAATTAATTGATGTTGTGAGATGGGCAGATACCCTGGTGATAAGTGCCACAGAAAAGTCCATGGATACACTGAACAATAAAAGCAAATGAGTACATATGAAGAGGAAAAGAGACTCCTTACAGTAGGGAGGAAAGGCCTATGTGGAAGTGGGACAAATATGAGAGGAACCTAAAAGGCTCCATCAGACACACAGGGGCAAGTAATGCCCTTTGGACAGCGAATGATGGTAGCACATTTGCAGATTGTGTCGGAGTCTAACATTGCTTAGAGCCCACCCAGTCTATTTAATGGCCTTAGGAATCAGCCAGAACATTGTTACCAATATGTAGCCTGCCCCCAGCTCAGCTCCCTCTGAAGTTCATGTTCTAACCAGACCTGTTCCTAAGCAAACTTCCTGTGCCGGCTGCTGCTTCCCAAGTGGGTTGTGAAATACACAGCACAAGGCAAATAGTATTGATGAATTCTGCATTTATTCTCCCCCAAGCCATTCCTTCTATGCAAATATTAAATGCACCAGGCTCACTGTTAGTTGCACATCACCAACCTGTTTGAAATATTAATGCTATATTGACTCTCGAGTTTCTTTTGGCATCTGAAATTAATTTCATTTTTGTTTGGACCATGATGGATTTTAACATAAGATAACAGCAAACCTTTGCCAACCTTAGGCAGTTTAATAACCAAAATCTTTGATTAAAATTTTTAATAGCCTGGAATGATGGAATGGCTCCCATCCATGATAAATTAAGCGCCTGCCATTCAAATTTATGTACAGTGTAAATTCTCTTTTTATGCAAAATCTATCCCCTTACCACCCTCCAAAACATAAGTATGTAGAGCAGAATGTTTTCCTACATCAGGCCCAGCACTTTTGCATAATTGTGCTTTTTTTCTGTAACAGTCACATCTGGGCAGGCAGCGGTCCAGCCCTTCAGCTGTCTCAGTTGCTGTTCCTTTAAGGGGTGGAAGGAAATGCCATGGAGGCCTGAGGACCGTAGCTTTCCGATGCTGTGGGCTGTGAAGCATGGAAGAACCTCAGGATGTCAGCAAGCTGCCTCTGCTTCTGCAAATCTACACAAAAAAATAACATGCTGCCTAAACGGAGACTGGAAAATATCATTCAGAGCTTCCAGGGGGCAACACAACTAAATACTACAAAGATTTTAAAAATGTGATTTAAACCCCGAGAACATCCCTCATGTATTATTGCAGCTGCTTGTTAGAGCCAGATCCTACAGCCCTACCGGGCAAAGTACCCACCAAAGCTGACTAGCCGATTAAAAAGTCCAGCACAAAGCTGGCTGGGTGTGGCTTTTAGATATTTCTTGGAACCCTTTTTCCTGAAGGATCCCAACGCATTTTAAAAGCCATACATTCAGGAATCACTTTGCCCACCACTGAAATGCAGCCGTTGCTGCGGTTGTGCTCAGCAACGTTTGAACAGCCGACAGCAGCACTGAACAGCATCTTCTTTTAGGACTGGAACTGAAGTCAAGTATTATATCCACTTCAAACTGCAGCGGGAAACCTAGGGTGGCAGAATGTGATTACCCAGAGAGGAATTTGGCAAGGACACTGGGATTAACATTCCTTTTTTGCAGCTAGACCCATAGGACTGCCAAGTGTACCGGGGTATTGGCTTTATCTCACAGATGACACTTTTAGCAGCAGAGAGACCCACTTGCACTTCTTGCAGCACCCTGAGTTCTCCTTGGAGTCTCCTATCCGAGGACACAACTATCATGCCTGGCTGCTCAGCCAGTGGGAACAAACGGACATTGTGTGAAGGGCAAAACTGCTGCTTATGAGAATTTCCCTGTGGCAGTGGTGGATTTTTATCTCCAGACTCTTCAAGGCACTCTTCATCAGTTGTTAACCACGATTAGACGCAATAGTTGATATTGCGGGTTTAAAGTACTTGGCTTGTCCCTTTTAAAGTCCAACTGGAAGTCCAACACGCCCACCTGGTTCAAATTTCCCTCATTTTGAAGATTCCTGAAGGTATTTTTTTTGCAATTTGACATGGATGTTCCACCTCAGCAATAGAAGCATCTTAGATCTTTACAGGATTTGATACCATTTATAAACACGACAGTTCTGGCTTCTATTCACGCACAGTGAGTAACAGACATACTTCTGTCTAAAAAAAAGTGTATTTATATTGAGGTCAAAAGTTAAGTTGCCTGGAGAGAGTACAGTGTGTGTGTCTCCTCCGTAACAGTTTGCCGCTACTCTGAGAATGAGCTGACTGCCATCTATGCACACCAGCAGAGTTCTCTGGAAATTTGAAGGTGCAACACGTAGACTGAATGGCGCTGCAGGTTCTTCGCCCCCTTTTTCATTTTCTTTCCTGTTAATGTGGTTGTTCATTTTCTTAAGCACTGCAGAGGAGAAAATGTCAAGGATTTTCTTTTGAATCAGCTTGCTACCCTGTCCGTCTCCCTCTTTATATTATTATAACATGGGAATTTTAAAACGACATCCATTTTAGGTCTTGGAAGTAATGGGAGATAGTCCAACCGTTCCAAGTCCCATAAATAGATTTAGACCCCTGATGAAACCGAGTGCCTTGCCCGACCCCCGTGCCCAATCTTGGCAACTCATGTCAAGAGAATGAAGGAGTTACAGCTTTTTAGTATGAATCCTCCAATGTCCTAAATCCTCAGTGTCAGGAGGAAAGCAATTACAAAACATAATCCAATTTCATGTGGCCACCTCCTTAGCTGAAGGAGAACTAGGAGACAATGAAACATAGCTGTGTTTTGGGCCTGCTAAACACAATGATCTCAGACCACAGCCCTGGAGGGACACAGAGGGAGAAAAAAGAAAAGGAGTACTTGTGGCACCTTAGAGACTAACCAATCTCTAAGGTGCCACAAGTCCTCCTTTTCTTTTTGCGAATACAGACTAACACTGTTACTCTGAAACCTGTCATTACAGAGGGAGAAAAGGGGAGGTGTATGCAGCATTCGAAGCAGTGATGTCTGTCTCGCAGGTCCCTGCCCTCCTGCTTCTTCCTTCTCTCTGAGGGGGCAGGGAGAGGGCAGAAGCCAGCAGGGGCAGAGGAAGAAGTCTCAAAACCAAGTCTGACAAACAAATTCCCGGGCTCAAGGGCCAGAAATCACCGAACCATGTGAGCTCTTGGGAAGCACTTTCTAAAAGCAGAACGGTGGGTTAGATAACAGAGTAAATTCTCAAGGGAGGCCCTGCAATGCACAACAGTGGAAATACTTAGGGCAGGCAAGGCTAGTGGACAAGGAAATCTATCAGTAGCATCATCCTGCAGTCACGCAGGCCCCTGCTGGACTGCATGGCACAAGATGTCCTTTCCAAGCCATGGAGTTATGAAATCACGCCTACTGACCAAGGCTAACAGACCGTGCAAGGCCAGAGGGGGCATTTGGATAATGAAAAGAAAGGTTGGCAATGGGAGAAGAAGGAGGTGGGATGGCTCCAGGTTTGCTAATGGAATATGGGCCCTTCTGCTTGCAGGTTACTAGTTCAATTCCTTCCCGGGTCAGTGGTGGCTGAGAGCTTTACCCTCTGTGTGAAATGAGTGGGTGGGTGTCACTTCAGTTCTTAGTTCCACATGTCCACACGAGAAAAATCACCCACATAACTGGCCGTAAGCCCAGACTGTGAACTGCTCCTTCATCTCCAGTGGATCCAGGTCAGGACGCAGGCACGCTAGTGGCTGGCCTGTGCAGAGGGACAGGACCTCAGTTTCTGGGGCTGTCCGCCGGGCATGGAAGGCACTTTGCCCTAATTTACTATAATTCTTTAAGAGAAATCAGGGAGGAACATGCTATGGCTGGTTGTATAGGCCAACCCAATAGGCCTTACTAACATGAAAGGACCTCCTGAAGCCATGGGACTACTCACATGGGTAAGGCCCCTGGGGTTTGGCCCTCAGTGGCCGGGCCTGAGCCAGCCTTGCAGTATTCTTGATGATTATTGGTACTATTTATCATTTGCGTTATGATTCCCCATTGTGCCAGGTGCAGTAGAAAGACAGAGTAAAAGGCAGCCCCTGTTCTGAAGAGCTCACAGTCCAGCTGAGACCAGGGACAACAAGTGTGTGTCACCAACAACTGGGAGAAATGAGGTGGAAGGGGGGAAAGGAAGGAAACAATAAGATGACTACTCCTGTTGCCTATGTAAATGCTTTTTAACATCGCAAAGGAAACTGGCCGTAGAGGGGACCAGCAGTGCTGCCATTAGGATGTGCTGCAAGAATAAGCTCCCCAGTGCCTGCCTCTGCAGGAAAACAAAAAATGGCGTAGCACAAGCAGAATAAACGACTGTATCAGAGGCAGCTCAAAGGAGAACCATGCTCACCCGTTTAAGCCTCATTAGCCGTTAGGATCTGGGAGCAAAACCTTCAGAAAAATGCTGGTGCTGGGATTTCTCCTGGTTTGAGATTCCAGGCAGGGTTAACACAACACACTCAAGTAGCCCCCGGATGAACAGCTGAGGAAAGGTGAAGTTCAAACCACAGCTGAACCCCGCTGGCCCGGAGAGGAGCCCTTAATAATGCAGGAGCAATTTACCAACGTTTCCGACATTCTCCTGGCAGCGCACTCAGCAATGGGGGGTTGACACTTGAATTCGGGAAATTAAAAGCTGCTCAGATAAACAATCTCTGCAGCTCGTTGGGGTGGGAGGTGGGATCCTAGTAAGTGGACAGGCCAGCAACGTTCCAGAGGAAACTCAGCTCTGCTTCACAGGGGAGAAGCAGCCCATTCTCCACAGGGGGAGTCGGTGCCCTGGGTCAGCATTACACAGGGACGCAGGGCTCTGAGCAAGGCTTGCTGCTCCTGATTGTGTATGCAGCATGGAGAATGTGTCCAGCGTACGTTCATCTCTCCCCAAGTTATAAATCCTTCAGTAAAGGTCCCAGAGTAAATATGTCTGGCAGATAGGAAAGGGGTTTTGTGCAGCTAACGATAAATAGAAATGTCAGGCTAGGAAAAGCCAACCTGTTTCTTTCTGCAGTTGGAGGTCCTCCCTATGGCATTTCAGCGCATATCACAGGGTTCTTTGCATGTGGGTTTTTTGCATTAGTAAGTCATGTTTCCTGTCTTAAACTGGTTAGTCTGATTTGGTTTTGCTAGGTGGTCTGGGGCCTCTGGTTGAGCACTGCAGTGACACAAGAGACAGAGCAGAGTGTCTGCACTGATAGATTCCTGATGGCCTGACTGCCCCTAGAGCCAGGCAGAGGGAGGTCACGTCATTGTGGGTTTGCCAAGAAAAGCCAAATTGTTGTTGTCTGTACCTGGTCCTCTTTGCGAAGGAGAGAGGCATATGTCACAGTAGCTTTCCTAATTCGCTGCTTGATGTGAAATGAGAAACTCCTCTCCACTTCCTTTCCCAAACACACCAGGACCTTTGCCACTCCTTGTCATGCTCCAGACCTGCTTAGAGAGCCACGCTCCCTATGCGGCTGGCACGGCTTGGGCGAGACTATCCAGAGTTCTTGGGCCTCCCCTACTCAACTTTCGTTTGGGCTCCCATCAGCAAACACCTAACTCTTGCAAATGTTGCATCTTCCTGCACCTCTTCGTTCTGATGCTCAGAGAGGCAGCATTGCTTTCAAGGATGGATTGGGACATGAGATTTCATGCACTGCTTTACAAATGGGACAACAGGATATCAGATAGAGAGAAAACTGGGGTCCTTACATGGCCAAAGACTGGTGTTTAACCTGGCATCCTGATCAAATTCCACTTAGATCATTACATGTGTTTCACTTTAAATTTACTGTTGGTTTCAATGGGATGTAGTCTGTCTGTCGCTGAGAGAGGTGGTGGTGGGGAAAAAGAGATCTAACAACCAGGGTCAGATTTTCAAAAGAGCCATAAGGGTTGTCATGAGAGCAGATGCATTCTGAGCACTTCTGTAAATCTGGTCTATGTTTTGGTTCCCATGTGGCTACTGTGCCCTTGGAAATTTGCCCCTCACCCCTTTTGAAAATCTGACCCAAGAGGCCTGATCCAAAGCCCCTTGAAGTCAATGAGTGTTGATCCATTGGCTTCAGTGGGCTTTTTATTAGGCATTGTGCTTTGGGATCCTTCTGGATGAAGGTGCGATATAAATGCACAGTATTTTTCAGGTAATGTTTTGCTATCTGGTTACCCTTTATTAATTTCTCAGAATCCGGTAAGGGTTATTTTAAATCAGACAGTCTAATGTCATTTACATCATGATTGTTAAGAATCCTAATGCCTGTCTGACCTTCAGTATGATCGTTCTCTAAGAACTTATTGTAGTGAATATTTCTATTTTTAAATTGGTGACTAGATAAATGCATTGCTGCGGTAGAGGATTTGAGAGCAAGAGTGGAAAGCAGCATGGCATTTTAAATGGATTGAACGGGATTATCTGAGCTGGAAGTTCACCCAGATACCAGGTCAACAGCTGTTTAATGGGACTCACTGGGGCGCCGTGTGGATGCTGCCCACACAAAGCAGTTTGCAGGACCTGGGCCCTGCTCTCCAAACTGCAGGACCAGGTTGCATCATTTAGCACAATGAAATGCAAG
Source organism: Caretta caretta (assembly GCF_965140235.1). Lineage (NCBI taxonomy): Eukaryota > Metazoa > Chordata > Testudines > Cheloniidae > Caretta > Caretta caretta. The sequence continues at coordinate 20,640,004 of NC_134223.1, forward strand.
GGAATGATGCTTGTTGACTTGTATTTCCCCCTATGGTCTCTCTCACCTTCACTCTATTATTATTATTTTACAATAATGGTTTTCAACAACATGGTTTATTTGCAAATTAAATGAACAGAAAGTTTCCCCCAGAACCAGCTCCCTTTTTTCCAATGCAAGTCAGGGCGGGCTGAATGCACAGAGCAGCTATTGGCAAAATCTCCCTTGCCACGGTCATGCAGACGGACAAGACTGGGGAGAGAAAGTCTGACTCTGGGCAGAGCCTGAACTAATCTGTTCACCCAATTTAGCCCACTGCAAAATGGGGAGGCTCCTATGCTCCCTTGTAAAGTGCTTTGAGATGTGCAAGTACAAAGTGTTACAATGATTTTTATTGGACTTTCCGTGTTCAGGGTTCGGACGTCAGGCTGCCATTTTTTGAACTGTTCAGGTCATCACTTTGCTCAGGCTTTCACGTTTCCAGAGGGAAATGTGCCATCCCTCTTGTGCTGCCATGCCACCTACCAGCACTTTGATAGCTGTGTCTCTCTGCCTCAGGAGCTGTTCATAGGATCCTAAATAAACTCATGTCACCGGTGATCCTCCATAAATCTTCATTACCGTTTGCCTCAGCTGCAGCTCCAAACATTTCTTCTCTCCCTAATGGTTCCCAAAGCGGCCATAATTTTCTTCTTCGGGGCCAAGAAGTTAACAATATTTTCTAACCATTGGGTACATTCAGTTTATATCTTATTTCTCAGCCTTACGTTTTTAAGCAAACATCATCATTTTATAGGAGAAGAAACTTTGGATTGGCAGTAAAAGAAAAGCAGGACAGAGAGCATTTCTCATACTCTGGAGCAAGCAGACGGGTGACTGATTTTGTCTCAACCTGCAGGAAATAGAAAACAAAGTTAGGAGAACGAAATTATAGGCTTTTAATCTGACCAAAGACATTTATTGGGACCTAGCATCTTTCACACACTGCAAAGTGCTCTCCCGACCTTTTCAAATGTATTCTTTTAAACACTGCCCAAGAGTCCAGACTGTGTGACTCTCCTAGATCTTAGGAATATACAAATGATCCCATTCCAGCTACAGAGGGAGACATTTTAAAAATGCCTTGGCTTGTGATATGAGGATTGTGGGACACAGCAGAAGTGTGATGAAGATGGCAGGGCTCAGGAAGTATTACTGTGCAGCATATTATTGTTATTTACTCGTACATCAAGTATTGCTTAAGACTGAGGATGGAACAGTGGATGTAATGGGCCACTGGTTCAATCTGGTATGGCAGAATCTTAGGCTCATGGTCAGTGGAGCACCGCGGCGTTGATTAAATGGATCCCAAACTGTGTGTCTCAGAGAGGCTCCAAGTCTCTGGTCTTTGCTGTATTGCGTGGCATCTGGACTCATGTCAGTGCGCTGGTCAGGCTCCTCTGCTGAGTCTAGATTGCTCCGTGAGCCTGGCTGCGGCCATGCCCCGGCCTGCTCTCTGCGCAGATCACCTCGTCCTGGGGGTGGGGCCTGCTCCCACCAACCACCTCCACAACATGTGCACCAGCCTCAACATGTGTGTTCTCCTTTTAGCCCTGCCCTGGTGCCAGCTGACTGGCCTGGAGCCAATACTCTGTCCCTTCTCTGGAGTGACATTCCTCTCCTCCAATGGGAAGTCTGGTTGGCAGCAGGAAGTCAGGGGAAGTCATGTCCCCTTTCTGTCCAGCCCCTTGTCAATCAGGCCAGATGGCTCCTTCCTCATTACAACCACACCACACCTGGTTCTTTAAAGACCACTGCATTCTACCTTGGCAAGACAAGTGGCTATTCCCTGGCCAGTGTAGGTGGCCCCTGGCTCTCACTGGCCCTGGAATAGGAGGAAGATTACACAGTGATAGCAATTCCCATTTGCCTTGCAATCCTTGTACCACAAATTCCAGTGCTTGGCTTTTCTGTCCATGTTACAGTGTTATTCGCATGAACAAGCTGGTTGAATTGTAATACAGGGAGCAGTCCACGAGCCATATCAGTATGCACAGCCACTGCCATCTTTTTACGCAGTCTGTACTTTTCTTGCTGGCCATTCGGTCTCTTTCTCTCTAGTGCCCAGAGACTGTACAAAAGAGAAGAGAAATGGGCAGAGTCAAATTAGAGAACAAAGAAAAGGTCAAACTCATATTTCAGGATTACATCTCAGGACATTTACAGGTCTCCATTGCGGAGCATGAGCATTGTTCTTGCCATAATCACCACAAGGAACAATTTCCTGAAATTACCACGTTTGCCTCATTTTTCCAAAATGCCGGTTACTCAGTTTGGGACTGATTATCCGAGCAGGTGAGCACCCTAAGCTTCTACTGACTTCAGCTGGAATTGTGGGTGTTCAGCACCTCTGAAAAATCCTAAATGTCCAGCGTTGCAAAATGCTTTTGAAAATTTAGGCTGCTTGATTCTATACAGTTATTAATCACATTTGGTTAAAGTAAGAGTCAATGGAAAACTTCTCCCAAACCTCAACCCAGATTGGAACATCCCTTTGGCTTTTTAAAAAAAGCGTTATATTTCTTTTAACGTTCAATTGCTCAGAAAAGGAGGGACTGGAATATCATGGTGTTTCTAGTGCTGATTGACCTGGGGTCAGGGAGTACTGGAAATTTTATGGAAAAGCTAAGATTTCCAGCTCATCTTCTAGATCAAAACAGTTAAGAGGAACATCTAGGAGGTCGGATGCTTAGCTAAATTGATCCTCTGATCCTTTTGAGCTTTGCCCATCGTTAGTTAGCTTATGTAATTATTTGAGATGTGTTCAGTTATAGGTTTAACAAAAACGCTGTTGTACAAATTTGGCTTCAACTTTAGGTACTGAAAAAATGAATTTTTTACAAAAAACTGAAAACCTATAGAAATGTTTTTATGATTAACAAAATTCCAATACAGTTTTGACAACTTCCCTGCCAAATACAAAACAACCTCCCCGCCCTATTCTTTTGCAGTCTAAACATTGCAGCATTGAGAAAGCAGACCCTGAGATTAGAACATACAACTGACTAACAACTGACTCCACCAAAGAGGGTGAAATTGACTGGCTAATTTTTAAATTATTTCAATTATTGGGAGTGGACTACATATACCCTAACTAAATTGGCCTTCAATGTTGGTTCTCCACTTGTAAGGTAACTCCCTTCTCTTTCAATATATATTTGTCTGTATCTGTAATTCTCACTCCATGCATTTGAAGAAGTGGGTTTTTTACCCATGAAAGCTTATGCCCAAATAAATCTGTTAGTCTTTAAGGTGCCACCGGACTCCTCATTGTTTTTGTGGATACAGACTAACATGGCTACCCTCTGATGCTTGGCTAATTTTTATTTTTCCTCTTGATAGAAATGCAAAAAAGATAAACACATTAAAAAGTAACAGATTTTAAATATCAATTCCATTGCCGTAACCCAAAGAAGATGTAATTAGGAAGGCAGAGTTAGGAATTTAAAATTAATAAATACATAAAAATAAGAGCGTTATGGAAATTGTGGCCTTTTCTGAAACTAATAGAATGGCATACTATTTAAGGCACTCATTACCATGGACACAAAAATGTTCTCCAGCCCAGCATTGTGAAATATAGTTATATGTAGTAAAGGTTTTATTTCAAAATAAGTTGCTGTATAAAGTCTAAGGGAAATCTTTATTTAAGACTTTTAATTTAACTCCTGCTCCCAGACAACAGCCTCATATCTGCACTGCTATCTTCTACCACAGATCCCTGACATCAGTGGGCCTTGACATAGATCATGGGGGCTGTGCTAGCAACTTCCAGTGGAGGATCAGGACTGTTGGTTGTTAAAATGCACCTGGAATTCCCCAAGGGAGAATGCCCTGGGCATTCCTCCTTATTGCACCTGCCTAGCCACTGAACTGAGGTGTTTTTTCTTGTTAGAGTCAATTGTGCAACCCCCCCAGGACTTATAAATGCCTTGATAATATAGATAACACCAGGCACTAAAGCTGAACTAGTTAGGTACCTGATCTCTTTTGTGATAATGCCTAGAAACCCTCATCAGGGATCAGTACTCCACTGCGCTAGATGCTGTCCACACATATAACAAAAAGCCAGGCCTGGCCACAAAGGGCTGTCAATCGGTAATTCATCCTCCCTCTTTACCCTCTCTGTTGACCCGAAGAAGTGAAGCAGCCTCAGTGGAATGGAAGCTCCCTGAGAAAACAGCCATACACAGTGGGCCCCTGACCAGGGAAATATCCGGGAAACGGGATGTCAGGAGAACGCCATGCAAAGCACGGGGCGCTTGAGGGAGGTGATTAGGACTGAGGCCACAAGCTCATTTTACACAGGCCACTGAATGTATATACATATATCGGATTGACTTCACGTCCAGGCAGGGTGAATTTCAGGAACATACTCTCAGTCTCTTCTTGTGGGTGACATTCACCCCTGCACAAGAAGCCAGCACAGGGCACCACTCAAGCCCCATTCTGAGACCTAGAGTGGTTCATAGGCTTTGGGGCCTTCAGCTCCGGGGTTGAATTCACCCTGAGAGAGGACAGATGGTCCAGTGGGATGGGTGCTAGCCTGAATTCAGCTCCCTGCTCAGCCACAGACACCTTCTGTGATCTAGGGCAAGTCACGTAGTCTCTCTGTGCCTCAGTTTCCCATTTGCCACATGGGGATAATACTTCCCTACCTCACAGGGGTATTATGAGGATGTACCCATGACAGACTGTGAGGCATTCTGCCAGAATGGTAATGGGGACTGTACAGATGTCTTGGGCAGGTATGTACTGTCACCATTTTGTAGCTAACCCTGTTTTTAGAAGAACATTGAGAAAAGTCTGAATAATTTTGCTAATTTTTGTAGAAATATTTTCTCTTTTCTTTTTTTCCTGTGTGCTCCATCCATCTTTAGAGATGAAGAAAGCAAGATCTCTGGGGATTTGGAACAAATCCTAAATTAACAAGCTACTTCTGTGCTGACACAGAGTTAAATGGTTTTAAGATTAATACTATCTTAAGTAATTGTTTAGATTAAACTCCATTATGCTTAATAAATAATTAACCTTTCAGATGGAATGCACTTACAAAAAACAGAGCGGTCTGCTTAGCAGGAACATGGGTAGAACAGACAGGAGGTATTTGTAGGCACATACAGAAAAGCTGACTTCCCAAACCACAAATTAAATTCAGATAAGTTTTGCGTTGCTTTGTGCATAACATGTAAGTGACATTTTCTGGGCAAGAAGATCTGCAGTGCTCAAGGGGAGAACTTGCAAGTGTAAGAAGGAAAACAGAAAAGCCTTATGGATTCTTTTGTCCCCAGTATAATTCCTCAGCTTGTATAAACCATCTTTTTAATTTGTTCAACACTCTCTAGGTTAAGGTAACCATTTTGTAATGTCAGGGACACACAAAGTAGCAATTATCTCTGTTCCTATTGGTCAGGAGACTCAACTAGCTTCCTTTACATTTCATATTTATTACTTTACAACCTCAGGCTTTCAGCCAAAAAAACAAACAAACCACACACATGATTTTTCTCAGCAAAACCAATATTAGCACTTAATTCTTTGCCCCTATATAGTGCCTCCCATCCAAAGCCTTTCACAAATATCAGTTCAGTCTCTCCCCACCCTTTCTGAGGTATCATATTGTCCATTTTACTGATGGGTAAACTGAGGTTCCGAGGGGGCACTTGTCCAGTGTTGTACCGAAAAGAAGAGCTGCCCATCTCTGCTCAGTGGGCTGAAATAAGCCTGGTTAGGCTGTCTGGACTCTACACTCCCTTGACTTTTGAGATGAGGTGAAACTATTAGACATTATTTTGAGATATTGAACCAAAGTCTGGTCTCAGTTATTCTGGCATAAATCCAGAGTAGCTCCATGGGATCTGATTTTACCTCACTGTGACAGAGAGAGGTATCTGGCTCATTGAGTTGGACTTCTTCCCCGGTCTGAGTTTGCTGATTTCAGCCCAGAAAGCCCCGTTCGGCATCCTTCAGTGGAGCCGTGCCATGAGCAGGACTGGCTCTAGGCACCAGCAAAGCAAGCATGTGTTTGGGGTGGCACAATTCCAGGGGCGGCATTCTGGCCACCCTTTTATTTTATTTTATTTTATTTTATTTTATTTTATTTTGCTTGGGCAGTTGCAAAAAACCTAGAGCTGGCCCTGACTGTGAATTGTGCAGGGGATGCAAGTCTCACTGAAGCACAAGGAAATGGTCTGATTATACAGTGAAAATAAAGCATGAGACCGTTTGATGCTCTGTCTAACAGCTCTATGGCACATTGCCCCATGTGGGGAATAAGGGGCTGGTTCTTGCGCGTTCTGTGACACTGGCCCTGAGAATGCTCCAGAGGCAGCATGCTTATCTCGTGCGGTGCAGGGAGCATCTCTCAGCCCAGCACCACTCTCTGGCTTAAGGACTGGCATTCACAGGCCCCAGATGGGCATGTGTCCTTCCTCTTCAGATGGAGAGGAGTGTCTTATTTGCAGTGCTCGCTCCATTGAGAACTGCAAGAGAGAAAGGGGCTATCATAGAATCATAGAATCATAGAATATCAGGGTTGGAAGGGACCCCAGAAGGTCATCTAGTCCAACCCCCTGCTCAAAGCAGGACCAATTCCCAGTTAAATCATCCCAGCCAGGGCTCTGTCAAGCCTGACCTTAAAAACCTCTAAGGAAGGAGATTCTACCACCTCCCTAGGTAACGCATTCCAGTGTTTCACCACCCTCTTAGTGAAAAAGTTTTTCCTAATATCCAATCTAAACCTCCCCCACTGCAACTTGAGACCATTACTCCTCGTTCTGTCATCTGATACCATTGAGAACAGTCTAGAGCCATCCTCTTTGGAACCCCCTTTCAGGTAGTTGAAAGCAGCTATCAAATCCCCCCTCATTCTTCTCTTCTGCAGGCTAAACAATCCCAGCTCCCTCAGCCTCTCCTCATAACTCATGTGTTCCAGTCCCCTAATCATTTTTGTTGCCCTTCGCTGGACTCTCTCCAATTTATCCACATCCTTCTTGAAGTGTGGGGCCCAAAACTGGACACAGTACTCCAGATGAGGCCTCACCAGTGTCGAATAGAGGGGAACGATCACGTCCCTCGATCTGCTCGCTATGCCCCTACTTATACACTATGCCCCTACTTATACAGCATGAGTATATCAGTGACTCTCTTTGCCGCATATTATCGATTCTGTTGAGCCCCGTCCTCTGCCATGCCTATAATCTGGATCGCGACCTCCCTCCCTGCATGCCACTGGTTGGCCTGAGGGCAATTTACAGCAGACAGAAGGGGATAGCAGCATGACTGTGGCCGGTTTGATGAGCAGGCTTCTCCACTAATAAAGCTGTAATGGGTTGGAATTAGGATTTATTGTGCTGCGCAGACATTTCTTCAATACTTCGAGTTGATGACCCCAGTGTTGGTTTTGAACTATTGTTTAATTTGCACGTGTTTCAATTTAAAACTCGCAGCAATGATTAATCAACGGCCTGGAACATCACAGCGCTGCAGAAACAGGGATATGGAGATTAATTAGGAAAGGAGATTTGAATGTACAGTTCAGAATTTCAAGTACTTAGAGATGTTGCATCTTGAGTTCAGTTAACATGTCTCTGCCCTCCCAGGGAATTGTTTGGTTTCTCACATTGTTCTGCTAAAAGGATGGCTGAGGAGGAGATGGTGGGGAAGTATATGCAACATACACTGCTACCTGGGTCAGTAGCAAGGGGCTATGATACGCTGCTATGTAGAGCTGGGTGGGAAATGGTTTTCTGACCCCACAACATTTTTGGAGATTTTGGAATTTTTTTCCTGCTTTGAGATGAACCTGAGACCTGGGGGAGGGGAGGACAGAGAGAGAGGGTGGGGGGAGAGAAATGCCATGAAAAACACCTTTATTCACATAAAATCACATCAAAAAACTTAAAAATGTTATAAAATTTCAACACACACACAAAGAGATATGAATAAAATAAAGCAAATCAGGTCTCCAATGAACTTTAAACATGGATCACTAAAGCATCATCATCATCATCATGGAGTTGACTCAAAATATTGTTAACCCATCAAGTCAACTGAAAAGTGTCCCAGTTACAAGTCAATTGATAAAAGTGTAATCAATCGGCAGCCGGGCCACCATCTGTGTGGAACAGCCCTAGCATGTGACTCCACTCTACCTGGCCATTCTATTCCGGTGAGACTTCAAAACAGTTTTGTTTGACCCAGCAAAAAGTTAGCAAGGCGGGAAACCAGCCGAATGCGAGTGCTGTATCTTGCTCCAGGGACAAACAGGGGTTTGGAGAAAAACAGTCCCAAACTGCTGAAAAGCTGCTGCAAAAGAAGAAGAAGAGGAATCAGTCAGGAGCAGCGTAGGAAAAAATGGAGCACTGGGCCTCATGCCAAACAGGAGGAGTGCTGCGCGGACCCCACAGCGGTAACATGGTGCACAGAACGATTGGTTGCTACGATGCAGTGGAGGACCCTCCACTGCAAGTCACCGGAGCGCTTAGCATGAGAAGGTTTGCACAGCATCCTCCAAGCCAGGGACACAGAGTCACCCAGGGACAGAGGCTGTATCAGGGAGACCAGAAGAGTGGCATAATGCCGCAGCTTGACACACATACCACAGAGCTGCTTCTTGGTCATGGCTGCAAAAGGAACATTCACCAAACCCTCCCAGGACAGCAATCTGCCTGGAATCTGCACAAGGATCTCATCTTCAGTCCAAAAGGCCTAGAGGGGTGTGGGGTGGGAGGGGTCCAGACACAGTAGCTGATGCCATGACATTGATGCCAGGAAGGGAGCAGCCTCATTTCTGCAGGGGGCCTTACGCTTTCTCTTCAGCCCCCTCCCAGTTCCTTACCATGTATTGTTCGGATCTGAAAGAGACCCCCAACACCTTAACCCCCAGAGATGCCCCACTGCAATTGTTGGGGGCAACAAGGGGGTCCATACACTGCCAAGAGCCCAGTAAGATTGAATTGCTCCTAGCCCAGGAAATGTAGACAGAAGATGCCTGTTCACGCTCTTGTAAACAAGTGCAAAGTGCCTGCATGTCACTGTCAGACGTGATAAAACCCTAGATACCTTCAGCATAGGCTGACAGACAAGCCGGGAAAGCACCCGGCACAGAAAGGCCAGTCAGACGGCTTCTGAAGAGATGCAGAAATGGCTCCAAACTATGAGCATACAGCATCCCAGACAGAGCACACCCAGACAAATGCCTCTGCGAACTGGGAAGCAGCAGCTAAGACCCCCCATTCATCTTTAGAGCACTGAAAACATGGTGGTACAATAAAGAAATATATGAGGAGAACACTGGCCCAATCCCCAAAGCTTCTAACGCTTTTAAAACATAACTCTGCTTATCTCTATCAAAGGCCTTCTCCTGATCCATTGCAACAAAACGAATGATGAAAAATAGAGCTGCAAGGAATACAGTAGGTTTGATCAGAGTGCGTCAAGGAGTCCAGACAGTCCTTCAGTTGACTAGCTAAGGGCCTGGATAAAAATTTATAATCATAGCAGAGAAGGGAACTAGGTCTCCGGTTCTGTAAGTCACAGAGATCCCCTTTCGAGTGCAGCAGGGTGGTCTCTTCCCAGCTGCAACTGAGGGCAGCTCTTTCTCTAGGGGAAACTCCAGCCCACGAGAAAAAAGTCAGGACTGATAAGATGCCACAAATGCTTATAGAATTCAGATGGCAGCCCATCGATGCCTGAGGCCTTGCCTCTGGATAGCTGCTGGGGTGCAGCAGAGAGCTTCTGCAGTGACAGCGGGAGATCCAGGCCCCACTGTTCCGCACCAGTCAGCCAGGGTAACCCCTGGGGCAGCTTCTCTATTGCTAGCACATGCCAGGCTTCAGGCAAGTACGGAGTACTGTAAAAAGAACCAGCTGTTTTCTGGATCCCAGCAGGGTCAGCCGTCAGATGACCATGCAGCAGCTGTAGGCAAACAGTCTGCCACGGTGCTTAAGCTTTTTCTCCAGGCAGAAAAAGAACCTTGTGGGAGGGTCAATTTGATGCAAATGAGTAAAACTCAGGGCTCCCTGCATCGTCTCTTCCAGCAAGCACCACAGGAGCTGGTATTTCTCAGTTAAGGTTTGGTAAATCTGCACTGGGTTTCCCATATCAGGGTTGCCATGAAAGCCCAAGATGTCATATTCCAGGAGACTCATGACCTGATGCAAGGACTGTGTGGCAGCTGGCATACTGCTGGCAGGGACGGTTGGCTCTGGACCTCTCCGATATCCCACCACTGTCTCAGGGACTCATACAGGGGCTTGTGCTGCCGTCAACGCTCCCAAAGCACAGACAGAGCCTGCATCCGCACTGTCAGATTCTGTCTCCTGCTGGTCTCTTGCTGTCCCAGTCCCCTTCCCATTATCCTGGGGTCCCACATTTCTACCAGGGACCCCAGAGCCAGCAGTGTGTGGGCAGGAACCCCTCAAATGACCACACAGGAAACACTGCACGTTTTCAGAGGTAACAAACACTGTATAATCGGCCCAATCTACGTGGTGTATAACACCAGGTTCTGGGACTGTTCAGGGTTATTTAGAACCACCTGAACCTGGCGCTGAAATCACGTAACATGCCTCCCCTTCGGGTTCTTGTAGCTCAACGGACTCACGCGAACAGCGGACACCGCCTTCCCATAATGCGAGGGCTCAGACACTCGCCGCTCACTTTGAAGCCGGGGGGAGGGTGGCTGGGACACTGGAAAAAAACACGAAGTTGGTAGCAGGGGTAAACATGGGGAAAACTTGAACAAACGACTCCTTGACACAGAGCCCTTCCTCTACCAAACGATTCACAAACTGCTCCTGGGCCAGGAAAAGCACAATAGATTTATTAATTCAGGAGACTGATTTTACATTAGCACAGCCAAGAATTTTATCTTCACTCAGCAACACACCCTCCCCAATGCTGGAGACAGCAGGCATGCACCGAACCCCATGCTTACAGTCAAACCACTAAACCCATGGAAGTGGACCCCCTGGAGAACAACCTCCCCCAAAGGAAAGGCGGGGCAGGGACCAACAACACCCCTAAAACAATGAAACCGCAAGTAACAAAACAAAAGCCACAGACTAACAGACACCCAGCTAGTGGGCACACGTCAAACACAGCCTCCCCTCACCCTCAACAGCGCCCCCAATCCCGAGAGCGAGCGAGCAAGTGAGCCATCAGAATAGCTAATAGCCTGGTGATTAGGGCATTCACCTGGCCTGTGGGTAGACCTGGGTTCAAGTCTCAGCCCCACCTCAGGCAGAGCTCCTGCTGAATCTGATTCACTTAGTATAAATGATGATAGAAAGCACAGAGGCTGCTCAAAAGATGTAGATGCTCATGTGGCAACAGTTGCCACCATGTTCCAGGCCATTCAGTGACCTCTGGTGAGACATGATGACATCAAGCTTGCTGTGGATCTATAGAATCAGTTGCATTGTACGGCTGTGAATCGTAGGTGCCAGGGAAGCTATGTGTTGACATTTTTGATGCTCATTCTTTTAATCAGCTGTTCCACATCAAGTGGAGGGCAAGATCAGCAATATGAGGATATTCATAGATGAACCGACCAACTACCTTCATCATCACTGGTTTGGTTTCAGTGTCTTTCCTGGTACAAGACGGAAGATCAGCTAATGCTGGAGTGCATTTACCCAAGGAATGCCCTTATATGGTCGGTGATCATGGGGGCGACAAAAGCTTTGGGGGCATGATCAGACTGCCAATGACAGACAGTGAATGAACATCCAGCCAGATGTCTTAAGGACCTAGCTAAAGACTGACCTGGATGTTGCTCAGTCTGCACAGAAGCGACGTCCTTTTGGGATTTGATAATGATGATTGGAAAGGTGTGTCTTAACACCACAAGAGAAACTATTGTGATTTCTAGCCTACTCATAAGAGGAATTTTGCAAGAGACATTTCTGTTCTTGAGAAAGCTCCAGCTGAATTTTGAAGGTACAAGAGGCAAAAGAGAAAGTAGGAGGACGACAGTTTTTTGGATGCTTTATCTGAGGTGCACCTTTCTGAGGTTTGCCCAGAATTAGGTAACTACCTGGTTCATTTGTCCTGGTTGCAGTGTGAAAAGCGGACATGGATCTTAAAGTACCCGTTTTATTCTTGATGAATAATTGTCCATCCCAGGACACTTTGGTTGTTTGGTAGCCGCATCATTCAGAACAGTTTAGTTTTGATTTCAACTCAGCATTGACCCTGGCGGGTGGCGATCTGAGTTAGGATTAGGAGTTCAGCCCCCCCAGACCTGCAAAGGCTTGAGAATATCTCCCATGTGAGAAGACAGCTGCCCTCTCTGATCAGTGCTTGGAGCTGCTTTGATGGGGTCTACTGGCAAATAAGTTTGGTTCTCTTCAACTGGAAGAAGTGCACAATATCAGTAACATGGGGACAAGTCTTTTGTCCTCCTCCTAGGTTACAGCAGAGGGGGTGACCCTGAGATTCCAAATGGCTTCCTCCAATAAATAGTAACAATCCATCCCATTTCTGCCATCTCTCTAACTGAAGGAAGGGGATGATGTGATTTCCTGCAGTGTAAATAGGATGTTAATCCACTAATTTTTCAGAAAGCTTTCAAGATATCACAGGACCCTGTAACTTACAACCCAGAGATTCCACTGTGGCAAAAGCTCCTTCCTCTTTGTTAATGGATGTTACAGTAACATACAAAACCTATTGCATGTAAATATTTGAAAACATTTACGGGTAAAACCCTTTGTTGTGTTTTCCCAAGTTTTGCATGTGGCCTTCAGCGCAGAGAGCCTTGCTGTAACAATGCTAGCTAAAGACCATAAAGTGTGTAACTTTAGGCGTTAATTGCAATTCCCTTGTGTGTTTGGTTCCAAATCTAAATGAGCCATTCTTTGTTGGAAAAACAAAAGATCTGTTGAATTATTTGTGTTGCACTCCTAGTAAATCGGTGCCATACTGTAGTTGTTGGAGCTTTCATGGAGTGGTGTTCTCAAAGCAATGAATTCAAACATTGAATTGCAGGGGCCCTGATTTTTTTTAAAAAAGCTATTTTAATATGTTAGACCCAACCCTGAAGTCTCTATTTTGTTTCAGATTTGTCCTTGTGGCCATAAATTTATCTTCATTGTTTAAACTGCAACTTTGCATATTATCATTTTATATTATAACCTAAATATCACTCCTCTGGTTAGTTAATTTCTTCTAAGAGAAGGTCCAACATGAACTACTGGATTTACCTACTTCTTGCTCTTAAACAGAAAAGCAGTTGGGGATTTTGGATGGATGGAAAAAAATCATTCACTTGTTAACTAAGAAAAAACAAAGAGCAGGTTATCTGGGCCTATGATGAGTCTTGGGTGACACTATTTTGCAGCGTACACAAAAGTCAGGTATCTTTTACTTCTGTGATAATCACATGGGTTAAATTAGGCAAAACATATGTCTGTAAATATATGTCAATAGCAAAAGGTGCTTTTGGCCAGATTAGCCCCTCTCCTGGAGAAAACAGGGTTGGAGAAAGGAGGCAGAAAAATTCCATGAGATAAGTCATCTTCTTTATACTGATGGCTCCTAGATCCATCACTCTATCCTGACTATCTTCATGTAATTTAGTAAGAATGGTCTGATCTTGGGGTAAGGCATGGGACTGGCACTCAGGAGATCCGGCTTTTAATTCTTATCTCTGTCACTGACTGCGTGTGTAACCTCGGGCAGCTCACTTAATCTCTTTGTGCCTCAGTTTCCCATCTGTAAGATGTGGATAGTCCTTCCTTTCTTCCACTCTGTGAGCTCTCCAGGGCAGGGATTTCCTTTGACTGTGGGTATGTACAGCCCTTAGAATAATGGGGATCATGGCTGGGACCTCATACTCCCTGTAACTGAATGATGGGTCCATTCTTTTTGCTCATTCACTGTGCCACGTGTTGACTGGCGTGTGCTAATGACAATGTTTACAGTCAAAAGTGACTGTGCTCAGATGTCAGATTCTCCAATGGACTGTGCCATAGGAGAACCTAGAGTGAAAGGCATGTGGTGCCCCGGGCAGCTTGACTATGTTAGTGAATTTTAATGGTTTGTTTTTTTTATGTGGACAGGCAGGACTAAAACAGGAGGTTAACAACAAGTCTAAAGCAATGTGTTCATGAGTGGCAGCATGTGCCCACAGCTGCCTTATTTAGGAGGAGGATGTGTGCACGGGAATATCAAACCTAGTGACAGTGGCATTTCCATTTCAGGCTGAGTGTGCCAAGCAGAAGAATCCTGTTTGTGTTCCAACAGCCCCTCCTGGCTTTTGATTTAGGATGAGTGTGTCTGGTTATTTCAAACCATTTCCCTGTCCCTGAAGTGGTCTTTTCCCTTCTTGCTGGGGGATGCTGAGAATACTGGATTTGCCCCCCCAGGCTGATCACTGACCCTTCCAGTCTGGTTCTCTGCCTCTGACATTGCCCACTATCAGAAGATGAGCCTCTACACTTACATTCAACTAGCTGGTTCTGAAATGCTGCAGGTGGGTGGAGGGCAATTTCTCTTTGACCCCCAAGGTCATCAAAATATTGCTCTGAAGCATGAAGTGGTTATACTTTTATTTTTATACTTTGCTGCTTTAAATAGATACTTGAATAAATACTCTGTGTGTGTGTGTGTGGCAGGGGGGAATGGTACATAACTTGTTAAATGAAACTCCTAACCTAGCTAAGTGCTGCTGGTACTGGGAAGATAGCTGCAAACTGCTGCAAGTGGGCAAGTGTTAAGTCAACCGTTTCCTTTACACGTGCTCAGAAGAGCCTGCGATCTGGCCTTTGAAATCTCTCTGTGACCTTGAAAATATTGATGGGTGAAGACGATGTTGTGAGTTAACAACAGCACTGCCCCAGATAATGAATGCTAACTCTCCTTTAGCTTTTATTAACCACATATATCATGTGACACAGCAACTGGGAAGATGGCAAAAAAATCAATAATGAGGACTCTGCGGTTATGGGGAACAATCAGGAAATTTAAGTTGTGTCTATCACTAACTTTTTAAAAAGCCCAAATATTTAAGGAGCCCTGGCTAGACAGAATGGGGATCCTTTCAGCAGGGTCCTCTTCTCAGGGTTTTTTTTTCCATTTCTTTGTTTTTGTTTTTTCCCTTTGGTGATTAGTACAATGGGTTGATTTTAGAGATAATCCAGTTGACAGGGTTTTGTGGACAAGTTCTGGATTTGAGTTCAGAATTTTTTCCTTTATGACTTCTTGCCTCCCACTAAGGGCACCTTCCAGTGAGACATTTTTGGTGGCAGGAGCAACCCTAAAAAGAACAAAAGCTCCATCTAATTGCATCACAGGGCTCAAGAGAGAACTTTGGTCTAATTCTGGTTGTTGAGCTTGGTGTGTGGGTGATGTTGTGTGGCTTGTGAAAGACAGGAGATCAGACTCGATGATTTGGTGATCCCTTCTGGGCTTAAACTCTGAGACTTTCTAGGTTGAAAAAAGATCCTTTGCAGAAAGATCCCACTCTGTGAGAGAGAGTAACCATGTCCAAGCTACAAAGAGCTGATATTATGGTTGGCTGCAAGAGGTCTGGAAATCCATGAAGGGGTTTGTTGGGATCATATGGATTATGGAGATGGAAGAGATCTATTAGGGCACCTTTTCCAGTGTAGGACTGTTCTCTGGATAGGCGATCTCTGAATGCTTTCTCCTGCCTAGTTTTAAAAGACTGCAGTAATGAACGGGCTCTTCCCCTCCTTCTTTTGGATTGAGGAACTATAGAAAAGGAAGAGACCAGGGAGGGGTTCTTCCCATTGGTCCAGCCCTGTATGATGGCATCTTAAAGGGAGCAGGAACGGTCCTTAGCTGGCTGGGGAAGAATTCTCCCGGTGCAGGCACTGCAGGAGGCTGCTGTCAGTGATAGATCCCTGGCATAAGGACATGCTGAGGGTAGGTTTGGGAGCAGGAAGGGTATTCAATGGTGGGAGGGGGCAAGACTCCAGCACACAGCCCCATGGGGATTTGGGCAGTGCAGCCAACCACAGGCAGATGCAAACAAACAGATGTAATTTGCCTAACTTATGCTGGGGGCGCTTAAGCTCCCAAAACTGCCCTGAACTGAGAGGACATAAAAGTGCCATTAACCCACCCTACCCAGTCTCCCCTGAGCTGTACGTTTTCTGTTGTGCCTCTTACAGATGCAGCATAAAATTGCACCCCTGGAACTTTATTTCTTTAAAACT
This sequence comes from Caretta caretta, assembly GCF_965140235.1. Classification (NCBI taxonomy): domain Eukaryota; kingdom Metazoa; phylum Chordata; order Testudines; family Cheloniidae; genus Caretta; species Caretta caretta. The sequence continues at coordinate 20,656,209 of NC_134223.1, forward strand.
ATTTTTCAAAGTGTCCACTTGACTTCTGCCTTTGCCATCTAAATGGAAATTTCCCTTTGATTGGTGTTTTGTTCTCTCACAGAACAGCGTCCCTGTTCTGGAGCTGCTGATGCCGATATCACACCTGGATTTTATAGCTCCTGGTGCTCTGAAGATCTAGAAGTTTTTGATCAAACTATAAAATGATCAAACGTAATGTAAGGAAGAGATTAGAGCCCAGACATGGCTTGTGTAAGATTTTGACGGCTTTATTAAAGTTTTAATATTCTCCCCACCTCTAACTAAACTTCCAGTCATTATGACTAGGATGTGGGGGAAATTAAATTGACAAGATCATCAGCACTAGGCCTGAAACTTCTTCAAATGAAAATGTTCATATCTGTAGTCATTTCAGAGCCACCATCTTGTCCTATTCAGGTGATGTCATCTCTACCAACATTAGAGAAACAGAAGAGGGAAACTGAGATGGAATAGTAACGACTGTCCAAGTGAAAAATTATAGGCTGTAAAATACTAGGCTGAACCCTCATAAAGATTCTGCCCTCCAAATGCAAACATCTAGAATGTTTGGTGGGGGGGAACAGAATGAGATGGAGAGTAAAGTTTGAGAATAAATTTATTCCATGACTCACGGAGATAACGTTTACTCCTGTCCAGTAATGACACGGAAGCATTGGCTCTCAAGTTAAGTTTTCAGAAAGAAAACAGGAATATTTAGAGAATCAGACAAACCAAATTCATCCCATTTCAGGAGGACTGGGTGGGCTAGGAGGATGCACTTATTTGATTCATGGGGAAGTTTGTTCCTTTGCTCCATTAATCTGGATTCCAAAGACGACTCTATAAAAGCAAACTCTTGGAACACTTCTTGCAGTCAAAATGAATTCTATCTTCAATTCTAATCCCCTTTTCAGTTGCTCATGATGTTCTCAAACACATTAATGTTGTGTTGAAATTTTCCACATTTTTTCTCAGCTGAAAAAGGTAAATAGTGGTAGAAAGTTTCAGCAGACTTAGCTCAGCCATCTTTGTGTTCGTAAAGTGAGGGGAAGAACATACTTCTCATATGTTCCAAGCAGAAGTGCAGTGCTCTGACCATTTAAAGTAGAAACATCAAACGGGTCTCACTTTGCTGGTCCCAGAGAGACTTAACATCAATCCAAGAAGAGTCATTCAGGAATTCTGAAGTTGGGTGGCATTCGCTCTCTCCGCATGGACATGACATAATTTATATCATAAAATATACATATATTTATATTTTGTATCACTCATTTTAAGGAAGTCTGACCTTAAGAATACTGAGGGGTGCACCTGCTAACATCAGTCTGTCATACCTTTACAGCTACTGCAACAATTTTCTGCAAACCTTTGCAGCATTCACGGAGATTTAATCGTAGAGACTTGCTCCTGAACATCTGGGCTCAAGGACAGCTGGTTCAATGGGACTGTGGACCAAAGAATGCTGGCCAGATTTACTGGATGGGAGACTATCTTGGGAAGCAGTGACTCTAAAAACAATTTGGAGGTCATGGTGGATAATGAGCTGAACTTGAGCTCCCAATGTGATGCTGTGGTCAAAAGAGCTAATGTGATCCTGTGATGTATAAACAAGGGAATCTCGAGTAGGAGTAGAGAGATTGTTTTACTTCTATATTTGGCACAGGTGCAACCGCGGCTGGAATATTATGTCCATTTCTGATATGTACAATTCAAGAAGGATATTGATCAATTGGAGAGGGTTCAGAGAAGAGCCACAAGAATGATTAAAGGATTAGAAAACATGTCTTATCGTGAAAGAGTCAAAGAGCTCAATCTATTTAGCTTAACAAACAGAAAGCTAACGGGTGACTTGATTACAATCTATAGGTACCTACCATGGGGAACAAATATTTAATAATGGGTTCTTCAATTTAGGAGAGAAAGGTATAACACAACTCACTGGCTGGCAGGTGAAACTATACAAATTCAGACTGGAAATAAGATATACATTTTTATTGGTGAGAGTAAATAACCATTGGAATAATTTCCCAAGGGTCATGGTGGATTCGCCATCACTGGCAATTTTAAAATCAAGATTGGATATTTTTCTAGAAGATTTGCTCTAGGAATTGTTTTGGGGAAGTTCTCTGCTTGTGTTTTACAGGAGGCTAGACTAGATGATCACAACAGTCCCTTCTGGCCTTGGAATCTATGGGTCAGTGGTTGAGGATGGCTAAGTTAATGAGGCCTCAGTCAAGGATAGCTGTTTTCAAGAGGCATCACACTGAACAGCTGCAGCTCAAGGAACTTACGGACTCTGCTGTTGAAGGGAGGGAATGGAATTTCCAGTGAAGTCTTGTGACCTTGATTAGACCCCAAGTTGCTTAGGAGCTATTTGACCATCAGTTTCTCAGGAATACTATTCACTGTCATGTACAAGTAATGATGACATCCCAGGAAACCGCTCCTGACAGCCTTCACTGAGGAATATAGCCAATTAATCATAAAAATGACATTTCCTTGCTGGAACTGGGAACAGATAGGCAGGCAGAAACATGAGACGGAAAATACTGCAATGCTGGGCAAACCTGTATAAAATAGAGCCTGTCTATTCTTATCTTGCCCTCACTCTGGGATTGTTTATTGAAGATTGAGCAGCTCACTTAATTCACGGTCTCATTTCACACAATTACAAGCCTTTTCTTAAAAGACATTCTAGGCGAATGAACATGTAGACTGCATAACTCTTCTGCCCAGGAGACACAGATTCTCTGCTTCTATAACAAGCGGCTACCGGAGGGACAAACTGGGGTTTAAACTACACCCACTTGTGTACGCTTCCTGACAGGGCATTTCTTACTGGCACTGAACAAAAGAAAAGGAGAATGCTTTACAACTGCCCAATAATTGCTGCTGCACCAGAGGGGGTTTCTGTGGAGGCCCAAAGGAACAGATCATTACTGGTGACAAAGAGAGAGCTAAAAGGAAATGCAGGACCTCTGGTACCACCTCACAGGCCCAGACTGAAGCAGTTCAGTGAGACTGTTGCGCTGGTTTCAGAAGAGGGAAACATTGGATACTGAGCAGCGTGAATATTTCACCCAGTAGGGGCAGATGTGCACATATGCAACTGACAATTTATTGCAAACTATGCTGTGGAAGCTTGTCCACCCACCCTTGCTAACCTGCCCAGAGACTCTGGCTGATGCTACCCATTTCTCTCTGTTGTGGACACTTTAAAAATCACTGCAAAAAAAGAGAAGAAGAAAAAAAGAAAACACAGTTTTTGTTCAGTGAACTGCTCAGCTACTTCATCTCAGAGCTTGACTGGGAAGGGCTGTAAAAAAGCGAGCTTTGTGCATGCAATGCACTGTGTAACGCAAGCAGTGACATCCCTAGCAGTGACACTCAGTGTCGCTGAATGATGAAGGGGCTGTAAATACACGATGCACCTTGGGCTGTATGTTCAGTATGAACTGGGGAGGTAACAATAAATAGTAATATTTGGCTTTTTATTGCCTCTTTCCTAAGACAACCTTATGACATTGCTGAAATTCCCTAAGTACAGATAACTTGCAAGAATTGTTACTTTCTTTTGTAATGTCAGTCCATTTTTATTTTCAGTTTTTTATGCTAAGTGACCGTAGATCCAAAACCTTTTGGCATTCAGATTTGCATGATTTGAGGTCGTAATATTTCTTTGCAGCAGAACCTCCACATCATACCTCCTTCCTTTCTCTTGACAGCAGCGTGCTCCTCCACCATAAAAAAGTTATGTACATGTACAGTCAGTCTCTGATCACAGGGCCACAACTTCTCCCCCCTCAGGGATTTTAGAAATTTCCTTTCGTACATTTGAGAAAGGAAATTTGCTAATGGCAAAAACACTCTTTCCACACAGCAGCTAGCTGGAAATCGCAGTTCCTATGGCACCGATTTATTTTACACTGAGAATTGAGAATGTTCTGTGTTTCGATGAACAATCTGTTCAGTAGAAATATATGGGAATTAAGTAGGGCTGGTCAAAAATGCCATTTCACCAGAGTGAAAGAGAGCCCAGAATAATGTGGGAGACCCAGGTCAAGTGTTTGATCCGGAGCAATGACTAGAAACAGGGTCTCCCATATCGCAGCTGAATGCTCTAGCCACTGGGCTATTGTGGGATGGGTCAGTCTTTTGTCTCTCTCTCTCTCTCGTTTTCATCAAAAGGTTTCATTTATGTTCTGCATCATTACAAAAACAAATCTGAAACCCTTCAGGGTTTTTTTTGTGTGATTTGCAATTGTTGTTTTCCAGCCAGCCCTCATATTAAGGGATGGGGTTTCTTTAGCCAAGTGAAACTCTTAGGCTTACAGTGACTGAACTGGGACTAAATCCTTAAGTACAGTAATTCTTTCATGGTCCCAGCATCACCATCCATTTAGCGTAGAGAATTGTTTCTGGCATTGTTGTGCATTTTGTATGTTGCATTTCAGCCAAGAATTCTGATTTCTCCAGAAGTGTGTTTCTCATTGCCAATGGGGTCATGCCCTTTCCATTACTAAGAGAGGCTACCTGCTCTGCATCCCATGTATGCCTCTCTCTTATGTATATGGGAAGGGAGCTCTCCAACAATAGGCAGGCTGCCAGATTTTGAGTGACCATGAGCTCATTGCCTCCAACAATTCAACAAACACATCCCGCCCATCTCATGGGTTAGCCAACTCGTATTTTGAAGATCAGAGTAGCTTGAAATAGGAGAACAAAGACTATGTGATAGGACTTTGGCAGCCTCTTGCTACACCATGATGCAGTCAAGTGTCCTATGGGGGGATTACTGCAGCATCCCATCCGTGCATTCTTCAAGGCATTGGTGCATCATTAACACACAACAGTTTATTGGCTTTTCATTCATCTCATGCCGTTCTGTTCAGGTGTGAATGACAAGAACCGTTACCTGGCTGACACCACCCCCATTTTCAGCTCCTCAGAGGAAGGTAAGCAAAGCTGTTTGCTTAGCATGGTCTTTAACATGATCAAAAGGAAAATTGTGCAATGACCTTAACTGACATGGAAAAAAATCAAATCCATTTCAAATTCATTGAGCATGAAGGGTACTTTTTGACATTTGAGAGACAAAAGTTGTGCATAAATATAGTTTTTCATCATCATGTTATATTACCCAAACACTATATATTGTTATAAATGTCACAGCAGTTATGAATGTTAATAATGCCATTAAAATAGTTCAACTAGCATACACTGATTTTACTGAAAATTCCCATATCTACAGCAGCTTCTGCAAGGACATATTTTAAAATGGAAATTAAGCTTTGAGCAGAAACCTAATTTGCTTAAAGTAGCTGTGGCGTTTCTATTGGTTTAATTTGAAAAAAAAAAAACCCCAAATAAACAAATGGAAGATGTGATTTTGACAAATGAGGGCAAACTTCATATGATTTTAAAATATACAGTTATAGATGAACTAATTACATGAGTGCATCCTATTTACATTGTAAAGCGTATCTGCATGTTTACACAATTGCATTTCAGTTCTGAAATCCAGCAGTCTAGTCAGGATTATAAATGAATACTTTGATACCACTTTATTTTGCAGGACGCTAATAACCATTTAATAAATATGTGAATACAGATTCATCCATTATATTACTGTATGGCAGCTACCCTGCTGCTCAGTCTACTAGATTGCAAGGAGAAACATATTGGTTATTTGGATACAATTCAATACCTTTGCCATGGACCATTCTAACGTCAACCTGTTACACTTTCAGTATTGGCAATGATCTGACAACCCCACCCCCCACAGGTGATCTACAGTTGAATGATTGTGGTTACTATTGAATGATCCATGCAGCATTGCCTATGGCAGAACAATGGGCTGATGCCTTTTGATTGTGATACCAGCGTGTTCTGTGGAAGGAGAGTGAGGATAAGATACAGAGAATCATTAAGGGGTGCAATCCTCCTTTCCAACACACACCGAACTCTCAGTGACGTGCCGAATGCATGAGATACGTTTTGCTCTTGCTTCATCAGTGAATGTCTTTATTTCTGTTGGCTATCAGGGTATAGGCATCGCCAAAACACTTTTGTTTAAGATTTAAGAGTTCATTCTTCCCAACACCACTCAGTCTTCACAGGCTTCACCACCCCTGTCGTTATTCTGGGTCACCATTGGCATGAAAGATGTGATGCAAAATAAAGCTTTATTGCTTGTAATGCAGCAGCTCACTCCCCCTCTAGTGGCATAGTACTTTTCATGCTTTACTAGGCCTAGTTAGCTTCATAGACATCCAGAGATTATAGATGGAAAATACCCACAAGGCTGTCTAATTCCTCCCTTGCTAAGGTATACCATACTGGTGCATTGTCCAGGATAGTTTAAAATGCAATGGGGACTCCGTCACTTCCTCCTGAGAGACTATTTCACACTGTATCAGATCCCATAGAAAGTAAATTTCTCCTAGTATCCAGCCCAGTTTCCCCCTATTTTAAATTCCTCCAAATGGCTCTTAGTTACATCCTTTTGTGCCACCCTAAAGAATTTTTCTCCCTTCTTGGTGGTTGCACCCTTCAAAAATTTATCATATAGTCTTGTAGATTCGTAAGAGCCTGGTCTTCAAAGGTGCTGAGCACTCACAGTGCCAGCTGAATTCGACAGAGCTGCAAGAGCTCAGCACTTCTTGAAAATCAGGCCTTTCGCCACTGTTTGGCCCAGCTGTGTCATCATGATGAGAATTAAACAAGCTCCTTGACCCTCTCTCCAGAACTCTAATCCTTTCCGGGGTTCTTCTCTGAGCTAGTTTCAGAATGCCATTGTCTTTCTGGTAACAATGCACCTTACAGACAATACAGCGTTCTAGGGATGGTCACACCAGAGCCATAGGCAGAGACAATTGCCTCCCTTTCTTATGGGATGAAACTTCTGATGCGGAGCCTGACAGTGCATTGGCCTTTCATGTTACCATGTCTTGCTATGCACTCTTGATTATTTGCCTGTCCACTTTCAGCCTTAGTGAAGGATGGGCAAGGGCCTAGACTAGGACATCTAGGTTCAATTTTTGGCTCTGACACAGACTTTCTGTATAACCTTGTAAGAGTCACTTTGTCTCTCTGTGTCTCAGTTTTGCACCTGTAAAATGGGCATAATGGCACTTTCCTATCTCACATGGGTGCTGTGAGGATAAAAATCCATCAGTGCCAATGTGGTGCCCAGATACTTCTGTGAGAAGTACCGGATAGGGGGCTCTTCCAGCATTATAGCTTTTGGGCTTTTGCCTCCTCTTTAATATCTGTCTTTCACATTATTATTATATCTTCATTTAATATTTTTCAAAGCCTCCACCATCAGCTCCCTGACGGAGACACGGGAAATACGCATTCTGCCATCCGCACATTGGCAAGCAGACAGAACATGTGCCTTTCAGTTCTTTCACTTCCAGTGCTTTTATGTCAGGTGCTTTCCCTCATTAAGTAGGCAGTGTCATCTCACTAGGGGCGTGCCTCCCACAGAGAGCTGCAGAACCGCTCTGCGGTCAGAGTAATATTATTTACTTTTCCTGGAGTCAAACTCCAGCTGCTCACCATACAGCAAATCAAACTAGGAAACAAAGGAAAGGATTTGGAAAAGTTTAAGTTACTCAGAGGGTCAATTTTACATCCCAAGCCTCTGAGTGCTTAAATCCCTCTGATAGACTACTGCCACACCCAGGATCTAGATCATGCCCCTTTCCTCAGGGCTCAGTTTCTTATTCAAAGACAAAGCAAGCTGCAAAGCCGAGAGAGCTTTTCCCTTGCGCCGCTTCCCTCTGCTCTGCAGCTTGCACTAGACCACCCCCACTTCCCACAGCTCCCTCTTCCAGCTGAGCCACAAGCTGGCTTTTATAATCACTTGGTCTGTGCCAGCTGGGAAATGGCTGATCAGGCACAGGTGAGACTGAGCCCAACTCCACTTTTGACCACTCTGTCACCAAGTTGCTGAGTAATCTCCATCCTGCCCACCTAAGCACCCTGCAGGGTTTCCAGGTGTACGGCTGTCTATAATAATAGCCAACTGCAGACCCCCACAGCCTAAATTGCCACACAAAAGTTCTGGGGCTAAACAGAGTGATCTCAAGTCACTAGTGTCCTTCAGCAAGGGGGTACCCAGCCACACTGGCTGTGGGATCATTGCTCCTCCTTCTCCTGGGATCATATCGCCCCTTTCACTCTTCCCTCTCCAGGACTCACCTCCTCATATCCCACCTCAAGCTGGCAGCTCCCCAGTGATGCCATGTCTGTAACACTCATTGTCTCTACTACACAGCATCAGGCCTATTGTCCGCCAGGAAACCCTGATCAAGGCACAGTGCTGTGAACGCTGATGGTTGGTCTACCCCCAGCTCCTACAACAGAGCAAACACTCTTTGATGCTAATGGCTGAGATGAGAGTACCAAGGACAGACTAATACCCCTTGGGAAGTGCCATACTCTCCGCTGCCCTGTGCAGATGAAAATCTCCATGATTTCTCCAAATACCTATTTATCCACAGGGAACCTCACATTCCAAATGTCAGCTCCTGCTCATTCAAGGCTGTCCCCATGCTGCACTGTGGTATGCGTGGCCCTCACAGCCCTCCACCCTGACTGCTTGGCGAGTTCTACTCCTGGGTGGTGCTTGGACAGGTTTTAAATGAGGCATCAGAGATGAGAAGTCACGGATCTAATTAGGAAGGGGACCCGTGGCCCTGCTCTGAAAGAGCTCAGATGACACACATTCTTGGAAGAGAAAAATGCTGAGTTTTCTTCCCCGCTGCACTTATGGCTTCCAATTCAAAAGTCTCCATTTACCAAAAAGCAGCCCATTCGCCACCCCCGCCAGCACGGTGATTTTGGATGCGAACGGAGGGGATGGGGGAGAAGCCATGGTGCCAGCCTCATCCTACTGCAATGGGGATTTTGCTTCTGACTTTGTCAGCATGGAACGCCTGCGGCAAACTGGTTCCTTCATTTTCATGAACTGCTGCTGCAGCGCCCCCAGCCATCCCCGGGATTGTGGGAGCGGAAAGGGGCTTAGAGGAAACTTGCTCTCCTCCTCCCCACATCCTATGCTACACACAGCTCTGTGAGTCCCTAGGAGCTGGCTCCCAGCCTTTAAATTACAGTAAATACACCTGGCTGCCTTAGTCTGCAGCCTTGAGCAACTCTGCATGCTCTTCTCTAAATGGTGTGACAGCCTTGACTTGTGTTTTGGGTTGTGAAGCTGAATTGCGTATGAAAAAACAAACAGAGGGACATCTGGTCCAGCTGTAGTAGAGAGAAAAAATAGCAGTGCCCCACTTGATGCCAGGCTCTGGCAATAGCAATTAAATTACCAACACTTCATTCACAATAAGATCTAACACCTGCAGCCGTACCCACAATTGGGGCATCCTCAGGTTCAGTCAATAGGTGACAGGATTCATTTTCGTTGAACCAGCTTTTCCATGGTCACAGCTCTAGGCAATAAGAAGCTGACAATAAAAATAATTTGTTGATGGAATGTTGATAAACCCCTGGTTATTGCAAGCAGTAAATTAAATGTGGACACCTCCACCTTTATTTCCCATCTCGGGAACAATATCCACTCACACTGAACTCAGAGGAGAAAGGAGAATACAGCACAATCACTCGGTCCCCCCGGTCTTACCAAGAAACTCATAAAAATGGAGGAATGCTTTTTCAGAGAGATAAGGGTGTTATGGATGCTAAAACTCAAGTACAAAATTATTCTTCCCCTGAGGAGGTGAGTGCAGGATGGGAAGGGATTTCTTTTCACATTTTTAATTTACCAAATTCTTGTGAACTACAAATTAAAGTAGCAATAGCAATTTCAAACGGCTGGATTCATTTAACCTTTATTTAGCCCTTAATGTTCCAAAAGAAGAATAATTTGCTTAGTGAACATGAGCTATGTGCTAACAGCATGCCGTTCCCACACAGATCTTCAGCAATGAATTTTGGCTGCTGCATGTTTTCCAGTTGCTCTGTTCTCATTTAAGTGTAAGGATATGATTTCATGTAACAGGAAATGCCGCTTTCATAGTGAAACCAGCTGTGTTGTCTAATGCAGCATTGAAATGCATTGTATGCCATGATGTTGTGGGCATAGATAATCATAAAATTCACTGAGCAAAAGAGATGTCTATAAAAATACAATTCTCTCTAGAATGCTGCAGTTATTCACTTTTATGCAGTCCTTACAGATACGGAGCTATATTTTCAGACGCTGTCCAAAGCACCTTGTGTGTTTTGGCTGCTGTATAAATAAAATAATAACTATCAAGGTTAGTAGTGGCACAATTGAGGTCACCAAAGACCTGATCTTGGGAGATTCTAGGCCCCCATAGCTTCAGATACATGACAAACCGTTGCAGATTAGACCTTTAGATGTTTAAGCCTTTCATCTGAAGGTGCATTCAAGGACCTAATAGTCCAGGTGACCTAAACTACAGCTGCAAAATTGTGCACGTTTTGTGGCTGCAAAAATGGAGTGCCAGTTAAGGCTGGTTGAAAATTTGACCCATAACATTTTAAAATAGCCCAGCCTGTTTGCTGCTTAAAAACTTCAAAGCATTTTCCTTGCAAAAGGATGGACAGAGGGGCTGGGTGCCTCAGGTAGTTGGCAATGTGACACAAAACCGTTCACGGTGTGGTTTCTAGTTAACAGTTGGACTAGCCTAGCAGTGATCAGAGAGGGAGGATGGCCTTGTCAGTGCACAGAGCCAAGACTCAGGAGAGCTGGGCTCATTTCCTGACTTTGCTACAGACTCCCTTGGGCAAGTCACTTAATCTCTCTGTGCCTCAGTTTCCTGTCTGAATATTGGGGATAATAACACTTCCTGTCTCCCACCTTCTGTCTTGCCCATTTAGATTGTAAGCTCTAGGGGGCAAGGACTGTCTCGTGCTATTTGTAGGCAAAGCACGCAGCAGAGTGGGGCTTTGGTTTCATATGGAGCCTCAAGGCTCTACTGTAATGCGAATGGTGATAACACCGACTGAAGGGGGTTGACATCTGGCAGCCATTGAATTGTGCCTGACCAGGTCTTAAGCCAGGGGTTATCACAGTACAGTAGACTGCCTCAGAGCTAGCACTGACTGGCATCTTTGTGCACAGTCCAGACAGGAAGGCTCAAGAGTGATATGGCCTGGAGGAGTCAACCCTTCAGCTCTAGGGCTGGCCCTTCCCGGGGAGAATGAGGGTTCGTTGGCAGGACTCTGGGACAGCGTGTGGAGGAGGCTTGCGTGTCACTGCCCATGGTCTGCCTGTGCAGTGAATAAACGGAGGCCTCGGTCTCCAAGGCTCTCAGTCTCACTGTTCCTTTGTTTAGACTCTGTGACCTGAGTTCCTGTCCCGGCTTGTTCATTTTTTTGCCCCTGCACTCTGCCTGTGGCCCCTCCCAGGCCTGAGGGCTGGGCCTTTTGTGGCTCCATCCACCAATCCCAGTCATACTCAGCTGGCACTTCTCGCAAGGAGTGAAGTACTCTTATAAATTGAGGCCAAACCATTTCTACCTGAGCTTCCTCAGTTTTCCTACTCCTGGGAAGCCTTGATGATTGAATGAATGGGACACAATCTATGTATTGATTATGTATGTTGTCTGCCCACAAACCACCCAAGTGTGAAAGCTTCCATTTCCAAAAATGGAAGGACTGGAAAGTACCTATTGATGTAGGGCGATATGGGCATTCTGTGCCGCTCCCAGCTTCCCTGCAAGGGATAGGCACCTCTAAGAAAGGCTCTTTGCTCATTTAGCCTTAGGTCTGTGTGTGGAGTGGCAGCTTGGCTGAAATGAGCTGAATTATTTGTGGTGTTTTTGGTGAGGCAAATGTTACACCTGGGGTAGCACGTCCAGAGAAACACACTCGTTTCCCTTCAGATGCCAAGATGAACTTGAGCTCCTGCACACAGCAGCGTTGCTAACTGAACCAAAAGGGGAAACACGAATAAGGTCAGCAGGCACAGCAGAAGCATGGCTAGAAATTACCAGGAAGGAAAAATGCAATATTCATTGCGGATTGGATGGATAAAACCACAATTCCAGCTTCCAGCATGCAACTTAGAGTGCAGCATTGCACTGGCCCCAAAGTGCATTTAAAGAAAATGATTTAATTTTTAATAGTTGTATTTTACCAGTGGACCTGACTGAGTTGTGCCCTGTCTTCATGTGAATTAAACACGCTCCCTATAATCCTGATGAGATCTACATGCTTGCTGGATTCTGTAGTGCTCTGTGTAAGGATTCCTTCTGCTCTGCCCTTACCAGCTCTAAACCTGGAGCCTGTAATCATTTGAGTTGTCCCACTGATTTCTGGGACTCCTCATTACTGATGTCAATGGTATTTCAGAGTGCCCAGTTTCTCTTGGGCATTTTAAGGAGGGTGAGTCCCTAAACATGGATATTTTGCCCTTTAAAAATTGATTGTTTTGTAGCTCAAATCTTTGATTCAAATTGTCTTCATTTAAAGAAAATTGCATTAGCTATCACAGATGTATAAAGAGTAATGTACATGTGTATGGAGAGGAGAGGGCATGCAGAGTTAAGAGGCCCTTACGGAGTTGAAGTGGATGGTTAAATGTATCAGTCAGAATGGATTTGCCCCTGAAACAGTTGAAACAAAATTACTCTGAATGTGCACTTACAAAAGCACCTTGTATGGGCTCAGGTGAATTCATACGGGAGAAATATCCAGGACTAGGAATAGCGTCATGTAGTCAGGTTTGCACATTTCACAGTGCCATAGTAAATTGGGGAGCTGCCTTGAAAAAGACGAGAATATCACTTTCGGGACTCAAACAAAAAGTAAAAGTGCTGCTAAAGGGGAAGATGCTGCTTTGTGTATGTTCAGGCAAAGCGGGCCCTAGCCATCCCTCTCACATATTCTGATTTCCTGATGCTCTTTGAAAAATCTAGCAGAAGAGCCATTGACTCAGTGTGTGACTCTGAGAAAGTGATAAGACCCACTCATGCCTTAGTCTCCCCAAGTGGAAAATTGGGTGAAAAGCAGGAACGTCACTAAGAAAATGGATGCTGCACGAGAAGCCGAGCTTCCCTAAGTAAATAAATTACAACAGCAGCAAAACCTGCAGGAAGTCACTGGAGCTGAAAAACTCTGACCCTAGTGTACTTGTTCCACTTGTTAGCCTCTCGCATGGCCATCAGCTTGTGGAGAATTCAATCTCTTTTCAGTTTCCAGTTCCTGACTGACTGCACCTGATGATGTAGAACGTTTGCTATCCAGCAAAGGTCGGAGTGTACTGCCTCTGAAAATGTGAACTTGGAGAATCCTTGAGATTCACTATCAGATTAGGTGCAGAGAGTCAGGTCAGCACTGACTGAAATAGGTTGCATTGTCCACTTAGTTTTAACCAGCTCATGGTTGTACGTGCTTTGAACATGTACACTGCCAGATAATTATGTATATAATCATCATCATCATCGAAATTCTTATTATTCTTTCTGTCAACCACATGACTTGCCTCACCGGATGGCAGAGGATCCTGTTAGTAGGGAAAACTTGTCTAAGAGGTAGCTTTTCAAGCTAGTACACTTGAATTAACTAACGCAAGGTAAAATCTTACTGAAAAATCAGGGGGTTTGTAGTTTTCACATGAGTCAACAGATCAAAGGAGACCCTAGGCCCCTCCATAGTCTTTAATATGATGTGCTGCTGTGAAAACGACACACTGCCTTGTAGTCTTCCCTAGGCTTTTTCCTCGTGTTGGCGAACACGAGTTAAGAACACACCTGTTTCCTTAGTGACGATGCCAATGACAGTTAGGTGTAGTAAGAGACATATGTGCTTTTGAAAATTTACCACCGCATGACTGAGTAGAGGGCATGGCACCATTTTTACCTAGGAATGGGTGAATCTCAGAAGAAGCATGGAGGTTCAGGAATGCAGCCAGGAAACGGGCTATGTTCTGGTTGTCGCCATTCATTTCACTGGGAGCCGTGTGGTTGAATACTTTCATCAGCTTTAAAAATCACAAGCCCAATGCTTCTCCAGGTGTTAGTCACACTCAGGGAAATGCAGAACGGGGCTGTGCAGCTCATGAGAAGATGTTCTCGCAGAGTTAGAGCCAAGCCAAATTTTGGCCAACAAATTCAGGTTTGGAAAAAACTGGCAATTCTAGAGTTGGATTAGCACACATCAAATGCATTTTTTCGCTGGCTCATCCAGCTGCATAACGCAGATTTAACATTTTTGAATTTCTTCACAGCCTCACCCCCTACTAGAATAGCTAGCAAACAAGGTCAGTGCAAATATCTGATCTTACCATGTGTTGACTGACACAAGGGACTAGGCAGTTACTCTTGAATATCAATTGAAATATGTTTTTTTGTGATCATTCAGGTTTAAAATTTGCTTTTCACAAGTGCTCATATTAGCAAAATTTAAGTGCTTTGAATTTGTGTAGCAAGTGTAACATGAAAGCATTCTGGAGATGGCCAAAGACATCCCCAGTGGAGATTATGTGTTACCGCCCATCACTCAGAATTGCATTCTGAATCCTTGTTTTCAACCCATCAATGTGCATTTAGTTCCTTCGGGGCCTGAGTCAAAGCCCATGATGGCAATGGAAAAATTCCAATTAGTTTCTGGATCAGACCCTAAGTGATGGAAGAGAGTGCACTGTGCTATGTGAGTGAGAGAGAGATTGCCTTCCAAAGAAATGCTGTTGAAAGGATGTAAATATGTCCCTTAATTCCCTGAGAAAACAGAAATAAACCAGGTACAAATAAAAGATTAAATTGACAAGATAAATACAGCTGCTGAAGCCAAGGTATTCATTCCCACCTTGACGTGAACCCTGGTGGAAAAAATAGCTTCCTCAGTGTGCGAGGTTCTGGAGAACCTTGCTGCAAGAGGACCAGATGATTTCAATTACTTGTGCTTCCATTCCTTTTATCGTGCATGGGATTAAACTCTGGCCCCATTTATTTTAAAGACCTGCCTCGTCTGACCTGTGTACAGGACTCGTGGCTTTCTCATTGTTGCCTTTGAAAGGATGCAAGAGAAAATGCCTCCAACCTCATGTTCCTGTGTGTGGCTTTATGGGCACAACTTGAACCAGGTACAGCAGGAGGAATAAAGAAGAGCAGCGCTGTGTAAAAGATTGAAGGCATGTGCGTGTTCCTGTCCACACACTCTGGGGATTGGTGAAGGACACAGAGAAGAGTCCCCTCTGCTCTTCTTTTCAATATCTCTTGGGAAGTGGAGGGCACACAGCCACCGACATCAAGGTCCCCATTTGATACTGGGCAATAACCTCAGAGATTGGTTCAGATTACATGGGACTGAAAATACTCCACGTTCGTGACACAAGACTCTTCTTCTCAGGGAAGTGCTGAACCTTTTATTTTCCATTTAGAGTCAGGATCAAATTCCCAAGTAGCCGAGCCCTTGAAGGGTGTGGCTCCACTTTGTCTCCCAGGGGTATTCACTGTGAGAGACTGCTAAAACGAGTGGAAGGCACTGAAGGGTTTCTATCTTTAGAAGGAAGATATGAGCCCTTGAGCAAGGCATGCAGACCAAAGGCTGTTTCCTCTTTATTGCACGGTTAACATTCAGTGACAGGAAGGGCAACGGGGGAAAGTGTCCTGAACAGCAATAGAACAATGGCTCCGGCAGTTCCAAGCAGTGAGGAAGACCCAGAAGTTCTAGACTGCAGGAATTTATGAGGTGCTTGCCAATGCTACTTCTCCTGTTATGTTTAAGGATCTTAAATACTTAGCCAAAAAACTGGAATAAATACGAAGAGCTTGTAGAGCAAGAGGGACTGCAGATACCCCAGCCCAGCAAGGCTCTCCAGCCCATGTTTTGCTTTAAGTTATGAGTGGTTCCATGGATTTCAGGTTTGACTGGAGGCATGTATTAGTATTATTTATATTATACTATAACAAGACTATAATAGGGTTCACCAAGACTATAAATGGGTTCAAAAAAGCACCAGATAAGTTCGTGGAGGATAGGTCCATCAATGGCTATTAGCCAGGATGGGCAGGGATGGTGTCTCTAGCTTCTGTTTGCCAGACTCTGGCAATGGGTGACAGGGGATGGATCACTTGATGGTTACCTGTTCTGTTCATTCTCTCTGGGGTACCTGGCACTGGCCACTGTCGGAACACAGGATACTGGGCCAGACGGACTTTTGGTCTGACCCAGTATGACCGTTCTTATTATGGCAGTTTTTCCAGGCCCCAGCCAAGTTCAGGGTCCCATTGTGCCAGGTGCTGTATGTAAATATAGCAAAAGTCAGTCCCTGCCCCTACAAGCTTGCAATCTAAACAGACAAGGCAAAGAAAATATTAATATTAGAGCTGGTCAGAAAAAAATCTAATGAGATATTTTTATGTTGGAATTTGCTGGCTCATTTAAATCAAACTGGTCACTTTGGAACTTTTTGATTTCAACAAAGTCCCTCTACAAACCAGGAAGGTTTTTGAAGCCTGGTTTCTTGTCATATTGCACACCCAGTTCCTCAGCAGCCCATCTGGCAGGCTGCTGCTCGAGAGTCCAGATTCCCAGGTCTGCAGCTCCAGGACAGTCTGCCAGACAGATTGCCCTGGAAACAGGACCCTCAGGCTTCCAGGTCCATGGCTCCAGGACACCTACCAGGCAGACTGTCCCTGTCACAGAAAATTTCAAAAATGTTGGTCTTCATTCTGAATGGGAACAAAATCAAACGTTGAAATACTGAAAATCCTCTGTGGCAGCTCTCCCAAATGCCAATTCAATGCATTAACCATAAACTGACCTTTCTCTCTAAATCCATCTCTCTGTTTTGGCTGGGCCCTTTCCTTCAGCGAGGAATGGTTGAGAATTGCTGCTTTCCTGAGTTTTAAAGAGCAGATTCCTGCAAGAGGGATTTCTTTGCCCATGCCCAGGGAAAGTTTGGAGTGTGAATCACAGCATGCTGCCTTCGCTCTGTTGAATTACCATGGCACATTTCTCCTTTGCCACAGCTGAATTTTGTCTTTATTCTTCTTTATTCTATTTATCCACTGACACAGCTTGAGTGGTCTCTCTCATACATTCTGTAGTTCTTCCAAATGACTAATCAGTTATTCTTTATTAGGTTTATTTGCTTCATTAGTCATTTCTTCAATGCTTTCAATGTTTCATTAGTCCTTTCTCAAGTTACTGTGGATTTCAAGCATGCTGGAGTATGGGATAATTTATTTTATGAGGTAATTTATTTTTTGGGTACATTTTTAAAGGTCAATTAATCAATCTAAATAGAGGGGTGAGGTATGGATTGCCACACAATTTCTCCTTCAACTTCTGCCACTCAGACTAAGATATACCACTATTGAGCATTTATTTATCCAGTAAGGGAAACATACACTAATAAGCAGGATTACCTTCCTGTGATGTCTTAACCTGGAATTGCACTTTCATAATTAGTGTTGATTATGTGCATAATTAAAGAGATTGCTGCTGTGGATGGATGACCCAATTTGGATTAAATGAGCAGAGTCATGGACTTTCACTGAATACCAAAGTCAGAATAGAACCTTATTTTCCGAGGTTTCCAAAAGTTCAGTTCAGTTTTTAATTTTCACATTCAGGCACATGCTGGTTTCAGCCCAAATCCTGGCAGGTCACCAAGATTTCAACCAATACCAGACGGTCCAGGAGAAATACCCTACTTTTTATTTTTTTACATTTCCAGCCCAGTTTCCAGCTCACAGGGGTTAAAAATATAGATATAGCTGAACCTAATAGCGCCTGCCTGGCTGCGGGATGGGAAAGGCAAAAGTGGCTCTAAGCCACCTTCATACCTCCTCAGACCTGCGTTGGCCAAGGAGCAAATTAGTCACTGGTGCAAGACAGAAGAGCCACATGGCTGCTCTAATTTGTGCAGGTTACTATGGTTCCTTATCCCAGCGATTATTCACCAGTTTGGCTCAGCAGAGCTATGGCCCTTTGGCTCCTCCCACTCTATCCCTTCCTGCTCCCACGGCACCAAATGACTTCAGATGGGGCTAAGGATCTTCATACCTCTCCAGGTGTGCCGATTACTGGTGCTTCTAAAAACTAAACACTGAAGCTGCTTGTACAAAGCAGTTGCACGTGCAATTGTACATACACATGTTTTGGAAATCAGAGCTGAAGTATGCTGAGTTTTTCATCCTGTACTCTTTCCTTAAGGCCACAGAATTTTTCTTCTTAAAATTAAATTGGTAAAAGGGTTTTGAGAGCTTTTCCCCCTCTCTCCACTGGATTTTTAGAAGGAAGAATTAGCCATAAGTAAAGCTGGCACTTTTGGCTTCAAATTCTCATTTCTCGCGTTGCATATTTCTTGGGGAGAACAACTGACAGCTGCTTTGGTGCTGTGTGTTCGGCATCAGGTAGTTTATTTTTGCATCCATCAGTCCACATATTCTGTGCATGGGAATGAAACATCCTGATTATTATTATTGTTATCATTATTATTAACAGCAGCATCTACAGGTCCCAACCAAGATCAGGGCCTGATTATGGTAAGCACTGTACACATGTAGTAAGAGAGAAGCATTGTCTCAAAGTGTTTGCAATCTAACTAGACAAAGCAGACAAAGGATGGGGAAAGGAAGGATTATTATCCCCATTGTACAGATGGGAACTGAGCCCCAGAGAGATTAAGTGACTTGCCCAAGGGCACACACTGAGTCTTTGTCAGAGCTGGCAACAGAACCCAGAACTCTGAGTGCCAGTCCAATGCATTCATTTCACTGTGGGCCCCAAGTCAGGTTGCATCTGGAATGCAGACACAGTACCAGTTCTTTACTTTCCTAATGTTTTTTTTCAATTTTTATTTTCCGGGCAAATATAGCGAGAGCCCTCTAACAGGCAAGGGATCGTAAATTTCGTTAGTTATGTTTAGCCTTAGGAAAGGACAAACTTCAAAGTGACTTTCTAATTAATCACAAGAGCCAAAAAACCCAAACAAAATATCACATCCCAGTGCTAAATGTGGCACCATTCTGCAAGACTGGTTTGATAGCTCATAACCAGAGATGGAAAAAAAAAGCGGGGGGGTGGGGGGGAATATTTTCACCAATAAAAGCACCAAGTTCACTTTGCTGTGGTTCATGAGGTCATCGTCTGTGAGTATTAGGACAACTGCCAGGTAGTCACGAAAAGTTTGCAGATCTGGAAAATTTCATTAGTTATAGCAGCTGAGGTTATACAGTCAGAAATTCAGAATAGAAGTGTGCTCACCAGTCATCTTGGGTCACCTTCTCCCTTGTGCACATGGCCAAGGCATCACTTAAGCCCTCAGACTAGGATCAAATGGGTCAGAAGTGTATCTAGACTCTGTGCTGTACCTGTGAACAGGGATGAATTTCACCCTATGTTATTCACTCCTGGTGCATCATTCAGTCAGGAAGCAGGAACAATACCTCTTGACCTAGGTAACAAACAGTGAGCAGCCAACCCGAACAGCTGATTGATAACCCCTAATCTGAGAATTATCCAGCGATTGCTTTGGAATGCTGAGCGCTTTCTGTGGAAATCAAGTTTGGTTCATCCACGGGTCGATAAGCAAGGAATGGGGTACATTATTCATTGCAAATGGTTCAACCAGCTCTCAGCATATACACCCTGCTCTCAGTGGCTGTACTAACTCCTGTCATTGGAGATCATTCTGATTTATACTAATCTAAATGACATTATGGCCTAGGGTGGTTGTGCAGTGAATTTTGGAATGGATTATAATCCACCTAAGATTTCATTTTCCCAACCCAAACACTGTCATTGATGGGGATTTTTATCTGAGTGAGAAAGATTCAGCATGATAATTTTTTATGGGATTTTTTCCCACCAAAGTGAAGCTATTATATCAATTCTATGGACATGAGTATTGTGGAAATTTAAAGACAAACTCTATTCTCCTTGCCCACGGGAATCATTCCATATTGGCAGGATTGTACAGGATTATTGTTATTATTGTATATTACACTGGATATGATGAGTAATGCCGATTCTGAAACCCTGCCCATGGCTATAGGTGTAAGAGGAAGTGATGATGTAATGAAATAATAAGCCAAGTACCTAACTTTCAGCTTCAGAATAACAATGAGGGTAAACCACAGCTCAGTGAGGAGAGGCCTGGATTCTGAAATGTCTTTTATGAAACAATAGCAATAAGACTTAATCAAGAAACTGGGCAGCTTCATTTAGATGATTGATTATTATTCCATTCAGGATATAATAAGAGATATGCAAGTTCAATCCACTGAGCAAGAGCTAAACAATCCATTGGTTCTGCTGCCTTTCCAGCAGTTTCTATTTATGTTTTCATTGATACTGCCCAGAGCGAAACACCTATCATTTTAATCGGAAAGTTCATTGAAAGAGCCATAAAGCTTCTCCGGAAGAAGCTATTTAAGTGTAGTGCAGAGAACATGAACAGCTTGATGCTTCATTCTTATCCAGCATGTGAATGTGACTCAATCTAAGAACTGTGAAAAACCAGGCTTTTCTAAAGTCGGGAAACACTTGGAAATGTAAAAAGTGCATGTTCCGTACATTTATGGCAAAGGTTGTTGGAGCACAAGAGAGGTGCTTTCTGGCAGATTATGAATCCCAGTAAATTAAATACCTAAATGTTCCCGGCTAAGGAGCATCGTATAACACTTTTAATTTGGGGCTGGGAGTCAGAGCTTGTTTTTTCCCCACTGCTCTTCGAAGGAATGAGGTCCCAGCCCTGGGAGCAGGGGATTGCGGTTCATGACTAGAGCTGCTGGAACGTTTACAAATGGTGACCAATTTTAGAATTAAAATAAAAAAAGGAAACTTTTCTGAAAAAATGTTTGCAATTCCCCCGCCCCGCCCTGCCCCAATAAGCTCCAGTCAAGACTCTTGGGTTCTATTCCCAACTCTAGCCTGTGACTAACCCTTATGTAGCTGTGCAGAGATGTAGGAGGGTTAAGAATTTCCCTGTGGGTATCTAAGAACTACTCATGGCTGCAGCCCCAGCACTCCACATGCTTTTTCCTGGGAACAACGGGGGGAGCAGGGGCAGGGAGTAGGTCTGTTGGCTCACCCCAACAAACGGGGCAGGAGTGTTGTATTTTTCAGGCAGGGGGATATGCTGTAGCCCTGTAAAGAGGTGCTGCTGCAGATGATTCTTCCGCTACAACCAAGAGGAATTGTGCTTCTTGGAGATCAGATGCTCAAGACCTCTGTGCGGGGAGCATGATCCAGGACTTAGAGCTGGGGAATCAGTCAGAGCTCCTCACTCATCCATCCTAGGAATGACAAGCCCGGCAGCTCCCTCATATGCAATCTAGCTATCTGAGATGCATATGCAGCTCCCGTCACCCCAACAGCTGAGCGTCTCACAATCTTTAATGTATTTATCTTCACAACAGCTGTGGGACTGGGAGGGTGGGAGGAAAGTATTAGACCCTGCTTATGGCTAGGGTCCTGGTCCCAGAGAGACTGAAGGACTTGCTCAGGGTCTGTGACGGAGCAAGAAATTAAAACCTGGTCTCCTGAGTTCCAGGCTGGCATCATAACCACTGAACTTCTCTCTCTTGATCCTGCCTGGTACAATTTCCCCTGCCTTCCGGCCTTCTTCCCATGCCTAGGTGAACCACAAAGCTCCCCTCCTACACTGGGATGAGTACTGCTTGTTTAAGTGGATACATTTAGCTTGAAAAGCGCAATTAAAATAGGTTCCCTATTTGTTTCTTTTGTTTTGTTCTTTAAAACTCTTTGCAGCATCCAGGGTGTTTGAACAAGAAGAGTTTAATAGTGGCCCTTTTATTTTGGTTATAGCATATTCTCTCTGATCTAGCCTGTTATATCTGAGGGAAAGATTCTAACTATATTGGGTCAGGTACAAAGGTGGCGTAAATCAGCATTACTCCCACTGATTTCAATAGAATAACACCGATTTACATCAGCCGACAATCTGGCCATATTTTAACAGGGAGTTTTTAGATACCTACATTTTCTTAAGGAAGTGACCTAGACATTGAGCAGTTTGTTCTGTTCTTGCACAATTGGGCTCTGGTCTATGGCTAGGGCCCCTAGGTGCTATGATCATACTAATAATAACACAGGACAGATCAGCAAAGTCACTTGTGGGGTTTTATTAGGAACTGGAGATCTGGGTAAGTGAAAGTAAAAGAGAAACAGAAGAGAACATTTTCCTTTAGAGCAGCCCTGTCACGTCCACCGCAACAAGACACCATGGAGCATGACAAAGAAGAGCTGACAATCTTTTAAAAAAGAACCATAAGACATAGAAGAAAAAACATTTTAAAATGATTTAAAAATCCTGATGTGTTATTATGAAATTGTTTCATAGTATTTTTTTGGTTACATTATCATGGCATGGTAGAAGGATATTAATGAGGTTGTATAATTAGTCCCAATTTACATTCATAGTTTTTTACATTAGTCACAGCACAGCATTACCTCCTGTATATTAAATAGGCAGGATGGTATGAAATGTAAAAGAAAACAGAGAACAGCACAATACAGTGGGATGTATTTCAAATCAAGCAATGACAATGCCCCTTCTGTATCTAAAGGAACCCTATTTCTAGAGTGAAAAACACCGTCATGTGTTTGACTGGTAACAATCTGCTAACACTTATACAGCACTAATGAGCAGTTAAAGCCAAAAGGTGTGGGTGGAGTCACTGAGTCCCCTCCTCCTGTTGGAGATGAAAAGACATGGCTCAGCAATTACACGTTCCCCACGGCTAAATTCAAAAGCTATCATGTTATCCCGGACTAGAGCCCATAGCAAGCAGAGGCAAGCACAGCATGGAGACGAGGCACAACCCAGAGCATGTGTTCGAATGAGTGTGTTGGGCAGGCGGAGAGAGACCTGCATTGTTTCCTCTTAGCTGGCTGCAGGAAGAGGAGTGGAGGGGACAAGGGTGCGTTGTCAGCAGGCTGGGTTACAGAACGGGATGTGAATAGTCCATCCCAAAACAAGAATATCTGGAGGTTCAGAGAGTGTCTAGAGGAGCAGAACTATTCTTTACAAGTTCATGTAAATAGAGATATTTTCTCCATAACCAAAGCACCGATCCAAAAACCAGATGCTCGGACAATACTAAAGCCACATGGACAGGTTACAAAGGGCCAGATTCCAATGTCTTTTTTACTGCCCTCACTGCACCAGTGGTCTCAGTGACATCAGTGGGAATCCTCATGGAGGAAGATGCTGCTCAGTGAGAGTTAGGAGATCCTAATTTGGTCCTAAACTGGGGATCAGAAGCAAACTCTTCTTCACCCCTCCCAGTACATCAGGACTAATAATTTCCTCCCCAGAGCCCTCTTAAATCCTCCTCAGGTAACTCCTCCTTCTCAAAGACTGGTGAGAATAGATTGTCTTGAAAATCTAAAGTCTTGGACTGTAAGCCCATGCACCCGGGTGGCTGTTACACTGCTAGTGAACATTAACCCAGGTTTTCTGGGTGCATTGGCATCGACATTGTCCACAGTTTATTAAGGTAGACGAGGAAACTCATGTCTCAAGAGCCATTTCTGTTTACAAACTGAAAGTTAACTGCGCCAGGCTAGATCTTAATGTAAAATTCTTGGGATTATAGTGTCCAGGGTCCGGTTATCGTATTTACACTGATTAATCAAAGCAAAGCAGTGAGAGTGGTTCTTTCCCTGGGGAGAGAGTCACCCATGTGCAGAGTGCTGGCTAAAGGCCCGGGGACCCATGAAGAAGTTCCTTTGACTCAATGGGAACCACTCCCTCCCCCCCTTCAAGTCCAGTACAAATGTGTAATTTAGTGTGGTTTTTTATTTTTATTTTAAACATCAGTGCAGGTTAGTTTTTGCTTTCCCTGTCTTCGTTCAATCACATTAAATGTGGTAAAAAATCTTGCCGCAGGCTTTTTTAGCCCCTCGGTCCCAAATATCTTAATTTTGTATAAACGACAGCTGAGAACACCTTGTACTGTTTCTTCAAGAAGCCTCCCCTCTGAAATCTAAAGCATCGAGAAATGCCAGTTCAATACAGTTCAGATAGTTCCCTTGGAAAAATCCGCATTACAAGCTTCATTTATTTTTTTACATTCGTAAACAACATCATTCTTGTACTGTGGCTTGAATACCTTAATTATGTTCTCGCATCCCACTGTACTAACTAGTACATCCTTTTATTTAGTCTTTAGAAAAAGAATGTCAAAGGCCCCAGGACTGTCACTGCCTCACCGGAATCATTTCAGCTCTTCCTGTTACTTGGCAGCCTTGCATCACAGACATTACTTCATAGGCAAGTTGGAGTGCGCTAGTTTTTATGGCAGTGGGCCACAAGCATTCAGCCAAGAGCCTTCTAAACATGCCCCAGGGGACAGTCGTATGCAGGAGTGTCCCGCCAAAATCAGCACCACAGATATTATGCTATCCAGATCTGAGAAAGCAGACACATTAAAGAGAGACTCCATGGAATCTGCTGTATCTGAAATATTCCTTGAACCCTGAACACCGCTTCTGTGTGCTTCCTTGCCTCCTGGTCCACACGTTCCTCTTCCAGGCTGCTTCCCAGACTCATGGCTAAGGCACTTGAGTGGGATTCAGGAGATCAGGTTCTGCTCCTGACTTCCTGTGTGACCGTGAGCAAGTCACTTTGCCTCTCTCTGCCTCAGCTTCCTGCTTCGCTAAAAGGGGGTATTAATACTTGCTGACTTCACAGGGGCATGGTGAGGATAAACCCAGGCCTGTCAAGCCCTTGAGATCATGAATAGAATCTTCATTCAATTAATTATTGATTAAAGAACTTTAAAGATTTATATTGCATTAAAGGCCTCAAAACCAGGCTGGGCCCTGTTGTACTGGCTATACAGACATAAGAACGGCCATACTGGGTCAGCCCAAAGGTCCATCAAACCCAGTATCCTGTCCTCTGACAGTGTCCAATGGCAGACGCCCCAAAGGGAATGAACAGACAGGTTATCATCAAGTGATCCATACCCTGTCACCCAATCCCAGCTTCAGCAAACAGAGGCTAGGGACACCATTCCTGCCTATAAGACACATAATACGTAACCCTCCCTGCCCCAATAAGCTTGCAATCTAGCTGATTTTCAGGAGTAAGGAGAATATGTACCTCAGTCTCCGCCATTATGGGACGATTTCAACACCGTAGTAGAGCTTTCATCATAGGCCCCCTTGTTCCTGAAGCCACCTGGGATAAATTGTCCTGGCTCATTGTGAACTGTTTTGACATTGAGCTCTAGGGGCTGTTGTAAAAACCAGTGCTGATTCTCCTGCCACAGTGCAGGGAGCCCGGACCCAAGATGATCTTGTCAGCCTTCATATCTTTGAATAGAAAATCAATCTAGGTTCTGCTAGTAGGAAGTGTAGAGAAGCTTAGAAGACCTGAAGTTGGCCATCACTGTGCCTTATGGCTGGGTCAGTGCAAGACATTTTCCTTCTGTTTGGGAAGGGCTGGAGCCAGGACTAGTTTTCTCAGGAGAAATCTACTAGTTGAGTTATATCTTGCAGTCCCTCTGTCTGAGAGGTGTCCCTAGTTAGCTGTCACTCGCAGGGTTCAGCATGCTGCTACAGAAAGGCTCATGTGGGGTAGATTTCCTTGTAGAAGAGTTTATTTTCAAGGTGACCTTGTCTAGATGTTGTTTGGCCGGCAGTTTTGCGTTACATTCGCTGCCTTTCTCACGTAATGATTTACTCCGATAAAGAGAATTAGGGGCATCTGCTCTGTTACATATACACACAGACACACAGAGCCATGCACTGGGGATAGAATGTGTGTGATACTGTTCTCCATTCACTCTATTCTGTGATCATGAGTGTCTCTCTGTGTGAGATATATAGACACACACACACACACACACACACACAGACGAATGATACAATTCTCCATTCATTGCTGAAGCACAGAGTTCTAAACCAATGCACCCAGAAATGAAAGCCGGAGGTGCTTTTCTGTTCATGGGGCTCAAACTCACGTGCTGTGGATTGTGTAGGGTGGCACTGAGAATGAACAGCGCAGTAAGGCAAAAAATGTAGACCCCATAATTCCCCCCCAGGAGTCTCAGCCTGGAGCTGGAGTAGCGCAAAAAGGAGGAGGAGGGAGAGAACAACATGGCTCACGTGTTCGAACAGCGCACAGAAGGCGCAGGCATAGATGCTACTGCTACTCTCTGGTTGCTTTGTGAGGCTCACGATCTCTTAATGAGATGCTTACCTGTGCACAATAGCTATCCAGACACACAGCTGTGCTGTGCTTGGCTGCCACTATCTAAGGGAGAGAAATAAAGGTGCATGGGGAATAGGAGAGAATACGGCTCGCCCACGCCTGCTCGCTCAGTACTAGCTGTCTGGCTAGCAGACTAAGAGCTGCTTCTAAGAAACAAGCAAGCATCACATCGAATCCAACCCTGTTCCTTCTTTCACCCCCTCTCTCTGCCTCCAGTATTATTTTCTGATTATTAGGACTGCATGGCTATGCAGAAGGTTGTGAAGAAGTCCTAAGAGCCAGACTGGAAGAAGTAGGCTAGCCTTG
Source organism: Caretta caretta (assembly GCF_965140235.1). Taxonomy (NCBI): domain Eukaryota; kingdom Metazoa; phylum Chordata; order Testudines; family Cheloniidae; genus Caretta; species Caretta caretta. Next base: position 20,682,706 of record NC_134223.1, read on the forward strand.
AGAGGAAAATTAAACCTCTGGAGGTATCCTACTCCTGACATTAGCCTGCTCTTCTCACACAGGTCTTAGTGCTGAGATACCCAGGGAGGGACTCACTCAGAGAGTCAACTTGTTCAGATGCTCAGAGTCCAGGCATTTGCAAACTGGGCTCTTCCTTCTCTGCATCTGGAGAGCAGAGACAAAAGAAAAGATAAAGTATTGCCAGATTACATGGGAAAGCAGGTTATTTTTCCATCTGCCATCAGTACAATTTTGGGATCCCAAATTGGGCAAGGGGCGCTGGTCTGTTTTCAGCTCTGTAGCATGAGCCCGGCACACCAGGGTCACTGGACCCAGGCTCCGAGACTTGCTGCCCTGTGTTTTTTTTTTTTTTTTTTTTGCTGTGTCAACATCAGGCTTCTCTACCTTATTTAGGCATGTAAATTAAAAAATGGTCTGATTTTCAGAGGTGCAGGGCACCTGCAGCTCCATTGTCCTCAGAACTCAGCACCTTGGGAAGTCAGGCTGCTTTCTATTTACATGCTTAAATATGGACTTAGGCGCCTAACTTTAGGCAATCAGGTCTGCAAATGTAGCCTGTGTAATCACATTATTCACAACCAGCAGCTGGAGTATGACTGATGAGTAGTTTTGGCTACGGCTGATGAAAAACTGATGGTTTAGTGCTTTTGTGCTTCCGCATTTTCTCCTTGAATTTGGGCTAGTCTATTTTTAGGATGAATTGTAACTGAACTTTCCCCCAGTGGCACTCACCGGGGCTGGCTTGGAACTTGGAGAACAATATTAATTATGCACAAGGGGTGAGGCTGAGCTGAGCACAGAATATGCTGCTTGCTGAAGTTTACAGTTCAGAAAATAGGTCAAAATATTGTTATCCACTACATGACGGAGGAAACTGATGCTCTCTTCCCATGGCCTTGTCTCTGGACAAGTCAGAGGTACCTTGTCCTACATGGCTGAGATAATTCAGTCCATTGATTGAAAGGAGCATCACTTGAATCCTGATTTAGAGAAAGCCAGAAAAAGACTAGGGGTTTCTTTTATTGTATAATTGTATCCTGCTGCTGTTACTAGGTTGCCTGGCTAATGTTGCTTGTGGCATTTAGGCAGGGAAGATGGGCTGTGTGTACTAGGAGGCCTTGAAGTTTAAATAGTAATAGTTTTCAGAACATTTTTGGCCATTCAGTCAAGAATAACTATCAGCCCCTTGAATGTGCTCTCATTTTACAGCAGGTGTGGGGCTATTTGATTTAAAGCATAAAGGAGAGTCACAGCAGCATAAAAGAAGGTGTTAGGAAGAAAAATCATTTCCTTTGGCATTTTGAGCCGCCTGCAATTGGCTCTTAATCAAGAAGTGGCAATGTTAGTAATTCCCCAGAAGACCCATCTTCTTGAAGCCCCCACCAGTTCAGAAAGGTTTATAGACTATCCGTGAGATGGGGCACGACAGAATATATGACACACCTGCTAGATTCTTCTGAGGCAGGTGGCAATGGCCCTGCTGGGTTAGTGAAGTATGGGGGAGATCCCTCCCTGGTGGAGTGCCCAACCTGTAGTCTGTAGAGTCCTGTAGTCTGTGGAGCTGAGCTCTGCAGCAACTAGACTGGAGCAGAGGAGGAATATTTTAAACTTGCTAACACTCTACAGGTTGTTAGTCCTTCACAGGACGCCCATGGAGGGCAGAGGGCCTGTAATACAACAGTAGAAGGAAGCAGAAATGTTTCCCTTTGTAAAGATGAGTGACCGGGAAATGCTTCATTCAAGCTGCCATTGTCTACAGCTATTATAGATTTCTTTATTGTTATCAAAGCCCTGCCACCCAGGGATTTGAGGCTGAGCAATATTTCTTTTGTCCACCCCAATGGGTTTTTCCCCATTCCAGCACCTTCCCACACGATCTTCATGAGGGTGGAACAAATGACGTCCTGTTAACTCTGTAAAACCCATACTATATCTCCCACATGGCAAAGTGCTGTAGTCAGAGCTGTAATCATGGAGTCGGCTGCTGTAAGGCAGTTTTGCTTGCACCTGGCCTTAGGAACAGTAGACACCTAAGCAATAGCATCCTCTGTTATCCAGTACAAAGCTGTAACTCCAGGGAACCCTCATTTCCAGCAGTCCAGTGATCAGAAATATTGGACTAGACTAAACTGTGCTCTCTGGGTTTCATGATGGGCTTTCTGTCCTTTGCTATACTCGTGGCTTATTCCCTTCCCTGATTATAGCCCTGGTCACAGAAGGTGCAATCCAGCAGCCAGGGATCCCACCAAGGAGAAGGATTTACCTCTAAAGACTAGAGGTGGATATGCACTTGAACCCTGGATTCAAAAAGAACTGAACTTGAGTGGGCGAAGATGTCTGGATCTAGAACAAAATGTTATAATTAGGGGTCCTGTTTCTAATGATTGTGAACAAGAAACCTCACCGGGAACAGCCTTGACCTTGGGGGATCCATATCATCAGTCAGACTAACTACATGGCCTGAGCTTCTTTCCCATTTGTCTTCCATTATGCTCTTGATCCTGGCAAACCAAGGTCCCCAGCTTGTCTGCTGAGCCATCAGGGTTGACCAGTCACCAGGAGACTTTTTGATTTGTGTGTATGTTTTTCTCACCTTCAGATACCTGGTACCTGGCACATCCCCTGACAAGATTACAAGATATTCACTCTTTCAGAATTAAGGAGGGGGGGAAGAATAGGGAACAAAATGATATTTCACTCTGATTAGGACCAAGGGAAACTGGGCTCTGGCTCTAACCTTTGCCTCTTCTTCTTTTAAGAAGCACACAGCCAAGATCTATTTCAGTAATACAGCAGGATGGGACAGCAGACTCCTGGTCGCTGATGTCATACGGCTGCAGCTTCTTCACAGTGCAATGGAGATATTTGGATAAGAATATATAGTTTTTTTTTTTTAAACCATGGGGCGGGGCGGGGAGGGGGGAGGGAAGCCTTAGGCAGAAAGTTTTTCAAGCCTTTTGAGTGGCCAATTTGAGAGTGAACCTGGGCTTATCACAGCCCTGTTTCTGTGCAGTTTAGCAAGAACTGTAGGCTTTACATATTGATCTTATCAAAGTCCTCACACTCAGCTGATGATAAATAAAATAGAAAAATAACTCATTTGTAGTTACAGCCTGGAGGCATTACACAGCTCGCCGGAGGCACTCACAAGCTGAACACCAAGGACAAGCATTATTTCATCAGGAAATGGAGGTGCAGACCTCAGTGTTATCATCACACATGAGCCGGTAGGAATGAGGTCAGTTCTTTCACTTCAGCGTTCTAATGGGAGTGCACACGTCATGCCCAGTAATGAACCACACAGGGCTGGATTCTACCCCCTCTTACTCATGCTGAGAAATAGACCCCTCCAATGGGGAGGCTGTTTTCCACCGATGGGACTCCTCGCAGTGTGAGGTGCTACTCAGTGTGAACAAGGATGACAGAATCTGTCCCTTTATACATTTCCAGATACAAATATCAGCTTCCATGTATCTACCATGCAATTGAAAATTTGATTCTGGAACATTTGACCATGTAGGAAAGGGCTGAGGAAGTAGCAAGGGTCAGAGGTGGGAATGAAAGAGAACGAGGCCAGCCAACATTTCAGCTTTCCGGAACAAGGGACATAAATGTAAGGAATTAGTAATCCACCCTGTTCTGGAGGCGAGAACCGTTTGAACTGCTCTGTGTTCACTGTGGGAGTGTTAAGACTTTAACCTTCCCACCCTCACTGAAATAAAAATTCATGGGACATAGAGGAAGAAATACAGAGTGCACATTACTTCTTCTCAGCTGAAAAACACAAGGCGGGTTGGTACATTCTGAGCCCAACTAGCCATGTACAGTAGCAGATTTTCCATCTTTAAAAGCTGGGGGAAGGACTAAAGCCTCTTGAAGCAATGAAACACACAACAGTGACTATATACTTAACCTGATAATGCTTGGGAAGGGTTCAGAACTGAGTCAATTACAAGATCTCATACAGGTTTGCAGGTAAAATATGTAAAAAAATAGTTTTGGTGGAAGTGCCAGTCTTTATACAGAGACTGGAGGGAATGTCTCTCTGTGTTTGTTAGCTGATAGCTCCAAAGAGAATCTTTCCATCGACTTCAGTGGGTGTCGAATTGGGCCCTTTCCCTTCACTTGTGTCATGAATGCTGTAAATAGTCATGACAGTCTTAGCCTGGCACAGAGTTCATGGCAGTCTGTCTGGTTGTGGGTGTCTGAATGGAAGATGGAGAGCGATTCTGCTGGCTCACCTTGACAGCCATATCAGGTGGGTCTTATTAGCTGCAACATAGGAAGATAAACCCTGATAAATTTCAAGGAAAAATATGATTTTGCAGGGAGAGAACTCTAGAAACAGCCAGCTCAGAAGGAAGCTGGTGCTACAGTTTGTGTTATGAAGAAAGGAGGTGCTTCATCATAACACAAATGTGTGAACATGTGCATGCGGTGATGAGAGGGGTGGGTGGGGTTTCATTGTACATACAGAGACCCGTGGCAAATTTGGCTTCAGATCTGGGTCCGGTTCAAAGTTCAGAGGTGGCCAGGTGCTGGCTTTGGGTTAAGGTCCCCTGGTAGTTTAGATGGACTTCTCCTCATCCCAATCCTGTACTGAACAGTGAATGCAGAGGACAGTCCCATGAATGATGCAGTAGGATAGCAGCAATATCTGCTGTAGAGGCTTCCCTGGGAATATACAACAACAATGAGAACTGGGAAAGCCCTACTGGGCCATCTAGCCTGTTCCCCCTCTGTTACTAAGGGAGCTGCCATTTTCTAGCTCTGAGGCCTAGTGTTAAATGACTCAAAAGAGCTTGCCTAAGACTGGTTTGTGTAAAAATCTGTCCAGTGGGCAACTTCCAGCTGAGATCATCTCAACCAATCTCCCCAACACAGCCTGGGTGAGGGTTTCTTATCATTGCTGCCACAGAAGCACTTGCCTTCTCCTGGCTTTAAGAGGGTGCAAAGACAGGTATCATAGACTGAGCTGAATTGTAGGGAGAAGATTGTGTGTTGAGATTTAAATCCAGAACAGTTTGGTTTGCTGTGGACATAATCCAATAAAAAAAACCAAACAAATCTTGCCATTCAACACAGCTGTGGAAGCAGCAAAAAGTCTATCTTTCTCTCCCATTTTTCGGCAGTGCAGAAAAGGAACATATTTTTTCTTTACTGATGAATGCCCTAAGCTGTAGGTTTTGGAAAATGCTCATTTTTGCAGTGGCAAATTAACAAAACTTCACCATTGCCAGTATACAAACCAGCCTTACCCCATTCATTGGGCAGTGTTACACAATCAGCTGTACACCCTCTTAATGAAATAGAATAATTATAATTAATACATTGCAACAGCTTCTATACAGGGGAGATTCCCTAAAATTGAAGAGAATGGGTTGTGAAAAAGCAAATTTCTATTGAGATTATATTGAATTATATCTTGGTGATTTTTTCCCCCAGCATCATCACAGCAAAATGTCTGTACATACAGTGCTAAATGAATCTTCACGAATCCGCTCCAGAATTATTAGGCAATTAGGCTGTGTTTTATGCAGCTGTCTCTCTGAGCTCAGCATTGATGTCTTCGACATTTGGGTTTATAGCCATATAGACTTGAAATAGCTACACACCTGAAGTTGGACAATAAGGGATTCATAGGAGAGAGTTTAACAGACAACAGAAGCAGTCATCACTTGATGTCTTGGAACAGATGGTAGAATTCCGGTAAAATAATGTTCAAAGCCTGAATGTGCCATAGGCAAGAACTTACTTTGTCTCCCTCTAAATGTTTTCTTTAAATTAGTTGCAAAACATAGAAATCTTTTTCAAGGAAACATAGTAAATTAAAATCAAGATGCTGAAGCACATTGTCAGCCAGGCAACTACTGGACTGTAGCTCAAGAAAGTGTGTGGGCGCAATCCTGTTCGATACAGAGAACCCCTTGGGACGCGCTGATTGCTCTCAAGTTCCATTAAGGTCAGTGCAAATGAAGGCACTGAGCTCCTCTCAAAATCAAGCCATGAGAAAAGCGGAGCTTGAAACAGACTTTAAGTACAGTTGAGAGGCTCTTTGTCTGATATGACTGGTGATTTCAGTTTCACTCGCGATGCTTGGCTAACTTTGATTGCATTAACTGTTGTACAGGCTCAGTGTTTTGTGTGCTAATACATTCCTTTTGGTGCCCATTAATGCAATCAACCCTCTGATTTTTCTTATGTTCTGCAGATTCAAGTTCCAGCTAAAACCATTCAAATTTGTAGGGAGGTTGCCACGGTTGAGCTGGTGTGGATTCAAATAAACACTGAACTTGTTTCACACAGTGTGCTGGGGAGGACAGCGGCACCCACCAAAACACAAAGGGTTGCTGTTCATAACTGAGCTTAGCAATGGCCTGAAAAGCCTCTTCTAGTAAATCAGCCTCCCATCAACACAAGAAAAGCAAAATATACTCTGCCCAGGCCACACTCACAGTTCAGATGGAGGCACTTAGCAGAGCGAGTGCCCTGAGACTGAAATTAGACTGAATATGGTTTAAAGGATCCCAAGGGACCGTGTAAACTTTGGACCAATTTTGCTGGGAATAACAAAAGACACAATTGTGATTATATTATCTGTCTTCTTAAAAAAAAAAGATGAAATAATAGTTTATACCAGTCTCTCAGCTGCTGAATTCTTCCAGCCAGATTTTCAGAAGTGCCAGTTGGTCCAGACTCGTTGGGAGCTGCTGATACGCAGCACCTTCGAAAATGAGGAGACTCATTTGTAACTGGAGATGGAGCACAGTCAGATTCGATGAGAAGAAGACTGGATTACTTACAAGGTCTGTTTAAGTGCCCCCAGCTTTCCATCCCCCGAAAATGGCAGGAAGCTACCCAAGCAGTTCAGTGAGAGCTGCTGAGTACTATGAAAGACTGAAATAATCTGCAGCCAGCCACACATTTATGCTGAGCACTTATATAGCACTTTTCACTTGCAAAAAGCTTTACATCTGTCATTTACAATTCACATTTGTACACCGCAGATGACTGTCTTGGCATAGCTCTCGGGGCTAAGAATTAAGACTGGTCAATTCTTAGATGGGAAACCCAGAGCTCAGCAGAAAGTGGTGCTCGTAATTCAGTAGGTGGCACCAGTCCCGATGAGCTAGTAAAGAACTGATGCCTACGGAAAGTGTGAAGAGCTGAGTTCCTCACTGAGGTGCCACCTATTAGAGGATATATCAAATCAAGATCCTAAGCTGAATCTCGCTTTAGCTAGTTCACACCTACTGGGTTTTCACTTTCCATGCACAATTGTTCAAGAAAAACATTTTTTCAGGCACTTCTCCCAAGCTGCATCAAGCCAAAAACATTAACGGGATTTTATGATTAAATGATTTTTTTTTTTACATGTGGATCTGTTGCATTACGATTTCCAGAGAGGAAATGAGATCATGTGACTTAGGCCCTTTCCCTAGATATTTAAGATGAGGAGGGATACACACTTGGTCATCGAAAGCTGCTATGAAACATAGAAGGCCAAAACCTTTAAAACTGACTAGTGATTTTGGGTGCTTGAGACCCATTAAAAGGTCTGATTTTCAGAGGCTGGGTGTCCAGGTCTTTCTGGACTCTTTTAGTTTGTTTACACTAACAGAATATGGGAAAGCACAAAGTTGCAAACGGCGTGGGCATAGAAGAAAGTGAATGTAAAGGTAAAACCAGCAAATTTATGCAAGCTGGTAGCCAAACCAGAGATTTCTCATCTAAGTATAATTGAAACAATCAAAGTGTGCACGAAAATGTCCAAACTGTCAAACCAGCTGTGGAAATAGAGTCTTCAGTATAAGCAAGTCTTTTATGTATTATTCATGCCTCACAGTTCAACGTATCTACCATCTACCAGCTGCAGGAGAAAAGCCTTTTAAAAGATCCCATTTGACTCACTAAGAATTACTGGGTGCAGTGTGGGGCTGTACAGGGAATTAAACTCCTCATAGATATATTGCAAGTCTCTTATAACATGATTGCGCTTTAAACAGGCTAAATAAATATTAATAAACCATAAAGAGCATGGACTCTGTTAGAAAAGTGGAGGGTAACAGATGGTCTGTAGTTAACAATTAAATGATGTTTGGTTGAAGAGACGGGGTGATGTGACAGACGGTGAGAGCAAAGCTTGTGCTCTTTAAGAGCTATCCAGACCAGGAGATGTAAAATACTGTTACAAACTCAGGCCCATCTGCTGTTCTTTATGATATAGTATATCCTTGTATGCTTTATGTGGAAGAAAGCTTGGTTAGAACAGCCTACTGAAAGAGCTGCTGGTTTACTTTATGTTCATGACAGCGCTCTGGTTTCCTGAAACAGCCAACACACCTAGGGCCTTCAAACTGCAGCGCTGGGTGCATTAGAAATATCTGAGGGACAGACATGTCACCTGATGACATCAAAGGCCCTCTCTGGGTTATTTGCACTGAAGTGAGGGATTTGGCCAGTTCATTTCCATTTGGATAAATACCTCCATTCACAGCCATTTCCAAACTTCTGGAGTCTGCAAAACTGGGCAGCAAATCTCTCACAGAAAGGCAGCTTTTGTGAATGTCAGGCAAGTCGGTTCTGGCCCAGCTGGAGGCTCCAAGGGTTCCCTCCCTCCAAGGGAGAATAAAAAAAACAAACCCCGGCACATTCTATCATTCGACTCCAAGCCTGCAAAGAGGGTTCAGGTGTCTTGTTCAGCTAGACCAGTGGTTTTCAACCTGTGGTCCAATCAGAACACAGCTGCGCCCCTGAGGGCCATCCTGAGGGCATCCTCAGGGCCATACAGGCAGTATATATATTGCGTGGCCGCGGCCCACAATAGTAAATTGATTGAGAATCCCTGAGCTAGAGGTTTGTTCAGAGACATGTGGTTCTGCAGGGTGCAGAGTGCTTCCCTTCTTATAGCAAAGTTCCCCAGAGTTCAACAGAAAACAATGACTTTGCTATAGGTCTTTTGAGCCATCCTACAGTAGGAACAGAGACTTACATAACTGCTGTAGAATTATGCAGGATGCTTTTTAAAAAGCCTTAGAAGAATCACCTCTTCTATTAAGTTCTACAGGATTTTAGAGAAATGTAGAACTCTATTACATTTCTATGGAACCCTTTTGATTTCAGCCCTATTAAATTCCATAGATCTTTTCCTTAAGTGCTGCACGGCACGAGTACCCTTAGCACTTATGGACAAGGACACCTCGTGGATCCACAGCATTACTTGGGATCAGGCCCAACATTGCTTCTTATTTTATCCAAGCTAGTTATTTCTGTTTAGATTTGCCCCCGAAGCCCTCCCAGCATGCTGGACATTCCTGCTGCAGGGATGGTTAAATAAAGCAGTTAAAAATACCTCATTGCTAGGGAGGAGCCAGAGTGATCTCTCCCATTAGACTAGGAGACGTCTACTGTTGTAGAATGAGAGATGGTGAAGGAATAAGTGCACAGGAAATTTACTACGCTGATTGGTGTTATTTTGGAGCACTCCAGCTGAAGAGCAGCTTGATAAATGGCTCAGGTGTCCAGCTGAAAAACTTAAGCCTTGAACGCCAGCTGGGAAGCTGAAATTGTAAGTGAAAACATGGGGATTTGCTGACTAAATACTGATGTAGAAATAAGTGATGCAAAAAGTTTCCCTTCCTCCACAACTGGCTTCTCTGTTGTCCTTGGGTTTAGAACAGCGAAAAGAAGTTTTTACAGGAAGTGCTGAATAGTGGATGGTGAAAAACCAATTAAGACAGAGACAAAAGTTCCCTTCAAACAGACTGGCAAGGAAATCAGCAATAAGCAGAGCAATCCTCAAAGAAGCTTCTGAAATAAATTAAAGAGAAAAAATCCATTTACTTTGGATATTCATTTTTGTGCTTTATTCCAAAGAAATTGTTTTCATGTAAAGAGCCTAATGTAACATCATCTAAAGTATTCTGGGAAATTTGGTTTGGGGCTAATCAGATTTTCATTTTAGGTCTCTTTGGATTTGGACTCTGAGAAGGAGAAGGGGAAAAAAATCCCATCTCTTCATCTGTATTCATCAGCCTTAAGGAGACTAATTGTCTGAGCCTGCCCCAGCATGCTCCAAAATAACCACACAGTGACACTTTAAGTCCTACATTCTCAAACTGTTGCATCCTGGCACTGGAGTAGTCTGTGCTGGCAGGCCCAAGGCATTCCATGCCAAAGGTGTGTCTATGACTGTGATATTCACTCCAGATCATGCGACAAAACTAAAAGGCACTTGCACGTTCATAGAGCCATATGTGTTAACGGTCAGGGTGAATCCAATCAAACTGATGGATTGTCCTTGCTTTCTCAAAAGCCATGTTAACACTGAAGAAAGTAGGTGTCCCTGACATGATTGCAATACCTAATTCAATTTCCTCCTCTTCAGACACTCAAGAACCTCACTGCCAGTGGTATGATGCCTAGTGCTATGCTGACAGCTCCTTTGTTGGATGGATAGATATAGGGAATGGCACTTATATACAAAGTTTAAAGGTGCTTGTAGCGGGTTGGTCACCCGCTCCGGGCCTGAAAGGGTTGCAGCCAGCCCTGGGAGAGGGCTGGGGCAGTGAGCCAAAGGCTAGGCTGATGGGGAAGGCAGCCTACAGCTGGCCCTATAAAAGGCTGTGGGCCAGGAGGTCAGGCAGTTTCTCTCTAACTGTGAAGAGAGACAGGCCTGGCTGCTTGGGAGCTGAGTAAGGTACCTAGAGTGAGCAGGGCTGGGGGAGCTCCAGCCTGGAAACCCCCCAGGCTGCAGGCCTTGTTAAAGGCTGGGAAGGGTACTGGGGTTGCAGAGGTGCAGCCCAGGGTAGGCAAAGGCAGCAGGTCCAACCCCCCCCCCGCCAATGATGAATGGCTTGTACACTGCAGTCTGCCCCAGTAAGCGGGGGCTAGAGGGTGACGGCAGTAGCCATAGACTGAGGCGAGGTGGGGATAGAGGGTTGGGAGTTCCTCTGGGTGGCGAGGCCCAGAGCGTGGGTGTACTGCCAGGGGGAAGCACCCAAGATAAAGGGGCACCAGGGTCTGGGAGGGACACAGGGGCCTGAGGGAAGTGGAACACCAGCCTGCAGAGGGCACTCTGGAGGCTGGAGAGCTAATTCCCAGGACGACCAGCGGGAGGTGCTGCGCTGGCGTGTCCTGCCTCGCTACAGTGCTTTGTAAAAACTAGAGCTGGTAAAATAACGTGAGATGAATTTCTCGTGACATTTTTGTGGAAAATGTATGCGATTTGGGGGGGGGGGGGAATTTAACATTTTGGTGAAAAATTTCACTGAAATATTGAAATTAAGAAAATTCTGACCAGCTGAAATAAATGTCATAGCTAGATTAGAAAGATCATGGAAATATGTTACAACTAAGAAACAAGAAAAGAGGGTGGTATTTAAAATTCATGTCAGTTAAACATAAATGAGACAAAAGACAACACTGTCAAGCAGATATTACAAGGAAGAAAAAAAACAATATAAGCAGTCACCAGGAAAAGTTCGTAGAAAACAGAAACACCAGGTGTTAAGGTGGAGAATTTAAAGATCTATAGAAAATATTTCAGTGGCCAATAAAAGGATTCTTTAAATATATTCAGAGCTGATAGAAGTTAAGGGAAAGAAAATCGGTCTCCTAAAACTAATGATAGTAGGGTAGATGAGACAGAGAATACAGGACTGACAGTTTGGGTAACCAGTTGATTTGCATCTTTCCAACACAGGAGGATGGGAAACTGAAAAGCAGCTACTTGGTGCCCTTTGTTGTAATAGCCAACACTATTATAAGAAGGTAGATTAGACAGACTAAAATGCACCCACAAATTACAGATTCAAAAAATATCAAGGTTTTAAAAATTGGGCCCATAAAGTGTAAACTTTTTATAAAATACTTTAGACTCAGACTTGTGTGTGTCGAATTGAAAATACATGCTATTAGGTGGGATTTTTGAGGCATTTCAGTGAAGTTCTGTAACAGTGATTCACATCTTTCAGCATCCTCTACTGAGGGGTATCCATCCGTGCCTCCTCAGAAAAGCTTCTTGTTAGTTGTGGTTATGTAGGAAGTGAAATGTGTCCACACTGCACCTGAAATGCAGCTCTCTAAACTGGAAGGGTCATTTTGGTAAGCAAATCCCCAAAAGCGAGTATGCCTGCTCTTCCGGTCTCCTTGATAAATGCCTGTAGTCAGGCTTTAGACACTGCAGCATATAGCTACGTGGGCCCACTAGCTTTTTGACTGGGGGCTTCTGCGCTGCCATTGTCAGTGCAGGGGTGCTGGTACAATTTGTATCGTGGGGCTTCTCAGAGCCATTGAACCAAACTATAAACCCTGTATATGATGGAAACCACTTCAAGCCAGGGGAGCAGCAGCACCCCCCGCACCCTTAGTTCTAGCATTTTTGTGTCCGTGCTAGAAGCAGAATGATTTTCATCAGAAGGTAAAGTGGTGGGCTTGGGGTGAGCAGACAGCAAGTGTGAAAGCCCCCACCCCCATCCCAGGTTAATAGGCACCTATATAAGACAATGCCCCAAATATTGGGACTGTCCCTATAAAATCGGGACATCTGGTCACCCTAAATGGGCTGGCTACTGGTATCCTGGCGTGTGTACTGATGATCTGCCTAGCTCTGGGCTGCCATCACATTAAAGGTATTCTTGTAGTAGCTTGGGAGAAAAAATTAACATCTCAAAGAGAAATGTCACAATGATTCATTCACTGAAATGCTATGAGGTGATAGAGACATTTGGTGCAAGCGATCCAGACACTGCCATGCGTGCATGTAATGAGAAAAACCCTCAGAGGAGCTATGATTGCATAAAACATAAAGAATTGCACAGCTTCACTTAGAGCTGCAATGAGCTGCTCCTTGTTGTTCAGGAGATTAGAAACTCTGAAGTGCAAAATGGTCGGAGCAATGCAAACTCAAATGTATGCGTTGCCTCTCATTGTGGACTCGGATTGTAAGCTCTCTACTTCTCTAGCTAGACTGGATGCAGGCCCATAACTTTTTGCCTTGATGTCCCTTTGGCTAACTGAGTGCTGGGAGGATGCAGAGTAGAGAGGAGACCAATATTTCTTTTAGGGGTGAAATGAGAATATCCTGTGGGTGCTTCTTCCACATCTGACAGAAGCCAGGCAGACTGATTTACTGGGTTTATTACTTTTATTATGGGGAGTAAACAGGAAGAATTGTAATTATTAGTACATAAGCTAAATTATGACTTAACTGGCATCACTGAGCCTTGGTGGGATAAATCTCTTGACTGGAATATCAGTATAGAGGGGCCTGGCTTGTTCAGGAAGGACAGGCAGGGGAAAAAGAGGGCATGGTTGCGTTATATGCCAAGAATACATACACTTGTTCTGAGTCCAGAAGGATGAGAAGCAGACAAGTTGGAAGTCTCTGGGTGAAGATAAAAAGGGGAAAAATGGGGGTGATGTCAAGGTAGGAGTCTACTCTAGACCACCAAGTAAGGAGGAAGAGGCAGAGGAGACATTTCAAGAACAAATGACATAAATATCCCAAACACACAACCTGACAGTAATGGGGGACTTTAACTACTCAGACATCTGTTGGAAAAGTAATACGGCAAGATGCAAAATTTCCCGTAAGTTCTTGGACTGTGTTGAGGACAACTTTTTGTTTCAGAAGGTGGAGGAAGTAACTGGGGAGGGACAGGGGAGGGAGCCACTTCAGACTTGATTTGGCTAACTAGGAAGAATTGGTAGTGAACCTGAAGGTGGAAGGCGATTTGGATGAAAGTGATCATGGAATGATAGATTTCATGATTCTAAGGGAAGGAAGGAGTGAGGGCTGAATAAGGCCAATCGACTTCAAAAAAGCAGTCTTTATCAACCTCAGAGACCTGGTAGGTAAGGTCCTGTCGTGAGGCAGTGTGGCCTCCCTCCTAGCCAGAGGGGGAGGAACCACCCTCTGTGTCCCAGTGGGCGGAGCCAGGCCTGTCTCGCCCCTCCCGCCGGAAGTACATAACTGGGACAGGAAGTAGAAAGGGCGGGGTCTCCCATTCAGTTGGGGCTGAGACATCGAGGGAGGCAGATGGATTCTGCTGACACGGACCTGCCTGGACTGCCACTGGCCATCTACCCTGAAAAGATGCAGGACTCCCCGCTGATCCAGGTACACCCCAAGGGGAGGGGAGGAAATGGCCTAGGGACAGCCGACTTCAGCTGGGCTGTAGCTCCGCCTGGTCAGTGTCTTGCAGTTGGGATCCCCGCTGATCCAGTGGCGGACCATTCTGCCACTGTGAGGGCCCTGGGTTGGGGTCCGGTGGAGTAGGGTGGGCTCAGACCCCACCTGCCATCCCACTCCTGGGGTGGCAACTTCCTCTCGCCATGTCCAGTGGCCTGCGTTCATCTGTTGTCCTCCAGAGCTAGGATGTCCGACCCCTTGGGTTTGCTCTCTCTCTGCAATGAGAGACCAGAGCTCATTGACTACGGGGTTTACTCTGTGGCAGCATCAAGGACCCAGAACTAAGTGACCTCTGGGACTGCTCTGGCTCCTGCTGAAGGGACCCCAGGCCATAGCCTATGGTGTTTGCCCAGTCCCTGCTTAAGGAGCCCAAGGGCAATAGACTGTTGGCCATTCAGCCCACTCCTCAGGGCAAGGGCATACAGACTCCTGGGAGAACCTGTTTCTGCCTACGGCCTGGAGCTAATTGTCCATCTGGGAATTCATCCCCATTAGGCCAGTCGGGATACTAATGCCTAACTGTTAATTCCCCCAACAGTAGGCTGAGATCCTGATGATGTAGTGAGGTGGTGTGGCCTCCCTCCGACCCCGAGTGGGAGGGATGACCGCCACCCAAATACAGGTCCCCAGGAAGAAAATCTAAGGGAAAAAGGAGTTCAGGAGAGCTGACAGTTTCTCAAAGAGACAATATTAAAGGCAAAACAGCAAACTATCCCCATACAAAGGAAAGATACTAAGAGGCCAATATGGCTCTATCAGGAGCTCTTTAATGACCTGAAAATCAAAAAGGAACCCTACACCTAGCAAGGAACATTAAAAGCAATGAGAAGAGGTTCTATAAGTGCATTACGAGCAAGAGAAAAATGAAAAGTGTAGGTGCTCGACTTAGCAGGCAAGGAGAGCTAATAACAGAAGACATCAAGAAACCTGAGGTGTTTAATGTCTGGAACTATTTAATATTTCCATGAATGACTTAGATAATGGAGTGGAGAGTACGCTTATAAAATTTCCAGCTGAGTGGGGTTGCTAGCACTTTGGAGGATAAAATTAGAATTCAAAATGACCGTGACAAATTGGAGACTTGTTCTGAAATCAGCAAGATGACATTAAATGAAGACAAGTGCAAAGTACTACACTTAGGAAGAAAAAAATCTAATGCACAATTACAAAATGGGGAATAACTGGCTAGGCTATAGTACTACTGAAAAGGTTCTGGGGGTTATAGTGGCTCATAACATGAGTCAACAACGGGATGCAATTGCAAAAAAGGCTAATATCATTCTGAGGTGCATTAAGAGGAGTGTCATATGTACAACATGGGAGGTAACTGTCCTGCTCTGTTTGGCAATGGGCCTTAGCAGGAATACTGTTTCCAGTTCTGGGCACCACAGTTTAAGAAAGATGTGGAGATTTAGGTTAGATATTAGGAAATTCTTTCTATCTCTAAGGATAGGAAAGTTCTGAAATAGGGAGGTTGTAGAATCCCTACCATGGGAGGTTTTTAAGAACAGGTTGTAGAAACCCGTGTCAGGGATGGTCTAGGTTTACCTGGCCCTGCCTCAGTGCAAGGGCTTTAAACAGAAGATGAGTTACACTGAGGCCAGGACACTTGTATACTTGTCCTTGGGGCATGGGTGCCCTTCCTGGTGAAAACAAACATTCTGGGATAGGGGATGCCCTCAATACTCCCATGATGGAAAGGATGGCTAAAGGGATTGTATGGTCATGTTGTTAAAAGGTCCTGGGACAGCTTCCTGAGCTGCTGCGGTAACAGGTTGGATCCATGATCTTTCTCCTCACTGGGCTGAAATATTTGTTCCCCCGGTGCCTTGTAAGAAGGGGCAAGAAGGGAGGAGATTTATTTTGGGGTGGGGGGAAGGATTCCCCCCAATGTTTCCTTGTTGCTATCTCTGTTTAACAAGTTTCTCCCATGGGATGTTCCTGGCACAAAAATAAACCTTGTAATTGCTCCTCAGACGTGATGAACCCTGTAAAGAGAAAACTCTAGCAAACTCTTGCTTCCTCTTCATAAGAGGATGAGAAAACAAAAATGGCTGGAAAACACTGAGAAATAAACTTAATTGCCATCCTGCTCTTGGGTACTGCCCTTTGGTTCTTCTTGGCTTTGTATCCAAGTCATTTTGTTACATTAAATATCTTGATCACATCTCTGCTAATTACCCTCAAACTGCTGGGCCTGGTGTCTATCGCTCACTCTCTACTACTTCTCCAGTGGTCAAGTAAAAGAAACAAAGGCTGCTCTATCTCATTCTCCTTTTCACATGGCTTCTGCAAACTAGGGCTTATAAAGTGTCATCATGCATGGTGTTTCACGTTTTCCGAAACACCAGGAAACAATGAATGTGCTTGAGGGGCACTGTGGTTGGGAAGAAGAAAGACTCAATGTGTTTTTAGGGCATGGTAGTTATGAGATCCAATCAGGCACACACGCGAGTGGACTTTTATCAAATGTTCTCTAACCCGAGGTGGTGCAGCGTCAGTTTGAAATCCATGCAGGGGTCACTGTTGTTCTTCATGGTAGAATCCAGAGCTAGTTATTAAAGGGAAGTTACTTATCCTGCTGGCTCAGACCGCTGCGTACTCCGTTGAGCCAACTCTCAACACACATCTAATGGATTTGCTAGAAGCATTTTATATGGCCTCCCACTCAGCGTGTAGTCAACAGAATCTGTTTGCAAGTAATTGCTTGTATAACTAAGTTCCTAAAAGTGACTGCGCAGCGGAACCAATGTGACCTTAGGAACAAGCAGCCACCGTTTCAAATGAGCTTAGGGCTAGATTTGCATGAGATCAGTGGGCATAGTTGGGGAAAGAATTTAAAAAAGTAGCCAGCCCCTCCCATCATTCCACTTCTGGCCAGATTTCCAAGAGCACAGTACCCGATTTGCACCCAACATGCTGAACTTCTGGAACCCTGGTCCCCGTCGTGGGTGCTAGGCACTTTTGAAAACCTGGCTCCAAATGGGAGACAAAAGAAGGAGTCCTGCTAGGCACAGTCAGTCCGTGCTCTGATATCTCTGTCCTGCAGCCACCTTCCCCTTAGCAGGGGACACAGGCTGAGTAAAGCAGCTCGGATGAAACATAAGTGCCCTCAGAGTCATTTGAAGCACTGATGGAATTACCAGGGCCTTTTCTGTTGAGTGGAATAAACACTAGAGAAGTTGGAAATCTCTAGCCAAGGCATTGGGGTTGATTGTTTGTTAAAAAGCACAGAGGAGAGCTGCAAAGTGTATTTGCCCTCATGAATTGAACTGGACAGGACTCTTTAACACCTGGTTGTGATGTTATGTCTAAAATTAAATTAATTGGACCATGAAGAGACAAGAGTTTAAAAAAAACATACTAACCCAACAGAAAGGTAGTGTTGTTACCTCGCATTCAGCAAAAAAGCCTCTGACTTTGGGAACTGTAGCGTTAGTTTATTAAGGGAATCGGGGTGATTTATTTCAAAGTCTGACTTGAGTTTAAATGTGTACTAATGTCCAGATGGCCTTGAAAATGCTGATCAAAAGTTTACAATTATATATGTGCTTATATCAATGTGGATAATTACAATGAGCAAGTTTTAGGCCTTCTGGTTGAGCCTGGGCACCGGGCTTGCTCAAGGCCTATACACCACTGAAACCCCATTTACACACAGTTTTGTCAGTGGTTCATAAGCTTTCTACTGCCCCTCTCCCCACGGTACATTTCACCCTCAGTACTAATCTTACTCTAGAGGGAGGTGTCTAGAGTGAAACTGTATGCCCTTAGAGAAGAATGGATGGGCAAAGACATGAGCATTTGGTCTGAACTAAGGAATGGGAGCTAAGAACTCCTGAGTTCCTGGCTTTGAGATTGTCTCCTCTTTCTGCTCTTCAGCTAACCACCTGAAGAGCTTTGCCCTGATGGGAACATAATTAAATTATAGAATGTTAACAGAGGGTGAAATTCACCTCTACGTAGAGGGTTTGTTAGAGCTTAAGTGAGACTTTCCTAGTGCATTAGCCTTGAGTTGACCTTCTGGCTTTGGTTTATGTTTATGTCCTTCCTGTTCATCAAGAACGCTGAACATTTCATCCGCTTTGCTAGGATCCCTCCTTTAGAACGACCTTGTACGTTTTCATTCTGATATTTTAGCGTTATTAAAAACACTTCCCTGAGCTATTTGATGCAGAAAGCATCTTATAATTAAACTACCAGACTGCCTTTCCTTCCTAGTATGTAGGTGAATCCTTGAGCACAGAAAGGGACTCTTGAGAGCTAATACCGCTCAAGGTCTGCCAGGTGGGCAGCAATAGATCCAGACAGCCCAACTGGGATTTATTACCCTACTTTAGTGTCTCCTACAGACGTAAGTGACTGAATTAAGAGTGCTGAACCAAAAAAAAAAAATAAAAAATAAAAAAATTGTCCAGCACAGAAGCTGTTTCTGTAGGTGTTAGCCACTAAACAAGGTTATATTTGCTTTGTAGGTCAAACCATGACAAGGAGCAACACAGTTAAGTCAGGAGAGATGACAGGGTGTATAATAGATCTGCAATAGATTGGCTAAGTAACCTCGCGCTGAAGTCTGTTAGGTGACCCTGCCATAGGCTAGTGTACTTCAAGGTCTTATATATTGATTATGGAACAACAGAAAGGAGAGTATGTGCAGGGGGAGCGGTCATGGCTGGCCTGACAGACGTATTGTTTAACTAACTCTTGTCCACTTGACGTGACTGACAGCATAGGACAGTGTCATCATCATCAACAGCCAGCCTCATGCCTGTATTGTCACGGCTCGGTTGTCTGCCCAGCGACAGTGTTCAGGATGAGGGTTTCACTGCCCGGACCCTTGTCTACACTAGGAAAAGTACTGGTTGCTGACAGTGGATGTCCCCAGCAGGTGCAGCTGAGCAGGATTTAAGTGAAAGTGTAGGCAAGCACAGAGGGCGCTTTGCTCCCTTGCAGAAATCATGGTCAATAGCTTGTCAGCAGGGGCTAAGCTGCTCAGAGTAGGGAAGGCTTTGAAACCTACAGGAATACCAGTGTCGACTCCATGTGTATGGCAGGGAGACCTCCCCTTTCACGTCTGTCTTGCAGCAATATTTTAGCTAACCACTTTGCCTGTCAGAGCATTTGGGCGAATTTTTAAAAATTTGTCTTCTAGCATTGATATTGGATAATTGCAGATACTGGGCTAAATTAATCCCTGAGGTAACTCAAGTGAAGCCAATGGAATATCACCAGGGATTAATTTGGCCCCTGTTTTTACAGAAGAGAAGAGAGCTTGATAATACAGAAAGTATTGCTGTAGGACTGTCATTGGATACCCTTGCTAGGGTCTGAACTATTCTAAATGAGGGGGAAAGGCAAAAAGCTAACCCTTTTTTAAGCTGACATTGCTTATGTCTGGGAACGTAATTGCTAGAAGGGATACTGCTTGCTGTACTGGACATGTAGACTTTTGGGTAACAATATAATACATAGGATACTGGGCTAGATGGACCATTGGTCTGACCCAGTATGGGTGTTCTTATATTTCTGTCTTCTGACAGTAGCCAATGCCAGCTGCTTCAGAGGGAATGAATAGAACAGAGCCATTATCAAGTGAACCAGCCCAACGTCCAGTCCTAGCTTCTGGCAGTTAGAGCATGGGGTTGCATGCCTGATCATCTTGGCTAATAGCCATTGACCTATCCTCCATGAACTTATCTCATTCTTTTTTGAACCCCGTTATACTTTTGGCCTTCCCAACATCCCCTGGCAACAGGTTCCACAGGTTGGCTGTGCATTGTAGAAGTACTTTCTATTGTTGGTTTTAACCTGCTGCCTATTAATTTCATTGGGTGACTCCTGGTTCTTGTGTTATGTAAAGGAGTAAATAACACTTCCTTATTCACTTTCTTCACACCATTCACTATTTTATAGATCTCTATCATAGACCCACTTAGTCACCTCTTTTCCAAACTAAAAACTCTGCCTTTTTAATCTCTCCTCATATGGAAGCTGTTTCATATCTGTAATAAATGTTGGTGCCCTTCTCTACCTTTTCCAATTCTACATCTTTTTTGAGATGTGTCAACCAGAACTGCACACAGCATTCAAGGTGTGGGCGTACCATGGATTTACATGCTGGCATTATGATATTCTCTGTCTTATTGTCTATCCCTTTCCTAATGCTAATGGTTCCTAGCATTCCGTTAGCTTTTCTGTGTGCGCTGCCTTCTGGGGGCAGTCCAAGCAGGGTGACAGTTCACAGGTGATGGGTGCACTCGAATTACTGATGGATTTCTAGGAAGAGCCAGGTAACAGGTGATTATATCTATTCTCACGGTCGCTGTCCCAAGTGGACTGGGCTGTGGAGGAAGATATTACATCCAGCAATAAGCATTTGGACTAACAGGTTCAGCCTCTTGAGCTGTAGGCAAGCAAAGCCTCCAGGAGCAGAATTTTCATGTTGCTCTGATAAGTTGATTCCCTCTTTCCCTTCCAGGCAGAGCTGCGTTTTCCAGGCATGCTAGCAGTGTGTGTGTGGCACACACCAGGAGCAGCTGACCTGAAAGAATACTGATCTCACTTAGCTTCAGCTTAGTTGCTCACTGGATGGAAATAATTTTGGGTCATTCAATTTAAAGTTTCATTTTGAAATCTCTTGGGGAGAGATCAATCACTGGTTCTCAGGTGTGAGTGGGCTTCTACCTCTCCCTTCCCCCACTCCCAACTTCATATTTCATGGCTCGGCGCTTCAAGCTGTTATAATCAAGATTAGTTGAAGTGCAGATTACAGATCAATATATTTTGGAGAAACAACAGCACTAACGGGCACCCTCTGTAGAGATGCACCTTTCATGCTAGGGTTACGAATTTTGAACAATGGAGAAGATAGCTATCAATTAGAGAGAGTGCCATAGAAATCAGACAAGTATCTGACTGGAGAGAAACTAAAGAGAAATCCCTTGAACGTAATTGCATGATGGGTCAGACAGACCCCCAGACATAATACCTGGGCTGATGTCAGGTTTCCATTTTGCCAGCAGTTCTCAAACTGCAAGATGTGGTGAGAGCTGTGTGGAAATTGTTACAAACCTGCTACATGGGAGAGATTCAATCAAGGTTTGTGAAACTCCTGGGGATCTGAGTGATCTAGTTTCAAGTGAAGCTGGAACACCTGGTAATTCTGGGTTTAAATCATACAAAAGACTTTGGGTTTGCATATTTATTTTGAAGAAACCTTGACAATGTTGGATGAGTTTCCCTTTGAGATTTCCCTTTGAGAAACTTGAGAAAAGCTCGGCAGGAACCAGGGGTTTTGTACAGTTCTAGTCATATGTGCCAATGGCTTCAGTGGGATTGCAGAGCGGCGAACAGGGCTCTCACCCCTACTTTTTAGCTTTCCATTAAAGTGCTCCATCACTTGCCACAGGCTGCTCCCTCACCACCAGCTACATGATGAATTTGTGGAGTGCATCTGAAGAGGACCAGTATAAGTGGCTCAATACAAGGTGATGGTCTCAGAAGCCCCCTTCGGGGAGGGAGGTATTGACAGCAGCCTAAGAGTGAATGCCAAACAGACCTGGTTTTGGCAGAACCCCTGCATTCAATAGAAATGCAACATCTTTTCCTGTTACACTTCAGACCACTCTAACAACGCAAGGAGACATCATTTACCTTGTTCAGCAGAGGTCAAATGAGAACTGGGGCCACTTAGGAAAGCCCACCTAGGGACCTGGTTCACTTCTATGGAAACAGCCTGAAAATCTCACCAAGCCTGGGAGGGGTAGAGAGGAAATAAATCCTAGAAATGCAACAGAGAATGTAAAAGCAGGGGGGAAAACTGTAAGGCAGCAAGAAATATTAATTAACAAGCGCTGGTGCTGGAAACCAATTCCGAAAGCAAATCTGCTGCCAGCTAGCATACTGTTGAAGGGAAGTGATAGAAATCCTCTGAGTCTGTGCCTCCAGGAGGTGTAAATCCCACTTTACCAGCTCTCAGGCTTTACTCTGCACTTAGTCATAGCACTGACTCCCCGGGCACCCTCTCTACGGTGCAATCAACCACGTGTCTCCTGCTATTGGAGCACAAAGACAGCACAAGTCTGGCTAGCAGAATGTCACCATTTGCTTTACTAGAGGCAAAGTTTGTCCAGGATATTGCAGGAAATCGCCATCCCTGTCACCAGTAGGGTTTGCAATAATGGGTCAGGCCATAACATCCATCTAGGGCAGTATCCTGTCTCTCACAGTGGCCAGTGCCAGATGCTACAGAGGAAGGTGCCCTGAAGTGGGCAATTCTGGAAATACCTGCCAATAGGGGAAGTCTCTTCCTAACAAAGTGAGAAGGCAATTTATACCCTGAAGAAGGAGGGTTTGGATTCCTTTGAAGCCATGGCTGTCTTCAGTATCCATATAAATGTCTAATCCTTTTAAAAATGCTGCTGAGATCTCAGCCTCAGGGATATCTTGTGGCAGTGAGTTTCATGGGCTAGCAGTGGACTGTGTTAAACAGAATTAACTTTGACCAGTCGTCAATTTGCTGCCTTTGAGTTTTGCTGTTGTCCCTTTGTTTCTGCATTAGGAGAAAGGGCAAAGCAAGCGGACATGTTAATGGCCAGCAAAGATGCATGAAATCTGTCATTTGTCATTTCTGATAACTGGCCATAGCCTTTCCCAGTATGTTGTTTATTGTTCTGTGCTACACTTATTCCCAATTATGATTCATTGTAGTCCAATTAAATGCCACTTATGCTTCATTGTAGTTATCCAGTCCACTACTCTTAATTAGTTTGTAAAGTATTAAAAGTCAATTTTAAGTATTGCCAAAGGGTTTCAGTGAAATCTCAATTAGATATCTTGTGCTACCAGTATAAGCAGTAGCTCTTCGTTGCTTTCCCTAAATGCCATTTACTTCTGGAAGTTTTCACTGACTCATTTTGGCTAATATACACTTGGAGTCAGTGGGCAGCACAATGCGCTAGCAAGAAATATTTGGATCCAGTCAGTTAACTACAATGAAAACAGTGGGATGCCACTAAAGTCAATGAAATTCACTTGAAAGAGACAGGGCAATTTTTTGGCAGGGTAATAAAATTTCATGCTTCATGACCTAAACTCATCATCACAGGGGTCAGGAGGAATGTTTCCCTCCCATGTATAACATTACACATTTGGTCAGGTACTTTATGGTTTTCTGTCACTTTCCAGGCACCAACAACTGACCACTGTGGAAACAAGGACTCTGGGCTAGATATCTAAGTGCTTTGTCCTACTATAGCAAATTCTATTGTTGTTCTCAGTGTGTTCTATTAGTGGGGACCACATGCTCCAGAGATGGCTGCAGTTTGCTGGTGGATGTAGCGATACCGGTATGCACAGACTCTGCTGTGGGGGCGCAGTGGGGGTCTGTGCCGGAATAGCACCTGATAGGAAATCACCTGAGATAGGCAGAATGGCTCTGGGGGGCTGGAGGAGACAGGTTCTGCACTGAAGCAGGAGAGTATTATCCCTTCCAAAAGTTTGTTTGTTTATTTTCCAGGAAATACTATGATACCTCTGGACATTCATGTCACCTATAGTATTGTCTTGTGTCCAGTCTGAATCACGTGATTTTGTCGCACCAGCTCTGCCCATGTTCCTCACTTTTGACCGACATGACTTCTGCATTTGGAGTACTGCATATCACCTACGCAGAGAATTCCCAACATGCCAAATTGGGAGGCTTTTGCAATTGGTGGTAGATCCCCAGGCTCCATGGCCTTGGCAGATTTGAACCTGATGTCTGGAAGTGAAAGGCAGATTTGCTAATGGAGCGTCTTTTGAGTCTTTTCAGAAACAGAAAAACTTTTGCAACAATAGGAAAATGGAGTGGGGCTCAGTTTCTGGCTTTCCTGTGCACTTTCCTAACATTGTCACAGTCATAGCTATCTGGGTTTTTTTTTTACTTCAGCTCT
The DNA here is from genome assembly GCF_965140235.1 of Caretta caretta. Classification (NCBI taxonomy): domain Eukaryota; kingdom Metazoa; phylum Chordata; order Testudines; family Cheloniidae; genus Caretta; species Caretta caretta. Next base: position 20,706,853 of record NC_134223.1, read on the forward strand.
CGCTGGATTTAAATAAAACCCCCCCAATCCATGCAGAAAAGGCAGAAGACTGAAGACCTGGGAAAGCTGTGAGATTTGAATAGTCCCAGGTGACATCATTGTGCTGCGCACATTGGTCTTTGATTACTGGCTCCTGCTTTTTAACTGAGACCACAACTATGATTTATGTGTGTGATTACTAAAGTCACCTGGGCATCTTTTCCATTATTAATGCCATTGTCATTCTCTTAGGGCTTTTATGTTGAATGATGGATTGATTTGTAGCATGTTTGGTGGGACTTGGGATTTCTTCTGGAGTGATTTCTTACGCATTGAGCTTAGAAAACAGTTGAAGAAATTTGGTAAATAATTTTTGTGAAGATGATATTGAACATTCTGGAGGCTTTAGAGAAATCTCTTAGAGAAACAGGAAATGGCATCTTCTGTGGCTGACCCTCTCTGTATCAGATTGTACCTCCCCATTAGTATTAATAAATTAACAGACGTTTCTGTATACCGACACACTACACAATAGGGAGGGGATGTCCATACCATATGCTGAAAGTATTCATTAGTGCAACCTGTCTATCGAACATACATTTTCAAAAGTGTCTAGCAAAGTCATGTTGGATACTCAGTCTTTGGGTGTCCAACATAAAACATCTATTCCCTGAAAACCAGCTCCCTCTCAGCTGACTCAAGTTTGGCACCTAAAATCACTAGTCAGTTCTGAAAATTGAGGCCATCTGTATAAACACAAAAACACCTATTATGGGCCAGATTCACTGATACACTCAGGCGGTTTTGTACTGTTCTGGTGATGCAAAATAACCATCAAACCACTTTAACTAGCAGGCTGAAGCTCGGTTTATGGCTGCTTTGCACTGATAGATTGTTGTAAAGCAGTCGGGCTGTATTACTGAATATTGCCCTACATATACAGGGCAACATTTTATAATTAGTTTAAAACGTAGCAGACTCTATTCTTTGTGTGCACCACATAAGAGACCAGGCTTTCAGTATCTTGCATTTGCCATGGATTGCTTCTGCACATGAAAGTGAATGAGGGAGAAGCCATGTACAGTTGCTAAGATAGCCATCAAATGACCTTTTTCTTAAAAAGAAGTCCTCATCAAAATATACTGGTAGTGAGCTTTATTGCCATCAGTGTACAAATCTTAATAATCCAGATGTCCTCCTGTTATGTTCCCAAGTGACTGCTGGTACATCCAAAAACCTTCTGGACAGCCCCTGGTTTTCCTTTTGCATTTTCCGTTAGCTGGGATAGATTAAAAAAATAGGTTTGCATTTGTTTTGTTTTCTATTACTACCTTGAGAAAATAATTTGGTGACTAAAATTGTTGCTGATAACTGGTGTGTGTGGGTGTACCTGCTTGCCTTCAGTCAGAAACCCGTTCTCACGGCTGCGTTTGCAGAGTCTTGTCACTTTCTTGCTTATTGTAAATGCAAGGCGTTGTTGTCTTTCCCAAAGTTAAGCAGCCTCATTAGAACTCAGCCTAAGAGCTGTGTTACTGAGCTGTAAGAAGTAATCTACCTTTTCTTCCCCTGGCTTCTGAAAACTTGTCACAGTGATCCTCAAAATAAGTTCCTAGCTTCTTTCCCCCTCTGTTCTACTGCTGAGACAACCTCTAACAAGGTGGGGGAGGTGATGTCTTTTATTGGACCAACTTCTGTTGGTGAGAGGGACAAGCATTGGAGCTTCTTCAGCTCTGTGTAAGCTCGAACACTTGTCTCTCTCATGAACAGTAGCTGGCCCAATAGAAGACATGACCTCCCCCACCTTGTCTCTCTAATCTCCTGGGACCAACATGACCACAACAACACTGCATACAACTACCTATAACAGAGAGAGTACTCAGTGCAGTTTAGTTTCATTTACTCTGCTGGGCACAATTTCCTTTCAACAACCATCTCAATGATATCCATAGCTTACACTCAGCTTACCTGGGAAGTTTACTATCTATTTGTTTACTAGCAAAGCCCAAACTCCTGCAATGTTTTTTGTTTGTTTGAGAGCTTTAAGCAAGCTCCATCAGTTACCCAAGACAGTTAGATTTCCTGCCCAGTGTGGCATGTTGCATCCACTGGGATGCCTTCACATCATCACCATTTCCAATGAGACAGCATTTACCAGAATTGCAGTTAAAGTAACAGGAGCGGCATACACAGGAATTCTACATTTTGCATGACATCATTTAAAAGCTTAGAAATGCAGGGCACCATGTACTTTTTCCTTTGCCAGTTTCACCTTTTAGACAAAAATTTTCTAGTTCTGGGCCAAAGGTCTTCTGTTGTCAGAAAGTAAACACCTCATTGGATCAGCTCTTTAGCTAGAGTAAACTAGAATGGCTCCATGGAAGTCACTCCCAATAAATTTGGGTCCCAGGTTACTGGGAACCCTTCATTAACAGACCACTGAAAAGTTGAATACTAAAGGAAAGGACAATCAGCTTACTGGATATGCTCAGCATGTCCATAGACAGAGAAAGTGACAGTCCTACCCCAAGGAGCAATCTACCAGCCTGCCACGTCTTGGCTGCAGTCTCTACATTGGTTGTTCCCCTGTCCTGCTCTGGAGCGTGGAATGGATCTTTCCAGGCTATGACACCTTTTAGTATCACGTGTGAGGAATGGGGCAGAGAAGACGCTGAATATGGATATGTCTAGATGACCATGGGGGAATGTTGCTATATTTTTATTGTCTGCAAACAGCACCTGCTGGCATTAGACAGAGAGCACCACAGCTATCCGGGTGCTGTTCCTGGCTCTGCCTCTGATCTATCGCAAGTCCTTTCGTCTCTTTGGGCCTCGATTTCCCTCCCACCTTTTGTCTGTCTCATCTATTTAGACTGCAAACTCTTTGGGGCAGGGGCTGCCTCTTATGGAGTGTTTTTACAACACCCAGCACAGTAAGGCCTGGATCTTAGCTGGGGTATCTAGCCACTAATGTGACTTAAATAAGCAGGCCACACATAGCACCATGAATACGGTGCTCCTATGAATGACAGCATAGCAGAGCCTGTCCAGTGGGATGGGTTTGGCCAGCCAGATATTCTCCAGCCCTGAACTGCCCCGTTTATAATGTTCCCCAGGCATTTCACTGGGAGCTGTGTTGAAGAGCTGACCTTGCTGACCCCATCCCTAAGATGCAGTGTACAAGGAAGTCCAGCAATGCAGATGCGTGGGCAAAGCCTCAGGGCTAGCCTGGTCAGAACACAGGAAGCTGGCCTCTCATGACAGATGCCTAAAACGCAGTATCAAAAGGCAGCAGAAGCAGCAGCTGGGAATGGAGATAGAGCATGGGTGATTAAATGTTAACAGCTGCCCTGGGAGCAACCCTCAGTTGTCCTGGGAGTCTGTTTGGAGACTGGAAGCCCATGAAGGAGGCTATTTATTTAGCTTTAAACACCAGAACAGTCTTGCCTTGGCGACCTTTTCAAGGCACTCAGACCCTCTACGGTATCTCTGAATTACTGACTGCAAACAGCAACATTCTCACTTCATTTATCTGCAGTGGCTGATTTGCTATAATTTCTTCTTGCTGTGTCGAGAGGAGGGGGGCGAGGTGGGAGTGAAAGCGTGCATTTCATTCAGGACTTCAGAATCGGAGAATCAAATCTAGATTCATTACTGCTAAAGTGGATGGAGTTTCACCTCTCAGAGCTAAAGGGTAAATCTATTTCTTCTGAGAAATTACATTTATTACCACCATGCTTGAAAAGTATATCAGCTATCAGGAGTCTCAAAGAGGAAAAAAAACACCCTGATGCTGTGAAATGTATGTAGCCAAACTAAAAAAATAAACCAGTACAGAACATTATACAGACAGCCCCACAAAGCCTAGAGAGAAGGCTCACACACGCCCAGGGCCAGTTACCTACACTTCTGGGATAACCAGTCTGCCAACATCTGTCACTTTCTAAATGTTACTATTTAATTATTTATAGGTTTCACATTTTACCTGTCCCCTCCCAGAATCTCTGCTGCACCAACGATCACTTTGTAGAGCTTTCAGCCCTGGGAAGAACACACAGAATCGAAAAGGTAAAACTGATGTCCAGCTTGAGGTTCTGGACCTTCAGCCTATCCCGCCAAAGCTAGCGGTTTCTCCAGAGACATAAACCGGGGCAACCTGACTCCACTTCTGCTTAGCTTGGAGTGAAATCATTTTAGGAAAACTGCCTCCCTGAGGAATAAAGCTGCAGCAATAGCTGGGACTGATTGGTGCCCACTAATTGGACTATGAACTTGCTCAGAAGGTAGAAGCTGCTAGTAGGGCATGAACCCTATTGTGTTTAGAGGGAACTGTAGGGAAAACAATAAATCTCATGCTGCATTTTTCTCCATTAATGTAACAAAATGTCTTTCTGCACCTCCTGCGTTGCTTCTCAATTGGAAACAACAGGGGTCTCACCATGCAGCGGAGGAAATTTATTATGAAACCTGATTCATAACCATCCATCCATGTTCCTCCTAAAATCATTTGTGGTTTCACACCACAAGGGTGTTAATTTGGGTAGCTGCTTTTGATTTAAAGCTTGACATTTCTATCTGGTGCCAGCCCTGCATGGGGTAGAGGGGACCCCACTGGAGACTAACAGATATTAATGGTATTTGCAATGCAAACCAGCCTGGGGTTTGTTTCTGCATGGCTTGTTTTTGTTTTACTTTACAGCAGGAGATACTCAAACGCGGGTCTATCCAAAGTCACCTTCAACAGAGGTTGAGTTATTCTTTAGAAAAGAGCAGGGGAGCAGCAGTCTGCTCCATTTTATAAGGCACAGTGGCCTACAGATACTACAGCTCACAGCCTTCATTGCCGCTTGTTACACCCTTCTCCAAGCAATGACTGTTGGGCTCAGGATGGCACAATGCCTGCTGGGATTTGTAGTCTCCAAAGGACACATTGGCCTGCAAGAGGAGAGATTGATTCTAAGCTATCTAGTTGAGCCACAATTTGGCCCACTTTGTTTATGCAAAAAGCAGCTTTTAATAATGGGAAAGCTTGTAAAATGTTGACAATGCATCTTTATTCCTCATCACCTCTTATCTTCTACTTTGTTTGGTTAGGAAAGGTAAAAAAACCTCTTTTCTTTTTCAGCATCCAGGTTATTAGAGAAATAAAATATTCTGCAGATCAGTTGATTCATGAACTATTAAATGCCCCTTGAGCCAGTCTGCAGAAGAACTGGCTGATACATAAATGGGATGGGTATTCTACAGGGCTCCCTGCCTTCAGCAGCCTCCAGGATCAGATGAATATTACACATATTTTTGAGGCGTTTGCCTTTCATGTAAGCAGAACTTTCCCTTTCTTAATTTAATTTCATCCCCTCTTGATACACTGCTTTGTGCCTCCCTAAATCACCCTTGCTTTGTTGTGATGCACATTATCTACCCCCTGCCCTTTACCCTGATGATTGGTAAGGAAAACATTAGCAATATTTTATTCAGATTTGTGGATCTTTTATGCCTTTGGAGTGAACCACCAAATAGAATCATTCGAGGTTGCCCTGAAGAACGCTTTCCATTCATGGGGTTTGCACCCTTCAAATATTTGCAGACTCACAACTTCCCCTGGCCAACATGAGCATATTCCCCTCTTTTAGTCTTTCCTCATAATTCAGGTCTTCCACCTCATCTCCTCTTAATGTTGTGGCTTTTCTCTGAATTGCCTTTGATCTGTCACTATCTTTCTGGTGCCAGGATGTGCAGAACTGAACACACTATTACCTGTGTGGGCGCACCAGAGCTCCATAGAGGGCTCCTGATGTATGATCTGATCCTATAGCTGTGAATAGCATTGACCATTTCTGCTGCCATCACACTGCATACCCATGTCAAGTTTACTGTCTCTTTTAGCATTATTGATTCCCAGGCTTCTTCCTCCTACCACTTGTTTTGTGCTTATTGACTCAAGTTTACTGGATTTGTCAGTCTCTGTAGGAATTACTATTATTATTTATTTGTATTATCATAATGCCTAGGAGCTGCCAGCATGGACCAGGACCCCATTGTGCTAGGAGCTGTACAGACACAGAAGAGTAACGGATATTTTTACATGCTATCTGTGAGCCAGATTTCCAAACACCTGGCCATGAACACCCTATGCCTAAATGGGAAACGAGCTGCTTGGCCTCACCTTTCTGGATTCTGATGCCACATCCATCAGCATGGCTTTGGGGTGAAACCTAAGAGATAATCACTGTTCCAGGAGTTGGTATGTATGGCTTATGTTCAGCTGAATCATTTCCACATACCCACTGAGACCAGGATATGTCTACATGGTAATAAGAGACCCACAGCATCACTGTGCGGGCCCACGTCTGCTGGCTCAGGCTCTGGGGCTAACAATGGCACTGTAGACATTTGGGCTAGGGCGGGAGCCCGGACTCTGAAACCCTGTGAGGGGGGTGGGTCTCAGAGCCCAGACTCCAGTTAATCGCTCATGGGGATTGTCAGGACTTAGCTGCATACCTGAGACAGAGTCCTGACAATATGTTACTTACGAACAGCGGGAGCTGAAGAGGCAGAATGGAGAAGGGAAGAGAGACCAAAACTGGCATGAACTGGCCCCAATTTTTGGTAGCCTCAGTAGGCTACACAGGCTGAACTCCTGCCCTGCCTTAGGAATGCTTCCCCCAGGCTCAAGGCGTGCGGCGTTGCCTGGGGCGTGGTGTTTTAGGGGGCATCGGCACCACGGCTGCACAGGGCTGCCATCCTGGCATTTGGGAGTTTAGCTGGGCTTTCGCTGGCCAGAGCAATAAAGGTGACAGTGGCGATCCTTACGGTGCAGTCTAGGTACTTTGATTTAAGGAGCTCCTGGTAATGAAGGTCACAAGAGGAAGCAGTAGACCAAATGCTGCGTATTAGCAAGAAGATTACAAATCTCAGCATCGCAGCGTGGAGCCTGGGTCTGTATTAGTATCTCAGGACTCAGATACATTAGATACATGATTTTGTGGGGACTGGGGGTAAAATGTGGCCACACATTTTGTGGCAACTTGGCTCAGGGATTTGAAAGGGGAACGTGCTGGAAAGGGGAACGTTCCATGCAAGTGGGGGGGCTGCATAGCAGAGAGCGAGCCGGTGGAAAGAGAATGCCCTGCCAGCTTCACTGACATGCCTGTATGGGTCACCACACCAGACAGATGAAAAGCCCAACAAGAATTAACAATGGCTTTTTCCTTTACTGCAAAACCTCATCGCATTTCAGAGAGACTCAGGATGTGTGAGGAGCTGAATTGGTGCTAAAACCTTCAGTGCGTCTAGAAGGGCTGGGTGCTTCATGTGTAATTTCAGAAGTAGAAGACAAGCCTCTGAGTGCCAAGTGCCCAGCAAACCTTATGCCAAAGGTCTTCATTTCCCAGATTTTCAAGGCCTGCTTATTCACACCTCAGGGCAGCACCCTCTTGGTGGAGTTCCTTCTCCTCCTATTTCACACAACTCCCCCCAGCCCCTTTAACAAGTCTGTTTTAGTGGGAGGGGGTAATTTTCAGGGGGTCAGTTTGTTCTTATGGCTGGGGCTAAAACCGCTGCTCATTTGGCTAACTGACATGGAAGGCCTGGTTAGGGGCAAGGCAAGGATATCCTCAGCTAAGTCTATATGGTATTGTCGTGGCTACCCTTCATAAACCAGCCAGTGTGGGCAGGTCCCCACTGCTTGTGTACAACCGTGGGACAAGAAGCCAGCCTGGGAAGAACCCACACCACACCTGTGCAGTCGCAGAGCAAGAGGCCAACAGCTGCACACCTCTGCTGCTTGTATGCAACCATGCAACAACAAACCCGCATGTTTGAGCCCTCACCACTGATGTGCAACCTTACAAAAACAAGTCAGCATCTTCAGCAGCCCCCACAACACACGAGCATCACTACAAAAAGAAGCCAGCTTGGACACTCACCTCCGAAGGGAGAAAATTAACTAGGGTTGAATTTCAATGTCATGCTTCGAAGGAGTGATTATAAATGATGATGCAGGGAAAAAAGATGATTTTTTAAAATGATGAAAAATAATCTCTGAAGTTCCCTTTTTAACATAATTTAAATACAGCTTCACTGTGAACATCTCTATGCATGTCCAAAATCATTTGTTAGAACAGCTTATAAAGGCTATCACTTCAAATGCTGATGAGTAGCTGTCTCACAGTCATGTCTCTTAATGTTTGTATAAATGCTCCTCACTTGATCTTACTTTTATTAGGGAGCTGAGAAATTTCAGCAGCAGAAAAATCCCCTTTAGGGGAACAAAACAACAACTAAAAAGATAAAGCAATTTCCAGCTCTGATGGAAGATATATCCTTTTTCTGCTCATTATAAAATACTTATTATCTCCCTTTATCTCCAAGCCAACAGTGTTATTTCAATTTAACAGTGTTTGAGAAATGCAAGGAAATATAATAATAGGGCCATAGATGCACTATTTAATGTCAGAATGACAGATGCTTCAATTAGGCAGACAGGGCTATTTTTCCCAAAAATAGATAAAGATGAAATTTTTATAAGATTGTGCTGTTTGTGTTTATGGTACTGCACTGTTATAAGCTTCCATTACAACATAAATTAAAATAAAACCTCCTATTTCAATGGAAGCCTAAATAGGTTTTCCAATAATTTTGCAGCTCATAAAAGCATTTTATCCAAAAGCTACCCTCCTCTTCCCTCTATTGCACTGACTTATTGCCGTCTGTATCATTGGAACTGGAAGGTGTATGGTGCTTGTGACTGTGAAATGTAAACCTGTTTTTTTACGGGGGATTCAAATCCCTCTCCTCAGTTTACAGGGTGCGAGCTAATTAGCTTCACCCTTCACCAGCATGGTTTAGTGCACTGCTCCCTCCTGTGAGCTAGGGGCATATCAAAGAGAGCCAAGATGGTAGAGCAACGATCACATGGAATCTTGTCTGTTACTTTGGCATCTCTGAGATAAATTACCAGGACCGCTGTTGCATTTTTCCTTCTGCAGAGTCAGGCTTTTGGACTTGGACTTAGAGCGGGTCAAAAAGCCCAAGGGACTGCTAGCAAACATTTCACACACACTTTTAGTTTGTTTCTTTCTTGATTTTTCGTTTCAGCCTGCTCTATTCAGAACTGTCCTAGAGTTAAGGCTAGATGGGACAAGATCATCTCGTCTGACCTCCTGTATGTCACAGGCCACCAACATCCCCCAGTGCCCACACACTAAACCTGACAACGGAAAGGAGACCAAAGAATTAGAGCCAACAGGGGAGTAGACTGTCTGTGTCACCACCAGGAGGGACCAGGTGCACCAGTGCTTGAGCCCCCTGCAATGGCAGGGAAAGTATTAAGTGAGTTATAGTCAGATAATCCTGGCAAGTGATGTGCACCCCCATGGTGCAGAGGGAGGCAAATCCCCCACTCCCAAGGTCACTGCCAATCTGACCTGGGGAGAATTCCTTCCCAACACCACATAGGGTGATCAGTTGGACCCTGAGCCAGCCCAGCACCTGAGAGAGAGCCCTGGCCCTTCCCATCCAATATCCCATCTCTAGCTGTGGCCATCCCCAATGCTTCAGAGGAAGGAGATAAAAAAATACATTGGGGGCAAAAATCCCTTCCTGACCCCAACCAGTGGCCAGCTGAAACCCTGAAGCATGAGCTTTGGTAACATAACACATCAACCAGAAGTGAGCCCCCAGGCTGTTGAGCCCTGCCCCCCACCATCACAAGCAACCCCATCACACAGTCGCACTCATAAATTTGTCCAGCTCGTTCTTAAAACTAAGTTGTTTGTCCCCACAACTCCTTTTGGGAGGCTGTTCCAAAACCTCATGCCTCTTAGAAACTTTCTTCTAATTTCCAGCCTGGATTCATTTTTGGCCAGTTTATTTCCATTTGTTCTTGTGCCAGCTTTGTCTTTTATCTTAAATAGCTTTTCACCCTCCCTAGTGTTTATCTGCTTGGTGTATTTATACAGAGCAATCAGAGCCTGTCTCAGCGTTCTTTTTTTTTTTCTAGATTAAACAAGACAAGCTCTTGTGGGCTCTTCTCCATCCCCCTGATCATCCTTGTCACTCTTCTCTGCACCTGTTCCACTTTAAATTCATCTTATTTGAACACAGGGGACCAGAATGATCCCTTCTCAACCCTTTTGTGTGACCTCTTCTTGGGTGTCCTGTGGCAGGCTCCCAGGAACAACGTTTGCCTTGCAGATTTTTCTCTTGATAAATAAAACTCACTGCTGTACAGGGCCGCTCAGCACAAGGCCTAGCCACCACCTCAGCTCACTTAGGACCCCGGTGATACACAGGACTCCTACATGCTCTCCTCTCAGGGTAAATTCACCTTATGTTAGTACAGTGAAACCTGCAGCAAGGACCCTGGGGCTTTGTTTTTCTCTCGCTGGCACCAGTGTTTAAACCAGCAGCAGCCCAACTGAGACACATGGAAGGACACAGATGTAAAATATATAAGTGAAAGGGGATTCAGAATTCCTACCTCCACCAGGCAACCCCCTGTTTTCAAGGACCCCGGGTTTTCAGTACAATTTGGTTTAACCTGGGGTTAAAGAACCTCCTCTACTCGGCACTGGACTGTTGCTGATTGTATTTGGTCTCCTCCGCCTTTTCTGGGGGTGGGGTCTGGGTGTGTGTCAGCTCATTCCACCGCTCATTTTTCTCCCTGGAGCTGTTGAGAAGGCATAGTCATTTTTGTTCAGCATTGCTCCCCTTGGTTGGGGGGTGGAAGAGCTGATTTGGGGGACCAATCCTGCAAGGTGCGGGGCACACCTCAGTTGCCATTGAATTCAGTGGATACTTGGATGCTTTGCAGCCTCTGGGCCTCAAGCTCCTGATGGGCAGTGAGACCACTCTGCAGGGTCACAAATGTGTGGCAGGCAAAGTTGTAGTCACACCCTGCCTGTTCAGTACTTTCTGTTAACGAGGTACCTAGACCTGAGCAGAGAGATCCAGAAAAATACGGGCAGCAATCTGGAAGCTGAATCACTGGTGATCTGTTGCAGTCCTCATTACCAGAGAGCCAGTTCAAACAACTCCTCACCACGCAAGCTGCAATTTCTCAGAATGTGTTTCAGAGCATTGCTGAATGCCTGCTAATGTTTGTGTTTAACCACGTCTGTCTACCAACACATCTAGTGGGATTCTATTTAATTTCCCTCTTCAAACAGTGCATCTGCTTAATGTAAACCAATTAGACAGTTTCTCCTTCTAGGAAACCATGAGGCATAATCAAGAAAATGCAATTTGTTTGCCTTTCACAAATACATATTTTAACACAACCGCAGGAAAATGGATTTCTGTGGAGCCACAAAAACAACATAAAGCACATTAAAGCAAGCATGTGCTGTGTATATATGGTCTCATTTAAGCCCAGGAAGGTCAGGAAATGCCAGCTTGGACCTGGGAATCCAAGTTCGCATTGACACTATACTACTAAAGTAAACAGGGTCTGATCAACATGCAGGGACCTTCACTGACACATCTGTGACTGCTGGCCAGAGGGGACCATTAGAAACTTACACTACATGCTCCCTCTTTCCAAGATAAAGCATTATGTTCTCCTGAGGCCTTGTTTACACACCATCTGGCACCGGTTTAGTTAAACTGGTGCAGCCCCTATGGGAACACATTTATTTTGGTCTAAGAGGGGCGTCTTCCAGTTTATCTTATTTTGATTCCGTTTAAGTTGAATGGGAATCAGTTTAAGCCCCTCTTAAACTGAAATAAGAGCGTCCACACAGTTCAGTTAAACCAGTGCGACTCTGCATATAATCTAGCCCTGAGCGTCCACCCCCTGCTGGGTCAATGAATGAACGTCCCAGCTCAGATTCCTCATTTTGGAAAATCAGTGTGTTGAGGCAGAGGCAGCTGCACGTGGGATGCAGGGTGGTTAATGGACTGGAAGGCAGTGCCAAGAAGTCTGATAGAACATGCCAGCCAGCAGCCAGTCCTGCATCAATTTAAACTAAAAAATGTCCACGTAGGTGACTATTTACCCCTGCATGAAAACCAAACGGAACTGGATTGTTATCTCCCAATTCAGAAGCCTTGCCAGAGTTTGGAGTTGTTTTTATGATCAGAATGGAATAACAATGCTATTCCCCAGACAGACTCCCATGCCCATTGTCTCTGACTCTTGTCATCAGTCTTAGCTCACTGGTGCTGTGCACGTTCCTGGGAGGTTGTTGAAATAAAAGCGTGATACCCTGGAGAGTTGGTAAAAGATTGGGATTTGTTTTCTGGCTGCATGCACTTGACATGGCTCAGAGTTGCCAGAGGCTAATATCTCTTTGTCATATGCCCCGGTCAGTGTGCTGTTACTGTTATCATGTCAGGCAGCCCCTTCCTTGCTAGTTGCATTTGAGGAATTCTTGGAGTACTCAGTATGTCTATGAGTAAACTCCAATTGCAGGCAGTGACCCAAGTTGTCAGTTGATCATGAGCTTCGGGCCGAGAGGCTACAGAACACACAAGTACCCGCAGAATTCAATGGCAACTGAGCTGTGTTTGGTGCCTGTAGGATTGGGCCCCAGGTTCTCAAGGACGCTGGTGTAGCTTTATTCTGAGTCGCTGGATGAGACGGATTCTGTTTGTTCTCGAACGACAGTAAAGACCCCTGGTGTTCCTGCACACTACCCTGCCAGCGTTGTATGGGGTGTGCCATTTGCTGCTTAGCTGCTCCTCTCCATTGCTCAGGGGCTGTTTTTCAGTGGTGCTCATCATGCGTAATGACATCTTCACAATGTGCCCACTGCTGGTTCTGTATCCTGTTTAGGACTTTCCTGTTGTACAGAAGCCAGCTGTCTATATAATCACTTGAGAAGTAGTCACAAAGCTCTCTCATCTGATATTTTGCGCAGTGTGAGGGCAAAGGTGAGGGAAGCTAAGACTTGGATTAGACACCAGGGCCATCTCTGAATCACCCTGAGGCCATACACATGAGTTATTGAAAATAACTGTCACTCAGCCAGTATTTCCTCCTAGCTTCCCTCAGTGGATTATTCCTGTAACACAAAAAGAAAAGGAGTACTTGTGGCACCTTAGAGACTAACCAATTTATAAGGTGCCACAAGTACTCCTTTTCTTTTTGCGAATACAGACTAACACGGCTGTTACTCTGAATCCTGTAACACAGCTGCTTTACAGCTGTATAACATTTGAGGGCTGATTTGTTTCCCCAGCTATTTTTCTTACTTTGCCGTTGGTTAACATTGGTCAGGACCTTGTAGTGGCCCATAGCTTTGAGTTTCTTTTCTTTTTAGTTATACGAGTGACCTCTTTAAGGCTTTGCAGAATTTATACTAATCTTATCTGCTAATGACTTCTCTTTTTCCCCTTTTATTTTATCCAAGATTATCTGTCTTGGCCGATTGTGAAGTGTTCTCAAAGGATGTTATTAAGAATTTGTTATTCCTCCTTTTGCAACTGCAAGACAAAAAGCATTACTGAAGGCATGGTACTGTAGCTGACACTTATCAACCAGTAGCCAAGTCTCTTTGACTGAATATTTTGTGTTCTTCGTTTCGGCTTTTGGGCTATTATATGTGAAATAAACACTGCTCAAAAAATCATTTAGTACAAAGGGTTGCCGATAGTCAGAGAGAAAGTGAGCAGGATCATATTAAGCTGTCATCCTGAAACATCAAAGAGCATAGCAAGTGCTGAACATAAATGGCTGCCTCTAGTCTTCAGGCACAGAGACATATCTGCACTAAGTACTTATTACGAAGGATTTGTTTTAAGTATAATTAATATGATCTCGTCATTGGAGAGCGTAGTCTAGTGGTTAGAGTAGGGGGATGTTAGACTGGTTGTCAAACTTGGATTCCTTTTTTCCCTTTGCTGCATCACTCTAGGCAAGTCACTTCACTTCTGTATGGCGCAGTTTACTCCCCTATTAAAGATATGGAGATATTGCTACTTACCTACATATATACAGCGATGAGCTGCCAAAATCTTAACAACGGGTTCCCTCCTCACCCCACAAGGGGCTCGTTGCCCACCCCCGCCCCCCGGGACTCCTGCCCTATCCAACCCCCCCACGTTTCTTGACCCCCCCCCCCGCCAGGACCTCCTCCCCATCCACCCCCGTCCCCTGTCCCCTGACTGCCCCCAGAACTGGGCAGGAGGGTCTCGTGGGCCACCGTAGTGGGTGCCCACCCCACCCCTAAGAACCAGAGGGACCTGCCAGGGGGCGAGGTGGGGAGTCCCGGCAGGGCTTACCTGGGGCAGCTCCCAGGAAGCATCCGGCAGGTCCCTCTGGCTCCTAGGGGTGGGGGAGCGTAGCTAGGGGGGGGCAGGGGGAGCGGCTGCTCCCCCACTGATCACATCAAAAGTGGCGCCTTAGGCGCTGACTCCGTGGGTGCGCCAGTAAAATTTGGTGGGTGCAGAGCACTCACCGGCAGCTCCCCGCCCTAGGCCCGGCCCCAGCTCACCTCACCTCCGCTCCGCCTCCTCCCCTGAACCTGCCGCCCCGCTCTGCTTCTCCGCGCCCCCCGGGCGTCCTGCGAATCAGCTGTTCAGCGGGAAGCCGGGGGGTGGGGCGGAGAAGCAGAGCGGGGCGGCGCGTTCAGGGGAGGAGGCGGAGGCAGAGTGGAGGGAGGTGAGCTAGGGCCGGGGATGGGGCGGGGAGCTGCCGGTGGGTGCTCTTCACCCACCAAATTTTCCCCTTGTGTGCTCCAGGGCTGGAGCACCCGTGGAGTTGGCGCCTAAAGCGACACTTTTGGCCAGTTAAATTTAGAAGCCCTTTTAGAACCGGTTCTCCCTCGCGGAACAACCAGTTCTAAAAGGGCTTCTAAATTTAACAACCGGTTCCAGCGAACCGGTGCGAACTGGCTCCAGCTCACCACTGCATATATGGGTTTAAGACCTACTCACTTACTCACAAACATTTTCCCAAATTAGACAGGCTTTAACTTGGCTTGTTCAATGCTATATTATTTTCTGTTCATCGACATTCAAAATTTTGTTTCTATGATACTTGTGAAAAGAGAATTTCAGGTCTGATGCTGAGGGTCATTTATTCAAGCAACAAAATGTGTTTTGTGGTATAGTAAACTTAATTCTGAGCAGAAATGGCAGTACTGTATAAAGGTTAGCCCAGAGGTAATTCCATGCAACTCAGCGGACCAGTCACAAAGCCTGAATGGTGAATTTCCAATATGGATTAATTAGCTGAATAAGCCTCATGAATGATCCACAGGCTCCAGTATATTCATAAAAAAATGTTTGACAAATAATTTCAAATAATAATCAATCACCATATGATACTACAGGCAATAACTTTGTAAGATACATGAAAGATGCTGATGACACTTACTATAGAGTTTACTTTAGATGCCTCCTGGTAAATTTCTTCTTCAAGATGTGCATAACCTATCTGGGAGCCCTTGAAATTCCTGGAGGTCTCATCTTTTTATCTCTGCTAAATTCTATGGCATATGTGTAGAGTAACTAGGTCAAGGAATAGTCAACAGAAAAAATATGTCTGTATTTACTCAGGAATTATATATGTAGCTTGAATTGTGCATGAATTTTAAAAAGTCAACAATAGATACATAATAAACATTTCATGTTTGCCAGTTATTTTAATGGTGGCAATCTAGCCAGCTGGATTGTTCCACAGGAGTTTAAGTACAGGACAAGCTTCCTGACTTTCAGCATAATTGCTGCAGAAGAAAATACTTGCAAATGGAAATCAGAGCTGACACCAGATTACAATCTGGCCTTGAGAATTGCCTGGTGAACTTTGTAGTCAGGTGGTGTGCAGGAGAAAGTTAATGCTTTTTAGCAGAGCAACACAAACAATATGAAATAATGTATAGTCAGAGCCAGACTGGAGCAGTGAACTGCACTGAAGCACATAAAAGAATCAGATTTTCCATAAATGAAAATGCTATCTCAGGCTATGTCACAGCCGCTCCATTCCTTCCAGGTTGCAGCCTTTTGCACCTACAGGGTGGATGGCTCCAAGATAACCAGGCACAGGGTTGACACTTGAAAAGGAGCTTGCCTATCTCACTAGCTCAGTGATGTGCTGGACCCGGCTCCTGGGAGTCTGTCATTAACATTCCACCAGCCTGCTGGGATGGTTTTTCTGTACATGATGTGATTTCCCTATGCCGTCTCTGGATACTGCACAATCAAGCTTGTAATTGGGCTGGCCAGCTCCTGTGTGCCCCCTGGTGGCCTAGGGGCATGCTACAGGTAGCCTGCCTCAGTTTCCCCTCAGACTGTTCAAATAAAACTTCCCTTCAGATGTTTCCTTGGTCAAAAATACCCCTTCTTGGGGACTAGGTTTATTAATAGAAAATAAACAGCAAATAAAACTCAAAGTCGCCAAACAAAGTCAATTCCTAAGGCCACACAAAGCAAGCTTTCTCTTCCTCCTCCCAAGCCTTTCTGCGTGGGGTCTTTGCAGTCTCTCCCCCCTGCTTTGACAGGGTCTCTCTCAGGCCTCCCTGCTCTCAGGTCCCTGCAGGAGCTGGTCCTCACTCTCCTCAGACTTGACCACAACTTCCTGAGCTTTCCCCCTTCACTGCAGCCACCTGCTGCCCTGTCTAGGGAATTACCTGACTCAACCCAGGTGTGCCTTATTCTGTACTAGGGGTTGACTAGCCCCAACCCCCCAGCCTTTAAGGGGTGAGCCACCCTTTTACAAACCCCTTTGGCCAGCACCCACACAGCTGACATCGCTAACGTTGGGTTGGGCGGGGGCGCCGTCGGACCGAACTGAAGAGGAGCAGAGGGGCTGGCACTGCAGGGGGGGCGGTGGTGGCGTGGTGAGAGATGGCACAGAGGTGACTGAGCCAGGATGGCTAGAGGTGTTGTGAGTAGAGGGTATGGGCAGGCATTTCTTCATGGAAGCACTTTCCCGCCAGGGGCTGGAGATGGACTGGTCCAAGTGCGTTTCTGGGATCTTGGTACTTCACTAACCCCTGACAACAAACCGTGAATGGGATGCCCCAAAAGGGAAAAGGGGGATGGAGAACGAGATGTCAAAGAGACATTTGTCCATCGGACCCTCACATTGTCAGGTGGGGAAACTGAGGCAAAGGTCTATTGCCCAAGGTACTCTGGGGTGGTTATTTTACTTACTATTCATGCTGATTTATTGTGTTGTGTTTTCCTAGTTCATACTGTGTTTCTTGTTTTATACATAGACTCGTGCTCACGAGAGGTTTTATTACATAGACTCACCCTGTGAAGGGTGCCGATGGGAGGGGTTTCGTTTTCCCAGGTTTCTGAGTGGGGAGGTATGTATCCTGCATACCAGGAAAGCAGCTCGTTAAATATTTGTTACCATTCCTGCACCTGCCTGGAATGGTACTCAGCCAAAAGGATGTGGCTCCTTTCAAACAGCACTGTTGAGTTCAGACAAGCACTGTGACCTGAACATAGGTTGTAGGCAATGCTGCTGCTCCGAGACAGAGGGCCATATTCTGATCTCAGTTGCATAAGTCTTGTGTAACTCCAGTGATGTCAAAACAGTTAGAGTGGGGTAAATTAGAGGATTCAGCTGAGCACTTATTTCACTACAAGCTTTTATTCTCATTATTAATAATATTAAAATAGCATTTATAGTACTGACTCCCAAAACAGGCAAATACATCATCTTTGCTCCATGGCTTAGGCAATGCTAAAGGTCAGTTGGTGCACAAAATAAATCAGTTTCTCCAGCCCATAGACTCAGTTAGTGTGCCATATTTGAACTGATATATTGCATTGTGCAATACTGTGTGTTTGCTTTCTGAATAGTTTGCCTGGCATATTGATATTATTTATGGTTTCGTTCTGACTTTAATTGTTTCAACCTTGTATATTTTAGTCATTTAATCTGTATTTGATTTGTCATAAAGTGCCCAGATACTGTGGTAACTATGCATTATAAAAATATTTATTATTATACTTCAAGCAAAACAAGCATTACTTTAATTTATTTGTTAATCACTTTTCAAATTCTAAGGAAACATCTGTGCAGATTTGCAATTAAAGTGGCATATAGCTGCAGAAAGATATCCCCAGACTTTCTGTAAATAGACCCTGAGTTTATTCTGTATTTTTTTCAATATTCCTGAACAATTATAATCCTTTCCCTTTGTTGTAGACCATTAGCTGTCATATCCCATAGGACTGACTTATTTAACCAACAGGATTTAATTACTCAAAAGCGAGACCTTTTCTTTTTCGAACTTGTCAGCCAGCGAATAATTCAGTTAGGGGCGAGTCTTTCTCCCAGTGAAGTTCCAGAGCAAAGGTTCCATTGACTTCTGTAGGTCATAAATCAGGCCATTAGGCACACTGGGAGCCTGACAAGTCTGTGCCTCCATAGAATCATAGACTATCAGGGTTGGAAGGGACCTCAGGAGGTCATCTAGTCCAACCCCCTGCTCAAAGCAGGACCAATCCCCAACTAAATCATCCCAGCCAGGGCTTTGTCAAGCCTGACCTTAAAAACTTCTAAGAAAGGAGTTTCCACCACCTCCCTAGGTAACGCATTCCAGTGTTTCACCACCCTTCTAGTAAAGAAGTTTTTCCTAATATCCAACCTAAACCTCCCCCACTGCAACTTGAGACCATTACTCCTCATTCTGTCATCAGCTACCATGGAGAACGATCCTCTTTGGAACCCCCTTTCAGGTAGTTGAAAGAAGCTATCAACTCCCCCCGCATTCTTCTCTTCCGCAGACTAAACAAACCCAGTTCCCTGAGCCTCTCCTCATAAGTCATGTGTTCCAGTCCCCTAATCATTTTTGTTGCCCTCCGCTGGATGTTTTCCAATTTTTCCACATCCTTCTTGTAGTGTGGGGCCCCAAACTGGACACAGTACTCCAGATGAGGCCTCACCAATGTCGAATAGAGGGGAACGATCACATCCGTCGATCTGCTGGCAATGCCCCTACTTATACATCCCAAAATGCCCTTGGCCTTCTTGGCATCAAGGGCACACTGTTGACTCATATCCAGCTTCTCGTCCACTGTAACCCCTAGGTCCTTTTCTGCAGAACTGCTGCCTAGCTATTCGATCCCTAGTCTGTAGCAGTTCATGGGATTCTTCCGTCCTAAGTGCAGGACTCTGCACTTGTCCTTGTTGAACCTCATCAGATTTCTTTTGGCCCAATCCTCTAATTTGTCTAGGGCCCTCTGTATCCTATTCCTACCCTCAAGCGTATCTACCTCTCCTCCCAGTTTAGTGTCATCTGCAAACTTGCTGAGGGTGCAATCCACACCATCTTCCAGATCGTTAATGAAGATATTGAACAAAACTGGCCCGAGGGCCGACCCTTGGGGCACTCCACTTGATACCGGCTGCCAGCTAGACATAGAGCCATTGATCACTACCCATTGAGCCCTACAATCTAGCCAGCTTTCTATCCACCTTATCGTTCATTCATCCAGCCCATACTTCTTTAACTTACTGGCAAGAATACTGTGGGAGACCGTGTCAAACGCTTTGCTAAAGTCAAGGAACAACATGTCCACTGCTTTCCCTTCATCCACAGAGCCAGTTATCTCATCATAGAAAGCAATTAGATTAGTCAGGCATGACTTGCCCTTGGTGAATCCATGCTGACTGTTCCTGATCACCTTCCTCTCCTCTAAGTGCTTCAGAATTGATTCCTTGAGGATCTGCTCCATGATTTTTCCAGCGACTGAGGTGAGGCTGACTGGCCTGTAGTTCCCAGGATCCTCCTTCTTCCCTTTTTTTAAAGATGGGCACTACATTAGCCTTTTTCCAGTCGTCCGGGACCTTCCCCGATTGCCATGAGTTTTCAAAGATAATGGCCAATGGCTCCATCATTTGAATAAACTGCTTGGAAAAGAAGAAAAATTTGTTTCTGAGTTGGAAACATTGTTTCATGATAGCTGCAATCCTGTAAAATGCTCAGCACTCCATAGCTCCCACTGATTTCGGGGCACTTTGCAGGATCTGGATGATTATGTCAAATAGGAGTTAATTAGATTTTCTACTGGTAATTCTGCTCATTTTCCCTCCTGGCTGTTTTGTAAGGAGGCAGCAGTTGGAGTTCTAACACTGTCCAGAACTATGGAGAATGTGTTTGCTGGAAGACCTCACAAGGTGAGTGGCAGAGTGCCAGAGATGCAGCATAGCATTAGCTGCCAAATGGGACTTTTCTTTTGAACCTTACCCAAGAAACCCAAAGTGCTACAGAATGTAATCTAGATCATTTTGTAGCCTTTCATTTTAATCATACAAAGGTCAACTGCCATTACATTTACAAAAAACACAGCAGGGTTGACTTAGTTTTTACTTTAGGTACATATCAAACTGCTAATAATTGGATCCCATTGCTAGTGAATAAAATTCTGGGGGAGGCTTGTTTTCTTTAGTTTAAAAGACCAGGGCAGATTTAACCACATCTGAGACTAGGATGGTCATAGTTTGGAGTATGCAGCATCAAATGCAGACTTCCTTGGCACCTGGCTTGGTAGGAGCTCTGCTCAGCTGGGATCTCTCTTTCTAGACCATGCAGAGGTTAGGAAGAAAGTTGCTAGGTTTTTTTTGAGAAGAAAAAAGTTTGATCAGTAGCTGTAGTGTGTGGGCCAAACTCACCTGTCGGTCACTGGTTTCAACGGAATTGGACCCGGGGTGCTGAGACAAATCTGGCCAAGCAAATTTTCCAAATGACTCACCCGCAATGCGCACTGTGAAAGCTTAGTCTGGTGCCTCCTGTGCTGTGTTGTTTATACTGGACGACAGGACGGGTCAGGGGATTGCTGACGTTACACAGAGCTTTTCACTTCCAGGCCGTTGGTCCAGATCCTGCCTGCCAGGTCTCTAGAATTAGCTGACTAAGCTGTTAGTGCCACTGGGTACGATTTTCAGGGCTCTCGGGATCTCTGGGGCCACCTTAACGTCTCTGGAATAGAAACAAGGCCTGGGCGTTCGACAGCCTGTGAGCGTTCTAGACACTCACACGCTTTGCACTTCTTCAGCCAGGTGGCAGCTCCGTCAGATGGCTGAACGGCTGTTTGGAAAGCCAGTGGGGGTCTAAGCATGGGATAAATGTGATACTTTGAAATCACTGGTACATGACACAGTTAGCCAGCTTTAGGTGAGATAACATCGCGCAGGGAATACAGTTCAATGCCAAGCAAATCACTTCATCTGAAAAAGAGCCCTCTAAACTTTTCAGTGCATCATACTAGGGACTTACCTGAGTAATGTAAATGCCCATTATTAATATAGATATACGTTAGCATCACTAAGGACGCTGCTTGATTTTAGGAGAGTGACCTAAAAAGCCATTTTGCTAGTCATGCTGCTCAGCAAATGCTGGCTTTCAAACCCCAATTCTTGCCTTTTTCAGTAAAAAGACTCCCTCGTCTCTCCCACCAGGGTGACTTACCATAGTAACCAGACAAATGTAGAGGCTCTTTTTGCCAAGCCTTGTTCCTAACCCGAGGGGTGGCATTACTGTATTTCGTTATAATCACACACTGCTCCCATTGCCTTGATTTATAAATAATATTTATCACTCTGAGTCCACTTTAAGTTCATCATCTTTAGTCCCCATCACTGTGTGACAGGACACAGATATTCAATAGATGTTTTAATTCTCAGGAGGAGGAGCAAGATTAACAAGTAATGCTTTAAATACATCACCTACTGAGGGACTGCAGTGCTATTGACAACTATAAGAAAGGCATTTTTCCCCTTTCAGTCCAGTGAGATCTTGCCTTATAACAGAGCCATAGAGATTTAGGGGCCCTTGGAATGTTGTTAACTCCGTGGATGAGATATTAGCTTAAGTTGTCCTATCTTAGAAGAGAAGAGCAGAAGAAAGGGAGATCAATAAAAGATGCCTCTATGAAATTGAGTGTGGTCTTGCTAGAGGGAGCAAACCATCCCCATCCAAGAATTTATCTTGCTGACAAACTGAAAGTACAAACAATTCTACACCACTCAGAAGTGAGTCAACTTACTGCTATAATTCTTCTACCATAAACCCTCTGCGATACTCACTTGCAGAATATAAATTAACTAAAAACATGGAGAGTAGGCAGATGCTGCTGATAAAAGTCTTTTTGACGTGAGCTTGGATGATAGAAAAATTGCTTTGATTTCCCCCCCCCCCCCATTCACAGCAATTGAAATGTTAGAGGAAAACGTGAATCCATCTTGTTGGTTAGCTGAGAAATCAGCCCTCCTCCCCTCTCCATCTCAGACTTCTGATGTGCTAGATCCTACTTCCTTAGTTCACTCTGTTTAGGGTTAGCTAGTAAAATTCACAGGTGATTAGGGAGGGGCCAACCTCACAGAGTTCTGGGAAGCACCAAGAAACTTCTCTAACTTTTCAGACCCTTTGGAGTTTTCAGTACTAGTTGGGGAGCCTGTTGTGGCTAGTGTTCATCACTGTGGTGTCTGAGCTCCTATGAACGGGGCAGGAAGGATAGTCCCGTGGCTAAAACTCAGCTGGGAATACAGCCCAGATATTATGATTCCCAGTCCTGAGCCCCAGACTGCTTTTGTGTGCTTGGCAGGCCATTTAAACACTCAGTGCCTCAGTTTCCTCACTTGCAAAAAGGGAATAATGGTCCCTGACCTACCTTGCTGGGGTGTTCATTCATTTCTGGGAAGAGCTTTGAGATCCCTGTCTGCAAGGTGCTATTGCAGTGCAAAGAAAGCACTGCTTTTATTTCTTGCTTGCATTCAGGCATATCCTTGTATGGTCATAGAGGCGGTGACCTCAGGACAGGCTTTTATTACTGTATTTTTGCACCTCTTTTTCCAGTGTCTGAACCGGAGGGGGAGAGAATTTTGTTTGAATGTTTCAGAACCTTAGAAGAAGGTTTGGTTTGGACGTGGTTCCAGAAGTGCAAGGGAGAGGTGAGGACAGAAGGCTCACCCAGCTCACCAACACGGCTCCCCTGTTAATGAGAACTTTGAGTCCTCCGCACAGTGGCAGCTGAACTCAACACGCAAAATTCTCACAGAGCGATTGGCAGGGAGTTTGGACTGCTGGTCAGTGGCAGTATTTCCTTCAGGCCCGAACACACTGGAACATCACTTTGCTCTGGCACTGACATCTGCCACAGCAACTCCTGGATTTCAGCCCAGAAGCCAGCCCTTAATTGACTGAAGCATCTCTTTAAAGATGGGATGAGCCACCGCTGGTGGGCTGCAGTAATGGCTTGAGTCACAGCTGAGAGGAAGCGTGTGTACTCTCTTGTGAATGCCCAGTGCCAGCTGGCTGTCTCGGGAGAAAGCATGATGACTTTCTTGGCATAGATCTCACACAGATACTGCCTGAGTATATGGAAAGGGACAGCTTTTTGCAGTGCCAAGTCTCCCTCGGACTACTGCCACCTGTAATTGATTCTCCTGGTGTATTCTTGGGGCAACTCACTGTTTAGCTTGAGGCCAGGACACTGCCCAGTCAGCATGCCAGTTAGTTAAAAAACAAAGCCTGGGTTTCCATCAAGGCCTGTGTTTGCCAGATCTCCGCTCTGTGACAAACATGCCAGCTAGAATGCATTCTAACCACGCAGGGTTTGATTTGTGTTGCACAGCACCATAATGGTTGAGAAAGCATGTGACAAACTGAATGCCACTCCTGGGTTGTGTGATCATCACGTGATGATCCGCCATACACACTGTACCTCTGATGATTGGAGATGGACATTTCACTCTGGACTATAGGAAAGGAGTTTAACTCTGAACTTCTGATTGTAGTTGAGAACTATATGAGTTTTCAAATGAAACTCAGGAGCCTCTGTTGTTTCTGAGCCTCATCCAGACAAAACGTGACCCCACAACAGAACAGGCTTTGGAAATAAGTATTGTCACACGCTGTATGAAAAATATCTGTATTATTTCCCTGCCAGCAGACTGAATTCAAATGACACTCATTAGGCAGAATACTATGAATTGAAAAAACCTAGAAGTGCTGGGGGCAAAAACCGACAGATGAGCTTGTTCTTTGAAAAAGTTGAAGGCCAGATGCAAACTAAGTTAGATGGGACTAATTAATGGCTGACAGCTCAGTAGTCAGCTTTCAATTTGTCTGGATATCAAAAATATATATTTTATTATAATTTTTTTAAGTAGAAAAACTATGAAAGGAGAGTGTTTCTCTTGCATTTGGTTAAATCTTGTTTATCTCCAACATGCTCAGCAACATCTCTCGCATCACTGTGTCCTCTGTAACTACCAGCTGTTTTGAGAAGCTCTGCAAATTATGAATAAGTAATTAAAACTCAGCACCTACCAGCCCATCAGCATATTAAAGGGACTATCAAGATAAATGGCTCCGACTCTTACCTTCCTCCTAATTAAGCTTTAAAATGTCACAAATTCATCATATCTGGTAAAAAAACCCAACAACTTTTTTGAGAGCATCAAGCTTTGATCATCTACTGAACTGTTTTTTCTGAGTCTTCAGAGTGCATGGAGTTCTAAGATGCTGTTCAAAAAACTGTTTTATTCATGATAGACCCTGTGCTAAGCTTCCCAAAATGCCATGTGTCATTTGCCATTTGAAACGGAATGTATATTTATAATCCGCCAGCATCCTCAGGACCAAAATTATAAATTCTGTGTTACATTTTAGCAGTTTTATCCCAGTTCTCAAACGTAATACATTTGCTAATAATAAATATATAATGCCATTGGTGTTTCCAAGAGCGACCTCTGGGTATATGAAAGATGGCTTAATTACAAGGAAATCACTGTTGATAGATTGTAACATGCTGTCTGCGCTTTAAATCGAACTAAGCACCTTGACCTGGTGGATGGAGTTTACAGTATATATTTTCTTGCACAGGATAGTATCAAATTGGCTCTACCATGTATGGAATCTATTAGCTTTCTCTCTACCCCTTTCCTTCACGTCCCGTGAAACATGCCTGCTAATTAGCAGCTTCATAGGAAGGTGAAAAATGCTTCCAACCTAACATTCCTCCTGAATATAACAAACAGAGTTAAATTTTGCCCCTGTGCAAGCAGCCATCATGAAGCCCATGCCCCACTTAAATCTTATGTTGAGGGATTAAGTGGGATTTGTTGCTGGGGTTTCCAATGGAGTCAAAGAGTGTTAGGTGCCTGAATCTCATTGAAATCAATGGGATTTGGGGCCTAACTCCTTTAGGTGCCTGGGAAGAACCCAGCCATTGCGCGGCGTGGGATTTGTGCCAGCTCTGTGCACGGAAGTGAATTTGTTGTTGCCCTTAAACGCTACCCGTTCCTTTGAGACGCTTCGGAGGCTACCAAGATGTCAGCAGTACGCCCAGGTGAGTTTACGACCCTGTCCCCTCTGGAACTGCTAACCCCACTGAAGACACTGACACTCTCCTTATCCTCGCATGCAGGGACCCCAAACCCCAGGGTTGTGGCAGGTCTTGCACAGGTGCACAACGGCACCTTCACCCCCTCTCTCATAGCTCCTGCATCTACACAAGGTGGACTGAGTTTACCGCTAGCATGCATGCGCCTAGCACAGTCAAACCTGGGAGATTTGTCCTTCTCTCTTTGTTTCTCTTTCATTTCGGTTGCATGTTCCCTTTTCCACCTCTTCCTCAGGGCTATAACTGAGTAGACACCAAAACACAGTGGATTTGTTTGGACCAGGCAGATAGGGCTACAAGCATTTTTTGCTTTAGTCTGTTCTAGTCAGGTTCTCATACTGGAATCATCAGGGTAAGTCCTGATTCAGCATGTGTTTAAACATTTTATTGAATCTGGGCCTTCGCTCCTTCCAAAATGCAGTAAGCACTGTGAATAACATCTGTCATGTGTGATTTCTTTGCAAATTACGGAGGGAAACTTGTACATGGATTTATAATTTTATACTACAAGATGAGTTTTCATTTGTGAAGGCAGGTCAAGAAGTGTGCCTTGCACTTGACTGGAAGCTGACTTTTGTTAGCTGTTACTTTAGGGCTTTTTTTGCCCATCGATGTTACCTTTATCTAAAAGCAAAGGAAAGAAATTGTCCCAAAATACATGTTCTATTTTGTAACATAAAACTCACTGAGGAGTATTGCAAGTACTGACAGGGGAAAGATGATACTTTCCAAAACTTAGGCACAAAATATTTCACATCTTAACAAACTTTTTATTATTGCTTTCTTATTGAAACGTTTTATGACTTACACTCAGTTCAACTCCCTCCTTTTTATTAACACAATCAAATGTATTTCTTACTTTCCTCCACCAACCAATATAAAATAAACGCCTACAAACACCTAAGATAAGAGAGGTGCATTTACCTTCATTCATTGATTTCCATGCCCCACGCTGCATGTCTGGAGTTATCTATAATCTTTCATATCTGGGATCTAAACTGTTTTCTAATATTATTTAGAAACAGTCTCCATATATCATCAATTGCCTCTATTTTGCTTTCAAGCCCATAAATCACCTTTTCTTAAACTGGAATATTTCTATCACCCTCCAGCTCTGATGTGCCAGATATCTTTTCGGTGCTTGGCTATAATCTGTTTTGCTACCATCAGACTAAAGTAACCTGTTTAGCCTTTTCATAGGAGACGCTTATTGGTTTCAACGGATATCATTCCAAAATCACTTTAGACTCCCCAAAATATATCGCCATAGTCTCCTATAGGTTTCTAGCATCTCCAGTGTAGATTATTAAGGTCAGCATATTTTGTAACAAGACAGCCTTCCCCCATTTTCTGAACCAGACTGGGTTTAATTCAGGCCTCCTTCCCCATATGTGCTTTAAATATGAAGGGCTGGATCTCATCTGGTGTAGAGCGGCATAGCTGTAGTGACTTGAATGGTACAATGCTGATGTACACAGGCTGATGATCTGAACCACTGAGGGCTTAGCAACCAGTCTGAGAGGAGGTTAGGATCGAGAAGAACATAAATGTACTTCATGCGTTTCCCCCCACAGCAGAGTGGATAAAATCTGTAGTAAATGAACCTATTATACCAGCTTCTGGTTATTTTGTCTCAATATTTACTTCAAGAGCCCTGTGCAAAATATTGTGTGCATAGCAGAGATAAACCTGATGGTGAACTAATTAGAAATCATTTTTGTTGGCAGAAAAATTGTATAAGGGAGAATTTACTAAAACTACTGCTGTGGTTAACTGAGTGTAATAGGCAAATTCAACAATGAAAATATAACTGCTCTGCAGAATCCCTGGGATGAGATAGCGTAATTCTGGAAATGGAGCCGGTGACAAATACTGTTTAAAGTTCACTTAAGGCTCCTGTCATTCTGCAGGGCTCTAAAATTGCAAATAGACTGCACTTGATTTCTAAGGGATGAACAAGGCAGAAATTCATAGTCACCAGGGATGGTTTTGTGTTACAGTCAACACCGCTTACAATAGCTGGAAAACGTCCGTTTTCAGAATATACTTTGGCTCAGATCCCTCATTTGTTGTAAAGCGGTGTGGCTTCACTGAAGTCAGTGGAAATATGCTGATTTACACCTGCTGAGAATCTGGCCCTGCATTTCCGCTTACCTCCTCATGACCTCATATGCACCCACTAGAGTATTAGGGTCTGTGTCTTTAAAGGCTGAGCTTCATAGAGCTCTGCCCAGACTCTCTGGGAAGCTCAGCCCTTAAAGGCACAGCCCACCACACCCACCAATCCATAATCACCAGTGGGTCCACTCAGAGCTGCCTTCAGTGCAAAACATCTTCTGCTCCCTCTGTAGGGGAATAAGAATTTGTCCCTTTAGGGAAGCTGTAGTTCAGCGTAAGTCTTCCAGGAGGTTATATCTTCTCACTCTTACAGTGATGGGGTATTTTTCTATTAGTCGCACACATTAAGAGTGTTATCCTTTCCAAAGGGCTTGATGAATGGTGTGTATCTATTCACTTAGAACGTTGCCTACTGGGACAGAGTTCGGAGGGGCATGTCATGGTCTCAGGAGATGCCCACCATACCATCTTACTCCAGTAGACTTCAGCGCAGCACAGTCGGGCTGGACTGGTGGTCAGTTGAGACTAATGCTCACAGTGCTAAAATATGCCTGATTAACAGTCCCCACCTCCTGTTTGTTGATGTGTGTGATCTGTTATGTCACATAGGACAGAGACAGTCTTGGTTTGCCTGTTTGCACTGCACTTAGCAGAATGGGACTGTCGTAATATAAATGAAAAAGAAGAATGGATGATACACAACGTAAGAAAGCAACGTCGAACAGTTGCAGTTCCAGTCTTTCTTTACATTTTCACGGCTTCCTTAAAGGATGGATTAAAATTCTCTTAAAGCCAGTTATTATTGGAACCTCGTTGGGCAGCAATGCATACAAAAACATTCCACCACTGGATGCACATACATAAACCCCTTTGGCCTGGCTGCATCTGAGAGCAGTTTGTCTTATTGAATGATACTTTCCATAAAGCTTTTTGCATCTTTATTTCCAAAATCAGACAGCAATTAGGAAATCTCCAAATATATGGAGAATATAGGTTCTCTGTCCCCGAAAAAATGGCAGCTGTTTCCACAGATTGCTTTTGCCTCTTCCAGCATGTTTCCTTTGCTCTCCCTCCTGGTGGGTGCAGTGAAAAGAAACATGTGCACAGAGCAGTATGATCATACGCTGGATCAGACTGGCTTTCTGAGAGCTGCCGTTGGGAGGCCTAGGAGAGAGGGTTTTCAGAATAAACATGCTGCAGCTGTTTATACATTGTTTCCTATTACAAGCTTGTTTGGAACTCACTTTTGAAAGAACCAATGCCAGTGTTGCTACAGCAAAAGAGCTGGCAAGAAAAGGCACAATTGTCACAGAAAACCAGGTGGTCAAGCCATCCGTAGCCTGACTTCCTGCCATTCAGCTGAAAAGGAGTTGAAATTTCCCTTTGGCCTTCATAGTAAGTCAGTGCGCAACTTGTGTACAACTGTGGCAAGATCAGAGTTCCCATGTATGTGTGGAGTTCCCCTGGCACTTGGCAACATGTTAGGTATCTCAAATCATTATTGTCATATGGAGCTGCAGTGGAAATAGCTAAAGGATATAGTGAGCGAGACCAACTAAAGAACTAGAAAAAAAGAACAGGAGGATTTGTGGCACCTTAGAGACTAACCAATTGATTTGAGCATAAGCTTTCGTGAGCTACAGCTCACTTCATCAGATGCATTCAGTGGAAAATACAGTGAGGAGATTTAATTACACACAGAACATGAAAAAATGGGTGTTATCATACATACTGTAAGGAGAGTGATCACTTAAGATGAGCTATTACCAGC
The DNA here is from genome assembly GCF_965140235.1 of Caretta caretta. Taxonomy (NCBI): domain Eukaryota; kingdom Metazoa; phylum Chordata; order Testudines; family Cheloniidae; genus Caretta; species Caretta caretta. The sequence continues at coordinate 20,736,029 of NC_134223.1, forward strand.
AGGAGAGCAGCCGGGGAGGGGAGGGGGGGAGAACTAGAGTAAATTCTGCGGCCTCCCAGGTCTTGCTGTTGTTACGTTACATAGCATGACTATTCCAAACTTGTGGGGCTGAACCTCAGATCTTTTCCAAAAGCATAGGCCCCAGCCCCTTGAGTTTAAGGGGGAATCTTTCCCATAGCAGTTTAAGGGTTATAGACTAGTGCTGCTTGAATTGTTTGTTGCAAATCATTTATCCAAGGGATTTTGGAGTTTTTCTTCAAATAAATGATATGCAAGTACATTTTTCTGTTTTCCCGCCAGCTCTATAGATTGAATATTAGTCTGCAAATAATATGAACTTCTACCAAGCTCTGAATAATTCAGTCACAAATAATTGTTTTTTCCATTATTTGACCCAACAACAGGGTCGAGCAGAGTCCTGATTCCCCTCAGTAGAGGGCAACAGTACACATACAGACTAGCCATTCCATCATAGTAGCTTGTGTTTCTTCGCTAATAAACTCCACAGATATCTGCATTCACCAGAAGCACCACTTATCTTTTAAAACTAGGAGGGGCAGTGCCTTTTCCACCAAGGAATGGCAGCATTAACAGCTCACACGGTACCAGTAGGAATCTCCAAGTCAGCAATTTAAGGTTAGAGACTGAAAGGTGTCCCAAGTTAAAAAGATGCAATTTAAATGCAATTTTCAGAGCTTTCCTGCTAGTGAACTAACCTCAGCAAACATCCATTCTTTTTGAACAAATGTTTACTTGCTTTATTTCAGGAGTAATAATTATGGATGAGCAAACATTTTGGTAGATTCCTTCTTAGTACATTGCTGGTTATGTATGTGCCCAGGCTGGGGTGACTGCTACTATACTTGAAAGACTACAGCTTGGAGTAAGCTCTTCAGAACAGACATGATCAAGTGCTACATTAGATCTAGGTTTCACGGAGCCAAAGGTTGAATTGAAATTAGAGGTAATTTGAATTAATTACACCATTAACAACTACTCTTGAAAGGTCTCAAAGACCAGAACCCTCAGCTTCAGCAATTAGCTCTGCAATTGCTGGGAAGCAAAATCCTTCAGTGAATACTTTCTGAAATTCTGATGTCCATTTCTGGACAGTGTGTAAAATGTTCACGGTGGTAATTCTAACCGGCCGCCGACCCCCACAAAAGGTAACACGATCAGAATACGAGACCAAAAACAACCCATGCTGATAGGTGATGAGGTCAGACATTAATAATTGGCTCTGGGGGCTCACACAGAGTAAACTGAACAGCAACAACAAAAGTAGCTGCCCAGCAAGGATGTCAAAAAGCAGAGCTGTGGCCAGGTGTGTCTGGCAGTGTTCTGGCCATTGCTGTCAGACGTGTCCCAGTCACTCCCCCGCTCACGAGCTTCACTTTTCCTTGTGAAACTGAATACTGGCTCCCTTCACTAGCACCTTCCGCCTTTGGACCTCAAAGTGCTTCGCATCTATTCACAGCCATGTTCTCAGCGGGTAACAGGCCTGGCAATCCGTGGAGCTTTGCTGATTGATACCCGCTGAGCTTCTAGGCCCAAGGCAGTGGCGTAGCCAGGTGGAGAAAACAGGGGAGTGGAAATAAAAAAGGCTCCCCGCCACTGCAATGCCGCCGAAGACCGGAGCGAGTGAAGGACCCGACGCCCAAGACCCGTATGATATGAATATAGGAATTTCAAAATGGGAAGTGCCTACATGGCATTCCGTACCTCTGGACCATTCCCTGAGTCAATGCTGATTGTCATTAAAAATTTTGGGGGCTTCCCAGGGACTCTATTATTATCATTATGTTATTTCTTGTGGTGCTAGTTACGCAATTCTCCATTGATTTTGCTCAGAGGCTTTGGAGATGCACTAGCATGTTACTGATTAGTTTTCCAAACCAGATTACTTTGTCTGGTATTTTTTCCCTGATTCTCTAAGCTCTCATTGAAACCAAACACAGATTTAAAAATAAACCTGGGGTGTTGTAAAAGTATGAGAGAGTTTTTGAAATTGTCTTTTGTGCGTGACAGCACGTTTCCCTGTAGAAATTGAAGCAATTGTGTCTTGGCTGTAATTGCAGAACTTTCCTATGAGCCTCTGAAGTATTAAGATTCAAGTGTATTATTGCAGAAATTTACCATGGAAGTAGTATATTACTCTGCACTCCTTGAGTATTACCAAGAGTTGGCAGAATTGTAATATTATTCTTGAAAGTCCATGGGAATAAAAACAGATGATTTTTCTCATCAAAATTTAGCTCATTGCAAAGCTGAGTGGTTCATGAATAAACCTCTGATCTCTATCTCAGTCTAGTTCAAACTAGTCTTTCCACACCTTGCTTCGGAACAGGATGTACGACTGATGATTCATAGAATGGTCAGGCTAGGTTTTTTGGCTTGGGTTTAAGAAATATTTTAAAGAAATCTGGGCCATACTGTTTAGAAACTTGAAAACAGAGGTCAGGGGAGAAAGAATGTGTTTCTTTAAAAGCAAATCTACCCTTCCCAACCTGTCTTTCGCCATCCAAAGCCTTATCTCAGCCAATTTCTCTGACACCACTTGACATCACCAAAGCTGAACTTCTGATCTTTCCTCCCCAACCTTCTCCTCTCTCACTTGCCCTGTTACTTGGGAACACACTTTCATTCCCACTGTCACCAAGCCCATAGCCTGAAAATCATTTTTGACTCCTCCATTTGACTGTGTTTCTGTATGTGTTTGTTCAGAGCTTGGCATATCTCTTTGTTCTGTGTTTGAACAGCACTTACCATGATGGGGTCCTGTCCATATCTAGGACTCCTAGGTGCTACATTAATTATAATTATGATTAATTAATAATAATAATTTTGGGCCTTATTGCAATAGAAGTAAATACCAATAAAGGGAATGGTTTGTTCTTTCGGTGCTTCTTTTATAACAGGTGCTCCCAGCCAGTCTTCAAAATCTCTACAGGGCATGAACTTAGTTTTCCTTCTGCTTCATAACTTTGGGGCACAATGGGTATCCAGTGTTTTAACAATTACATACAGGAAGCAGAGGAGACTAGGTGCAGAGATTCTTAGTATTTCTTAATTAGAATCCAATGAGAGTTTTGCCATTGACTTAGATGAGGCCAAGATTTCACCCCCAGATTAGTTGTTTGAACGTATGGGCTGAGAAATATCATCACCACTGCCTTATAAAATATTGACACTGAGACACAGAGAAGGAAAGTGATTTGCTCACAGAAGATGCAGGAATCTAGCCCTCCTGACTCCCTGTCGTGTGCTTCAAACTCTGGGCTGCTCTCCCTCCCATTATCTGTTAGTATATAGGTCTGTTTGTTAGCCTGGGATAGAATTTTGGGTTTGATTTTTTGATACTCTTATATACAAAGACACTGTGATGTTGCTTCTGCCTAGTCAGATGGATTTGTTAGTAAAATGGGAACAGATAAGAGCAGTTAAAGTGTTACTCAAGAGCACACTTTAAGATTGCCTCAACCCATATCTCAAGGCAAAGTCAAGCAACCAGTCAGGAGAGGCAAAGGGGCTTGGGTGAGGAGGGAGATAGAAAACACTACAAGACCAAAGAAATGCCACTCCCTGATTGTAGCACAACCTCACTCCTTACCCCTCCCATGGGATACAAAAGAGGTGGGATGAAGACCCCAGACCCAAAATGGAATATGACCCTAAGTTGTAAGGAGTGGGACTGTGGGCGTTCATTGCAGGTATATTTGCGCCTGCTAAGAAGGAGGAGGGGAAATGGGGGAATGGTGGATGGGAAATGGGAATAGGGAAGGGGGACATGGGGTAAAGGCTCTGTGGCATCAGAGCTGGGAAGGGGGACACGGGGTAAATGCTGGGAATGGGACACTGGGAAACAGACTCTGCTGGTGTGTAGAGCTATGGATATGTTAGTTCCAAACAAACCCCAATAACCACTGCATTGCTTGCACTTCGGACTTCTGGTCTTCTGCTCTCTGTCTGCATGACAAGAACCAGGGGAAGAGGGTGAAGGGAAAGCCCTCTAACATGATCCATCCATATGAATTGCAGGACTGGACCAGATCATCCGTCATCTGCCATTGGCACAAAAAATATTGCAGAGCCTACGGCGCTTTTGTGATGTTCTTTGGAAAAGATGAAAGATTGTGCATGCTGTCGATGTAGAATGAAGGGTGCATGAAGCTATAAACGAGAGTGGAAATCTGTCCAGCACAGGAACCAATCTGATCCACCACCAAAGTCTGAAATGTGTTGCATATGTCTGAGCTGGAATGCAGCCATTAACTTTCACTGGCCAAATTAGCAGAATTTGGATGGGATTCTTCCCAGGCATTAGCCTTGTTAGTCTCACCCACTCAACACTAGGTTCTGCTGGCCTTGCTGAATTACAGGAGTAACCTTTGCCTGGAGACTGGGTTGATAAGTCTTAAACACTGGAGTGAAGGGGAGAGAGACAATGAGAGCAGGCCCAAGAGTGAATCCCTGGCCTTTATTTCAGGCATAAAACTCAGCTGATACTTCCCTTCATTATGAAATCATGCTGTATGAACTGCCAATTACACAAATCATTGTCTGATGGGAAAAGCAAACAAGGTAATCCTGGTTTAATACAAATCAAAATAGTTTATTCTTATCAAATCATTTACTCACCATACAGTCGAAAATGAGTATTTCTGGCATCCACTCAGCCCTCTTTTAACAGCTGAGCCCTGAATCTGTGGCAGTGATATTTTAATATGAATTATGTGTATACTGCTGGAAGATTTCATCTAGGACAAACTGTCAAACCACAAAGGTTTAAAATGGAATTCTTTAACGTAATTAATCAAAGAAGAGTATGGACTTGGAAATGAGAAATGTATGGTGTTTAAAACAAAGAGATGAAAACAGAAACAAATCAGACAGATGGAAATGAACATGGGAACATTCTTGGACAGTTTCCCCTGCTTATAAGAGATGTGGACAATTAAATGATTTCTTGTTCCTTTTTGCTAGCATTAACTCCCACGCACCAGGTATTTTAGATTTCCATGTGAGATGACATGCCAATAGCCAAGATGAAACAACCTGTGGGCAAGCGGCTTCTGAGAGTGTCTATCCAGCTCTCTATGCCAAAGAAATCCCCATTTGTGCACGCTACAGTAAAACTGTTGCATGGGGTAGGTGCCTTTCAGACAGAATAGGTCTTCCCATGGTGCTTCAGAAGTTTGCAATGCACATAAAGCCCGCGTGTGCAGGGAGGAAGTGTGTCAGGTGGTTAAAGCAGGGGTTGGGAGCCAGGACCCTTGGGTTTCATAGAATCATAGAATATCAGGGTTGGAAGGGACCTCAGGAGGTCATCTAGTCCAACCCCCTGCTCAAATCAGGACCGATCCCCAACTAAATCATCCCAGCCAGGGCTTTGTCAAGCCTGACCTTAAAAATATCTAAGGAAGAAGATTCCACCACCTCCCTAGGTAATGCATTCCAGTGTTTCACCACCCTCCTAGTGAAAAAGTTTTTCCTAATATCCAACCTAAACCTCCCCCACTGCAACTTGAGACCATTACTCCTTGTTCTGTCATCAGCTCCCACTGAGAACAGTCTAGATCAATCCTCTTTGGAACCCCCTTTCAGGTAGTTGAAAGCAGCTATCAAATCCCCCCTCATTCTTCTCTTCTGCAGACTAAACAATCCCAGTTCCCTCAGCCTCTCCTCATAAGTCATATGTTCCAGTCCCCTAATCATTTTTGTTGCCTTTCATTCCCAGTTCTGCCACTTACACATCTCTTCTTCTCTTTCTGTGTCTTATGTTGGTGAACAAGACTGTAAAATACACTTAAAATGCTATGTTTTGATTTATTCAGAAAGATGTGGTTAAATATACACGTTATTCAGGAGCCTCACACTGTATCCAAGCAAGTGTGTGTTGAAGAGAAGCCAAAGGTAAAAGAAACACCATCAACAATGTTGGTAGCTTCATTCCCTTTTGACTTAAGATCAATAAATCCCAACTCCAGGCTGAGAATAGCAAGAAAACCAGCAAGCCCAGACTCATTATTACCATTTTTTAATATCTCATTGAAAGCATCCTCACCAGGGAATATGTCCGTGGTGACAGAATATCTGCCTCTGTTTTCCTGGTGCACAATTGACAGCAGTGCACTACTTTGGTCACTCTGATGAGTGCTGGAAGAACTAGCTTGTGACTACCAGGCTGGCTCTCTGTTTCCTCTGGATTCTTAGAGAGAAGGGAGGGTAGCAAAAATCATGACAGGAAGTCAGTTACACCAGGGATGAAACTGGCCCAACATCGACCTTCTCTCTCTCTGTGGTCCCTGGGACACAGGCAGCCCTTCCTACTGACACAGGAACTTTCACTTGGAGACAAGTTGCAGTCAGACCCCATGATGATGCCTGAACAGAGGTGAAGGCACCCTGAATCAAGCTGTCAAGTGGCTGGTATTGAGAGCGGCTGGCAGCAGTGGAGTGTGGAAAGCAGCATGGCTGTGAAGAGGGACTGAATGCTGGAAGGAGTTCGAAGGAGAAGAGGGGAGGAGCAGCTCAGGAAAGAAACGCTATATGTTATATCTCCTGGCTGACTTTGAGCAGCCAGGGGAAAGCATGGGCTTTCTGGGGCTGCCTCTGCACGGCTCTCTCCAGCCGCAGTGCCCCCGACACACTCTTTTCACTCCTGCTTCCATGTCTAAAGCTGAAAAAAAGGGCGGGGATGCTTCTGTCCCTCGCCCCCTCCAACAGCGTCTGCATGCAATGAGATTACCATACCAGTGCCCATAATTGTTGAATCACAGGGTAAATTACTCTAGCCATTCAACAGCCACACACAGCTGCAGAGAGCAGAAGTAAGGGCTATGCTTGCCCCTGGAAAAATCACACAACCTGCAGTCTAGTTTCTTGTTTAATCCCAGAATCCCAGATGATAGCTTTGGAAGGCGCTTCCTGGATCATCTATTCTAAACCCCTGCTTCACTGTACTTTCCATCTGCTTATTGAATCTTGCCTTGAATGCCTCTGACAGATAAACCAAAAGTAGAAGGGAAAAATGAGCTTGGCTGAGAATTTCTATCTGAACGCAGCTCCAGGTCTTCCCTTGGGGGGATGGTCCGTCTCTGAGTGATAAAAGGAGGCAGGTATTGATTTGAGAAAGAATGGGATGTAACAGCAAAAATGGAGCTCACTTGAACTCAGTGCTTATCAACCTTTTCAATAGCAGGACCCCTTTTGCTCACCAGTACACCCCCAGATTTAGCAACATGGAAAGGGCAGAGTGGGTCACAGCCTCCCCCACACTGAGAGCCCATGCTGTAAGTCATGCCAGCTGCAAGCCCAACAAATGTGATGGGGGACCAGATCAGAGGTATTCGGGGAATAGTTCCCACAGTTCCAGGCCATGTGTGCAGTCTCAAAGTCACAGATTCCAGAAGAGACAAAAGAAGGAGATCAGTATTAATTGGATAGTAGTTTACGCAAATGACTCCAACCTAAAATAATGCATTTATCAGAAGTGCTCTCAGATGAGGGGCAGATCTAAACGCAAAAGCCACAATGAGACCAGCTCTGACACATGAACAATTCAGTTATGTGTAGGATTTAGTAGTTGTAGGCACAACCTAGAGGAGTGAAACCTTGTTGCATTTGGTGTATAACAGACAACTCAGAAAAGTCCCATTTTAACATGGGACTAGAAGTGGAGAATCTTGTGCAGAGCAGGCCCCTTTCTATCACTTGCATGTCTAAATACACGATCATTTAGATGTATTGGGGGGGCGGAGGGAACTCTGGGCAAGAGACAGTCCCCAGACTTAGGAACATCCATCTTTCCGTGTGTACTTATGTTGTCACAGGCTGGTCCACGAGGGGGTCTCAGAGCTCCGCTAAATTATTATGCTAGATACATCCAGTTGTTACAGAAATAGTTCTCCACTTGTTTCCGAGGGTGTTCCATGGGAGCTCTGCTCTCACAAGGGGCACACCTGAATGCTCTTTTATATGTCCTGTGTTTTCAGGATGTGAAATGATTCATTTTGTTTCTTTCAAGCTGTCCAATCCTAAATCTCTAAATAGAGAGTTCTGCCCACGTCAGCTGGAGTCTGGTAGTTTTGCACAGCAGAAATAGTATGAAAAAGACTGATGACCTAGGAGACATGTACAAGGGAGGTAATGTAGCCTATCAGAAAGATTTGCTCAAGCACAGAGGAGAGAACCATCACTCCTAGGAGAATCTGGAAGATGATATGGGAAGAAGAGCCAGGAAAGGAAACTCAAAGGGAATCTGTGGGGGAAGAGAGGAGAGCACAAAGCTTATTTCTAGCACAAATCACAACTACCATTACGTTAATTCTTAGCCAGGGCTTTGCTTCCAATGCACGTGTGCTGTACAGCGGCGAATTGTGCGGGTGATCCATTGACACAGTGATGCAGCAGACATTAATGGAACCGATGAAGTGAGCTGTAGCTCACGAAAGCTCATGCTCAAATAAATTGGTTAGTCTCTAAGGTGCCACAAGTACTCCTTTTCTTTAAGCTAACTGTATTACTGCAGGGCAACTTCAGAGGAAAACAGGCAACACAAAGGGAAGTTGCAAAGTTTTAGAGTCAGAAATCTTGATAGCACAAAGGGCTTGGTGGCTCCCCACCATTTCCACCTGTATGATTGTGGGGCTGCTTGAGAGACCAACAACATTTTAACCCTGCAGCTCCATATGGGCCCTGGCATCACGCTGCATTGCGAACAAAATGGAGTTTTAATTGTTCCTGGTGACAACATTCCTGCCTGCTCAATCTGCACAGCAAAGGGAAGTGAGTCTGTGATGCTGATAGAACCTGGCTCAGTTTACCCAGGCTCAGGGTTAGTGCTATTGCTAGTTAATGGCTGCTAACAATTTCCAACCCATTTCCTTGATTTGTATGGGGGAAAAAAGTCCCTCAAGTGGATAACTAAAGGCATTGTCTTATTAGGAGGATGAAGAGTTTAAGGTTTATTACCTCACATATAGCAAGTGCCAGGCATTAAAAGGACTAGGCTGCAGTGCAAGGATTATTTGTAAAGTTGCATGGAGAGAAAATCCTGCAATATGTTGCCCTTTCTTAGTGCCTTCTAGTTCAAAAGCATCACGCCCAAGATTTCCCCCCCTCCACCCCCCACTGTTCCTCAGACATTCTTGTCAACTGCTGGAAATGCCCCACCTTGATTATCACTACAAAAGGTTCCCCCCCCCCCCCTCCCGCTCTCCTGCTGGTAATAGCTCACCTTAAGTGATCACTCTGGTTACAGTGCGTATGGTAACACCCATTGTTTCATGTTCTCTATGTATATAAATCTCCCCACTGTATTTTCCACTGAATGCATCCGATGAAGTGAACTGTAGCTCACAAAAGCTTATGCTCAAATAAATTTGTTAGTCTCTAAGAGGTGCCACAAGTACTCCTTTTCTTTTTTGCGAATACAGACTAACACAGCTGCTACTCTGAAACAGGCCCAAGATGTGTGTCTCCAGCGGCTACTTGCCTTTGCCTGAGGCCTCTGGGGTACTGAGAAAAATGAAGTGCTCCCCAGGTTACTGTCGAACCATGGGGCCACCGGGTCACCACATAGCATCTGGACAGCAAACACTCCTGCGCTGGGCATTGTCTGGTGCAAGCTCTTTTAGTTCAGACCTAGAGACTGAACTCAGGGGTGCTGCTAGCTGTGTGATATTTTCCTTTGTTGTTGGGAAATCTCTGCTCTACTTCCAGCACCCCATTCGTCAGCCTCTCTCCTTCAGAGCTTGCTGCTTTTTGGGGTGCCACCAACAAAGATGCTGCGTGGGCTAGCCTTTAGTGGGCATTTCAGAACAGTTCAGCTGCAAATTATTTGCTTCCTCTAGAGCTGCTGTATTTTCCTTAAGCATTCAGCTGTGAACTACAAGATCCCTAGCGAAGGTGACGTGCTGGTGTGTTTTGCACTTTGGGGATACATATGTACACAGTGTCTGTGGCTTGTTCATAAATGGATTAGTGGTTCCTGTTTCTGAATGAAATCATTTGTACGGCAGTTAGTGTAGATAGACTGGGGAATAATGGACATGGAAACAGTTTTGTAGGCAAGACTGCCCGAGTTTTGTATACCAGCCTAATGAGTTTAATAGGCAGTTTAGGGTAATGAAGAACAGCAGTGAATTGAGGTAGGAAAAAGGGGGATTTGCTGTGGTCTCAGTTCACTTTAACTGACAAAAGAAAAACTTACAGGAAACCTCCAGAGGGCACAGTTGGAGGGAAGTTAGTGTTTAAGAACAGAAATTGCAACGGGAAGTCTAGAAATGAATCAGAAGTACTAAGCTTTATACACAACATGTCCCAGGGCAAGGAGTTCTGAGGAAGTGGCTGTGAAATCAGAATTCTACTCCCTCCCCTTCTAATGCAGCCTGTCATGAGATAGGTACACACCCCCTTCCCCAAGCCCCCACTCCGCCTCTTCCTGCCTCCTCCCCCTGCTTCCACCCTCTCCCCCGAGCGATGCCAGGAGCTGACGCGGTGGGCTGGGGTTGGGTCACTCACCAAAGCACAGGGCCCTACAAAGTGTGGGGCCCAGGGCGGTTGCCCCAGTCCGTCCTATGGATGGGACGGCTCTGGGTACACCCCGTCACGGGGTGTCGGGTCATGTAGGATTAAATGGAAGGGTGGAGGCAGCCTGTAGGTCCTACACCGATGACCCTTACTGTAACATGGGGTAGTATTACTTAGTAACTAGAGACAGTGAACAGCCCTTCCCGTCAGGGCAGCATGGCCCAATGGCCAGAGTCAGTGAAGTAGCCCACCTCTGTGAGATTGCGCGGCTGGTTGGCCCGTTGGAGGAGTGGATAAGGGGGCTTGGGCCCACCCTGCTCCTCCGAGCCCCAGCCCAGGGCCCTGGTGGTAGCGGGGGTGCTCATCACCAAGTCAGCAGGGATCCTCCCAAAACACACTGACCGGTCCCCCGGTTCACTCACCGGTGAAGAATTCGAGTCATCTGGGCTGCTTCTTACCCTTTCCCCCTCGTTGAAACTCCCCGGGTCCCCGGGGCTCTCAAATGGCTGGGATCCCACCAGTGTCGTCCTTTCTCTGGGCTTGTCGGGCAGCCTGGAGTCTCCAGTCAGGAACTCTGTGAGACATAGTCCTGTAGTGGGGGTTTGTAGCAACTCCCTGCAGGACATTTGCAACCTGCATCCTTCCCTGTCAGCAGCCTCTCCAGACGGAGGTGGGCTGCTACCTTTTATATACTGCCTCCAGGCTGAGCATGCCCAGCAAGGTCGGAGGGGTGGGCCTTCCTCAGCCTGCAAAGCAGAGTTAACCCTTTCAGGGCTGGAGCGGGGTAGATACACCCCGTCACAGTCCTGTAGGCTGAATATTAATTCTGTCCTTTCCTCCAGGTGTATGTGTTACCAAAGGTGCAGTGTTTTTGGGGTTCCAAGAAGCTCTAGGGGACTAAGTGAAATGAAGATGGAGTCCTTGGCTTTTGTTATTTCTACTCATGTGATCAACTGTCTTCAGTAGCTTTTCTGCCTATTACACTTATCTCTGACTATAGTTTATCTATAGATCTAGTTTAAAGAGACCCAAGACTCCCCCACTTTCTCACTCACTTGCTGAAAGACCGGTGAGCATTGGTTAATGCCTTCATGAGTAGATGATGTCAGAGAAAATCTCAGAGCACAAACAGAAGTTTGCAGATTCCTCGCACCAGTGAGACCCAGTCTCCTCAAAGTACCTTCCCAACTGATTGCTGCCAAAGAGAGCTTGTACCACTGTGTAAGAAGAAAAGACATCCCTTCACAGTAGGTGCTCAATATCCAAATTATCTAGTCTACCTGAAAAGCCTTGCAACAAAATAACTCTGTTTATCTCATACCAAGCCTATCTCTAGTCCACCCACAGGAGCCAAGCCGCAGCACACCTCCACTTCTATTCCTGGATCATCAACAGAAGCTGTTTCTATGTTTTTTCTTAGTGTAGTTCTTCAAGCTGAGAAACCATGCAGAATGCAATGTGGTGAAAGTCTTTGCTAGGGTCCCGGCAGAGAGCACAGCTAATTTTCACCATCTCAAACATGTGCTGAAAAGATCATACATTTTCAATAATAACACAGAGGATTATGTGTCATCATCTTGCATCCCAAAGCAACCTTGTGGCAGCTCCCAAATAGCAATGTAGCAGTTGAGGGCAGGAAGTGAAAAAAAAATGCTAAATCCAGTGGAAACTGTACAAGAGATCTGGGCAGGAAGAATATAACTGGAATTTGGCTAAAACACAAAACCAAAGTGTGGGAGGAAATGGTCATCATTCACCATGTCTAAAGATTAACACTGGGGTGTGCCAGGGTTCTTTACAAGAAATGATGCTGTTTAATGTATTTATTAATGATCTGGGAAATGTGGTGAGTAACGAAGAGGCAAAATTTGCATATGACTCAGAGTTTTTAGGATAGTCAAGTCCAGAGAAGTGTGAAGGACTTCCGAGCAACCTAGCAAAGCTAAATGAATGGGCAGCACAAAGGCAGGTGAAAGTTTGTGTTGCCAAGTTCAAGGTAATGCACATTGGATGGAATAAACTGAACTATATATACTGGTGAGTTCTAAATGAACAGTAACCACTGAGGAGAAATACTTGGGCTTCATTGTGGATAGTTCAGTGGAAGTCTCTGCCCAACGTTCAGCAGCAACCAAGAAAGCAGACAAAGTGTTAGGCTGTATAAAGCATGGAATAGGAATACTGAGATATCATGGTATTACATAAATGCATGGCCCACCCCAGCTGAATTTGGCCCAGAGTAATCAAAGATGCAATAGCCAACTCAAAAAACTTAGTAGCTACACAAGCAAGAGATTAATGTAGCAGGAATTCAATTGGCTTACAAAATGGGAATATGAATCAAACCAAGATAAAAGGATTTTATAAGGTAGAATACTAAGTATTAGAAAGGCTGTCAGATGACCCCATTTAAACTTGTATTGAGAATCTGCTGGCAGGTAACTGGGACTGATATTTCTCTACCTGTAGGTAGTTGATACTTCAATATAAACCCAAGTGCACCATGTTCAATCAGCCATTGAAAGAGAAAATGCTCCTCCTGTCCCTCCGGGGTTATTAGTGGGTTATGTGCTGCTTGGAAGGGAAGGAGAGTTTTATTATGTGCAACCAGTAGGTTGCATAGACATAGCTATTTTTTCTTGGTTTCTAAAAAGTCTCCTAGAAATGGAGCAAATCAGTATGGAAATCTCTAAACATGGGAGACAGTGCTGACTCAAGACATGCATGTACCGTGTGATCTCTGCACTGCTTTCTTAACTCTGACCCTGCACACTTATTATTCCGTTTCATGCGAGCAATGTGGAAGAAGAATAATTTGACTGCAAGTTCCTTTGAAAAGGGTCTGTCATTCATTATATGTTTGTTATGCCACCTAGCATGTTGGGGCCCAACCATGATAGATGCTACCCTGGTACAAATGTTAATAATAATATTAACATTGATGAGTCTCCTGGTCATTTCATGTAGCAGATTAATGCTCCCCAGGGACTACAGGGCGGATTATCTTCTTTATATTCTTCATGGTGTACTACACTTACGTACGCACTGAAAGATGCTTAATGAATGGCCAAGTACCAGTTTTTGTAGAGAGATTTGAACCTTTATATTGATGTCAGCAGTGTCATTCAAATACCCCTTCTCTTTGGCTATAGAAGTCTTTAACACATAAGATTTGCCACTCTAGATCATCTAGTGACCATTACCTGATATTTCAAAGATGCTCACACCCACAAAATGCAGCTGGCCAACCCTGCGGTTCTGTCTGAAGGAGAAAAATGGATCCCTGGCCCCTAGAGCCTGGATTGCCACTATTTTAGCATTTACAAATATTAATGGTAACAATGTAACCCTTTGTAAAATCCTGGGCCAGTGACTTCCATCGGCTAACTGCCTCCACGTGTTGAAGGAATGGATAATAGAAATCACGCCTCAGCTAGCTACCTCCATTCCTATCCCTCCTTATGTTTGTTAATCTTTAGGGGGGAGAGGGGAGGGGTAGAGATTCAGCACTGATGCAGCATTGACAATAATGTAGTTACTCCTGCTCTGGGCCAGTTTGTCATAGCAAAAGTTGTGACATTAAGCTTAAACTCACATTTTATTCTTCTTGTTCTGATTTCTTAGTGTGGCCTTGGATGATGCAGAGAACATGTACTGTGCTGCCAGCTGTTTCAAGTAAACTCTTAAATCATTTAGCAAATTAGAGCCAATTAGCTCCATTTGCATTGTTTGGGTATGACAGCTATGTAGAAGGCTAGGCAAGCCTTCCGATATTTATCGGGCCTATCTAAATGCAAATTCTTTTTACTGCATCCCTCTTTCTTCCATCCCCCACACTTACACCCACTTGTTGTGTCTTGTCTTAATTAGATGAAAAGCATTTTGGACAGGAATGGCCTTTTACGTTGTGTTTGTTGCAACCAGGATTGTTGTTCCCAGCCTCTCTGGTTACATAGCCACATACTGCACATTATTATCAGTTCTTTGTAGCACGTAGAGCCGTCCGTGGAGTTACATTGTGATAGGTGATTATAAACACAAATATTTGTGGTCATCTTCCTTGGAAATTTTTGACAAATACCTCCTTGGTATTATAACCTTGTAATGCATAGACTGTTTATGAAGGTTGTGCCATCCTTTACTAAGGAAATGTAATTCTCATTATATTTTGGAGATTTAAAAAAATGTGAAAAGGAACAGCCCTTAAAACTAACTTAACTGGTGGACTTTTCCATTCTGAAGGAGCTCATGCCTGCGTTGATAAAAGGCACAATACAGAACGTTCTTCCCATTTCCTCCAAGCTTTTGATAGATTTCCACTTGGCAGCTTTTGCATCAGTCAGGGGACATGGGAGTGGGCAAAGTACAGTGAAAAAATAAAGAACAAGAAGCAATGTCAGATCTAAGCAGCTTTCCAGGCTGGATCCTCAGAGACAAAATTGAGCTGCTTTCTAATGTCCGTCAATTATTTAGAGGGACAAATAATTGTGAGTGCTCTAAATGTTGTGGCCACAATACAAATGTGGGAAGAGGAAAGAGATGCAGGATAAGCAGCCAAGGTGTTCCAAATGCATTGTCCCCACAGTGCTGCTTACTGGGGTGATGCCGAGGAAGTGACAAATGTGAATGAACTGGGACTGCTGGATGCTGGTGTACAGGGGGCTGACGCTGGCTTAGCTTGCCCTTCTGTTTTCCTGAAGAATCAGGGAGTCTCAGGTTATCCTCAGTTGGCACGGGGCTGGTTACCCCTTCTGCTGCCTGCCCCATCCATGGAGTGTCTTGTGCCCGGGTGACCTCTCACTGTTCCAATGGCTTCTTGGGGGCATTGGCAGGTGGTATAAATCAGACAGACATATCTCGGCCCTTTTGGATACATTGGAGCTTTCCCCCTCATTTTTCACTTTACTTGTCTCGGTGATGAGCAGAAAAGAGACAGGGTGAAATATTGAGATCTTAGCACCTGGGGCTCCAATACTTCCTCTCCCAGCAAAGATCATCTCCAGTCTGACCATTTTTCAGAGATGATGGCTCTACATACACAGAGCTGACCAGCTGACAGCTCGTGTTAATACCGCAGCTATCACGGTCGTGGGGAGCTCAGGTGTGCGTTGCACCATGACAAGTTGTCAGCTCTCCTTATTGCTGCACCAGATATCTGCTACGGTGTCTATCACTTCCTTTTGTGCAGTGGCATGGAGTGGAAGTGCATGCCGACTGAGTTGCTCCATGTCAAATGATCTGTGTGTCTAGCTATCCATAAGAACTCAGTGGCAATCAGCACAGTTACATGTACTGTTTGTACTATGGTGCTCATTAGCTTTTTAATCCCGCCTCACCTGATTCTTATTAATGAGATCTGACTGTCATAGAAGTGTTGGATATTGCTATAAAGTCAGCTAGAGTGTTTCCAGAGAGAGCCAGCTTCTCACAGTCCCATGGAGACAGTCAGCTTTTCAGGATCAAGGAGCATTGCAGCTACGGGGCCATTGTTACCACATGACAACGTTACAGAGATAAGTTGTGACAGCTGAAAAACTGCAGGAATAAAAAGCATGGCAGCTCAGCACCATGATATATCCCTCCATAGGGGAAAAAGGGTGAGACATGTGGATGTTAGATTACACCAAGATCTGCAGGTGCCAAGAGACACAATCTGTGAAGCCATTCATGGCTGACGTGTTACCTCGGCAAGGCGGGGGTGGTGGTGGTGCTGTCAGGGCATCTTCGGGGCCGAACTGATGTGCCGTAAAGACACAGAGGTCTTTTGGCAGCTGCTGAGTAGTGTGTGGTATGGGGTTGGAAAGGAGTGCTGCTTCTGCATTGACTGCTTCTCTCACTAAAAGGCAGTTCACGTCACTGCTTCATGCCTCGGTTTCTCCATCTGTAAAATGGGGATCCTGATCCTGACTTTCTTTGTAAAACATTTTCAAATCTACCAAGCAAAAGAGCTATACAAGAGCTAGATATTGTTTTTAGCTTTAACATGTGTCTCGTGCCAAGAGCATGCTATGCACTAGATGAGCCTTCTCTGATTTTAAAATCAGAATAAATAAATAACTGTATCGGAATTCGGTATGTAAATAGCAAACTGACATGGAAAAATGCTAAGGCAAAGGTACATGAAAGGAAACTAAAGAAGATTAAACTGGGGGCAGGATTCATAAGGTATTTTTTTTTGTTCCTTCCAAAGAAGATAATAAATGTACATAAAGGGTAGCTACATAAACAAGATAGTTGGCGTACGCAGTGGGGTCATTCAGGAAACGATTAGATGCCATCCGAGGGGAAATGAATTACTGAAGAGGGACAGGCTCTCGGATACTGAGTGTCCTTTAGCTGTTCATAAGAAACTGTTCTGTTCTGTTACTATACATCCTGAGACAGAGGGCAATTGTGCACACCAGAAAGACACTTAGGGGGGATTGAATGATCAAAGCACAAGTCCTCAGCAAATCAAAGTAATGTTAATGTATAAGGTGACGTATTGCTATAGAAGCTTTTGTAAACTGGAGCACAATAATATAGCCGTGGTACAAACTGATGGGGTTTGTACATTGTGCTCATATTATTGTACTTTTCTCCTAGTACAGTTCAGTTTAAGATGGAAAACGTGAAATCAGGTTATTACCTTGGTTGATGTTAAGCCGGTACACATAGTAAAAGAGAAACAGAGCCACGTTAATGTCCCTTCCCCCACAGCACTAAGAAACAGAAGCAGCTTGTAATGATTTTGCAAAGACTCAACAGGGGTCCCAAGTTGGGCACCTCTAACCATTAGGCTTTGTGCTGCAATCCTGCCAGTGGTTGATGAAGCAATCTCTCCATACCACCTATCTACCACAGATTTATAAAGTGCTGTGGATTTCCTAGATGAACAGTGCTGTGACAATGCACCTTATTATCAAGCCCACACAGTCCGTCTATCAGCATCATAACCTATCCCAGGGAAAAATGGCTCCTGTTTGTCAGCCAGATGTCTTTGGTGATTCCTATTGTATAAACTGAATTATATGTGTATTGTGCCTTGATACAAATTAAGTGCAGCTCATGGGCACTTTTTGCTGTCATGTCCATGTAAGATATGACAATTTGTGGTTTTAAAAAAAACAATACTAAAGCAATCAAGACTCTTTCTTCCCTTCTGTTATGATGCCATGCTCCTCCTAAAACTCTGCAGGCATCAGAAGCTGTATCTGTGTCACAGGGGTACACATCCTTTACTGGAGACTGGCGTCTGTATTGTGTAACCCAGAGTTTAATCAATGAGGGTACCTAAGATGTTCTAGTCAGGGACTAGCAGGTGAGGTGGAATGGGGCTTTCCAACTGAACCAACATGCTTGTTTTTTTAAAATACAGAAAGTTCCAGAAGAAAAAATAAATGAAAAGAGATGTAAAATAAGGAAAATAAAAGGCGCAGAAGAAAAAAACATGAAAAGAATCAAAGGTTGCCATCTGAGCAGGGATGGACAGCTCCCCTGCCCTTGAGAAGAAACAGTTGTAGAACATGTTCAAAATCCCTGGATTATATGGCCCTAGTTTTGTTGAGGGGCATGTGTTTCTACTTTCATTTCTCTTGTGAGTGTCTTCAGCATCAATGGTGGTTCCTCCTTGTACTGAAGAGGAAAAAACTGATTCAATCTGAAAGGTCACAGCTGACCAAAGCAACGTCCTCTTGTGTTTCATTTTATTCTTTCCCACAAACCCACCTTCAAAGGGCCCACGTCAAGGGGAGCGACCCTCCAGGCTGTGATGGAGGCACCTTCCTCTGTAGCAGGTTAGTACTCTTCATGTCACCCTCGGGGGTGACCGGCACAATTGAGGCAGTAGTGACTCAATGTCCAGAGGAATTAACCCGACTAATCATCTCACTGGGAAAAGACGGGCTCTGGGATCATTCAGTGTCTGTTCAGGATGGAGCCTTTCTGCTCAGAACCCGGAAGCTGCTCTGGATACATCTTTCATGTAAGAAACACTGGACCACAGCCTTGCAGGCTGTCTGGGTATGACTGTCAGTGGGAGTTCAGTAGGTACGGCTTGATCCTATGCCCATTGAAGTCAGTAACAAAGCTCTCATTAACTTTAATGGTACAGGATCAGGGCCCACCAGTTGGCCTTTTCCATTGCTAACTACTAAGATCCTAGCTAAGCTTCCCAAGGAGCCTGTGACGTTGACAAATATTAGCTAGGTAAGAATCCCTTTCCATTAGACCTGAAGAAAGACAGTGACAAGACACCATTTACAAAAGTAAACATACTAAAAAGCAGAGGAGAACTGTGATCTTTGCAAAGGCAATACTAAGAAACCATTAGCAACACTGATAGATTTTGGAAGGTAAATAGACTTTCATTAGTTAGCAGCTGGAAGGTGACTTCCCAGCAGAAAACCAAGACTTTTCTCAGCAACAGAAATCATCCATCACAGATGATGCAGCCAGACTTTCCAGGGCCCTGAATTTGCATAGACAATACTTAACTATCCTTACGCTGAGAAAAATTTTTCCTAATGTCTAACCTGCAATTTAAGCCCATTATTTTTTGTCCTGTCCTCAGTGGTTAAGGAGAACAATGTATCACCCTCCTCTTTATAATAACCCTTTACATACTTGAATACTTGAAGACTGCTATCATGTCCCTACTCAGTCTTCTCTTCTCCAGACTAAACAAACACAGTTTTTCCAATCTTTCCTCATAGGTCATAGTTTCTAGACTTTTAATCATTTTGTTGCTCTCCTCTGGACTTTTTCCAGTTTGTTCACATCTTTTCCAAAGAGGGGTGTGCAGAACTGGACACAGTACTCAAGCTGAGGCCTTATCAGTGCTGAATAGAAAGGAAGAATTATGTCTTGTGCCTTGGGCCATGTCTATACTTACAGCTAGATGGGGAATGCTGTGATTGATGCAGCGCTGTTGATTTAGCCAGGGAGGTCTCTTACCATACTTCCTTTCTTTCCTATGCATTGGGATTATTTGCTCTTGTGCCTTTAACAAAAAATAGAGAATAAAAAAGTTATGAAAAATAAAGTCATGGTCTCCAGCCATGGTCTCTGGTTAACTTACTCTCATGGCGAATCAATAGGACTGTTCAGACACGAGGGTGCTCACCAGGGTCAAAGGCTTATATGAGGATCTGCAGGTTGTGTGGCGCTGGTAGAAAGTAGGGCTGCTCTGTGTTTTCTGAACATAGCAAGGAGCTAATCAGTGTATGAATAATAAAAGAATAATTCAAAACTCTATTTTGAGTCGAAAGTTCCCAGTCAATACCTACCAATTTATAAGAAATTGGCCACCATGAACTAATCAAAATATGAGTAACAAAATGAAACAGAATAAAAAAATCGCATTCCCCTGGAGAGGGAAAAAAGGTGGCATATTTAATGAAAATGTTATATGTCCTTGTAGCGGTGCTCCGGCCCTGACAGGGCTGAGGCCAGCCCTGGGAGAGGGCTGGGGCTGTGGGAAAAGCCCAGGCTGATTAAGGGAGCAGCCATGGCTGTGGCCAGCTCAATCAGCTGCAAGGTGCCAAACAGGATACCTAGATTGGAGCAGGGCTGGGGACGGGCGAGAGGAGCTGGGAGCTCCAGCTTGGAAAGCCTCAGGCTGCAGGCCTGACTACAGGCCAAATAGGTGCAGGGTTGCAGAGGGGCAGCCCACAGGTAGGCGGAGGCAGCAGGTCCAAAATGCCCTTGCCTGTGATGAGTGGTGTATAGACTGCAGTTTGCCCCTAATATAAGGGGCTAAGTGGGGACTGGCAGTAGCCCAGACTGAGGTGAGGTGGGGTTAGAGGGTGGGGGTTCCCCTGGGTGGGGAGACCCAGAACCTGAGAGTGTAGGGTTACTGCCAGGGGGGCAGCACTCCAGAGAAAGGGATACTAGGTCCTGGAAGGGACACGGGGGGGGCCGGCAGTAAGGCGGATCACTGGCCTGCAGAGGGTGCTCCGGTAGCTGGATGAGCTAATTCCTGATGGCTACCAGCAGGAGGCGCCACAGGGGTGAGTCCAAACCTTTACAGTCCTACTTGGAAGCTTTGTTTAGTTGGGCTTTGAAATTAAATTCCTATTCCTTTCTAGAGCACTGTTATTGCCTTAATTCCCTGCTCTGAATAAGGCCATTTGTATTGCCAAATGGGTGCAGGTTTTTGTAGTGTAGACTTGCTGAGCAAAGTAGTGATGGCTTCCTTTGAGAAGGCTGGCTTTTGTCAAGCACTGTTTTGCCTTTATATATATTTTTTAATTTTAGATGTGTTTACCCTTGTTTCCTTTCAGTATAGTGTTACAATTATATTATTCATTAAAGGGTGAGGTATATATTTTACTTTTCTATTCTTTGTAAGATATTTTTGCTTCCTTGCTGCTTCTGGACCAGTGCACTGCTTCTGCATTTATATCTAGAACATTTAAAAGTAGGGGAAAGAAAGTGGGGAGGGGGAATGAATTCATCAGGGCAGAGTACACAGTCAAAGGGGAATCTGCCTTGCTTTGCTTTGACTGCACTCTAAAACCACAGAAATTTTATTTTCAAATCTGAGTGTGAATATATTGAACTATCATGTCAAGCTTGAACAAAATAGAAGTATTGCAAACGTTAGGCCTCAAACTTCCGTATTCTGCAAAATGCAAGCCTTGCAAAAATAAAGCTTGTGACTTGTGGTCAGGAAACGAGGCGACCAGATAGCGATTTATGCTGATTCCTATGTACTTATCAATCCAAAATTACCCACATTCAAAATCTGATTGGCTACAGAAAATAAACAGGCATAAAAATTAATTATGCATCAGTTATACAATGAGGGCAACCACATACGATGTGATCTACCCTGATTGGCTGGTCTGTTCTAAAACAGGGCTGTCAGACCAGATAAAAAGGCGAAGGCACGAGAGTGTGTGCATGTCGTTGGTCGTACCTGACCCACGACCCCTGAACCGAAGGGATGTGCACTTTTCAACTGTCTGTACCTGGCCAGTGTGGAAAATGGCCAACTGAAGGGTAACATATTTTTTGGACGAATGCAGGGTAAGTCTATGGAGTAAAAAAGTCTGGTCTCTTGAGCCAAATTGATCATAGTCGTATGGATACCATAGTATAAAATCAGTAGTAGATGGCTGATGCATAATAGCTTTCCATGTGTTATTGCTTGTCTTTTACATAGTCCTAGCAAATGCATGTAGCGCGGTCATTCATCAGCTTTATGTTGCCTTTAAAAACACCAGGAATATAGGGCTGGTGAACAATAGTTTGACCTATGCTTGTCTTCGAGGCTTTTATTATAACCTGCCAGGACCAGCATATGTAGAGTCCCTGTTCAGGAACTCACAAATGGTCCACGATATTACTTGTACTTGTGGTTGTCTTCAGTATAATCTGCCTTTTGTATTCATTCTTATTCAGTGCTGGTCTTTGGTTTTTCTTTTCTTGTTTTGTTTACGCTGCTGTTATAGTCTAAAATCATTAAAAGCTTTTCTTGAGGAATAATTAATAGTTCTTACTTAACCTCATTACATCTGCATTGGGTCGTGGGAAGTAGCGAACACCCTGGGGTGAAATAGGGCCCCGAGGCGTGCCTCCTTCTTCCTTGATCTCCACACTGAGTTACTTAAAAAAAAAAATTTATAATGAGCAAATTTAGTACTGGTGCAAGATTTCATGAGAAGTGCCTTAAATGTACCTGATTTCAGTTAGACAGCTAATAATGGCAAAATACTTGAAGTTACTGATGCTCTCATGGCTTGGTATGCTCACTGGAGTTACTGGATAATTCGCCTGGAATACACAGGCCAAGGTCTTGTTCCGTCAGATGAGATAAGATATCCTGATGTCAACTTGTCCAGTCAAGACCATTTATGATGCTTCAAACAGACCTTCCTTCCCATTTCAAGGATTTTTTTAGTCTAACGTTACATCAACTTGTGACTTAATGAGTGTCTTCAGAGGTCATTGCACTGTCATTTTCCAGACTAAAACTAACTCAGTTTTCAATGCATTTCACTCTGTTTTCTGCTCGTTTCTGTCAACCATCCTGCTGAAAACATATATAGGTCACAAAGGCTCTTTTCACTCCCTTTGGCTCAGCAAGGCTTTTAACATCTAGCTCAACTTTGTAAAACAATCTTAAATTATACATTTCAGCTCAATCAATTTTCAGCATCCCTGAAATCTACCTACTTATTCAGGTGCCTATACAGTACACATATAGCTTTAGTAACTCCAGCTTGAATAACTTTAACGACTCCAGCTTGAAATGTGTAACCCAAATCCACTGAATTTTAAATGCTACTCATTTTGCTAATCTCACCTGAATTTTTGTGATTTTAATTTATCTAAAGGTGACAATAAATCTCCGGGGCCTGAGGTTGTTGTTGTTCAGGTGAGGGTGTGGTGTGTGGTTTTTATTTATTTATTTTATTTTTATTTTTTTACAGGAGAGAAAATAAAACCTGTTTGGACAAATTTCCAGCCAGGCAAAATTGCTGCAATTGTTTGAAATAGTCTGAAAAATCTGATCCCCTTATGTCTCTGCTGTACCAGCAAAGCATGAAAATCAAGATCTAATTGCTCGAGTGATGAGAGAGAAGTACACTTGGGAATGTTTTGTTCTTGGAAAAATAAGAGATGTGCAAGTTTGAAACTACCCACCACTTGCACATAGGAGACAACTGGAAAGTTCCATGGCCACTGTAACTGGTAACAAATGGCTGGGCTCTCCAGTTCTTAAGGATACCAGGTGAAAGGATCTTTCAGTTTTCCATCACCCCCATCCCTCAAATTACTTTCAGCTTAATAAATCATGATCTTTTAAAATGTAAAGTGATTGAAATGCATGGTGCCTACATTTGCGCACGCCCGCCGGAATCTGCTAGCCTGGACCCTTTGCTGATGTAGAATCAATGAGACTTTGCACATGTGCAGGGGTTGTGTGCTTGCCAAGCTTGATGCGGGATCGGGGCCATATTGAGTTGAACTATGAAGCTGTTCACAAGACAGTCCTGTGGAATTGCATTACCTTACACTGCAACCCTCATCCTCTCCCGCATTCAATCTCCACCCTGTTGTTTGTTCCCAATACTTGTTGCATCACGTTTAAATCTTAAACTGTAAACTCTTTATGGCAGGGGCTTTTTTTGTGCAATCCCGAAGAGATCCCATCTGTCTTTCAAGGATTATGTAAATAATAAAAAAATACTATAATTAGGACAGTATTGCCACTCCCAACCTTTCAAAATTCACAAGTCAGCTCCCCTCTCCCCTAGATCATGATTGGGTTCCACATTAGCAGATTTTAAAAATTAATGCATTTTGGCTTCTCTTTATTTGTTTGGAGCCTTTAGGGTTCACGTTTTCAAAGTTTCCTCCATGACCATGAGGAGTAGAAACATGGTGGCTTTTTTTTTTAAAACCTGAGATTTTTCACATAATCCCACATAACTCCAGGATCTGAGGTGCTAAACACACCAAGCACTGTGAGATGCATAATAAAATTGTGAGCATTGGCAACCCTGCAAGATACGAAAGGCACCCTCCTCCTTTAAACATATGTGACTCCCTTTTTAGCACCTTTATGCCTAGCATCTCCCCCACATGAGAGACTTCAAAAAAGTGGCACAAAGCAAAATGACATGCCTTCTGTTTTTCCTCCTTTACTGTCTATAACTTTGTAAGAGCTATGGGAGAGTCATATTATTGCTATTATTTCACCTAGATATTATGAAAAGCTTTCCAAATCTAATGATAGTTCAGGACTGGAATAGGTTACCAAGACAGGTTGTGGAATCCCCTTTACTGAGGGCTTTTAAGAACAGGTTCAACAAACACCTGTCAGGGATGGTATAGATTTACTTGGTCCTGCCTCAGTGCAGGAGGATGGACTAGATGACCTCTTGAAGTCCCTTCCAGCCTGACATTTATATGATATGATTATTCATTTATGACTTTTTTTTTTGACAAATAGAATCTGATCTCATTCACACCAATGTAAATTTGTGGTAACTGAATTAAGTACTAGTTTTGCTTTTCATGTATTCTCCCAGTTTGTCACTCTGTCAGTGGACTGGTATTTGTACATTTCTACGTGCTTTAAAAAAAAAAAGATAAACTGTCATGGGATAAGAGGGAAGATCCTCTCATGGACTGGTAACTAATTATAAGATAGGAAACAAAGGGTAGGAATAAATGGCCAGTTTTCAGAATGGAGAGAGGCAAATAGTGGTGGCCCTCAGGGGTCTGTACTGGGACCAGTCCTATTCAACATATTCATAAATGATCTGGAAAAAAGGGGTAAACAGTGAGGTGGCAAAATTTGCAGAGGATACAAAACCACTCAAGATAAGTCCCAAGCAGACTGCGAAGAGCTACAAAAGGATCTCTCAAAACTGGGTGACTGGGCAACAAAATGGCAGATGAAATTCAATATTGATAAATGCAGAGTAATGCACATTAGAAAACATAATCCCAACTATACATATAAAACGATGGGGTCTAAATTCGCTGTTACCACTCAAGAAAGATCTTGGAGTCACTGTGGATAGTTCTCTGAAAACAGCCACTCAATGTGCAGGGGCAGTCAAAAAAGTGAACAGAATGTTGGGAATCATTAAGAAAGGGATAGATAATAAGACAGAAAATATCATGTTGCTTCTACAGACATCCATGAATCAACCACATCTTGAATACTGTAGGCAGATGTGGTTGCCCCATCTCAAAAAAGATATATTGGAACATGTTCAGAAAAGGGCAACAAAAATGATTAGGAGTATGGAACAGCTTCCATATGAGGAGAGATTAATAAGACGGACTTTTCAGCTTGGAAAAGACAACTAAGGGGGGGTTATGATAGAGGTCTATAAAATCATGACTGGTGTGGAGAAAGTAAATAAGGAAGTGTTGTTTACTCCTTCTCATAACACACAAACTAGAGGTCACCAAATGAAATTAATAGGCAGCAGGTTTAAAACAAATAAAAGGAAGTATTTCTTCCCACAACACACAGTCAACTGATGGAATTCTTTGCCAGAGGATGTTGTGAAGTCCAAGACTATAACAGGGTTCAAAAAAGTACTAGATAAATTCACGGAGGATAGGTCCATCAATGGCTATTAGCCAGGATGGGCCAGGGATGATGTCCCTAGCCTCTGTTTGTCAGAAGCTGGGAATGGGTGACGGTATGGATCACTTGATGATTCCCTGTTCTGTTCATCCCCTCTGGGGCACCTGGCATTGGCCACTGTTGGAAGACAGGATAGTGGGCGCGATGGAGCATTGGTCTGACCCAGTATAGCCATTTCTTATGTTCTAACTCCTTTCCCCAGAGGGCTAAAATGAGTCTGCTTCACTTTTTTTGAATCAATTCCTACAACTGGTAGCAAATCACTACTCCATGAAGGGAGGCGGGGGAAAATGATCATGTATCCAATTTTCCTTATTATTAAGAAGTGAGATTTCTCAGCCACACCTAAATTCTGTGCCTGCAAAACTTGTGCTGATATTCATGTGCTCCCTCAATAAGCTGCCAATTTTGGTCTGAATTGCAAAATGTGATTCATCAAAATAATTGTAACGGCTCATTTTACAAATATTATTATTTAAACCACTGTAATGTAATTTATAATAAAAGTATTGCATAAGAATTTCAAAGTGCAGCCAATAAGATCAGTCAAACAATCTGGAAAAACCAAGTACTTTATCTCTAATTAGCTAGCTTTTATCTTTTTTAAGAATAAACAAGATTGAGGCAGGTTAAGGTAGCCACAACATATCATAAAGATGCCTGAAGCCATGCCTTTCTGCTGTAAGTTAATAATTGATTTTAGAAAAATTCAGCTTCTGCATAGGCATTTCAATTACCTGGAAAATGACAAAACACAGAGAGGTTAATGGTTGTAAAATATTTAAAGAAAAGGCGTTTGTCTCATACCCCAATCATTTAGCTTCACTGATGATTTCTCTCTTGGAAAAATGAGAAAATATAACAAGCACAGTGTTTAAGCCTTCAGAGATGCATGCTACTAAAAGAGTGATTTATACAAATGATTCTTTCATTAGGAAGACCGCATGTGGCATCCGCTCGATGAATGGAAATGGAAAGGTTCTTCCTTGGGCGCCCTCAGGGCGAACTAGTCTGGTAGTACTGACAAACACATGCCTATGCTGAAGATCAACCCTTGCTCGAGTAGCAGAGGGCCAGCATAAGGCACGTGCCCAATTTAAGTCCCTCTTAAGTCTTGAGGTCTTAAGAGGTTCATGGGCGTGTGCTTGCCCTTTGCAGGGCAGGTGGACTTTACACTCAGGGAGTACCCAGAGACCAGGTCACCCCAGCTCCAGCCCCATCATGCCAGGGAAAAGGGCCAGAGCAGAATACAGGGTCACAAACAAACCATATCCAGCCAGGGGAGGAGGAGCCCCTCAGGCAGTCACCGTGGAGGACCGCCAGTAATCCTATCCTCTGACGATGCCTTTACATGCCCTGGCATCGGGGCCGTGCCACGAGAAGGATGGCAGCAGCATGGTGATTTTGGGCAGTTCTGTGGTTCATGAGGCAGCCGCTGTTACTTAGACAGGCAGAGTTGGGAACTGGACCCAAATTTCTGAGCCCCTCTCTGGCCCCTTCACCAGAGCACTGGCCTTCCTACCTTTTCATAAGACTGGCAGCACATCAGTGGCTCTCGTGAATGTATGTTTCGACATTCCCCATCATTGTTTCTACCCCTTGTTGCCTTTCCTCTGGGCTGTGACTGACCTCTGTGAACAGAATGTTTGTTGGACGATGTCCATTCAAGTCACTGTGTGCAGTGGATTTTCTTCCCACTATGTGGGAATAGGAAGCTTTATTCTCCTTACGTGCGTATGTTTGTTTTTTCTCTGAGCCATTTGGCTGCCTCTGTATTTAATCTGAGGACTATGACTCAGACGTATTCTTTTTCAAGCACAGAGGCAGCTAAGCCTTTGGTGCTTGGTTAATTCATAGCTAATTTTTTTTGTTTTGGTTTTTTTGTTGGTTTTCTATGAACTAATTTAACATCAAAATTCACCATGTTGTGCACAGTTCTGCTGCCTCTTTGGAGTTTATCCCTTGTCTTGAGACAAATATCACAGCTGTACACATTGACATGATGGGTGTTGGCACAGTGTTTCTATGCTGGGCGTTATTTTTCTAGCTCTGTACCGTAGCCCTTTCTTCTTCTACTAACAAACCAAACTGAGAAATCTCCTCCTGTGTCATCTGATAGGGTTGCAGTGTATTTCTGGGTTGCCACCAGAACTGTGTGGATTTATTTGTTTTATTTAGCAGGAATAGAGAGGTGAAAGATGCAGACTGGAGTCCTCTAGTCATTCAACTAACAGACACAACACAAGTTGTGGCATTGTACATTTTTCCCAGGGATTCCTTAGTTGATTTTGCTCTAACGGGGACATTCTGAGGTGCTCAGTTGACACAGCCCATTTAGTCCTTCACCTTTCTCCACGGGCCATTTGTAGTGGTGACTTTGAGATGCAGGAATGGGACTAAAACTCCAACTCCAACAATTCCCCTCTCAAATGCCAGTGGCTTGTGGTTATTTATCTAATGATAAATACATCCCAACCAATGAAAAGGCCTATAACTCATTCATACTCACCTATGCCAGCTCTTTCCCATAACAGTTATTTTATGAAGAAAGTGCCATTAAAAAACTGTTTCAAAAGGGACCCACTGCAGTCATTTACCAAAAATCAAACTTAAAAATATATTTATGATGATCAGCACAATTACTGCTGACTGTCTCCGCTGGTGGCAGGAGCCTTGACCAGGAATTTTCCTGGGTTCTCAGAGTGCATAAGGTCTTTGATCGTTTCTTCTGAATTTATCTCTAATGTAGCAGAAATGAGACACTTCTTGGAACTGATTAGATAAAAGACATAAAGAGATGTTACTGTAAGTGAGGAGCTGCTGTGGATTTGCCCATGGGCATTGAAATCCTGGTCATTTATTTTACTGTTATCCCTTAGCAAAAGAAGCCTCCACAGCAATTGAGCCTCATCCTATCCAGGAACTGCGAAATCAGTGGAAATGGGGGTCTCCCTATTGAAACTGGGGTTAGGGCACCTATTTCTGCCTTCGGGTGCTCACAAAACACATCGGCAGTCAAGACCAGCATCTGAGCATTAAGTTGCTTACCTGGGCACTCAAGTGGAGGACACGTGTCCCCATTTCAATGCTGAGCCCATAGACCTTTTTTTTGGTAAAAGGAGGTGGCGGGGTTCCTTTGTCATATAAAAGCATTCGGTGCTGGAGCCCCCAAGGGAGTGCTGTGTGCGGTGCAGGATGAAGAATTTACCGGGGCTCGTATTTATGACAAGGTAGAGCTCAGGTTAAGTTCTGCTTTACCAGCCCCAGCAATGGCTACTGCTGTCACAGCTGCGATTAAATTCCAAGTAATGCCAGAAAGGGACCTCTGAGACTCTACTGGGCTGAGACGGTGATGCTCACACTTAATCTGATGCTGAATATGAAATTATAGTTGTCTGATCCCAATATGGCTACGGGACTGAGAACTTGACAGCCAACACTGAAAACCGTTGGAGGCTCGTTTTTCATTCAAGGGGCTGTAGTTCTGCTTTTGGATTGATAGTCCCCAGCTTCAAGCCCCGCCAGGGACAGACTCCACCTACTATGCAGAAAACAGCAATGGTGGTGTACTCTTTACAGAATTCCGTGAGCTCTGCATGATGCTCTGGTTTGTGTGCTCTTTGATCATTATACCTCAGCTCTGGGAAATGCTTGGGTTCCCTTTTTGTTTCAAGAGAAGGAGTACTTGTGGCACCTTAGAGACTAACCAATTTATTTGAGCATAAGCTTTCGTGAGCTTCAGCTCACTTCATCGGATGCATTCAGTCTAAAGCTTATGCTCAAATAAATTGGTTAGTCTCTAAGGTGCCACAAGTACTCCTTTTCTTTTTGTGAATACAGACTAACACGGCTGCTACTCTGAAACCTTTTTGTTTCAGTTAACTTTCCTTTTTCACTTTCATCCTTTAAAATTTATACTTGTTTGTTCTATTCACTTTCATATTTCGGTTTTACTTTCTTTTAAAATTCTGCTTCAGTGGCTTACGGTGAGACTTTGAAGATGTCTCTCCCTGTCCTCAACCTTTTCACAGGAACAAAAACCTATCCTTTGCAACCAGAGGGAGGGATCCATTTAACTCTTTCACTGCTATGTGTTATCTATTTACCTCCCTGTTAACTGCAATACCAAACAAAGCAGCATGTAATCAAGGTAGACTGTCCATTGTTTCCATATCCCTTTCAATGGGAATTAGGTGGCAATGGGTTGTCTGGCAGGAATTGAGTGAAAACAGCCTGCATTCATTAACATACAATAGGTTTTCTCAGTTTTTTTTAAAATAAACCAGTATATAAAATGATACAAAAACAACTAAGGATGGAAACCACCTAGTACGTCATCTAGTCCGGTGGTTCTCAAACTAGGGCTGCCATTTGCTCAGGGAAAGTCCCTGGCGGGCCGGGCCAGTTTGTTTACCTGCCACATCCGCAGGTTCGGCCGATCACAGTTCCCACTGGCCGCGGTTCGCTGCTCCAGGCCAATGGGGGCTGCGGGAAGGGTGGCCAGCACGTTCCTTGGCCCGTGCCGCTTCCCACAGCCCCCATTGGCCTGGAGCGGCAAACCGAGGCCAGTGGGAGCCGCGATTGGCTGAACCTGCGGATGCGGCAGGTAAACAAACTGTCCTGGCCCGCCAGGGGCTTTCCCTGAACAAGCAGTGGTCCTAGTTTTGAGAACCACTGATCTAGTCCACCCAGCACAGACGAACAGTACTGGTTTGGCTCATATTTCACAGAAAAATGACCCCAGAGCACTTATTCATAAGAGCAGGCGACAACTCCAGTATTCTACCCAATATCTGCACTCTTTATAAAAACAAGGTTGACTGGACTTAAGCTATCAGGGCTGCTCCATTTGCCTACACCGCCAATAGCCAATGTTCACTGCCATACTTTCACATTGTTCTGATTACTTTCCAAAGAGCTTTACATTAATTTCTGTACTGCATAAAACCATGTTGCAGTGTAATCTAATCTGCAGATTTACTTCCGTTCTAAATTCACATGAGTTAATCTATTGAAGGTGAAAGTGACTATGCTATTTCTTTGAGACCTAGTTGTTCACCCACTGAGTAATGCAAAGAGAATGAACACAAATCAGTATGAGCTTCTGGAATAAATGTACTGCTTGAATGGAGAACATGCCTCTGTACATGCATGGAAAACCTATACATAATGAAACAATATATCCAGTGCTAAACAGAAGGAAGACTCCGTGGAGAAGCTGACCATGACATTAAAACCGTTTCTGGAACTGGCACTAAAACATGCTCCTTGCATGGGCTGTGTTAATAAAAGCCTTCTCCAAGAAGGGCCTTTTTTCTCTGAGTTACAAAGATTTTAAATTTTTCCAAAGTGGAGCAAAGGTTCAGTGGAGAAAAATACTCTTATGCACAGCCACTGAAAAGGGCTTTCAAGACAGCTGTTCTTGTCCCCTGCCTAAACAATGGAGTTCTTTAGCTGGCATTTCCTTTCCTTTTCAGATGTGGAAGCTTCTTTACTTCACTTCTTTGTAGAGATGGATTTTTTCCCCCACCCTTTGTTCTCAAGTTTTTGGGTTGTTTTTTTAAGAGAGATTTCAGCCTGGAAGATTTATTTGATTTCAACTTTAAAATGAATCTTCCAGATAGAAACTGTGGGGAGTAAGTGCCATTTGTCTATCAAGTTTATGGTATTTACACAATTGCTTTTTGTTTTATTAGACCCTGACTCTGCTGTTAATATTTCACTGGGCTTTCACTGGTATGTTAGAGGTACATAGTGGGAGGGCAGATTTTCCTACCGTACCAATTCAGACCCCATTCTTCCAGCTATTCTACCCACAGAACTCCCAGTGACATCAATAGGAGCTCTGGGTAGGGAGATTCAGGAGCATTCCCTGCATGTCCTGGCTTTGATTCTCAGAACCTGAAGACTGACCTGAGCTTTGTCATGATGTCAGGGGTAATAGTGGCTGACATCAGTGCACCAGGGAAAGAGGGGTATTATCTTATTAGAAACAGAATTCCTTTCCAAAGGGTCTGTGTTTGACAGCAGTAGCTGTCAAACTAATGACATCTAAATAACCTGCAATCTAAATAACCTGCTGTCGTTCGTTGACATACTGAATGAACACTGTAGCAACCTGTGCGTGAAAGGAGAGGAGGGACTCATTGCCATCTCAGATAAGCAGGTCATCTGCTGCCAATTACAAGAATCAGGTAGGTAATTAATTGGACACAAAGCAGGGTCCAGTTCAGAGGGAGAAAAATTGTTGTTATTATTACAGTGACACCCACAGACTCATCCTGCCAGGCACTGCCCAACACACAGGAAGACACTGCTCCTACACTGAAGAGCTGAGTCTTCCCCAGCTCATCTAGTTATCAGGAGAGATACACAGTCTGTAAGTCCCCATTTTTCCACTTTAGTTTACGGAGGAGATTCTGCTTGTTGCCACGTCAAGCTGCACAGAACAATATGTTAGCAATCAACAATTATCTATTTATACAATGTCATTTACCCTGGAGGTTCTCAGAGCGCTTTATAACTGATCGTATTCGGATGCCTCACTCCTGTTGATTGGCTGCATGGTCAAGCAAAGCTCCCATTAAAGTCAATTGACAGCAGGATTTGACCCTATGTACAGAGAGGAATCACTTGGCCACTTAAACATAGCCACCCCTGGCACTTCAGTCCTGGCAGACCCTTCTCAGGCTCATGTGTCAGGTCAGTGATTAACCAATTGGCCTCTGTTAACCCTGGCCTTTCCACTGTGAAACGAATGGGTCAGGCCTGGCAGAGAGCTGGAATGTCTGTTTGGTGCCCCCAAAGGTAAAAACAATCAGTGCCCGGTGTCAGCTCTTTCAGGAGCCCATTAGGAGCTGACCATGCAGAGTTTGGCAAAATCTCTCTTTGGCATTATGTCATGCAGTCAAACTTGCTATGTAAGAACCTGCAACTCGCTCCCTGGACTCCGTGTAGGAAGCATGGCCTTGTGGTTAGAGTGCTAGCTGGGATCATCGGAAACCCAGGATTGATTCTTGCTCTGCCACAGGCATCGTGTGTGAACGTGGGCCAGTCACTTAGTCGCTCTGTGCCACAGAGTCCCCATCTGTTAAACGGGAATAACAGTATGGCCCTGCCCCATGGGGGTTGCGAGGAAAAATACATTAAAGGGTGTGAGCTGCTCAGATACTCTGGCAACAGGGCCCTGTAAGTACCTGTGACAGACAGACATGTACTTGACAATTAGTTGTGATGGGACTGTCAAAAGCCTCAATTATTGGCAGACAGCGTGAGGCCAGAGTCCCATCCTAGTGCATAGTGTTGCATTACTGTACTTCTGGGCCTGACCCTGTGCACCCTCAGCCATGACTGCAGCTGGGGGCACTTAGTACCTTGCAGGGCTGGGCCGTTGAAGAGCACACCAGGAAAGGGAGCATCGGAAGGAAGGAGTCACTGGACTCTCTATTGTCACTGGATCCTATTGACTTGCTCTCATTGTATGATGTTCTTATGTCTCAGGACAATAAAAACAGAAGCGTCGAAGAATGTTACCATCCCACATGGCCATTTCTAACTGACCTTTGACTTGAGAGAGCCGGCGGCTTGGCTCAGGAGGATAAACACAGCCCATCGCAGCGGGCCAGGAACAACACTTATAGCACTTGTTCAATATCAAGCCATCAGGAGGAGGGGAGGGGAGGGAAAGAGTCAAGAGAACTCCCTGGGCTTGGAGCTCAGCCCAGGCCTCTGAGCCTGCGGGAGGATCCTAACTGGCCCCTGCTGTGTGAACCAGCCAGTCTTATAGGGCCTCTCCCAGAGTGCCCCCATTGAGAGGAATGGGAGTGCTTCAGTAGGTTTCAATCAGGCCCACCCTGCCTCCCCTGAGCAACTGGGAGAGCGGAGGGATAAGCTGAGCTGGAGGTAAGCTCTGGTTAACTTGGGACCAAGTAGTGCTGAATCCTTTTCATTATTACTTCTATGATGGTAGCAGCTAGAGGGCCTGCTGAGATCAGGGCCCCGTTGGACTGGGCTCTGCAGACCGGTAATAAGACACAGTTCCTGCCCTGAAGAGGGAAACAAGGACTGACTTGCCCTAGGTCACCAGCAAAGCCAGGGATAAAACGCCGGTCTCCTGGCTCCTAGTTGAGTGACCTAGGACCTTTCCTCCTATTGGGTTTCTTTCATTTGCTTTGCATTCAGATGGGATTACACAGGTTGTGACTGAGTGAGAATTTGCCCTTTGTATTTAAATGCATGTCTTTTCCCTTGTTCAACTAGGCTTGCACTGGCATCTTACAGCCTGCAGATTGCATCTTGATTGGATCCCTTTTCTGTCTCTCCCACCGTTCCTCAAACACTTTTACTCAAAGCATTAAAATTCAGGCAGCTTCTGGAGACCAGCAGAAAATAACAGCACATTAACACAGCCAGTAAAATGCTATATGGGTCCCTACATCGCCAACATTTTAATATCCTGCATTTGTATTGGTGGGCCCTGCCCTCTCTTTCCAGCAGGGTAATGAGGCAAGGTACCACCCAGTAATGAATGGGGGAAGGCCAAGTGGACCAATGGGCCCATCATCTAAATGCACGATCCAGGAAAGGTCAAGTCAGCCAGAGCCTCCTTCTATGACTCACAGCCTGGAGGAGACATTTGAATTCTGAGTTCTATTGAGTTCAGATTTATTCTTCTGAGAAATGTGGGAATGAGATAAAAAAAGGTCACGGAGCCAGGCCATGTGAATGACAAAGATTTTAACAAGGCTGGCAAATGGTGCAATTAATCTCACTCCTTCCAGCCCCTGCTACACTGTGATCTCACAGTTCCTTCTCAGGTCAGGGTGACACTCAATCCCAGCTGAAGTCTTTGATTCAGCACTGGTCAGGGCTCTTGGTCTTGTTCATTTTTCGCCCCTTAGCATTTCTCTTTGGCCTTGTAACAGTGTTCAGTTCAGAACTGGAGCCAGAGAACAGATTTTACTCTGTGAAAACAATGGGCGAAGCTGGGAAATGATCAGCGCCAACTTCCTTTCCCAGAACAGGGCCTCTGTTCAGCAAGCTACTTCAGCATGTGCCTAACTTGAAGCATGTGTGTAATGTCATAGGGACGACTCACATGCATAAAATCCCGGCTGAATCGAGTCTCAAAGTTCTGACCATTTCCATGGCGCAGAAGAAGCATCGGCCCTTTGCTCATCTCCCAAGTATCTTACCTGGCAATATTTTCCTCATTCCGATTGCATGCATTGTTTCAGAACTCAAGACTATTCGAAAGATGTGCTAACCCCAATACACTGCACTCCGAGAGAATCTGAGAATCTCTTTGGCCTGGGAATCTCAAAGTGTCACCACTCCCTGTGGAAGGAGCTGAGTGTTAGCCATTTTGTACCCATGGAGAAACAGGCACAGATACATAGCTGCCCTCAGGGACTCAAAGCAGAGGGAGGTCTGGGAATACAGCTCACAAGTTCCGATTTGCCAGTCTCCTGCATGAATCCACAGCACACCTTCCACAGCAGGCACTTTCCCCTCTGTACACCGGGAGCCCAGCAGCTCGGAAGGTAAATCCCTAGCCAAATTATATTTTCATACCCCTGGGGAGGTTTAGATTGGATATTAGGAAAAACTTTTTCACTAAGAGGGTGGTGAAACACTGGAATGCGTTACCTAGGGAGGTGGTAGAATCTCCTTCCTTAGAGGTTTTTAAGGTCAGGCTTGACAAAGCCCTGGCTGGGATGATTTAACTGGGAATTGGTCCTGCTTCGAGCAGGGGGTTGGACTAGATGACCTTCTGGGGTCCCTTCCAACCCTGATCTTCTATGATTCTATGATTCTATGAAATGAGACCTGTGACAAATTCCTGTTCCTTTCCCAGAAAGGGATATGGTGGCATGACATCAATCACACTTAAGCCTATATTAAGGTTTTAAGTGGAATGTGAGCAATGCATTGGACCTAGTTCTCGCCCTCTGAATTTCACCCACCCGTGGCAGTATAACAAGCCCCTTGAACATATATGGCAGAGCTGGCTCTATAGGTTAGGAATAGCTCAGGAATCTGAACGCTGATATGTCTGCTAATATTGCAGACCAGATTGTTATGCTCCAGAGAAGCTGTATTTGGGTAACTGGAGCAGATTGGAGGTGGAGCTCTCCCTTCTAGTCCACTGGAGATCTAGCATGTGTGGGGTGAAGGGAGAGCAGTTATCTTCTAACAGATGTTAAATCAAATGCCAAATGTAATGCAGCTTCTTCCCAGGAGGTGCTTTGCTGTAGACACTTTGCTTCAGTGATAAAGCTTTAACCAGGATAAACATCTGTGCGCTCGGACTGGAGCTGAGGAGAAAAATCCTTGTCAAGGACATTGGGTGGTGTTTGCACACGTCTGAAATGTTAATTTGGAGAGGAAATTTGAATAGTGTAATAACTGGAGCAGAGGAGCTCGACTTCAGGCAGGTTGTTCACTTGCACTCCACCTTACGAGGTTTGGATAAACGCAGAAGTCATTTTTGGGACCAAATGAATACCCCGCTCCCATTGCTGCAGACTCTCCATTTCTGCAGTGATCGAGTGCAAATAGTACATGTCACGCGTACAGGGAGGCTTAAAGGAGAATCTCAAAGCTCGTTAAGTGCCTTATTTAAGAGACCCTCAGAATCCTCTTGAGGCGACTATTGTTACTCCTGCTTCATAGATGGGGAAACTAAGATACGGACAGGTCAAATGACTGGTCCAGATTCACCTAGGGCCTCATGCTGTCACCCTTCCAAAGAGTGCGAGGCACCACATGGGCCTTTTCCTGGAGTAAGGAGCTACTCAGCTTGGGAAAAGTGAGGAGATTTAGGCCCATAGGTGAATTTCACCCTCTGAATTTAGGAAGAGCACAAGGCCTGAAGCTGTGCTGGCTGCTTGCAGAGGGGTGAAACTCATCCACTTCTTGTTCGTTCCACTTGGCCTTCCTGTCTCCTCCACACAGTGAGCAGGGGCAAGGATCCCAGCCTGGAAATATGGTATATCTCCCACAGTTATGTAGCGGGTCACATGATGCTGTTTTAGGCTAGAGGAGCAAACTAGAAAAGGGCAATAAAACAAATGTGTTGCATTAGCAGATTGTGATGTTGGGTGAAATGAAATCGTTCCCCAGCCTTGTCCCGTTCCCTGACTGAGACCACACAGGGCTGCAGAGAGATGTGTGCTTGATGGTATGCACAGTTACATGAGGGCTAGAGAAGGTTTGATCATTTCATTTTTGTGCAAAGGCCTGCTCCTATTGAAGTAATAGCAAAATTCATACGGTCTTCACGGGGGAGTAAGAGCTGAGCCATGATTTGTGTTATTATAGCCTTCAGCATTGCTGTTTTGAGCTGGGATCTCCTCAGGCCTCCCTAGCAGAGTGGTGGTGAACTTGGACAGATCTGAAGAAAGAACCCCTGAGGGCTGCAGGAAATGGCACTGGTGGGCTGGGATGCTGTGCCCTGGAAGCAATTAGGTGCCCAACTCCCCAGTGTGCTACCAGTACGATGGCTTATAAAATGGTTTACTTTTCTTGTAACTTCTTTGGGGCAGGGAGTGTGAGGCGAGGCCTCTGTATCCGTAGCTGTGTAAAAAGTTAACAGATAACGTGCCAGTAGGTGGCACTGAAGAGTACGTGCCATAGTTCCTAAGTTTGACAGACCCAATAAAAGTTGTGTTTTGTTGTTGTTGTCCTGCAAATGGCTTCCTCTGTGTAGCTTTTCACACCAGCCAGTCACAGGTGTACAGTGTGTATTTAGCACAACTGAGCCCAGATCATCTACTGAGGCCTCTAGATACTACGGCAACAAACAACCACAACAGTAGCTTGGGATCCCTAGAAGGGGAGTGCTGGTGTATACACATGAGGAGGAGTTATTATTATTGATGTTGTTGTGTAGCGGGACTTGGTGTGTGATCCTCAGTAAAACCCTTGTGTTTTGTCTCATCCTCATGCCATATAGAGGATACAAGCCCTGCTTTAAAGAGGCCTGTTCGTTTATGGGGAAGTTCCATGTTTATGGCTCTCAAGGCAAATGTACCTTCAAGCTCAAGGGTTTATGGCAACAACCCTTGGATTTTTATTTCTTCTTAACAGCTTTGGGATTTGTAACACCCAGAAAACAGTCACACCCACGGGATAGCACCTAAACCAACGTGCATTATGTCACTTCACACCATGTTAACCTCCCTGCATATTTTCCAAAGTAATCGGATTTGACTGTTTCCGTGCAAATTGAAAGCGTAGCAGAGGCAGCCGAGCTCACAGATGGGCACATAGACAGAGCTGAATTAAAAATAGTTCTGCATGTAAGGACTTGTCCATGGTAATGAAAACCAAGCAGGAACCATTGATCTCATTCAAATACACAATTTAGCAACTTTCCACCCACACACCCTACACTTTCATGATCTATATTTATAGATGTATATACATGCACACATACACACACCAAGCACAAACAGTACATCTAGGCCCATGATGTGGTTTTTGTGTGTGTACTTTGTATGTCTAGATAGATGATCTATCACTTGGGTGGTTACTAAACACTTGGGAATGTACAGTATGTTGATAATCCTGCACACTTCAGGGCTAGAGACAGGCTAAAATTTCCAAAGTCACCAAGACTTTGAACTTCCAAATCCCATTAAAATTAATGGGGACAGGTGTCCAAATGCCAAGAGGCAGCTTTGAAAACCTCAGGCATATGTCTTTGCTGCCCCTTCAGTGTCTAGGATTCTGTTTGCTGGTATCACATGGGAAGAAGTGTCTCAGCGCTGACAAACTTTTAGAAAAATGCATTGATCAAAATGGGCTCAAGTGGTCTGAAAAACTCCCCTCTTCTTTTCCCCCTAATGTGCTTGCTAAGTTTAAAGACATGTCTCACAGCTTGTTGACAGAGAAATCTCCAGGGTGGTGACTGGGGGAACAGGGCTCAGGAATAGATAAGGAGGCTTGGAGCCTTTCATCGCCAGCTCCCGGGTTCGAAGCAAGCTGGCAGGGAGTCAATGTTGTTGCTATTTGGCAGCTGTTCCCTGGCATGTGTGAAGTGAGTGAACAGACTTCAGCCACACTGGGCTCTCAGGGGAGCGGTTCCCACACCACAAAAAAACCCCTCCCCCATTGGCACAAATTGGTACCCAGGCTGGCAATCCCAGCAGCAAGGCCAGGAAGCGAACAGAGAGGCACTGAGTCCACTGCTGTCTTTGCAGGGGTGTGGCAGGCTGAGCTGAGCCAGTATCTGATGCTGCTGGTTACATGGAGGGTGTCCCCCCGTCCCCCCCACCTCCACTGTTCTATGGAAAGTTGCCAGGGTTGTAAACTCAGCACTAAACTCACTTTAAAAATACAAGCGAGAGAAGGTGGGTGAGGTAATACTTTTTATTGAACCCCCTTCTGTTGGTGAGACAGACAAGCTTACCAGCTGCATGGAGCTCTTTTTCCGTTCTGGGAAAGGTTCTCAGAATGTCACCTACGCAGCCCTGAAGAGGAGCTATGTAGCTCAAAAGCTTGTCTCTCTCATTAGAAGAAGTGGGTCCAAAAAAAGATGTGATCTCACGCACTTTGTCTCTAACATTCTGGGACTAACATGGCTACAACGACACAGCATTTAGAAATACAAGGTGGTTGTGGTGACCCCGCTCTTAACCAAGCTAAAGATCTGCCAGCTTGATTCCCTTTCCCTGAAAGCCAGAATTTGGCTAGCTCCGGACACATTCATTTTCTCTGACAGGCTGTGGTCAGTGTAGATTGTCCTGGGCTTTATTTAACTCTTCAGATTAATACTGCCTTTTGCAAGGCCCAACCCCCCTCTTGGAGCTGTCCTCTGCCATCTAATTAAATATTTCTCCTTAGCTGGCTCATCGGAAACAGCTCATCTCCCGAGTGCCTTAAATGATTCTCAATGAGAGAAGCTGGTGCATCTTTAGATCCTGCAAAGCACCTCAAACTCCTTCCCATATCAGCTGCTCTGCTACCTCCAGTACCCTTGAAATGGGTCTCTTACATTGCGGCTGGCTAGTGAAATGAGAAGTGTGGAATGACTGGAAATCATTATCATGGTTACCCTGTTTTCTACCAAAAACCCTATTCATCGCTTTTTAGATTAATAGGACAAAGCAGTCAGTTCTGCAGATTTTTCTGGGGATACACAGTAAGGCCCCAATTCTGCAATGAACACCATGTAGGAAACCCACTACCCCCATGTGCAACTTTAATCTCTCTCCACCTAGACCCTCTCTCACACACAGTCTGTTGCAGGACTAAGACTGTGAAGTGATGTTTCCCTTCATCAATCGATAGCTGATGGTGATAAAGACCACCTAGATAAACGAACAGGCAGGAAGATGTCAGCTAGATTTAAATGATGTTAAACAAATGAATAGTTGTGAACAGGGCTCAGGGAGAATTTATTCCTCTAGGGTGAGGAATTAAGGCCAGCATCCTGGCCTTAAAACACTATACACCATTTCAGGTGTATGAATTAGCCAGGTTTCAGGTGAAAAGGGTGTGCAAAGTTCTGCTACATGAGGTTAACTCGAACACTGCAGCATTCTGGACACTGCCTCAGCTCTGCCATTCCTCTTTGAGAGCATTAATTGCTTGGAAGGAATGAGAAGGACTTTTTGAAAGCAATGTATTCCCTTCTCCTTTGAGTAAGGTTGACGTTTCATAGGTTTCATGGGGTAGCAGACATCTTTCATTTTCCAAGTGATCATCTGCAATGGGCAACTAAGGAAAAAAATAACAGGAAAATATTTGTTGAAGATATAGTTTTTTGAAAGTAGTGTCTGGCTAATGGGCTGGAATATCTCATCAAAGCAAGTGAGAGTAAAGAAAACAAACATTTCACTTTCACAGTGAACATGAGTTGACTAAAAATCAGTCACTTACAAAGTAGCCAAGCGCAGATGGCACACTCCATGTGATTTTGTTATAAATCACAGAGGAATAAATGTCACAAATTGACAAGCCATTGTAACACTACTTAAGGTGAACATTAGGCATTAGTATCTTCTTCAAGCGCCTCTGAACAATTATACATTTCATGAGGTATTCCTGTGCATAAAGACTCATCTTCAGACCTTCCTGTGTGACTGCCTTCTTCCATTTCCCATCACAGTCACATCCATCCCCAAGCACCTTTCCTTTCTCTTCTTCTTCTTCCACTTCAGAGTTATTAGGCCTTTACTTGAAGACATTTTGCCCCATAGTCAACTGATACAGAGTTAGACTGGAGTCTCTTGCAATGGCCACTCCACAGAGATGATTCAACCCTCACATGGGCCATGTGCTACTTACTGCCATGGCAATTCCCATGTGCCTGGGTTTCTCTGCTACTCTGCCTATGAATAACACTGGTCTATCTGGGTACACAGCACAAGGCTTGTTTTGTGGCTATCATGATGGACTGGGACCTAGGAGTGCGGGGTTCAATACCTGGTTCTGCTACAAACTCTGACCTTAGAGAAAACAATCTTTCTGGGCCTCAGTTTGCCATATGTAAAACAGAACTATTACAACTTTCTGTCTCCCACTCCATTGATTGTAGGTCATTCATGGCAGGAACTGTCTCTTGCTATGTACAGTGCCTAGCATCTCGGGCATAGGACTATCACAGTGATAACGTTTACACTGGACTCCACCATGCAGCATGTGAGCACCTTAGATGTTGGAAAAGAAACACACTGGTTTCTCAGATTCTTTCTCTACATTCCTTGATGGAGGAAATCTTTCATCCTGTCTGATTGGGTGAAAGTTGTAAGGAATGATGCGACTCACAAGTATTTTGAGGGGGTCTCTAAGAGTTCGGCTTCCATTCCATTGCAGCGTGAGCTCATTGAGCTCTGCAGTAAGTGGTAAGCAGCAGATTTGTAAATTACTAAGGAATTGTCATAAGAGCGGGAAATCAGTTATTGCTCGGTGCGAAGAAAAGTTAGCAGGGAGATGCCAGCACAGTGTATGGACAGGTCAGTGTCAGCTCATTAGCTCTGGCAAATTTGTTGACCATCAGGTTATTAAAAGGCTCATTTCTCTTTCTCTGGCAAAGTTTTGCACTGGGAGAATGGCATTTGAAGTGGCCCTGCCTAGGAAAAAAGGAGACACAGGGATCAGATGTGGCACTTATTTGGGGGAAAATCTCCCCTGTGAAAGCAACTGAGAGTTTGGATCGGACCCATTCAGACATTCGTTTGCCTTTTGTTAAATACCCTTCCTTGCAGACGGAGTGCTGTCGATCTCCAGATTGGGTGCAGCATAGCTACTGGCAGTGAAAGCTCCCCCAAAAGTCCTACCAATGTGCTTGAGATGGGCCTGGGCCTACCCGTGGTGGTGTCTAGTTAGGTCACTGGGCCCCAGCTCTTCGGCGTCGCTTGCCAGCAATCACTCCAATGCTGTGGCAGTCCCCCTTCCGGTAGGTACAGACTCAGCCCTCTGGCCAGGTCACCAATAGTGTTTGCCCCCTTACAGGGTAATCAAATCCAACAGAATATATATAGTCCAACAACCCCACAAAAGAAAGGGTCCCTCTGAGCAGTGTGCCCTGGACTGAGGCTCACAGTGTCCCTTATCTCCATGGGGTGGGAGGGAAGGGACTTGTACCCTCTTCAGGAAAGTCTCTTTGGTAGGGGAGCCCAGTCCCCGCCTCTCCCCGGTCTCTGACCCAGGGCCCTATGAACGGCAGTGATCGCTAGGGTGCTCAGATAGCATATGTGAAAAATCGGGACAGGAATGGTGGGGTAATAAGCACCTGTATGGGGAAAAGCCCCAAATATCGGGACTGTCCTATAAAATAGGGACATCTGGTCACCCTAGTGATAGCAAATATTGTGGAGTACTGTCTTCCTGGGCCACTTCCAACTACTTCCTTTCCCATGCCACAGTGTTACCAAAAGCTCACAAATGATCCACTGGAAGTTAGAGTGAAGGATTCCCAAGTCCTGGGGAAAGACTGGTCCCTTCTCCATGGCCAGGGGTAGCTGCCACTTACAGCCCTCTCCCCATGCAGCTGGCTGCTGTACCCTTCTTCACCTCCTAAGACAGGTGTCTGCCCCCTTCTCAGCTCTCTGGATGTCTTTTAAGCCCTTCCTCCAGCTAGAGCAGGCTCTGACAGTGCAATGGGGCAGAGCCACCTGGGCCCAGAAATGATCCTTAACCACTTCTGCCCCTAACCCCAGTGTAGGGTTTATACACCCCATCACCATGCTTAAGCTCAGACTTGGAGGGTTGATGCTGACCATAAAGGAGGAAATCTATCTAGCCCAGTTGCTCCTTGACTTGCCGGCTGAGAATTCCAACCAGAGTCTCAGCTCTGCTGGTGGCTCTTGAAATGTGACTGTATTCCCGCTAGAAACTTCACTGAGACAATCAACCTGTCACAAAGGCTACCCGAGGGCTAGGCGGTCATCAGATGGAAATGCTGTCTTTTGACCACCACTGGCCCATGTTGGATTAAGGTATTGAACCCTGAGCATTGGATTCTGCTTTGGTGCAGGGGTCTGCCAAGCTGAGGGTCCCTGTGAATCTCTAGGCTGGCTAGTATACCAGTGGCAGTGTCTTCTGGCAGAGCAAACGGGGTGTGCAAAAAGTTGTTCTGAAACTGTGCAAAAGAGTGTGCTCAAAGGAGAACAAATGCAAAGCAGGGGAGAGAAAGCTAAGTAAATAGGAATGCCAGCCTCTGCCGCCAGCCTTCCACATGGCAATCACTACAGTACGGAGAAGACACAAAAGGCCAAGGGGAGACAAGAAAGAAAATTAGGTGGAGGGGCAATTGGAGAAAAGATGATGATAAAAAGTTAAAAAGAAAATGAAATAAATACAAGGAAAAAGCCAGGCTGCATCCCAATAGACTGCAGGGTCCAGTGAGCAGATGTGACACACACACAAAGGTAAAACACCCTGCTTCCTGAATAATACAAAGATCAGAGCACAGGTGATAAGAAATGGAAGGAAGGAAGGGTAAAATTTGAATGCAGAAATTACTGAAGGGAGTAAACTGCAGGCAATATGCTATTTTGCTATGCTAATAAAGAGATGAAAGCAAATTGAACGGGAGCAGAGACTGGCAAAAGTCTTATTTTTTGTTGGAAAGAATAAGAGGATAAATGTTTTTAACATTTATGAAGTCACAAAATAAAGCAAAGAGACTCAGAACATCAAGCTTATAGATGAGAAAATTAAAGTACATAAAATATTTATTCATTTGTGCTTAGTGGCTGTCAGCCATGCACGCATTTGTAGAAATGGGATGTTTCTAGGCATAGTTATAGACTCTTTCCTCCACTCCTCTACGCCACAGATGAACAGGAACAATTTGGTAAATAGCAGCTGAATATGCAGTTCATTTTCCACATTCCATTAATGTTTCATTTCTTAATACCCTCAAAATAAAATGGGAAGTTTGGTGTAGAACATTCTTCCCTCTTAATATAATAATAAAAAAGTATATGGCTCCAGGCCAATAATCAAGATTATGAACTGGCGTCTGTATTAAAACGTGGTGGTAATGCTGGTAAAAGGTGCCAGATTGACAGCAGCCCTGTAGTAATCAGCAGAAACCGGTTCAACAGTGGCAGCACAAAGTTACCTCTCAGGACCAGCTCTGCAGGATGCTTTTTGTGCTTCTTGCTGACATTGCAAATGAAGATGGTAATTGTAGTGGCAAATGTGGGCCAGCTGCCTGCTGGGAAATGCACTGAGACCCCTGCAGTTTGTTTCACAGTGTGGAGACAACAGAGCAGACAACAGCTGGTAATTGCCATGGCTGAACTCATTACTGTGATTGGAATGGTGGCTTTTAATGAAAATGTGATTAAGTATATCTGATCAGTGATCCCATTAAAATCAGTGTACCTTTTAAATACTTTCACACCTTTTGTCCGTTCTTCCCCCTACTTCCCAGTTCTGGACCTGGGGCTCAGTCATTTGAAGTGAGACTTTAACATGATGTCTTAATGTTACCTCTTATCAAAGGGACATTCGATGTACGTTTTAAGAATACTACAAATGCCTGGAACAGGTCAGTTCCAAAAACAAGACCGTTCAACTGCTGGCTTCACCCCAGGTTGT
The DNA here is from genome assembly GCF_965140235.1 of Caretta caretta. Taxonomy (NCBI): domain Eukaryota; kingdom Metazoa; phylum Chordata; order Testudines; family Cheloniidae; genus Caretta; species Caretta caretta. Next base: position 20,780,718 of record NC_134223.1, read on the forward strand.
GCCCCATTAGCCTAAGGCAATGGTCTGAAAGGCGGCTATTGGCTTCTCTGTTTCACATCACTCTCCTTTTCTCTTGCCAGTTGTGTGTGGGTTTTTTTTTCTTTTTTTAAAGAAATCTGTCCACAAGGAGAGAACAAGGGCGACCCCATTGATGGAGAGAGAGAGCATGTTGTAAGATGGAGTAACCATTCCAAAGTCAAAGTAATACCCTTTTATGACTGAGCATGGAAGGGCAGATCTGTGGTTTTTAATTCTGAAAGGCCCAGTTTTAAATTGTAATAGTAAACATGCCCAGTTATACAGCAGCTGGAGAACAAATCTGCAGCATATTCAGCCTGATTCCAGCTACAGACAGCAGCCAGCCAGGAGAGCCTTTGAAAGGGTCCGGGGCCCAGTACAAGATGAAAGGTCAACAAGAGCATGGATTGGTAGGTGGAGGAGCAGCAAATCTACAGGATATTGTCTGGAGTCGCTGGCTGGGGAAGTTGGAATAACGCCTCCCATTCCTCCTGCCACATGTGGCAGCGGTGTTTGCAGGAGGCCATGGGATCTCTAATGTATTGTGCTACATACACCAAAGCAACAGGGCCTTATTCAGCATCCCCTTGAAGGATCGTGATGCTGAGTTTGACACCAAGGGGAGCAGAGGAGATTTTGAGGGCTAGCAGCTACAGAAACATTTTGCTGCTCAGCCGATCTCCCATCTACTAAATGGAACGTGAGCATGAGGTTTCAGTTGTCATCAGCTCATCCTCGTCAGGAGTTGGGCTGTATTTGGCCCGAGGCAATGGGCAGGTTATTAGCCTCTAGCCTATTACTAATTTTAATTTGTTTGATAGGGAATTCCATTAACTCCAGTGCTCTGGTTCACATCACTTGGTATCTGTTGAATGTGTTTATTCTCCTGACAACAGAATTTTGAGTTTACCAGTTGCATTTTCCTGTATTGGGTAGCTGTAGCTCTTGTGTAGTTTGTCATTTCCCTCCACTTTCTTAGAAGCAAGCATTTCTTTCCGGTCATTGAACCAGCTCTATTTATTTTTCCCTTTTCTGTAGCTTATGTTGAACATGCAACACTTGGCGGACAGGAGGAATGGAGAGGCTAATGAATCCCCTTTGGAACAAAACACCACCTCTCACCTTACCGCATTCCTTACATGATTGCCAGGCTAGGGAGATGATCAACTCTGAAAAAAACTCACAAGTTCAAAGCCAAGAGTTTTATAGTGATCTCATCATGGGCCCACAAAGAACTGTGCTCTTTGGTACAATGTTGCACCTGACATCAGTTTGAGGAGAGATGGGCAGAACTGCTGAGGGTGCCCTGAACCTTCAGCCTTTGTGGTTTGTCAACCCACTAATTTTGTTGTTTGTCTCTTGTTTGAAGAACATGAGGAATAGTGCCACATAATTGATGGAAAATATAAACGTTTCACCTACTGTTTAGGACAGATGAGTGTGTAGCCACACCTTGCTCTGAACCTGTCAGGGTGGGTGAGTTCAGTGTGCAAAGGGAACAGAGCGGATTGGATCAAGGGGCTGAGTTTCAGTGTGGGGCACTTTGGGGTGGTCTCAGGAACCCAGTTTCCCTAATCCTACTTGTATGTAGTGATGGGCAAACCTCAAAGGTTTGGAAACTTAGTTCAGTTCCAATGATCAGCCAACATGTGTGTGCCTCTCTAAACTATAACCAGCATCTCCAAAGCTGGGCTGGAGTTTTCAAGAGGATGCAGCCTCTCATCAGATTCTGGCCATTTCCTGCTTCTGATCAAGCTGCAGTCTGGAAATGCAATGACAACATCACAAAGGAAAAATGTTGGGGCTAAAATGCTTCTAATGCCATAAAGGATCCATGTGTAACCTGCACTTAGAGAATGGGTCTTTGTCCCGCTTTAGAAGCTGGGCTACGTAAGAGGTTAATGCTGATAAATCTGCTAAATGTGCTACCAGAGGACTTAGTCCTTTAGATTGAATGATCATGATTTCTGGTTTTAATGGTGAAGGTCTATAGTTCAAGCCCCACTCTTGATCAATGGGGATCATTTATTGGTTATTTGGGTTTGAGGTTGGAATGAAGTTCAGGTTAGTTGTTAATTTAACCAAATATCAAGTGTGTGTTTTTATTACACCACTGATTTTCCATGGGCCCCTGAGTTTGAGGAGAAACCGTATAGAAGGGCCCCAGGCATTTCCAAACCCTGCTTTTCCATGGAAAGCATCATCTATGATGTGTGACTGGACTTTGGTGGGAGACATGGTGGGAGAAAGAGGTTTTTATATTTTTTCCACTCATTAATTGCACATTTCTATATAATATGGTGGTTGGAACATTAATCTCATTAAAATATACAAATATTGTTACTTATAAGCAGAATTATTTGAAATCATACATGGTGGGAAGTTCCCTCCACCCCTTTGATTTTTACAGATTTGAATCTTATCCTCAGATGTGTAAAGTGGGGTAACATCATTGACCTGAATTGAGCTTTGGAGATTTGCACCAGCTGAGAAGCTGCCTCTTAATTTTTAGTCTGGTGGTTTCTTTATTTAAGAAAAACGGACACGTGACTAAGTATGGAAGAAACAAGGAGCAACTGATAGAATCATAGAAGAATAGGGCTGGAAGAGACCTCAGGAGGTCATCTCATCCAATCCCCTGTTCAAAGCAGGACCAAATCATCCCAGCCAGGGCTTTGTCAAGCTGGGCCTTATAAGCCTCTAAGGATGGAGATTCCACCACCTCCCTAGATCAGTGGTCTCCAGACCTTTTGGCTCACACATCCCCAGCATGAAGTCCGGAAGACCTGCCACAGGTGGGCCGCCGGAGGGGAACACCAGCCATGGACGTGCAGAGCTGCCGCCAAAGAAAAAGAAGGCGGAGTGCCATCCGGCGGTGCTCCTGCTGCCGTGCACCCCAGTTTGCAGACCACTGCCCTAGGTGACCCATTCCAGTGCTTCACCACCCTCCTAGTGAAATGGTGTTTGCTAATATCCCACCTAAACGTCCCCCACTGCAACTTGAGACCATTGCTCCTTGTTCTGTCATCTGCCTCCACTGAGAACAGCCGAGCTCCATCCTCTTTGGAACCCCCCTTCAGGTAGTTGAAGGCTGCTATCAAATCCCCCCTCACTCTTCTCTTCTGCAGACTAAGTAATCCCAGTTCCGTGAGCCTCTTCTCATAAATCATGTGCCCCAGCCCCCTAATCAGTTTTGTTGCCCTCCGCTTGACTCTCTCCAATTTGTCCACATCCTTTCTGTAACAGGGGGCCCAAAACCGGATGCAATACCCCAGATATGGCCTCACCAGTGCCGAATAGAGGGGAATAATCACTTCCCTCAATCTGCTGGCAATGCTCCTACTAATGCAGCTCAATATGCCATTAGGCTTCTTGGCAACAAGGGCACACTGTTGATTCAAATCCAGCTTCTCATCCATTGTAATCCCCAGGTCCTTTTCCACAGAACTGAAACTGAGCCAGTTGGTCCCCAGCCTGTAGCAGTGCATGGGATTCTTCCGTCCTAAGTGCAGGACTCTGCACTTGTCCTTGTTGAACCTCATCAGATTTCTTTTGGCCCAATCCTCCAGTTTGTCTAGGTCACTCTGGACCCCATCCCTACCCTCCAGCGTATCTACCTCTCCCCCTCAGCTTAGTGTCATCCGCAAACTTGCTGAGGGTGCAATCCATCCCATCATCCAGATCATTAATGAAGATATTGAACAAAACCAGCCCCAGGACCGACCCCTAGGGCACTCCGCTTGATACCGGCTGCCAACTAGACATGGAACCATTGATCACTACCCGTTGAACCAGACAATCTAGCCAGCTTTCTATCCACCTTATAGTCCATTCATCCAATCCATACTTTAACATGCTGGCAAGAATCCTGTGGGAGACCGTGTCAAACGCTAGCTGGAACAAGGAGTTTACCGTATAGCCAAATGGCGCCACTTTTCTCTAAAATGAGGGATCAGAATTCTCTCTAGGTGGGAGGAAAACACAAGTGACAAGTGTATTTCAAAGCTTCAGGCACTGCTTGTGTGGTATGCATTCTAATGGTAAAGCAATTTAAAGCCTTCAGTCCAGGGAGTACACTTGTTCAGTCAGTCCACAGGAAGGAGTGTTTGTTTGATACCTGGCTAACAGTAGAGCCCTAAGGAAAACCTACTTAGGGGATGGGATTTATGCCTGTAAAGAGTAAATATAAAAGGAAGACAGGTCAATATGGAAGAAACACATTTTAAAACTTTTTGAAAATATTTCTAGGTTCTTTGATTCTTTTTAAAAGGGGTTTATTGGTGAAAGTGCACAGTGAGAGATTACATACGGACATCGGAAGGAAATGTGTTAGCGGCTCTTCCAGAAGCCATCCCATTACACGAGAGAGAATGGCTACAGCTGCTAATTAGCATGGCTTAGTATCCGCTCCTGACATTCCATAAGGAACCAGTTCTGTTCTTGGCTGCATGTTCTCCCTTTGATTTCAGTGCGGATTAGAATATACACGTGAGCAGAATCTGCCCCAATAAATTAAATAAAAATGGTCAAAACTGATATGATCTACAAAAAAGAGCAGGGAAGGTAAAAAGGTAAGGGGAGTCTTTCCACTGACTTGGATGGGCTTTGAGTCAGGCCATTCTGACAAGTGGAATCCCAACTTGTGGACAGACTTTGAGTCTCCCTGTATAGTGGTGTAAAAAAAAAAAAAAAAAAAGCCCGTATAGAAAAGAGATTACGTTTGAAAAGTAGGATGCTGCCTTTATGTAAGTACCTAAGTTGCACGCCTGGGATGGACCATTTTGGTGTCTAAATGCTCCTCTGCATGTGCAAGTGATGGATCAGCACATGCTGTGTAAGTCCTCTGTTTTGCAAATGTATGTTGCCTTCTGCAATTCAGTGAGCTTCAAGGCTTCGACACTAGCAGTAGAAGATCTAAGGCATGGCCAGACACAACTGAACCAGTGGTAGATGGCGGCAGAGGGAAAATCCAAGCTTCAGCATGTTTTTGAAGGTCAACAAACTGTCTTCTAAATCTGACAAACTCCAATGAGCAGTGTAGTTGGATGGAATGAGGTGCTGTGAGGATCTAGTCCAGATGAAGATTCTGGCTGCAGTTTATGATGAAACCTACCTGGCAAGGCTCATCAGGGAGACCACACTGGGCTTCTTCAGTGCCTGAGCCACACCATCTGCAGGAGGCAGACTCCACCCATGGCACAGAGCTGCAACGTGCCGACAGTGTACATCGTGAGCATCACAGGCCTGAAACGTAAAGAAGGTCTCAAACATTCAGCTTACCGTGGGAGCCCGTCTCAGGGAGAATAATTGGGCTTGCGAGTTGAGGTTTATGAGCTTGCATGGGCTGGCTCACTATGGAGGGTCTGAACCTCAGCAGGTGTAAATCCATGTAGTTCCAATTAGTGTACACCCATTGACGCAAGATCTTGCCTGGAATCTCCAGGGACAAATCATTTAGGCTATATATGCAGATGATGAATTCAGTTTTGCCGGTTGCCTACCCTCTGTGCTTACCATTGCATTTCCACCAAGTACATACACAGTGTCTGCATTTACCTTGAAACACTTTCTTCCCAAGAACTCATGAAATACCTCTGTCGCCCATTCCCTGGGGATGCTGCAGTTTCTAAGTGAGCAGAGAGGAGCAAATTGCTTTACTTTCACAAATATCATTTGCAGGTTTTCATACTTAGGAAGCTGACACCTTGTCTGAGTATCATCATGTGGTAGAAATCAGGGATACCGAGTCTTAGGAGATGTCACATAGAAGCATTTCCCCTGTCATTATCAATAACCCATGCTCAGTCAGTGCAGATGAAAATCAACAGTCAGAGGGATGGGAAATATTTTTCTCCCCTGTGTGTGTGTGTGTGTGTGTGTTTGTATATAAGGGCAAAACGGATTAAAAGAGCTATTGAAAATATATACAAATATTGGAAGACCTGTGCAATGTAAAAGTCTACAGCTCCTTGCATGAACTCTTCTGTCTTGCCATGTGGAATAAAAGGAAACACTCAGGAACTCCACAGGTTGTGAGCATGGATCACACCAATGCTTTATCTAATCCAGTAGATTCATAGATTCATAGAATATCAGGATTGGAAGGGACCCTCAGGAGGTCATCTAGTCCAACCCCTGCTCAAAGCAGGACCAATCCCCAATTTTTGCCCCAGAATCCTAAATGGCCCCCTCAAGGATTGAACTCACAACCCTGGGTTTAGCAGGCCAATGCTCAAGCCACTGAGCTATCCCACCCCCCCATGAGCTATCCCACCCCCCCATTAATTAATTAATTAGACAGTATTCGGTCTCTGACCGTCACCAGCACCCGATTCTTCAGAGGAAGGTGTAAGAAACATCCAAAGAGGACAGTTATGTGACCACTTGCTCAGGCAGCGGCACTGGAACAGTCTTAGAGTGTGGGGGGGGTGCTAGATGAGCCCCCCCTTACCCCTGTTCATGCCCCTCACCACCCCCTAGAGCTCGGGCCGGGAGCAGAGCAGTGTCTCCGGGAGGGGGAGACGCCTACAGGGGTCAGGTGGCCAAGGCTGGTGCCACGGCTGGGGGCGGATGCGGAGCCCCCAGGCGCAGGGCCAACAGCCGGGACCCCAGGCCAGCAGCCAGGACCGGGACTGGCACCGGAACTCCTGAGCATGAGGCCGGCGGCTGGGACCCTGGGCACGAGCCAGCGACCAGGGCCAGGACTGGGGCTTGCGGCGGAGCCCCTGGGCATGGGGCTAGAGGCCAGGACCCCATGCAAAACCTGGGGGTGCTGCAGCATGCCTCACACCTCTAGTTCCCATGCCTATGCTCATTTTCTTCCTATTCCCCTAAATTAGAGGCAGGTTCGTGCCCTGAAGCTTGTTTCTAAGGAGGAATATATAATAGACACGGCATTACATTTACAGAGAATAAACACGGGCAGCATGCAACGGGAATGGGATCTCATGGCAGGCACATGGAGGGTGGGTCTGCCCTGGGTGACAGCAGGTGCAGCAGCAGTGACTTCTTCTGAACAGGGATTAAAGAGAAAGAAGCCCAATTCCCAGGCAAAGTCGACTGGGCCGTTTTCTCTGCCTGTCCTTCAGCAGATTGTTTGGAAAGGAAAACAGTCCCAGTAATTCTTGCACACCTCTGGTTATGTTAGTGGCCCGTTTTACTCTCCTACAGTCTTAAAGGGCATCCAGAATAGCTAGCATGGCTGCATAGTTTCTCTTCCCCATGTGGCTTAGGAGTTAGGGTCCATTTTCTGTTTCTACTGGGGGTTTGGCAGTTCACATGCTGCCTATCAATGTGAGGCTCCTGTTAGAAGGCGGTAGGGTGTAAAAGGGGTGCTTTGGCCTGTTGGCTACATTAACTTCCCCCTTTCCCTTCTCTGCCTCTGTATAACTCTCCACGCAGGTGAGCCCAGCCCTGGAGCCTGTGTTAACCCAGCCAATGTACAGCAGGTAACTCATTTCACAGCCCTGCCATTTCATTCAGTCACTGGTTAATTTACTCATCTAATTTAATCAATACCGCATGAACCAGATCTTTGTTAAAAATAATACAACTTCCACCCGTCCAGCTGCTTGATTCCAGCTGGTGCTATTGGATTAATTTAATGAGTCTGGAGGCCAAGTCTGCATGTGGCAGGAAACCACGCGCAACTCGCAGCTGAGGTATTCATACAGTGTGACAGGCCGTGAGGGTTATTTGTATTACAGAAGCGCTTAGCGGCACCAACTGGGATCAGGACTCCACTGCCTGAGGCATTGCACATACCCCTCCTAGGAGAACCTCCCTGCCCTGCGGAGAGTACGATCTAGACAAGACCGAAGGAGGATGGGGAAAAGGAACGGTTATTTCACATGATGAGATTATTTCACAGTGGAAAACCGAGGCAGAGCTAAAGCCATTTGCCGAGGGTCATACAGGGAGTCTGTGGAAGAGCCAAGTCCTGGACCCAGATCTCTTGAGTCCCAACGCCTTAACCACAAGCCCATCCTTTATCTTTAGAACCAAAGTTTTGTTACGGTACCAACATGGGGTGTACATTCCTGGAGCAGTGGTGCATTTTTCTTGCCTTTGGCTTCATTCCTCAGCGCGCCAAAGGCCAGTAACTACGACCAAGGAATGCACGCACAGATGTAGCTTACTGTTAATTAGATGGCTCTCTTTTGATAAGCATGAATCCTTCCATCACTTGTTCCACCTTTAATCAAATTTGTAGCGCCTCAGGCTTTTCATGGGGGGTGAAAGGGGAAGCTTTCAATCTGTAATAAGGACGTGTCTGTCAAGTGGAATAAAACTGATAATTAAGTCATCCACTCTGGCTGCAATTTTTATGAATTTCTGAAGAATTGTCTTAAAGCAATGATGCACATAGAAACATTTCTAAGCCACGCGAGGAGGCTGATAAACAACAGCAGGGACTTCTGCTTTCAAGGGATAGCAATGAATAAACATGTTTCCAAATCAGAGTGTACAGAAGAGAGGGCAAAGAAGCAGCATTTTTGTCTAGGACCTTGGACTAGGCACTATTATAATAGAAAAGGGAAATGAGTTTATTGGAAATAATACAAATATTAGTAGGATGGTTCAGATTTATGTTAAGGGGGTGACTTGATTACAATCTATAAGTACTACTTGGGGAACAAATATTTAACAGTGGGCTCTTCAATCTACCAGAGAAAGGTATAACATAATCCAATGGCTGGAAGAAGAACCTAGACAAAGTCAGACTGGAAACAAGATGTCAATTTTTAACAGTGAGAATACTTAACTATTGGAACAATTTACCAAGGGTGGATTTTCCATCACTGAACATTTTTTAAATCAAGATGATCTGTCTGTTTTTCTAAAAGCTCTACTCTAGGAATTGTTTTGGGGCTGTTCTGTGGCCTGTGTTATGCAGGAAGTCAGACTAGATAATCACAATGGTCTCTCTTAGGAATGGGCGACAGGGGGTGGATTACTTAATGGTTACCTGTTCTGTTCCTTCCTTTTGGGGCACCTGGCACTGGCCACTGTCAGAAGACAGGATACTGGGCTAGATGGACCCAGTATGGCCGTTCTTATGTTCTCGTGGACTTGGATTCTATGAATCACCAAAACTTGTGAGACTTCCCTTTGCGGTTCAAGCCAGGCCCATGTCTGCTTTGCTTGTGAGGTGTGACATGATTGTCTAACTGCATGGCATTCAGTCTGCTCTTTGAGCTCGGGGGTTTAGTTCCTAGCTCAAGGAGACTTACACTGGCTCTGATGAAGTAAGTACACTAAAAACAGAGTGCAGCCCACGGCAGGTGTGCCAGGCTAGCCACCTGGAGTATTTGCCTAGGGTCTCAGAAGGGCAAGTACTCAAAGTGCTCGCTCCTCCCACCAACCATGCTGCTATGCGTTCACTATTTGTGTTGTACTAACTTGATTGGAGATAGTGCAGGTATGTCTAGTCGAGCTGGGAATCACACCCCCAGCTCAAAGTGGAGACACTCCCTAAGTCTATCAGAAGACTTCCTATTAGAGGTTAATACAGCTTTGAAATCTAGTGTAATGTGAGATGAGGAGACTCCAGGCTATGGAATCATTCGTTCGTGGATTCATTTGTCTCATGCCTTGTTGACCTATTTAGAGTCCTTTTTGCAGTGCTTTCCCCACTTGGCAGGATTTTCTCTTCCCATACATTTCCCGTTAATATCAGTGCTTTTTACTGTATCAATCATGTTGATGTCTTCCACGTAAACTTTCAATATTTTCTCTTCTTTAAAGGTCTGTATCTGTCCCTGCATGAGCTATGTATTGCCTCCCACTAAACATCTGTTTTCCATGACTTATTCATGGAAAAGAAATTATTCTTAGTCAATGTTCTGCACCTTTGAAATCGTGCTGAAATGAAAACAATGTCCTCTCCAGTTTAATATGCCTTTCAGAAGTCTAGCCTCCTGAAGGAAGAATGGCTGGGAATGATATTTCTGTGCCAGTGCATCTTGTTAGTTTCTGCTTATTGGGCATTGGGCATGTGCTTATTTCTTAGAGACAGGAGAGATTGGCATGATGCTGGGATGAGAGGAGTGTGAACAGAAGAAAATTTTCAATTGTTTATATACCAGTCCTAGGAGTCTGGGTAACAAGCAAGAGGAATTGGATATTCTCAATGATGAGAAGAAATTTGATCTAACTGGCATTATAGAAACCTAGTGGGATGATTCACATGACTGGAATGTTAAAATTTCTGGTTATATCCTGTTTAGAAAGGACAGAATGACTAAAAAAGGTGTGTGTGGGGGTGGCAATATATATGAAAGACATCATTACTTGTTTTACAGTTGTTGATAACTCAGAACTGGAGGATCTTGAATGCATATGGATCAACGTGCTAACTAACAAAGCCCAGGAGGAGGTAACGGTGAGCGTCTTTTACAGACCCTCAAATCAAACAAGAGACCAGTAGGAGTTACTTCTTAAGCACCTGCTTGTCATGGGTGTAAAGAAAAATTACGTTTTTATGGGAGACTTCAGTTTGGGAGACAAAGGCTTGAGGTCGCATGTAGCCAGTAGTAAAGCACCACTTGAGTTTCTAAAAAATTATAGATGCTCATTTTCCTACACAAAAGACACGCAGCACGCAGCACGAGGTAATGCTATTTTGGACCTCATTATCATACGGATAAAGTTGAATTAATCAAATTGGTGGTTCCTTACAGACCAGTAATCATAACCTGATTACATTCAGTGTGGGCAAAGAGAGGACTGGCCCAACGAGTTTATATATACATACACGCAGAAAAATGTTAATGAAAATAGGGAATTTTTAAAGAAACTTTATTAGACGTCCAAAAAGCCATGATTAGGAAAGGGAACAGCTTTGGATAAAAGCCCATCCTAGTTGAGTGGGCAAAGTGAAGGCAGCAATTAGAAATAAAAAAGTAAAATATAATAAATGGAAAAAAGGACAAATAGATAGCAATCAGTATAGAAATTATGAAGTACAAAAAACTGATAAGAGAAGCTAGAGACATCAGGGAAAAATCCATAGCTAGCAGGGCTAAGGATAATAAGTCTTGTCAAACCAACCTGATTTCATTCTTTGAGATTACAAGTTTGGCTGATAAAAGTAATTGCGTAGATACAAGATGCTCAGACTTTTGTAAAAAGAAAAGGAGGACTTGTAGCACCTTAGAGACTAACCAATTTATTTGAGCATAAGCTTTTGTGAGCTACAGCTCACATCCGATGAAGTGAGCTGTAGCCCACGAAAGCTTATGCTCAAATAAATTGGTTAGTCTCTAAGGTGCCACAAGTACTCCTTTTCTTTTTGCGAATACAGACTAACAGGGCTGCTACTCTAAAACCAGACTTTTGTAAGGCATTTGACTTAAAATCCTAGTGCTATACAATATCAATAGAAGACACACTAAATGCATTAAGAACTGACTAACAGCCTGATCTCCAAAAGCAGCCCTCAGTGGGGAAAAATCATGGAATGGAAGTGTTTCTAGTGTGATTCTGCAGGTACTGGGCCTGATGCTATTCAACATTTTTGTCAATGATCTGGAAGTAAATATAAAATCACTGCTGATAAAATGTGTGGGTGACACAAAGATTGGAAAGGTAAATAATGATCAAAGGGAAGGCAGATAGAGTGCTCTGGATTGCTTGCTCAGCTGAGACCACTCCACTAAAATGTGCTATAATACAGCCAGTTGGACAGTTCTCCATCTCGGAACGAGGAATGCAGGTGAGCCCTACAGAATGGGGGATTGTATCCAGGAAACCAGTGACACTGAAAAGGATTTACGGGTCATAGCAGACAAGTGACTCAACATGAGCTCCCATTGCAATTCTGTGGCAACGTGCTCCTGAGGATGGATAAAGAAGGGAGTAGATGTGGGGAGGTGATCTTACCTTTGTGTAAAGCACTGGTGAGACTGATTGTAGAATACAGTTCTGAGCACGAGCTGTTACCACTTGAGCTAATTTCCCGTAGCTGAAGCTATTGCAGACGTCTGTCCTACGTGGATCAGCTCACAGGGGGACTTACAACACACTCTCCACAGCGGGTTACACTGACCCTTCACAACTGGCAGTGTTCCACCCCCTCTTTGCCTAGACATAAGTGATAGCACAAGGTGCAGAGCAAGGAAGAATCAAGCCCTGCATCTATGCCATGGACAGTATTAAATATCTGCAACATTCCTTTTCCTTCACAAAAATATTTCATCACAGAATCTCAGGAAGAAAATTCACCAGTGGGCCAACTGCCTAACTCTGAAAAATCAGACCAATCAAAACCAGGGGCCAGCATCTTAAAAGGGCCTCATCTCAGCCTATGGTTTTCTGGGTGTCATTGAGTGCTGCAAATAGACCTCTGACTGCCCAGGAAATAAGGCAGAGATTATGGCTCCTCTGAGTTTCTGGGACCAAAGCAGATCATTACACTGAGTGATGACTGCAGTGCAATGGGACACTGACCCTGGTTAAATAACAGATGCAGGGTCACTTTTAACAGAGGAAAATGGTTTCTTTCCCACAGCTGTTACACTCACATAACTGCAGTCCCTTATGCTGTGTGTTTTTACCAGCAGAGAATGGACTAGTTCCTGCAACAGCTTGTATAATCTTTATCAGAACTTTTCCCTGCTGTATTTTCCAGAGGGAAAGCTGCTGCTGGGAGAGGGGACTCTTGTGCTTTCCCCTCCACCCAGAATGAGGTTCAGCTTAGACATGACTGACCTGGGCACGTGGATCGTCTTCTTCTTTTTCAAGTGACAGGGACGAATGAGTAACTGACTCCCCCCCTCAAATTGCTAGCTCTCAAGGCACAATTTTCCCTTTCCACTGGAATTGCTGTTATTTTACAGCAGATGCTGCTTTTAGATGTCCAGTCATTCTGATAACTGCTTCTAATGTAGACACTTTCTTCTGCTCCATTCTTTTCTTCACTCTGCTTGTGTTTTCTACTAGGCCTATTTTTGGTGGGTGTGTGGGCATCTAATTGAGGTTCTAATTACTACCAGCTGCCTTAATCCACATTTGAAAAGGAGAAAGTGCAGCCTCCTTCTCTCATGTAGATGAACTCTCCAGGAAGTTAAATTCATTTTCAAGCGTACAGTTACTTTTTTCAGAGCTTTCTCCTTTTCCCCTTTTTGCAGGGTGAACTTAGCCCCAAAGATTGAAGGCTGCTTCAGTATTACCAACCCCAAGCATTCAAAAATCATGAGCTAGGCCCCAAAAGCAGAAGATTGGCTTTAAAATAATGAGATTTAGAAATCATAAAGGGTGGGTTCTTTCATCATCGCTTAGAAAATGTCAGTGACTACAGAATGCTGCAGCGTGTCTCCTCGTCAACTGGGCTATCGCAGGCGACTCCAACCTGTCCTTTGCTCCCTACTGGCTCCCCCAGAATATTGAATCAAGTTCAAGGTCTCCGTCCTTATCTTCAAAGCGTTCCATGTTCTGGACCTAGAATATCTTAAAGATCAACTATAGCTCCAGGAAGATGATCGTGGTTGACAATCTGCTCTTCTGGCACAGTGGGACTCTCTCCAGTGAGTGCAAAGCCTGTCTGTTTGGGAGACAGAACTTTCCTAGGGATTGGTCCAAGGCTGCAGAATGAACTTCCCCAGGAATTAGGACAAGCACAAACCTCCCTCGTTCTATTCCAAGTGCAAGGCGTGTTTCTTTGGCCTTGCCTTCTCCAACATAAACACAGAGCAATGTGTTTTAAAAAAAAAATTAAAAGAAGACTCATCACTGCACCTGCTTCTGCCTCTAGGGAGGGGATGAAACAACAAACAGTATGTGGCAGATGTGTAATCCGTTGGTTCATGAATGACTGGAAGGCATCAGATACTCTGGTGATGAGTACAATATAAGAACCAATGTGGAACAGAATAGATCATGGGTTGGATGCAGAGTCCATTGAAGTCAATGAGTGTGTCTTCCCATTAAAACCTTCTACTAAGTACACTTCCTTTTCCAGCTGGGAAGCCATAGCCTCAATGAGAACAGAGATTTACATCTTCTCACTCCCTGTAGGTGGGACTACCAAGTGATGAGGGGAATGTATTAGGTAGGGTAGTCAAGGCAGAGCAGCATGGGGCAAACTTGCATTGTCATTGCCTGTGAGTTTTAGCCTGTAAAATGCTTTTCACCAGCAATAACAAATAAACCACTTTAAAGGTAACCGTGAAATAAACCCAAAAAGAATTTGGATTAAGCACTAGAGAGAGTCAGCCAAAACAAGTGCCTCTCTCCTTTTTTTTTTATTTTCTTTCAGCAGAGGTCAATTGATTCTCTGTCACCTTGGGACTCATAACAAAATCAATGTTACTTCATCCATAATTTGACCTTTTCATTTACTAAGGGTAGCAAATGTTAGTGCCACTGTAATTTTACAGCGTATTGTTAGATAACAGGGGAAGATATAATGTGAAGATTATGCACGGTATCAGTGGCAAAATATTATAGCTGGGAATGAGTTAGAAGAACATTAATGTTTGAGGCATGCTATAAGACATGACATGTATCCGATTATAAAATGTCTCATGCTTCAAGTAATTACTCAAAACCTGACTCACTGATGTACTACCGATAGAATATCACCCAACAAACTGAATATCCTATTAGCAGAGAATGACCTACAAATATTTCTCCTAAGCCAGGCACCTTTATTCTTCAGAGCATAATCTTGTGTGTCAAAGAGCCAGGCAGGCTGCAAAGAGAGAGAAGTGACTGATGTTGTAAATTTTAGACAGATCGATAATAGAATCTATATGGACCTTGGATATTTTTATGTTTAATTCACTGGATAAAATGAAAGAGGGTAAATCACTCCGAGAAGATATGAACTGATGTTCATAGGCACATTTATAGAACTATCTAAAAATATGAATCCTACAATTACTGACTTAAAAGATCATCGGTACTGTAGTCACTACAGCATGAAAAAATGCTATGAAAAAATCCCTTCTCTGAGCACACTGTGTGTGTTTCAGGAGTGAGAGTTACTGCAGTATTAGCTAGAGCAGAAGCAGAGATGGGCTGAAATTGAAGTAGAGATCCTGTCTGTTGTCAGGGTCTAGCAAACGTGAGACTGTAATGTCCAGACTAAATCTCTGTGTGCCCACCATCGAGTTGGGGGTGCGGCGCAAGTGGGTGCCATGTTTTTGTCATATCCTCCAAACTACTGGGTGTGGTTCTGGTCTTATTTACCCTGGTGTAAATCAGTAGTAATCCCAATGAAATTAATGAGACTCAACTAGTGTAGCCCCACTGTCTCAAACAGGCAGGAATCCTTATCACCATTTAATAATAGATTGTAGGTTGTCGATATGTAATGACAATACATAATGCAATCACTCAGCTGCTGACATTGCATTTATCTGGTGCCCACAAATAACCCCAAAGAACAACGACAGCTGAGACCAAAACGACACCAGAGTAGCAGTGAAATTAGACCAGCGCTTGTTGATCTAGGGCTTGATCCTGCAAGGAACTGCACAACCCCTGGAGGTGCTGAGCGCCCTCTGCTCCCGTTGAGTTGGCTGAGTTGGTACAGGGCATAGATTCTAAATTTCCTAGGGTCACGTTTACTTTGCGCGGCAGCGAGGGTGTGAGGTTAGAACTGAGACATGGAAAAGATTTATTATACCGCCTAGTCCATCTCCCTGCTGGGGCAGGATCAGCCCCCAAACCCTGTGTGCACATGCTTTTCCAAGTCTAGATTTCAGTGTCTCAAGTGATGGTGTCTCCCGCATATGTCTTGGCAGCTGTTCCATGCTTCTCACTGTCTGAAAGGTTTCCTGACGTTCAGCCTAAATTTTCCCTGTCTTAATTTGTTTTTTTCACTCTTGTTTTTTAACTTCATGGACCACCTTAAACAATTCCTCTCCCTCCTTGGTGTTCACACCCTTCAGATGCTCAGTGGAAGTGCCATTGCCTGGTAGCTGGATTCCCCAAGCCAATGAGGTGATGTGCCAGCATCGACAAAAGCACGAATTCCCGAAGGAATCATGTACAGAACCTTGCTTCGTTAGCTGGAAACCAAAATGCAGCAGTGGGAGGAGAAAATAAGGAATGAGGGAGAGAGAAAGAGATTATCAAATTATTATGGCTGTGTTTCATCACTGTTATTATTATCTCCTGCTGCAAGGAATTCTGTCTCTTAGTGTTAAAGGTTTCTTCTGTGCTTGGCATGTTTCTGTTTCATTTATCAGCTGAACACACGTTGTGGAGGATGCGGCGAAGTTGCTGAGCTGAATAGCGTGCAGGCAAAGTGCCGGGGGGGGGGGGGAAGTTCTGTTTTACTTCTGCTAACAAAAAATATTTTGCAGCAAATCAAGAAGAGCTTATGCAAATGACGACAGTTACCGGACTCCTCCAGGCATCCATAGACCTTCTCTCCACAGAGCAGTGAGCTGGTGTCACTGTGCGTGGGTGGTGCTGCTTAAAGTGGGCCTGTGTTTTCCCGATGCTCTTTTGAGCAATATCTGTTTTAGATCTGGAAATATACAATGAAATGGGACACAGTCTGTGCACATGCACCCACACAGACATATGCATGTCCCAGCATGTACGCACATACATGCAAACATACATGTGTGTGTATATATGCCCACACTTATGCATTTGCTTACACACACATGCACACACGACACTGGTACATTTTAGCTCAACAAACCACCAAGCAAACCCATCCACTCCACCCACACTTTTTTCTGCGGCAGTTTTTGCTAATTTGAACCATGGATGAATGCTATTGATCACACATCTTTAACGACATAGTGAAAACTGGAGCATTTCTCTCGAGGAAAGATGCAAAAATCAAACTGGGATCAAAATAGCATTTAAAAAAAAAATCCCACTCCTCTTCCCAGCAGCAAGCTCAGTCATCTGGGCTGGGCACTGGGTTGTAGGTTTACCCCTGTTATGTTAATTTCTGTAGGTGGTCTCAGAAACAGGGAGACGGATGACAGAATCTGAAAACAAATAAATAAAATAAAGCACCCTTTGCATCCAATATCTCTTGCAGGCTCCTGAAGCTTCCGTGAACTGTAGGAGACCATCGCTCCTGCTTGCTGAGTCTATAGTTTTGCTCCATGCATTCCTGGCATACATTTCTCCATGCTGTCCTTTTGACCTGCTTTCATTAAATAACAGGTGCTGCTGAAAGTCTCAAGAGGGGCACGTGCACTTGCAAAGCAACCACAGTGCGGTGGGTAGAATGGATAGCCAGTGGGACCAACAGGCTAATTCAACCAAATTGGCTGCAAGCATTCTGAGAATAGCATCTCATTAAAACCCCTGAATTAGTCTCAGCAGAGGCCTTGCTCTTTCACTGAACACTGGAGCAGTCTCAGTTTGAATGCTGGATGGGAAGGACAATCCCACGCCAACGCCTGCAGATTCCTTTGAAAAACCAGGCACAATCATGTCATCGCTGCTGTACAGAGTGGGGCCCCAAACTGCATCACCCGAGAAGCTGGGCACCAGCCTGGGAAAATAAATAGAGGAGCTGGGTTGTAAAGGTAACAATCCTGCCCCCAGGCAATGGCAAGAGTTAACAATTAGAGTCCATGGAGTCGCTGTGGTTTCCCAATACAAAACAAAATAATTATTATTCTAAACTTGACTGGCGCCTGTGCATAATCTCATTACACACAGAGCCGCGCAGCACCAAGGAAAGCTCAGGATGACAATAAAATGTTCCGTAGATGCACAAAGCAATTAGAATGAAATTTCTGTAAGGCTCAGGTACGAGTCCTTTGCCAGTTGAGTCACTGGGGTGGTTCAGTGGCTGTCTCACAACTGGGTCAGAAACTCAGCGCCTGCACTGGAAAGTCTGGTGTAAAGCATGCCTTTAGAAAAATACATCGGGCTCAAACAACCTCTTCTCCAAGGTTTCTGCCTTTCATGTAGCTGCGGCTCTTGCTGTCTCCCGGAGCATGTTCAGACAGCAGAGAATCGGCTGCTGTCATTTATGCTGCATTTACGGACCCTCATCCTGGAGTTGGATCTGGGTGGATGGGGCCCTACTCCAAGCAGAGCACCCTTGACATAAGCATCTGCCTGCCTGGACTCAAGTACAGAACAGGCAACTATAAATAGATAATTTTTTGGGGGTGGGGGGAGAAGGGGTTGGATATATTTGACTCCCTATCTTGAGTCTCATTCAGATGGGTATTTCTGCCCTGAAATCACCTGGCCTTTTAGGGGTCCCCAAATGGTACTTTAGGTCAGCACAACCAGACCTTTACAGGGCTGAACCCTTCCTAGAGTGTTGAACTTACTTCTCTACTCCATCTTAATTTTTCTCTCCCCACACTAAGAAAATATAAACACCTCAGATTTGAGGTTAGTCATTTTTCCCTCACTGGAAAACAAGATAGGACACTTTGGTTTTTTTAAAGATATGCTTTAGTTCAAACAGGAGTTATATTGAGGACGTTCTCTGGCCTGTGCTATCCAGGAGGTCAGACTAGGTGATCTCAGCCCCTTGGAATCTATGGAAACGAGCTTCCTGTTAAGACGAAGGATGGTGTAATGGTTAGAGAACGAACTGTGGTCCTAGGGTCACTTCCAGCTCTGCCACAGACTTCTTGTGTGACTGCAGTCAAGTCCCTGAATTACTCTGTGCCTCAATTCCCCATCTGTACAATGGGGAGATTAGCACTTCCATACCTCACAAGCGTATTCACACCCGTAACAACACTAGTGGGTCTAACACAAAAAAAAGGAAAGGGGAAAAAGATAGGGCCTGAATTTTCAAAAGTGACTAGCCTCAATTCTGGGGGTGTCCTACTTAAGAAACCTGCTTTTCAGAGGTGGCTTCGAAAGTATGTCAAGTTGGGCCCCCCCAATCACTAGTCACTTTTGAAAATTTGGGACCTACCCTCTCTCTCTCTCTCTCTCTCTCAGACCCACTCATTAGTGTCATTACTGGTTTGACTTTTAAGTTTCATTCTGTTCTGAAACATTTTAATTTGGTTTTATTGTGTTGTACCAAGCATAAGCACCTCAGTGAAGGGTGCAAAATAACAGCTATTTTTTATTATTTTATTTTTTATTTTGTTACATGGACTTCTAAAATTCTTCTGACGTAAGCAAACTAGTTTCACATGTATTGAACAATCTCTGGAGTTCATTAAACAGGATAAATTAGCTGTTTATGGAAGACAAAGGAATTAAGATGATGCCAGTACAGTTTGATTCTAGCAAAAGCAATTATTCAAAAGAGAGGAATTACATGGGGATTAGAGATGGGTATGAAGATATTATCTGGAATCTCAAACAGCCCTCGGGTAGCTTTGAATTACCTGATTTGTGTTGGTATCCATTCCACTTTGAGCCAAGAGGGAAGGGACCTCTGTTTCTTTAATTCTTTAACATGACAGGTGTGTTTGCTTCTGGCTTCTCTACATTATGTTGCTTTGTTCTTTGTCTTGAAAATTTAAAGAAACATTCCCCATTTCTTTCCATTGCAGAGCTCCATGAGTGAGCAGGGAAACGACCTGGGAAGCAGGCTTCCTTTCTCCCTCCCTTTAAACCTTAGATAATTTGAGTAAGATGGGGAAATGTTGTTAACATCACAAAAAGACAGGCCAGTAGAAGGCAGGGGAGCCTGAAGGGATTGGGGATGTCATGAATATGCATGGAGAATCCTCCTGGATACTATGATAACTCCCAAGCTTTCTGGATCTTTCTCCAAGGTTTCAAGAAAAACTATGGTTCATTCTCCCCCAGGTACCCCACTGTCTCTCTGGGTACCAGCCAGGAAGGAAGCTGAAGGGCTGAGCCTGCCCTTGTGGTATTTCTCACCCAAGTCGAAGCATGAGACCACACTTTCTTCTGCGGTTTGCAGTCAGAGGTTTCAGCCCCAAGAGGCCTGGAGAACTAGGAAGTGAGGGTGCTTTCCAGACTGATACCAAGCCTTTCCAGGGGCACCCATCATTCCCCATGTGGGGAACAGGATGAAGGAGCCAGCACCTACACTGCTGCCCACAAAGCACATACAAGGTTCCATATCACCCAAGGCATAGTAGCTGTGTTTGCTGTACAATAGACGAAAGAGAGAGAGAGAGTGAGTGGGTGGTGGGATCCTAAGGGGGTGGGAGGAGCTAGAAAGCAGGTCTCATAGCTCTGTCACACCATGATGCAACATTGGACAAGTGCCACAACACCTCTCTGTGTCAGTTTCCACAGCTGTAAAACAGGGATAATTATCCATACCACGGTCAGCCCTTCGGTAACTCCAACAACTTCAGTGATGTGGCCCAATATCCATTGAATCCTTCTAACAGCCTTGCAAATTGGAACCGGTATTTGTAATAAATAATAATATAATTAATAACTAAATAACTAGACCTAGCTCTCATAATGTGCTTTAAAATATTTCACGTGCTATATACTCTGGGCCATATTCTGCAGTATCTTACACCCTGGGCAACTGCAGCAGCAAGGCAAAGCAGTGAGGTTCCCTGGATATAAGGCAGTGCAGAATATGGCCCTAGAAATATCATTGTGGACTTGCAGGGAAAATATTATGGGCCAAACTCAGCAGCCCAAATACTGCCAGCCTGATTCTTTTAGCTGTTGCATGTCTCACATAGAGGGCGCCAAGTTCCTTGAACATACATTGACTTTACTGGGAGTTTTGCCTGAGGAAGGACTGAGCAATGGCTACAGGATTTGTCCTTTTGAGATTACATTACAAACAATAATACTTTATCCTTACAGTGTCATGTTAATGCTAATTACCTGAAATGCACCAGAAGTCTAACCCTTTTAACACTCAGTATAACAAAAATGATTTGTCCCAGAGTGTGATAAAATATATTTATGGACTGTCTTGCAAGCCATAATTGAAATGGCATTGGAGTGGTGCTGTTTTTTTTTTTTTTTTTTAATTTTAAGCAGTTCCAAACCTCTTAATAGTGTTTTAAACTGTAACTTAGATTTTTAAAAGTTTATCACGCACTAATTCATTCAGCTTTCATTTGCATTCTGTTGACAGGCTACAAAATTGCTTCCCTTCCATTCCAGAAAGCTCCAACTCCTGCAATTTACAGTGCCTTTCAGGATATTTCCTAAACTCCACGTTAATATCAACAAGGCAGTTTTCAATAACACCTAAAAGATGAATGGCTATTATTTATACTTTTAGCACACACTATTTTAAACCACCTTCAATTGTGCATTAGAATAAAGATTGGATTAGGCAGAAGGCCCCTATAAAACACTCCTGGGCAACAGGTAGGAAAGCTCCCACTTCTCAGGTCAGAAAAGTGGCACATTTGGTATTACCTTTAAATTGCAAACCACAAATCCTGCCATCACCTAAGTGCTGTTTATTTAGGGCCTGAGCCAAAGCTCACTGAAATCAGTGGGATTCTTTGTGCTCGTTAGAGTGGGCTTTGGATCAGCCTTTTAGAACAACAGTAATATCTAGCTCTTATGTCGAGCTTTTCATCAGCAAATCTCAAAGGGCTTTATGAAGTGCCTTGAGACATGCCAAGCACCCTCACTCCCTGGTGGGAGCCAGTTTAGGATACCCATTACCTTGCAGGAGTCACACAGCACCTCACAACATCAGACCCTTCATCACTGCCCTAAAGAGTCAGTATCATATTGTTACTGGGTCAAACACTTGTTATTTCAGTCTTCTAAATTCTGCCAGTGCAAGTCAGAGCAGAGATTATTTTTGGCTCTGCCATGTACAGGTACCTAAGCAATTTGCAGGAGGCTGGTGTTACTGTGTAGTCACTAGAGCTGCGTGAAATGTTTTGTGTGAATTTATCCCCTTTTCCTGTTCACAAATGATCAATGAACAGACACTGAGTTTTACAAATTTGTTCATTATTTGATAAATTTCAGACTCTGGGTTGCTTCTGAACTATTCACCACAGTTATCGCTTTGAGTGTTCACTGGTTGTCATTCTCAATTCACACTGGGTGCGTGGTCACCTAAATGACATGGGGCGGTTTCTTCTCCTTGATTGGTCAACCAGCCACTTGTGACATAGACATTTAGGCAAAGCTATACTGCAGTAAGTATTCATGATGGTTTGGAAGGTGGGTTTAAATGTCAAGAAAACAATGGCAAACATGTATTTTAGCCAATCCTACAAACCCAGTAATAGTTTGAGAAGTCCCAAAACTCTGAATCCAAACTACTTCACCTGCCCCTAGCACTAGTGCTGGATCCGATCTTTGGGGAGAATTTCTGGGTTACTGAATAAAAGTATTTAAGAGCTTTAGGAAAATAAAGTTGAAAATTCAGTGGAAACTAGAGTATTCATTCCCTGGGATACCTTCCCTCAAGAGTATTTTCCCACGGTATTCTTGTCAGCAAGTTAAGGAAGTATGGGCTGGATGAATGCACTATAAGGTGGGTAGAAAGTTGGCTAGATTGTCGGGCTCAACGGGTAGTGATCAATGGCTCCAAGTCTAGTTGGCAGCTGGTGTCAAGTGGAGTGCCCCAGGGGTCAGTCCTGGGGCCGGTTTTGTTCAATATCTTCATAAATGATCTGGAGGATGGTGTGGATTGCACTCTCAGCAAATTTGCGGATGATACTAAACTGGGAGGAGTGGTAGATACGCTGGAGGGCAGGGATAGGATACAGAGGGACCTAGACAAATTGGAGGATTGGGCCAAAAGAAATCTGATGAGGTTCAATAAGGATAAGTGTAGGGTCCTGCACTTAGGACGGAAGAACCCAATGCACAGCTACAGACTAGGGACCGAATGGCTAGGCACCAGTTCTGCGGAAAAGGACCTAGGGGTGACAGTGGACGAGAAGCTGGATATGAGTCAGCAGTGTGCCCTTGTTGCCAAGAAGGCCAATGGCATTTTGGGATGTATAAGTAGGGGCATAGCGAGCAGATCGAGGGACGTGATCGCTCCCCTCTATTCGACATTGGTGAGGCCTCATCTGGAGTACTGTGTCCAGTTTTGGGCCCCACACTACAAGAAGGATGTGGAAAAATTGGAGAGAGTCCAGCGAAGGGCAACAAAAATGATTAGGGGTCTGAAACACATGAGTTATGAGGAGAGGCTGAGGGAACTGGGATTGTTTAGTCTGCAGAAGAGAAGAATGAGGGGGGATTTGATAGCTGCTTTCAACTACCTGAGAGGTGGTTCCAGAGAGGATGGTTCTAGACTATTCTCAGTGGTAGAAGAGGACAGGACAAGGAGTAATGGTCTCAAGTTGCAGTGGGGGAGGTTTAGGTTGGATATTAGGAAAAACTTTTTCACTAGGAGGGTGGTGAAACACTGGAATGCGTTACCTAGGGAGGTGGTAGAATCTCCTTCCTTAGAAGTTTTTAAGGTCAGGCTTGACAAAGCCCTGGCTAGGATGATTTAATTGGGGATTGGTCCTGCTTTGAGCAGGGGGTTGGACTAGATGACCTCCTGAGGTCCCTTCCAACCCTGATATTCTATGATTCTATGATTCTAAGAGCATGTGTTCTTGGGCTTCCATGATACTTTTGAATATTATTGTTACTTGTGCAACATTTAAACTTAATAGAGTATTTCACTATTATGAAATCAATTCATGAATTCCACACAGAACCTTTCCCTTTGGACTACAAATGGAAAAGTAGAATGTCTTGTTGTGTGACTATTCTTTAGGATGTCACTTAGAAATGTCTAGTCCTTCACGATCTTATTTTAATATACCTTAGGTTAAAGCAAAAGAATTTGTAGATTTTTTTCCATCTTCCAGATTCTCAGTGTATAGAAGCACGTGACGTACAGGTCATACATATTATTTTACATTGACCTCATTAGCCCTAAGGGGGTTTGTCTTTTCATTCCCCCAGAAAACTACATGCAAGACTTCATACTGGGATGAAGAGTCACCATTATTCGACTAATAACTAATATTGATTGCTAGAAAGCAAATAAGTCAGTGCATTCCAATCTTTTGGTTTCTATTTGTCAAACAGGAGGAAAAAGTCACTAGGAAGAGATGAGGTCATGTGGAATACGGAAAGTAAAATCCAAGTGGCTGTAAAACCACACTCTGCTACTGTAAATATACAGGAACCTTAATTAGGAACAAATTAAAGATACTTTATTTCCATGTGTACGGTTACACACTATATTAAATTACAGACAAAACAGGGAGAGAGAACACATTCTAAATGCCTTCCTATTAATGACAGGTTTCAGAGTAGCAGCCGTGTTAGTCTGTATCGGCAAAAAGAAAAGGAGTACTTGTGGCGCCTTAGAGACTAACAAATTTATTTGAGCATAAGCTTTTGTGAGCTTCATGAAGTGAGCTGTAGCTCACGAAAGCTTATGCTCAAATAAATTTGTTAGTCTCTAAGGTGCCACAAGTCCTCCTTTTCTTCTTCTTATTAATGGTGTCCTTAATATCAATCTCCTAGAGTTATAAAATCTCCCCTAATTCTGAAGTTTGCAAAAAAACTTGTCATAGCCACTATTCTTTCCCAAGATGAATTGTCAGTGGATTACACTAGGTAATGGCCTGTCAATAGTCTCCATGGATCTTTTGTACACTGTGGATTTGAGTAAAGCCTAGCCAGCTCAGATTGCTGCAAATCTGAAGCAGGCCTGATTGCTTGCTGGGAGGTAATCTGGCTATTTTGTAAACCTGACCCACTCTTTAAACGCTGGGTGATGCTATGTCAAATGTTATTAGTCCTGGAAACATTATAACTGGTTGCCAATTACCTGTTGCTTCTTCAGTTAGTGTAAGGTAAACAAGTATTAATGTACCAATTTAACAGATGGCTAAACTGAGGTATGGAAAGAGAAAGGGTCCAACTTTCAAAGCAGCCTTCATCAAGCCTCCAGTTATGGCTGAAAACACATGAACAAACAGGTTTTGGAGCCCTACCACTGAATAGAATTTGCATGGATCGAATGCAGTGAAACATCAGCCGGAGTCGTTGAGTTTTGCCTTGTACCAGCCAACAGCCAATGGGCCAATCTTGTTCATGACTTGGCCCAGGTTCTCCATAAAGTTGCATGATTCTCCACAGACCTTCCAGCTAGCCTCACTTGCATTTTAGATTTGAACCAAACCCCAAAGCCAGACTAGTTTGGAATGGCTCCTGTTGGAAGTTCAGCAGCACACACAGAATAATGAAGCACTGAACATAGCTGAAGGACATTCATTTTTCTGGTCAGCAGTGCAGTTGTTTGCGCTCTCCGATGGTACCACTGACAGGTGGAACAATGCAGGTATATCAGATGCCTTTTTGGAGGGGATATGTTCATAAACCTCTGCTCCCAAAGCATATATATGTTTGTTAGATCTATAGCCCTGATTGGTTTCTTCTCCGAAGTTGTCACATAGTGTAAGAAAGGAAGGAGATGGTTGTTGCTGAGCCTCAGTACTTTGGATGTTTGCTTTAAATAGAATTAACCATGGAAATCAAAACATGTAAATGTAAATTAGGGTTTATTTTGCAGTTGTTCTTGGTGCAAATTTACCCTGACATTACCTATAAAGCATCTGCTGAAGTGCCATTCTTTTAAGCCTTTAAACAGTATCTATTGGTCCAAAAAGGAAAAAAAAAAAACCAAAAAACAAAGCTGTTGCTTCTCATATGAAAGCCTGCAATTATCATTAAAAGACTATTGTGTTTTAGCAATGATTACCCAAGATCTGTGAGCTTTTCTAAAGTGTGATATTCATATCTGTTAATCAAAGTCTAAGTATCTGTTGCTCATTTTCATTATTTGCACAGCGTTCAAACTGTTACAAAGTTGTAATGTATTTGAAGGCAAACTATGAAGGTCTCTTCAAAGAAATAAATTAACCTATTTCAAATCCCGAATCATGATCCGAATAATTGTGTTGACCTTACATGAACCACTACTTTCATCTGGAGAAGGCTGTGTTCTTCTTTCCCTCACACCATTGACTTCTATAAAGCTACTCCAATTTAAGATGCTGTAAGCGTGTGGAGGATCACGCTCTTGAAATTAGTGCGGGGTAGAAAATAACAAATCCATTTTGTGAAAATTTTGGTTTGGACAAAATTACATTTTTTAATGGAAAATCATTTAGTCTAAAAGTGGATGGGCAGAATGGCTGGAAACGCAGTTCCTCATTTACTTAAACCCAGTGTGCAAAAGCACCTGCATCTCCTTTAAGACCTGAACAACATCACCAAGACATCTAGCACCATATGGAATGTGCTCCCTGCCTGTGCTAGCTGGCGTGTGGCATCACCTATTCTTTGCAGGGGAAACATAGAACAGTGAATTACATTCTTGGCAGGTAAAAACGCTTTTCACTTTTCCTGGCAATGGATATGTTCCCACTTATACCAAGTCCCGAACGAGCCAAGGCATTGCAAGGCACTCTGAGGTCAAACAAGGTGACAGGCATTTATGGAAATGGAAAGTATGGGAATATTATCGTGTGTTGGAAACTGACCCTCTCTGCTCAGCATGGGGCTTGTAATAAGAAACCAAGACTTCAAAGTGCAGTCTAGTGAGACAACATAAGCAGCAAGGAGATGACTCACCTGAGAGGGTCCATGTTGTATTAGCTGTTGTGTACAAACCAAGCCCCTGTGCATGTTTAATGTGGCACAGTTCTCGTTCTGAAGCAATGAGCAGGATCTTCTCTCAAGCATTATGTCCCATCTCCTGCCCTCTGTGAAACTCCAAAGCAATCAAGCAGACTCAAGCAGTTTCTTTAACAGATCTCAATTGGGGAACAAGACAAAAACAGCGTCTGCCTTTAAGTGAGCTATCAATTTTGCTGGGGGTGGGGAGGGGGGTTGGTACAGTGAATTGGAAACATGACACCAGATGAATGTTGGGTCGTATCTAGTCAGGATTTTCATTCAGCACCATTCCATGGGAGGAGAATTCACCATCTATTGTGAGACTGAAATGTCCATTATCTCCAGGTGACAGCTATTTTCCAGTGACTAATAAAGAGGAGGGG
This sequence comes from Caretta caretta, assembly GCF_965140235.1. Classification (NCBI taxonomy): domain Eukaryota; kingdom Metazoa; phylum Chordata; order Testudines; family Cheloniidae; genus Caretta; species Caretta caretta. The sequence goes on from NC_134223.1 coordinate 20,807,651, forward strand.
GGGGCACTAGGCTGCAGGAAACATAACTTCCTTTCTCCAAGCTTTCTGCAGCCTGATGTATTATTTACATGGTTATTTAAACTTTTGTTGTCATAACCTGGAGAGTTATTTTCCAAACAAGATGAAGTGCCTGGATTCTGGAACCACTGTGCACCATGTTCTTCATGGTAAATTTGGTTTTGCCAATCACATTGTGGATCAGTCCAAGGCGTGGTAGGATTAGGAGTAGAGCTTGTTGGGAATTTTCTGATGAAACCCTTTTTGTTCGAAAATGCTGATTTGTTTAAACGGAAATGGTTCACTGGAGAGGGCCAGCTTCAACAAAACTCCTGATAATTTTTTTTTAAATTGAACAAAATTTTAAATTGTTGTAATGTCCCTGTTTTCGAAACAAAAAGTTTTGTTTTTTGGTTAGAAAGGACTTTTTTTACTGTAACTTAATTACAATTTCATGATGAAAAGATTTAAAAACATAAAAAGGTTGAAATCAAAATGACACATTTCACAATTGATCCAATTCAAATATTTGTTCAGATTATTGATTCATGAAGATTTTCTAGGTTTTGAATTTTTGTCCCAATTCAAGATGGGAAAATGTTTGAAATCCTTGTGGGTCAGGAAAACCATTTTGCACACAGCTCTAAATAGGAGTGGGGCAAAGGCGAATGGCTTTGCCTTGCAGGCGACTCATGTCTCTTTAATGTCCTTTTGCAGTCTGAAGGAAAATCAGAAGGAAACCAAGATGACACATCCCAAAAAATTATACCCTAGCAACCATATCTGCCCCTACTTTATTATATTGGTAGTATTACACTAGCAACTAGGAGTTTCAACCCTAGGTACCACTGTTCTAGGTGGTAAGAGGCCATCTCTGCCCCAAAGAGTTTATAGTTAAATAGACTAGACAGACAAAGGGCAGGAAGAGAAACAGCAGCAAGGGGAGAGGAAGTGACTTGCTCAGAGTCACACAGAGGCAGCGCCGGGAAGACAACCCAGGTCGTCTCTGTCCTGTCACACCAAGGCTAAGAAATGGGAGTGCCATGTGTGGGCTGTATGTGTTACAGCCAATGGCAATCACCACCTTGAAAAGTTTGTTCTAATTCCCATTATTTCCAGCACGTTTCAGACTCTGCCCCCACACCGCAAAGTGAGAAAATTCGTTTCAGCCTCATTCACCTGAATAACACTGGATAGAATTCTCTCAAAGTATTTCTTCAAATTTCACACTATAGCGACATAGCGTCACGTGTGATCCTGTTAACACGTGGCCCCAAAGACGGGCTTACAGTCTGAATTAGTCTTAGCTACTTACAATATAGCTGGGAGCTTATGATACTAACAGAGTCATGTATTTAGCTTCTATATCAAAATAAGCTATCTCAGGTTAATTAAAAAAATACCGTGGGGTTATTCACTGGTTCTCAGGAGATGAACTGGTCCCCTTAGATTTAGCAATTACTTCCTGCACAGATGAAATTTTGTTATAGATAATCCATAGAAATCAGCTATTACACAATGGAAATACACGGATTGTTAAACCAGGTGGCTATTACTGGATTTATATTGCGGATGCTCAAATTTTATACTAATGTGGAAAAATGGACTAGACTAACAGCAGATAGTTAAACTGATTAGTGAACTCCCATCTCTTGGATTCTCTAAAGCACATTTATAGAGCACCAAGCCTGCGCAGAATCCCAGGGGGATTTATAGATACCTCATTAATACATGTCTGGGCTGAATCACAAGGTGTGTTGGTGGAAGCCTATGCAATCAGTATACAGGGTATCTAACAGTGAATCAGCCAGTTATTCAGAAATAATGTTTCAGAGAATCATAGGTCTGTTTGGTTGTTTACATGTAGTGAGCTGAGATGTTCAGAAGACAGTGGTGAACACACTATTCATGCAAGGCATAACTGTCTAATCAGCACTCAGGTTGCCAATTAGCACTAACTACCACCCGAAGTGGCAAACCTCAGCAAACGGGCCAAATATTGGTTTGGCCCTGGAGGCTGAACTGTGCTGTCTGTCTCCCAGAGAAGGCACCTCCTGATTAGGGATGAGGCGCCATGTTTGTATAGAGCAAAGTGCGGTGGATGCCTCTCCTGCTGCTGCTCATCTCATACTGATTTGCACCAGCCTAAGCATGATCAGAATCAGGCCCTAAGAACTCCTGAACAAGCCTCACCACCATGGATAAATATCTGAGTGATCTTATTGATGCTGCAGCTTCACAACTGGATCAGAAAACATGGGCAATGGTTTATAATTCCATCTGGCATTTGATTTGACTGTGAGGGTTTTAGGAAGGGATTTGATAGATATCTTTCCTTCTCCTGTTTGTCATGTTCTTGCTGCAGGCGTTAACCATTGCTGGTTTCTAATGTCAGATACTGAACAGGGGTTACCCTTTCGCTGCTGGCAAAATTGGGTGGCAAGTTCCCATTCCCATTATTTTGTAAAAATGCGAACGATAATGTGGGTTCTTCTCCTTTTTTCATTGTAAGATAAAAAACTGTTTCTGAAGGCAGCTAACACACATTGCAAGTGGCTTCTGCAAAGAGGGATCATGTAGAAAAGTCACGTGTGAAGAAATGCCAATCAAATGCTGACTTTCACCATGCTAGAGCTAATTAAACACTATGGGGCAGATCCTCAGCTGGTGCAAACTGGCATATCCCCACTGAATTCACTGGAGCTGTGCTGATTAGCTTCAGCTGGGAATCTGGCCACCCAAATTCACCCCTTTTTGTGCCAATTTAAACCAGCTGGGGATCTTGATTAGTGTGTTTAGCCAGCCCAATGCATTGGGTTCACCAAATGTTCCCCAGATACTCTTTTCTTTGAATAGGTTAACTATGGGGAGTGCTTCTTAGGATGACACAGTCAGCCAAATACATCCCTGCTATAATACTGAGTTACTCCCAGGGGGAATTTGGCTCAGTTGGTCTTTGCAGGCTTGACCCAAAGAGAGAGAACTGCACTGACTTCAATGGGATTCAGATCAGAGTTTATGTATTTTCTTTTCCTCACTCACTAGTTTTCTCACACCAGCTTCTCCTATTGTCGCAATCAAAAAAATTAACTTTCAGGAACTTTCTTTTACAGTAATTTCTCTGGCCTACCAGACAAGTGAATTTATAGTGGATAAAATGTTCTCCACACATCACTGTTCTGAAGTCTATATTCCAGGAGAGTTTAGCTGGATTAGCATAGCAGCTGCAAAGCTCAGGTGAAGCAGAGACGGGTGAACCTCATAGAGCTTTATAACATTTATAGGTTGAACCTTCTTCATTAAAATTATGGAGGGGGGCCCACAGAGACATATTTTGGAAAGGTCATAACTATAAAAACATTATGAACATAATTTTAGCCTTTTTGCTATTTCTTTAATGTTTTATGAAAAGGCAGCCTCTGCCAAAACAGTAACGCCTGCCCACCTCCAAGCTGCCCCCCATCAGAAATGGGATGTATGTGTGGCCTTTCGTCATTCTGTCCAAAGGGCACCAATTGTGTCTGTCCAAGTTCAGTGGACTCAGCCTAGCTGGAAGAGTTGTTGGCTGGATTTATGTTGGGCCAGATTCTTAAAAGGTCAAAGCTTCCTTGTCTGTTCTGGGGGGAGCGAGTCCTAGGTTAGACGATAATGCTACAAACGCCAGAACCCTGGATATCACCACCATTCCAGAGAAACCTCCTGAAACAAGTTTAGCTAAACTAGTTATAAAAACAGTTCAAGTCACCATAGTCTTATCTACACTGTAGTTTCCAGCAGTTTAAAAACTTATTTTATTTTATTGGGGGTAGTATTCTCATATGGAAATTGGCATATAATACGTATAGAACATGACATTGGGCAGGGTATATAAGCATAAATATATTGCCTAGTATTGGTGAAACCCCTGTTTAGGGTGACCAGGCAACAAGTGTGAAAAATTGGGATGGGGGTGGGAGGTAATAGGTGCCTATGTAAAGAAAAAGCCCCAAATATCAGGACTGTCTCGATAAAATTGGGACATCTGGTCACCCTACCCCTGTTGCAGGAGCAAAGTGTGCCTGAAAAATTGGGCTCTCAAATAGGAACAAGGAGGTTTTGCATACAGAATCTTTTTTGCAATGTTCTTCTAGGGAAATGCAACCTAGATGGAGCTACTATGAGGTGGGTACAAAACTGGTTAGAAAACCATTCCCAGAGATTAGTTATCAGTGGTAGGTCATAACGAGTGGGGTCTCGCAGGGATCAGTTCTGGGTCCAGTTCTGTTCAATATCTTCATCAATGATTGAGATAATGGCATACAGAGTACACTTATAAAGTTTGCGGACGATACCAAGCTGGGAGGGGTTGCAAGTGCTTTGCAGGATAGGATTAAAATTCAAAATGATCTGGACAAACTGGAGAAATGGTCTGAAGTAAACAGGATGAAATTCAATAAGGACAAATGCAAAGTACTCCACTTAGGAAGGAACAATCAGTTGCACACATACGAAATGGGAAATGACTGCCTAGGAAGGAGTACTGTGGAAAGGGATCTGGGGGTCATAGTGGACCACAAGCTAAATATAAGTCAACAGCGCAATGCTGTTGAAAAAAAAGCAAACATCGTTCTGGGCTGTATTAGCAGGAGTGTTGTAAGAAAGACATGAGACGTAATTCTTCCGCTCTGATTAGGCTTCAACTGGAGTATTGTGTCCAGTTCTGGACGCCACATTTCAGGAAAGATATGGACAAATTGGAGAAAGTTAAGAGAAGAACAACAAAAATTATTAAAGGTTTAGAAAACATGACCTATGAGGGAAGACTGAAAAAAATGGGGTTGTTTAGTCTGGAAAAGAGAAGACAGAGGGGACATGATAACAGTTTTCCAGTACATAAAAGGCTGTTACAAGGAGGAGGGAGAAATTTTTTTCTTCTTAACCTCTGAGGACAGGACAAGAAGTAATGGGCTTACATTGCAGCAAGGGCGGTTTAGGTTCTACATTAGGAACTGTCTGGGTGGTTAAACACTGGAATAAACTGCCTAGGGAAGTTGTGGAATCTCCACCATTGGGGATTTTTAAGAGCAGGTTGAACAAAGACCTGTCAGGGATGGTCTAGATAATACTTAGTCCTGCCATGAGTGCAGGGGACTGGACTAGGTGACCTCTCGAGGTACCTTCCAGGCCTATGATTCTATGTGGAAAAAATTCCAGTAAAAAAGGTAAACATTGCAAGAAAAGCACCATTACAAAAGGCTATCTAATGCAAACAGTCTCAGTAAATCCGATGGGACTTCATCAACAGCCACAGTGCAGCGCTACTTATGGCCTTGATGCAGCAAGGCGCATAAATATGTGCCTCACTATACGCACATGACTTGTGGTATTACTCATGTGCTTACAGTTAGACATGTGCTTAAGTGTCCTGTTGAACTGAGGCATACAGGCACTGAAGTGTAATCTCCATTGTGCCGTTTGACTTCAGACTTATAGTAAAAGCTTTGCCACTGATTCACCCATTAACCTGGAGCAAATCGCTTAGGAGCGGATTTTGCCACCCTTACTTGCGCTCTGTATACCTTACTGTATGTAAGAATGGCAGAATCAAGCCCATAACCTTTCATGCCTCAATTTACCAAGCTGTAACATGGTGAAGTCGTACATTCCTACCTCAGAGAGAGCATGTGTGGGTCAGTGTTTGTAAGAATTCTCATTATACTTGGATGAGGTACAGAGAAATTAGCTGCTTTGCTCCACCTCCAGCAATCCGTGGCAGCATTAGGGATAGAACCCAGGAATCCAGACTTCTAATCCTCTGCTGAGTGGAACGTATTCCACAGTTTCATGATGTACCTAAAAAGGAAATTCTAGCCACCTGAAAACAAACATCAATGCAGCTCCGTCAGCTGGGAGACCTCATGAGAGCTTTTCAGCAGTATCACAGCATGGGAGCGCAAACACACAATGCAGATTCAAACGAAAAATGAAATGAACCAATGTCTGGTGGTTCCATCAATACTAACTGCAGCCAAATATTTATAATGCTTTCTACCTAGCTTATAATCAAATACAGAGTTTGCCACTTTTCCTCAGTCATTTGTTCGAAGGTTCTTGTAAGAAGTACAAAACATTGTAGGAAACATAATTGAGCTTTTTTCTTGTAATTACAAAGAGGATTGGTCAAATTGATCAAAATAATCTCCCCAAAGTGATGAAAAACATGAAAACAAAAGTCAACAGAATCCAAAAATTGAGATACTAAAAGCAAATGGGGAGTTTAAGCAAGATGGTTCCATAAACAAGTACAAAATATATTTAATAGGGCAGTGCCAGGAGCCAGTAAAACCTGGAGCAACATGGTTTCAAAAGAAAACTAAATGAGTTTGTACACCAGGGAACACAAAAAGGATGTAATGGGAAAATGCAGATAGAAAAACTTGTTTAAATGAATCTAAGCACTGGAGCAAAAAGTTTTTTTTTAAAAAGTGGGTTTTTTATGTGTAATAATGAGGGATCAAATTCTCTTCTGAGTTACACTGGTGTACAGCCACAGTTTGGATGTTCATTGTAAATTATTTTTTGTTAATGTGTTCAGAGATCACCAGGTGTTTTCAATGCATTTTGTGCTATTAGAAGGTGCAGGATTTTTTCACTGCTGGAGAGGGAGGTGCGAAAGCACAGAGAGTGAAGGAGAGGTACAAGAGCAGAGTAAACTTCCATAAACTGCCCTACCAATGAGCTTCCAATCTGATCTGGAGGGCCCTCATCTAGGACTGAGAGCATGGTATGTTTTCTATTTCCATTCAAACCATTACCCCATTACCAGCTCTTCAGTCAAGTTGTTAGGTGTCTATGTCACAAAAAACCTAACATCATAACAGTCTTCTAAAAACCAAGGCCACTAATTAGTTTTACAAAGACCAACAAACATCTTTCAGATGGCAACACTTTACACCAGGGTTGAATTTGCATCAATGACATACAGCTACAAGTGAATTGCTTCACATTCCATTAACCATCCTCTGAGCTACACAGTTCCTCACCACCCCCATCCCAACATCTCCCCAAAGTTTCTAATTTACAGTGGCTGCTGAGGAGCTGCAGCATGTCAGACTGTAGTTAAATGTCATGCTGAATGCCGGGACACCCAACATCTGAAGTTTGTTGGAAGAGTAGTTCCCTTGGGCTCTGAAGGTGAAATTGGACCCAGGGCAGAGGGTCAATGCAAGGCCTATAAATATCTCTGGAGTTTCATTTATATTGTATTTTGAGCACCAAAGATGCTTGCCATTCTGGATAGATGTTAGCAAAAGTTGTAGTCACTGTCTTTCTGGAAGAAGATAGTTCCCAAGATGCAAAAAGGGAAGTGGGAGAAAGTTCTCTAGGAGCTATTATGGATTGTCCTTCACTTGATGCCAGATTCATCATGGGATAAAGCCCATGCTGGGATGCCTGGGCTGAGGATGGAGAGAGCAGAGCAATGCCATAAAAAAATCTTTTCCACAAAAAAACAACCAAACTTTCCCGGTCTGTGCTATGTATACCGTGCAATTTCCAAACTTCAGCACTGGGGTCTAGAATTCTCCTGGCCTTATCTCTAATGGGGATATCCTGGCTGGTGAATGTCTGTAGATGCCAGGGGAACACAATCTCTGGTTATAAATTTCTTGTGTGTTGGGGAGTGGATATTTGTACAATCAGTTCCATTACAGCCATTGCCAGCAGAAAATATCTTTGCTAGACATTCTTCTGGCGGTCCAGGTCACCAGAATTCCATTGCTTTCTTAAAGCTGAAAATGATGATTAAACTTCCTGGGCCAGATTCCCAGCTTGAAATCAATGGAGGCTTATACCACCTGAAGAGCTAGCTCTATAGTCCTATAATATTTTCCACACTTGGCAATTTGATTATGTCTATTTCATATCTCAACATTTTATAACTACAGCAACCAGTGGGAGGCGATGGAAAGACTGTGTAACAAAAGTGCTGTCTATTAAGAAAGGTTATATTAGTACACCTTATTACTCTCTTTATATACTGTAGTAGGCAGTAAAATGTTAATTTCTCATTCTCATGAGAAACACTGTACCCAAATGCCGAGAAAGTTGAATTCAGAATTAGCTCTTAGTTCTTGTAAAGTCATTTAATGGGTGCTTCTTCCTATAGACTCTTCTCCAACTGAGATGGCAAAACTGGTAACTCAGTGACTAAAGAAAATGCCTGGTGTGTCTTCTGCCTTATTAGCTCGTCTCCTGCTGACACTTGGCAGAGACTATTGATCTCTTCCTTCCTCAAATTCAACTAGTCATTTCCAAGGTCTCTCTTTCTTATGGCTGTAAATGATGCTGCCTCTGAACACAATTTAAGTTCATGCTACATCTTCCATTGAAACTTGTTCAAACCACACAAAAAGGGAAGATAAAGGGTGATGTTCTGGCATCTGTCTACCTTTCTTAAGTCAGGAGAAGAAAACTCACTCAGCTTGATTTAGACATATCACCATTTATTTATTTATTTAGCTTAAATTTGTTTGAATGGAGGACTCAGGGGTCCATTTTCCTCTCAGTGTGGCAGTAGAATTGCATGTGTAATTCCCATTAACCCCACTGGGAACTGCACACAGAAAGGAATAGATGCTCCCACGTGGTGTTCACTATTAGGTTTGCAAAGCTCAATGCATTTATGGTTTCTATAGTGATTATCCTTTTCTGTATCTACAGACCTATATCTACAGGCACAGGGTAGCAATGCAAGTGTCTCAATACCCTGCTGCTGTGCCTCCATCCTGACTTGGAGGTGCTTACAATAGAGCTGGGAGGGTGCATATGGGAACAGGAGGACAATTCTGGGGCAATTTAGCCTCCATGGTGCGCACCCAATCCTAGTTTCTACAGGGGGACTGCTGATTGTAAAGAGAATGAATTTCACTCTAGAGAGAGAGAGCAACACATCTCACCTGTATTAGGAGAGAAAGCGACCTCTGTCTATCATCAGAATTTCAAACATCTCTGCTAGTCACCTCAACCCCTCCTCATATTCCAGGGGAACCAGCCCAGCTCCTTTAGCCATTCTCCTAATTTAGATTCTTCAGAGCTGGTGTCAGCTCTGCTACCATCCACTGCTCCCTCACTTTGTAAGCAATGTCCTCCTCGCAGGACAGCACGGAGTACCGAAGAGGTCTCATGGAGAGCTCTAATCAAATCAAGGGTGAAATTCACCCCTATGCAGAGGGCTCAAGAGAGAGATAAGTGTTGCTCAGCTCTTGTGCTGGCTCATGGCACAGAGGTGAATTTCATCCTTATTTCCACATCTTGCTTGAGAATCTTTCCCTCGAACATGCTACTCAGTCCCCTGGTTAATACAAAATCCAAGTCTGACTTAGTTCAGTTATAATCAGTATATATAGTACAGTATGTTTGCTGAGCCATGACCATTATCCCTAATAAAACATGGTGATTAACAAACCAAATACCTGTGCAGCCTGGGAAAAGTCGGTATTTGGGTCAATCTTATTAATCCCAGTGACAGATGATCCACATCTTTTAATAACATCAGGTAACTTCTGATAACCCCAGGTGCATGGAACCCCACCAAGCCAGCACAATATTATGTCACCACAGGAAATACCCCCTCCAGAAAGTGGTGACATCAGCCAGTTACCAATGACTGTTGCTATGACATCACACTTGGGGACAGTGCTTGATCTGCATATTGCAATGCTGTATCAGAGGCTGGGAAGGACAGGTTTGGTTGTGTTTTTTTCAAAACCATCCGATTTATGAATTTCCTTCTGCTTGAAAGCATGTGTACATCATGACTGGAGTTTGCTTCACATGTAGTAGGTAGCTTCCTTTACTGTGAGTGACATATTATGATTTTGCCTTCACCCTTAATCAAACAAACTTTAGCTTAAATGTTTCCTTAAATTTACAGTTTTACAATAATTCTGATTATTCATGGCACCTTCTGTAATCCATTGCATAAGCATCATGCTGCAATACCCCATCAATCCCTCCTATAATGCCAAATCCATATTTTTCTTTATAAATTGCAGGCAGAATGAGCAGGGGATGGAAAATATACCTATAAAATAAAAACCTGGTTTTATGGAAGTCTCTATTGCCTTAAAATCATTCATTCTGACACTTGGGAAAGAGAAAAGAAGGCGGTTTCCATGAATAAAAAAATGGCACTACGGGCTAAGTGGCTCCCCTCTCATAGTCAATATAATGATGCAGTGATTTGAATTGTTAGTGTTTGGCACCAAAGCGGGAGGGAAGGGAATACACCTATTCTTCATCTGTAGGAGCTGTGCAGGTAGATGGTTGACTGTGGCCTGATGTCTTCATTTACATGTAATGAGTGTCCTGGAACCTATGCAATTTCTTTACCCAGCTGTGACATTAGTATGTTCGTTGTCTACAATAGGGTTGGGTGAACCAGTTTGGATAAAATAAGAAAACAACCTGAAGTTTATCCCCAGGTTTCAAACCAATCCTAGGAACTTGACTTGAGGCTTAAAAAGAATTAATTGGACTTTTTTCTCCAAAAAGAGTTGTAACCATCTGGTGGCAGCTGCTGTTTTTGATTCTGGCCAGGACCAGAAGAAGATATTCTATGGGATGGGCTATTAAAATGACCATAAACAATGGACATTGGAAATCTTGTGAGGTGGTCTGTTCAGCACACCCCTTCCATCCCAATTTCTAGGCCAAATTCCCATCTTCAATGTCTAGAGCTGTGGAGAAATATCTGAATTTCTAGATGCTTAGCTAATGGAACTTCCAAACACATCCCTAGTTCTTCCATCCAACAAGCTGGCTGATTATTCTAAGCACTTAGCAAAGCTTTTGAAACTTAATGGAGAATGAAGGCACAACAGCTTCTATCAACAATTTGTTTCCACATCCCAAAGAAAAGAGATTGTGTTAGTTAATTTTAAAATGATTGTGACCTCATCCTGATTTCATTGAAATTATGTGCCAAAATCGAGGTTCTTCTTCATATGCAGGCAAAATTTGTCACTGGTACAAGCTGGAGGTTTGCATAGAATTAAGCATTGAGTCAGTCCTGAATAAAGGATTCAGGATTCTGCTCAGTAATAATATTTTACACATATATCATGCCTTTCACTTGACGATCACAGTGATCTTTACAATCATGAAACTCCGAAAGCCTTCATGTAGAAGATGGATATAATTATTCCCACTTCATAGATTGAGGATCTGGATCTTTATGCCCAAAGGTATTTAGGCACCTAACTCCCACTGAAATCAATGGGAATTAGGCACTTCAGTACCTTTGAGGATCTGGGTCAATGATGTTAAGTGACCTAGCAAATGTCATGTAGAAAGTCAACAGCAAAATCATTATCAGAAACCCAAATGTCCTGAAACTGAGTCCTCTGTTTTAGCCAGACACAGTGGTGATGGGTGCAGTATGAGAACCCAAATAGAACAGAGTAGCCACAAGCCCATTCCTCCATTCCCAATGGGAACTCAAAGATATTTGTTTCAGGGCAGTGAAAACATTGCAACAGATCCCCATTAAACTTGACTAGTTGTCAATTTAGACAATACTGATTTGCTGAGATCTGATGACAGACAATTGTGAATAAAACTGAAGGTCTGTTGCTTTAACATGACAGCTAAACTGAGAGCAATGATCAGCTGTGTATATTTTTGGAGATGAGTACAAAATTTGTCCTCTTCCCCCAAAATTGAGAAAAATGAATGGAGAGCTATAGCAAACAGTGTCGCAGGAGGTGACATCTCAGTCACGCTCACAAATCTTGGACCAGAACATCAATAAGTTCCCACTGGGCAGCAGACAACACTTCAAGATTCACCTGGAGGACCTTAAGTGCCAGATCTGTGACTAGAAAATCATTGTCTGGAACTTGTTTGACCGGTTGACCGAGATTCCTGGTAGTCCTTGAATGTGAACTGCTAGTTGGATCCTCCGTTTTTTTTCAGACCGCAGACAAGCTGCAGCTGGGTGCTTATGGGGGACGCATTGTGAATGAGACAATCCACTATCCACAGGCTGGGCAGCCACAAACCATGAGACACATTGTTGAGGACTGCAAAATGACTCAACTTCCTGGAGGTCTTCATGCCTTGAACATTGCTGATCAAAACACTGCGGCCTGGCTTGACCAGACTGCATACGCCAAAGAAGTCTTGGGCCTCAAGCTCCTTGCTGTTCACAAAAGGGAACTGGTATGTGTGATGCTCATTCTGTCCCTAACAACTGGGACCATGCCACCAAACTTCTGGCTACTTCCAGCACATCCCTATATGTGACCAATGTGCATCACTATACACATACCATTTCTGATCAAGCTTGACAGGTAGGGCAGGGGAAGAATCATTATAGTACATGTCAGAAAGAAGTATGCCTTTCTCGGCCCCATGCTCACCTTTGTTTGACTTTCCTTCTGATTTCATTTGAACGCATTACAGCCAACAGAGGAATGATAATGAAAATCCAGTCCCTTCTCCTTCTCTGCTCTCCATCAGCTCCTGAGCTTGGTCACTACAGACTTTGTTAAAAGAATATAAATCTGTGAGGATGGCTGCTCTACATGTGACTGCAGAATGAGAATTGGACTTGGGAAATCTTAAAAAAACAAACAACTCACCAACTCTCTTTTATAATTTACAAAACTAGGTTGTTACTGGCAACTATTGAGAATAGAACTAAATAGCTACATGGTGCTCGTATGCTGATGAGGAATTTTAAATAGAAATCTTTGTCTCTCCACTTATGTAAAACAGTTGTTCCCTTCTTCCGCATTGTGTCTGAACAGCACCCTCCCGAATGGATTCTTTTTTTAAAAACTAAGAATGGCTATTTCCACAGTCACATTCATCTCCACTGACAGAGTGACAAAAAGGTCTGCAGAATGCCCACATTCTAGGGCTGTTTTGCAGCCCCATGAAAGCAAAACCCTTCTCTTATGTGCTTGTGAACAGCAATGCTACCCAGCATTTGCATTTCTATTTCTCGTTAGCTTTATGCCTGTAATATGGGGATCGCTTATTTTAATGAGCTAATGCAAATACTTTAATAAGAATCATAGCTACCTACTACACATAGGTGTTGTGAAGAACAGATAATGTTTAATGAGTTAATGAGATCACAGGGTAAAATATGCTATGGAAGTACAAAACCGTATCCCTCTTAACCCTATGTTCTGTACTGTAGCTCCCTCCTACAATTAAGTCTGCAGTATATTATCATGAGCAGCTGCTGAGGCTATTGGATGTTATTGATTGTGCTGGGTAAGATCTTCTTTGTTCAAAGAAGTTCGAGAGCTTTCCTGAGGAGGGAAATGGCTGCTTGGGGAATGCTTCTCTTTCTCAGATAGATGGAAAATATTTCTGTGGCCACTTCAACTACCACTGAGCCGGCTAGCTTTAAAATCATATTCAGCTTCACATTAAAAAATAAATAGAATAGCTACTAAGAATAAAGTTACTTACATGATTCTGATTAAATGTTTTCTGTGAGCAAGGATTCATCAGATTAAATTGGGAGTTGCTTCTAAACCCCATTATAACTGTGAGGTTTTAAATGGAAATTGAAGAGAAATGACTGATGGGATATCAGTAATGGAAAGCTTATAGGCAGCTTAAAAGGGGGAAAATATAATTTAGAAAGATAATGTTTAATCTCACTGGGTTTCTTGATCACTCAAATCTTGGTGGACATAGGGAAGTAGCTGATTTATCAGTGAATTCATTGTTCATTGCTTTGTCATTTACTAAGAAGGATCAAGCCTTAACAAAGTCCTCTCCAAAAAGTATCAGGCACATGAAAATATCTAAGAGAATGTAATGTATTCTGTGACATCCATTCAAAGGGATATGACAATATCAGTGAGGGTGAAATGCACCTTATGGAAAGAGCTAGCACAAGGTATATGAACCACTTAAATATTTTCACTGTATGGGTAAGTATGGGCAGGGATGGTGTTCCTAGCCCCTGTTTGCCAGAAGAAGGGAATGGTCAACAGGGGATGGATCACTTGATGATTACCTGTTCTGTTCATTCCCTCTGAAGCACCTGGCATTGGCCTTTGTCAGAAGACAGGGTACTAGGCTAGATGAACCTTTGGTCTGACCCAGTATAGCCATTCCTTATGTTCTTCTTAAGTATTATGTTCACAGCATACAAATAGACAAAGTGGATAAAAACATAAAATACCCTAGTCGGGAAGAATCATAGAATCATAGAATATCAGGGTTGGAAGGGACCCCAGAAGGTCATCTAGTCCAACCCCCTGCTCGAAGCAGGACCAATTCCCAGTTAAATCATCCCAGCCAGGGCTTTGTCAAGCCTGACCTTAAAAACCTCTAAGGAAGGAGGAAGGATGCAATGTAATCCTTCATTACTTTTTAGAATTACAAACCCTAGTACATAAAATCCTAAAAACAGAGGGGGACAAAGCAGGCTGCTCCCTAAGAAAGAGAGGCACAACTCACCCCACCTTACTGTAGGTTGGTTCTTTGCAGACTGACTGTTGCTAAGCCCACTTCCCTACAAAACCACCTTCCTGCAAGCAGGAACAGACCTCTTCTCCCCTAAAGAGTTTAAAGTGATAGATCACAATTTTAACACATCACACTAAAGATTCTGCCATCCTGGCCCATATCGAATAATACTTTATTCTTTGCACAGTCCCATGGATTTCAATGTAACTAAGCAAGCAGTAAGATAATACTCAGTGTGAGGAAGGGGGTCAGAATCTAGCCCTGGAGGAGTAACTAGAGCATAGGTTATGAGAAGCAAGAGATCATGCAGCTATTACAGGACAAAGAACAACTGTTATCAATCTCAAATGCTGTGATAAGGTCACCAGGATGCATCTGACTCTGTACAGTGGTGATGTGTTTTGGGTACCTTACTATCACCATGATGATAGTGAGAAATTGGAGGGAATTCAGTGAAGGGAATCTAAACAGAAAACATACTTAAGGGGCTGGAAAGACTGATTTATGAAGACAGATAAAAAGAACTGAAATGGTATCGCTTGGCCACATGCAAAAAATGTGAGGGCACTTGATAAATGTCTACCAATATTTCAGGGGATTCAGCTCCAAGGAGAAAGAGCAATTGCTGAGGGGGATCAAGGCCAGGTAAATAAGAGTAATAGGATGAAATTTAAAAATATGTATTGGGGGGGACTTCCTAACTGTGAAATGCATTAGACTGTGGAATAGTCTGGCAAAGGAAACGGTGGAAGCCCCACTGATTGAGTCAATAAAACTGGACACGATGCTAGAAAATCTACAAAAAGGAACAATCCTTCATCCCTGATGCAAGGGCTTTTCCATCTTTCATTTCTGTGATTGTTTGATTTGTATCTCAGCCCTCTCTACTAGACACCACGCACCCAAACCAGGTATCTCCACTGTATAACTCCTGCACTTACTGCCTCTCCACTGGGCTGGTTTCAGGCAGCACCTTGGTAATTGGTCCCTGAATCTCACAAGGTAGAAATTATGAAGTAACTGTCCATCTGCCTGAGGGTGACATACTGGAGGAGAAGTCAGTAGCTTATATCTCTAATAAACATTTATGCTACTTGTATGAGTGTTTTGCTAATGCAGATGGAATGGTTGGATTAATTGAGAGTGCCAAGTGGCACTTTGTTGGCATTCTAACCCCGATTGATGGGTTTTATTTTCTCCTCATCATCTTCCTCTGTTTTTCTCCCAAAAAAAAGAATTACCTATTTCCAGCAAGACTTCACTCCCTTGCCACCTTCCCCTTCTAGCTATAACTAGTCACAATTATCTTGGTAGACTTCCTGTGCACATGATAAATATATCTCATTCCCTTTTTAACATTCCTGCAGCCAATAAAAGACAATAGCAGGTGAAATGACACGCAAATTGTGTCCCCAAAGAGTGGTAAAGTGCTAAACTACTGCTCCATGCGATAATCAGATGAGATTTTTGTCTTTAAACAAATAACTCTAGTTAACAAAGAAGAATATTCAAATTGTGTAGCAACGTATTTGAGCAGCACAGGGAGCTTGTTTATAGCTAATGGGCTATATTCTATGCTCAGTAACACCAATACAAATGCAGAGTAACTCCGTCTACAGAGAGCAGAGTTTGAAAGTGTCTCCACTCTAGATCTGCTGGGGAGGGAGAAAATAGCTTTAATTTCTGTTCAATCTTTGTGTGAAAACAAGCAAGTTCCCTTTATTTCAGCTAATAGACACTGTAAATAACTTACAGTTGGCTACTTTGCCTCACAGTGGATGCTAACAACCTGCACTTAAAGTTGTATTGTTTTAGGCTATATTATACCACATGAGAAAGGTGAGTGTCAGGGTTTCAGAACTGTCTGTTCAATGGGCAGAGCTCTAGCTTGGGTCACAAGGAAGATTTTAAATCCTTCCTTCTCTGAAGCATGCACATGCGCGCAAATACCATGGGCAAGGCCCCCAGCTGACACAAATCAGCGTGTCAGAGGTCAAGGCTGAGAATCTGGCCCACAGATAGCGAGACATTTGTCTCTATTGGGGCACTAATTTCAGATATTCATTTGGAGAGAAAAGTGCAGAAATGCTTTCCCTATTGTTAAGTGATAGGATTCCCATTTTATCATTGGCCTCAATTTTCCTTCCTTTTTACTAGAATAGTTGTTCTCTAAGCCCGGATTTCAAATATTAGAGAGTTTTCACGCCACCTCCTACGCTTGGCATGCAAACTGGGTCCATAAATTCTTCAAAATTCAGCTGATGGGAGCAGGACTGAATTTGTGATACATGGAAACCACTTGGGAATTTTTTAAAAATTAAACTACAAGGGGCTGATGCTATATTATAAAGGAACTATGAGAATCTGGTGCAAACTGGCACAGTTCCACTGACTCCTAGTCCAATTCAGATCAATGGAACCATGCCAATTTACACCAGCAGGTTCTAGCCATAATGTAGGCATAAATCATTGGAGAATATTCATAAGAGCTCGTTGAGAAAGAGCAAAAAAAATTCCTTCAAAAATTATTTTTGGATCATCTCTAATATTTATGATCCTGGAATTGGAAAGACATTTTCTGTGCCTGTTTTCAATATACTTTTGGATGTTAGAGGAACCCGGCGTTGCAGCTTGCTAAGCATTCTCCTATCCAAGGTAGCGGAAAGCAAAGGTGGCCACTGCTATCTGAAATTATGGCACCAGTACACTACTTCAAGGTGAATAATTGCTGCATCGTATTATCGAGGAGGGCTCTGTAGCTTTAAGCACAGATATAAACTAACACAATCCCCTGGTTCTGTGACATGTCTTCAAACTCAATGGCTGCACAGCCTGCACAGAGGCTGTTATTTTCATCTTGGTCATATTGGTCAGTCTCTTAAATACAAACAGAGAGATCAGTCACTCAGAGACTGTGCATTCATGGGCTGGGCTGGGCTGGGCGCTAGCCATAACACCAGGCAAATGCTAAGCCGCCACCTTGAAAAATACATATCTTGTTGCATTAGGGGAGTCATCACATACTGCCACAAAGCAGGCAGCAGCCCAAAGGGACAGTGCTGAAGCCCAGAGGATACAAACACACAGCACTAAAGTGACAGCAGCTGCTCCTGATGCTAAAGCTCTTTCAAACCATCATTCTCCAAGGGGAGCTGGAAATGGTACCTGGGGCCTTTCACCATTAGGTCACTGCCTCTAACCCAGCCCAAATAGATTCTGAATGTAGAAGCCAAAAGGGGCTAATCCCAGTCCCCAGCCCCACTGCAGAACGGGTGTGGCTCTGTGGTGTATCCGCAAGGCTTTGTGTCCAGCACCAGTGACCTTCAGTTGAAAAAAGTCAATCATTAAAGACATCCCTGGTCAGTGGCGCCGAAAGTCAGGTGCTCAGATGGCCCCTTTGACAGGACTGTATCTCTGGCCTCCAAGTTCTGCTTCAGAAGCCAACCTGCTTCCTCTCAGGCTGTACTGCTGAGTGGGGTCCAGAAAACCCTGCCCACCACCTCTCCAAAGGTCTGGGTGTTGCAGAGCATTTCCACCTCCGCCCTAACACGGCTTATCACCAAGAACAGGTCTAATCCAGCAGTTCCTATGTAGGCCAAACTCCCCTTAACTACAGCAGGAGTTCACCTGTTTTAAGGGCTGGGCCTGCTAACAGCACATCATTTTTAGTTTGCTTGGTTCTTCCAGCCTGGACTACATTTCCGTGCAGTTCCATCCCAGCGCCCGGCGCTGTTAACTCTCCCTGGTAATTGAAGTAGCACTGATGATAGTCTTTAAGGAGAATTGAAAAGATTTTTGTCCTCTCTGTTCCAAAGCAAAGCTGGCTCCCATGTAGCATGGTGACCCCTTCAAATCAGGCACTGACAGTAACGACAAGCCTACACCAGTCAACGAGTCATCAGGAGCTCGGGGAAGGGCTCCCTGCTGGCTTTGTGAATGCAAGGTGTGCATGGTGGGACTGTCAATAGGGGCCGGGCCTGGGGATCAGATGGGGTATTGATTGATCTGGTAGCTTTAATAAAAATCAAAGGGAAGCAGGGAAGCTGTCAAAGGTACCAAATGAAGCTGAACATCAATAGCAGTAAAGGTGGGAGATCACAATCGCATGTGGAGGGTCGCTCCTGCCAGGATACATGCCGTTAGCTGGCCTTTCCAGTGGCCTCTGCTCTGCATGAGGGCAGCTCTCTTCCATGGGGAGGATGAGCAATAATTCAGACTCCCCGTGGATCAGCAGAGCTGCCCCCTGTATCGAGCGGCACTGAGTCAACTGCTCCACTTGTGCTGTAAACTAAACACTCTGTCGCGGGGCTGAGTTTGCTCAGGGGCCTCT
Source organism: Caretta caretta (assembly GCF_965140235.1). Classification (NCBI taxonomy): domain Eukaryota; kingdom Metazoa; phylum Chordata; order Testudines; family Cheloniidae; genus Caretta; species Caretta caretta. The sequence goes on from NC_134223.1 coordinate 20,826,456, forward strand.
GGGTGGACATTAACCATGGCCTGAGGCATAACCAAAAGCCCAATGTGGAGAAACCTCTCCTGTCTTTCTGGCTTTATCTGCTGGGATACACAGAGATCGGCACAGGCACATGCAGACTGTGTAGGCATGCACCCAACAGCTCCCCAGGGTGCATGCACTAATGTGTGGGGGGAGGGCTCTGCACAGTCCTTCCCACACGCATTAGCCCCCTGCAGTTACCAGCTGCATGTGAAAACTTTTCTTGGTGTGCACAACACATCAGACATACCAAAAAAACCCAACCCCCAGCTCAAAGCTAGAAACCCCTTTGGAAATGCCCTTTTCCCTATAAAGTGGGGTCTCATTCAGAGCTGGGAGACACCATAATTCACCCCACTTTCCACAACCATCTGTTACATCGTAGTAAACATCATTCAGTTCAAGGGTAATCGGTGAGGAAGTACCATGCCCAGGGCTTTCTGGACAGGTCATTGCAGAGTGCTTTGAAATACTTCTGCCCTAATGGCCCTGCAAAGCTCAATGCCTCAGGAAGTACTTATAAATCCCCACAATCTTCTTCCTTATGTTCAGACATCCTCCTGGGAGAAGAGTAGCCTGGACACTCCAAGCAGGTGTGGGACACTAAGTATCACTGAGGGAGGCCAAAAGAAAAAAAAAAGGGAAAAAAAGTTAATAAAATTCTGTTCTCACTACTCAGGAATGGTGTTTTATTGAGGGGGAGGGGGATGGGGCGTGGAGAGGGATCAACAATCTTGACAGTATATTCCCCACTCCCTCCAGGGCCCAGAACAAGCAGCTCATGGTAAGGCAGAAAGGCTCCACTCTGAGCTTGACCCATCCAGCTGCTCAAAGGAGGAGAAAGAGCACCCAAAGGTGCAGAGTCCTCCTAGCGCAAGGCACTGCTAATGCCAGACTGCTGGTGCAGTTAACTGGCTGCATAAGTGACTGCAGTACATGATACTAAAACAAACTGTGAGACTGTGAAGCTTTTTTCGGGTTCAGCTGGGTCCTTTTGAATCAAGCATATGGGGCAGATAGCGTGGCTCGTGTGATCACAAATGACCTCCAGAGCCAGCTGGGAGAACTAGCCCATCCCTGTAACCCCAGCATGAGCACCTCCTTACTTCCCCTCTTGTCAGCCATTCCCCAGTGGAATCAAACACCCCCCTCATTCCCTTTTGAAACCCTGCTCCTTAGCTTAACCCTCCTTTAGCACCCCCTATTAGCAGATAATACGGATACTGTCTCTGATGTTAAAATGGGTCAGCGTTGGCTCTGTTCTGAGTGCCAGCTTCTCCACCTCTTGGAAGAAGAAAAGTTACTGTCCAGAATTCCACTTTGCCTCACAGCCTGTGGGTAGACCCCCCAGCGTTAGGGGGCTGTTCAGCATTACGAAAAAGCTGGGAGAAAAACTTCCTTCTTTGAGAGCCCCTCTCTTACCTGACTCACTTATCTGCCTTGTTCAGCATTTCCCTACTTGATTTCACTCTAAGTAAGGCATTTCAAATGGATACATTTCTCCATTCAGAACACCTCGCTGTTGTATGTTGAGAGGCTGCCTGTATTCCTTATCTATTGCTGGGGCGTTGTGTTGATGGAAAGAGAGGAGCAAGGGAGGAGGAGCGAGGTAATATAATGAAGCCCTTAGCCCAAAGTATTAGCTATGTGTCATGGAAAGTGTAAATAGGAAGGAGGTTTTGTTGCAATAACACATTGAGTCTTACAGCTGTTTGGTTCTATTGCATTTTGCAAGGCACTCCCTACTGCGCTATCCTGCCTCTCTAACATGCATGCATACACTTGCACACCTCACAAACTATTAATCCAAGTTTTCTACATTATAGTGCAGACCAACAATAAGCAAAGAAGTGTGGCATTGCAACAATTGAACAGGCTCTGAGACCACGATCAAGAAGCAGTACTCCCAGGAAGGGCTAGCAATAAAACATTTTCCTTTTGTACTTAAACAAAGGATCTCAAACTGCTTTTAAATATTCATCAATAAGACACCTCTATGAGATAGCTAAATATTATTAACCCATTTTACAGGTGGGTAGAGTGAGGGCACAGAGTTTAAATGATTTGGCCATTCTGCTCCAGGAGTCAGTAGCAGTGCTGGGACCAGACTACCTTGTTTTCTCTAAGAGTCTCAACTTCCTAAAAATCTGCTATTAGTAACCAAAGGACAAGATAGTCCTCAACCAGGCCAATGATAGGAACAAGAACAGATAACATTAGTGTATTGTAGCTATAAAAATTTCCTTACTAAAGGGTGGGTCTGCTCTGAAAATAGGATCCTATTTATTGTCCCTCAATGATTCCTTATCGCAGATAAAGCAGCTTTAGCTGCTTCCCTCACTGCAGAGTAACCTAGGATCTGAGCCAGCCAAGGCCTTCCCTTCTGGTGCATGCTCACCTGCAATAAAGCTTTTGGAGGCTAGATTAGGCCCTCAGTGACATCTGTGCAGCTCTTTGTTGTCCGTGGGTTTGCACAGGTGTAGCCAACAGGAACTGAGTGAATAATTGTGCTGTTGATGCAAGGAAAGGGATAAAATGCAGCTGTGTCCTGCTTAGCTGTGTGAACTGCAGGGCTAACAGGAGCGACAAACAATAAACACTTATTGTCCTCACCAAATTATGCAGCTAAAACAATCACAGGAGATTTCCTGAGTGAGAAGGTGCCAGCTATACATGGACAGAGCCAAACTGCGCTTTGAGCCATAGTTTATCAGCGCTACGGTTCCCACTTTCCCCAGCTGCCCCTCCCAAATGCTCTGTTAGGCAAGTGGGCTGGAAGTGAGATAAAGTGTGAGTCCGGCTCTTTTTTTCCTTCCTCCCTAAACATGCCTATTTACAGCTTTTACAAGTGTTGGCAGGCCCCGTAGAAGTGCACTGATGCGCCAATCTGGCCACAGGACTTACCTCAGGGCTGCTGCCGAGAATGGAGTTATCAACACCAATTACGGCTCCCTGCTTCAGCCGGGACTCCTCTAACACCAGGCAGCCCTCGGGGGCAGCCACCTGCGACGGGCGCTGCTGCTGAGACTGACAGCGGGGCATTTACAGCCAGACGGATTTTACAGCCATGTGAAAACACCCCCCAGTCCTCACAGCTGAGCTAGTCAGAGTGACCCCTCTGCTTCTGATAGTTGGACTGGGGAGAAGTTAGAGGAGGAGAGAGAAAGATACCTCCAAAATCTCAAAACCATTAAGGACAGGCAAGCAGTGGGCAAAGGAGGGTCCCATGCTGCAGAGAGGAAAGCCTCTACCAGCAGAGCAGCGTAGTCAGTTGCTTCTGGTACTTGCAACGCTGAGGGGCAGGAAGACAGAGGAGATGACTGGAGATACGCAATGGACATCGAAGGCCGTAGCCCAGGATATAAGAGAAAAATATAATTGTTTATAATGATGGGAGTGATAATGTGGCCTCCACTTATGGGGCTGGGGGAGATACACCAAGGGGGATGCTGATGCACTCTGGTTACATAGAAAAAGCCAGATGACTCTAAGCTACATTTACACCAGCTAAGGGTGTGGCCCAGGATCTCTGCCTGAAAAGAGGAACAGAAATGGGAAAGGGTTCAGAGCTAGGCTGGGGCTGGTCTTCGTGGAGTTGTACAGGGGCAAGGAAGAGATCATCTTAGGAGGGGCCAACCCTTTGTATGGCCTACATATGGTCTGAGGAAAAACTGCAGCCCCTGCCCTAGATGAAAGCATAGGGACAGCTACCAAGATGCTCTCTTGGGAATAACTCACTTGAAAGGGAGAGGAGAGTTCGCCCGTGCCCCTCCTCATGTGTTAGACAGTGGAACTGGCTGCAGGAGGAGTAAGCTGAACCTCTTAAAGGGCTGTCTCCGGCTGTACAACACCCAGCACAACCAGAGAGCTCCCGGAGGCATGAGAATTAGATATCCTGACCTCCAATTCCCTTCTGCAGTTACCTCACTGCTTATGTAGGGCCTTATCCAAGGAGATCCCCACAGGACCATCCAAAAAAGGGCAGGAAATACATTGAAGGCTCATAATGGTGACGGAGCACGTGTCCCACCCGGAGATGTTGTCATTGTGTCTATTGTTCATTGTGTTTATGGGATGAGAATTTATTTAAAAAAAATAACCTGCTCCAGGAGCCGGCCAGATGCCGACATTGCTGAGGGTTCCAACAGCAGGCATCCTGCCCTTGCTCCCTAGGCAGCGGGCCGCCATCTCTCCCAGAAATGAGATGTTTCATCTCCGTCAGCTCTTCTTGTAACATTATATAAATAAAGAAAAGAAAATCCACGCACATCGATGTTGTTGTCCTAGAGTGACATACGGCACTGAGCTACCACTAACTACACACATCTTGAAGCTGCTCTACATAATACAACATGCAGCAGGCAAGGCTGAATGTTCAGACAATATTTGACAGCTACAATTTTGTTTCCCCAGCAGAATTTCATGTCTGATTTACCCAAAGCCCCTTCAAAACATCATCTGCCGATACTGAGAGTTTGTTCAAATGATGTGATAGCGAAGCAGGTGGGATCACACTATCAGCGAGTAGGCTTTGAGGTTTCAGGAGACAGGCACTGTGATCTAACCAGTCATGGCTGAGTTCTGCAACGGTTTACACCTTGTGCAATCCCATTGGTTGTTTGTCTTAAATTAAAAGTCTTTGCAGAAATCCAGATAACAGGGAAGTGCTCCCAGTGCACCAGAAAGGTCTGTGTGGCTCTGGCCCAGAGGTCCAGAAGTGTCAAAGCCAGAGCAGGCAGGTTGGGTAGTGCCTGCCCTGTTTTTCAGTGGCCTCCACACAGAGCTCAGAGTTCAACAGAACAAAAGAAACAGGACCCAACCCAGAGGATACAGTTACTGTGCTGGGTTTGCTTCCTACCAGCTTTGCCCATAGATGCCTGTTAATATGAAGATGATCCAACATGCTGGAGGTCTTGCACGTACAGCCCGTTAGCCATTCTGCATTATTCATGCATCCCACACTCCAGCATCTCCCTATTCATTAACAGAAACCTTTTCATTTATACATTAAAGGGCCAGATCCTTAGCTGTTTTTAATAGGGAAAGCACTACGGAAGCCAGTACAACTATGCCAATTTAGACCATCTGAGATCCAGCCATAAACCCTTTACCTGCTGGAACTCCAGTTCCAGTATACTTTTGAACCTGCTTCTGATGACTTCCACAGGAGAAGGTGTGATGCTGTATGATTGAAGTATGACCATTTACATCATTGATATTGCCACTGCTATACAATTGCAACAAATCTTGAACAAAGTATGTTACATAAGGTGTCAATGGAAAAGTGATGGTTTGCGAAGGATGATTATCCTGTTTATATGCATTTATAATTTTTGTATATGAAGTTATGAATATTGGCCAGGGATTTGTATCTTAGACATGTGATTGTGTTCCTGGGTAACACCCACCAGGTAAAATTTACATTGAGGCCGGACAGCAATGTATTGAGGCCCATCAAAGACACTTAGCTCTCACAGTGGGTCATAGAAGAAACTCATTCTGCCCAGATATCTCTTCCTGCAGATGCTTCAGGCTCCAAGGGCCAGTGGCTACCCCTTCTGAGTCATTAAGACGTGTAAGGACATGTGATATGCTCATGTGACCCTGGACTCCACCTTGTGCCAGTAACTTTCCGCAAACTGGGCTGTGAGCTTTGTTTGAGACAGTAAATTTCCAGGCATATGGCAAAAGATATTAAAGACCCCTGAGAGATCTCCATTTTGCCTCTTTCCTGCCTGATTCCCTGAATTATGGACGTATAGCAAAAAGGAGCATTTTGAACTATGGACTGCAGACCTTCCAATCTGGAAGTTACCAGAGAGATTTTACAAGCCTATGTTTGATTAAATTGATTTTCAGTAACGACTCATCATGGAGTCCAGTGTCTGGATGGTGAGACAATGCTGGAATGCCTAAGGAGCTTGTGTCTCTGATTCCTTGTTAACCAGTGTCATGAGACAGAGGTTTAATTTTCTTACTGGCTTGGTATAATCTAATGACAGAATGGCCACCAGTTTGGAGTGAGTCTGCCCTATTTCTCAGCAGTTTGTCCTGAATCTGGCATTCTCAGCTGTGACCCACTGAGGCACGGTGACAGAAGTCATGTATCTTTTAGGGGCTGACTCTGCACTAACTTACGCTAGTTTTACCCTGCCATAACTACGTTGATTCCTGATGTACATTACCGTAAGCTCAAGGAGAATCAGACCGAATATGTACTACCGGTTCCAGCACAATTCACCATTGAAGCTTGTAAATCTTCAAAAAACAAATGTGAACTATTTGTTTCCTTTGGAACTGCGACTGTAACATTTTCTATGTGGTTTGATATTTGCAGACAGGCTAATGTCTGTAGCCTTCTCTGGCAGTTGTTTAACACGATCCTCTTCTAAAAGAAAGTTGAACATGAATGCCAGTTTGATAACTAGAGGCAGAGCATAACTCCCATCTGCTTTGCTTGCCAGACCTACTTTAACTCTTTTCAGACAGACAGCATTATCAAATTAATGTAACACTTGTGTCTTTGTGAGGTCTAGAAATGAATGCCTCAGCTTGTGAATTCCCTCAGACTCATTTCCTTTATTGTTCTCCCTCAAAGACTCCTTTTAGCTGATGGAACTAAAACAAAGGGACTGTTAAGTAACAAAGCCAGTCTGATGTGCTTCCTATTGATTGTTTAATTGATTACCCAGCCTGTGTGGATGTCTCCATGTGCTCAGTTTAGTGAATCAGGCAAACTTTTTGGACTTGAATATCAGAACAGTGAGATTACTTGAGTTTGTTGTTGTGGAGGAAGAACAGGTGCTTGGATCTAACTGTTCACATGTTGCTAGCAGTGTCTGGTTCATTTATGTCTTCTGTGTGCTTGGGTTCTGGAGGAAATGTGATGAGAATAGTTCCTGTTTATCCCAGACTGCATTTGCTTTTGCAAAATGTACTGACGTTATTATGCAAACAGTAACATATTTGCAGCAGGTGTAATAGATGCCAAATGTTCCAGCATGTTGTACAATTCTTCCACCCTGCCCGCATTAACCATGGACTGAAGAGGCTCAATTTAGCACAATACCAGCAAACTCAACATCACCACAAATGGGATCCTACATCCTGAGCTTGATTGCTTCCCCGCAGATGGATGACATAAAAATGGACCAGTCTCCTAGTTCAAAGACTTGCATGTTGATGGATGGCAGTAGTTCTTGATGCCACCTGCAGCTGAGATCTTTGGATTGTATCCCTTGCATTCATGACCACTGAAGGGACACTATCAGCTGTCTGATGCTGTTGAGATGAGGACAAAATAAGCACGTGCACTTCTCAGTGCAATTTGAGTTTGTCACTAGAAATATCAGAAAGAGCCCTTTACACAATATTGGGGGGGGGGGCAGAGTGAAAAAGGCAGGCAGGCATAAATAATTTAGAACAAACATGGCTTAAATGAACTTGTCTTGTTGTGATACCCACAGTAAAACCAATAGGCTGCAGTGGAGAATTTAGTTCCCTTTCCAGTGAGTCTCATACAGTAGCCTTTGTGGTAGTATGCTTTCCTGACATCATTCAAATAGGTGTTTTTCTCAACAGAATTTATTTGTTTCAACGTTCCCAGGGAGATACATGAAATGACAAGTCCTACAATATAATGACTAAAGGATGACTAATACTGGCTTCTGCATATTACCATGCTAAGCTCATCTTCAGCTGGGGAAGTGTGCATCAATTCGTGCTGTGGTTTCTTCCATAGAAGAAAGGTAGAGACCCTGGTAGGGGCAGAATCTTTGTGGTCTGCAGCCATCTTACTTCTGCAAACCTTCCCATTGTCTTTTTTTAAATAAAATCTCAACATATGCTTAGCAGGCTGGATTCAGATATTTAACTGTTTGTGCTAAGGATGAAATTCACTCCCATGCAGACAGTCCATGGACCACTGAAGTTCCATTTAATCCCAAAGGTGCATTTCATCCTCCAAGATTAGAATGGAGAATAATAAATAGAGATTACAGCAGGGTGAACAATTCACAATTAGCAATTTATTCATTGACTGTCACCCATTTTTCTGTACATAAATGTACTTAAACAGCCTGTTTTTTTCTATTGCATAATTATTCACTATTCATAAGTGCTGAATTAATTTTTTTTTGTAAACACACTTAAGGCTGTGAGTTGCTTGCTAGCTGTTTTCTGGGACTATTCAATATCAGTGATTTGATAATCAAGCTGTGTTTTGCCTCACTGAAGTCACATGATCTTGTTTCTCTTCCTTGATTGGATAATGTAGCATTTGTAAACCATCCTTTACAAACAAATACAGTTGTATCACAAAATTATTTTAGTTTTTTTTTCAATAAATCCTAGCTCTGAGTTGCAAGTTTGCTTCTTGTGTTACATGCACATACAAAATCTTTCCTCATGTTAATGTTTGCCAAAAGTGAATAAAGCTGGGAAGGATGAACAGCCACAAAGCTACATGTCAAAGTTATCAAGGACTTTTCTCTTTTGACAGTTAATAAATATTTTTTAAAAAAAAATTCATAACAATATGTGCAACTTTGCAGTTCATTTAAACAACTAGAGGACAGGACATAATCAAGTCAAATTTGCATGCAGTCTCCAAAAAGTAAATTTTCTTAATAGTCACTCAGCAATAAAGGGTCCTGATTTGGCAAAGCACCTAAGTATATGCTTAAGTCCCATTGTATCCAACAGGAATTTAAAGCTAAGTGTGTGATTGTCTACTCTGCTGAACAGGGATGGTTTGCTGAGTGAGAGACTGGAGAGAGATGGACCTGTCCATGGTGCTGAAATTCAGAGTGCATTCCACTGGAGGCAAATGGAGCATTTGGTAACAATATCGTGCTCTGAAGTAGCAGCAAATACGCTCCCTGCTGTCTGGTCACATGATAATAGTTTAATATTATTACATCTCATAAGCAATCAGAAGATTCCAATTTTATATAATGTAGCTCTAGCATCTCTTCTATATATCCATAGTCTTGTAAAATTAAGAAATGTCTGCACTTTGAAGAGAAGCTGCTTCCATTTTTTGTCCTTCCCAGTTCTCAGAAACATTTATATATTTGTCCCAATAAAAATGACTTCTTGTATAATAAATTACTTGAAGCTGCATTTTTTATCCACTTTTCCACATGAACAATAATGTTGAACTGAATGTCAGTCATCAGACAGACATAATTGGATTTGGAAAGTGTTATATTGTGAATTAAGTTGACTGATGGGGAAATGTCAGTTTTATTAACAATCTTCCTTCAGATGATAATTTTATACCTATAAGGATGAATTACAAAAGAGTACTTGAAGGCATCAATTCAAAATGATGGAGTCATTTTAATAAAGGCTGACTTTCTCTTTTATATTCTTGTTTTTAAATATTTTATCTCCTTGTGGGAAATTGCATCCAATTAGGAGCCAACACCATTGTAAAAAAATGTAACATAACCAAACAGAATTAGTTTGTATCACAAGCTTGGATGCATAGGGCCAAATTAGCAATAGAAGAGACAAATACTTATCTCTGTAGTATTTGCCCACAAACAATACATGGGTTGGAGTGAGGAAAGGGTTAGAGATGCTTGTTGTAGTTTTTGTTATTAAGAAATGCAAAATATTTTCCTATTGCAGCACTGAAGTTGAACAAATTACAGAAACTGGATGCCTTTATTAATTTAATCTAATAGAGTATACAGTGCATGTCTCATTAAATGTCTCTAGGTCCACAAATAATAAAGTGATTATTTAAAAACAACCATAATAATAACTAATAATCAAATTATCAAATACAATTATCAAATTATCAAATTATCAAATCAATCAGAGGACCCCTTAACCCTCAATAACTTCCCTACGCAATCTACCCCGCATTTGCATTCAGGTCCTGAATTTGTCCTGCACCTGAGCTCTGCCTTGCAGCACATGGGAATGTGTGCAGTACAATCCTCTTCCATGGTTTCTCCACAGCTTAGCTCTCCTGCAACAGTATTGTACTCTGTGTCCAATACACTAAAACCTGTAGGATCTAGCCCTTGACGGATTTCCATAAGCACTCACACATTCTGAGTAACACACAATTGCTTTACAAAGGCTTCCAGAAACTCAAAAGTGCAAATACTATATGCATAATTACTTTACATTCCAATAATGGTCAAACCACCAATGTCCAACCCAGCCCCTAAGAGCAGTCCAGTGTAAGGGCAAAAGTTAATATTCAAAAGAATGTATGCAAAGGGCACATGAACTTTTACATGTCTGACTTAGGTGTGCCCACACCCTGATCCCCACATGCACGCACAGGTCTGAAATTTTGGACAAGAAATTATTGGTGAGCATCCGGAGACATGCAATCTTTGTTAATGCATTCTGGTACCTGTGACACCCTTTGTTACTTCACTACTGGGGCCTTCGTATTCATCTGCCAAAGCTCCTCACTATCTTAGTATCCCAGAGTTGAGCTTTCTCACACTGCAAATGAGAGTTGCATTGAGTTATGCCAAACTAGTTTTGGGAGGCAGGAAAAGTCCCGCAGGGACTAGAATGAGAGCAACAAACTTATTTCTAGTCCAGATCTACTAAGGCAGCATCTCATCTTATCTCCCCAGAGGGGAAATCTTGGTGGAGAACTCACACTCCAACTCAGCTTTCAAAATAATATTTGAAATGTTTTTCTCCTAAAGTTTGACACCACTTTAATTACTTTGAACACACCTAGGCCCTTTGGAGCAGATACACACACACCACTAAAATTCTACTTTAAATTTTACCCTTTGATATATTTTCTCATTGGTTTTTCATATGGTTCCACTCATTCCTGGAACTGATGAATATATTAAAGTTTTAAGGGAAACAGTAGCTCGATAACATGTTCTTCAAAAGGAAACACTCCATTTTTTAAAACATTCACTTCTAATATAGTAGTAAAATAACCCCTAGTATTACAGTGGCATTAAAAAAGCAGGATTTCTCAATAAAGAATGGGTTTTTCTGAATATTATGAATGTATATAAATAGCAATACCACAGGAGATATCAGTAAACAGTGCTCCACGATACAGGATTTAGAATGCACTTAATTCTAAACTAACCTCTGTAAAGCCAAAGTCATGTGAAATGCATAGACATTTCCTTATATCCATCCCAAGTATATTTAACTGAATCAGTCTTTCATTCATATATTCATATATAAATACTTTATGCTGCTTTACCCCTTTAAGCAGCCTGCTACAAGCAGAACTGAGGAGGATACAGATATTAACCACATCACCTGATTACATTTGCAGACAGGTGCCTGATTATGTTAACTTGCTTTCTTCATCATCTCATCTTTATTCACATATGCTGGTCCTGCTGTTCAGCATAGGTGTATTGAAATGCATCATACCAAATACCAATTGGTTCAGGAGGAAAAGAAGTTCAAGGTTAAAGAGATTGGGATGTTTAGCTTTCCCACTGCTCTAGTCATAGAATCATAGAATAACAGAGTTGGAAGGGACCTCTGGAGGCCATTTAGTCCAACCCCCTGCCCAGAGTAGGACCAATCCCAACTAAATCATCCCAGCCAAGCCTGACCTTAAAAACTTCTAAGGAAGGGGATTCCACCACCTCCCTAGGTAACGCATTCCAGTGTATCACCACCCTCCTAGTGAAAAAGTTTTTCCTAATATCCAACCTAAACCTCCCCCACTGCAACTTGAGACCATTACTCCTTGTCCTGTCATCTGCTATCACTGAGAATAGTCTAGATCCATCCTCTTTGGATCCACCTTTCAGGTAGTTAAAAGCAGCTATCAAATCCCCCCTCATTCTTCTCTTCCGTAAACTAAACAATCCCAGTTCCCTCAACCTCTCCTCATAAGTCATGTGTTCCAGACCCCTAATCATTTTTGTTGCCCTTCGCTGGACTCGCTCCAATTTTTCCACAGTCTGTGTCAACTCCAAAACAAGACTAGTTGGCTGAGCAATAATTTTATACAGAGCCCTGGTCTACAATACAAACGATTGTAGGTATAACTACGTCGCTCGGGATGTGGAATGCAGCAACGCATTTATACCAAAAGCACTTCCGATTTAGACAGTGTTATGTTGATGATAGGACTTCTCCGGTCGACCTGGCTGCCGCCTCTTGGGGAGGTGGAGTACCTAAACCAAGGGGAGAGGCTCTCCTGTTGGCACAGGCAGCGTCTGCACTACGCGCTACAGTGGGGCAGCTGCAAAGCTGTGCGTGTAGACAAGCCCTCAGTCTGATCACTAAGCAGTTGATCTGAGACCAGATTCCACCCCCAGTACATAGGTACATCTTCCACTGAGCACTGCATGAGTGTTTCTGAAAGCAGGATTTGGTCGTTATATTTATTTCAGTGCAACACCTTATGCAAAATATTAAGCCAATATAGTCAACGTTCCTCAATAAAATATTCCTCTGTTTGTTTCTTCAGGATGTGCTCACTTAAAACATTTTAAAATATATTTCAAAGTGAAAAATGTACAAATATACTTTTTCACAGCTCTGTGAGGAAAGCAGATAGCACTTTGAGCCAGAGAGAGATACTCTTACTCAAGTTGAATAGTACCTGACACTACCAGTAGCCCACTGGTATCAGTGGGTCTCACTGGGAGTTAGGATAACACATGGTAGAGAGAAAGAGCGCACACCTAACTGCGTGATCCTTGCGCTTTTAGAGTCTGCTTCAAAGTTCACTGTAATCAATGAGTGTCTTTTGAATTACTTCAGTGGGCTATGGGTCGGGCCCTTAGATACTGTGGTTCAATTCTATGAGATGTTGAGCACCCTCCAGAAGCTGCTGGGCTGAAGAGTTGTCTTCTTCAGTTTGTCTCCAACTAGAGTAGGTTGGAAATTTATCAACAAAACGTTTGTCAAAAATGTCAATTTTTTAAAACTGAAACCGTTTGTGAAATGAATTTGGATTTGGCAAATCTCCCTACATGAAAAGAAGTTGAAACAAAAGTTTTGAAATTGTCAGAATGCTCTGACATTTTCTAAACAAAACATTATGTTTTTCTGAGGCAAAATTAGTTTTCTTTTTGAAATGTAAGCTAATTAGACAGACACTGAAATGAAACATTTCAAACGTATCTAAATGGAATATTTTAGTTCACTCAAACTGAAAAAAACATTGGGGTTTTGATATGCAAATATTGTCAAGATTTTGACTTTTTGTCCTGATTTGGGATGGGAAAAAAATGTTGGACTCTAGAAAAATATTTGAGGGATGGGAAAACCATTTCCCACCCTGCTGTGTCTCCAGTGAATCCTAGAACATGCTCAGGAATGGCAGGATGGGCCCTGCAATTCCTTGCCAGGGCGTCTCTTCTCTCTGAGAGTGTTTGCAGATCTGCAAAGCCAGTTGAGCATTTTTTCATCAAAACATTTTTTTCAGTGAAAATGGCTTTTTTACCAACAATGAAGCATTTTACAGAAAATTTTTGCTTTAGTTGAAATGTTCTGATTTTTCAATCAGAACATCAAAACAAAAATTGAGTTTTCTATCCCCGGCTCCTCTTCTCTGCATTTCTCTCCTTTTCCTTCTCCCTTTTACCAGTGGAAAGGAAAGGGGAAAAAGGGTGACAAATGTATAGGGGTGGGTAGAGGGGGGGGAGACAAAAGAACAAAGATTGAACTTTTAAGAAGTTTTTGTTTCACTGAGGAATCGGAACATTTTATGAATTTTTTGTTAAAAAACAAAAACTTATTTGTTTGGTTTAAAAAATCACAGAAAATATATTAAATATATATATTACATTTTCCTAATCCTGATCCAAGTGTAGTCAATGGAGTTTCTTGCAGGAAGTTCAATAGGGGCTGGACTGAGTCTTTTTTGAAGCCCTAGGTCAGTGATCGGTCTGATTTTCTTCTCAAGTTTAACCTAACAGATTTTCCCTTAGACTATGGTTACCTTACATTTCAGATGTTTAGTCTCTGTTTAACTTGACTGTAAAGGAAAGTCATGCATTTATGGAGGAAAAACCCTTCAGGAGCATGACTAAGCTGTAGTGCATGGCCCCGACACACAGAATCCTGAACATTTATCAGAGATTTACACCTGTTTGCAGGCAAACACTCTCTTTTGGCTCACTCGCTGAATCACGCACAACTGAGACTCTGAGTCAGAGGCAACTATCCTTGTTTTACAGACCCTGTGGTTGCTCCATTTAAGTCTGAGGTTCCAGAGTCACATTAAGTTGCTGGAGTCACGTTCTTATCACTGGAAAATGGTAGGTTCATTAGATCACTATTGCCTTGTTAACAACCTTTGCTTTTATTGAAAAAGCCAGCAAAGGAAGGATGTGGGGGAAAGTATTGTGCAGAAAGGAACATTCACATTCAGCTTTCAATCCATTCTTCCTGTGAGTTCGAAATGAGACCAAGAGAATGTACTAAACTTGGACCCCATGACCAGTTGTGTCAAAGGGATAATGGTAAAGAGATAGAGAGATGGATTCTCTCCTGTCCTGCACCGTGTGTGGCTATTTACACTCGTGCACACTGGGTGTGAAAGGCGACATCAGCTCAGAATGGCAGAGTTTTACACCCAACTGCACTGGTGTAAATGAAGGAGCAAGGTCGAAGATGATGGAGAATCAGGTCTGAACTTTGCAAACATCCACAGAAGAGGTGTCAAGCCTTGCAGCATCACTTCCGTGGTTCAGCACTTTTTCAGTTAATCTGCTATTTATTGACTGATGGAAGATCAGCACTTGGCACATATTAACCATCAATGGGCCAGCCTCAAATGGCCCAGAGTTTGAATCAGTTTGAAGCAGCTTCCAAAGGTTCTGATAGGCCCCCAGACTTAGCAGGACTATTTAAGCCTGGGGCTCAAACTGGGAATCTCATGGGAACCCTATGGTGATAGTGGAATGTAAAGCTTAAATCAAATGTCAGTTCCACTGAGACATGTGGAGCCCATGTCTGAGCCCAAAGTGATCCACCCCACACCTGTGGCATCTCAGGTACAGAACAGTAGCAGCTCGTTTCCAAAGGCATCTTCCTCTTCTACTGAAGGTTGGAAGAAGGGAATAAAATACAGCCTTCTAAATGACTGTTTAAAAATGGGTAATTGGAAAATAATACGCACTGAGCAAAAACCTTCCTGACAGCAATGTTTACAGCCATTTGTTCCCATTCCCCTGGTGCGTGTGTGTTTGTCCACGACAAGCCAGCGTGCTGGTCTCATCCAATATTTACAATACATATAAACTGAAAAAGAAAACCAGCCTATTTCCAATACTGAATGGGGTGGGCTATTAGGCAGGGGGCTGCCCATCAACATGGGTGCTAACTACCTCCTTGTACACACAAACCCAAGAGTATTCTACTATACCTTTAAAAAAGGGCAAAATACCAAAGCCTCCCATAGCTGAATGTCCTGAGCGATCATTATATCACTGATGTGTCGTCAATGAGACACATTACTTTTCCAGCATGATGCTATGGCCCTCTGAGGCATGCAGGCCACATCTTCATCCTGCAGGGAGTCCTGCCTTCGTTTGCTCTCATGTTATTAGCTCACTGTGTGGACCTTCTGGCCAAGCTACTGCCTTCATGTGTCAATGTTCACAGCTGCCTTCCACAGTCACTCCTCGGGGTCTGGCCTTGCCGTCCGCTATCTGGCGGTGATGTGTGGAGCAGAATGAGGTGAGCGTGATTATCTTACCTCCTAAAAATTGAAAATATAAACAAAGACTCCATGAACTCTGCACACTTGAAATAAGAGTGGAAAAGGTGTGTCAGGCCTGAATGAGAGTTAGCATTCCTGTACAAAAGGGGCATCTGCTGCCCATCGTGGTGAAGTGCAAAAACACCAGAGGAATGTGTAGGGAAGTGGAGAAAGGGCAGGGATAAAGTTTTACATAAGTTCTGCTGGTACCAATACAGGCAAACATTATGACTATTAGCATTACGGTACAGCATACAAGCCCCAACTGAGGTCAGCGAGGCACTATTTATACAGGCTGCAATACAAAGGCAGGTTCCCATCCCAGAGAGATTACAGCCTAACTTCTGATCCTGCAAACACCCTCCCACACATTTATCTTTACACAGATAAGAAGAGTCATTGAGATCGATGGGCCTACTTATAGGAGTCACATTGAGCATAGGCAAAA
The DNA here is from genome assembly GCF_965140235.1 of Caretta caretta. Taxonomy (NCBI): domain Eukaryota; kingdom Metazoa; phylum Chordata; order Testudines; family Cheloniidae; genus Caretta; species Caretta caretta. The sequence goes on from NC_134223.1 coordinate 20,842,607, forward strand.
ACATTTGCAGGATTGGGGCCCACATCAGCCACTATTATGACTGACCCATTTGTTCTTATTTTGCTTGAGAGATGAATGGAAGCAGCTTGCTGTGTGAGTTTGCCAACAGCTGAGATTAGCTAATGTCTGCCTACCACTTTGGAACATAAAGAACTATATGGAAGTGCTAAGGATGACCGTGATTATTACTGCTATGACAATAAAAGCCTGTACTTGACCAGACTTGTCCTGATCCTACAGTCATGGAAAGAGAGGAGCCACAAGCTAAGTTTTAGGGCTTTGTCAAATATGCCTAATTTCCCCCCTCCCCAAAAGGGATCCCAATTTCAAAGCAAATATTAAAATTCAAGGTTATCGTTGGTTGAGATCTGAATTTCTGTCTTCTGCTGCAGCGGTTTTGTCTTGCAATGGTTTTGAAGTTGTACATATTAGCAGCATTGAGAGAATGAGGCAGGATTTGCCTGTGAAATGAATCACACTTGGTGTGATTATAAATGGCCATAAAGGTTGGATTTAAGACTTCTTTGTTACATACTATTATAGTTTTCAGTAATTTTCCACCCCCTGGGATGTGCATCATTCAGATGAGGTTGGAGAGAAAGTTTCTCTGCAATTCGTTGCTTACAGACTGATCCAAAGGGAATTCTTGATTTTTAAGTAAAAAGCAAGAGTAAAAATAAAAGTTAGCTCTGCTTTTACCAGAGAAGGGTTTTTGTAGAAATGCAAATGCTTTGAAGCATCAGAGAAACATTTTAAAATTTAAAATGCAGAACATTAGCAAATTGATAAATTACTGAGCCCTAGGCTAAAATCCAGGCCCCACTGAAGTCAATGGGGAGTTCGCTATTGACTTCAATGGATATAGGATTTCACCCTGATCTCTGTTAAATTAGGATCCTGGAACATTTCTGTAATGTATGGCTCTCTTAACAGCTCTCTGCCACATCAGACAGGACAGCACTGACAGTGATGAAACACCAGGCTCAGTGGTGGACTCAGCTCTTGCTGCTTAGAACCAGAGTTTCCATAACCTGTGGGAGCTGAAGTTTCTCCAAAACAAAGTAGGTTCTGGAGACATGGGGTGTGGAGAGGGGCGCTCCAGGGGCAGGAAGAAGCAGAGGTGCCTACTGTTCTGCTAGATCCCAGCTGGTGCAGCAACTGGCCACGAGTGGGATAATTTGGAGACACCTAAGTGTTGATATAAGTTACACAGAGACCAGTTTGGCCTCTGGCCAGCCCAGGATCAAGGAAAGAGAAAAGTGGCTCAGGAGAGCTAAGCCCCACCCTGGACTTCAGAGCCAAGCCCAAATGTCTACACAGGTCTTTTTGAAACCATGGTGCAAGCCCTATGAGGCCAAGTCTGTAGGGCTGAGCTCTGAGATTCGCTGCCGTGGGCTTTAAAATGCAGTATAGAGGTGCCCTTAGATTCCCTTACCCCCAGCCTCTTCTCAGCTGTGCCAAGTGTATATTCAGCACAGCAGAGGACTAAGCCCAGCTTGTCTGAAGCTTGGAGTGCATGCCTAGCGGCCAAGATTCCCTGGTTCTGCTCCCCCCGGCTCTACCACTGACTAGCTTTGTGACCATGGGCATATCACTTAACCTCCCTGGGCAGAACTCACCCCTGCAGAGAGGGTCAGCACAAAGCCTATACATCAATTACATCCGAGGCAAACCCTACATGTAATGCGAATAGCGCACTGGTCATTCTGCACAGGGATGAATGTTCCCCACAATGCATTAGTATTTCCACAAAATGGGGTTAGTAAGTACATCCCAGGGACATTGTGCAGGTTAAACCATTAATGCTGGTAAATCACTTTAAGATTCTTGGGTGAAAGGGGCACTACAGAGCTAACGTATTGTTAGCATTAGCATTAATGACAATATAATATAATTTGACGTGGAAAACACAGCACCAACCCGCTGGGAAAGGATAATTTCTCCCTGTAGCTGTATCATTCCTTGCACAGCTCTGACATTGACTGACAGGGCTCTCGGTTTCTTGCCAGTGTGCAGACCAGAACTGCCAACAGACGATTTCAAATTCTTTATGAACTGAGCTGGGCCATCCTTAAAATCTTTAGCACTCAAATAACTAGAGCAGAGGGAAGCTGTTTCCTGTCAGTCTTTTTTTGATTGTTTCAATCTCAGCCCACTACCAGCAGAGACTTATAAACAGGGAAACACTTCCCAGTTTGATGGATAGATCCAGGATATATAACCCTTGCATCTTCGTCCAGCCTCAGAATGCTATGTAGAGCCAACTATAGAGATATTCCTCCATGCTAGTTTAGTTAGTTAGGAAGGAAGGAAAGCAAACAAGCAAGAAGTTAGGGGACAGCCCAGCATCTCATGAGATGTCCAAACCTAGTGAGATATCAGCTTTAACTCGGGAAAATTAAAGTGTGTGTGTGATAGCGGCTTAATTTTAATAGAAAGCTTAAAGAAAGATGAGACTGGGGAGAGAGACAGTTAACAATTTTAAAGACAACTGAGTAGATGGAATTATCTTTAGCTGAAACAGAATGTGACAATTCATTTGTGCAAAATCAATATTAGTGAACCAGAGTGCCGAGGAATACGATGCAAAGGACAGGAAATCCAGGGGGAAGGTTAATAGCAAAAATCAATGCGGGCTTAACTCAGCAGAAGTGCCATTTCCATGGGCGGTGGCCAGAGAGTTTTCACAGAATTCCACAGTTCGGCACCTGCATAGAGTGTCTTAATCTTGAGACAGGGCACAAAACTCTCCTTTGGTCTCTCAGATACTATGGAATAGGCCCCGTGCTCCTGGCTTTGGTAGCATGCCTTAGATTGCCATGGAACATGCTGTACATTTGGGAAGGATAAATGTGTCCAGCTCAGTAGACAAGCATTATGGTTGCTAAAGCAGATAGTGTCTTGGATGCCTCCTGTTATACTTTATTCCCTAGTGAACACTGAACAATTTGTTAGTTGCCTAAGGTGCCACAAGTCCTCCTTTTCTTTTTGCGGATACAGACTAACACAGCTGCTACTCTGAAACCTAGGATAGATTTAACACCTTCCTCCCCATTCCCTGTTTCCTCAAGTCCATACCTTCATACAGGGAGATGCTGGCTGCATCCTGCAATTAGCCTCCTGCAAATATTTTCAGGGACTCTGCTGAGGTCTTCTGGGGTATTTCTGAGCAGATTATCCTGCCCTCCAGGGAACCCTACCTGCCACAGAGCTCCTCCTGATAAATGCATGCAAGTTGTTCTAAGCAATTGGTTCAGGCGTGTGGTGGGACAGGGAGACTGGACCTGACTTCACAAAGGCTCGTAAGTGTCACTATTTAACAAGGAGCCTTCTCCTCTCCTCACCAGAGTGGGACAATCCCACAGTAACAGGGTGCTGTCCCTCTGCCCCCTAGCTAGGGTGCACTCCTGCAGCAGGCTGCTGCATGAAAAGTGTGCCTACCTCAGTTTTCCCTCCTTCCAATCCCCAGTAACTCCGTGCAAGCTTTCTTGATTCAGCAATACACTCCTGGATCTGGTTTATTACCAATGAACAGTTCAAGTAAACTGCCACAAAAGTCCCAAACATAATTCTCACACACATGCCTTAAAACCCCACATTCTCTAATCCATCAGCATAGCACATACCAGCATCTTCCACCACACCTGGACTCTTCTTTGGACCTCTCATCTCCTTTTACTGGGACGGCCACTCCACTTTCAGCTGAGGAGCAACTCCTCTCTTTCCAGCAGGAATCCCCACAGCCCCCTTCTGCTCTTTGGCTTAGAAGTCAGCAGGCAAGTCCATCTGCTACTGTCTGATCTTCAGTCTTCTCCAGCCCTCTGGCCCTGGCTCTCTGGCTTCAGGACCCCAGCCAGCAAACCCCTCTGCTGCTCTCCTGCCTTTAGCCTTCCGCAGGAACCACCTACAGCTTCCTTCAAGGACCTTCTGCAGCCTCCGGACCTCTAGCAGCTCTCACCTGCCAATCTGTACCCTCTAGGGCACAGGTGCCTTCTCTAAAGCTCAGCTGAACCAGCCTCTTCCATCTTAAAGGGCCAGTGTTGTCCTGTGATACCCACTTACACCGAGAGAGATGACAAAGGAACAACAGTGCAGAGTAAATGCCATGGGACGTGATGCTGCCACACTAGAGGGGAGTATGTGGTGAAAAGCAAACTCCATGAACATTCACTGATATTGGGAAGTGATTATGGATTTGCGTTCGCTTTCTGTGCACATTTCAGAGCTTTGCCAGCATGATTCCTTGCAAAAAAGGTCATTTTCTCTCAGCCTTAGAGATGAAGTGCTGCTGTGCACATCAGATAGGAGCGTCTGATTTCTCAAGGAAGATAGCTGTTTAACTGCAGATTGTCAAATTTAAAGATGGATGGGACATGGCATTCTTGTCCCCTGAGTATATTTTTAGAGTTCAATGTTTTTCCCCAACTCAGATCAGGATGAAACATCAAACTCTCAAAACTATTCATGCACCAAAACCTGGTTTGTGTTTATTTCAGGCAATCAAAAAGTGCCATCATCATTTGATTCGACTTCAGTGGGTTTTTTTTCAACATGTTTTTCAATCTAATTAGCTTAAATTTGGAAACAAAATGTAATTTCAAACTGGAAACCTGGAACTTTTTATTTGGAAAGTGCTGAAACATTTTAAACCTTTTCCCTCGACATGGTTTGAGTCAGAAAGTTTGTCAGAAATAACCTTGTTTCACGCCCAGTTTTGGTTTGGATAAATCAGCACTTTTCAACAACAAAGATTCATCTAAAAATTTCCAGTCAGCTCTAGTCATATTAGGAAGCCTATGGCCAAACTCTGCAGGGAGGTTACCCCCTAGTACACACTGCTGTGTGGGGGCCCTCTGTTTTTCACCTCAGCTGAGATTCATCTGGGAACCTGGGAGTCCACTGGCAGCAATTTTACGAGGTAAAGCAAAAGGCAACTTTCCGCTGGCTGAGCCAGTAGGAATTTCATTGAGCTGGTCTAGGCCTGAAGTTGCTCATTGCATATTTCACACAGACCAAGCACTGTGCACGGACACACAGTTGCTGAGGTAACTGCGCTTCTTCCCATGAATAGTTCCTGTGAACTAATGATGAGCAATAACTGATTAGCATATAGAGCCTGCACAATTTCCCACTGCATATGTTACTCCTTCTGTGGCAAGACAGTTCTGAGACCCTGCTTCTCCAGAACTTCACCCAAAGTCTCCTTGGCAGAACTACTTGCTCTTCCTTTTCCTCTGCTGATTCAACATCTTCTTTCCTTTATCTTTTGTCCCGTTTCGAGTGATGGGAGCTATGTGAGTGAAGAACCAAAACAAGGGTATCAAATAATAGAGCAGTAGCATTCAACCTGTCGTCCGTGGGCCCCTGGGGTTCTGCAGTCTCTGACTAAGATTTCCAAAGGGGCCTGGACCTTCTTTTGAAATATTTTAGGGGTGCACAAAATAAAAAGGTTGAAAACCACTGTAGTAGAATGATTCCAGGTTATTTACATGTGGTCTTATAAGTGATGTATTGACACGTGTTTTTATCCCCTGGTCCATATCGATACTGGCAAGATTCAATTGGTGATCGAGAAAGAAAATACATATTGAAAGTTGAAATGATACTTATATGCAAATGTGTTGTTTCTAATGCATGTTAACTAATCAGTTGCTACAGAAGACACTGAGTATTCATAGCAGGGAAGCTTTTTAATATGGCAAGAGCTATAGAAAGTATTTTACATGATTTTTTCCCTGACTGTCAAAGTTTTACCACAATGTAAATTAAAAAATAATTGAAACAGATCATATGCAACTCAGAGCAGGCATTATTCTCCAGTGAGTGGTAAGGGAAGAGTAAAGCGGCAATGCATGGCTTTTGTAGTCTTGTCACTTTGATGAATTCTTGAGTAACGTCAGCCTTTAAAGCAAGGATACTCTTGCTTTATTCTACATTTCTGTCAATTAAATACCAGATGGAACAATAACTCAGGTTGGCATCAGAAGGCCTAATTTCTGTGTTTTCTGCTAATCAGAAATATATTTTTTGTCTTGTAAAAAAAATTGCAAATGGGAAATTTGTTAAAAGGAGCCACTGATTCATTCCTTTACAGTGCAGTGTATTTCCCTGTGATCTGTGCTTTCTGGCCTATTGCAAAAGGAAACTAGCTGGCAAAGATGACTCTGAGTTCACTCTAGTCTCACTCAAGAAGGAAAGCAACATGAACTATTTTTGTTTAAAAACCCAAAGGTTGTGAAGTGTGGCGTGAGTGAGTGAGTGAATCAATACGGAGTAGGGTTTATTTTCTAATTAACCATGCATGTTATTCACAAAAGCAATCTCTTATTACAGTCGAACATGCATCACTCCGAGGGGGCTCCTCAGTAGCTTACAGAACATCAGGAAATAGGGTTTAAAACAATATTCCCTGAATGTCAAAAACAGATTTTCTTTATCAATGGCTGCATTCAGAAAGGAGACTCTTTGAACATGTGCCTTACATTCTATTCTCTGAAGAAAAGATTATCTGAAAGCCTAGTAATATTCTTGTGCTCCCTGGAATTTCTCTTATTATTATCCCCCCAAACCATACAATTCCAGCAAGGCATGTGAGGTGCCGTTTGCACTGAAGGTTTGGAAGATATTTCAGCTTCAATTATTGCATTTTCCCTCGGAGACAGCTGATGAGAGCAATGCATATTGATTTTGTGATCACATTCTATTCCTCCAACAATAGCAAGGTTTTGTGGATACCTGGGTAGCTCATGGAATTGTCGAAGCAATAGGCAAGCTCTACGGCCTGCTGTTGTGATCTCATTCATGGTTTAGGAAGCAAATGGGAAGGTGACATAAATAAGCAACTTTTTTGTGAGTCTCTACATGTTTTTGTGTTTGAAGACAGGTGAAATGTAGAGCTGAGTGAAAAAATGTGCAATGACTAATTTATGAGCCGAAAGTAGCCTCTTGTTCCTCTCCTGGGATATCCACAAACAGGTTAAGCTTTTTTAACACAGTCATTTGTGTGTGAATAGGTCTGTGTCAGCAATCCAGACTTCAAAATTAGTTTTTTGCAAACATATATATATATTGCTAAAAGAAAAATACAATCACTTGCATGTGCAGAGAAACATAAAGGAGGCATGAACTCAGCACAGCAAATATTTGCAAACATTTTTTTTCTAAAGTATTCCCCGAACTCTAACAAATGTTTCCCAGCCTTTTGCTAGAGTGATTGGAATGCCCTCATATATTCAGTGAATTATGATAGTAATTGCATTGTCTTGATCTTGTCAAAGACAGTTAATTTGATTTGACTAGCTCTTCCTCTTCTCCGGTGTATACAGTGTCACTAATCCATGTGGAAAGGCTGAAATGATCAACATACAGAACATGCAAATGACAAAAATTACCCAGCAAGCCAATCACAAAGCAACATAAGTCAGAGATGCTCATAAAAGGGCTTGCATGCATACTGCGCAGTATGGGGCTGTAATTTATTTTTCATTAACAACAGTACGCAGTCTGCAAAACCTTCCATCTCCTGGGGTTGGGGTCTCCCTTCCTATAAAGTCCAGATAATTTCCAGACGTAACAGAATGGGACGTTTCTTGGACGTTTACAAGACATAAAACTAAACAGTTGCGTGTGACACCGTTCAGATTGGAACCAGTTTGCCTCCTTATCAAAATACATGCATCACACACAATTTCAGCTCGAATCAAATGAAAAGCCCCATGCAGGACAGCAACATGACCTTTCCAATCCAATTTCCAAGGATGGAAATATTTGCATAGCATCATTGTAAGCACAGGCTTAGTTTATTTGCCATAACAGCTCAGACTGTAGGTCCATCTAATCCTGCATCCCATCTCCGGCAGTGATCTGTACACGGGGGCGTCAGAAATTCAACCTTCCATTGTCCCTAGCGCCTTGTGACATTCATACCACCTGACATAGGGGGCTGTGCAGATCTGCACCACCAAGAGGAGGGAGTGAAGGAGTGAGCAGACCCTGTGCTCCCTTAAAGGCACCGTCTCCAGTACCACATGCCCCATTGCACAAGACTTGATATTTTGGGAGACCTTCACATAGGTTGAGCAAGGGGAGGGGAGATTACCTGCATTCTCCTCTAGCCCAGCCTCATAAGAGCCATCACAATGAACCCCGCCGATCTGTGCAGGGCTGATCAGGAGAGGGGCAATCTCTTTTCAGTCACCTGGGGGGACAGACAGAAGTGCTGAAGCCTGAGGTTTGGTTACTCCCCTAGCGATGGATCAAAATGCATCCCTGGGATAACTGTCACAAAGCCCGTGGAGATCTGGCAGGGGTGATTATGGCCCCACCTTGTTAATGTCCACAGCTGCACATGTAAGTGATCTTCACAGTCATCGAGACCTTCCTAGCAGTCAGACACAATGTCTGTCATTTCGATTACTTCCCCTAGGTTCCTTTTATAAAACCCTCAGCTCACCCTGATGCTTTGGTTAAATACCCATCTCATCCCACATGGGACGTGGTCCAGGGAATAGAGGAGAGATGGTGGGCAAAATCTAAAGTTTTTAATGACCTCCTCCAAAATTGCACCAACAATGCCTTCAGATGCCACTTTCACACAAACATTTGGGGGTTCATGTTAATCAAACTGCTGACATAAAATTGGAGCCTGAGCTGAGAAGCCCCTTAAAACATGGTCTCCTGCCTCCCACGCCATCTTTTTGGTGATTATTTTCATCTTGTTTTGCCTCCTCGCAAATAGACCTTTCCCATAAAAATAAAAACAAGGCATGGTTTAGAATTGTATCTGTGCATGAACATTTTCATTTTGCATCTGCTGCTTTGAATTAGGACTTGAATATTCATTTACAAAATGTATAATTTATTGGTGAGGCAGACAATTAATAATTTAAAAGTTATTGCCCTAAATTAAGTATAACGTTTAAGCTGGCAGAGGATGGGAGCACTGAAGCTTGGAATCACAGACAAAATTGGAGGAAATCCTTTTAGGTCATCACTGGCCCAGCCCCTGGAAGGAAAAGATTATAATTTACAGCACAAGGAATTTGGGTCCAAGGGCCTGATACTAAACCTAATGAAGTCAAGGGAAAGACTCCCATTGACTTCAGTAGGCTCTGGAACAGACCCTAAAACACACTGCAGCCAGCACAGGTCTGCATCATTCAGCTAGTTCTCCTCCTCCTCTGATAGCATTTATTAGACAAAAAGAGACAGCAGAAATGAAAGTAGAGAATTAAACATGAAAATTTAATTAAACCATCCTTTGATCACTCTCTGCGCAATGGACTTTGGTTCGAAAGATTATTTGTAGGAGTGCAATAATAGCATCTAATTAGGCTAGGACTCAACCTGAAATGAAAGTTAAAAAAACCCACAAATCAACTCACCCCATAAACATTAAAGGGAACCAAATCTTATTAAAGTTATATTTTATAGCTCAATTATTTGCCTCCTTTCTATTGTGTATCAGCTTGCTCTTTTTGATTTAAAATAAGCACATACATGTAATCAAAGAAATATGTGGCCAAGTTGGAGTTTTGCCTAAGTGAGGATTGCATGACAGTGACCGGATTTGATCCTGTAGAAATTGAAAAGACCTTTATATACTCTAAAGTCACATGCATTTCATCTTCTCCACATGCCCGTGTGGGATTGTTGCCCTCAGTATAGTAGGGAGTGCTTTTTCCCTATGCGTTTTGGTCTAATGCTTCTGAAGTGGCTTTGGATTTGTGACATGAACTAATTACTTCCCTAAGGGCTTGCTCAGCCTTGCTCGGTCACCAGGGAAGAGTGCCGACTGGAAAGGTTCATCCAAAAAGGATCCCCATCTCCATCACTAACTACGTGGATACAGAGATACAAGAGCAGAAAAGCTAATCACTTCAGACACTAAAGAGAAAATATGCATCCAATTATTACAGGGACTCACACTCTCCGGGAAACATTTTAATAGAGGCTGAGATGATAGAGAAGAACTTGTGCAATAATTAAAACCCCTTTTCTTGGCACCCTTTTGTAATATTTGGGGATATAAGGCTAGAATATGTTTCTTCTTTTTGGAATATATGCACGCAGGACATTCTTCAAATAGCATTCGCAGTGGAAGCAGATCTGTATCTCTAGGACCTCAGGGCAGACACACTGATAACTAATGTGACATGTTTGTCACCCTCTGGTATCACTGTCTTTTATTATTTGTGTTACAGTAGCAGTCAGAGATCCCTTGAAATCAGGGTCCCATTGTAGGGGAGAGGTATTTCCTGCCCTAAAGAGCTTACAATCTAAATAGACAAGACAGACAAAGGATGGGAGAAAGGAAAGATTGTTATGCCCATTGTATAGATGGGGAACTGAGGCTCAGAGATGAAATGAGTCCCCCAGTGTTACACAGGGTGTCTATGGCAGAGCTGAGAACAGAAAGCCAGCATGTTAACCAGAAGACCATCCTCCCTTTCTAGCTTTATGGACATTTCTGGAAACCATACACTATCAGTCTCTGCTGGGAATATGATTTTTGTTCCGTGCCAGGGAATAGGTCTTCCACTATATGTGAGCCTAATGGTATAATGACTCAAAGGGTGGTGGAAAGCAGAAACTTTGGATGGCAGTAATTATCTTTTAGGCTTTTCCTCACACAGAGTAAATTCCACAAAAGAATATGCATGTACCTGGCTTGGTTTTGTGAATGAGGCCCTTAAAGATTTGCATATATCATAATAAATGTGAGTCATAGCCAGTCTGCATTTAAAATGCTCACTGAAAGAAGGAACCAAATATCACCATTAGTGTTTTTATCCTCTGCTATTTCATATCACAATAAAATGTCACAAGAAAAAGAGAAGCAGATTTCTGATATTATTACTTTGAACTTTTCTTGGCTATAGTCCCCCGAAGCATGACATTTAGCGAGGGATAAAAAAAAACGGACTATCTCCTTAATCATTTTTACCTGACTGCGGTGGTGCCAGGCTGCTGGGTTTCATCGTCTTATTTGTACTTCAGCAGCGAGTTGGCAGCGGTGCTGAAGCCCTGGGACCTGACGCGTTCCTCACTGCGCTGCCAATCTTTCCAACACACAGGCACAAAATACATGTCATTGAAGGAACGATGCTCTAGGTAAAGCCCATGGAAGGCATTTGGCAAATTCAATAATAGTAATATTTAGCATTTTTAGGGCCTGATCCACAGCTATGGACTAGATGTAGCCAGTTACTAAGGAATTCTTAAACTACATAACATTAAACAAGCCTGTTAATAAAAAGTAGAGGCATGTGGGAACGGAGGATTGGACAGCTTAGATGGCTTCACAGGGCACAAGTTACCAATGTAAATTCAGTCCAGGTTAGCACTATGGGAAACTGTTCCTATTTGCTGGTCTTCTGGTGTGCTATGGTGCACGAAATGAGTTGGAGGGTCTCAGTCCAATTCCTAATGGATGAATATTCACATCGCAAAAACCACCATGATAATGGGCATGGACTATCTGGTAGCGTGGGCGAGGGTGAAAGAAAGGGATGGCCAAAATCTTGGCTCACACCCTCAGGACTGAACCAGCTACCTCCAGATCTAAAAGAAAGTTGTAATAGATGCACTTCACCTGGGGACTGGGCACAGATTGGGCACCTGGGGATTGGGCATCAGCGCTCCTTGTGGTCTTGGGGGATTACAGCTTGATGTGCTTGCTGCTCTCCTTCACCTTCTGGCCTGCAAAAAGGAGCCTCTTGTTTATCAACGGTCTCTGGAAGACATTTTATTGACCTAGTGCATCAGAGCACTCTTGTGTGCTGAGGTATGTCTTGGTAGACCATCTTTCTTAATGGTGCCATCAATAGTTGGCTTTGAAAAGGGAGTTTCCTTGGCATGTGAATTTGTCTTGTGGAGGATTAAAAATGAACTAGTAAAAAAAAATTACAAGTCATTAAAAATTCACGGTGAAAGGAAAAATGTGAATAGATGTGATAAAAAAGTTATAAGAATAAAGTGTTTTTCCATCAAAGACTTTTATGAGTTCACTTAAAAAAACCTCCATTTTAACTGTATTTTAATTTAATTTATGGACCTATCATCAGGCTTAGGAAAGACCAGATTCTTTCTTTCTTTCTTTCTTTCTTTCTTTCTTTCTTTCTTTCTTTCTTTCTTTCTGAAACTTCTGTCAGAAGTTGTGTATGTCTCATAGGGATGGGAAGCTAGTAACATAATAAATTATTTTAATTTTTGAACAAATACTTTCTTTCATGAGGAGATGGTGGCTTGAATTCAAGGGTGCCTTAATAATTGAGGAGTACAGGTCCCTTTGACTTTCCAGAGGACTTATGCTCCTAAATCACTTGGAAGATCTTGAAAATCCTTGTGAGCCTATTTTTCAAATTTGGTCCCTAGAGCCTGGTCCAACTGTTCTTTGAGTCAACATTCCAATTGGCTTCAACTGGAGTTGGCTGAAGCCCTAGATAAAAATTCCCAATTTGGGTGCTCAAATCAGCATGAAGGACCTCAGTCTTGCAAGATTTTCCGCATGGAATCACTCGAGAGACTGGGGCTTAGGTGCCTAAAATAGGCATTTGGGTACCCAAATGAAGAATGGACTACCCTAATTTAGATACCTAAAGTTTGAAAATGGGGCCCCAATAGATTGTGAGCAATTTATACACAGAATTCCACACCTTTTTCCGTTTGGGAATTGTCTGTGAACATGTCGCTAAATTCCTGAATTCACTCATTCTTCAAAATTATTCATGAATATTTTCAGAGAATAGTTCTTGGTGTCCAGATCATTTGCAAGCAGCTCGCTGAAAATATTAAAAATCTATGTGGTGCTGCCTAGCTGTACAAGTCACATAACATTGTCTCCATTCCTTGAATGGATGACTTATGAATACACCAACAAAAGTTCCAGTTTCAAATTGTATTTTCAAGCATAAAATTTTCTATTTGACATTCAAAATTTGCACAGTTGTTGGTTAATTCTGCAATTCCAAATTTGCTTCTTGTAAATATTCAAGCTTTGAGCTATTTATGTATTTTCACACTAGCAAAGATGGATTTCTAGGATATTTGCAGAAAGCAAACACAAAAGGAGTGTGAACACAGCTGAAGCAAATTTATTTAATAATTTGAATGAATATGGATGGAAGCTGTTTGGCAGTATTTCCCCACTTCTGCATATTATATGCAGGCTCTTTGACTGCTGAAAGTGAAAAGCTGATAATTGATTGCAGCAAATCAATATAATCTGATAATATAAAAGGAGATGTTGAAAACACCTAATTCTATTTTCTTATTTCTTATGGTTCTTTGTATCAGGCTTTAGGAAGACTTCCTTCTTTCTTTCTTTCTACTCAGTTTGCCTGCCTTCTGTATTTTCAGAAATGTTTTTTCTTTTACATGAGAGATTCTTAAGCATCTGATATTCTGTATCAGTTTTTCTGCCCACGTAAATTTCATGTCAGGTCCTTTGACATTTTGAATATTTCCTCCTGTCAATCCCTTTTATGTCCTTTTGGATCAGTCACACACTGATGCCCATACTCTGCAATACTCTTTGATTTCATTTGGGTAAATGGTATCATAGAGGGAGGCTCTGACCAGGACATCCTACATTTTTTGGCTATGAGAGTTGTATACTGCCCTTAATCCACACGTGTAGCTGATACAGACTAGCATTGAGATTGTCAGAACTGACGAGGGGATTTAGACACATGACCCCCATAATGCGAGCTGTGTGTCTAGATCCCTAGACCACTTGGACAGTCTCAAACTAGAACTGCATTTAACCCAGAGGTTTCACTTTGCAGGAGTTCACATAAACCCTCCCTTAGGTTTTGATTCTGTGGGTCTCAACCCCTTTGTCCAATTCTCCCATAATTGCATATGTGTAAATCTCATTGTCTGGTAAGCTTCCCATTGGCTGGGAGCGTGGACAGGGCTCCAGCATTTTTACCACAGTGTCTTCTAAGCCTGGTCCTAAAGTCTACACCTTGTCCACACTACAGCTTCCAACACAGTGACCACTGGTTAGGAATTACAGATCCCATTCCTGGCCAGTGTAGCAAGGTCCTAGAAGTTCTGTGCAGTCTGTCATGCACTGACAAGTTCATATATCAACAAATCATTGAAAACATTACGAGTTTGATTTAAATCCACCAAAGCTAAGATAATTCGGAGATAAAATAACTAGGGCATTGGCCTTTTTTCTGGCCTTGTGAAGAGGGAAAAATGTCACCCTAAATGATGAGCTATTCACAGGCCGCAGGACTTTGTAACATTTTATACCAAATAAATTGTCCTATAAAGCAATATAATACTATACTATAGTTTACATGGCTGTTAATGCATGGCCCATCATGAAATAAAATTAATTTCATATAGTGGAGGTGAAAAGTGACAGCCTGGATGAAGGAAGCCCCCCCGCTCTCTTCATAAACAGTATGGTCAATAACAGCACAAGTTCACCACTCATTCGTTCACTTAGACTGCTGTAGTGCCAAGGAGCCGCACTTTCATTGGGGCCCCATCACGGTCGGTATGGTAGAGCCACATAATAAGTGACAGCCCATATGCCAAAGAGCTTGCAGTCGGAAAGACGTGGGTGTAACAGGTGGATGAGACAAGCACACAGGCAGGAGATTGGAGAGGGGAGAGCAGACTAACAAGATACGTCTGCACACACTAGCTGTACACAACCGCTGCACACACAGCCTTATCCCTGAGCTGGAGTGACTTGGCAAAGGGTGGCTTACCTTCCATGTCAGCTGGTCCTCAGCCTCAGGCTACCAGGAAGAGAATCAGCAGGAATGATTCGTGATCTGCCAGGACACCAGTCCTCCAAGAGCTGCACTGAGGCTGCCAGCCGAAGAACTATCTGACAGCTAACAATTGTCAGTCACTACTGTCCTAGGCTGGATTTGAACTGGGAAAATAGAGCTGAAAGGGTCCCGTGGCCATTTCCAACCCTCCGAGCTACTATCTAGTCTCTCTTGAAATCAGCCATCTCATGAAAATTCTTCAGTGGCTCTCAATATTTAAAATGATATCTATATCTATTTTTTTTTCAGATTCTGATTGCTAGAGACTGAACTGAATTCCGTCACTGTGCTGTTTTGGCCTTGGTCCCACTGGCCGTGCTATGATGGTTTTGAGCTCTGTAAGTGAATCTAGCTTAGTTGATTCATCCTGTGCATTTAATTTTGATGTTTACATAACAAGGTTATATAATTGCACAGCAAGAGCCCAGAGGCAGGATCTAGAATTATAACAGACAGCAGGATTAAAAATTCTTACGTGAAGTACATTAAAAACAAAGTTCTTAAGCTATATTTTATCTCAGTGGTCTGGGGAGCTTTCAACTTGATTTGAAAAAAAAATCAAAGCTACTGGCATTTAAGAACCACCGTTTTGTCAGGACTAAATTATAAATAAGAAACTGGCACCTCACTAGATAAATATGTTGACTAGGTAATTTGGAAGGAGTGGAGACAAGATGATTGCATGACACAGAGAAAAATAGAGGCTGCCTACCAAGGAAGTCAATTTCTCAGTGGAATTATATGTTCTCAAGTAAGTTACTGAAATGAGGGCCCTTTGACCAAACTATTGTTAAATTCCTTTATTACAACTAACCTTGGGTTTGTGAAACCCCTGGCAGGGTGCTGGCCCTATACAAACCCTACTAATAATAATAACAACTGAACGAGGATAAGCATACGTAATAATTTGGGGGCTATTTGAACCAGGTCCATCCCTTGTTCAGGTAGTGTAAAAACCTAGTGCAAACCTGCCCCCTAACTCAGACTAAATGCCAAACTCCTCTGAAGTTTGAAAATGTCTGGTAAATCTCTTCCCTTTTTAAAACATCTGTGTTCTTCTGCACTAGGCTTTCAGATGGGATCAGGAATGTCATAGGAAGTTGTTCTCATAGCATTTCTGACTAAACAGAATTCAGGAACTAGTTGAAATCGTCTAAGAAAAATGGTTTTCCATCCGGATTCCCATCCTGAAGAGGTTCCGGAAAGCATAGATGTGAGCTTCCAGTCTGTGACAGGCCCTCACAGTAATGTGAATGAGCTAAATGGAAAAGTGCAGACTAATTAATACCCTTGTCACTAAAGCTGGTCAAATAGCAGAAGAAAGCATTCAGCATGTAAACCATACAATGGAGACTGGTGGTGATAGTGGCCAGGTAACACATTGGCAGAACACCATTCGACGGCTCTGTTCCCTGATGCGCAAATTATCGAAGTGGCTGGGCAGCTAAGGAGAGCTAAGAGCCAGTTTGTGAAACTGAGAAAACATGGAAAATAATTGCATGTACAGATGGATCCAGCCTGAGATTTGTCACTTTGAATTAACACTGGCAGGCACCTGCACCAGCAGCATTTGGAGGGGAATTCTTTACTTATCACCACAGCGACCGTACTTCTGCAAGCGAGATGGTGGCAGTTAGTCTCCAGAGGGGGAAAAATACAGTCAAAGGGAAGCTGGTATTTAAACTTTGCAGAGTGGGAGAGAAAAGGTGTTGTTATGGTAACAAATTGCTTGTATTCTCCAAAGGAAGCTCTAGTTTTGTTTAAGAGGGAGGAAATGCAGAGAAGGCAAAAGGATAATATTTCAAAAAAAATTTAATGAGACATGAATTGCACATTCTCATTCTGCTGGAGTGTGTAAAGGTTCAAGAGGAAGGGAGCATGGCATTTCTAACCAGGTCTTAAATACAGTGCGTGCACTGTCTCCCTGCTGACAGCTCTGCACCGCGGACTGCACAGAGCCAAACGTCAGTGACTTTGTTCCTTCTCATGTTGCAGTCTCCAAATCAGGCTCATGTTTGTAAAATGCAGAGAGCAGAAAGCACCTCGGGGGGAGCCAGGGATAGCCCCTTATTATTTTCTGGAGAGAAAGAGAGAGAGAGAGAGAGAGAGAGAGGCTGGCTCCTGCCAAAGAGCGCAAGGGGAAGCCATGGTGAATTGGACAGGCCAGCATGGTGTCGCTTCTCACTACCCTCTCTGTGATGCTTCCAAACAATTCCTCCCCGAAGTAAACCCTTAGAGGGGAATGCAAAATGACATGCTGTGTGATAATGGGGGAGGCACTGGAGGCCAGGCGAGAGAGTGCTGAGAGGTGGCCCCGAGGAAAGCCTGGTTCGCTCTGTGTGTGAGCTCAGCTCAGCACTGCTGCTGCAAAAACGCTTTTCTAGTTCTGTGGAGACAAAAATTCCCATGCGGTCGCCCCCGACGCACCCTGCAGCTAAGGTTGTGGCACAGGAACACAGCGTGGTTCGTATTGCTCAACAACCACGCAGGCCTTCAAGCAGCCTCGCTGCAAGTTTACTGAACAGATTTCAGTTTCACAGTTTTGCCTGCCCTCTTCTCCTCGGCACAGGCACTTACTCGTCCGAGGAAGGTGGCAGTTTGACAAGGAACATGATAATTAGGCACGTGCCAGAAATCAGGTATTAATAGAAGCACGATTAGAGAGTTTATGGATAATTTAAGATGCAGCACATTCTTTTAGTGAGTGCCTTGTCTGTTCAAGAGCAGTAATTGCCTGTTACTTTGCAGCTTCTGATGTGCTTGGCTGCATGACACATGAAGATACAGCATATATTTAAAGAACTAACACTCATTCAAAGTACCTGCTTGCAATTTTAAACACAAGAATCCAATAAACTTCTAATGGCAGCACGGAGATTGACAAAAAAAAAGAAAGAAAGAGAAGAAAAAAAGCACATACAAAACAGCAAATCAACAGCCAGGTAAGTACCCTATAGCAAAACACTGGATGTAGCTCTTATTAACGGCTTAAACTACAGAAGGCATATCTTTAACTGTGATAAATATTGCCTCGCCTTTACTATATGCCACTTGTTTTGTGCCCCAGAGCAAAGATGCTTTCTTGTGCATTGATCAAACAGAATGTGGTTACTGGTTAAGGGGAAATAAAAGAGATTTTGCATACTGAGTAAGCCCTACAGCACGTTACTTGTTTACCTTCTGCTATGTCTCTAGAACTGCTCTAATTTGATTCTTCACAATGTGATGGAAGTTTGATCCCGGCTGTGTATTAACATAAAGGAAGATCTTTTATTTCTGAACCAAAAGGCGCGTGCTGTCTCATCTCCCCCTAGCCACTGTAGTATGAGCAGCTCATGGCTGGTGGTGGCATTGTGACATTACCTGTCAATCCCCCCAGCCAATCCCATGTAAATAGGCAAACTAATCGGATGTGATACTGGAAGAGGCCTCAATTCTTTGTGTTTCATTAATTTGCATGTAGTAATCCTATTGGGTCAAATGCACTGAGTCAGCGCGGCACGTGAGTGGGAACTGGACACACATTTTGAAGGGCAATAGAACCCCGATTTACATAGACAACCCCCCAAGCCCTGTTAGCACAGGTGGAAGTCTCTAGCTTTTGGGTGACACCCTCCCTATCAAAACTGGTGGAGACACAGTAGACCCTGAGAATTCACTCAGGGCAGTTTGAGAAATAACAACAGAGGGTGCCTCATGCACGTAGGCTAAGATTTTCAAAAGCGTCTAATGATTTTGCAGTGCCCAGCTGCTTGAAACACCATGAAGGAGTCTGATGAAGGGGTCTGATTTTCAGAAAGTGCTGAGCACTTGCCCTCTGACAATCAGCTCCCTGTCAGACATCTTAAATTGGGCCTCTAAAAATGGTGGCATCTGAAATCACGAGTTCCATGTGCAAGAGTTCCACTTCAGTTTCGTGACAACAGCTCATTTCCAGTGTGCCAAAGCTCAGTGTCTCTGGTGCACTGTTCCTGGCTCTTGACAGCACAATGAGCCCCTTGCATTTTTACAAGCACCAACAAATTTAAATAAAAATAAAAATCAGATTTGACAATTGTTTGCCTGTGGAATAGTGGGGAGGTGTCCCTTGACCCCAGAATTTCCACCCTATGTGACAGTGCCCAGTGACATGAACCCTCCTCACATGTTGCTGTTCACTTGGCTGAATCATTGTTTTTGTTGCAATTAAAGGTGGGACAGGGTTTTGAATAAGGGTCTGTGGCTGAGAGTTGGAATTCAAACCAACTCTTTAGATGCAGTGGGGCAGAGAAGGGGTTTTGTTAGGTATCACAGAAGCCAAGGCAAAAGGTAAGAAGAATTCACTTAATGGACGCCTGGACACCACTAATTTCCACTTTCTTTCCTTTTATGTTTTTAAAATAAAAATACTGTAAAAACATTTTTAAAAAATCCAAAAAGTAAGTGAGTGCCGGTGAGTCCCTGGGGATAATGGCGAGAAACTTGAATGCAGCTACCAAATGAAGCGCAAAGCTGACAGACATGAAGAGCGTCAGCTCAGCACGAGTATATGAAGTTTCTCCCCCATTTGACTTTTGTGTTCATACTCATCACCTTCGGAGTCACTTTTCCTTTCATGGAATTGCAATGTTGTGCCATCTTGATGGAGCAGCCGATCATTTTCCACCCCTGGATATGCATCTAGATATAGTCCCCTTCACGCAGCAGGCTGCTTCTTCATTAGGAAAGATGACAGGCAGCCCAAAGTATTGCACTTCTCAACGAGCTTCCTGGTAAGGGGGTAGAAGTAGGCTGGAGCAGGGTTCTATCTGCCAGCTGCCAAAATGATGGGACGGCAGTCTCAGCAGAATGCTTGTCGACTCATCTCATGTATGCTGAAAGGAATTTTAGGTTGCGAAAAGCTTTCCTACAGGTAAAATGAAAGTTCACATTTTTTCAGAGTTCCCAGAGCTCTGCCAAACTCTGCAATCAATCAATCAATCAATCAATCAATCAATCACTTTTTTCATCTCCAGTCACACTCGTAGGGAACCTTGTTCAATTGTTATCTCCCAGGCTTTTAATGTACTACAAGTGCCCTTTGTTATGTTGATCTTTGTGATTACATGATGAATTGAATTTGATTTAGATATAATTGTTCTAATTTGTGCACCCAGTTACTTATCATTTCTACATCGTGGATTTTGGATCACATCCAACCATTACAATTAAGGTTTGTACAGTGAGTAAATGATACAGCAGTGCTTGATCACAGGATCAGCAAAAAATGCAACTGAGATTGCAAAACCCAAATTATTTTTGTGATAATTTCATTCTTGAGAATTTCAGTTAATTGTTGTGTATCTCTCTCTTTCTTTTAATGAGTTCATTTGTTTTCAACGGTTTGCCTTCCCACTACTGTGAGTCCAGAGAACTGAAATAGCAGCCAAATTCCAGTCAGAATGGAAAATCACTTTGTATTATCCAAGTCCTCAGATGAGCAACATTCTTTGCTTTCATCTTCAGTGTGAAACATTTTTCACACTGTCTCGGTGGTGATGAAAAATCCTCCTTAAATTCAGGCAGAGCAGAGGTGAGAATTCAGGCTTTCGGAATTGCACAAACCCCCAAACGTATATACCAAGCTGGATTGAATCAGTCCTTGGAGGAGAGACCTTCAGGAGGAGACCTCCAGTGACAGCACTGGATCCTTGCTGTTGGCCCAGTGTCTCAGTTGGGGTGCAACGTGGTGCTGTCTTTCTGGGTGGGATGAAGATGCCAATGCACAAAGCCTGATGGTTTACAGCCATCTCCAGCATTTCTCATGAGCTGTGGTGCTGACTCCATTGCCCTGGAAAAGTCCCAGTGCAGGTTATTTTATTCTGCCTCTCTAAAATCCCCCTGCAGTCTCAGCTGGAATCGTCAGTGCTCAGCCCTTTACACAATCGGGCCCGAAATAACTAGCTTTAGTTTTGCCCTCTGTAAAATGGGGATAATGAGCGTGACCTCCTTTGTAAAGGGCTTGGAGAGCTGCTCGGTGTTAGGTAAGAACTAAGCCTGCTGCTGATGATTAATAGTGACTGCAGGTGCACATCAGCTCTGAAAGTCGGACCCTTGGGGTTTGTCTGCACAGCTAGGTTCAAAGCACCAGCTGCACTGGTAGCACAAGCCTTGCTATCCGAGTCTGTCGACATGGCTGGGCGGTTCACTGTGTAGACGTTCCCTTATTGGCTACAGCACATTTCTTCACTCCTTGCCCTAAGCTGACGTATGCCATAGCTGCACTGTGTGAACACTCAGCTGTACCCCAGTGGTAGCTGCATTTCAGTGCTGTGTGAATTGACCCCTCTAGACCCATGACCTGCCTCCTTGCAGGCACACTTTCCATCCTTAGCATCCTTAGCAGACTTCCAGCAGTAGCAGCTGGTCCCAAAGGAGTGGGTTGTCCTGCTTTTGCATTGTCCCTCTCCCTGGGGGACCTGCCAGGGTGGGGCAGCTTGGAGTTACATCCGGAGCCCCTGTTGGCAGAGACTGCCCAGTGGATGTACTTTTCTGCCCACTTTTGGGACGAGGGCAGTGCAAGGTTTATGGGTATCTTCGGCTGCTGAGGCCCCCTTTCTCTCAGGGTGGACGTCCCTTGCCAGGGTCCTTGTATGACGGTCTGTGCTGGTAGAATCCAGTGCAGATGTTGTGGGAATCAAGCTCTTTATTTTAAGATAGAAATAGGTTCATAGAGTCACAGATGCTAAGGCCAGAAGGACCCATTAGAACATCTAGTCTAGCCTCCTGTATAACACAGGCCAGAAAATTTCACCCAGTTACCCCTGTATTGAGCCAAGTAATTTGTGTGTGACTAAATCCTATCTTCTAGACAGGTAACCAGTCTGGATCTGACCACATGATGAGGTCGTGAATCCACCACTTCCTTTGGGAATTGGTTCCAATGGTCAATCACCCTTATGGTTAAAATTTTGGGTCTCATTTCTAATTTGAACATGGCTACGACTTGCAGACACTGGTTCTTGCTTTGCCTTTTTTTTACCAGATTAAGGAACCCTTTTGTATGCCGTGTTTTCACCCCCTAATGGTACTTGTATATCGCAACATAGCCACATCTCTTATCTTCTTTTTGATAAGAAAAACAAATTGAGCTCTTTATCTTTCCCTGTGAGGCACTTTCTCCAGCCCTCAAATCATTGTATGGCTCTTTTCTGCACCCTCTCCAATCAGAACCCCTTTTTCTTCACGGAGCCTCTGTTTTGTTTTAGTTTCCTTAACTAACTTAGTTTTTGTAGCAAGGCCTTGCTTGTGGGTGGTGCTATAAAAAGCCATACATAATAAATAACAATAGTGATAAAGGCTTTCACTGTCTCTCAAATGAGCACAGAGACGTATACTCTGAGGGAGCACTTCATTACTCTGCTGCTTTTCCAAATTCAAGAGCTTTAAATACCTAGCTTCTTTAAAAAAAAACAACAGTTGGGTGCTGAATATCTTTTCCCCCAGGAACCTATGGCACACCTGGCCCTCTCTTTTGAAAACCCCACGGTGACTCCCCATTGTTTGACATTTATTTCTGATCATTCAGTCTCTGTCACTCTGGTTTCCGAGTGGGCCCAGAAGTGACAGTGACATGGCAATCACTGGCCGTGATCTCCCAAGCAGCCTAGCTGATGAACACGCACTCAAAGCTGCTGCTGGCATGTCTGAGTGGTTGTTGTCATATAAATTGGTTTTGAATGATACAACTAGATATATAGAGATACTTTTAAATTTAGTCCTTCAATTCAAGTTAATTGCTAACCTCTGCTGCTTCCAGGGCAGGTAGGGTCCTTTATTCACTTCATAATGTTTTGCCTTGGCATGTGTCTTGCCGCTTTCTCTAAACCGTGGTGAGTGAAACATCTCTGAGAAGCTGCTAGTTGAAAATAGATGCATCTGAAACCCTCTAGGGGACTTTGCAGTGAAAGAGCCCTTCAGCGCATGTGCAAACATTAAACAAAAAATCAGGAAGGAAGAATTTAAAGCAATGAGAGCAGGAACCCAGCTGCTGACTGCTCATGGAGGCCTATTGTTAATTAACAAATGGCTGAAACTTGCAAGATTATATGTATCACCAGTACTGATGAATTTATACCCCTGCTATTTGTGATAAGGGATTAAGGCATACAAACCCCTTGATGAGATCAGGATATGTCTTCTGTTTATAAGTTGCATGTTTCCTCACTGCTTTTTTGATCAAGATCTCTACAAAATAACCTGGCAACAGCTATACTGTCTATTTCAAGGTTAATTGAATAAGCAGTTGAAGGTCATGCGAAATGCACTTGCTTTTAGTAAAAGGTCTCATAGAAAATAGACTTTTGTTATTTCCCATAACATCGAAATCCAAAGTGTTAGTGCTGGAAATATTCAGCTTTCCTCTGTTGGCAAATCTTACTTGCCAGATATCCAGATGGATAACCTCTGAACCAGTTTGATTTGAAACCCACGATAGGCTGGGGTTTTGATGAGTCAGGTAGCTTGCACTGCTTTCCCCTAAAGTGATAATTAGGGTTGTGCATCATATTTACAGAGAAATCTTGTTGGCCTCACTTGGCTGGGTTTTTAAAAATGTTTTGTTTGCTAAACACTTATGAAAAATGAGTATAGCATGCCAGATTATATTTGGTCGTGAATATGAATCCACAGCACATAACAGCTGAATCTGAAGGAAAGGTGGGTTTTGCTCAGAAAACTACATTTTAGTCGAGCCAAGGAGCTGCACAAGGTCCAGGCCTGAAAGACTCTGTAGGCCTTACAGGTCTGAGCTTGAAATAATAATAATAAAAAATGTATTTGGGGTTGGCGGGGCTTACAGCTTCTATACTGGCTCTGAAGGCACTCCCAGTTCTCTGTGGCTTAGGTTGCCCACTTGTTTGGGAAATGTACAGGAAAGAACTAACCAAAATTCACATAAGTCACTGGGGTGGTCTTCAGCCTCAGATTACTGTCTTTAACATAGTGCCTGCAATGAAATCAAGTGAAGTACAGGAGGCAAGCTGGTGCTGAAGCTGTGGAAGGGAATGGATAGAAAGGAGAAGTATAAAGATGCAGGAATCCTATTGACATGGGATATGTTTGTCATTCACTGCTTGTTACATCTCTTAATTGTGTGTCTCCATCACTTGAGCTTCCCCCTCCTGATCTTGACAGTACGTCGTTTCTATGTATTCTCATAATATCACTTTTTCTGGAATCTTTGCAATCTGTTTCCTCTTTTAACTCTCCTGGGCGTGCACGCACAAACAAAGCCACACATACTGCTAAGCAACAGAGCCCACGCACCTAGAGTCCTTATAGTTGGTATTTCAGCCCTTTAAAAGAGCTCTTGAGCCAGCATCTTTCCATATTTTTAAACTACAGGTATTATACGTCCTCAGCGGGGGCAGATGACATCTGAAAGTGAGGAGGCAAAACTGACTCACAAAGGTCTATGCTGAGCCAGTTCAGAGTAGTGGGTGAGGATTAAACTGTATGTCTATCCTCAGGATAGTCCACTGGTCCTCCTTCCCCCTAACATGGGTAATATTTAGAGGGATGTTTCACACTGTGAATATTCACAGGTGGTCACCAGAGGGGGAGGGTGTATTGGATCCCTATGGGCCTCAGAGCAGGACTAGGAATATTTACCCTGAAACATTTCATCAGGAGGAAAGGACCAGAGGATAGAAAGTGTCACATTTGGGGGGAAGGGACCACAAGACAGCCTCGGGCATCTACATGCTCCCCACTACCACAGCATCTGAGCACCTCACCATCTTTACCCTCACAACCCCTGAAGAGGCAGGGAAGCACTAGCCCCATTGTACATATGGGGAACTGAGGTCCAGAGAAAATAAGAGACTTGCCCAAGGGAAGCTTGTACCAAAGCAGGGACTTGAGCCTGGGGCCAGCCTTCTACTTAGGGATAACAAGCTCCAAGTAGGGTGGGGGCGTGTAACAGGCATGCAGGGGGTCATTGTGTGTATTAGGCTCCAGTGCCTGAGGGATGAGCAGAATCTGAGCATGGACGAATGTCTGGCATGCGCTGTGCTGCGTGTGGAAAGTGGGATGCCTGCCAAATGAAGCATTCCTGCTGGAAAGTGCAGTGCCGGCTTGTGATGCTGCCTGGGGGACAATGCTGGGAGTCCGTATTGGAGCCTGCTCATGCACCTGGCTAGGAAGTGTGAAAATGGGAGCGGGGGAAAAGCACTCCAGAGGTTACATGGAGAGAGCCTCAATGAGTTCAGCACAAAAGCTGGTAACAAATGAGCCATCCCTAAACCTCCAACTGCCAGAAGCTGGGGCTGGACGACAGGGGATGGATCGCTGGAAATTGCCCTGTTCTATTCATTCCCCCTGAAGCACCTGGCAGCAGCCTCTGGCAGAGACAGGACACTGGGCTAGATGGAGCATTGGTGTGACCCCTTATGGCCACTCGTATGTTCTTATGTTCATCTTGGTCACATCCCCCACGCTGTCCACACAGAGGCTGGGACCTTCTCTGTGCAAAAACGGAACCAGGCATTTCCATACCCCTGAGGTTCCCCAGGGAAGGGGGTAAAGCAGGCCCATCGCACCCCCTGCCAGAGATGCCATATCTGCCCTGCAGTCTGCAGCCAGAATGTCTCATTAATCTAGAGCCCCTGCATAGAGGAATGCTCCCAGTGGGGCTCTGCTTCCGCTGTCAGGCCCTGGGTAATTGCATGAAGGGCTGGTTATATTCCACTGATGAGGCTTTAAGACAATGAGGAAGGAGGCACTGTCATTGGGCCAGGCTTCTGCAAAGCATGTGCTGCCTCACTAACTCAATCCTTAGCCTCAGGCTTCAGGGCCACCCCTCCCAGGGGCCTTTGCACTTTGTCTGCTCCCTGCAGCTTCCCACTTTCAGTCAGCTCTGCTCCCGCCCTGGGGCTGAGTCGTCCCTTGCTCCTGGGACCCAGCACAGGAGCTAGCTCTGCTCTGGGGTGGCTTTCCCTCCCTAGGGCACAGCCTGTCTCCTTCCCCCATCTGCCCACGAGCAGCCCTTTATAGGCCAGGTGTAGCCCAGCTCTCTTTAATCGGCTGGATTGGGCCCACCTGCTCTGGTCCAGGGGTGTTGGGCTTCCTCTGTCCACAGGGACCGGCTGCCCTGGGACAGGCACATACAAGGGCATGTGGCTGCTGTGCTGTGTCATTCGAGGGTTTCCTCTCCCCATGGTTAATTCCTTCTGGCAGGAAGAGCAGAAGGGGCTGGTTGCCCTTAGCAGCAGCTGATAGGAAAGGCACTCAGAAGTGAGCTCCCCTGCTCTTGCTCCCAGACCCTTCATCCTTCTCTCTTCGCCCCCCCGTCCCTGCCCCCTTTATTGCTCTAGCAACGGCAAGCAAAGTTACAAGGAAAGTGTGCTTTGCCCAGCACACCCCCCGACACACCCACCCTACATAACACATGGCACATCCACAGGCCACATCATACAACCCATTGCACCCACCCTACGTGCACATCGCATGCCCCCCCCATACCATACACCCCACTGCAAAACACCCTAATAACACACACGCTCTGCACCCACTACGTACCCCCCCCCACAGAACTCCCTGCTCCACACACAGAACACCCCCACAAGACACAGATCCACTAGCACAAAGCAAAGCACTTAGGGCTAAATTTTCATTCACTTCTACCTACCCACACAGACTCTGCCACAGCACATGTGCCTTTGCTCCAAACAACCAACACATTCAACTCCATAACACATACCTCTTCCTCTTCCTAGTATCCCAAATAATCCTTCCACATTCACACACCGGACCCCTACTCCTCTCCACGTACACCGGATGCTTGAGTAATATGAAAAGACTTACAGAGAATGACCAATAAAATAAATGGGTGAGAATGCTCCCAGGAGCAGAGGGGTTACTTAAAACATTAGATTTACCCCCCCCTCTCTCCCGCCCAAAGATCTATATTCTGTTTTGTTTGGTTGTGTTCTTTGAATTTTCTATTCCTAGCTGATTACTGGAACCAGGTTGAGCTCATTTACATGCAGTTTACATAAAGAGTTATGAAGTGACACTGCCAGGGTTTCTATTATCCAGCCCATAAACTTCCTTTTTTACTTGAGAAAGTAACACACAGATCCAGAACGAGCACTAAAACTTCACCTGGGCCTTTAATTTCAGTCCATCACATGGTCCAAATTCACTCTCAGGAGAGCTCAGCCCCAGATTACAGAATGATTTTTATGCTAGTGTCATAATACCCACAATAATTAATTAATAATCTCTGGTGGTAATAATAATAGCCTTATAAACCACCTTCCATCTAAGAATCTCAAGGTGCTTTGGAAAAGTAGATAAGAACTTATCTACACTAGCATGTAGAACTGCCTTAACTAATCCAGTATAGTTCTAGTATCTTAGTATGGATATAATTATAATGGCATAAAGTTACTTTATACAGATATAGCTGTTCCCATATGGGAAGGGGAATAATTACATCACTCTAGGTCACCTTTACACTGGTAATAACTGCATCTACACTGGGGCTTTTACAGGTATAACTACATTGGTAAAAAATCACACCCCCAAGTGAAATGTTATATTGACACATCTGATAAGTGCAGAGCAACCTAAGTATCATTTAATAAATGGAGACACAGAAATATTAAGTGACAGGTTTCAGAGTAGCAGCTGTGTTAGTCTGTATCTGCAAAAAGAACAGGAGGACTTGTGGCATCTTAGAGACTAACAAATTTATTTGAGCATAAGTTTTCGTGGGCTACAGCCCACCTCATTGGATGCATAGAATGGAACATTTAGTGCTATATGGAACATATAGTACACGAAAGCTTATACTCAAATAAATGTGTTAGTCTCTAAGGTGCCACAAGTCCTCCTTTTCTTTTTACAGAAATATTAAGTGGCTTGTCCAAGAGAGGAAAAAAAGTGAGCGACAGAGGTGAATAAAAAACAGATTTCCTGACTTCCAGCTTCCCATTCTTAACCACTGCCTTAAGTAGTGACATGATAGCTACATGTAAAAAGGTAGATGATTGTATATAATTGTATTGTATAGAGAAAGGAATAAAAATGTCATTTGAGATCTGAAACGGTTAATAGAAAAGGCAGGGCACAGGCACCCAGGAAAGGTAAGTGTAAATATTTAAATGCTTTAATCAATAAGGTATTAGTTATTCAGTCTGAGAAAAACACAGTAATTCACTAGATAGAGAAAATAAGTATGCGAGAAATGAATTAATGAATCGACACTGCTGCCTGCAGCTTATCCCCTCTGCCAAGGGCAAGCAGAGTTCTCTGAAGCAGCCCTGTTGCGGATACAAGTCAATATATTTACATTAATCCCAAAATGCAAAACAAAAGTGCCATCATAAATTCAGCCAAGTGCATAGCCCTCATTTAGGAAGCGCGTAGAGCACACTTGCTATTTCCCTCAATTAGAAAGTCACAGACTCTCCATACTTAGGGAGCCAGGGGCTGTGTAAGCTGAGGTGCACAAACTTCTCCCAGTTTAAGGACTCAAAAATGATTTCCCAAGAGCCCAAAAGGCCATTCTTCATTTGTATTATGTGGAGCATATTGCTGCTACCTTCAGCTTTAATCCAGAGGTTTCAGTTACTGGAACTCAAAGAAGTAGCTAAAAAACAGGGGAATAGGTTTTTTGCAATTTGATTTCTTTGTCCATTTGACACCAATTCACACAGAGTTGGTCTCACTATTTCCCCTACATAATTAGGCTCCATCTATACAACAATTTACCGTGCCACTAACTAGTCAGCTCAAAACACTTGGGGCCTGATTTTCATTTACACTTAGTCTCTGGCAGTGTAAAAGAGCTGTCCAGTTACATCCACTTTAAGGTCCCTTTAAACTGGCGTAAAAGGTCCTTAGTGCAAATGAGAATCAGGCCTTTTGCCTCCACGTGGCACTTGGGAATGTCCTTGCTATTATTATGATTAATATATTTGTACTATGGCAGTGCCTAGGGTTCTCACTCAAAGACCAAGAGCCCATTGTGCTGGCACCATACAATCACAGAACAAAACCACAGAGGAGTTTAGCTTGTGAGCAGAAGACAAAAGAAAACAGATGGGTACAGCAAACAGCCAGGGGGAGCACGAGGAAAAATTGAAATAATAACGGTCATCTTGAAAAGCAGTAGGCACAGCATTTCCGCCTGCTTTGCACTACCAAAGCAGCGCGGAGCAATTGTTACTGACTACAGACTCTGATCCAGCACACTTACAATCAGTAAATTTACATTTACTACAACCAATTTGACTCGTGTTAAAATACTGGCCGTCCAAGAGCAGGAACATTTAGTAGGCCCTTTGTCAGCTCCTGTCTCACATGTATACAGACCAGCATGTTTGGGAAAGGATGAGCTCAAGCAAGACATCAATCAAGATCCCTTATTCAACTGACTTCTACCCTTATGTAGAGGGATTGTTGCATTCCTTCCATAGGGTCAAAACAGCTCTTTAAATCGGAGGTTTAACTTGAGTTTACAAGTTAGGAAAAATTAAATTCTGCATGGTATTTTGTTTTGCTGAAAACATCTATTAGCCTTTTGATCTCTGAAATGGGCTATTGAGAAAGAACGTGGCCCTTTGTTTTTAGGATTTTAGCACAGAAGTGTGTAATAATGTTTTTGGTACGAATAATGGTGTTTCTGTAGCTAGCAGTCCTTTCTGGGTCTCCATGCACTTCAGCTGCCATTTAGTGCAATTATTTCCCATTGTGAGCTATCAACGTGGATTCAAATGCTATGACCTGTTAGGCCAACATTACTCTCAGAAGCAGAATTCTCTCATATTAGAATTTTCGCTCTGAAGCTTCTCAGCCCATGACAAGTGGAACCAGTGTAAATCAAAAGTAATTCTACTGAAATCAATGGAGTCACGGGCATAAATGAAATGAGAATCAGGCCCATAGATGGATATCACTATCACTGCTGATGAGAGATCCCGTGTGTGCCTGTGTCCAGTAGCTACCCCTTTGTTTTGAAGCTGTGCTGTTCTCCTGAGTATGTGGATATATAGCAGGGTGATGCCGTTAGTGGTTAATGTCTTTGAGGACCATTGTTACTGTTGCTTGAATTGCTGACCATGCTCTAATGTTCCCTTCACTGGAACACTTTAGATTCTGTTTCTCTGGGAGTCTCAGGGTAAGACCACAAGGTCACATAGATACATTAGATACGTTCCACAGACATGGATGGCAGCTCAGCTTTCACCAGGTATGAAATAGACAGAGTACAATCATTTACCACAATACCACATCTTGTCCAGTTCAAATGTTGCACTCTTCTTTCAAACACAGCTACTCACTTGCATAAATAATTAATGCCATGGTCTCCTACGACTTCTTCCTCTTAGACGTGCTGCCAGATCCGAGTATTCTGCTGCAAACCTATTTCCTATTAATTGCCTCTGTTGTATACCAGTTCTTGGCCTTAGGTATCATTTATTAGTGTTCCTATTAATGTTCAGATGTTCCGTTCAGGGTGACCTTGTTCCTAAACCTCAACCTAGCGCTATATCCTATTAAATCACCACATTGTAACACAGTTGGAGTAGAAACAATTTACTGCTTAAATAATTTATCTAGATTCAGTACAGAAAGTCTTTTGAAGAGATTCATCAGCTAATAAAGAAAATTGATTCTGGAAGCCAAAGTCAATAAGAGGTTAGAGAAACACCACAGCATTTACAAAGGCTCTGCGTCAGGAGGTTCTCTGTCATCATGTTTGCTCTGATATTGTGATACCATACCATGCCTCCCAAGCAGGGCAGACTCCCTATAATTATTAGCTCCCTGCTGGGTAAGGTTCAAGGTGTTCCCCCTAGCTAGTTAGACCCCCACTGTGTTCATACTTATTCCAATTTACTGTTTTTGTGTCTTTTTGTAACTTAAGGTTTTTCCTAGAGGGATTCTCTATGTTTTGAATCTGATTACCTTGTAAGGTATTTACCATCCTGATTTTACAGAGGTGATTCTTTTACTTTTTCTTCAGTTAAAATTCTTCTTTTAAGAACCTGATTGCTTTTTCATTGTTCTTAAGATCCAAGAGTTTGGGTCTGTGTTCACCTATGCAAATTGGTGAGGATTTTTATCAAACCTTCCCCAGGAAAGGGGGTGTAGGGTTTGGGAGGATTTTTGGGGGAAAGACGTTTCCAACCGGGCTCTTTCCCTGTTATATTTGTTAGACGCTTGGTGGTGGCAGCAATAAAGTCCAGGGGCAAAAGGTAAAATAGTTTGTACCTTGGGGAAGTTTTAACCTAAGCTGGTAAAAATAAGCTTAGGGGGTTTTTCATGAAGGTCCCCACATCTGTACCCTAGAGTTCAGAGTGGGGAAGGAACTTTGACACAGGGCTATGGGGAACTCACTCCTGAGTACTGAGTGCACAGTTCATTCGATCCCAGGAACTCATGATGTTCTTGGGTTCAGTCCCTAGCAAACTGAAGGGTAAAGTGAGGACCAAGAAAAATGAGCTGGTGGAGGCTATACAGTTACTGCTGATAAGAAACAAGGCACAGGTGAAATGTTTAAAGTAACTTTGGTAGAAAAGTTTTTATCTAGGCCTATGTTTGTAGGTCATATTATGCATATGTGTCTACATGTCATGCACATATACACTGGTCTCTACACAGCTTGCGTACAGTATATGTTGGACAGGAATTGTCTCAGAGGTTGAGATTTTTTAAGTAATCTAGGGGATTTAGAGACATGTCTTCCATTAATTCCAGTAATTCTAATGGGTCATGTGTCCAAATCAGAAAGACTGCTTTGAAAGCCTCAACCAAAGTCTTCACTCTTTCCTTTCAGACATGGCTTTTACATGCTCTGAAGTTTCTAAGTAGTTCTGAAGCATTATGGCTTGTCAGGGTATATTAAAAATTCATCTCCTTATTGTTTGCATTACAAAGGGACAGCAGGAGATAAAATAAGGAGCCAGCTTAGACACAGCAGTGGCATATTTGCTTAGAAAGGAAGCATTGTCCCCCCTTCCCCTGACCCTGCTGGTGTCTGATGTCTATCAATAGAGGAGTCTTTTTAAAACTACCACCAAAAAGATCATTAGCTATTTTATAAAATATGGCACGTACAATACTCCATATTTTGACCTATCCATGTAGTAGTCCAAATGGAAAAAATATGACTCTAGACTGTATCTAATGCAATGTAAAGTATCTTCACAGCATCCTCAATACCTTTCTTCTAACAAACAAGCACACACACATTACTAAAAAGAAAAGGAGGACCTGTGGCACCTTAGAGACTAACCAATTTATCTGAGCATAAGCTGTAGCTCACGAAAGCTCATGCTCAAATAAATTGGTTAGTCTCTAAGGTGCCACAAGTACTCCTTTTCTTTTTGCGAATACAGACTAACACGGCTGCTACTCTGAAACCTGACACACATGACTGTTCTTCAGGCTGACGGTGCTTAGAAAACCCATTGTAAATTGTGAGGTGGTGGTGAAACCAGTACAAGCATTTGTGTCTCTGTTTAGAATCAGTGGGCTATCACACTGTCCATCAATCTTCCGCAGCATGAATCACTCCAAGTAAGCACATGAGCACAGAAAGTGCAATAAAAAGGTAGGTGGAAAGGTCATAGATATAAATCACAGGAAGGAGACTGAAGCTAGTTGTTTTGATATTATAAACTTTACTTTAAAACTGGGCATCTAACACATATCTAGGAGAAGGGCTCTGGGATAATTGCAGACCATGAGTCAGTATCCCGCATGGAGTTCCCCTGTTATACATGGTACATCTTTGCCTTTGCTTTTAAATAACCTGATATTTCTCAGTTTGACTGGCTAACTTGAGGCCTCTCTCAAGCTAAATGCTAGAGACTCAAATGTGTCTTAAGGAAGTTTCTCCAAAGGGCTGACAAAAATTGGTTGCCTAATAGAAGTGTATCTCAAACTAAAGGTCAAACAAAATTGTACGGAAAACTATGGGGATGCTGTAAAGTGATGGCTTATGACAGGGGATTTCTTCTAAGACTGTGTCTCTGCCTCTCTGACCTGCCAGGCCAACTGCATTTGTCTGCAATGCTCAAGATAACTATCCCCCAAAATGAAGCTTGAGGGAGCAGGGCACTCTCGGCAGGAGGTCCCCACCTCCAGTATTCACTTCAGTGAGAAACGTATCTGAGCGTGAGCCTGGGCAGGTTCAGGAAATGTCGTCAGAGCACTTTGTCCAGGCTTCTTGGTAAAGGCCAGATCTGGAATGCTCAGTACTCTGCTGACAGGCCTGGTCTCTTTAGTGAGATAATTCTAAGGGTCCATCACCTTAGTAGCTGAACACCTCACCTGCATTAGTGAACATTGTGAGTCAGATAGAGCAGGGTTATTACCTGCATTCTAGAGACTGGGAAACAGAGTCCCAGAGAGATTAAAGGCTTTTCCCAAGGTCAGATAAAGAGTGTGTGGCAGAGCTGGGAATTGAAGCCTGATTTCCCGAGTGCCAGCCCGGTGCATTAACCGTAAGTATGTCAGTCTTTTAGCATTGCAGTGCTGTGATGGAACATGATATATTTTCTCCTTATACTTGGTAAATGGATTTTGGTTTTATTGGAGTGTCCCCAGATGCTACGGTGATGGGCACTTTCTCCACATTTGTAACAATACTGGGCCTCTGTGCACTTTTCACTGTAATGAAATGCACACTGAAGTGTGTGCATTGGGTAGGAGAAGTTACTATCTCGTTTGTGATTGGCCTAATTGCTTAGTTAATTGGTCAGTTAATTCAACAGTTGCTAGGAGGGTGATACTTGCTCCTTGAGCTAAAATAAAGAGAGATTCTGTGTGGTGATCAGACCCCTCTATTTGTCTTGATTTCACAGGGAATTGCATGGGCTTTGTACAACAGCACACCCTTTCTCCTTCTCCTTCTCCTGCCCCCAAATATGAAACTGTTTGTCCTTTGGAATCTTTAACAGCTGCCTAAGAACAGAATATAATTCAGTAAACATTGGCCCAGACCTACCAAGGCCTGCAGCAAAGCTCACTTATGCACCTCACTTCACTCAGACAAGTCCTGGAGAATTTCTGACTCTTCTTTTCTGAACTCAACATCTGGAGGCCATGAACATTTGAATTGGCAAAAATAAATATTAAAGATGCATTACATCATTCTCCCACTCCTCTGCCTGCTTGTCATTTATTTGAACAGCACAGAACCTGTATAGAACCTACATTGCGAGCAGGTATCCTTAGGGTGAAAACAAATCTATTTTAGGCCCATATTCTTCTCTCAGCTCTACAGATGCCATCAGTGGGAGTTGCACCTTTACAGATTTGACTGGAATTTGTCCCTTAGTGGTTAGTGCACAAGAGAAAATCGGCAAATGATGTAACTAATTCATAATCATTAGACGCTATGACTTAAAGGGAAGTGTCTGCTTTTTCTAAGCATAATTTAATTTAGACTTTAATGCTTGTGAACTCCTATATTCAGAACAGCAAATAAAAAAATGGTAAACGTGCTGGCTGTACTGAATCCTGGAATTCTGAAGCAAAGAGCAATGGCTTGATGTGCTAGTCTACATATCAATCTTCACAATGATTCTCCAGATCACAGCTATTTCATAGTGGAGCTAGAGTCGGAGCTGAGCTCAACAGCTTTGGATGTGCCAGGAGGGGTGCTGGGATCTCTTCCTCTGTGTGCTTTTGCAAGATATGAAATAAGAAAACCTCTAATCAATATTCACCATTTTCCTGGCTTCCTCTACTCTGAAAGGGGAAACCAACCATTGAAAATGCATGTGGCTGAGCAAAGTTAATTTCAAATGCCACCTCCTCCTGTTTTTTGCTATGAATCTTATTCGGAAGCTAAAGAAAGCCAAAGAGAGCCAACTTGGAAGTGAAAATTAATGTAGAAATGAGAACTTGGAGAAAAACGTGAAGTTGCTATAACCTTTAAACCTGTAATCATATTTTCATGTGCTGAGTCTATTGTATGAGTTTGATTTAAAATGAAAATTCAGAGCCGTTTCCTGGTGCAAATCATATGTAGGGGATGAAACAATCAATGGAAGGTATTGTTTCCAGCCAGCTAGAACATCTCATCTGTGAACACAGACTCATTAGCGGCGTCACTAAAAGGGTTTGAAAAGTGGATGTCAGATGGTGTTAAAACTAGCTTTAAATTCTTGTCTCCACTGAACACATACAATATGTATGGTACCAAACCTTAGCCTTGTTTCAGCTTCAGACTCCAAAGGAGCCAGGACATTCAAGAGTGCCATCAAAAGTGTATTGTGAAGGTGCTTTTCAGTCCTAACGTGATGCCCATTTGAAGTGGGAATATTAGAAGCTTTTCTGAAATTTGCTGTTTTGCATAAAAAGAAACTAAAGGAGTAAAGAATCTATTTTATTCTTGTCTAATTTCTATTTCTCTCATTTCTACAAAACAGATATTTTTACCCACTCCAGCACTCCCTCAAAGGAGCTCCTTGGGTGTTGTAGAATCCTTTGCCCTACAACTTAACCTCCTCGCCCCCACTGAGTTGCATCTGAATCAAGTAACCTGGAGGTGAAAGACTGTATCTCTCCCTGGAGCAATTTAGTGCCCCATTTTCCCCCAGTCTTTTCTTTTGGGGATCTGATTCTGCACTCATTTACGTCAACGGGTGCTAATCGGTCCTTTTACTGGAGGGAGAAGTTGATGTTAATTAGCGACACTAACAGTAACTAAAAATAATTGCTCTAAAATAGAATGCAAAGAGTTGTGCAGAATTCACAGGATCATGTGAATTAGGTCACCAACTGCATGCCATGAATTACATATGGTGAATAGCCTTAGAGAATGGATAACAAACCACACACAGCCTGAAAACTGTGTGGGCCAAATTTTACATCAAATGCTTTCAAAGATGAATATGCAGACATCAAGATCAGTTTAAGACAAGATACAAAAAAGGTGTTTGCAGTCAATAATTAAATAATGAGAACATCACTGGTTACAAAAGGTAAGAAAAAGAAAAAGAAAAAGAAAGAAAGAAAGAAAGAAAGAAAGAAAGAAAGAAAGAAAGAAAGAAAGAAAAAGAGGTATCTTCTGGAGTGCTCCAGCCAACCACTATCTGAAGGCATTAGGATCACACTTCCTTTATGAGATGCTTATTCTATAAATGTTCATTCAGGGGTTTCTTGCACCTGCCTCAAGAATAAGTGTCACTGGCCTGTCAGAGGTAGGATATAGGACTACATGAACTTCTGGTCTCACCAGTTGTGGCAGTTGCTATTTTCCTATAGAACAACTGACCAGTTCTAGTTCATATGGCCAAATCTGGCCCCAGGTTCCACAGCACATGAGGCTTGACCCAGTGGAGCTGGTGTGGGTGTAGGGAGGTGAGGAAACAGGACAGGGTTTGGAGACCCACACAAGGGGTCACTGACTTTGATCCTCAACTGTAGCTAGGGAGGAGAATTCTTTTCCTTCCACAGCCCTTGCAACAATCCTTGGGGCAGAGGCAGTGAACTGGGGCCTAGAATTCTGTCTGTGACCTGAGGGCTGCATGGTATGAGGCCGGCTCCTGCACTGGAATAAATTTGACCATCAGAGAGCAACACCTACCCGATGAAATTGTTACTATTATTATTATATTTTAAATAATGAATGCCGACCAGAAAGAAGTTGATAGAATATTTGTATTCATGAAGGATCTCATGTGTTTTCTCCTCTAAATGGCCTCCTTGATTAGATATATCAAAAGTATACCTTGAAGAACCAAGCTCCTTTTATGGATATGACCTATCATTAGTGTAAAAAATGCCTGACAGGACCTTTCAATTTCCTTGTTAAACACTGATCATTGTATAGCCACCTGCCTGTGAATCTCTCCAGTTCATTTGTAAGAAACCTCATTTGCCATTGGAGGCTGGGCTGCATCCCATCACTCACCGCCTGTGTGTCATTTGCAAACAATGGAAGAATTATGTGCCCATGATGAGAATGCATGTCGCGCTACTTAGCCACATTGCCGTATATTTTCACTGCTGTTATATAATAGAGGCTTCCACAGCTGGCAATATCTGGACACCTTTTTCCGTTCCTGTCAGCAAGCTGCTTCTTTTCCATTTTCATCTGTCATCTGAAATTAAATGGTGAAAATCCTCCTGCGAAAATGGAAAGTGCTATCACTCTATTAAAGCAGAGGGAGCTATTGCTAATTCATCTTGTACCCTTTTCTTTCTAGTTTGGAGTCAAGAGAATGGGATTCAAAAGTAAGGGAAGTGCTTAACAACCTGAGACATAAATTTGGATTCCTCTAAACTCAGGTGCAGCTGTCAAGCCCCAGGCAAGGCTTAAGGCTTCACTTCCTAGTTTCTTTGCCATTCAGGTAGAGCCATCTTTTTCTAAATTGGCAAGAAAATAATGACTAGGCAAGCTGGAGCTCTGAATAATGTCACAATGCCC
This sequence comes from Caretta caretta, assembly GCF_965140235.1. Classification (NCBI taxonomy): domain Eukaryota; kingdom Metazoa; phylum Chordata; order Testudines; family Cheloniidae; genus Caretta; species Caretta caretta. The sequence continues at coordinate 20,879,819 of NC_134223.1, forward strand.
CAAAATAATCTGGAGGTGTTTAAAGTTTCAAACAAAGACCCCACCAGGCTCCCCCTTTCTGTGCATACATAACACTAGCTAGTTGCCTCATGGTTACATACAACCACATACTTAATTAAGCTCCCATGCGTATAGTACTGAACAGATGCATTTTAATGGTGAGTGCTCGGTAGCATGGGCCGGTGGTCAGCCACCAGTTTTTCTGGTCCAAGGGAGAGGCCTGTTGGCAAGAGCCCGCACTCTGCGTGTCTAACTTCAGCAGAGACTTCGGAGCACGGTCCAGGGCTGTGGGGGTTAGTTCCTATGGAATGTTTCTGAGCTCCACATTCCATAGGGAAATGAATACTTCCGGCCTGGTGCCTTACCCAGGGAGATTTCAAGTGGGCTGAATGCGATTTGCCTGGAGCAGAATCTTGCCAGGACATTTGTGAAAAGAGCAATAGGTTCAGTTCCTTAATAGCAGCAAGTGGTCAGGACCGGAACTTTATGTCTCATCCCAGAAAGGCCCCGCCAGCAGCTTAGAGCCACTAGCACAGTGCAGGGGCTTTGGGTTAGGACTGACTCCGAGGAAATGACCAATACCACTACCCAGGTCGTCCATCTAATCGCAGGTCAGGTCCAAACCTGCTTAGCTTCCAAGACTATCGTAGCATGAGATTGCAGGGTTGCAGGGCTCCTGGTTGCCACTGGCAACCGGATCAAACATGCCAAGGACTGAATGGGCTAGTGCACTGGACTTCTCCATAATTGGCCCCTCCCAGGCAGGTTTGAGGCATCCTGCCACAGCAGGGTGTGTGCTGTCCATGACTGACGTGTTATGTCAGTTAACAGAAAGAGTAAAATAAATAAATCTACACAGAGCTAATGAGCAGCCCTCACATCTGCAGCCAGCTCTGCATTTATTCTACCTCTGACCCTGGAAAGGGCACAGATTGCTATGAAAATGATGAATTGCCAAGGTTTTTCATCAGGGGAATGGTCATTTCAAGATCCTATTTACTTCCTTCAGGCACATGAGGATGAGACAGGACAGAGGGGAAAGGTTTCAGAAACGTACTTTAAGGCTGAACTTCACCACACAGAAGAAATTAATTCTGCAGATGCAGTGGAAATGGTAGCCTATAAAGTTAATGAGATAGCACTGAAGGAAGGATAAACAATTAGGAGTATTAGCTGCAAAGATAAACCAAGACCTGTTGCCATCAAAAATACTGAAACTAATTAAATTGGAAAATACAGCGTGAGAGTGCAAAAACAAAAACAAGTAAAGTGAGGGTGAGAATTAACGGGCTTAATATTGCAATGACATTATTATTATTAACAGTGGGAGGTGGGGATGGTTTTGATTAAACCCGTTTGTTCTCCCATACCTTTGCTAAAAAACAAACCTAATGTGTGTTTGGGAACACGCAGGGGACATGGAGTTCTGGACTAGAGGATTATTGATGCTCTTGCTTTGGATTCGGGCTGGGGGGGGAGTGAGTGAGAAGCAGAATTTCCTTCTTTATTGGATATTTGGCATCTGCATCAAACTCCTTTTAACATTTGATATCTGGAACACTGAACTGGGGTTACTGACACAGACGATTGCTGATCAGCTCAGGCCAGCTGTTAGGGCCAGATCCTGCTAGTCCAGGGGTTCAGAGAGCCTTACACACAATGCAACTGCCGTGCAGAGGATGGGGTTAGAGGTCAGGCTGTGAAAATTCCTCTGCCCCACTGCTTGCTGCAGAACAGGGCCACTGGCTGCCCCTCCCTGGCAGTGCAGAGGAGCGTTATGGGGGCAGGGGAAGGACAGGTTCATGTTCATTACAGCTGCAACTCTGCAGATCCACAGGCTAAACTTTGCATCGGGGGGGATGAGAGGGGCCCCTGTCGCCGTGAAGTGTGAAGGTTATAGACGTAGCTGTGCTGGTGCTCTTCTCTTTGGGGAGGGTGGGTTCTGCCCCCCCTCACTTCGGCAGGCATAGCCTGCACATGGTGCTTTTACCCAGGCTTTGACAGGACTCCAGAATTTGGTCCTCAGAGCTCAAGGCAGATGTTATCCCATTATTATTACTGAGCATGTGTCTGGCCACGTGTGGATCTCAGAGTTTCTGACCAGAAACTGAAGGAGAACCACAGACACAGAGCCAGATTCAACCTGGCTGGCACAGAGCCATGCAGACTCACCCCAGGAGGCCATCCTGGGGTTGTGGAGGTTTTCACCCAGAGGAGAGCAGGTTTAATCCCAAACAGGCTCCATAGGAGACTTGCTGCCAAAGTCTGCTAAGGTCGCTAAATCAAATACATCCACTGGCTACCCTGGCTCCTCCCCTCCTCTGCCCGCACCTCTCACTTCTCAGGGCTGTGCTATCCCCAGGGCTCACTGGTACAATGGAAGCTGGGGGCACACTCTGCCGCGGGCACAAGCGGAGGGCGCACTTGCTGTTGCTAGGGGCCCTATGCCTGGGACTATCCCTCGAGCGGCTGATGCGGAGCAGGGCTGAGTTTGCTCCATGCTCTCAGGAAGCACGTTTTCATGAGCTTTGCAGCCCGAGCTTGCAGGAATCAGGACAGCTGGATGGTTGCGCTGGATAAAGAGCTGGGCTTCTGGGCACTTTTCTGACCCGAACCTCTGACCCATCTGCCATTCATTCATCATCAGCAAGGAAAGTGGCTTGTTCCACAAGGGCAGGAACAAGCAGTCTGATACAGAACAGCAATGACACAAGAACACGTGTTGAGGAAGCCAATAGGTTCCTGTCAGAGGAAAGGGCTTATTGATTTGAAACAACACAATTGACCCATGAATAGAAAGCGGGGGCTAGCAAGGGCCCCTGTGCCTGCCTGAGCAGGAACGACCCATGGCAGCATAACCACGTGCTCTTGGGTCGTATATGGAGAGCCCTCCCGCCCTGTGCTGGAGCTGAGCACTGGTGCTATCTCCCACAACAGCCAGAGCTATAATCTCTATGGCACTGGCTGACAGCAGAAATCTTTGGTTTAGTTCTCCTGTGTCACGTCCCATGACAAGTGTCTGAGGCTCTACGGGTCCTTGTGCTGGGTAAATGTGCAGAGGGGCACAGTCAGTAAGTGCAGAGCGAGACCCTTGTGGATATTGGCAGATGGGTTTTTCTGTGAGCTGTTGATTAATTGAAAACACCTGAGTGCCTTGCAAAGCAGCTAAAAATTGGCACCACTACCAGGCTGCCTGTAGTTGTATCGGAGGGTTCAAAGGAGTCTGGCTACTGTCTTTGATGCAATGAATGCCTTTGATGAATTATGGCATGAAGGACTCTGCTATGAGCTTTCAGGAAACAAGAAACCAATGAAAACTACAACGTTCCTGCCAACTTAGTTCAGGAATATTTGGAGTAGGTTCTTCCTCTCAAAAGCACTGCACCTGTAGGCCTGAGCAGCCAAAGGGGGCTACTTTGCTTCACCCCCTCCTCTTTCTGGGATTAATTGTCTGGTTCCTGCTGATTCCATTCCATTGTCTGACTGGTCACCTTTCTGGGTCAATCGGAACTCCCCTGGGCCAGGGGAGTCATTCAGAATGTGTGAAAGCTACTCAGTGAGACAGTCAGGTCCAGCGTTTGCACAGAACGACCCTCAGTTACAGGGCTGGGAGTCTGCAAAGACCATTTTGCTGCTTATTAGCAAAATGAGTGCAAAAGCTGAGCAAAATGAAGGAACAACACTGTTAGAGCAAGCAAAGGAATGACAAATCTGTAAAACATAGGAGCTTTCTCAAGGGCTTCTCTGTGAATTTAGGAAACCTACAGAGACCTTGTAAGAATTTAACTACTAGTCTGGGTACTGGGGAGAGATGGGCAAAATAAACAACAAAAACAACAATAATAAAATAGTTTTCATTCTTGCACAGAACCTTTCATCCAGGGATCTCAAAGCACTTTACAAAGGAGACCGGGTATCCTTATTCCTGTTCTATGGATGGGGAAACCTGGGCAGGAGAAGGGCATATTTTCAAAGGCGCAAAGGGGAATTGGACGCCCAGCTGCCATTGACTTTGGGGAGTGAGGTTTGAGAACAGACTTCCAGCAGGAGTGGTTGGGGGCAACAAACCTCACTGGTTTTAAGATAGATCTAGATACGTTTCAGAACAGGATTACATGAGTGCCTGCAATAGCAGGGCCCTGGGCTCGATGACCCAGGAGGACTCTTCCGGCCCTACGATTGTAAGTAGGCATCACACTGCCCTTTGTATCTTCAAAAGACTCCCCTGAAGTAACTTGCTCAAGGTCACACAGTAAGTCAGTGACAGAGCTGTGAAAAGAACCCAGGTCTCCTGACTCCCAGCCCAGTGTGCTTCCCACATGCTTTCAGTTAATTCAATAAATCTGCTACCTCTGCTCTTCATTGATTTATTTCAGTTTAAAGAGTGTTTACTGTTTTGTGAAACAGAGAGAAAAAGAGAAAGAAAAAATACAATGAATGTTTTAACATGGCTAGGTCGGGGTTTAAAACGATCCAGGAACGTGAAACAGAACTAGCCTTAGCAAAACAAAACAAAACAAAACAAACACCGGAACAAGGACACTTAAAGCTATCTTTTAAAATTTAATTTATGGGAACATAATAATTTTTCCATTAATTAAATAATATAAGACTCTGCTAGCAAAAAATGTTAACCTGAAGGAAAGTATTTAGCTGCAAACATTTCAGAGGGTCATTTGTAAAGCTTAAGCATAACTGTGCTTTATTAATTTAGCATTTGCAGTAGCTTTAGAGGTTTTGCAGCATTCCAATGACTTTACCAGCAGACACTACTTTGATCTACTTTTCAACACTTAGATTTGTAACTCTTGGGGCCCTGGCCAAGGTGACTAGTGATTCCGGGTGCCCTGAGGTAAGCATAGCGGGCCCGGTTTTAAAAGGGCAGGTGCTCAGCACTGTCTGAAAATCAGGACACCCCAAAAGTGGAGACCTTCAAAACTATTAGTTGCTTTTGAAAATCTTGAGCTGTTGTAAGCAGCTGGTTCTCCATTTCCTGCCATTGGAGGACTGATATTTTTGCTCTAAAATATTTCTGAGAAGGCAAAGGTAGCTCTTCGTTCTACTTCTTCCAGAGGTGCTGGGGGCACTGCCGCACCCCCTGGCTTGAAGTGGTTTCCATGATTTACAGGGTTTGCAGTTCAGTTAAATGGCTCTCAGCACCCCCACTGTCCAAATTGTTCCAGCCCCCCAGGCTTCCTCCCCTGTGTATTGAAACCTAAACTGTACAATAACAATTTAAAAAATAAAAAACTGCAGTTGGGAGCGTGACTGAATGCTGAGGCGCCTGGGCTTGCCAAACACTTGATTTCTTTACTGTTCCATTGTGTTATGAATTTTGTTTTAAGAAATTAATGAGGAGAGTTGTGGTGCCAATGATGGACCGCACGTAGAGACGCCCCCGCCACATGGGAAGGCTAGGGAATACCATAAGGAAGAGCAAAAGCAAAAGGCAACTGAACACTGACAGCGTGGGCAGTGCATCTGCTTAAATATCCTCATTGGTTATGTCTGAGTTATGGCTATTTGGTGGGTTATTGCTGCTGATTTGATGCCTGCTTGCAGCTCCGAATGGGCGCTTCTGCTGGCTCCTCAAGTGCAAGCGCATTGTGCATTTGGTTGTGCCCTGCTTTGGAAATGTCTGTTTCCATTTCAGAGCATCACCAGTCAAGGAGCGGCTCTCTGATGTGAGGAATCCAGGGGACAAGCTCCGAATAGGCAATGTTTTCTAACACCTGGAATACTAGGGACCTAATATAGCCTCTGCTTCAACAATAGCATTTCAGTCTCCTCCCATGGCCACTGTACAATAGGCTTTTTCTGGCTTCAGACCCTGAACTGCTCTAGTCAGCCACTGTCTGGCAGAGACCTCCAGAAGAGTCATTAGCACTTAAATAATTGGTTCCATTTAAAGGGTTTAGCGCCAAATTAACTTTATGGTTTGCCACCCAGAAATAATTCCACTTTAAGTGGTCAGACTCATCTGTGGCACCCAGGGAGACAATGAGTGGGCTAAGTGCTGCTTGTGGGAGTTCTCAGCAGTCTACAGGGCTGGTAGTCTCTCCTCTGGGGAGCTCCCAGCATGCCTGATGAGGTGAGCTACATGGAGGGCCGATGCCTTAGCCACAGTTTCATGCAGCATTGCAGTGGGCGTGACGCGCCCTCGAACAAACCTGAGACCGACAACCTTCAGAGGATGTAAAATCAGATGCCAAGATGAGGAGGCTTCAGGCAAGAATCTGTGTATTCCAAAGGGGAAGGAGGCAAAATTCCCAACTATATGCGGAGACCTCATTCCCAAAGCCATCTGGTCCCTGTCCTTCTCGTCGAAAAGAATATAAAAGCATTAGTGATTTCTCTCTGAGCAGGGATACAGATGTGCCGATAGCACAGACTGTCTTGCTCCCTAATTATTGTGGTGGGATTAACTCACTCAAAAGAAGATTGCATAATAGATTTACATTTGCAAAATTTCCTAAAAAGCTCGTTTCTACTTTCTCCCTTGCTGATCCTTAGGCAAAGGAGGAGCTCCACAGAAACATCTACAAAGCCACCTACATTGTCTCCCTACAAATCCCACCTTAAAACTAACCCTGCCTTGGTCCCTACACAGCACTTGACAACAGTGCCCTGACTGCTGCTTATCATGCTTTGTCATTGTCTTCTTGTTGTGTTGTGCTCTTCCGTGCAGGGACTGCCACTGAGTTATGTGTGTATACCTTTCCTTAGCAGTATGGTGCTGAAGTCTGTAGATGCTTCTCTAATTCTAACAACAATAATAATAACAATGATTTGCTAACTAATGGCAATGTTAAGAGTCTCATATTTCAAATCAGTTTATATGATGCCTCCTACTGGCTCCCCTAGGAAAAACATGAGAAGTGGTTAGCCTCACACTTGCCCAGTGAGGTGAACAAACTCAGGTAATCCACAAGAGCAAAACTGTACCATCATCACAGCGGATCAGCTGTAAGGGAAGGCAGCATGGCCTAGTGGATTGGCAAGTGGACTGGGAGTCAGGAGATCGAGGTGTCACTCCTGGCTCTGCCACTGACCTGCGTGTGATCCTGAGCAAGTGATTTCACCACCCTGTGCCTCAGTTTCCCCATCTTTAAATGGGGATAATGACATTGATCACCTTGGCAAAGCGCTTTGACATCTAGGGATGAAGAACCAGGTATGTAGGTATTATTCACTATGATACTTACTTATCTTAGCAAGGATGTTTGAATTCTAGAGATGGAAGAGCTAATTATTAATAATTATTTTTATTATTAGTCTGAAAACACTTTGGGATAGAGAGCTGTCTTTGACAGAACACTTATGCTGCTATAAGAATAATAAATAATAATAAAGTTAAAGCTATGAACTGAGGCTTTACCTATCTGCAATGTGATAGATACGAGACTGATGTTAATGCCATATACCTGCCAAATATTCATCCAAAAGGCAAGGTATGTATAATGTCTCAAAGGAAGCATTACAACTTCTGATCAGAAATCTAGTGGCATCTGGGAAACTAGCAAGAGCCAGAAGAAAATTTATAAGAATGTACGAATTAAAGAGACAAAATTAAGATGAACAAATTCAAAGGATTTACCTTATCCATTCTCTTAGTAGAATCTCTGATAATTAATGAGATAATCCGACAAATGTAATCTACTGAATTATGCCTTACTTCTTACATTTCACTCATCTGAGATGAGGAAACCAAACTGGTCTGTTTCATTTCTTGGTTCTTGTGGGCTACCCAATACCTATTGCCTTCTTTATTCAAACTGGAACTATACTAAACAAAAATGTGTTGTGAGAGAAGGCCAGATTCCCAAAGGAATTTTGACGTCTAAGAGATGCAAATAGGCACCTGGTGAGATTGACAAAAACACCGAAACAGATTAGGCCGCTGCCACCCCTTAAAAGGCACTGCACGGCATTGGTTAAATTACATCAAGCTACTTTCACAGACGTTAAAAGCAGTTGTGGAAATATTACGTTTCAAATTAACTTTCGTTAAACCCTTGGCTTTATTTTTTACAAACCTCAATCTGGGGCCTTGACAGTGTCACTTTAACCTCATACTCCAGGGAAAGTCATCTACTGCACTCAGACACAGAGCAACAATACATCCTGCTCAGGAACGTTGGTGCATGTGCTTAATTGCTACAATACTTGAATGGGCCCCAATCCAGGAAAGCACTTAAGTATGTGCTTAAATCCATTCCTAATTCAGGACAGCACTTAATTACTGTCCTAAAAAGGGATGCTTTATTCAAGTCGTGGCCATGGTGTGTGACATCTTAGCACAGTGGGAGGGAAACCCAGAAAACGCTGAACACTCCAGGGGATAAATCCATCAGGGTTTGAGTTTGGTTTTGATTTTCAAATCTTGAAGAGTGCTGCAAAGAAATTAACTGAAGAGATTTAAGGATATGACTCAATGATCAGCCTGTCACCTCAAGATGTTATATTGTTAAAGTGACCTTCCCCATTTAATCAGTCAGCCGCAGAATACCAGGCTGCATCATCTGCAGGCCAGAGTTTCAGTTCAATTCAGGAATTTCGGTGTGTTTATGGTTTTCCAGTGAAACAATAAAGGCCCTAGAAGCAGCTGGGCAGGTTGAAGAGCTGGTGCTTCAAAGCAGCTCGTTAGAGTGTAATGACATTTCTGAGACTAAATGTTCATATGAGCAGCAGGCAAAATCCTTGAGTATGTATGGCTTGATATATGGCACTCATCAAGAAGCAACTAGTGCTGAGGTGCATGCCAGGACTCAACTTTACATCCAACTGTCTACTCTTAATGGATACAAATTGTTGCCTTTAGCCCTGAAAAAGCTGAATAGATACAAATATTACCAATATCTTAAAGGTTTACTGGGCCTTGTTATCCTTGGGTAATTGAGGTTATGTGCAATTGTTCTCTCTTATCTGTCAGTGTCTCTCCTGGCAACATGCTGAAGCAGAAAACTCAAGGATGAATTGCTATAAACTTGGTAGATGTACGGAACCCAGAAATACCGATATGCCGACTGAGGCACTTTGACTGCAAGGTCTGGCCCTCCAAAGCAAATGATCAGGTATGCAGAATAAGAAGCCTGTGCACGGCCTTGCATACTTCCCATTGATATCAGTGGGAGATTTGAGAATGTAAGAACGGCCATACTGGGTCAGACCAAAGGTCCATCCAGCCCAGTGTCCTGTCTGCCGACAGTGGCCAATGCCAGCTGCCAGAGGGAGTGAACCTAACAGGTAATGATCAAGTGATCTCTCTCCTGCCATCCATCTCAACCCTCTGACAAACAGAGGCTAAGAACACCATTCCTTACCCATCCTGGCTAATAGCCTTTAATGGACTTAACCTCCATGAATTTTTCCAGTTCTCTTTTAGAGAGAACAGATTCTGACTTTCCTGCTGCTCACACCAAACTAACGTTGTATCTTGTATTCCTACACCCTGGAACTTGAAAGTTCAGCAAGGAAAAAAATATTCCTTGAGCTACGAGATGCTGGTATAGAACATAGGATGTTATTGTGCCTACGACACAGTTCTTGGATGGTTTCAGTTAGACCTGAACAGATCATTAGGGGGAAACATTTAAACAGTTCATTTTGTCTTTGTTTGTGAAAAGCCTGTGAACAGACAGTGAAATTCTCAAATGGGTTCATAACTGTTTCCTAATTTCTCCAGGGAACATTACAATGTGTACTGTCTGGTAATTCCATGCTTCTGTTCTCTTACTGGATCATCTTCTACTTACCCACCAACATCATTGTATATAAAGGCTGCTCTGGTTAGTTAAATGTGTCAAACAATCAATGAAGAGAAACAGTCCATGTGACTAACCAACAGCAAGTGAATTCCAAAGGTGTGTTGCTTTGTAATATTCATACTTCACACTGTGTTGGTTGGTTCCATAAGTCACAAACTGTTCTTTATGTTTCCTGATGGGATGGCTTATGTAACAGCACAAATCATGTATTTTACAGCTGAATGTACAAAGCAACATTTGCTGTCAAGAAATATTCAGGCATTCAAGCTTAAAATTTGTTTTTTGCAAGCATTCTGGCTAATAAAGCTCCGGCACTTAAATATTCTTGGAAAGTGCTCACAAAAGGGTTGCAAATATGTCCAGTCTCTAATTCACTTTTCAGTTCTAAAGAACAGTCAGATTTTTTTTTCCATGATTTGCTCAGCTCTAGTTGCAATGACAATTTTTACCACAATGGGGACACAGAAGTGTTCCATACAAGTCATAACGAGTCGGTGTGTTCACATACAGTGCTACTAAAAACTCTTCGCAGATATTAGCCAAAATTAACATGCTGAAATATTAAACATCATTTAAAAAAGATTCAGAAAATTCCAACTCCGTGAACTCCTGTGTCATTTTCAACTGCACTTAACAGACATCCCTCCCTCCTCCTTTGGCTACCTCAGCAAAGATGCTGAAGACTAGATGGGCCACAGAGACTGAGCTGCAATATTCATTCCTACAGGTGGCTGCTCCCAGCTAAGATGGGAGCAGACTGGTGGAGGGAATCCTGCACCATTTCTGCTCCTGCTGTGCATGACTAGAGGACTTTTGTTGCCAGGGATGAAGATGCTACTTAACCAATTGTTTTAAGTTCGCTGTAAGGGTTAATCAAAACCTTTTACTTTCCAGAAGATTAATATAACTTCAGAGGTCAGTCAAGGCCATGCTCCTCTCCTCACTCTTTTCCTACATACACAAAAAGTTATGTTGATGTTATGAAAATGGCCCTTAGATTTCCACCGCAGATTTTTTTTAATATGGCACCATTCCTTTCAACCCGCAGCTACGATAAAGAAGACAGATCACCTTTCTTGGGTTTAAAGGCTTTTAAATAGAGAGCAGAATTGATTTTGTCATCTGAATAACATTCATTTAGCTTGTCAGCAAGAGGTTGCTTTTGATGACAAAGCATCTCACTGTGTTGATTCTCTTCAGTAATACTATACGTCTATTTGTTTCTGTACAGATGTAAGGACATAATAGATATACTGTTTTGCTATCATTCCAAAAGTTTTAAGTTGAAATTTTCTTGTCCTAGTCATTTCACAAAGATCTCCTTCCTCTCACAGTGAAAAATAATTTTGAAGTCACTTCAGTTAGATTCATCAGCAGTTTAAAAACTCATTTGCTTTAGATAGTTTTCTTTTCTTCTTACAAATTCTACAGAGATACTTGATGGGACTGAATGTGTGAACATGATCCTAAAAGTAAGTTAGTGCTTTAGTTCAGTGCAACATACCTCACAGACGTATGCTAACACTGAGAGCTAACACACAGGGCTTCTCTTCTACTGGGTGCTTTGCCATCCTAGGGACGCTGACACGTACGACTTGCCATATTGAATCAGACCAGGAGTCCGCCTCCTGTAGCATCCTGTTTCCAACAACACTCTGAACCATAGCTGTAGTGGCTCTGATATGGGGCCCTCTGAAGGGAGGGGTGTGGGGGGGGAGAGGTGATACAAGGACCCAAGGAGTTCTCCTCTCTAAAAGAAAGAGCATCACTTTGCAATGTCATTCATATTGCTCGCCCTCAGCCTCTGCGAGACCCAGGTGGGATAGGACAGCAGCGAGCTGGTTGGTTTTCATGCAGCTGTGGCTGATTCCACCAACAATGTGATTCATGTGACAAAATAATCCATCAGCAAAGGCAGCCCCTGGCAGCCCCGATCCTTTCCTTCTGTGCGGGGAGGTCTGCAAATTGCACCCACACGGTCCTGGTGACAGCAGATGTGCTGGGTGACGTGTGTGCTATCTATCACTTTCCCCACAGCTTCCTGCAGGCTCATTTCACAGGTGTAGCAGGAAGGTTAATGGCTTTCATTGGCCGAGGAGCCAAAGCAGATGACTACAAACGGAGGGCAGTTACCTCCCAGCTCAAGTTTACACTCCAGATAAAACAAATTCCTCATTCTAATCCCGTTTCCCAAACTCCCAAGAAGAGATTTTAATGGGTAAGCCATGAAGGGAAAAGTAATTACCTTTCTGTGGCACATTTGCACATCACTTTTATTACTATTCATTCTCTGCATGCACGTCGCCCCTTTTCTGATTTATTCTTGTGCTTTTCAGGTGGAACAATGTTAATGTTTGCAGATCCTGTTTCTCAAGAGGAAGTTTTAACTCTTTCTTCACACAGCCACATGTCAGCCACCTTGGTAAATGAGAGAGCAGGGGGAAACTCTAATACGTATGGGGCTGTGGGGGCTACCACTGGCTCAGTGGATTGACCATAGATCTCCCCACTGTGCCTAGAGGCAAAGAGCACTGGGCTTTCTTCTTAGGAATCACTCTGGCAACCTCCACTGGGAGAGCAAAGGGGCTGTCCTGGCATATGTTTACATCGTGGGGTGGGAAGAAACAGAGAGAAGATCTTATATTCCTTTATTTATGCTGAGGGGGTAGGGGAAGGGTGTTGATAGAACCGTATGAGTCACGGAAGGGCAGGAAGAGAGTTAGGGGGAAGAACCTAAAGATGCAAGGACATTTTAGTACTCCACAGAGAGTGCTTGCTGCAATCTTAGCATTTGGCCACCGGGCTCAAGGTCCAAAGTTAGATTCCCCCATCCTTTCCCTGACAGCCAAGTCCAATGTGAACCTGAATCTTTTCCACCCAATACAAGTCTAATTACCATTTTGTTTGTCCTTTGTCATTTTTCCCAGCTGTCCCTGTACTTCCTTGTCATGGCTGGAACTGGAAGGAGGAGGTACTAAGACAACACAAGAAAGCCCATACTCAGGGTAAGTTCCTCCCGCCTGACGGGAAGCTGGGCCTTCCAGATGTCTCACAAGAAAGAATATGGACATCAGGCTTCCAATCTGAATTTGTAAGCCCAGGAAGTTGGGAAAAGGCTTGGAGAAACATCCAAACTTTCACATGCTTGTGCAAACTAAACATCTAACTGTCTGAGATCTCCCCTGTGGCATATTTAGTCATGCAACTGTGATGCCTTTGCTGTCTGTATTTTGTACCTTTAAACCTCCAAGGACTCAGCTGTCTGCAGAGAAGGGCAGCCATTTTGTGTTCAAATGACTGAAAGTTGTCAGAGGAGCCATAAACACTGTCTGCTGTCTCATGTAGTCTTTGCTTTCATTCTTTCTCATTCTTGGGACCTGCTTTTCAAAGATATTTAGGCACCCAAAAATGAGGGTAGGCACTTTGTGGGGTTTTCAAAAGTGCCTAAGCAGGTTAAGCATCTGCCATTGAAACCAAAGTGACATCAAGCGGCACAGGGGCCTCGCCACATCTTTAGGCACCTAGGTACCTTAAAAATTCCTAATTTGAAATCAGGCAGGGAGCGTCTCTTTGCTCTGTGTGTCTGGAGAGGGACAACACTCCACAGCACGAGCAATCATTCCATTTTGCTTGGAGGAGGATCATCTGTAGGTGAGAAATACCCACTGGAGCGTCTCTTTTCGGAAGGTAAGGTCCTGAAATCTCCAATGGTCATGATTTTCCTCTCATGCCAGTTGGACACGGGCGTTAAATGAAGGACTGTCGGGCTCAATAAGAGGCCATCACTCTGGCTAACCCCAGAGCTCCCAGTGTGACATTCTCTTGCATTGCCATATGGTTATCAAAGAATTTTTCTGCCCTCCCACAAACAGCTCCCGCTGCCCCCCCCCGCCCCTCCCATGCCTCCAACCCATTACCGAGGCAGGGCTCTACATTTGCACCTCCTACCACAGGTTTATCAGGCTTTGCAGGCCTGTCAGAAGTGGGGGTCAGGTTTAAGCAGCAGTGGCTTACACCGGGAAACATCCGGAGTTAATTCTGAATTCCTGCCATCCGGGGCTTTGCGGAGGTAAAGCTTTTAATGGAAAGAGGAAGTGTAAAATGAAAAGATGGGAGGATTAGAGATACAGTAGGCCAACCACTGTAAGATAAAAGTGAACAGAACAGAGGAGGCAGGAGCCAGTTCATCATGGCTGGGCCCACTGCGTCTAATTTAGATCAGATAATGGTTATCAGAATGGAAAGCACATATCTTAGTCTGCTGTGTATTTTCAATTTTCTTATCAGCGCTACGCAAAGGGCATGGGGAACCATGAGAGAAGAGCTGCCTTGATGCTCTTTTACACTTACAAACGTGCATCGAAATAAGCTTCTTTGTATCGTTCCCAGAGACCCTGCCACACGCAGGCACACCTTACAGAGGACACGGAATTGGTGAACTGGTTAATATAACGGGAGAACTGACCTGAACCTTCACTCAAATTCAGATCAGATCCCGAATGGAATCTTGTTGGGATTTCAAAAAAAGTTTCAATGACTTTCCCACCTATTATTTATCATTATTGTTAATTTCTTCACTTCTGGCTTCCAGCTGTTATTGGAAGCCAAATTGCTGTCAAGCTGCTGTATTTCTGGAACTGAAATTCATGGGGGACCGAGGGGGGGAGGGGGACTGGTTTCCAGGAGCTTTCCAGACCAATTTTGCAGACTCAATATGTTTGGATAAATATCTGGGCCCAGATTTTCAGAAATGCACATCTGCATCTGCACATGCAAAAGTGTGTGGGCATTTTCAGACCTGAATGCACTAATTTGCATGCCTAGTTATCACAGGTACCTGTGGAGAGGGTTGGTTAAATCTTTTATTCATCAGTTATGTGCACACTTATCATGACTGCACAGACTGTCACAGTAATGCACACACAAACAAAATCAGGTGTACAGATTTGCACCTATGACTATATTCTACCTTATGTGTCCAATTCCATTAGTCTGGGACCTGAACTTTTATCTCAACTGAAACTCAAACCTTTGGAGATTTGCCCTGCACTAACTAAACCACCATCTGATTGCCATGCTCTTTCCTCAATATATCCTTTACAACCATTGACTCTTCATAGAATCATAGTAGAATCATGGAAGATTGGGGTTGGAGAGACCTCAGGAGGTCATCTAGTCCAACCCCCTCCTCAAAGCAGGACCAACCCAACTAAATCATCCCAGCCAGGGCTTTGTCAAGCCAACCTTAAAAACCTCTAAGGATGGAGATTCCACCACCTCCCTAGGTAACCCAGTGCTTCACCACCCTCCTAGTGAAATAGTGTTTCCTAATATCCAACCTAGACCTCCCCCACTGCAATTTGAGACCATTGCTCCTTGTTCTGTCATCTGCCACCACTGAGAACAGCCGAGCTCCATCCTCTTTGGAACCCCTCTTCAGGTAGTTGAAGGCTGCTATCAGATCACCCCTCACTCTTTTTTTCTGCAGACTAAACAAGCCCAGTTCCCTCATCCTCTCCTGGTAAGTCATGTGCCCCAGCCCCTGATCATTTTCGTTGCCATCCACTGGACTCTCTCCAATTTGTCCACATCCTTTTTGTAGTGGGGGGCCCAAAACTGGATGCAATACTCCAGATGTGGCCTCACGAATGCTGAATAGAGGGGAATAATCACTTCCCTCAATCTGCTGGCAATGCTCCTACTGATGCAGCACAATATGCCGTTAGCCTTCTTGGCAACAAGGGCACACTGCTAACTCATATCCAGCTTCTCCTCTGTAATCCCCAGGTCCTTTTCTGCAGCTGCTTAGCCAGTCGGTCCCCAGCCTGTAGCGGTGCATGGGATTCTTCCGTCCTAAGTGCAGGACTCTGCACTTGTCCTTGTTGAACTTCATCAGATTTCTTTTGGCCCAATCCTCCAATTTGTCTAGGTCACTCTGGACCCTATCCCTACCCTCCAGTGTATCTACCACAGCTTAGTGTCATCTGTGAACTTGCTAAGGGTGCAATCCATCCCATCAAACAGATCATTAATAAAGATGTTAAACAAAACCGGCCCCAGGATCGACCCCTGGGGCACTCCGCCTGATACCGGCTGCCAACTAGACATCGAGTCGTTGATCAGTACCTGATGAGCCCAACAATCTAGCCAGCTTTCTATCCACCATATAATCCATTCATCCAATCCATACTTTTTTAACTTGCTGGCAAGAATACTGTGGGTGCCCATATCAAAAACTTTGCTCAAGTCAAGATATATCATGTCCACCGCTTTCCTCATATCCAAAGAGCCAGTTATCTTATCATAGAAGACAATCAGGTTGGTCAGGCATGACTTACCAAGACATTTTTCTTCAAGGAAAAATTCTAGTGTCGTCAGCCAATTCCTGTTGTCTGATTCATTAATCACAATCCATATCATAATCCACTGCAGTGAATTGTGGGGATCACACAATATAACATTCAAGAAACATTATGTTATTGTCCTCAAATTAACCTCAGTCTGTCAATGCAAATGGACTTGTCCAGGTTCGGTCACCCTCACAAATACCTTACTCCATGACTAATCCCACTGTGGTTAACAGGACTCTGATGAATAAGGTACTACTTTAACAGTAGCAGAATCGGGACCATCACTCATCTCACAGCCAGAGGCCCATCATGAACATCACTCCAATTGACTCAAACTAGAACCAGCAGGTCATGAAGGCAGCAGCTCTACCAAGTGGACAAGCAACCACCTGCTGGCAAAACTGAAATGGGCAGTTTCTCTAAAATGGAAACTGTTCTATGTATGTTGTGAGACCACAAGGGGCAACAGACTTGGCAACAAAACACAATGAAGCATCTTGACTTCCTTTCTGGGCTCTCACTTGGCTGTTACCATTACAGCATTCAGACTGGACAAAGATGGAACTTTCTTTTTAATTTAGTAAATTTCCTGGAAGATGATTAAAGATTTTCTGTTGCACACTGATAAGAAATCACCTTACAGTGTGCGCATTGGACAGTTCACTGTGAGTCGAAAATGTCTGATTTGGGTCCAGCAACTGCTCTTGCCGTGGAAACTCCATATCCAGTTGGGTGCATATTTGCTACTATATTCCGTCTCACAGCTACACAGAAGAGAGGAACCAGGGGTGGTCTCACAAACATCATCTTGATTCTTCTTCCCACACATGCGTGCACACCCACAAATATCTGTTCATTACAATGGTCGTGATGCTATTACTAAAGGAACAGAAAGTATCTCTATCACGAGCAATTCATTTAAACAGTACAATTCTGAAAGTAGTGTCATCCTTAGGCCAGTTATCCACAGGTCCTGTTATTATCTGTCTTGTTAATGGGGGAATACCAGGTCTGAATGTATTTAGGCTTGAATATGGATCAGGGATTTACTGTTTTCCTATCAGTCCTTTTTGCTAGGTATTTAATTCAGCACATGTTGTTTATTTAGTTCGGATGGAGAAGCAGCTGCTGCATTCAATATAATTTATCTTTCTGTCAAGCTTTCTGTCCAGACAGGTAGAAGGGAGAAAGAGCCCCCACCTCTGACTGCAGGAGTTCTGGGGTTGCTTTGCATGTGGGGATATGAAAGCACACGCTGCAGTCGGCTGGATCACAGCACTAGAACTGGTGGGAACATTTGGATGACAATGAAAATTTTGACTCAATACAAAATGTTGCAAAACAGAGTCTCAGGTTTTTCCTATTCCCCACCCGGACGTCCAGGCAGGGAGTGTCTCTGAACGTGTGTGAGGCCAAAAATGCTGGGCCACATCCTCAGGTGGCGTAAATCAGCTTCCGTCTGTGGACGTCAATGGAGTTATTTCTGTTTACACCAGTTGAGGATCTGGCTTATTATATGATGGAGAAAACTACCCTGAAACTACCCCCTGACAACGGCTGTACTGTGATGCCAGGTAAAGTGGAAGGAAACTTATTGGTATCTTTTTTTTATACCAGCCTCCTGTATTTCATCCAAAATGCACCACCAGAATCCCCTCTCTCTCTCACTTGCCAGTCAGCCTTGGATCCCCCCCCACATCACACCTCATTCAGACTCCTTGTCCTTGCTGTCACAGCCCACGCCCCATGCCCCATGTCATTTCGTTCCACCGCAACCCCCTCGCAATCCCTGTGCCGCCCCCTGCCTGGGGCACCCTCCACACACCTGTTCACCAGGCCACCTGCCCTGTCTCTTGCGCAGCCTTCCTGGAAACCCGCTCCGATCGGAAATCTCCAAGAAGTGGGGAAGCGAAACTCTACCCTGCCCTCCAAACCCAGGGGTTAGGCTGGAAATGTTGTTCCGTTGGGTGTGCTAGCCAGCAGGCTTAATCTGCAGCTTAAATAACATGCTGCCAGCCTAGGACCCTTCTCTGGGGTGCAGGAGACACCTGCCCCTGGCTGCCAGAACTCAGTGGGCCATGAGACAGAGCAGTGACTGTGATTCTTTCTTAAAGCTTCTGGGATTTGGGAGCACCCCGGGTTCTGAAAGGCTTGTGCCCTCCCTTGCAAACACATGCCTCTCCCTCTCTTGCTGAAGTTCTACGGGGCCCTGGGGCTCAGAGGAAAGAACCAGGTGCAGATCGGTGAGGACAGCACTGCACTTGGACTGACAGGCTCTTGGGCTTTGCGTAAGGGGAGGGGAGGGAGAAGAGCGCTCTTGTTTCTCTGCGACGCTCTGGTTTGCCAGAGCCCCCAGGGACTGGACAAGGCTCAGTGGTTGTTTTATGAGATGTGTAAAGGCCTCATAGCAGTGTTTAAGATTGCTCCTGCTGGGAGAGAAAGGAGAGCGACTCTTCCCCAGAAATCTCAGCGTAGCTCTGGCTTGTTCTTTTTAATTGAATAGGCCGCAGCTGTGAAGCGCTAGACAGATAGCCCTGGAACCGGCCGCTCGCTCCAGCCCCACCCCAGGTGAGGCACAGGCCAGTGCAGCCTCTCCCCTGGGCTGCCTGCTCTGCTACAGGGCTCACTTCTAGGGATCCCATTGCAACGTAGCCCCTGACACAGCCCCTGAGGGTGCCAATCAGCCCCATGATGGGGGGGGGTGTGCAGTGATGGGCCTGCGCTGGGACATTTCACACTTAGGCCCCTGATCCATCCTCAGCCATGACCCTTGGTTACTGCTGGCTTGAGCCACGTTCGCACGGACAAAAGGCTGCACATCCTGTTACCAGCCCCAGGAGTGTCCCAGGCCTTAAGATCAGCAGAGATGGCAGGACTTTTAGGGATCTGGGGCAAAAATTGGGGATTGGTCCTGCTTTGAACAGGGGGTTGGACTAGATGACCTCCTGAGGTCCCTTCCAACCCTGATATTCTACGATTCGGGCCAGATCCTCAGCTGGTATAAATCAGCAGAGGTCTACTGAAATCAATGGAGCCATGAGGAACTGGCCCCTGGACTGTAACTGGTGAGCAGCAAAACCATCGGTGGCGTGGGTGAGAGACAGAGCTGCAGCCTAGAACCCAGGCAGGGACAGTTTTCCAACCCCCACTTCTGAATCTCAGATTGTTAAAGTAGCACTGTTAAAAAAAGAGAGGCTGAAATGTACTGGAAATAATTCCAGCGTTAAATGTATTCATCTCAGTTTGTTTGTTTTTAAATTAACCTAGGCTATACAATTATTCACTGAACTACAAAGAGATCCCTCTGCTTGACAAGAATTACAGGCGGAATTTCCTCCGCTTTCGGTTATCACAGGAAATGGCATTTCAACATCTTGTTCGCTCAGCGCAGGGGAAGGAGTTTTGTACTGTGTGCCTAGACAACAAGAGCCTGATCAAAACGTCTCGGGCATCAGCAGGGATCGGGTGGCATGGGGAATGGGGAGAGGCATTCGCTCTGGGAATTCGCATTCAGTTCCTGCCTTGTTGTGAGCTAAACGGCATGCTGCCCGCAGTAGAATGCCGTGGGTCAGGCACAGGAGTGGGGGGCAGAGACCTGGGCTCTGTTCCCAGCTCTACCATGGCCCACGGCGGTCACTTCCCCTTTCTGCGCTTCTGTTTCTCACCCCACTCTGTGTCATGTCCACGGGGGCAGGGGCGGTCTCTTACTATGTGCCTGTGGGCAGCTCCGTTGCAGCCACAGATAGCGACCATGGGACCAGAAAGTGCATTGAATCAGAGAAATGTCGGGCTGGCAGGGACTCGAGGGGTCACCAAGCCCAGCTCCCATGATGGAAAGGGCTGAGGGTCCCAATGTGCAGCCCCCGGGGTGGAGGAGTGGGAGGGGCAGAAAACTTCCCTAAAGCCTGCTTGGCTTGCATAAAGGATCCCCAGCTGGTCTAGAGCTGCTGCAGTGTCTCTCAGCCACAGGCACAGGGAGGGGACGTGGCCGGCTGTCCCGAATTGCTGGCCTTCCCTGGCTGCTGAAACAGACCAGTGGGCTCAGAGGAGCATACCGGCAGCTGGCCACCACACCTGCGCCCTGGCCCCTGAGCTGGCTTGCTGTGCACCCCACTGGTGGTGGTGGAGAGACAGTGTGTGGACACAAGCGGATTCCCTGGATCATGTAGCCGATCAGAGGCACTCGCCCGTTAAAAGCTGGAGTGAGGCTGGGGCAGCAGGAGTAACTCCAGGGCGTTTTCTTCCAGCTGTCTGTGTCTCAGGGACAACTACTCCACACTTCAGATAATGACCCTCGGGCAGGGTGCAAGTGACCCAGATGGAGGCCACTGAAAGGCCTCAGGAGTGAGGAGAATTCAGGAGACTCCTGACCCCTGTCCCTTTTCCGTGGACGCCAGAACCACTCACTTGCCAGTTCACTGAAGTCCCTTCGGTGCTCCTTTGCTTTCACACGCTGGTGACTAGCACCTTTCATTCCATGCCAGCTGTTGCCCTTTAGCTACGTGATCCAATGATGTGGTTAGAGTTCGCACTTCCCAGGATAACCGATGCTGGCCGGCCGTATGCTCGGGAAAGATATACGTGCACAGAAATGTGCAATGAGAGAAGGGAAATCAAGCTGAAATGCAGCAAGGTGCACTTGAGAGCTGGAAAAGCCAGATACCTGATGGCTTTGACTAAAGGGAAACAAGCCATCGTTAGCCTGCGCATTGCTGTCACTCACACCCAATGACCCATCACACCTGGTACCACATCTCTGTCCAAAGGGCCAGGCTCACCTTTGGCTTGCCCATAGTATGGGCAAAGCGAGTGTGAAACACAGTCAGATCAGAGCAGTGAGCTTTTACAGCCACTTTGCAAGCCCATTGCACTGGTGTGAGTGAGTGGTGCAGGGCAATGGTGAAGCGGATCTGTAGTATGAAGTCTGCCTATGCTTCCTTTTCAGCCAGTCCCTTTGCTTCCTGTGCCCCCATCCTAGACTTTCTGCTTTCTGTCATAGAATCATAGAATCATAGAATATAAGGGTTGGAAGGGACCCCAGAAGGTCATCTAGTCCAACCCCCTGCTCGAAGCAGGACCAATTCCCAGTTAAATCATCCCAGCCAGGGCTGTCCTGTTGCCTTGTATGCCTGCCACAGCCTGTTGTGTGCTACAACCCACCCCTTGCCACCTCTTTGACCCCCACCTGTTCCGTGAGAACTTCAGGCTGTAATGTGTGTGCTTGTTTTGATCAGCTCTGTGTTCTAATTTACCGGTCTGTGGCTTGACAGTCCCTCCCATGGCGTGGAATCATGGTGTCACTGCACCATTGCGGAAAGAATCGGGGCGGGAGAGTGGGGGCTGGTTCTGAAGGGGAATGTTACCCACAAAGACCTTGAGAATCTACAACCCTGGAGATGGGAATGGGGAGAATTGCCTGAGAGTAAATGGAGCTTTAATTAAACAGGCATCTGGGGGCAGCAGGACTCCTTAAGCAAACACCATGACCTTCATGGTTAAGCTCATTTTCAGCACCTAATAATCTGCAACATTCTGACCTGTCCATTTCCCTGGTAGTGCTGAACTTTGTCTGCATGAACTTGAGCCCTCTAGTGGAGCATTGCACAACAGAGACCTTCACAGAGCCAGGAGAAGAAATGAAGTACAGTTTTCTGTCTCCTATACAGTAAACTGCAATTGCTGTTCCTTGCATCACTCAGCTTTCGGACAGTCAGATGCTTGGGAGTAAAAGGAACCGTACAATCATTCAGAGGAACTGGAGTCTGACAGCCCAATTTTCCTGACAAGACAGAACTGATGGCATGACAGCAATTTTTCCAGATGAAGTAGACTCGTAGCAATTTAAATAGACCTTTGCCTCGGATTGGAATGGGCATGGATGGAACCCTGCTTTCCCAAGAGACAGTAAATTCTCGACTCTTTCTGACTTGCCCAGATCTGGTGTTTTCTCTGAGATTCCTCCAGACAACACAGTTCCTGATTCTGACCATCACTGAACCTGAGTCCCCGAAAGGCCCCGAAAGGCATGACTGGGAGAGAGAAAGAGATCCTTGCGTGAGAGCTCAGTGCAGTAGAACACACAGATCCCTTTAGGAATACTTGTAGTCATCTCCAAAAGCTGCAGTTTTCCAGGAAACACTGGATTTGTATCTATATATCACAAAGACCTCTGTACACAGCCTCACTGGACATGTCTAGGAGAAGAGGAAAGCCAGTGAGAGGGCAGGAGGTCTCCCATACTCTTAGGAAGCATGTGCCATGTTCCACTTTAGGACAGAGCTTTTATGTGCTAGCAATATTGACTAACAAGGCCAAGAGGAAGCACAGGCAAGAATAAGCATGTGCTCAGAGGGAGAAGGGACAGAACTCCGGCAATTTGCACCCAATGTCAAACAAATAAAAGTTGCTCACTGATTCTCTTGAAGAAGAAACCAAGATTTAAAGTGTGAACTCAAAAGACACAGGGGGAGAGAGGGAAGGAGAGAGGAATATCCACACTGCAAGCGCCATCTCATGACTCTCTGCTCCTTGCATCCCTTGTGCTGCAGAGCCTGGCTCTCTAGGGTAACCAGACTGCTCCTGCTTTACCTCTGCCCCGTGCCCTGCTCAGACCCACCCCGCAGCACTACAGGAGCTGCCCTGCTTTCCCATCTTTCCCTGCATGCCTATCCTAGCCCTGCCCACACCACAGCCAGCTGATAGCCTCCTCGCCACTCTGAAAACTACGTCATTGTTGTCACGGGGTGTCAGCAATGGGTGCACAAGCAAAACCAGTGGTCAGCATCACGTCAGAAACCTGCTCTTCTCACCCTGGGGTCTCCACACCCTGAACTTTCTGTCTCACGCAGGCTCACGCTCTCCACCACACAAACACACACAGACACAGAATACAGCATCCTATTACCATGAATACAACGTCCTGTTATTATGAACTCCCCCCTCCCCTTTCCCCTTGGTTAAATTCCTGCCAGTGACCCACAGTCATGCGTATTGCAAGGGACTCTAGTTGTTCATTATCCATAGATATTTTGTGCACATTGAGGTGATGACAGTAATGATGATCGAGATTAGAAGATGAGGCAGGGAAAGCAGGGACGGATGAGCTGGGCTAGCCAAAGAATACGGAAAGCCCAGGGCCATAATTAGACTTTTGGGAGAGAATGACCTTGTGAAGTATCAAGGAATAGAACTTATAATTAGGAGGCAAAAGGGTCAGATCCCGTAGAAGATGTCTAAAAGACACGAAATTGGTCTGGATGACTTTATTGCCAAGAAAATTAGGGAGAGAAGCTGACAAGCGCTAGCAAAAGTGACCAAGCAAGAAATGACTGCACATTCTTTTAATGGATGGTATAGGACTTAAGGGCAAGACGGTAACATGGAAATGCCAGTACTGATGGGTTGGGGCAGGTAGGGGAGGGCATTTGCTGGGCAATGGAGCTGAGAGTTTTAACAAAGAACAACAAAGGGAGATGAAGATCTGCTGGTAACACGGGTAGGAGTGTGGCAGGTTCAATCGGTTCTCCCTGCTGGTGTCTGCAGGGTAGGTTAAGATTCCTGAGCTGTAGGTGGATTAGGGCTGGGAGAAAACATTTGCCTCATTGATTAAATTGATGAGATTTTGATTTGTGGCAAAACCGATGAAGGGGTGTGTTGGAGGGAAGGGCAGAGAACATGAGGTTACAATTTCTCATATTTCCCATGATCTTAGTGGGGGACTCTTTCTCTGACTGTCATGCCTTGGGATCTAAGCACAGAACAAACTTACACAGTATCAAAAGAATCCAGAACAATTGGCATTTTCTTGCCTTTCCCCTGGCATTTGGTGAGGCAGAATACAACTGCCCACTTTTTAAACTCGGAGGAACATCCAGTTCTTGTGAAATGTGCCCTGAGATCTTTAGTGACTACAGGTTGCTTTTAAAGCACTTGTAGAACACTGACATTTCTACCGTTAGTTCTCTATGGAACCCAGAAGTTCAGAGGCTGATGAATATGGAAAAAGAAGTGAAGGGACCTTAAACAAAGTTTGCAGATTAGTTGGTTTCTATTTTTATTTGAGCTAGGTTGCCAATTCATGCTTTAAAGCTTCCGACATTTCCAGATTCAACACTGTGCTAATAAGCTTGATGATCAAGCTCTCTTTTTCTCCGTTAGGTCTCTTTCCAGCTAGTTAATGAAAAAATATAGCATCTGAAGATCGGGATCATCCTTCTTATTTGTCTTCTCTGGTCCTTTGGAATTAGCTCACTTTAGACTGTTTTTTATATCATTTTAACAAATGGACCAAATTACATCCTGGCTGCTCCCTGATATACCCAATTCTCCCAATTTAATGGAGCTGTTTCTATTCTCTGGCCATTAATCCTATTAGTGTCAGATTTTGTGTTTGGTGTTAGGCATGTGAGAGATAATAAATTGCATTAATATGGCACAAAATAAAATAACAGCTCTTTGGAGCACATCCCTGCATTAGGCCACAGAGATCAAGAGCTGTGTTTATTAGCAGATTAACAACAGCTAATTTCCTTTCACCTGCCCTCTCCCTCTTTCCAAATATGTCTCTGAATTAAATCTCAGAATCTGTAGAGAAAGCTGCTGAAGAGTCCAAGAAAAGCTGTGGGATTTGCATTCCTGTGTCACTTCCCTACAGGCGATTATCTTAATCCTCTGTGTGTACAGTCTGGCAACAGGCAGTAATCTCCCAGCTGATTGATCTAAAGCAATGCGGATTGAGATGGCTGCTCTGCCACATGATTGTTCATTACATCTCCAGCCTTGCTGGCCTCCTCTTCGCCTTCTGCCCCAGCTTTCAGTAAATGGGACAACGATGAGGCGGGTGAATGCCGAACTATTTTAACCCTACTTGAAAAGGACACTGAGATATCACAGTTAGTACTGGGTGGCCAATTTGTTCCAAACATGGCTCTAGTTTAGACTGGATGCTTGTCCCAGGAATTCAGCATTAGATAGTGGGTCTATCTATGCTGCACCAAGTACCTTTGTTCTTATCTGTACATAACATACCATAGCTACAAAGGGAATGCCTGCTTGCATATTTAACATGTATGTTTAATGGACTACTTACCTGTCAATGGAAAATACTTTTTAATTGAACAAAGTTTAACCCCAAAAGACATTTGTAAATAACAATGTTGACCAGAGCTCTAATTATTTCGTATGTCGCATGTCCTATGGCCCGAATTCTCGGGTCTGGAGGAGTTTCTGTGCCAGCCGAGGAACAGCTGTAATGCTCCAGCACATCCTATCCCACCAGCAAACCCCGGACATGCCCCCTGTGTTGGAGAAAGACAAGTATCAGGAGGTTTAAGGCCTGGGTTCCCATCACACAAACCCGGAAATGGGCTCGAACCTGTCTAGCTGGGAGGGCGATCCCAGTATGGAAAAGGGGATCTTGGTGGGGAAAAGACTGAGAACTATTCGTGTGAGGGACAGCTGCATCTGGCAGGTTATGCTGGCTTTCCAACCCCTTCACCATGCCAGCAGAACAGCGCCAGCAGGAGGAGAATCTGGCTCTCTAATCTCACATTGCACCATATCATGGCACCAGTTTTCCTTTTTCTTTGCCTCCCATCCCTTCTTTATGTATTCCTTCTGGAAGAGCTGGGTGAAAGGGAGCAAGTCCCTTCACGAGGCCTCACCCTCTTTCTAACTTAGCTTCTGGGGACGTACAGCCCTGGGGTTTCAGTACACTGGGACTGTGGAAACCACAAGGTTTGGAAACTGACCCACAGTTCGCAGGAAAAGATGTGTTCATCTCTCAGAGAACCTGCGTGGAGATGTGATACACGAATGAAGCCCCGCAACAGGGGAGCTGTGTGTGCTTTCCGTCTTCAGACAGTTCTACTGTGAGTCAGCTTAGCTCTGGTAAAAGGTCCTTTATGTACCCACAGAACAGGAGCATCAGGGCAAGTTTCCTTCTTCTCCTGCTCCAGGCTAGCCCAGAAAGAAGTGGAAATGTTATTGCAAAGCCAATTTGTGTGCAATTTTCCTCCTCATATCCAGACCAAAGCAGTACGTATGTGTCTGGGACACAGCCAGCTTGCACTTCCTGCTTGCCCATCTTCACAGCTAAAACATGTGCAGAATTCAATATGGGACGCTCCTAGTCTGTTCAGTCGCCATCTGGGTCTCTAGCCAATACTATATGCATCTCATCCCATTGTCTCCTGGCTTTATTTTGTTTTTGCACTTGTCGGCTTGGTAGCATTCCAAGTTGTTGTTGTTTTTTAAAGAAATCCCTTTTGAGAGAAAAGGGACTGGACCAAGAAGTATAATAAAATCTGGTATTTCAGCTGGTATAAATCCAATACCTTTTTAAAGCCAGAGAATTAACGCTTCCTAGGATGGCTCATGACAGAACCTTAACAGACAAAAACATGTAGAAATTAGACAGCGGGAGGGGATATTTGTGCAATAAACCAATAGAACACGCAGGCAGGAAAATAAGAGTTGATGAGAATGAGCTTGCCCGCAGCAGATTCTGAATGGCTGCAGCTCATATTCCAACAGCAACCAAACCTCATTCTCTCTTAAAGGCCCCGCAGCTTTAAGGTCACTTTCCCTTCAAGAGTCCTACAATATGAAAGCAATGTGTTGATCCTGTAGCATTATTTTTCAAATTATTTTTATTCTGAAAAAGAGACAGAGATTAACGGGATAGAGAGGAGAAGCGCCTTAAATCAAAATCCCCAGCTCCAACTGAAACTGATAGATAGAGACTTTTACAGGACAAATTTGCAGAGTAATGTCTTAGTTGCACTCGGGAAATGTGTGTGCTCAACTGTTGCACACAGAAACTGCACAACTGTGTATTTCCACTCTTGTCGTGTGCATGGTTTTCATGCACACTAATTTTGGGAGAACAGTTTACATACCTCTACGAGAAAACTTGACTTCCATGGTGAAATGTGCAACTAGACTTCAACTAATAAGGCACAGCAAGGGTGCTGTTGCAATGAATTTCTTAAAGCTACTTACTGTGTCTGTGTAATGAGAGATGTCTGCTACCAGTTATCTATTAGATTTTCCTTCCTCCTATCTGGTTGTTTTTGTCACACAGTCCACATGTGGTCTGTGTGCAGTTTCAATTGTAGATGTAGTCTGGTGACATTTTAAAGGCATGGGTGTAAACTGTATATGTATTATGATTTGTATTACCATGCTGTCTAGGAGTCCTAGTCATGGGCCAGGACCCCATTGTGCCAGGTGCTGTACAAACAAAGAGAAAAGACACTCCCTGCCCAAAGAGCTGACAGTCCATATATGAACTATAAAATATATGTATTTGTACTTTAGATGCCAGATCTCAGTGTACTGCACTGTTTTCAAGCAAGCCCCAACACCTTGACCAGCCTCCCCATCCAGCATCCAATACTTCCCCATTTCCATCTCCTACCCGTCTCCTTAAAACACACTCCCTCTTTCACCCAGCTCCCATCACGCATTGACTAGGACCCGCATGCCTCATCCTTTTAACTGTCTTTATCGTAGTCATTCAAATTAAATTCTCAGCTCCTTCAGACCAGCCCCAGTGCAAACTGATGGTGGAGTTCTGTAGAGAAGTGTGTACAGCGAGGGTGCTATCTGAGGGGTAAGTCTAGTAAACACTAGCACCATAAAAACCAGATGGGATACTTTTTATTGACTATTGTGTGAAGTCTGTATTCTGTACTCTGCTGCTACCCTTGTTTTCCCCAATCTCACAACACATAGCTCCTTGTAGAAGCTACACTGAGTCTTTGAGTATCACGTCGAACATTCCATCTCAGTAACATCTGAGCTCAGGCCAGGGAAGGAACATGACACTGGTCCAGAGACAGCATCTTTCAAAGCCTGGGGATGGCTTTGGGCCAGTAATCCCTAACAAATATTTATAATGCAAGTGCCATCTCTGCTGGAAGAATGAATACCTTCATGATACCAAAAGGAAAAGCTCGGTGTCTGGTCTTTGGCTGGATACATTGCATTGGTTGGTTGGATCTACCCGTGACAGATAATTAATTGAACTGCACTTCACTGGCAGAAAAAAAACGTGATGAAGTGGATTGTGGACAAGCCTTCCCTCCAGGGGACCATGAGTGCACATGTCAAGCTCAGTGAATAGGAAATGCCAAATGGAAGTCATTCTGCTGCTGAGGGGGTTGAAGTTTGCAGCGTCTATGCAAAGATCTGAAAGTCTGATTGTCTTCATGTTCACACCGTGCCAAGAACTATGTCCCACCCAGTACTGTGAAAAGAAGATTACAACTAGAAATAGGAGAAGACAAAAGAATAATTTTCTTTCCATTACTCACTCTCTCCTCTAGCCTGTTGCATTTTTATTTTTTGGGAATAAAGCTTTACGGTTATTAGCCCTGGGTGAAATTGAAAATGTTCAGTGCTTCAGTTAGGACAAGCATCCAAATGTTTACATATTACTCTGCATGTCTCTGGTCACGAATTGCCGTGAGGGACTCCATGAAATTTTCAATAATTCCACTTCCTATCCTGGCTGAAATCAAGACCTCATAAGCAATACAAAATAAATAACCAAACAAAATATTAAAAGAACCCAAACAGAAAAGTTCTACATACTTTTTCCCACCTCAAAAATATTTGGGGTTCATTTTGGACATTGGTGCCAAAATCTGGTTCTGCTCTTATCCTATCAGAAAGAATTCCACCCTTCTCATTCAAAACAGAATCAGAGCAAAGGGGTTGTCACTAATATTTGCATATAGTGAGTGTCTATTAAAATACAGGTTTCAGAGGGGTAGCCGTGTTAGTCTGTATCAGCAGAAACAACGCGGAGTCCTTGTGATGCCTTAGAGACCAACACATTTATTTGGGCATAAGCTTTCGTGGGCTAGAACCCACTTCATCAGATGCATGGAGTGGAAAATACAGTAGCAGGTATATACATACATAGTACATGAAAAGATGGGAGTTGCCTTACCCCCCCCCCAACTTGGTAAGGCAACTCCCATCTTTTCATGTACTATGTATGTATATACCTGCTACTGTATTTTCCACTCCATGCATCTGATGAAGTGGGTTCTAGCCCACGAAAGCTTATGCCCAAATAAATTTGTTGGTCTCTAAGGTGCCACAAGGATTCCTCATTGTTTTTATTAAAATACAGTAGTGTATCATGTCATGCTCTTCCATATACATAGAATGAGATAGTCTTCATATGACATGGGAACATTCACTTCAGAGGGTGTTTAAAAAGAAGTGTTTAAAGGTCCCTGCTGTTGAGGTTTTTTTTTCTTCCTGGACAGAGTTTCACAACAACAGCTGAAAAGTGTTTTAAGTTTCAGTTATAGAAATCTCATATACACATGCATCTCTGGCTGGGTATTCTGTACAGAGTCCTGCCACTTACAGAAGCCCTTTAAAGTTCCTGCAGGAGTAGAGTGCCCTTTTTAGAAGAACTTAGTGTTATTAATGGAATTTATTCGCAGGACAGGTATTCGTTTATTAATATGATTGTTTATTTGTATTGGGGTAGCACATAGGAGCCCCAGTCCTGGACCAGGAGCCCAGTGTGCTTGGAGCTGCACCAACACAGAACAGAAGGACGGTCCCTGCCTCAAGGAGCTGCCAAGCTACAAAATTACTAGTCTTTTCTCTGACCCCTATCACAATAGTACCTTTGAGCACACAGGTTAGTGAATCGATCCTCACAAGAGCTCTGTGGGAGGGGAAATACCATTACCACTGTTTTACAGGCACAGAATCAGAGCACAAAGAGCTTAAGTGTCTTGCCCAAGGTCACACAAGAAGCTGCAGAGGCTGGAATTAAACTCCGATGGCCAGTCCATTGCCTGGGCTTTCAAAAGACCAGGACTGTATTTGTGCAGCCAGTCTGCACTTGTGTGCCTGTGTACATGCAACTCCGTGTGATCCAGGCAGTTGGAAGAATAATACCTATTATCACTAAGACATCCTCTGTCTGATGTATCACAGTTCTTGAAATAAAACAGCCGATCTCTGGTGTTTGATGAGAAAATAATGACTGCATCCTTCACTGAAGGACAGCGGCCGTGAGCTTTGTGACTGATGGATGCAGTCTAGTACCATTTGTACAGGACTTTTGAGCAGCACTCAGAAGGCCACTCCAGGGGAGCGCTGTTTCAAGATTGTGAGATGAGAACTTGCAGAAACTAAGAAGAAGCTGACAGAGCTCCCCGCTGCAGGCACACTCCAGGGGCTTTTCTGAGACACCGTGCTATGGCTTCTCCTGGACTAAAGCCCTGCCCACCAACCTTAAAGACACAGGGGTTCTCTTCCTGCCTGTGCGGGAAGGCGAGTCAGATGCACGGAAGCCGTGATGCTCGATGTTTATTGGTTGAGTAAAATGGGAGGGAAAAAGAGAAGAACACGGAGACGGGACAGGCAAGGAAATGCTGGCTATTTAATCCAGCTGACCTGACTGTTACTGATGCCCAGCGCTCATTGCTCTTTCAGGCTTGGGCCTCCCTAGCTCTGCTGCAATCCAGACCTACAGTGCCCCGGCTGGCCCCGGCTCAGGCTCTTTCTTAGCCTTACTGTAGACATGCAGCACCCCCAGCTCTTCCAATCTCTTCCCCCTGGACAAAATGGTGGGGTGGGTTTCAGATATGGACAAAGAGAGGTAAGGCCAAGACCTCCCCAAACTCATTTCACTTGAGCTCTGAGCCTTGGTCTCCAGGAATAAGGCCCGAGTGCAAACACAGAATGTGCATGGCCCTATGGATCATGCCATTGTCCTATCTGTAGCTGACCAGGACACCCCACACTGACTGTAGCCAGTGTTGCCAACTAACTCTCATGATTTCAGCATGAGTCGTTGGATGATATTCTTGAAGCCCTGGCTCCTAGAGCCCTGTGATTACTTGGGAATCTCAGCTTTCATTCTGAAAACAAGGTCAGTTTCTAGCACTCATGGTTGCAGAATAAAGCCGGAACAGGCTCAGAAAGCAAATAAAAAGAACCCACAGTTTATTAATTTTAAAATCTCCTGATTTGGGGGGCCTGACTCATAACGTTTGAATGCCAGGGTCAGCAGTATGGGACCACAGCAGCTATGCTAAGGGCTGAGCCCGTTCTCCCTCATTTATTTTATGAGCTATGTAATGATTCCAACTGGAGGCTCTTTCATGTCTGACCTTGGGCCTAAATCTTGCTCCTGCCTTCCAGGGATACAGCAGGCTCCTGGCCCGACAGAACTGCTGTGGTTCCTCTGTGCAGAGGGTAAGCAAGTCAGCAGGAGCTTGTGTAGGGGAAGTGCACCCTTTGTGTGCTACTCAATGCAGCTCTGCGGGCGGGACAGGACCGCTCCAGTTTTCCTTCTGTGACGGCAGGTGCAAGGGCCACAAAGCATGCTCCTGCCCCGGCTGGCATGGAGTCTGTGGAGTGATTCTGCTCCACAGCCCTGGGGAAGAACTCCTCCTATATTCCACAAAGGGTACTGGTGGATTTGCCCAGCTGGGGAACATAATCCATGCCTTGAGGACCCACCCTTCCTAGCAGGCTGCTTTAGTGGGTGCTAATGAAGGGAGGATTTATCTTTGAGCATTTGTTCTGCTTTTGTTCCCTTGAACAAGACATCTGCCTTTCAAACAAACAAAGCAATGAATTGTCATGCTAGCAGGTTTCAAGGAAAAGAAAAAGTGGATCTCTGATGACAGCACAAAAGAAGTTTTGTAAGGACATGAATTACTTGAAATATGGCTGGGAAATTCCAATCCATAAATATATTTCTGATCACTGCTAATAAATCATCATAATTATCCTATAAATAAAGGAAAGGAGAATTGGTTGATGCTCAAATTTCTCTGTGGGTCCCTAGAGCAAATTTGTTAGTGTCTTAAAATAAACTATTTGCTCTAGATAGTTTGTTTGCATTCTGCAGCTTGTATTTGTCATTGTCTTCGGTTTGGTCTTTGGAAATCCATGCTGGGCTTTTTCTCCTGCTTGATTCTTACAGAGAGATTCTTTTCTTACAACAACGTTTCCTTCTTTTTTTTTTTGGCTCTGTGCAATAAGAGGCCTTGAGGGCGAAGATCAAAGTTCCCTTCCACATCCCTGAGGTTGGCTGATGTCATGCTGCTCTGTCTTAGGAGGGAGCACGTCTTCCTCCTGCCAAGTGTACTTCTGCTTAATGTCCTCAGGGAGAAGAGAAGAGCATGGCAGAGCAGTACCGTCTATCCCGGTATGGCCCAGCTCCATTTACACTTCAGCTCACTTCATCTGGAGTTCACAGAGGCGCCAAGTCATTATTGAACTGACCCATTACACTGGTATTTGACTCCCTGGGGGTAAGCAGCAGGATAGTGGATCCCTAGTGATGTACTGGCAGTAGAAATGTGCACAATCGGAATTTGGATCTCCACTGGGCCATCAGGATAGGGAGGTACCATACTTGGTCAAGGGCAGGGAGCAAGCGACTCATCTTTAGGAGCTTCATTAGTTCAACTGTTTGAGGCCCATGTTCGTGGAGCTGACGGGCTGCCAGGATTCTCAGCCCAGATGTGTGCGGGATTTACCTTGTAACTGTGTCTGTTGTCCGCAGAACAGTGGTTTCTTACAGTACGCTGAAGGGTCATGATGCCAGAGATCAATTGCCTTACACCACCTGAGCCGCACAGCATTCTGGTGCGTTAAACACGTTAACGTGCAGGGTACTATTGATTTGCTATCATGATGTTGTAAATTAATCACCTATAAAATAAACCCTTCAAGGCTTTTAACACAGTTTGTCCCCTTGGCTGGGCATGACGGTTTGATTGTGAGCGAGCACGGATGCTGTGTTGTTATGCTTAGCTGGAACTTGGCCAGCTAATCAGACTGTCCCTTTCCTGGCGCCCATTGCACACAGTTGTTCTGGCATGGAATGCTGTGCTCAGCTCAGGCCCTGCTGCTTTATACCAAAGTTGTTTGTTTCCAGATGCAGGTGGGGAGAGGAAGGGAGGTTTCTGGAGAGTGGGAGGTTCTTGAATAACACTAAAATGGGCAGAAGTAGTTCCTGCTTCATGGCGGGAGATTGCTAACAGGTGGAGGCCTTCATATCAGAAGAGGTGATCGCAAGTAAGCTGGAGAAGGAAAAGCTTTCACAAGCAGTTTAACCTATTGTGACATGCTTTATAGATCTGCAGTCTTATCTGATACAGCTCTTCCGTTGGACTCCATCAAGGCAGGAGTGGATTTGAAACACAGGCTTGCTGTTCTTGTTTAAATACCAAAGATTTAAAGTCCAAATATGGAAGAGAAGGTGAAAAATAAAGTCTGGTTTTGATTACGCTTCAGCACTCACAGGAAATTGTCTCACACTCTTACGGAAAAGGGAAATTACATGAAAATTAAACCATGCAGCTAGACCCACACCAAGCCTTTCTCCTGTGACATGTACATTGTAGCTGTCATGTCCAGTTTTCTACAATATCTTTTACTTATCAACTGTTGGTTTTGCCATACTGCATTTCATAATGAACTACAGTGTAAAAACACTCCATAAACCCAATGTCAAGTAATGACACATTGTACACCATATGTCAAGTGACTGTGCAAATGAGGACACACTGCACTGTGCAGCAGAGACCCATTCCTGATTTGCCAAATCTACTCCTGGGAAAGCAGGATCTGTTACCGGCAACAACTGCACCAAAAGGTGCTGGAACATCATGGAAAACAGCAAGCAAAGAATTGTTTTCAAAATGTCAAATGCTGTTTGTTTTATTTCCTTTTACATCAGTAGGAAAATTACAGTCCTACACAGTTTTATACGTAAAGCTACATTTTCAATATGCAGGGCAAGAGGGAACCCAGTATCAGGAGTGAAGCTTAAGCACATTCACAAAATCTGTACATTCAAAGCTTCTCTTATGGTGCAAAATGGTCAATTGTAGGCATAAGCATCTATTTGTTTATTTAATTCATGTACTTAGATTCATTTATTTAAAAAAAAACCCAAAAACTATCCCCAGCCTGACAATGATTTAAAGTAACAGTCCATACTAGCATAACCTGCATCAACATAAGAGACTCGCCCCACCTCAACAAATCCAGCCAGTAATTCAAAGGCAACAAAATATACCTTATTCAAAACCCCATCGCACCCATGCCTTCAAGGTCCAGGCTGCCAGCAAAGCATTGCACACATGAAATTGTGGATGTTGCTTTGTGCAGCGCGTGGGACAATGTGGGCCCTAGAGGTTTGAAAATTTGTCCCCAAATGTTCATCCTTGGTTGCTCACAGAGAGGTTCTTGACCTGATTACCATGGTGCTGAGCCCTCTCCGCTCCCATTGATTTAATTAGCTTTTCGCCCTCTCAGAGGCCAAGCAATACAAGTCCTGGTTCTTTATGGATGCACTGCTGGCCGACCTGCCTATGCTACGAATGTCCCCAAACCAATCTGTGTTACTGATATGATAAATGAGCCCTACTTTCTGGTTTTGCAGGGAGATAAATTCACCAGGAGCATCCCTATTATTCTTTTATGATTGCAGGTAACTGCTGAAATTGGCTAAGGCAGTGCGTTTGGCCATCTACCCCAGCTACTACTACTGTGACTATAGAACAGAATAGCTCCAGGCCTATGTAAGCACCTTGCATACTGAACACGCCTCTCCTCAAGTGCTTCTCGAAGGAATGAGGCAGATACCAGGGATAGAAGGACAGATCCTCCGAGGGGCTGAACACCCTTGACTCCTACGGAAGCCCCGCTCATCTTGGAGCGCTGGGCAAGCCAAGTTGCTTGCAGGTGGAAATGGACACAGCTCTACCGACCTCAGTGAGGCCAGCAGAGGAGCTGACCCAGCATCACACAGAATCAGGCCCACAGTGACTCAGCAGGTAAAAGTCGCGGCCCCCTCAGCCTGCCTTGGTGTCCCCGTGAGAGATGAGGGGCAGGGAAGCCGGGACTCTGGGGTGGAGACTCTGGGATCTTGGTGTCCGTGGCACGTCATCGCGGCAGTCAGAGGCGTGAGTGCAGCTCAGGTGGACATGCCCCTGCTCACTTGAATCTCGCTAGCCCAGCTGGGAGCAATGATGTGGTGACAGAGGCATCAGCACAGGCTCTATAAGCCTGCCTGGAATTCTGGATACGTATCGGCATTGTTAGCTCACCCTGGGGTTCTCCCCCAGAGCTGTCTGTGCTAAAGGGGCCTGGGGTTAATGTCTCACCCACAATAGTAGAAACTTGCACCATTCCCCTTTTCTTTCCGAAGCAACGTTACTAGTTATTGGAAGTTTACCGTTCGGAAACCGTAAGAGGAAAGTAACCTGAGACTCAGCCCTGGGGGAGGAGAACGCTAACCACAAGCACAGTCACTGCACTGAGGCAAAGGGAAGGCGTTCAACCACTCCTCCTCTACTTTTCTGGAGCTCTTTTCAGGCATCCAGACATCTCAAAGCACTTCACCGAGCATTTAATTACAAGCTGGTGGAAGAAATACTATGTTCAGACAACTTCAATAGCTGTTTTGAGCAAGTAACATCCTGCAGCCCATAGCATATGGGCTCAGATATATGCATTAATGTCAATTAAACTGCACAATAAATCAGCATATTCTGTCTGGTAAATGAGCAATGTATTGAGAAGATGAGATAAGGAGCTTCAGCACTCATATAAAACATAAATAGAAAGGGTTTTTTAATGTGCCATTATTAGAGAACATTTGTTCATTGCATGCACTGCAGTGACAAAAATGAAGTTATCTGAGTGAACAAGTAAAATCTCTCAGCGCTCTTGTGCTGGAGATGGCTTTACTGGTAGAATCGTGCTTTGAGATTTGGCCCAGCCTCCTCTCTCCCAAATTCAGCATGCAGCCTATCCATTGTCAAGTACCACTGGCTGGAAGTTAAAACCAGACACATTCAAAGGAGAAATAAGGCACGTGTTTTTAACAGCGAGGGCGATTAACCATTGGAACAGATTGCCAGGAGAAGTGGCAGATTCTCCACTTCTGGATGGACTGGATGCCTTTCTCGAAGATGTGCTTGACCCAGACACAAGTTACTGGTCTCAATACTGGGGTAACTGGGTGAAATTTTATGGCCTGTGTTACACAGGAGCTCAAACTGGATCATCTAATGGTCCCTTCTGGCCTTAAAACCTATGAATCAATTAATTATGCTTCCCCCTTCCACTCACCCTTTTTGGGATTGGTGGTGGTGGAAGAGTTTAGGCAGAAGGATCCTTTCTTCAAGCCTCCCCTGACTCGCTTACTGTACAGTGTTGTATTCTCATCATGCTCTTTTCTAATGCCCATTGATCTAAATTCTCACATCTGCACAGAAAAAAGAGATCTGTGAATTTTCAGTTGATATGCTCAGGTATGAGGATTCCTAGGACTTTAACTATCTTTGGAGGTATGTTTAATAATGATTAGTATGTTAATTACATGCATTTCTATAGCACTTATCCCTTTAGTATCTAAAGTATCATTCATGTTGCTTATGACTGTGCCTCTGTGTAGCTCAAAGCCAGGGGATGAGGATGTGGCCAGAGCACCCTGAGGACGTCAGCACATAAAACACAGACAACTGATCTGAGGTCATTGGGACTGAGATAAGAAAACAGTTTGTGGGCTCCTTATAATTTCAGATCTGCGGAAGGGATAATTATCAGTGTTCCATTCACATTTAGCAGTTACTGTCTTAAAGCAATGGGGCTGAATGTAAATTCTTGTTCATTTCCATTCACGTCCTTTCATTTTACAAACCTGTTCTCATGTATGGAGAAAGCCTGTGTTGAGTTAAATCGCTTATCCTGTCGTGATGTAAAAAGACTCCAGCTCAAGAATATTGACATGGATGAAAGTCAAACTCACTTCTCTTCTTGAACACATGAATTATGACAATGATTAGTTATCAATGCAATACACCTGCTATGCACTGAAAAATAGTACAACCAGATAATAAGGACTCTAGGCAAAGAGAAAATAGAAAGCTTTTCAATAAGTGAACAAAAATGGTTTTAAATATGGAGCATTACTCTGATTTGCAAGATTAAACCGATGCACAAGTGACAACAGCACTGAGATTTATGAGACACAAATATGGCTAAAGGAAAATGAATCTACAAAAGGCTTTGTAAAGATTCCCCAGGGATTTATGGAGGCCCTTGTCCTTTATGAAAGCAAATGCGCTAATTCCATTATTCCACAGAATCAGAGATAATATAGCAGGCTACTTCACAGCAAGAGAGAGTCTAAAACGCCCATCAACTAGGTAAGAAAAGAGCAGAAGGAAAATCTGTTAACACACTAGACAGGAAAGGTGCTACTGCTAAAAATACATCATTTCCATCTCTCGGCCCTGTGAATGTCACCATATACATAGCATTGTAGAGCAGAGCCTGTGTATAAGATATGCCACCATCATAGCAAACCATCTCAGATTGTTCCGGATAAAATATTTCTAATGGCGTGTGTGAGAAATAAGCCGACTGCTGCAGATGTGCAAGAAAGGGATAAAAACAAACAAACCCCACAAAGGAAAATCACAGATGTCCATAGATCAACTCATTCAAGCTCTGCCTAATGTAACCTTGTGTTCTCTAATGATCTCACTCTCTATTAGGGATAATGGGTTTATTCCAGGAGCCTATGGTACCTGTGTAAATTGCACTGAAATTAGTGGGAGCTGCCCATGAGTGAATGAAAATAGAATTTGGCCTCTTATATGAACTTCCTCTGGGCCTAAGTCTGTGATTTGCTTCAAACCCCAGAGTGCCTTGAATTAAAAGTAGCCTAGAGAGAAGCTAACAAGACAAAGTCTTGATTATAGAAGTTCCCTTTTTGATTGACCTTTAATTAAATCAGGAAGAACAGAGGCTTCCTATATTTGGGAAAACAAGGGGCCCATTAACCCTCCCCTTCATTTGGGTTCTATTGCAAAGCATTACACATTGCACTTTAGTACTATGGTACCTTTAACTATCCCCAGCACCCTTGCCAAGTAAAGGGGAATCTTTCATATGCCCTCAGGTGTTTAACCTTTCTCAGTCAATAATTCAACACCATGAGTGAAATCTTGGGCCTGCTGTGGCTAATGGGAATTTTACCATTGACTTCAAGGGGGCAAGCATTTCACCCCATGTGTATGTAGTCTAGGCAGACTGAGAGAGGACAGGGAGCTATCAGTTCACTACCCAAGAGAAGGGGAGTTGGGGAGAAGCCCCGTTTTCCCAAGCCAGCGAGTTAATGGGAGCATCCCCTTTAGTTTGCAGTACAGGAAGGGGAACTGTACACCCCCCTACTTGCTCTAATTTTAAGCTCCGTGATGCAATCCTGGCTCCAGTGAAGTCACTGTGAATTTTGATATTGATCACAAGGGGGACAAGATTTTCCCTCTGGGTTAGTGGAGGTGAGTTACTTCCTTGAGATACAACTGAGCTCTTTCAAAGGTTTTTCTATTTTTTAGTTATACAGAAGTTTTGTTCTGTGACCTTTATCCAACTGTAATTGTAACATCCAGTGTATCCGGTGGTAATTAGCATCCAGACTGCTTGCACTAGAAGAGTTCAGACACCTGGGGTTATTTTCACATTCATATTTTAAAACCAGGACCCTGCCCCAGAGCCAGGGGACAAGCTGCCAACTCGGGGAGGGCCAGTAGCTTGAGGAGAGGATGGGATTCTGAGCCAATTCATATCAGCCATGTTGGTGTTTGCAGAGCCTACAAAGAACATTGTGAGCCTGGCTCAGCAGGCCTGGTGTTGCCCCACCTTTGAGAGGTTTGCGTCTGTGGGTGCCTGCCTGCCCAGCATGGTGAGCTGACCCCTTCCCTCCCCACTTGGGGCACTTTGCACACCAGGAGAGACTTGTGCTATCCAGAGTCTGGAGCCCTGTCCCCCAGTCTGTGCCCAGTGAGCTTGCTGGTCTAGGGGCTAAGTTGAATTTCTCAGGGTTCGCTCAAGCCAATTACCCAGCACTGAGGGAAAAGCTCCATAGCTTTATAGAACGGTCAACATTGAACATCCAACTCAGCTCAAGCAACAAACTGTCCCAGTGGTTCATATCATCCACTGTCTGTTCTTCAGCCAATTACCTGGTGACTCTAGCTTCTAGATGGCCTGTTAGAGTTGCAGACAACAACAAACACCGGAGTCTGTGCAAAATTCAATAGCTGTTGGGGGTGTGATACTGTTGGAGGCAGATTTGCAAAGAAAAGATTTAGTGCTTTCCTTTTTTCGAGTATGTACAGTTCAGGCAGGATTTGTTTCAGAGAGAGATGTTTACAGGACACATTTTAGAATTGAAGGAATTGATTAGCAACGTTTGGATTAAAAAAGCAAAGGGAATAATGTACAAGTGGCCTAGATAAGCTAATGCAATGCAGGGTGCTGGCTCGCCTGAACAAACTACTCTCTTTATGTGCTGAGACAGTCTCAATAAAGGGCAAATGCAGCTGTGGGGAACTCTGGGGTGCACAGACAGGTTTGAGGCAGGATGGTTACAGAGTAATGCTAATCAGGGGAGGCAGGATGCTAAAGTTTCTCTCCATGGGAAAGAAGCATTGGGGCATACGTGCCTGGCTAAGCGGTCAATTTCCTTGTGAAAACAGGCAGAAGAAAAAGACAAGCTGAGCGCACTTGGGAGGCAGCTGTGCCCAAGGTGAGTGGCCATGTAGGTGCCCTCTGCAGGGGATGTGGCCTTGGCTACAGGAAGTGAGGCTCAGCAAGGCAGGAAGGGTGTCATGCTCCTTTTCTTTTAAACTTTGAGAATGTGCAGAAGATAGAGGAGCTCCTCCATATGCTACTTTGTTCTTGGCTCTGCCAAAGCTTCCCAGTCCTGAGATCTAGTGTCCCTGCTCCTCCATCCATGCAACTGTTGCTATGTATTTCTTTTACAGTGCTCAAGAGTGTGTCGGGCATTCTGAGTGTTTGGCTTCTCTCTCTCTCTCACACACACACACACACACGCATTAGTGATCCTGAGTCTAATTTTCAAAAGCACATTTAGGAATACGTCTCCTTGATTTTCACCAGGACTTGTACTCCTACGTCACTTAGGCAGTTTGGTAAATCACACCCACTGTCAACAGAATTCTGTGAGATGGCCAGAAAAATCAAATTACAGAATAACAAAGAGGTAAAAATCACATCACATTCCTGCATCCCTCACAGACTTTAAATCAAATTTAATGACATCCATAGGAAGAGGAAATGGTTAAACATTACCTATTTTTATTGCAAAGACCATGCTGCCATCCTCCTTGGTAACTGTATCCAAGACAGCATCTTTCCTTCCACCTACAGGCAAGTTAACAGATGCCTTCTTAAGATCATGATCCAACAAATCACAAAGCATGTGGAGGTTTTCCTAATGACTTATTAGCAAGTTTCTTAGGATCCCCACACTTACTTACAGAAAGAAAGGTTACAATGGGGAAAAGATGCTAGTGAAATTATCAGTAATAAAATCAATGCAGATCAGAGACACTCTGGATAAAACCCCTGCTTTCCTTCAAAACACTGCTCTCCCTGCTGATCTATATAATGAAGGAATTGGTCATTTATAATCACATTTTTATACTCCTTTGCCAGCCATTAGGGGTTTTAAATGAGTTGGTGAGATGAGGAACAAGTTGCACAAACCAATTCACTAATGGCTTCCTCCCCTCCTACTTAAACTGTGGATTAATTCACATTTCCTGTCACCAAAGTGGGCCGTTCTCTCTCTCATTCTCTTTAGCTCATGCCTCCCATTCACTGCTAGGCAACCCCAGCAGTAAATGAGCTAGACATTGCTAGGGCCAAGATTTTCAATAGGCATCAGCCTGCCCTTCAAAACTGCACCCCACATTTTGTGCCCGCAATTTTGAGAGGGCAAACAATAGAATTTTAACATCTCTCCAGTATTGTCCTACGTGGTAGGCGGTTACACAATAGTGTAACCGCCTGTAGTCCTATTGTCTGAGAGAAGAGAAGAATGTGGAAGAGACATCCAAAGTGGCTCAGCGAAGAGGATTTTGTCCTCTTAAGCTTTATTTTTTAGACACAATAGGAACAAGCCCACTGTTTGTCCCCAATTCAGAATTTAACCTGGAATCATTTCCAAAGTATAAAAATACTCAGTGCAAAAGAAAACACACACAGAAAGTTAACTGTCACAATCTTCTGCTCTCCCTTGATATTTCTGGGTCAATAATCCTTTGAGAATTGCCTTCCCGGTGGTATTTTCGACCGAAGGCATTAAGGTCTGTAAGCGTGCTTCCTAGATGCTGAAGAGGAGGAAAGAAGTTTTGTAGGGGAGTGGCTGGCTGAACTCTGGTTGAATTAATGATTTTATGGCTGTTGGGATGTAAATTGTGTTGTTAATGAGCCCAGGGGCACTCAGCGCCTTAGAAAGGAGTCTTTTCAGTTATTTTAAAATCAGAATGAATAAACAAATAGAAGGATGATTTCCTCTTGATTTCCAGCCCAATTTCTAGGCAAAAGAATTCTGAATAAGTATCAAATCCCATGAAGGCTCCCAGGTGTGATGTTACTCCCTTCGCCTGCTGGAATCCTAGCTCTCAGTCTGGCATGGCAGGACTCCCACATATGAAACCAACCTGAAGGCTGATTACATTTTTGCGCAAACAGAACTCATAAAACATTTTTGAAAGGTGGGGAGGAGGAAAGATGATTTGAGCTCAGAAATGGCTGCAGTTAACAGGCTTCTTGTGTTTAAGCCGTAAGTCATTTTCTTCTGCTTAGCAACCAATGTGTTTCAGTATATCACTAGCCCCTCGCACTGGCTTTTTAGATATGGGAAATTGCACTGTTTCTCTCCTGAGTGACCTGTGTTCTCCACACACCGTTTATGTGCAGAGTTATTATTTTCAATAATGCGCACAAGGTGCTCGGTGCTGTCAAAACGTATAGGGAGACAGTTGCTAGATTTGCAATACTGAAGTTGGACCCTCATGTCAATGTTCCCCAGGTATCCAGAAAGGAAATGTTCAGGAAAAGAAATGCAGGATTTACCTCTGTCATTTTGCTAAAATTGTGTTAATTTACAAAGATTAGCTCCATCATTGCTAAAATTTAACTTTTTTACAATGAATATGATTATTCATTATTAATTATTTGCATTACCGATAGGCCTGTGTCTTGGCAATATCAAAATTTAGCACAACTCACTGTGCCCATATGGAGAAGGGATTAGTATTTTAAATGGATAGCTCTGTGTGACGGGGTGGACTGGCCCCTCACTGGGAATGAGAGGGTCAACCCTTCCCTGCTGGCAGAGGAAGCCACGCCCCTGAGGCTCTGCTGGGCATGCTCCAACAGAGAGTCAAGTATAAAAGCCTGCAGAGCTGGCGACTGAGGAAGGAGGACACCCAGCGGAGGCTCCAGCCCAGAAGCAGTTGCGACTCATACAGGAGGGAGCCGAGGGGCCGGGAAGCGGGACCAAAGACTGGCAGCTGTGGGAGCCCCAGGGGCTGAGGAACCTGAAGACCCTGATGCCACAGGGACTGCTACATTTGGGGAACTGGTAGGAAGTGACCCAGGAAAGGGAAGGGAGTGGTATCTCCCACCACTCTGAGGGCAGCGTGTTGTGGTAGGATTCCCCGCTGACCCGGGGCGGATCACACCGTCAATGACAGGGACCGGGGTTGGAGACCGGTGAAGGCGGGTGAGCCCAGGCTCCCCTACCGGGGGTCTCTAACCCCCCCTCCTTTTGTGACGACACAGTTTACTGACCCCTCTCTTACCTCAAAGGAGATAGATGAACTCTGGCTGCTGGGCCACACTATCCTACGAGGGCAAGAGGACTTAGAGGGATTCTGGCCCTCAGGCCACACTGCTTTAGGAGTGCGCTATAGAGACTCTGGCTGCTAGGCCACGCTATCCTACCAGAGGAAGAGAGTTTTCGGAGACTCTGGCCATTGGGCCATGCTGCTTTAGGAGCACACTATAGGGACTCCGGCCACTAGACCTTGCTATCCCACCAGGGGAAGAAGATTTAGAGGGACTCTGGCCATTGGGCCATACAGCCCTGATTACTGGGGAGGTTGTAGAACTGGCGTAGAAACTGGGAGGCAGGGTTAACCTCTCCCCCCCCCCCCCCAGAATCAAAGGGGTTGACAAGGTACAAAACCCGCCATGCTCTGTGATCATATCCATAACGGAAGTTTTCTTTACAACGTAGATGAACATAGGTGATTTATATCGCACCTTCTAAAACTAATTGACTGCAGAATATTACAGAAGGAACAAATTGTCTAGCCTATGAGTTAATATTTCATGAGATGTTTTACATTAATGGTGCCCAAACTGTCCTAATCTGCCAGAAACAAATAATAATAAAACAATCAGTCTAGCCAGTTTTTAAGTTATATATTAAAAAATTCCAGTTACAAATTGTGGGTATTGTTCTGCTGCCAAAACTCCCATGGAATTCATCGGAAGGAAGCTCAGGTCCTGGAAAAGAGGTTTCCAGAGATTCTATTGGACAAACAGTTTTGTGTTCAGGTGGAATAAAGATGATAGAATCTTCAATACAATTTAATTTTACAATGAGTCATTCATACAGCTGTCTTCCCAAACGTTGGCACAATGGAAACACTACAAGAAGGTGTGAAAGTAAATAGGGATCATAGACAAAGTGAGGCATGAAGGTTGGGAATTATAAGAACTGGTAAGAAGCAATGACCCATGGGGGCCACTTCCTGTTCAATAACAAGGAGGATGAATGAGCAGTTCTGATGTGAACCCCCTGAGTTCAGATTTGGGAGGTGTAGCACTGAGGATGAGTGTGGCTATGTCATTAGAACAGTAATCCATCCACAGTGGTGGCTAGAGTTGAGATGAGGCAAGGACATATGTGATTTTCGTTTTGACTTGGGTTTAAGTCGGGGCTGGAAGTTAAAGGCTGTGGCAGGGCTGGGGGTTAGCTTTGGATTAGAGGGTGCTGAAATCTCACCAGCTGTCCCTCACAAGGTTTCTGCTCCAAATGTGTGAAATCTGATGAGAACAACTATTCTTGAGAGGTCTCTTCAAATCACCTGAA
Organism: Caretta caretta; assembly: GCF_965140235.1. NCBI lineage: Eukaryota > Metazoa > Chordata > Testudines > Cheloniidae > Caretta > Caretta caretta. Next base: position 20,923,927 of record NC_134223.1, read on the forward strand.
TACAGGCTCCTTCCTGTTCCAGACCCAACCCGGAAAATAACTTTCGGGGCAGCTTTAGAAGCTAGAATTCAGATTTCTAACCATATGACATTCAAAGGGGTTCCGATCTGAATATCTGGTTTTGACACATCTCATGTGGTAAGCCAGGGCATGCACAGTCACAGCTGACCGTTCGATGCCTAAGTCCTCTGCATTGCTGAAATTCCTTCTGGGCAGCTGGTAACATCATACACTGTGCTAAGACTCCTGAGACCCAGGTAAGGACAATGCCATCCTTAAATCTGGATTCCCTTGCTTTAGTCACCACAACAGCAGTTGCTTACATAAAGCTTTTATGTTTGTGAGATTAATTTAGACGGAAGGAGGAGGAGAAGCGAGGTAACACCGATCTCTTAGAGAGAAAGCTGCGTTAATTAATGACTAGAACTGCAGAGTCCCTTTAAGGAAAAATTAGTTTTGTTTTTGTAATTAGTCTTTTGCTTGCTGGTCCTTTCATATGGATTTTGCCATTTGGCTCTGCATATTTTATTGAAGTAAAACTGAGTTATTTAGAGAAATGGTCTGTTTGCTCTTTTAAGGAAAGTGCCCAAAGAGAGTTCAGAGTCTGCAAATTTCAAATCAATTCTCATCTATAACAGGGGCAACTTAGAAAAATCTGCCCCCAAATTCAAACAAAAGGTTCCCTTTTATTATAGCAATTGAACAGAAACCACAAAGGGGGGGTTCTCATTTTCAAAGAAGGCCATCTTCCTTTATAATCCTAGTTACAGGCATCATTCTGTTTCCTACCTGCAACACTACTGGAAATAAAGGGGCCATTTCAGGCTGGGATCAAACATGTCTTAAGATACCTGAAGTATTTGCCAATAACATTTTTTTGGTTTAGACAATCTACTGTTTTTTAAATAAACATGAAGAAAAAATATACATGTAGCTGATATTTTCTGAAGGAAACTTGGCTGATTCTTCCTTTCCCTTGGAGCTGGGACTCTTAGGAGAATAGGCTTATTTGGGAGACTTCCACCGCTCCCTGAAAACTGGTTCAGCGACTGGTGGGAGCAGTGGCTTTTGGCCTTTCCTCTCCCAGTCTCAGGCAGACCCAGGAAGTGCAAATGCAGGTGTAGTCCCTGTGAGAGCGGCTGGCAATGCCCTGAAATCTTGACTCTTGTTCTTTCTCCCAGGCTGAGCAGAGTTTGAACATAGCAGTGCTGCACTTTGCAGTGAGCAGCTGCTCTGTAAACGCTGGGCCACCCAAACTCCTGTTCTCCACTGCTCCACAAACAGTTTTTCCACTCAGTTGCACTCTCCATTGACAGTGGTGAGCTTTTCATGTTGCCTGAGACTTTTCCGGAAGGCAATAAATGACAGTTAATAGCAGGGAAAGTGATGTCACAAGAACAATTTTTTTCTGTTGGGCAAGACTTTGGGTTGAAGGGTAAGCACAGCAGGGACAGGGATTGGAACCAGGGTTTAAACACACAGCATGAAACTGGGGCCTGGGCTGGGAGTCCAGTGCAAAAAGTTTGGCTCTACTTTGGCACTATATTGGGGCTGCAGGGCAAGACAGTGTGGGGAGCAGCTGTACATGCATGCTATAGAAAGGGTCTCCTATGTAGGGACTGGGCAGACCAGGGAGAGCCCTCAAGCTCTATGTTTATGTGGAACACAGGCCTCAAATTTACTTGGAGTTAGTGGTCTCCAAGCACAAGTGATGTGATGGGGATGTGATCACTCTATCAGGCCATGGGTTGGCTCAGAGGCCCAGGAGTATCTCCGGAGGCTGAGGAGGACAGTGCTGCAGATCTCAGCCTTACCCTCAGTGGTCAGTGATGGATTTCATCTTCCCAGCCCACTTTTACTCCCGCTGCATTGATTCTGATGGGTCAGACATTTCCCTTCACCATTACATGACAGTGTTGCCAGCTCTCGCAATTTTACGGCAAGTCTCGTTATACTTTGTGTTTTTCTGTCAGACCAAGGGGGCAGGGCAAGGGAGTGATTTCCAAAGCCATGAGCCCTCCCCTGAGAGTGCCCTTCGCCATGCAGCGGGTGTATGGATGGATTCTGGTCATGGATGGAACTAGCAAATGCAGAGGCAAGTAGGTTTTGGTAGGAATGTGGTCAGGTGGTCAGACCAAAATGTCAGGAGCCAGGACTCTTAGCTTCCAGCTCTGCCACGGATTCACTTTATAACCATAAGCAAGTCATAACCCCTCTCCTTGCCTTAGTTTTCCTATCTGAAAAATGGGGATGTTTATATAGCACTTTGAGATCTTGGGGTTAGAGGGGGTATTGTAACAGTAGAGCATATGGGTTAGCCCATGTTAGTGCAAGACATTTATTAATTGTAGTAAAGATAATAAAACTTCACTGGACTTTTTCAAATGCAAGATAACATTTAAATTCAGTTCACTTTTGGTTTTGGATGAAGATTAATGTTACTCCTTTTATCTGAACTGGTTTTCTTCCCCCTAAAGTAACCTCTTGTCCATCTGAAAAAATGTTTTCTACATATGATGCTTCTTTGTATGACACCTTCTCAGTTATGTGGCAGATTACATCTTATCCTTTGGTCCTTTTCTATTTCTTTTTGTTCTGTGTTTCTGCAGCACCTAGCACAATGGGGTCAAGGTCCAAGACTGGGGCTCCTAGGCACTATGATAATACAAATAAATAAATAAATTTTGGTTAGACTCCAGAATGGACACTCTCATTCAGAATTAAAGGGGTCAAACTGAATTGAGGCCACTTTAATTCTGAATGAGCGACCACATGTGGTTGTAATGTGGTTTAACCATTTTACATTCACAGCTTTGGTGAATTCAGATTAATTTTCCTGTGTGTCCCCCTGTAGACAAGGCCAAAGCCTGTTTTCTGGAAATCTCCTTCTGCCCATACCAACGCCACCTCTTGGAGTGGAACTGCTTCCTGCAGCTGCAGCAGAGTTGCCAGGCTCTGTTCTGTCAGACTGAAAGAACAGAAGGACTCTTTGGAGCTGCTCTGGGAGGCAAATGCGTGACATTTGCTTGGCACCTCTACTACATCATCAAACATACAGGTTCAGATTTTGAAAATCAAGATTTGGCAAAAAAGGTTGTTTGTTTGTATCTCTTTCTCCCCGAGCCTGCGTTTGCTGGGGCGGCCAGCTATGGTTTATATTGTAGCCTACATACTCCGCTGGTATTTGCGTATATGACAGCACTCAAGCTGTGAAGCACTGTGTAGAACATCTCCCCTCCCCCAACACAACCATGCTCCGAGTGTATTGAATTAAATGAGGAAGTGCCATCAGTAAGGCAGTCTGCTGCTCCTCCTCCCCTACAAGCTGCCGGCAGTACTTTCAAAGCACAAATAAAAAATGTATCAATTTCCCATGCCCTAGAACAGAAAGTTACCTCAACCCCACATCATTTCACTTTGGGGATACACCCTCTGACTACGGGGTTAAAAAAAATCACTATTATGGCAGCTTATCTATAATTAAATAAATACATAAACTTGAGCGTGGGGCATGGAAACTGCAGACAATAAAGTGCCATAGACAGTGCACCTTCTTTCAGTGAAGTACTAAAAAAAGTATCGTTTGGCTTTTCAGCCAAAATGGCAGTTCTCAGAAAATAGGATCTTGATGTTACAGTGATGGATACAGTGACAGACAAACAGAAGTGATGGGGAAACCATCCCACCTGGCACAATGAACCCAAGTTTCCCGAGTCCATAGGCAGGGGAGTTGTTTAGTAAAACACACAGCATTTGAATCTAGCCTTTCTTCTGAAACATTCCCCAGGCCTGCTGACAGCAGTGCATCCCCCACCAACCCGAAGCCTACTGTAGAGACAAGAACACAAGACGTTGTCAGCGTTGTCTCAACCGGCTTTGAAGAGGCATACAAAACATGGTGGGTAAAACACTTGCTGTTGGTCTGTGCTTGTGGTCTCACTATTGCTTTCACTATGGAGTTTCATCACCCTCACCAGAAGCGGGGCATATTTCAGTGCCCTGGAGGTACAAGGTACTGAATATAATATATCCGCTTCGCCAGTGAAGGAGTAGACCAGAAGCGCCACTGCTTATTGATCTCTCTGGATTATCGGAGGAGCAATTTTCAACATTGGAACGTACCACATTAGACTATTGTGGTCAGTCCAGTAATCCTGCCCTGCCTTTTATCATGCTTCCGGGGGGGCCAATGAAATCATAACAGTGCCTACCAACCTATGGAATTCACTGCCACAAAAGGAGATTGCGGAAATTATTGTGGCTGCAGATTACAAAAGGATGAGGGATTTTATGACCCGGAATGTCATTCCCTGGTATGCAGCTAGGACAAGGGCAATCAAATGTCCTGTGATTGCCGAAGCGGCCAAGTCACAACTCCGACCCTATGTACAATCGTGCACAACTGGCTCGGCACCCCGCTTACCCTCCTCTGAAGCACCATGCACTGGCCACTGCAGGAGCCTGGGTGGGCCAGCGGACTACCCCAGCATTGCAAACCCTACGGCCCAGTAAAACGCCTGGCTAGCGTGTAATGTTAGATGGGGCTAGGATGACCAGATGTCCCGATTTTATAGGGACAGTCCCGATTTTGGGGGGCTTTGTCTTCTCTAGGTACCTATTACCCCCCACCCCAGTCCCAATTTTTCACCCTTGCTGTCTGGTCACCCTAGATGGGGCAGAAACACCCATTCCCAACCCTGAAGGGGAGCAGCGAGTGCCCCGGAGGACAGGGATCCATTATTACCCGTTTAGTGGAACCAGCGCAGCAGCTGAAGGGGGTCTCCCCCCTGCATCCACCCCTCTGCCCTCTCCCAATCATGCAGCCCCAGCACACTGCCCAGGCAGTCCTCCCGCCCCCCTTCAGTTCCCTCTCCCTCCTAACCAGCCCCTTCATCCCCCTGCTGCACTGGGGACAGGTGGGAAACCTCCACTCCTCCACAAGCCTCCCAGTTGCCATGGAAACACTATCACGCGCTCCAATCCCAGCCCCCCCTAGCTCCTGAAAGGCTGAAGGGAGGGTGATTGAAAGGAGCCGGTGACAGCACAGAGCTCGGGATAAACCGCCAGGCAGTGCAATCACCCTCCCCGTGCCCTGCCTTGTAACCCCACACAGCATAACCCCGCACCCCCTGCAATCCTCCCGCCCTCAGATATGCGGGGCAATGCCCCATGCATCCCTGTGTAGTGCAACCCCACTGCAACCCCCTGTGCAACCCATGCAGTGTAACCCGTCTATGCATCCCCAGATGCCCCGCAGTCCCCTACGTACCCCTAGTACTGCAACCCCCCCAGATGCCCCGCAGTCCCCTACGTACCCCCAGTACTGCAACCCCCCAGATGCCCCGCTGTCCCCTACGTACCCCCAGTACTGCAACCCCCCAGAAGCCCCGCTGTCCCCTACGTACCCCCAGTACTGCAACCCCCCAGAAGCCCCGCAGTCCCCTACGTACCCCCGGTAGTGCAACCCCCCCGATGCCCCGCTGTCCCTGTGCAGCCCCCAGAAGCCCCGCAGTCCCCTACGTACCCCCAGTACTGCAACCCCCCCGATGCCCCGCTGTCCCCTACGTACCCCTAGCAGTGCAACCCCCCAGATGCCCCGCAGTCCCCTACGTACCCCCGGTAGTGCAACCCCCCAGATGCCCCGCAGTCCCCTACATACCCCCGGTAGTGCAACCCCCCAGATGCCCCGTTGTCCCCTACGTACCCCCGGTAGTGCAACCCCCCAGATGCCCCGTTGTCCCCTACATACCCCCGGTAGTGCAACCCCCCAGATGCCCCGCAGTCCCCTACATACCCCCGGTAGTGCAACCCCCCAGATGCCCCGTTGTCCCCTACGTACCCCCGGTAGTGCAACCCCCCAGATGCCCCGTTGTCCCCTACGTACCCCCGGTAGTGCAACCCCCCAGATGCCCCGTTGTCCCCTACGTACCCCCGGTAGTGCAACCCCCCAGATGCCCCGTTGTCCCCTACATACCCCCGGTAGTGCAACCCCCCAGATGCCCCGCTGTCCCCTACGTACCCCCAGTACTGCAACCCCCCAGAAGCCCCGCAGTCCCCACGCATCCCCCTCTCCTAACCACGGCAGACCCACGCCAGCCCTCCCGCCCCCCGCGCAAGCCCCCCCGGCAGACCCCGAGGCGGAGCGGCTCAGACCCTGACGCCGCCTGCGCTGGGCCCGCCCCCGAGGCCGGGTGGGTGTCCGTGGGGGCGGGAGGGGAAGGGGGGTGGGGGTGGGTCGCGCCGCTAACGGGGTTCAGCATCCTCCGGCGGGCGGGGGGGGGGGGCGAGTGACGTCAGCCGGGGCTGGCCCACGCGGGCTTGGGACCCGCTGCCCGGGAGGCGGGCGGTGCAGAGCGGCCGGGGCAGCGCGCGGGGCCGCAGCGAGGCGTCGCCGGCTGCCGGGCCGAGCCCCTCCCCGCCTTCCCCGGCGAGCCCCGCCCGGCGAGCCCGCCTCCCATGGGCTAGGCAGCGCGCGAGCCTGTCGGCCGGCGGGCAGCGGCGGAGACGCGGCTCGGCTGCGCATGGGGCTGGCTGGCGCCTGGCGGGGGACGCGCGGGGCTCCAGCACCTCGGAGAGCGACCTGAGCCCGCGGGCAGGAGAGCGCTGCCCCCGCCTCTCCCGGCTGGCCGGCTCCCTGGGCTCCGGCCCGGGCTCTGCTGCCCGCGGGCGGCCCGCCCCCCGGGGCGGGGGCCGGCGGGGGCGCTGCGATTCCGCCCGCCCCGCGTCGATGCGGGCACGTCGGGGTTCCCGGCCCCCGCCACGCGTCCTGCCGGCTGAGCGGGGCGCGGGCTGAGGTGGAGGGCGCCCCTCTGTCGCCCGCCTCGGCAGCAGGGGAGAGCGGGCGCGGGAAGGAGCCCCCCCCGGACGCCAGCCTGATTTTTGAGCCCGTTGTGTAACCGCGGGGCGGCACAGATGGCTGGGGAGAGGAAGATCTGATCCTAAGATATTTGAAACGTGACAATGTGGATAAAACAGCTTTTAGCAAGCAGGTAAGAGGCGCGAGGGCACCCCCCCCCCCCCCAGGTTTGGTTTTGGATCGTCACGAGTTTGTGTAGCTGGGTTCCTGGGATCACGTTTTGTTTAGACATTCCCCCCCCCCCCCCGTAGTTGGCATGGATTGTACAAGATGAAATGACCTTTTGCTTCCTCCGCTGTAGTTTTCGCCAGGCTAACGTCTGTTGGGCAGTTTCTCTTGCAGAGTTCTGGTGAATCAATACCTTGAGGAGAAACCGGTTTAGTTAAAGATTAGACCTGGCACTGCCAACCATGGTCAGTAAGTTACTTTTCAGCCCAAGTGTTGATCTGATTTGCCCAATCCTTGGGACTTTGGTAGGACCAGATTCCTATATTGGGCGGTTGGGTATGAACATGCAATGCTATGTGGAATCACTGTTTCACTCTGTGCATCCATGTAATTATATAGTTCTACATAGGCGCAGTCCACGCACCAAGAAAATACCTTCTCCAAGCACATTGAGGATGTCTTTACAAAAGTATGCATATACATAGATATATAAAAACATTGCATAGAGGTTTTATCAACATGCTGATGGCTGCAGTGATGCTGACTGAAAAACTGCACTTGGTTAATGCGTGTGTCTATGTAACTATCTGTTTGTAAATAGCCGTGTATATATATATATATATACACACCTGCATATACTGCATAGGTTGTACACAGGTGTATGCAAGAGTCTCTATGTACACATGGAAGCATATACACAGAGATCTTTGTTTGATATATGTATTTGGATGTTTAACTGGAAGGAAACAGTGGATGAATAGAGCTGTATAATAAAATAACTCTAGCATGTAAGTATCTCCCTGTTCATCATCTTTTAAGAATGGAAGAAAAAAACAATTCTTTCTCTTGCCTCTAAAGTGATAGGTTGAAATAAATCATTGGGATTCAGATATTAATCTGATAAAAGGATTTATGCAGCTAGGTATGCAGTATTTACACACACATATATAAATTACAAGTGCTGAGGAACGTCAGACATGCTAAGGATAAGTGGTACCAGCTGTATCGAAGGCTTAACTTCTGTGTGCAAGTATCTGTGTTCCTTGGAGATTGAACGTTTTGATACTCTCTGTAGAGTGATGGGGAGAAATTGTGAAAGCAAATGTGTTTTTCTTATGTCTCTCCACTGGGATGCACTAGACTCTTACTTTGTACTGAGAAAGAAAGGAAAAGGAACCAGATTTTATGAGCAAACTCCCACCTCCGCTAAAATCTTTCCAAACATAGTGAATGATGATCGAGATTCATTGCAAAGCTATGTGACTCAATCATCTGTTTTGGGGGTCGTGTGTGTGTGCGTGCGTGCGTGCATTAACCATTATTCTCAGACTGATATATGTATAAGTCTGAGAGTATGGTTAATAGTACACTCTTTAAAATGCAGAAGTAAAATACCAATCTTGTAAAATACTCCAGGAAGTTTCTATGTAAGAGTAGACATCAGTTGGTTTATTGCATCAAGATAGTATCAACCCGATGTAGGATTATGTAGGAGTTTTCCTGTCACTATGGAAGGACCTATGGTGCAGTGTTGCAGTGAACATTCCAATGAGCATATTTGTTAACATTTAGCAAATCTGTTTCACTGAACTGTACTTAATAAAGGCCTTTTCACACAGATTGTGCTTTCACAAAGGGGGGGGGGGGGTGGGAGCAGCTATGATGGGCCTTTTAAAGAGTTTTAAAGCTGAGATTGGGTATTGAGTTGAGTGTGACTCGAGACGGCTTGTCTACTTTCAGAGAAGTACTCAAACAGACCCTAGCTGGTCTTTGTTCCAGACAAAATGGAAATGCTCATTCAATGTCCTATCAAATTTAGTGTCTAATTTTCTCAGTGCTTTGCCTTCTGCCTCCTGCCTTCTGCCTCTGCTTTGCCTTCTGCCTCCCGAAGCAGTAATCAGAAAACTCGCAATTCTTCCAGGTGTTTCTTCAGTATAGTGAAGGGTATCATGCGATTACTTCTGGTAGGAAAGTAGGTAGACAGACAGACAGACAGACAGACAGATGTGTGCGAGTTGTAGATTAATCAAGAAGTACAACTGAAGGGGAACAGAATCTAAGTGTTATGTAACACATTTATTACTGCTGTGAAGTCATCTGGCTGAAGTCTTGTTCTTACGATGATGCTGCATATAGGAATCAAAAGCATGATTCTTGCTGCTTGAATAATTAAAAGAATCATTATTTTTCTTTATTTTCATTGTGTTTTAGTGGGGTTAAATTTAAAGTGGCAACATAGAAAAAATGACCAGTGAAGAATAATACGTTGCTCTATGATTCACAGCAAGACACACCTAAGTGAAATTAAAGAGGATTGTACTATGATTTTGGTCGAATGGGTAAGGTAGAGTTTAAGTCACAAAAATAAGCTGTGTCTGGTGTTTGGAAGAATGTTATTAATGTGTATGTTTTTATTTTCCTGGTGGGACAGTCATATAGCCTCTTCCAGTCTCTTGCTGTAGGGAGCTGCGGGCCCAAGTGTCTGCTGGACAGACTTCTCTGCTCATTCCAGCTTGCTGCCCTTTGCATGATGGTTTGCTTTGCTGTATAGCACCAGTACAAACTACTTATAAAATTGTGCTACGCAGCTGTCACTCTGCAACTGAAAACCCGGGGGGGGGGGGGGGGGAGGAGGAGAGTGAGGCTGCTGAAATGGACAGGTTGAGATGAAAGTAGCGAACAATCCTAACCTAGCAGGGGCATTGACAACATGAGACAAGAGGTCTTTTCCATCACTAAGTCGCCATGTGTCTGCAGCACAGACCTGGTCTCATTAGGGACGGGGGCTTTTTTTTTTTTGTTGTTGGTGGTGAGCCTTGAGCCTGGAGAGGCCAATAGAGTAGGCAGTGTGGACTGAATTTTGAGAGAGCTGTGTTTAGGATAGCAGAGACCTTAAGCACCTGATCCAAAGCCCTTTGATGCTAATGGGGACTTTCCCACTGACTTCCCTGGGTTTGGGACCAGGCCCTAAGAGAGAACTGTCCACTGACTTTTAATCAAGCTCTCGCTTAAGCTCTGGAGTATGGAGAGGTTTTATTGTTTATTTTTATATACTTTATATTATTTTTCCTGAGCTTCTTACTGTGAGATTAGTATATACACAGCCACCCACCATATCTGGGGTGGTGACAGCCACGTGATGAATTCAAGAGCCAGGTGCCCAATAAATGGATCATGCACCTTGGACTTGTGGGAAGAGGGCAGTGGATGCAGTCAATCTCCCTGCACCTATTGTAACATCCCAGCCCTTAAAGCATCTTCAGACTGTCACAATCAATCAGTGAGGGAGATGCTGTTTAGTAGCAAGGATGAGGTCTTTAATGTGTCTGTGGTATGAAAATTGTGTCCCTAATGACCCTATGGAATTACTGCTAGCTCAAGTATGAAAGATATTTTTCATTGCTTCCCCCAACTTGAATTGACTGGAAGGTGAAGGCAACAGTGAGGTAGACAGGGTTGTGGTGTCAGGCTGGAACTTGCAGAAGACAATACTCATGGAAACATCGCAGACTCTGCTCTTTAGTGCTTCAGCTTTAAACTATCAACATGAAAGCCATGGCTATCACTTCCCTCTCCTGATCACTTTAGGGATTCCTTTGTTATTCCTCTGGAGTCCAACACACATTTCCATCGCCTCGGAACTGTAGTCCCTGCTTGGCCTTATCAGCTCGCTCTCTCTGCCTCTGTTTCATTTTTAAGAAGAGATAACAAGTAACTTTCCTCCTAACCTTTTCTGCTGCTGTAGCCTCTCTCGCCAGCTTCCGCTTCAACTCTGATTACATTCTGGCTTTATTTCTGACCTTTCTCCTGTAATTTTTCTCATTTTCCTTTAAGAGCCACTAGGGAAGCAACATAAAAAAAAAGCAAAAGACCCTTCCAGCTCCCAGTTCACCCCAGCACCTTCTCCCCCTCTAGGCCCTCATGGCTGAGAGGGATGTTTCTCTGGTCCCCCAATGAAACTGATATCTCCTGCTCCAAGGGCAAAGCTGCAGGGTCTGCAGCAGCAGTTGTCAGCTTGGAGACCAGTTGTGCTCCTAAAGCAAGTAGGAACAAGACTAACTCCTAGACTCTTAACTCCAGTTTATCTTCAGTTCTAGCTTCTTCATTTCTTTAAATGGGAACTTTCCACTTCCAAAATTCTTCTGGGCAGAAAGAGAGAGAGTGATCCTCAAGAGACCCAATCTCTTTCAACAATTTTCTAATTACCCCCCAGCCACTGAGAGCTTCCATTAATAGTTGTTATCCTGACCAGCACTGCAACTACCCTGATCCATCCCACCCCACCCCACTCAGAGACAGGAGTTATTAGTGCCATGTCCAGAAATGTGATTGTCCTGCGGTAAATTGGACTGCAGCTATGTATGTATAAACCCAACAAAATTGGGAGTTTCACATATTAGCTCTTCTTTCTTTTAGCTGTAGCTGTGAACATTCCTTCTTTAGGTGGAAATTGGATATTTTAAACAATATTGCATAGTCTTTACAGCATTTTCAGATCAAAACCTATTGGTAGTATAAATAAACATGTTGCTTGCAGTTTCCCTTTGGTTATGTAAAACAAGTCACTAAAAGCATATAACCTGGCATATTTGCATTGAGATAACTTTAATGGCCTTATAGTTAGTGCTGAAACAAAAAGTTAACGTGCATCTCTCTCATCAAGTTCACACAGATTCAGCCAGCCATCAAAGATGTGAACCTTGCATTCTCAGTGCTAGTGTGAATACCAAATAGTGGGAGTTAATGGTTTCCACTAAAGAGGTTTTCACGTCTAGTAAATCCGTGCCGTGTCTAAGTCCCAGCAAGCTGTTGCTGGATGGATTGATTGCCACAGAAATTCATCTAGTGTCAGCGACTATGATAGTTATCAGCGACAATAATACTTGAATAAACTGCACTTTTATGCAGCAGTTCATCCCTTGTAACAGGCAGCAATTTCACAGATGAGAAAAAGGGAGATGTGCTGATATGAACACCCCTCTTCCCAGTGGTATGAATAATTGTTGTAATAATATTGGAATCATCACAGTATTGCCTTTTATTGTGTGTATTCAACAGAGTGAGAGCTGGAAGCTGGCTGAGTCACTGAGCAAGCACCTCAGCCTGCAGATGCTTTGGAGGCTTTTATTCTGGAGCGCCTGGTCCCTGGGCTGAGCGCACCAAGGAGCTTCGTAGAGATTGTACCTCATGTTCTCCAGGGTGGGGTCCAGCTTGCATATCTCTCCTATGCTCGAACCATGGAGCAGCAATAATTTCTGCATGAGACATGCCTGAGCGCTGTCCTAAAATGCCTCTGCTGGCCCTAGAAAGGCTACTTGCCAGTCCAGCGTTCGTTTACACAGTGACCCACTGATTCCTAGATTTTCCCAAGCCGTCTTTTGGAAGAGTGCACCGTAGCTCATCCGTATCCATAAAAAGGATACCTTGGATTGTTGTATGGATAAATGCAATGTTAGAATGATCAACTGGCTGCCCATCTGCTCTGGGGTTTTGAACAGTACTGCTTCAGTTTGCCTTATATAACAGTCATATGTTTAAAATAAGTCATTGCTAAATTTTCTTCAAAGGGTAATGTGCAAGCGGCGTCTAAACTGCTGTGAAGATTAGCTCTGAAAGCCGAATGTATGCCTGATCTCAATTTTTCTGTTTGAAGTCTGGCCCAAGAGGCCTCATTGTTACCCAGTGCCGTTCATGTGTGTATACAAGCAGTGGAGAGACATGAGCCGAGCTGCCTCACTCAGCAACTTTATAGGGTATATGTGGCTGCTCTCGGCATGTCTGAGATTAATTATGAAAATATGCTTACACCTTTAAATATAGCTAAGGGGAGACTGACTAGGAGGAAAGATTAAGGGAATTAAATATGCAAAGCCTGGAAGAATGGAAGACACAGTTCTAGTGTGCAGATACCATACAGAATGGAGGAAAGCATTACTGTAATTAGTTAGGAGTGATGATAAATACAGTAACTCAAGACCAGTCCTGTTTGGATACTGTAGAAAGAATCCCTTCTACCTCCTCCTCCTTCACAGAACAAACCGTATTGCCTAGGACAAACCCAGGGAATGGATCCACAATCCAAGATAGTTGGTGGAATTCAGACCCCTCAATATCCCCAAGTCCCAGCTTGACAAGCACCTCTTGGATGCTACCACTCTAAGGGACACTCAGAGAAGCCTAGTGAAAATGAGGAGGGAATGGAGGGGGAAGGCTTTTTCTTGTTTTTCCTTTGGACTTGCCAAAGCTGGGACCTGGCCTAAACATCCAATACTGCACACTAAATAGTCCCAGAGATTAACATCTCCCATTTTATGGGTGGTGACAGTGAGGCACAGAGAGATCATGGCCAAGATTTCCAAAAGTGACTAGTGGTTTTGGGTGCCCAATGAGGCCTGATTTGTCTGAAAGTGCTGAGCACCTGACTACTGCACTAAAGTCACTTGGAAATAGAACAAGTGTTTAACAGTTATAAATATCTATAAGACAAACCTCTGAACCCAACTGTTCCTTTGAAGAAAGAGTCAGAACAGCAATGCATATTTCTTTGTGACTCATTTTATTTTGACCTCTGCTATAGAGCTTGGTGGTTACAACCAACATAATTTCTTATGATAGGGATGCACTTAATTTAATTTCGCTCTGAAAGATGTTGATGGAATTTGGACTGCTGAGAGGTTTAAACTCAATCTCTGTTGCCTGAACTTAACTGTGGGAGATTTACCCGCCTTCATCCTTCAACATTAATTTTAGTTTTAGGAAGATTCTTTCTGAATTGAATATTTGGCCTGGCATTGAATCTCTGCTACTTTCCAGCTTTTATCAATTTCTTCTCTGGTCTCAGCATCTGTATGAGTCAATTCTGCATTAAAACCTGCCTCCAACCATTGTCTTGGAATGGCTTTAAGCTGGTTAGTACATATCTGTTAAGAGATACGTGCTCAGACACTATGGTGATGGGTGGCACTGTAAAACCCTAAGATAGATAGATAGATCATTAACTAGAAAATAAGAGAAATTCTTCTTCCTGCATCATGTATTCGATAATCCTGGGAAGTATTTTAATTAAATAATACAGGGAAAGAGCTTTGTGGTTTTAGTATTCCAGGTCCTCTAGGAATGAACTGTTTTCAAGCAGACCCTTTGCAGTTCAGCTCTGACCCAACAACATAAACATCTCAGTTTCTCTAAGGTGCACAACAGTATTAGGAAGCAGATCCTTTTTGATGAGGTTTACTAGGTAAACGAGTGAAAATGAGTGGTATGGAAGAAAACACAATTTATATTAGCAGAGCTAGCTGCAGTTACACAAGCGAGCATACAAACATTTCTGAAACACACACAATGTAAGACCAAGGTGCATGGTACCCTTTAAAGAAAGGTCTCTTTTGGGTTTCTTTCTCCTGAAGGTGATTACTCTTTGGAATTCCTTGGCTCAGAGATTCTCTGGCCTAACAGGTTCCACATTACTGGGAATGAAGAAAACATGGAAGACAGGTATCAGTGGGTATATCAGGGTATAAAATAGGATTGAATATTGAGCAGTGAAGAATCATGTTGTTTAATTTAATCTCATCTGTCTCTCAAAGTGTTTCTAAGGTGCCCAGTCACCATAGTATTTGGGCACAGGGGCTCACAGGGTTGAACTTGCTAACTACAAAGTAGGAATTTTTTTCCCCCCTCAGCTCATATTGATGAGGAGCTTGAGGTCTTCATCAGCTTCCCGTGGAGCACCGAACAAGGAGTAAAGATGGAGGGGGCCAAGGAGCATAAAGTCTTGAGGCCTGCTAGCAAAACTTTGGGGCCTTCCATACAGACTCCTTCCATGGACTCTTGGCACCTCATGCTTCAGGATTTACACCAGTCTATGGCTATTAGGGATTAGTATGAGACCTCCAAGGGGGAGATTATCCCACATCTGCCTACTGCAGTGTTTCTTGCCCCTTATTCTGAAGCATACGGTACTGGCCAGTGTCAGAGACAGGACTAGATGGACCTATATCTTCCCCTCAACTCCTTAGTTTTACTCCTAAATTAAACCTCCCCGTTCCACCCCCAGCAGCAATCAGCTGGGTCCAGCACCAACATCGGCTACCCTGCCTCAATGTTCTGGCTGTTCCCCCTTCTAACTCCAGGGAACCTGGTCTCCAGAAATCACCCTGGGAACATCCCTTAATACTCCAAATAAAAGACATCCTGCAATTTCAGGAGAGCCTCAGTTCTTCCTTTCTTCTTTTTCAAAGATTATTTAAAGAGAAACGTTGATACCTGGAAAGAGCATGATCTGTTGTTGCAGTGTGTCATACACATTAACGTTCAGCTGAGCAGTGGCACCTGAAGGTCTGGAAAGTCACCTGAACCAAGCAGTATGGAAAAAATCTTTTCTTCAAGGTTTTGAAGACTAATATTTCATCTGGAAGGCCCCTTTCCAAGGAGATCATTTCAGAGCTAACAGGATGGATCAGTAGATAGTGGTTGATTTGCCTAGGATTTCCCTGTGGATTTTAATGATCTCAGGTGCTGGCTCAGGCTAGGTACTTGGTGAAGTGGAAATGCTAGTTAAAAGTTTCAGTGTGAATAACAATAAGGAGCAGACAGCATATGGCAAAAGGGAGTTTAAGTTCCTTGCCCAGCCAACCCTTTCAGCCTCCTGATGTCCAAAGGTGGGATAAAGACATCACTGGAGAACCCCAAATGCAGGGGAATTAGGATGAGTTGGAGATTAATTTCCTTAACATTTCCTTCTATCAGTGCTCAGGGATGCAGCATTTCTGATGCCAAGCAACAATAAGAGTGAGAGCAACCAGGCTTGCTGGAGAGGGATGCACAATTGTGCCTGAAATAAGCATGTTCCCAGGCAGTGGGGACATTTAAAAGAAATAGAGCCAGCTAGCATACAGATAATGGCCTCTGCCAGAGTGATACCTCAAATCTTATCATTGCCTGCAACTGCTCAAGTGGTGAGAAGGGGAAGAGTCAGCCTGTGAGATCAGGATTCAGTTGCATTAAGACAACACTGTTTCTCAGCACAGGGTCACCCTCCCATCCCAGCATATAGCCACAGAGAAATGCTTCTGAGCTTGCTTCTCTTATAACCTCTGCAGATAGCATATTCCACTTCAGCTGAGTCCAGCTCCGCCCTCCCCACCCAGGCTGGGCTCTCTGACAATCAATGAAGAGAGCAAATACCTGGGTGAGATCTGCTGTTCAGGGAGTTAACCCTTGTCAGGCCAGCTGCTGGAGGGGTCTATACACCAGGTACTAAATCCTTCTCTCAGCTACAGGGGCTTAAACTGGAGCTACTCCATTGATTCTTCTGGATTTACTCTGATGTATCAGAGCAGAATCTGGCCCCTGATACTCCCTCTCCTTCCATGGCAGTTCCATTATTTTTTCATTTTAAGTTGTTTTGTGAATTCTAGAGCTGGTGGAAGGTGTGGAGTCACCAGGGCACGGGCAAGACTATGCACCCTGCCGTGCTGTGCCTCTGACGGTGCCTGGAGAGACCCTTGTCGCGGTCAGACTGAAGCGCGGTTTGTACAGCCTTTCTGCCCTTGGCCCTCGGCTCACGCTGCCAGCTGGGTTCCCAGCTTTGATTCTGGTTTTGGTGCTGTTGGGGAGGGGATATCTTTTATAATTTATATAATTATAATAATTGTATAATTATTATATAATCCCGGGGGGAGGGGATATCTTTTATTGGACCAACTTCTGTTGGGGAGAGAGACCCGCTTTCAAGCTGCACAGAAAGCTTGTCCCTCTCACCCCGCCTGTCCCACCTTGTCTCGCTAATATCCTGGGCCTGACACGGCTGCGGCTGCACTGCATGGGACCCAGCAGACATTTTGTGTGGACCCCTGAACATCTTTTGACCTCAGGTATTTAGCTGGCTCCCATCGCTGCAGTGTTCGAGTGCCTTGCAGCCTAATGTATTTATTCTCACAACACCACTGTGAAGCAGGGTAGTACTATGATCCCCATTTTACAGATGGGGAACTGAGCACAGAAAGACCAAGGCCCTAATCCTCCAAGGTATTTAGGCTCCTAACTTCCATTCAAATCAGTGGAGGTTAGACACCTAAATATCTTTGAGGATCTGGGCCTAAATGACTTGCTCAAGGCCCACAAGAAATTAGAACAGCAGGAAATTGTACTCTGGTCTCTGAAGTCCCAGATTATGCCCCTAATGCCTGGATCATCTTTCCTCTCTCATAATTGACAATAGCTGCTGGCTTGTACTGAATTGAAGTTAGAGGATAAAAGCTACCGTGTTCGTTTGCTGATCTCCCTAAGCAATGCAGCACCCACCCCCTCTTTGCTAGTTATCATGAAGACATTAAACTTAAGTAAAAAAACCCCACCCCGAC
Organism: Caretta caretta; assembly: GCF_965140235.1. Classification (NCBI taxonomy): domain Eukaryota; kingdom Metazoa; phylum Chordata; order Testudines; family Cheloniidae; genus Caretta; species Caretta caretta. The sequence goes on from NC_134223.1 coordinate 20,941,315, forward strand.
TCTCTCTGGGAATAAAGCATTTGACACTGTTCGTAGAAATGTTCATTTTCAATTTTAATCTGAAAAATGCCATCTCTGAAGAATTGTGATTTATAAATAAAGGGAGGAATTATATTTCAAGTCAAATAACGTGTGATTTTTTTAAAAAAAACCCATGCTCTGAAGGTCTTTCTCACAAGCTGTAATTTAATGGAAATGTTATTGCATTGGCAAGTGCATTGTATTCTTTCTTATAATAGCTACTGGTACGTAATAAATTTTGATGAGTAATACCACCAACAATTATAAATACAGTGCTCTTTTCACATGATACAGCATGTGACTTTGTGCTTGCTGCTTTAGGATATAAATGCCATTTGTTCGGAGCCCTTGCCTGCGAGTATCACAAAATGTTTCTGTGTTTCTGTAATGAAGAATGAGGATCTGTACATATCCAGCAAGAGAAGTGTGGTGCACAGGCAGACAAGGGGTATGGACTGAATTTACTTCTGGGCATGTTGTTAACTGCCCACAATACAAAATGCTGTCAGTGTAATGTATGTGTCAAAGCTGGGAAGCAGGGCCAAACACTGGAATTTTTCTCAGCCTTTAATCTAGTGAAATCCCAATCGAACTCCAAGGGAGTTTTGCCTGAGTAATGGCTCTGTAAAAGCTGATTTAAAAAGCTCACAATCTGGTCCTGTCTGTCAGTAGTAAAGAGTCTCTTGCCAAAGGAATAAGGTTTGTGCTGGCATGGTGTGTGTGAGCCTGTGTTTGTGAGCTGAAGGAGCGAGTGAACGTATGTGAGTGTGCCCCAGTGAGCCAGAAATGAGCGCACAAGGGAGCTTGTGCAGATGTAGCTGTGTGTGTGACAGAGGAAGTGCACGGACTGAGCGAGAGAGGAGGGAAGGGGGGTTGTGCAGGTGTGTGTGTGTGAGAGAGTGGAAGGCTGAGTATGTTTGAGAAACTACGTATGAGGGGAACTGAGGGTTTGATCCTACACATTGAAGTCAGTGGCGCAGCTCCCAGACTGGGCAGATTTAGGCCATGAATAAGAAGTGGAATGTATAAAGCTTTAAAGGGATAAAATCCAAGACATGTGTCCCAGAATTTAAATGCAGCCACTTCCTCGTCTTTTTATGGTACTCAAATAAAAACACGGTTTTATGGAATTTAACCACAACCTCTTGGCAATCATTCACTCCCATCTATAGGGCACTTTGTCATAGCAATGTGTTGCTTAAAACCTACTGCTGCTGTAGAAATGTATGTTTTGCTAAACTCTCAAGCATTGGTTTATAGCTCTATAAATAAGGGATGTGAATGGCAGGTTAGCTGAGTAACTATATTAGAAACTGTGATGCTCAAGAGTTACAAAGACTGGTTGATCACCATTCAGGAAGCGTCTGGGTAGGTTAAGAGCAACTAGTCAGACCTGTATGTTTTGCTATTTTAATGTCTATTATTTAGGATAAGTGGCAGAGCTTGGACTAGACCTCATAACTCCTTGCTTTGTACTTAGTCCCCTAGACTTGACCCTGCATGCTATAGAAGGCTTGGTGCACCATGTGTTCTGGTGTGAGCAATGTCACCTTTTCCAGGTGTAATGTTTGCCCCCATATAATTAATTCCCTAAAATGACACAAGACCTTGTATTATGATGTCACCGCCCCCTCTTCCTCAAACAAGGCTTTAAATGATGGAGTGTTAATTAATGCTAAATTGACATGGATTAGAACATCCACTTCAGTACCCAATGAAACTGCAGTGATTAATGCCATGGAAGCAAACAGGAAATGAATGAATAATTATTTCCTGCTTCTTCAGCAGTGTGATCAGACATCTGCCTTGCCCCTTTGGAATCACTTTCACTTGACCAGTTGAGGTGCCACATTGTGAATGTCTGAAGAGCACGTGTGTGTCACGTACCCTGTGCTAAATCTCCTGTGTTTTTAATAAACTTTTTCTCTGCTTGGAACTTCACATGTTGGAATTTTTGATTTGAAGAACGCTGCATCTCCAAAAGGAATAAGCTCATTTTGTTACAAGCAGTTGACATTTAATAGGTTTTCTCATGAATGAATGGGGAGATGCTTTATATGCCTTATTGTTCCTTGCTTTATAAGAGGCTCTATACTTCTCTTTAGCAGTGAAGTTCTATGAAGTGAAAAATTCAAAACTTATTCTGGGTTCCAGTCAAAGTGACACACTCTCTGCCAAAATTAATTTTGATAGTTTTGTTGCAACAGAACGAAAACATTTGTTATGGGCTTTACCTTGAGACTAGGCAGCACAAGCTGCTTTTAAGAGGAAAGGATTAAATTCGTTATACTCTCTTTTCATCCTTCTCTGAACTGAAAAGGTCCAGGCCCCTAAGCTTTGCAAACCTGCTGTCATGTGGACATGGCACTGATCTCTCAGATCACACATGCCCTGGTGCTCCCAGCTGGACCTTCATTTTTTGCAAGTGCAAACAATTGTGGGGACAAGGTTGCTCCCATGTGTATTGTTGGGTCTTTTGCAAAGATAAGTTCTGTTCCCATCAAGAGCTGAGTTTCCTCTGCTCTCTGTGAAAGCATCTCATAGTGATGGTGAAGTACAGAAGATCAGACCAAGGGTTCTTCAGTAGGACTTGTATTTTAGAGGGGCCTGGGATTAACTCAATACTAGTTTCACATTGGCCTGCGAGGATCCAGGGAGTCCCCTATTCCTTTTTTTCCCAGGGAATGTAAGAGATGACGGCCATAATGCAAGATGAGGCTATAGCTTTTCAGGTATCAGAAATTGTAGTATGATTTGCAATTTAGAGATGGAAGGGACCTGTTAGATTATTTAGTCCCTTCTCCCATAATGATAGCACAGGATGTGTCCATGTAGGCAAAATTGGGTTGAGATGATTCAACCACACATTTTCACTGGATCTATTTGTTCAGGAGGAGTCTCTCTTTGTTACTAAACTCATGGGGATAGCTCCTTCTGGCCAAGTATGGCCAAGGGCACATTGCCCTGTAAAACCTGCACCAAACATGTACGGTCAGAATAAAAGTGCATGTATGGGGAGGATATTTTAGGCTCCTGCTCGAAGTTCACAGTGAATTCTGTCACCAGAGCCCACCCAAGGGGCCTAATTCTCCTCTCACATCAGTGTAAATTAGAAGTAACTGTTGAAGTCAATGGAGTTAAAGTGGTGGAAGATGGGTGCATTTGGAGTATTCTTGGGGGAAGAACAGTCAATTACAACACAGCTTGTGTTGCATGGACAAGCCAATGGAGTGAGGGGTGAGCCATGAAGAACAGCGCCTTCACTGCTGCCTTCACTTTCTGAAATCAAGAGCCAGATGGCTATTAAAGTCACAGTGACACCAGCGTGAGTGCCTAGAACTATTGTGTCCCCATGGTGCAGTGTGTCCCCGTGGTGCAGTGTGTGAAATGTGTCCCCGTGGGGTGTGTGTGTGTGGGGGGGAGTAGAAGTAAAGGAGTGTCAGGCACAAAAACGTGAAGCAATGGAAGGCCAAGAATGGTAGCCTGCCAGCCTACCCCTTCCTACAGGAATGCCTACAAGAAGCTGAGGTCAGGCTGAATCTGTGTCTTGAGGAGATTAAGCAATAATGAGATTGAATGAACTGTAAAGCTTGAAATAAAGCAACGAGGAAGAAGAAACCCCTCATCCTCATCTCAGTCTGCTAGGTTGAGACCCTGGACTCCCCTTTGCAGAGAATTATTTGAAATGTTTTATATTTCTTGCAAAAGTCTTTTCTTTTTAACAAATTGCAGCTCAATCTAATATCTGACTAGCAATTCGACTTGACAGCCTCTGGGCCCACAAACGTGCTCCTTGCAAAAAATAATGCCCCCGCTGAGTCACATTCACCTTTATCCTGCAGAAGGTCACCCCTGCTGTGACTGTCACCATTATTGCCTCAGTCAAAAGTCTGCATGCTGCCAGCATGAGGCTGTGATCTTCTTATCTGTGTGCAATAAGATGGCCGTGGCAAAGGGAATTCCTATTCTCCACAGAAAGGAAAAGAAGAAGAAGAAAACGTGCTTTACACTAAAGGAATGTTGTGGACCTCTGTGTGAAGGGGTCAGAGCCATTCCCCCAGGATTGCTCTTAGTGTCTTAAGTTTTTTGTTTTTCTCCATCTTTTTAGCTCATTTCATTTTCTATTACTTAGAACCGAGCTATAAACCTCCTCCAGAAGCAAGCCACAGTCAGCAGTTTCAGCAGCTTTCAAAGATGTTTTTTTTTTATTGAAACTTGTGCTTTTAGGGATGAGATTGACACTAGAGCAGAAAGTAGGACAGACAAGGACCTCCCTGGCACAGCAGAATGGGCTGACATGAGAGTTTCCAGGGTTCTCAACATTGGTTGTTATAGCTGTGTAATTTTATTTTGAAAGCCTGGATGCTGGCAAAGTGGTTAAGCCCCATGCTTACCCATAGCACTGTATAAATAATAAACAGGTCAGCTATTGCACTGTGTAGGGTATCCCTGTTCCTGCTGCCTCTTGTTCTACCTGGAGTAAATGAACCGTGTTTCTTGTGCTAGATACAAACTCAGTACAGAAGAGACTGTCTTTGTCCCATACAGCACCCAGCACAATGGGGCCCTGATCTATTACTAGGTACTACCACAATACAGATAATAGTAATGATTAAATTCTACCCTTGGTTTTGTAGCCATATGTTTGTATCCATAGCCTTGTTGCACCAGGGCAGACATGCTCGAAGCCAGTGGAGTGGTTACATCAGAATCTCTCACTCTTCTCCAGCATCTAAACTGAACCTTGCTTGTTCCAGCTCAAGAAGCCTGTCTAATTTCTCTGGTACATGATTGATTTATCCTTTTAATGAGAGAAGTGCCCAGGAAATGAGGCAGGGCTCTTTAATAAGAAAAAAATGACTTGCGTGAAGATGCAGCACCTGGAGTTGAGAGGCCATGGATTTTTGAAGGCATGAGACCTGCTCTGGAAGGTTTGCTGAAGTCTTCAATTACATTATTTTCACGCACAGTTTCTGTTTGGTTTCATCTAAAAGGGAAACTTCTTTGACTTCCTGTAGACAAAGGTGTAGGGGCTGAGTTTTCTCTCGCTTGAACTGGTTTTAAACCCATGTTACTCCATTCAATTCAGTGGAATTACTCCTGATTTACACTGGTGAAGGTAAGAGGAAAACCAAGGCCCCATGTATTTTAAGGCCCAACCCTGCAAACACAACTGAGTGTAGTGCTTACTTCTGAGAGTAACTGAGCACATCTGAAGTACTCACCATGGTAAGCACTACTCTCAGTGCTAAGTATTTGCTAGATTGAATAGTGTCTCACTCAGACCTGGACATCACCAGCTGTGGCAGCTACAATGACATATAATGTAGTAACAATTCAACTGGACTCTTTTTTTTTTTGCTGAAGTAGGTTTTCACGAGTGGCTAAATTACCAGGTATTGCAGCAAGTGTGCAGTGAGATGGAAGATTCATTAAGAAGAACAAGGCAAACTTCCCCTCACCCCTTCTCCCTCCCCTTGACTGTTGCCTTCTGAGCAGAGAGGACACCGAGGCAGTGTGGAGACTTGTGTTCTCACTGATCACATAGGCATTGAACAGAATCATCCGACATGTAATAAGCAGCTGCAGGGAAGCAATGATCAAAGAAGCTAACGTTTGCAACAGAGCTTGTGCCACTGACATTACCGAATAACAACTGCACTGCAGGTTGCTGGGCTGGCTGGCTAGCTGTCTGTGGTGCGTCTCCTTTCTTTTTGCACCAGATATCATGTCTTCATTTCTTCTAGTCTCTTACGCTGATATTTTAAATTTTCTTGCTTTTCTTGTTCCTTTTGTGTTCTGTAAACGTCTGTAGATGTTCCTTTCTCTCTTGCTTCCTCAATTGTCATTGGGTCTTATTTTGCCACCACCCTTTTGTCCATCATTCATTTCCTTGTGGTGGTGATCAGAATTTTTCATGCACTGTGCACTAGCTTGCAAAAGTACCTGCTACTTTAAAATCAGAGGGTCAGAGCCTGAGCTCAGTTACAGCAGTGTAAATCTGGAGTATCTCCACTGACTTCAATGGATTTGCACCCTGTCCCAGATCAGAATCAGGACCAGTTATTGTCAGTGTCCATCTAAGCCTCAGTAACGCATGTGTGTACATGATTGTGTAAGGCCATTGTGAAAAAGCGACTACACAATGGACTTAGGGTATGTCTACACAGCAAGAGCTGTGTACGGGTTAGCCTACTGGAGCTAGCTTGAATACAGATAGTGCGGATAATAATAGCAGCAAAGACATATGTGCCCAGTGTCTGTGCCAGGCTTGTACTGCCCGGGCTGTGCTGTCTTCACCACTGTTGTTACCCGCATTAGCTGGATTCAAGCTAGCTCAGGCAGGCTAACCCATACACAGTTCTTGCTGAGTAGAAATACCCTTTGGCTTCGGTTCAGCAACTAACTTAAGCACCTGCCGAACTTGAAGCATGTGAGCAGTCCCACTGGAGTCAGTGGTTCGGTTCACATGCTTAAAATTAGGCACATGCTCAAGTAAGTTACTGAATTAGGGCCATGGGCCATTGTCTGTCGCCCGGGCTAGATGAATAAAAGAGGCATGGGGCCATGGGGGTCTGGGAGCCCCTGAAACAATTGTATTTAATACAGTAACATGCATATTTTAGTGGTTTTGAGTTCAAGCCTTGGAATGAGGAATTCTTGAGTTTTAATCCGGGCTCTGATGCTGATTCCTTAGGTCCTTGGGGCAGAGCTTCTGTACCCCATTTCCCCCATCTGTAAAAGGGGAATAATACTTCTGTCACCTGCTTTGCGTGGGGTTGTGAGGATTAATTATTTAATGCTTGTAAACTGCCTTGTAGGTTGAAAGTGTTACACAATTGTTGCTAGTATGATAATCGTATTTTTATTTATGAAGGTTCCATACAATAGTGCTTCTTACTTTGAAATGGTGAGTAGCTCTGAAAATTCCAGTGGTCCCAGGGATACCAGTGATCGAGATAGAACAGCCCTTTTAGAACATCCAGTCCCACTACAAGAGCCAATGCAGGACTGTGTCCTAGAGCATAGATTATAAGCGTGTTGTCCACAGAAGTTACAAAAGTCTTCCTTCCACTAGCCTGTTCTTTTATGAAAAACAAACCCCAAACTGAAAAGGAGGACTTGGGGCACCTTAGAGACTAACCAATTTATTTGAGCATGAGCTTTCGTGAGCTACAGCTCACTTCATCGGATGCATACCGTGGAAACTGCAGCAGACTTTACTCTGAAACCCCAAACTGTCACCTTTCCAAGGGCTAACTGGATTCGTATCCCGCTTTTAAAATGTTCATTTGTTTATTTTGTCATGTAAAAAAAGCTTGATCATTCTGCAGAAAATCTGGTTGGTTCGTAAATTGATTAGACAGGCGATAAACGTGAAAAAGTCTGAGAATTCAAGAGCAAGGCAGAAAAATAACTCGTTTTTCATTTGTAGCTATAGGGAAAACACAGATTCCACATACAGCCACATCGATCACTGTCTGCATCAAGGATGCCAATAAACTAAATCTGGCAACTTTACTTTTCAACTTCTTGATGGAAAAAATGAATATTGCATTGCTCAGCTTTGGAGCAATGACAGCAAATTGGAAAGCATTTGTTACAAGGGGTATGTAATAAAATAACCCCCTGAAACAATAGTGTGATTATTTGTATTGCCCAAAATGGGCTTGGTGCTGAACAAACACAGAGGAAGACAAGGTGCCTGCTCCAAAGAGTTGATAATCTGAGGGTGCATCTACACCAGAGCTGGAGATGTAATGTGGAGTAGATGCATGTGTTCTAGCTTTGATGGAGCTAGCATGCTAAAAATTGCAGCATGGCCGCAGCTGGCAGGACGGACTAGCTGCCAGAGTGTGCACTCAGAAGTCTTTGATGGGATTGTACTTGGCAGCAGCTAGCCTATCCTGCTGCGTGTGCTACCGTGGCTTCACTTATATTTCGCTTGCTAGCTCACTGAAAGGTAGCATGCCTGTGTCTGTTTGAGCTGGAAAGGTTGGGGATCATTAAGAAAGGGATAGATAATAAGACAGAAAATATGATAACGCCTCTATATAAATCCATGGTATGCCCACATCTTGACCGCTGCGTGCAGATGTAGTCTCCCCATCTCAAAAAAGATGTATTGGAACTGGAAAAGGTTCAGAAAAGGGCAACAAAAATGATTAGGGCTATGGGGATAGTCTGGAGGAGAAGCAGGGGAAGTGGATACTGGGAGTGAGCCAGGGTTGGGGATTAGTGGGATAGAGAAGCAAAGGAGTCAGGAATGGAGGGATTCAACACCAGAGTCAGGGGAAAGAAAGTTGGTGGGAGGGGCAGCAAGCCCCCTAAGTTCTGGTTGAATTAGAGGGCAGCTGTTAGAATCTGCCCTGTCCCCTAATAAGGGAATCTGTTGAAGGTCATGCAGTAGTAGCAGGCCTAACCCTCAGGTCCTTTGAGTGCTCAGGCAGGCCTTTGCCAGTGGACCATTCTGCCTCCATAGCTCAGCCCTGCTTTATTGTCATTCATCTTCCTGCACCCCAAATCCCTGGGGAAAGAGCAACATCATAATATTTTGTCAGCCACGAGGGGCAATGTGACTCTGAGGTAAAATCTCATCAAGATGCTGTTAGATCATCTGGGGAATTAACAGACCTGTAATTTTGAAAGGAATATGTATTTAGTCTGGTCAGTCAAACCAATATCATTCTGAACTTGCCTGGGCCTGAAGCTAACGTATCCTGTTTTTATATATTCCTCATAGCATTAGAGATAATCTCTAAACACTTTGGTTTATTGGTTTCATACATAGATCATGGTCATTTTCCTTTAAAAACACAACTTTTGTGTGTTTTAATGCTTAGGTGAGGTTCTCTAAGCCCTCTGGGTATGAACAGGAGATAAGCACAGAGAGTGCAGGCTTCCCCTACATGCACTGACGACAGCTCTGGGTTGGACGGTCCCACTCTCGGGATAAGAGAAGTTTTCCAGGCTAACGCAATCTTTCACTGCTTAGTCTGCCTGAAAAGGGGGCAGCTGTGGTTGTGGCTTGTGTGGTGTGGGCCCACCCATTGAGAAATGAGCGGAGGTCACTAAACACACTTCAAACAGTCCATTAAACCCACACAGACAATGGTTCTGAGTAACCAGGATGTTAGCTGGGTTTTGTGCCAGTGTAACTCCCCCGGTTTCAATAGGGTTATACTGCTATTGAGCTGGGGTAACACTGAGGTGATTCATGTACTGTGTGTCATTTCTAATCCCACAGACATGACGCTTTCAGCTCTTTACAAATCTATTTCCTGGGCTTATTTACATTTTTTTTTTTTTAAAAAAAAGCTCAACCCCCAGACCTTCCTATTTATTTTAATTTCTCTGCCTTTTCTTAGTTGCACATTTTATTGGGATGGTTCTTAAGTAACTCTGATTTTCCTTGTACTCTTTAAAAGCCAACAATTGTGACTCCTCCCCCCCCCCCTCCATGCCGCTATCAAAGTAGCTCTTGTGTTTTAGTTCTCTGGGTGCATTCTAGGTCTTCTGGCATGGGCCCTTGTCAGTCACTGCTGCTGCAAGAAGGAGTAAGATCTAGTCACCGTCCTATGGGAGCTCCTCTAAGGACATCCATATATGCTGCATGTCTTGGGATTCCAAACGGATTCAATTAGATGCTTGCTAATTAGGGAGTATAAAGTGAATAGACAGTATATCCTTAGCCTACCCAATAACATAATGTGATAGCTCATTATAAACGTACAGGTCATGTTCGTTTTTAAAGTTTAGCTATTGCTTTTGCAGTTACTCTGCTGTATACTGAATTGTATCTGTTTTCTCTGTGTTGTGGATCCCTCCTTTGTCTTTCCAACATATTGATATTTTGAATACATGCATGTGTGTCATGCCAAGAGCCAGATACTCCGCTACTAATTAGATATTTATATTTGCACCCATCGAAGGCCTGGTGCTTGCTAATAAATACAGTGGCTTCCAGTGGAGGGAGAACCAGAAAGCTGTGTTTCCCTTTGGTTTGTTTTTGGAGCTTTGTAACCTGAAAATCTGAGTTAAGGAGTACAACTTTTCTAGAAACTTTCTAGTGGATATGGAATTATTACTAAGACAAATTTCCAAGAATGTTCTGTTTGATTTATTTAACTCTTCCCCCTAAGATTCTGAACCAGTAACGGCTACCAGGGAGAATCAAGGAGGGAGCTGTAGTTCAAAGAGACAGGTGCAGTTTTTAGTTTAAACAGCCAACTCATACAAAACCCCTTTGTCAAGACTGGACAAACGCCGAGTGTTATTTCAGACAGTTGGATGAAATGCCCTTCTGTCCCTCCAGAGCACACTAAGTACATGCAGTGTTTGGAAAACTCCATTGGAAGCCTGCATTTTCAGAAACGCTGACAGGGTGCAAAATTGTTGCAGACTGCAACAGAGAACAGAGTCAGAGGAGAGGAGCTATCGGTGATTTCTTTAAATGGCCCCTGTCTTAAAGAGAATGGACGTTCACCAGGGAAGGAGAAAGAAAAGGAGTACTTGTGGCACCTTAGAGACTAACCAATTTATTTGAGCATAAGCTTTCGTGAGCTACATCTCACTTCATCGGATGCATACTGTGGAAACTGCAGAAGACATTATATACACAGAGACCATGAAACAATACCTCTTCCCACCCCACTCTCCTGCTGGTAATAGCTTATCTAAAGTGATCACTCTCCTTACAATGCGTATGATAATCAAGTTGGGCCATTTCCAGCACAAATCTAGGCACAATCTGCACTAGAGGGTGCTGTTCTGATGAGCTGAAAAGAAGAGCCGTAGCCCTGAGAACTCATGATTTATTTCTCTCTCAAATCTCTGCAGCCTCTTTCTGGGGACTGTGGCTGTGAAATTCTGGCCATCCCATGTGCCTGTTGATGCATTTTATTTCCTCTTGTATTTGCCAGCTAATCATTCAAAAATGAGGTATTTTCCAGTGCAGTGGGGATACCTAATGCTGCCAGACCAGAACGGGCAGCATTTTACATCCATTCATCCCTCACTTGGGACTAGAGTAAATGGTGATACTGAGTTCTGGGCCATGGACAGTTTGGTACGTGCCACCGTATTCCCTGCTGCCTTATTGGAGGATTGAAGGAATTGATTTCTTACCACAAGATCCTAGGGATTTTAAGAACAGAAAGAGTTTTTCCACACGAACTTACTGGCACCTTTTAAAATCTATTTTATCCCCATCTTGCTATTTCACCAGCCTCTGCTCTTGTCCTCCAACCTGTTTTCCTTCTCCAGACACCAGCCATTTCCTTCATATATACTCTTCATGTTCTCCTTGCCTCTGTCATCATCCTAGTGACACCATCCTTTATCTGCCGCACTTTTGCACAATTTCCCGTCAAGTTTCTGTAATTTTTGGTGGCGTACTTTAATTTTGGACAATCTCACCAGTGTGATTAAAGCATCTTTAATCAGACACAGGCCCTTGCTGTGCTGATCAGTTCTGGATCCAGGTTTGCAAGTGGATCCACACTTCCCCCAATATTGGGTGTCTTTGAATGTTTTGAGTTCATTATAGAGACAGGACCTGAGCCATAAGTTCCCGACACTGCACTGCATACACTTCCCCCCGTGGAGAACAAGTGACACATGACAGATGTTATTCATACCACGAAATGCTCTCAGATACTACAGGGCTGAGCAGAGTGAAAGAACCCTTGCAGAACAGAATCTGAACTTCCCACGACTGTGAAGGTCTGGGTGTCAGATCCGGGGTTCCACTCGAGACCCATTTTTCTTTTTAATTGCTCACAGCATTTCCAGGAAGAAAACCCAGCTCCTGTAGCCTTTCCTCAAAACTTCTATTTTTCAGGCCCAGCTGGTAGCATCTTTAATTGCCGTTTTCTGCCCCTTTCAATAGAAGTGAAGCCTGTCACACAGAAAAGACAGAAGCTGATGCCATGCGTCCTACAGCTTTCCTAGCACTTCCTTGTGATTTCTGAAGGATGAAATTATAATCCAAAGACTCTTCCTGGGGGACCGGAGTGTACGTGGTGGGGTATAGACTGCTTCGAGCAGCAGCAGGTCAGAGCAACCTGTGAATAACCGAGCTTGGATTTTAGATTTCATGGGGTTCTTCCCTTGTTTCACCACCCTTCCCTTTCACCCCATAGCCTGAAATAATCCCATGAGAGCAGTGAAAGCACCTAGAGATTTGTGTCTGACATTTTCTTCGTGTTAGTTACAGCAAATCTCAGGTAATTTTTTTTTCTTAAAGGATCTTAATTTTAATTATCTGGTGCTACATGAGCCCAGTGCCCTTATACTTGGTGCCCTTTGAATCACTCTCCATTCACTCCCATGCATGTCAATGCGGGGCAGTGGCCACGAAGACTACACAATGTGCTGCAATGAGGTTGGGTACAGACCTCAGCCGAGAATTGAGCCCGGTGTGTGCCAGGCTGCACTTATTTCCCTGTGTCCTGTAGATGAATTTGTGAATAACGAGGCCATGGCCAAAATTTTCAAATCTGGGTGCCTGAAGTTAGCACCTAAAGATCAATTTAAGCGCCTAGATATAGGTCTGATATGTGTCTGATTTTCCAGAAGTTCTAAGCACCCACAAATCCCATTGATATCAATGCAAGTGCTCAGTAACTCTGAAAATATGAATTTAGGAACCTGATTTTAAGCCTCCAGCTTTGAAAAATTTGGCCCACAGCATTAATAGAGATTAAGCAGTTGGCCCTTGTGAGCTAAACTCCTAATTCTCGAGTGTTCCCCACACATTGTGTGCCTAGACTTGTAGCACATTGAAGGGCAAACCATCCGATGAAGTGACCTGTAGCTCACGAAAGCTTATGCTCAAATAAATTGGTTTGTCTCTATGGTGCCACTAGTCCTCCTTTTCTTTTTGCGAAGACAGACTAACATGGCTGCTACTCTGAAACCAGAAAAAAATGTTTCTCATATCACTGAGAGGTCAAAAACATTCCTCTGGTACAGAGATGAACTTCACCTTCCCCATGGCCTTGTCTGGGCTCCTAGGACTGGCAATGCAGGGCTTTGGATGTCTGCTAAACAAGGTCCATACCCTTAGCCAACCTTAGCTGGACCATCACTTGGTTTTGGAACTCTCTTCTCTGTTCAATATAAGGCACAGACACAGGATCTAAATCTCCTCCCATGGCGATTTTACCCTGGGGTAACTCATACTTCAGTGGTATTACCCCGATTTCCATCAGTGTGTGCCAGAGGCCTTCGGATGTGTTGGATTGCTGTCCCCCCCTTACTGTTACTCACACCTTCTTGTCAACTGTTGGAAATGGGCCATCCTGATTATCACTACAAAAGTCTTTTTTTTCTCCTGCTGATAATAGCTCACCTTAATTGATCACTCTCGTTATAGTGTGTATGGCAACACCCATTTTTTCATGTTCCCTGTGTGTATATATAAACTTCCTACTGTATTTTCCACTGCATGCATCTGATGAAGTGGGTTTTTGCCCATGAAAGCTCATGCTCAAATAAATTTGTTAGTCTCTAAGGTACCACAAGTACTCCTCATTCTTTTTAGAGTTAATAATGGTTTTGATGTATGTGCTGAATTGGAAAGAATCTTGACTGGCCAAATTCATCTCTGGTGCAACTCCACTGACGTTAAAGGACTTACACCGAGGGATAGACTTGGTGTACTGTGTTCTTAGTTACCATCACATCTTGTACTGAGCAGAGACCCAATCATATGTCAGCAGATGCAAGAGACCACTGGGTATTAATTATGACTAGGCTTGAAAAGATTAGATTTTTACCAGTAGTTGTCAGTAGATGCTGATTTCACCGTACACATTGGCTGTACACACAAACCAATGAAAACATATTGCCATCAATAATAATCAAAATGTATAGATGGGCAAAGTAAGAAAAATGCTTCTTGAGAACTTATTGGAGTTTGATCTGAACATATTTACTAAGTATCTTTTGACATGGGATGTTGGATCATTTGTGTTTTAATGGTTATAAAGCTTTAACTTTTTGACTCCCAACATCTGCTGTCATTAAGTAATTATTGTCTGACCCCCTGCAACTGTGAAAATTTAATTAGATAAAAATTGGAAAAAAAATGCTTAAAAATAAACCTCAAGGAATTACCCATGTAAATGATAAAAGAATGAAATTCGACCAACCCTAATTATGACCTTTCACTCTGATTTCTAGTCACATCTGAAGATTATTTATTTGCATTTGGGGGAGCTACAGATTGTTGCAGAAATGCTATATTACTGCACCGCTCTCCCTCTGCTCTTCACCTCTCACATCTGCACCGTCCTCTCTCCATGTGTGTATCCTCAAGATGTTTGAGACAGCATAATATGCCTGAAGCAGAGGAATTACATGTAGCTTTTTAGGCTGGGGTTTTCAACAACACCTGCAGAAATTGAATGGCTACATCCCACTGAAATTCAGTGGCAGGTGGGTACTTACCTCTCTTTGGCTCCTTTGAAAAGGCCAAGCCTGAAAGAACTTAAGAGGGGAATATGGCAACATAGAATCATAGAATATTAGGGCTGGAAGAGACCTCAGGAGGTCATCTAGTCCAACCCCCTCCTCAAAGCAGGACCAACCCAACTAAATCATCCCAGCCAAGGCTTTGTCAAGCCAGGCCTAAAAACCTCTCAGTCAGTGGCAGATTAATGATTTTGTGGCCCCTAGGCCCTGAAATAATTGCCCCCCCCCGCCCCAGCTCACCTCCGCCTCCTCCACTGAGCACGCCGCCAGGTCCTGCTTCTCCCCGCTCCCTGCCAGTGCTTGCACGCGAAAGAGGCTCGCGAAGGAGGGGGGAAGAAAGGGGAACGCGGCGCGCTCAGGAGAGGAGGCGGGGCCAGGGCGGGGATTTGGGGAAGGGGACCAACAGGGGCAGGGAGGGGGTGGGGAAGGGGTGGAGTTGGGGCGGGGCCTGGGCCGGAGGGCACAAACCGGGGCCAGGGGAAGCAGCCTCTGGCTGCTATTATAAATTTGCCGCCCCTGCAATTTTGCTGCCCTAGGCCTAGGCCTTGTCAGTCCAGGCGTTAATACGCCGCTGCTCTAAGGTAAACATGCAGCATTAAGGATGGGACTGGTTGTTGGATGTACAGGGGACCCAGACCCTGATTTGCTGCACAGGTTATGACCTGATCTTGCAAACACTCCTACGCTCTCACAGAAGCAATGCCTTCCGGACATATTATAGCTCCTCTCACATGGCGATTGCACTGGGGCAAGAGGCTGCAAAGAGCCTTTTCCCTCCCATCCCCAGTGAGTCCATGGAAGGAGACAGTGAATGGTGTTCTCTGAGCTGAAAGGAGGGCTGCTGATGGAACACCACACCCCAGAGGGAACCTGTGTGGGTGGGGATGGCACTGGGCTCCCGTTGTGACAGCATAAGGTGGTTCACTGAGCTACTGCATCCATTTACATTAAAAGATTTGACTAAATGAATCTAATGGGAATGGTTATTTTTGCTGTTTACCCTGTTCGACTGAGCTAGGATTGTTCTTGTTTATTCAGCGAACTCTAGTCTGAATACCCAAGTGCCTCTGGGAACATAAGGGTTTTCTTTATGCTGTTGATATTCTGCTGGCTTCTGCATTAGGCACTGGGAAGAGTGGACTAGTTTAGGAAACGGGGGCTATGTTCCCAGCTCTCATCCCAGCCCCTTCCGAACCCATGTGCTCCAAGACTCATTCTCTTCAACACCCAAAACCTTTTTTAGAAACAAAACTCTGGCTGAACGTTTGGTTATGTTGTGCAATCTCTGGCTGTGGCTCTCTCACATCTTGTTTCTCCCAAAACTGGAACCAGGGAGTGCCAGGCTGCTCTGAGAAAAACTATTCTCATAGTGGTTCCATCTACAATCGGCAGTGCTTGTCATCTTGCCTCTTACCATGAGATTTTCAGCCCTGCTTCAGGTCTTGTGTGTGGTAGGAAATCAGTACCCATTTTCCAGCAGCACTACAATCGTACCAAGAGCTGTCTAAAGTGTAACCTTGTATAAATCGATGGTAAAAATCCTTTAGCCCTCTCTAGACTAGTTCTTACACTGTTGGTAGCAATGAAGTGCTGCAATGCGCATGGCAAAGTTACTAGTTTTCCTAGTCTAGATGCACCAAGGCAGGTTGACTACTTTGAACCTGGCTTGAACTTTCTGGGGTTCACCCCAAACCAGGTATTGGACATGAGCGCCGTGTGACGAGCATGCCACAAACCCCAAAGCCTTGTGAAATTCACTTGGTTTCTGTTTTTTGTTTTAAAAACTCTGAAACCCCTTTAGAGGTTTGCTCTGGCATATGAGACTGCCAAGCAGACCTAGGTGGAGCTGAGCGCAGGTGACTGATGAATATCATGGGGACTTTGTGGAGTTTGGATGGTTTGGATGCTAAACCAGATTCAGCTGGGTAGTTTGGGCTCCTCTGAATGTTGAGATTTAGGACCCTCGCTTGAGACTCCTGAGGTGTGAAAATTCTGACGGACCTGAACCGCAGGAATTGTTTGTACACACTTTGCAATCTCAGACCAATGTGCTTTTCTCAGCTGTTCTCAATCTTGAAAGGTGCTGGACCATCCTGTGTGGTGTTGAGAGCTCACAGCTTCCCACCTCCTTCAGCGAGAGGAGAGGGTGCTCAGCACCTGGCCGGTTTGAGCCCCACATGAGCTGTCTGATCCACAATATTCCCATAATCCACAGAGACCTTCCTACCAACACTACAAAAAGAAGGATTCTAGGTGGACTCCTCCTGAAGGTCGAAACAACAGACTGAACTTCTACATAGAGTGCTTCCGCCGACGTGCACGGGCTGAAATTGTGGAAAAGCAGCATCACTTGCTCCATAACCTCAGCCGTGCAGAACACAATGCCATCCACAGCCTCAGAGACAACTCTGACATCATAATCAAAAAGG
Source organism: Caretta caretta (assembly GCF_965140235.1). Taxonomy (NCBI): domain Eukaryota; kingdom Metazoa; phylum Chordata; order Testudines; family Cheloniidae; genus Caretta; species Caretta caretta. The sequence continues at coordinate 20,958,243 of NC_134223.1, forward strand.
CTGACAAAGGAGGTGCTGTAATCGTCATGAATAGGTCGGAATATGAACAAGAGGCTGCTAGGCAGCTCTCCAACACCACTTTCTACAAGCCATTACCCTCTGATCCCACTGAGGGTTACCAAAAGAAACTACAGCATTTGCTCAGGAAACTCCCTGAAAAAGCACAAGAACAAATCCGCACAGACACACCCCTGGAACCCCGACCTGGGATATTCTGTCTGCTACCCAAGATCCATAAACCTGGAAATCCTGAGCGCCCCATTATCTCAGGCATTGGCACCCTGACAGCAGGATTGTCTGGCTATGTAGACTCCCTCCACAGGCCCTACGCTACCAGCACTCCCAGCTATCTTCGAGACACCACTGACTTCCTGAGGAAACTACAATCCATTGATGATCTTCCTGAAAACACCATCCTGGCCACTATGGATGTCGAAGCCCTCTACACCAACATTCCACACAAAGATGGACTACAAGCCGTCAGGAACACTATCCCCGATAATGTCACGGCAAATGTGGTGGCTGAACTTTGTGACTTTGTCCTCACCCATAACTCTTTTACATTTGGACAGGTTTCAGAGGAACAGCCGTGTTAGTCTGTATTCGCAAAAAGAAAAGGAGTACTTGTGGCACCTTAGAGACTAACCAATTTATTTGAGCATGAGCTTTCGTGAGCTACAGCTCACTTCATCAGATGTTTACCGGTAAACATCTGATGAAGTGAGCTGTAGCTCACGAAAGCTCATGCTCAAATAAATTGGTTAGTCTCTAAGGTGCCACAAGTACTCCTTTTCTTTTACATTTGGGGACAATGTATACCTTCAAATCAGCGGCACTGCTATGGGTACCCGCATGGCCCCACAGTATGCCAACATTTTTATGGCTGACTTGGAACAACGCTTCCTCAGCTCTCGTCCCCTAATGCCCCTACTCTGCTTGTGCTAATTGATGACATCTTCATCATCTGGACCCATGGCAAAGAAGCCCTTGAGGAATTCCACCATGATTTCAACAATTTCCATCCCACCATCAACCTCAGCCTGGACCAGTCCACACAAGAGATCCACTTCCTGGACACTACGGTGCTAATAAGCGATGGTCACATAAACACCACCCTATACGGGAAACTTACTGACCGCTATTCCTACCTACATGCCTCCAGCTTTCACACAGACCACACCACACGATCCATCGTCTACAGCCAAGCTCTGTGATACAACCGCATTTGCTCCAACCCCTCAGACAGAGACAAACACCTACAAGATCTCTATCAAGCATTCTTACAACTACAATACCCACCTGCTGAAGTGAAGAAACAAATTGACAGAGCCAGAAGAGTACCCAGAAGTCACCTACTACAGAACAGGCCCAACAAAGATAATAACAGAACGCCACTAGCCATCACCTTCAGCCCCCAACTAAAACCCCTCCAACGCATCATCAAGGATCTACAACCTATCCTAAAGGATGACCCATCACTCTCACAAATCTTGGGAGACAGGCCAGTCCTTGCTTACAGACAGCCCCGCAACCTGAAGCAAATACTCCCCAACAACCACGCACCACACAACAGAACCACTAACCCAGGAACCTATCCTTGCAACAAAGCCCGTTGCCAACTGTGCCCACATATCTATTCAGGGGACACCATCATAGGGCCTAATCACATCAGCCACACTATCAGAGGCTCGTTCACCTGCACATCTACCAATGTGATATATGCCATCATGTGCCAGCAATGCCCCTCTGCCATGTACATTGGGCAAACTGGACAGTCTCTACGTAAAAGAATAAATGGACACAAATCAGATGTCAAGAATTATAACAGTCATAAACCAGTCGGAGAACACTTCAATCTCTCTGGTCACTCGATTACAGACCTAAAGGTCGCAATATTACAACAAAAAGACTTCAAAAACAGACTCCAACGAGAGACTACTGAATTGGAATTAATTTGCAAACTGGATACAATTAACTTAGGTCTGAATAGAGACTGGGAGCGGATGGGTCATTACACAAAGTAAAACTATTTCCCCACCCCCCCCACTCCCCACTGTTCCTCAGACGTTCCTGTTAACTGCTGGAAATGGCCCACCTTGATTATCACTACAAAAGGTTTTCTCCCCCCCCCCTCGCTCTCCTGCTGGTAATAGCTCATCTTAAGTGATCACTCTCCTTACAATGCATATGATAACACCCATTTTTTCATGTTCTCTATGTATATAAATCTCCTCACTGTATTTTCCACTGCATGCATCCGATGAAGTGAGCTGTAGCTCACGAAAACTTATGCTCAAATAAATTGGTTAGTCTCTAAGGTGCCACTAGTACTCCTTTTCTTTTTGCGACTATTCCCATACCCTCTTCTTGAGGGAGCTTGGTGTTAAATGACTCCTCCTCTCCCTACCTTAGGGTGACCTGGTTCTGCATCATCTATAAAGACTTCAGGAAATGGATACAATGGTTTTGGTCTTTGAATATTCAAGCAAAACATCCAGAGTGCAGCTGTTTCACTATCTGCTAATTCTCCATATTAAATCCCAGCCTGTCCAAATGTTGCCAGTTTAATAGCTCCTGGAGGGAGAGGGAGAAATTAAGCAGCTTTACACATCTTTAAAGTTATTTTGTTAAATAATGGTTTTATCAGGAGGTAATCCTGAAGCTGAGTTCTGTAATGTAAACATGGATTGACATGGCCCATTTAATTTACCTGGATACTTCAATATGTCAGCTTTGGGGACTTCATAGCTGATCTCAGCTTTAAGTGTTTTTAGAGCCATGTTTTCTAATAACTATAAACATGTTACCTGGAGTCAGATATTGTTTCATAAGAGACTATAAACCCTACCAGCCATTTTCTGCCAGGCGTTATCACGTTGATTTGAGAGGTATTCTTTTGGGCGTACAGCATTACTCATGTGAGTAAGGGTTGTGGAAGTAACATCTCAGGAAGATGACTGACAGAGACTAGGGTGACCAGGTGTCCAATTTTCGACTGGAACACCAGGTCAAAAAGGGACCCTGGTGGCTCCGGTCAGCACCGCCGACCGGGCCATTAAAAGTCCAGTCGGCGGTGCTGCGGGGCTAAGGCAGACTAGTCCCTACCTGTCCTGGCTCCGCGCTGCGCCCCGGAAGCGGCCAGCAGGTCTGGCTGCTCAGTGGGGGCACAGGGCTCCATGTGCTGCCCCTGCCCCCAGCACTGGCTCTGCACTCCCATTAGCTGGGAACCGCGGCCAATGGGAGTTGTGGGGGCGGTGCCTGCAGGTGAGAGTAGCATGCCTCTGCCTAGGAGCCGGACCGACTGGCTGCTTCCCGACGCAGCATAGAGACAAGACAAGCAGGAAGCCTGCCTTAGCCCCCCGCCACGCTGCTGACGGGGAGCTGCCGGAGGTAAGCCCACCCCCCAACCCCGAACCCCAATTCCCTGCCCCAGCCCTGAGCCCCCCAACCCTGAGCCCCCTCCTGCACCCCAAACCCCTCTTCCCCAGCCCCACTCCAGCACCTGCACCCCCAGACAGAGCCCTCACCCCCTCCTACACCCCAACTCTCTCTCCCTTTCCAGTGCCCCTTCCCATACCCTGAACCCCTCTGCCCCACCCCCCCCAGCCTGGAGCCCCCTCCTGCACCTCAAACCCTCATCCCTGGCCCCACCCCAGAGCCCTCACCCCCAGCCAGAGCCCTCACCCCCTCCCGCACCCCAAGCCCTGCTCCATCCCAGAGCCCTCTCCCGCACCCTGAACCCCTCATTTCTGGCCCCATCCTGGAGCCAGTGAAGCTACAAGGATTTACACCTGCTGAGGCTCTGTGCCTGTATTTCAAAAACAACCAGAGAGTCTGCAGAAGCGACTGCCTCACAGAGAGAGTTTAGCTATCTGTATCCTAATCCTTCAGGCTGCTTCTTCCAGATTGTTGGGGCTGCAATGTACTGAGCCATGACCAGATACAAGAAAGCCAAGGGAAATGAATGGCTAGTCTGAGCGGCTGCCCTGGTGAATATCTTTTGTGTATCCCATGAAGTTTGGGGCTTTCTGTAAAATACCCCCAAGTGGCTGGCCTGATTCATATTCTTCGGAGCCATCTTTCCTCAGTGCGGACTGACGCTTCTATTAATCTATAGAGGAATCAAATGAATCCAAAATGTGACAAGAGCAGAGAAGAGTAAAATATTCAGATTCCTCCCTCTTATTAGCCCCTGAAATCTGCGTGGTCTGGCCACATGAATGCATGTGTTTCTCTTAAGATACCCGTGGATAGCTTTCACTATTGAAGGGTGACCTTCCTTTGAGGAACAATTTTCCTAAACTGTACATCCAAGTAAATTCATTCTCCATTACTGGAAATATGTAAAACTAGACTGGGCCTGTCACTGGGAAATATACTACAAAGAGAGACCCTTTACTGGCTGAGAGATGTGACCTGTTAACTCTATTCTGTTGCTAATTTCTGGGACTCCTTAGTGTACCTTTCTTGTGTTTTCCACAGTCTTACTTCTCGGGTTTGCTCTTTGTATTTGAACAGGCTCTTCCTGTCTTCTTCTCTCCCAGCCCAGCTATCTATGCCATTCACTCTTGCAGTGCTGAGTTGCCATGTATTGTAGGTTCATAAACACAGGACAGTGAATACACTTCAGGGTTTGGCCCAAAGAAAAGTTGAGCTGAGGAAAGAGAAATGCTGCAGCACAAACCTAGATAACTGCAATACCAGCAAAGGGAGCACAGACAAATACAGGCCATGTAAACTGCTGTCTGCAGCGACATTCGCCTCTCCAACCTTCCAGTGTGAATGTCATCCTTTGAGACATGCCTTTTTTTTTCCCACAGGAAGAGAGCGAATTCTTGTAAATTCTCTCATAATAAGTCATTTTCTGCACTTCATTGCAAGAAATAAAACTGTCCTGGCAAGGATGCTTCTTCTTGCTCTTCAGCACACAGACAGTATCTGCCTGATTAAAGGCAGGCTGCTGTGAGGAAGCCAGGTTTTGCTGGAACAGAAGCGAACATCACTTTACAGCTCTCCTTACGGCAAGTGGCTGTACTGCTGGCTTTTGTGCGAACATTTTTTATCTCCGTTTTGCTTGGTCTTTGGAGCTTAAAATGCTCTGAGTTAATAAATCATCAAAAACAAGGACATAACCTTGATTCTGTGTGCAATATCAATACATTACTTAACGCAATCATGAAACGGAAGAACAGTTCCATTTGTATAATTCTGCATTAAAAACCAGCAGATCTCTACATTTTAAAAGCAGCCTGCAAAGTGTCTCCACCACCATGGGAATGAAGGGCCCCCTTTTTTAATGGGAAATAAGTAGCCTATGAAAAGGACGCAAATGAGCATTTTTGTGCCATTGCCTACCCTATAGAGCCACACTCCAGTCGTGCTTTTGTGGCTTCAGTGAAATGGATTTGCAAATAGCCTGCAAGCTGGTGACAATTAGTGTGTTGCAATTTGTCTAAGCCATTCTGTGGCCATGATCCTAGTTAATTGCTTTGACAGATTACCGAAATCAGGGATTTCGAGTCTGGTGGGCACACAGTGAGTATCTTAATTTGTCAGCTGCTGGGATTAATCCCTTCCCTGCCACATAGGATGTTAGTAGCTCTCCTGGGGTCCCACCTTCGTCTTGCTGGGAGCCCATAGCCCTTTGTGAAGGAAAGATATTTGTCTGAGGGCCATCTCTCTCAAGGGAAAGCGCCTTCTTCTCTGGTCCTAGGCCTGCTATTGATCACATGATTAATATAAAGCTAGTAGGAAGTGATTCGTTCATTAATTTCTGTTTGCTGAGTCCCTCTAGGTATAGTCAGGGATTTCAAGAGGCAGGTGGAGGGTGTGTATGTTTTTGACCTTCTAGATCCTAAGAACATTTCACCCCAAACCCAATATGAAATACTCTTTTTTTCCCCCCCATTTCCCTCTTGCTGTTCATCATAAATGTTAAGCCTATATTTGCTTTATTCCCTGTTCTGAGTGCAACTGTCTTGCTGAGTTTCTTTGTTGGTGAATCTCAGAGCACCCTCTCACTCTTGCTCCTGTGTCATTTGCTCTCATTAATCCTATGCTGTAAAAAATCAAAACCAAAACTAACCACGCTCCATGCTAGATGTGTGTAGGAGCAGGAAGTTAAGTTCATGTTCTGTGGGTGGAGATATAAATGACACATTGTGGGGCTGACCGCATCTCCATTTATTTACTCTTCTATGGTGCTAAACACCATGGTATCTGAGCATTTCCGCTCACTTCGAGAAGTTGTACTCTCTTACACCAGGGCAGTGTTTGGCTCAGCAAGTCCGGTAGGTCTGTAGAATGCTAAACAATGCAGCTGGTTGAGATCTGACATCAATTTTGCCCCATGGCCCTACTCACAGGTTTTCAGTGGCTTTCAGTAGTTTCCAGGAGCAGGTTATTCAAAGATGTCTTACTGAACTGGCTCATGTTTGATAACTCTCTGGCAGGGCCATTTGCAGCCACTCTGTTGCGCAGCCCCTGCTAAGCCTTTGATTCTGTGTGAGAAATCGCTGAGACAGACCAACAGAGACTAGCCGTTCTCTGGGCAAGCGGCAATTGAAAGCTGCCCCGAGTGACGCAGAAGTGGATAATTTCCAAAACAATATCATTTTCCCAAAACAGAGCTGGATTTTACAGACCTGAAAACATGGCACCCAGTGAATTAGAAAACAGGCCTTTTCCCAAAATACCAGTTTTTCTGAAAGGATCTCTTTCTTGTCCAGTAAGGGCATCTTCAAACTGTTTTGACCTCCTGCTCCCTGAGTCACAGAAGCACAAATAGCTGGGATAAAGAAATTAGCTAGTGCAAAGTCAGGGACTCAGTTGGCCATTTCCTCAAGGCCTCACGTCTCAGCATTTTCCCTTCAGCCAAGGAGAGTTACCTGCGATGTGCTACATCTGCCCTCCACACCACATTGCTGGGCCACTGAAGAGCAATGCCGGGCACCTGGTCTGCTGGAGGCTGAGCACCTTGTCCTCTTAGAGGGAAGATTTGATTGTTTATTACTATGAATTACTTGTATTACACTAACGCCAACCAAGATCAGGGACCCACTGACCCAGTGTGGTACAAACACATAGCAAGAGACACTCCTGCCCTGAAGAGCACACTCACAGTGGTAATGGAGAAGACAGGCAAAGGAAAGCACTGTTATCCCCCTTTTACCAAGGGGAAACTGAGGCCCAGAGAGGCTAAATGACTGGCCCAAGGTCACATGGGGAATCTGCTGCAGAGCAGAGAACTGAATCCAGATCCCTGAGTCCCAGGCCAGTGCCTCAACCACAAGATCATCCTTCCTCTGGGCACTGGAATAAAATGCTTTTGGTTGGCAGTTCACACTAGAGATAGAAGACGACTTCTGGATCAGAAATGGACAGTGCCGTCAGCTGTAACTCAGAGTGAACTCAGCCCATTCTGCACTTTGCAAAGGTTGGGTCCTCGTGCTGTGCTGTAGCTCATCATATTATCTATATGTCCGATAAGTCTGATACCACCTTAGGGACCAATACCACATACGGGATTGAACTCACAGAGAGTTTGGCCAGCTCTGCTGGGTCCTGTCTACAGATGCTACTTTCAGGTCAATGTTGTTTATAGTTTGGAGAATCTTTGTCTATTTAACCAGTTAATCTCGGTTTATTTCTGTTGTCACCCAAATGGCAGCTGTGTAAGGGACTTTCATTGCACTTCTGAAGCAGCAACAAGTAGCCAGTCGATTGGAAGGAGAGAGCATTAGAGATTGACTTCTGCTGTGGCAGATGATTGGCCAGCTCTGAGCAGCTCCAGAGGGCAGGTCAGAGTAGACTGTAGTGACAGCAAAGAACACAGGCAACCAAGGCAGCGGAGTCTCAGAGTTTCTCCTCCTCCTCCCCGCTAGCCCCACGAAGGGTGCGCTATCCTCGCTATCCTCGGAGATCTGTTACAGTCTCAAGAGGCCTGTCATTTCCACTAGAATATTGCAGGGATCATATCAAAAGGAGGGAAAGAACATTTGTAATGGGATCTGCCTTTGAAGAAGAAGAAGAAATCCTCTCTCTGCTAAGGCAAGAACAATGCTCCTTTTCAAAAGGAAAATTCAAAGGCAGTCCGGGCTAAATAAATAAATACACCAAGCCCCATGTGGATCCCGCTGATTTAGCAGTTCGATTGTTGTTCTTTTGCCAAAGAGTTGCCTGATTGCATGTTCACTTGCTAATTCACTACATGGAAAGGACCTATTTTCTAAATTAGCAGCCAAAGGTGCAGTCATTATGAGCGTGTGCATGCGAATGCAAAATGGGAAGCTAATGTTGCGAGTCAGGACGGAAGGTAATTTACTGCAACCGCCTTCATTGTTTTGAATGAAATTGTTTTTTCAAGTTTCTGTTTGCGGGGTATCACTCAATGCCAAGTTCAGAACCCTGGTGATATTATTATACTAGGAAATACAAATTGCATCATTATCTTCTTTGGAAAAAACAAACACAAACTTTTCTTTACTGCTCATTATCTTTTCCGATCCATAAGATAACCACTCACGTATCTAAAGAATGTTTGTGTGGGATCAGATTGTGAAACTGATACAAAGATGGTGGACCCCAATCTGACATGAGGAGGTAGATTTCCAGAATGACAGGACACAAGCCACCTCTCTTGGGATGCTGTCAGACAGGCTGAGAGAGGCCTGGGGCTGTGTTTGCTGTCCACTATGCCACTCATTTACCCATGGCACAGTCAAGGGCACAGGTAAGCACTTAGCATATAGGGAATAACAACAACAGCAATAATAGCCTTACACTTACACAGCATCTCTCCTCCAAAGATCTCAAAGGATTCAGGGATCTTAAGGACATTAGCTGAGCATCACAGCACCCTTCTGAGGCAGGGACTCATTACAATCCCTGTTTTTACAGATGGGGAAAACATGGCACAAGGAGGTGATGGGACTAGGGGTGCTCGGAGCCAAGACTTGAACCCAGAACTTCTAAGTCCCAGGCCTCCTGGCTATCGATCGCTAAATGATGCTCCCACTACAGATGCAGCAAGCTCAGGGGAAGAGCTCCTCTGGGTATGTAGGCTTCCTCAAGCTGGCCCAGGGGAGCTACAGCATAGACTTTAAAAGGGTCATTTCTTTTCGAAGCAGCGCTATAAATGGTTGGCTGCTGACTCAAACTTTGTAAACCTCCTGAGCCTAGAAACTGGGCTGAGAACTTAGTCAGACCAGGTTTTCCTAGGAGTTTTTCCAGCACTTCTTGTTCCCACCCCAGCAGGGAGTACAGCACAAATAGCGTTTGGCCACTCTGCTTCTGGTTTAGGCCAGAGCTGGGAAGTGAACAAAGTTGACTAGGACATTTAAGACTCTTCAAGCATGCATCAGTTTGAGTTTAGCTCTAAAAATGGGTGCAGGCTTTAGGGGCTGCTTCTCCCATCCCTGACCTTGGATGAAGAGGGAGAAAACATACATTCTTACCGCCAAATGGATGGGGAATAAAAAACGTTGCCAGCAGAGAAGTCATGGAGCTGCTTTAGCCAAAGCACAGTTTTCAAAAGGATATTGCCCTGGCATGAGCGTGGAGTGGAGTGATTTGAAATTATTTGTTTCGAACTCCCCCAGATTTCTGAGTTTGGCTGCATCATCATCATCAGACTTGAGCCTTGGACATGAACAGCATGCACAGCATGCACAGCATTGGACTTTTCAAGATAAGCAAAGAGTGCAGTTTGCCGAGAGCCTGAAAGTACTGTTTCCTAAGTGCCAACTTCCTACTTCATCGAAGCAAGTTGCTCTGTTTGGAAGAATTTAAAGAGGGACTTTCATACTGGGGAAAACTTTCAAACATATCACTTAAAGCAGAAAGCCAGGCACTTGGTTCTTCAGAAATGCCATGCTCTGTGTTCAGAATATGAAACACAATCATGTTTTTAAGCAGAGGGACCCTCCCTGTCAACCTGCCTTGGTTCCTGCAGCAAAGTTATAAATTTGAAGTTGAGACGACAAAAATAGCAACGCACTGATGCCACAAGTGCAAGATTAAGGCTCCACGCCTCGATCTGGCAGAAAAAGGGGCCATCTATGAAGGAGTAAACTTTCCTCCCCGCACAGGTAAGTGGATACCAGCAAAGGTGATGCAGGGTCAAACCAGCCAAGCAAACAAGCTCTACCTCTCAAGCTTGTCAGCCTAAAATTAGGCACCAAAACTCACATCCAGGCATCTAAGCAGGTGCCTTGATTTTCACTAGTGCTGAGTACCCACAGCTCCTGTTCAAGGCAGTAAAAGCTGTGGTTCCCTAGCTGGACACCAGGCCACTCTTATTCAGTTGCCTAAATACAGTTTTAGGTGATGAGCTTTAAGCACCTACATTTGGGGCTGTGCTGGCCTTGGCTGTGAGGACAGTCCTGCTCTGGGTCTTTGGAACAGACAGCATTGGCAGCCCCTGAAATCTGCAAATGTAACCCCTTTTCCCCCATACAGCCCTGAGTGCAGGAATTGCCGCTCAGCATTTGCAGGAACCAGGAACTGAACTGCAGAAATTTTGTTCTCTGGTGAATTTATTCATGATCCTTAATTCCAGAATTAAATCCTGGGCCTGGGCGGTGGATTTGTGCGCAGCGGGGACCCTGGACCCCATCAGGGAGCTGTGGCCTAGCTCCGAAACAGTGACCTGCCACGCTCCTGCAAGTGGTGTGTCCAGTCCAGACGGGGAACAAATGCCGTGTGGGAAAGTGGACCCCGCTACCGTGACCAACAGCTGTGCACTGTCGTTGTTGGGCTTGTAGTGCCAGTGAGCCCTTAGCTTGATCATCCTTATGTGTCGGCTGCTGGAGGCCATTCCAGGGCACGCTGAAGACACTTTTGGTGCAGGTAGAAGAGGTGCTTGGAGTTAGTTCTATTGAGGGATCTTAGAGGCACATTTTCACAGCTGTCAGACCCCCAATTCAAAGGCACCATGCCCACCTCTCTGTGTCTCTCAGGTGAAGCTGACCTAGAACACTACAGGCAGATTCTCACCGTTTCGGTTGCCAAATGTGTGTCAGAAATGATTAGTGTGAAGGAGAGGAGAAGAACCTCCTTGGCTGACGTTAGGGGACAGGTAAAGGAGAATGCGTCAAAAACTGGACCATCAGCCTTCACGCCCTGGAGAGGGTTGGGGCAGAGGGAGCTTCACAGCAAAGCTTCTCCCACTATCTCTTTTTCACCACTTCTCGCACATGCCACGTTGTCCTGTCAGCTCAGTCCTATGGGCCCTGGCTCTGTGTTTGCTCTGATGAAGCGGTCGGAAGGGATGTCTGTCAGAAGGCAGGGGTTTCCCTATAGTGACAATGCTGCTTCCAGTAAATAATACACCTCGGGTGGGCCCATGGCTAAAACTAGTGTAGCAAGATAGGCACCTTCCCGGGGGCATCTCGCTTTCAAGCAAGAGTAGCCCTGCCAAACTTACTACCCCAGAGCCAAATCCATCCTGGGGGAATGCCACTTACTTCGGCGGGACCAGGACAAGTTTGGCCTCCAGTAGCTTTGTCCTGGAGACAAAGAGAACATCCCCTGGGATCGGTATGCTGGGGTAAAGTGACTCCCCCTAGGGAGGATATCCCAATGTACCCCTGTTCCCCCAGTGTCTCTATCCTGAGCTAAAGCACTCATTCACTACTGAGAATTAATGACTCCTCAGTGAGAATACTTATGGCCAAACTCCATCCCTTAATATCTTCAGTTAACTCAGTTTAGGCACAAACCCTGCCCTTTATAGTCACAGTCACGGGGTGGCTGTCTGCAGTCACTTGAACGCTACCAGCCTTGCTCCCGCTCAGACCCAGAGGTTGCTGCCTCATGCCCCAATTCTGGGCCCTGCTCAGATGTGCAAAGGGAACACCCCCCTGTGCAGGGAATTGCAGGTGCTAGCCTCCCCAGAAAGGGGTCAGACAAGAGTGGGGTCTTGGTCCCCCCATTCCTGGGGCAGTGACAGTGGCTAATTAGAGGGTAGGGAGAACGCACTTCACCCTCTCCCAGATAGGGGAATGGCTGCTGCCTTGTGTGCCCTTTTGGCGACCCGGGAGGAACCCTGGCTCTGCATCAGCCACGTGTGACGCAATGTTGGTAGCCAGAGGATGGGCCCTGTGCACCTTGCCTTGCCCTGGAAAAATCACTTTTACTGCAGGTGCTGCTGATGCTGGCCCTTGTCTTCCTCTTGTTTGGGCACTGCATGGCTGTTCTCTGCAGTGGTACAGTGAGGACAGGAATTTGCTTCATTGTCCTCATCCTTTAGTTCCATTTCTGCGGCATGAGCTGAACAGCAATGCCTGAACCCTCTCCCTCGGCCTCCCACCTCAGCCCTTCTCTCTACCAGCTATCCCCAGATTCTGCCCTAGCCACGCAGCCAACCTGTCAGAGCTGCCACCATCCCCTGGCCTTGGGCCTGAACTTCACATTTCCCACATATCCACTTTCTTCCAGAGTCCTTCACTCCCCCACCTTCTACCAGTCTACCTTCTTTCTTACAATCCAGTTAAAAGAAAAAGAACCTAATTAAAATCTAAATAACAGACTTGTAATTATCACAGTGTTTAATCCTAGACGTTGTGCCTTTGACGCACCATAATTTAATTTCATGACTGGCTTTCTTGCTAGTTTATAATTAATCTATTTTTTTGATAAAAAAGATGTATTGCAATAGATAATGTACTCTGGAAGCCTGTCACAGCCAGCCTGACACACGCTCTTCTTGGAATGAAACTTTTCCAGCAACAGTTTTAACCGGTGCCGGAGCCATTGGGACAGTTACCACTAACGTCTCATGTTAGCCCCTGATCTGGAAAATACTTACCACTCTTGTGCTTAAAGTTAAGCACGTAGGTGAATGTTTGCAGGAGTTGGGGTTCCTGTGGAAAGCTAAGGCTTTCTTTGCCTCGCATTAGATAACGTGAGTGAATTTAGAGCTCATAATGCGAGAGACTGATCGCGAGAAAGATGGGGGGAGGGGGGAATGATACAAAATGTCATTGACATTGGTTCCCATTTTTAAAAAATTGAAATTCAAAATTTTGATGAAAATTTTTCTTAGAAACTCCAAAAATTCAGGGCAGCTGTAGAGCTGGTCGGGAAATGGGGAATAAATATTGCATAAACATTCAGTATTTTCCTTGTTTTCATTGAAATTCAGAATTCTCTGAAAAAATTCATTGCAACATTGAACTTCCGCAAGCCCCAAGCAGCTGCACTGATAACACATATGCAAGCCCTGCCATTGCATCTCATCCCTGGGCAACAGGACCCCCTGCTATTTCATTTCCCCGGATGCACGCACACAGCTCTGCCACTGTGCCTTGTTCTTGCATGTAGCACATCCCCTTATAGTCCAGTCTGCATGTCTCAGCACATCAGACTGTTTAGCCTAACTTAGAACTTGACCCCATGTCTCCAAGCCTCTCAGCTGTGTGTACCTTCAGCCTATTGACCTGTTTTTAATGGAATAAAACGCCTCCCTTTGGAGTATTTGGCAATAAATTATTTCAACTGCCGAGACTGTTTTCCTTAAAACTGTTCTTGCTCCGATCTGCTATCAGTGAAGAAGATGTGGGTAGGATAACTGAAGAGAGGGGAGTAGCCATTTCTGTGTGACTGACAATGATGAATGTCCCAGAAGTCCTGCGTCTCAGAATGGATGGGCTAGTCTGGGGCTAATCCGAAGAGTATTTATTATGTGATGGATTCCACCTAGAGAATGCTCAAAACCTTATCAAGATCTTCCACTATGGACTAGTATCCCTAGTAGCTAGCAAATTGCTAAGTAATGGCCTAATTCTAAAGGCAGGAGCTGCTCCAGTGGTTCTATTCTTCACCATCCTGAGCACCATCACCTGACAAAGGGGCTTACAACATGGACCCGACCTGTGATTTTGAGGATGTGGAGCAAGAGGGAGGCAGTAATTGGTGGATGCATTAATCCTGCCTTTAGCTTGCTTTATGAGGGAGGGAGGCATACGAATGGGATGCAAAGTTACCCAGATCCACGTTCCACCTTTTCCTGTGGTTCCCCCTAAAAGTTTAATGCAAATCTGAGTTAGAAATACCTGAAGTAGACAGAAAGATGCTGTCCAATCCCAGAGCCCTTCTCACAGAACAGAACCAAGTCATGTTAATTTATGGTAATTAATTATTTCCACCTTATAGCCAAGGATGACTCTATCTAAGCCACCTATTGCTGTGCTAGCCACCCAGTTAGGATCTCAAAGCAATTTACAACCATCAGTTAACCCGTAAACCTCATGAGCAGCCAGTGAATGTGATCATCTCCATTGTAGAGATGGGAATGCAGAGGCATAGAATGGGAACATGGCTTCCCCACTGCTATATAGTGGGTTGGGGAAGAATCTGGCATAGAACCCAGGAGTTCTGACTCCTGGTCTCCCACTCTAACCTCTTAGCACACTGTGCCCCAAGGGCTGAGGGGAAGGAGCACCTTTCTTGGAGAGCACCAATGGGCACTGGCCCTGAAGTGTGCCTCGCTTGTTCCTTTGGAGTGGCTGCCACAGACTTTTCTGTCGGGCAGCAGAGTCCCTCCCCATTGCTAGTTCTGAATAGTGGAGTGGTGTGTTGCCTAGACAACCAGAACTCCTACACATTGCTATTTATTCTGAAAGACATTTTACCTTCTCTTCTGTTGCGAAATCCTAGGAAGAGTGGGGGTCACATAAGATTACCTCCTGCGAGGTGATGGGGCTTCAGACTCCTACCCCAAATGCCCCCTCTTGAGGGGAGCCGTTAGGCAATTGGGCAGTTTGCTTGTCTGGCAAAATGTCATTTAGAGTAAAGGCCCCTGACCTCACTCCACTCAAATGTACTGTAAAAAGTGAGGCTAATTGGGATGTCCACATAAAACTGGGACAGGGTCAGATGCCAGCCAGCCAGGCATTATTAGCATTCGTGGTCTTTGCATTCCAGCAGTGCATGGAGTGTGCCAGGCACGGCCCATCCCCAGGAAGACCTGGTCTCAGCCCTTGTGAGCTTATACTCTAAGGGCAGGATTGTGTCTGGGAATGATGCAAGGAACCTGTGCATGGGGTCCGGGTGGTTATTTTTGCTGTGTTCAGGCTGGTTTCCTCTGAACTCTTATGTTAGTATCTGCTAAACCTCCTTGAAACAGCAAACGCGCATTTGCAATCCTCTGAGCTGCCTACGTGTTCCTGTGTCCATCCTGGCACTGCTTTTTACTGGTTTACTGCTAGCACCAACGTGCTGGCTGTGCTCGTGGCTGGCACGCTGCGTACTCGTATTGGGATTGTGGCCATGCTCGGGGCTAGGTAATTGCACTCTGCTGAGTACACTTTGGCAATGCAGCAGGGTCAGCTATTGGTGTGCTTGTATATAATATGTAGACTAGTAACTACGAGCCTGGAGTTAGCAATTTTTTTTAATGCGCTGGTGTTCCTAGAAACAGAGCAACAAGGAGATATTAGGCCAGTTTCTCAGCTAATGTAGATTGACATGGCTTTGTGGATGTCATGGAGCTGTGCTGATTTACGTGAGCTGAGGACCCGGCCCTATTATTTCAGCTTGGTCATGTGACAAAAGAACAAGGGAAATATGAGGAGTGTAGAATATACCATATTCTTGTAGGCTGTGAACCCAAAACCAGGGAGAGTTTGAATGGGTAATTGGGAAGATCAAACACTGCAGCTGAAGTGTGGCCACAATCAGAGTATGGTTGGACTGTGCTTGGCTGTCAGCATTTACAGGCTACTAACAAAAGCACATCATTCGCATCCTGTTTTCTTCTTGAGAAACAGCCAAACAGCGAGTGACTGTGTATGTGTGTTTGTGTGCACAGGACATAAGAATGTACTTCTTCAGCGGGATATGTTGTCAAGGAAGGCAGACTGCATCTTTCATTCCTAGCAAGGAGAAATTCCAAATCATATTAAAAAGTTAGACAAAGACCGAAATGGAGTCTGACATGCCAGTAGAATGACGGCAGGGCTGTGAATATTATTAAGGTGAATCTGTGTTTAATGTTCTCATTGGAAAACTGAACTCCTGGCTTCTAACCAGCAGAGAGTGGGTGTTACCGACTGAGCCACAGACATGCAGCATATGGGAAATGGCCCTTATGCTGGAATACAATTACTTTCACATAGCAGGTATGGTAAACCTAGGCTTTGAAAATCCAGCAGGGGACCATGCTGCATGTTTAACTCCAGAGAACAAACCCTGGTACACATCCCATAAAAATGTATGATGAATAAAGTAACAGATTTGAACTTTTCTGATAACAAAACAACAACTCTGGCCAGTAGCTCCATTATGTGCTGTGAGATATACTTCTATCAGACTGTGAATTCAGCCATCTCAAAGAGTTTGCCGCTTAGTGCAGAGAACACGAGGAAAGCTGGTGAGTGTGCAGTCATTTCCTGAAATCTCTCAGAGAGTCAGGAATCAGTTTACTGTATGGAAAACAAATGGAAAAAACAATAAAACTGAACTGAGTTTTGGGAAAAAGACACCACCCCTAGAGACCCATAGAACAGGCTTCCTCTCCGCAGCAGGGGCCACGCATAGGTGTGAGACAGGAATTCTATCTCCCCTGCCCATTCCGTCCTTGGCTTCTCTGCAGCAAGGGGGCATCTGGTGCCAGTTGTACTGTGGTTTTTAATCTGATTTGGGCGTGTCTACAAGGAGCTGGGCAGAGCTGACTAGCTCCTTTGGCATGCTCTGCCAAACAGCCCGCAGATAAGAACCGCTTGTATTGCTGCTGGCGAGAGCTGGGCTCACACCAGTGACTTGGAGGGGAAAGGCTACATCTGCCATTCCAAGTCTGCAGGATGGTCCAGCCATCCAGAGGCGGGCTGGTATAATGCAGCAGCCACTGTGAAGACCCGGGGATGGTTTGGCGGCTCCCTTTGTCTTTCCTCCTATTGCACTGAGTGTTACTTCAGAGCGCTGCTCTAACCATACCGCTTCACCTGCTTTGAATCTCTGCTCTGACTTCCCATTCTCCACCACATCAGAGCCAAGCTTCTTGTCTCTCTTTAAGGCATTTTCATTATTCTGCCCATCCCTGCTGGTCAGCTGTTGTAATGCCCTCCCCTCTGCTTTTCCGGTGGTCTTAGAATCATAGAAAAATGGAACGCCCCCCCAAATGAACTCTCTTTGGGTTTTTTGGAGTTCCCTCATTTCACTGCCTTGTTCCTTTCACAGTTTTTTGTTCCATTTTCTCCTTATTTCAGCCAAAGAGAATGGGGCATGATCAGGTACTCAGAGGTGAAAGGACTCAGATTTGTGCTTGTGTTTCAGTTGTGGGGGCAAAGCATGAGGGCAGAGCATCTAAATCACGTCTAAAAATTGTCGTGAATTTTGCTCTGACCTCTCAAGGTCCCTTCAGCCTTACATTTGGGGGGTGTTCCATTTTTCTGTTGAATAATTGGAAAGATTAAAGAAGACAAAAGTTTTGAATGAAAAGTTTTGACCAGCTCTGTTTGCAAGTACAGTGACTTCTAAGAAAGAGGAGGAGGATGTGATTTGGAAAATATGGCCCTACACAGAGAGGTAGCTTTTTAAACCAGTGGTGGACTGTGTTTCTGAGTGTCTGGGCCTTAGTCTTATCTACCTTCATTTACTCAGGCACCACGTGGGTTTCAGAGTGTTACCAGAAGAGAATGGTAGGTATTCGCCTCTGCTTTGCACTGGCATGAATGACTGCACAGGATGTCAGGCAGGAAAGGGTTAGTCCATCTATTCATGAAAGGCATCCATTAACTCCCACTGACTTCAGTCCCAGCTTTCCTTGGGTAAATGCTGTATAAAATTAAGGATTTCAGGAGTTTTAACGGTAAGAGTAATTAACCACTGGAAGTGCTTACCAAGGGTCGTGCTGGATTCTGCATCACTGGTCATTTTAAAATCAAGATTGGATGTTTCTCTAACAGATCTGCCCTCAGAATTATCCTGGGGAAGTTCTGTGGCTCATGTTCTACAGGAGGTCAGACTAGAGGATCACAATGGTTCCTTCTGGCCTTGGAATCTATGAATCTATGATTTGGCCCAATGATTCTTTAGAGAAAAGGATATGGGCATGTATCTAAGACATTGCGCTGATTATCATTTTAGCAAACTACTTTAGATTAGTTAAGTAAAACTTTAGTGGCGGGGGGCAGGTTAAAACTCAGAATTTTGTAGTCCTGGAATAAAAGTGGAGAAGAAGCAATGCTTCAATATGAAAGAAAGTCTGAGTATTTTAAATCAGCTCAAAATAAAAAAGTGACTTATGGTGACAATTCAATGCGAGGTGCAGCTCTTCGTTTTATGTAAAAAGACTAATTAAAATTGAAGTGCACCCCACTGCACTTTCTTTATTGTCTGTAATATACCAGACCCCTTAATAAAACCTAGAGCGCAGGGTGTACTGCAGGGACATAAACTGGTAGTTAATGATGTAATATACAGTGAAGTGCAGTGCTTAGCCAAGCAGGTCAGCCTGGTAAATGAACTCCGGAGATAGCTGCTCTGTTTGAAGCACCTGGTTCATAACAGTGGGTTACACATGAGGAGCAAGAGTGCAGCCACTCTTAGCCTGGAGCTGATTAACAAATTTGCATTCCATGCACTTCCTTAAGAAAAAGAAAACATCACATAGAATATTGTCAGTTCCCTGGCCTGTTTTGTGTTAACTCTGTATACCTCTCTGATCATGCCAGATCTGGCCATTCGTTATGGACAGTCAGCAGGCTGTAGTTCATCTATTTTTCTGTCCCGTCTCGTTCTGTTTCATTTCATAAAATGTTTTACAGCTCCGTGGAGGTGCAATGTAAAAAGGAAACACAGACCCTTTTATTCCAAGATCACGTCATCACAGAAAGGAGAGAAGTGACCCATTAAGTCAATTTTCCTAGATGCTGTTGACAATAGAGGTTGAAGGATATAAACATGATCCCATAAGGAAACTAAACGCATCATTAATATAATGTTATGTTGTTTTAAAGCTGTGTATTGGAACTGTACTTGTATACATGGCACACTGTAGCCTCAGCATTTAGCTTGGTACTCTTGCTAGACTGTCCCTGGCATAGCTATTGGTATCTGTATTTTGAATGAAGTTAGGTATGTACCCAGCTCTAGAATGTTGCCATGCCAATTTGAACATTGCTGACAGCACAGTTCCTGAAGATCAGCACCACTGATGTTCTGCAGAAGAATGAGGTTTCATTTCCTGTGGGCTACTTTCCTTATGGCTTTAGTGGCCTGGATTTGGGATTGGATTTAATTAGCATGTAATGTCAGGTCTACTTTGGGAGCTTGTGAGAATGCTGCAGGTAGGGAAAATGGATCAGTCAATTTGTGTGTGTGTGTGTGAGAGAGAGAGAATTTCATCTTACTGGATTCAACCCTGAAGTTTCAGAAAAAGTAATTTGTTGTACATTGATATATTTTCTGTCTTTGAGTTCAGAAAACTCTTGCTGCTGACCTTCTTATTTAATTGTCTCATCTCCTTACTTCTAATGGGCATGGACTCCAGGTAGATAAATAAGAAGGAGACGTAGGGAAAGGTTTTTTGTTTTATGTAGAAAAAAAGAATTTGATATGGAAAACCTGCATTTGAGATGCAAAAATTAAAATATATGAATTTATAGATAAACATATTTAAAGGCAGGGAAGAGAATGAAAATGACTCCTGTTAAGGCACTGTTATTGAACGTTTCTGGTGTGAATCTGTACATTGATAATTAATTAATTACACAGAAAGCCGGGGGAGACATCTTACCAGCAAGTGAAATGTTTATTCTTCATAACTACAAAGGCAGCCCCAAATTTGCAATGTGTTTCATACAAGCAGCGTGGAGTATCCTTGAAGTCAGTGAGGCCCAGGTGTCTGTGCACACCATCGGTTGCAGGATCTGGACTTTAAAGGTAGATTTGGGTTAATGAAGTCAAGCCTTTTATGCCAGGATTAGTAACATGAGTCTGCTTCTCAACCCGGCCATGACTGGAAATGCCTCTAACCACTCGAGTTAGATTTAAGTTTGTGAATAAAGAGACAGGCTGTTGGGAGCATGACTATGGGTTATATACTGTATCTAGCTAATATACAGTTCAGCTAAGAATGCTGAGGTCAGAAATGCACACACACTGGACATATTGCTAAGGACTTTTCAAAGTAGAATCCATTCTTGAGTCATTCAAAGCATGGCAGTGTACTGTTCCTGTTTCATACCCCTACTTAAAAAAATATTTAGGCCAAAATTTCAAAACTGGACATTGATTTTGGATGCCCCAAGTTTTGGGGGTTCAACTTAAGACACCTTGAGGTCAGTTCTGAAAATGTTGCCCTTAATATGTAGAAAAGCAGATGGCTTATTCTTTTGAAGCTACAGAAGTCATTTTCATTATGTTTCTTCTGGTCTGGTTATCAGATTTTTCTTCTCAACATGGGTAAACCTGGCATGCTACTCTAATAGATACACAAACATTGCATTGTAATCTGTTACATAAATCATTTTCTTTCTCTTTTTCTAATACAGTTCGATGTCTGTCCGCAGGTCAGGTTGCCCGGTAGGAAGCCATGCTTGGATATTAATAGCCATGTTTCAACTAGCCATGGATTTCACCATCTGTGAATCTGTAGCCCAAGGCCAAGGGTTTAGGCTCCTGCAAAGGCCTTCTCACTGGCATAGATTGTCCCATAGTCCTTTGTGGAGTTTTAAAAATGGACAGCAACTGAGGATTCCTGGCCCTTTTTGGAACCATGTTTCTTCTCATCCGGAACGATCTCATGGGCAAATACAAACATATCATTCAAAAAGGCCACACAAAGCCACAGACCAGTTAGCAGGCTTTTATAAAAGCATGCAGTCCAAGCACTCTGCTACTGCAAAACCAGCCCCTTCTGTTGTAGATGGGAGCAGCAGGGGTACAGACCAGCAGACTCCTTTGAAAAGGGGGAAAAGGCACCTCCGAGGAAGCAATTTTGATCACAGAGACAGGAGGCCCACCACGGTGCCTGAAGTAATTGTATGGGGCCCAACAGGGGAAGAGGACTCCATGGAAACCAGTACGTTCCCTGGGAATTATGGCACCACCACGACTTCCGCTTTACAAACCAGAACGACTACTGTGGCAACCACCACCACCACCACTTCCACCACTGTACGGTCTAAGGGGTTCACAGCATCACCCGTGCCAGGGCTTAACAAACACAAGAACAACCCTGGCAGGATTAGCACAACGGAACCCTACACCAGCCACAAGAGCAATGGAAAAGAAGCCCGTCCACCTAAGTTAATGGGAGACACTACAGGTATTTTCTGTCTGTCTGATAGGGTTTTGTTTTAACTGTTGATCTGGGCTAAGTAAGAGCAAAAAACCTATTGCCGAGGGCAGAGGTGTGTCCTATATGATGGGCACCAATGAGGAGACGGTACTGCGGGACAATGCCACAATATAAACAAGGTGCAGTGTCTGACGAAGGCTTCATATTGTGTTGGCTTTGCCAGGCTGCAATCATCATTAAGGAGTAATTAAAGAGAACATTATAGTATAATGTCCAGGTTTCAAAACAGTTAAGCAATTTTCAGTTAGGGAAAGGTGGGTGAACAGCTTTGAATAAAATGAAAACTGACCTGAATTTTTTTCTGAAATTTGATCTAAACTTTTTTTGTGATTTGCAAAACATCTGTATACTCTTTCTACTGTATTTAAATCTTCCTCTGCCTTCTTGGGTTCCCCAGGAATATAGCAGTATTTTTGGTTTGATCAGCAACAGGAAATCTCACAGGAAAGACTAGCCCAACAAGATTTGCAGCCTGGTTTTGCAAACTCAAGAAGCGTCCAGATTTTGGGGTGTTTGTCCAACAAAGTATTTTGCTGTTCACATATTTCTTTCTAGTCCCTTTCATACAATATGTCACTAATCATATACACACTGTGGTTGCTAGCTCTGAACTGCAGACAGATTCTATATGCAACATGCAAGTCTTAACAATCCCTGAAAAGTGTAATAATAATCAATGTATTAATGTGGCACTCTGACACAGTACAATATGCAAACAACCTAGATTGTTGGTGTTTCAGCTTTGGTGACTGCGGAGAAAACTGAGTTTGGTTTTCACTATTCTTTCCCTGATTTAGATGCAGTTTTTCATTACACAGAAGCATACAGCAATGCCTGCTGAAGTCATTATCATAATTGTTTTCTGCCTTACAGTAGTACTTTTTTCTCATGCAGACTGGACACAAAGGTTACTTTAGTGCAAGTTAAGCTGGGAGAATTCTGCTAAAGAAATCACAAACCTTTGTGTCAATGAGAGCTACCGATTCCTTTCATTTCTATTCAGGACTCTTCTCAATTGCTCTTCACGAACATTTGTTGAGTAAGCGTGTTTGCAAGAATGTTCTCAGTCAGAGAACATGCGGTAACTATCTATGTTGTGATACATATGCATGCATGTTGATGATAAATGTGTGTGGGCCATCTCAGAAGCTCTTTTTGGCCTCAGGAGTAGGAACAACTTCATTTGACTTAGGTGATCAGACACACCAAGTTCTGAATACCCAATGAAACAGTCGAATTGAGCAATTCATGTGCTGAAACGTGTTCACTTACAACATTCCTCAAGTTATTATGGTTAATTAACGTATTGGTAAAAAATCTGCAAATCTGAAAAAAAAAAGCTACAAAAAAACCCCATGTTCTAATTTCTTACTAGAGTCAGGGGATAAATCCTTCATTAAACTGTTCACTGTGACTAGTTTGTTCAGCATAATTCAGGCTCACATCAGAGTCTCCCATCTAGCCTCTGCCAGGGGTTGTGAGCTTCTAGCATCTCACTGATAAGAGTTGGTTTCTGATCAGACTGCAGTGTAAGTGTTAGCCTGGGATCTCAAATGCTCCCTATTCTCCTCAGCATCATGTACAGTGTATGATATTAAAAATAAAAACAACCCATCAGGGCAGCACTTTGGATTACCTAGTGTCCCTGAGGAAGATGGTAATGGGATCAGGCTACAGGCATAGAGCATTGATTAGTGCTTAGGACTGGGACACAGCACCTAGCAAAAGGGGGTCCTGGTCTAGGACTCTTGGTGCTACCACAGTACAAGTAAATAATTTTAACAATAATAAGCCTGGGGTTGTGTTAGAGGCAAGGTCTTCTGTCGGGTAAGAATGTTGCAGAAAATTGAGAGGAATTTGGGTTTAAAAATGAACACTGGGTAAGCCGATGAGAACTCTGATCCATCATCTTTATGTAAGACATTTGCTAGGAGTGTACAGAGTTTGCCTATTGCCTCTATAAATCCACAATCAATTTAGTGCAGCACTCATTTACTATAGTATTTAGTAATATTTAGGAAAATATACTATTTTCCACCGACACCATTTGCTGTGTGGGAAAGCAGTTTTCCATTTATTCCAAATTATATTTATTTATTACTAAAGTTATACCATGGAACAATATTATGTATCTTGGCAAATTAATTCACATTACATGGACGCTGAGTAGTCCAACAAGTCAGATGCTTATCTGAGAAAGAATTATAGGGTTTCATGATGCAGTCTCCATCCTGATTAATTTCTCTAATAAACCCTCTTCAGAAAAAATGTCACTCCTAACTTCAAGAAGTTATTCATATCTGTGAAAAGGAGCCCCGCCTACACAGCAGATGAGATGTCAGCCTCAGCTGGCTCAGTTAGCGACAGAATATCAGTCACACTCTCCAGCACAAGAAATCTAACCAGTTCATACTAAGATATTTGATGGAATGCTAAGATTTACTTCCCAAACCGCATGTTGTTTTCAAAGCAGATAGTGTCATCAAGTCCTATTGTTATTAGCAATACTTACATCTGTAGCTAATTACATTTGTACACATGCATGTGAAATCAAATAGGTGCCTTGCACTGAGAAAATTCCTGTTTATTGCTGTGGCTTAATTACAAATGGTATAACACTGTCAAAGTGTTACAGGGTATTGTTGAGCTGCTGGGATATCAGGGGAGTAAGTCAGAGGAGAGTCTTCCTCACCCTGGACAGCTGACATAGGCTTTTTGTCTAAAATGTGACTCATCATTTATTATCCCTGTAATGTCAAGATTCATTAACTGTGTTGCCAGTCAGTGGTCCTGTATCTGGGACACCACTCTGTGATCTAGGCACATTGCCTAGGTCAGTAGTTTGTGTCTAAGTCGTTGCCTTCTCCTCTGGTCTTTATATCAGGTAACCAATGTTATGATATTTCAGAATTGCCCAAGGTTTACTGAGTAGTTTGAAGATAACACTGGCAGTTTGGTAAGGGTATCTGACAGATATATGTCACTATTCAGGAAAACATTGCAATATGTTTCTACTTGAACTATCAAATGACCACTGATAATTGTCACTGCACAAACAGGCCTTCAGCAGATTTCTGTCCTGCCCACTAGGATGACAGACAAATGATCTCAATAGATCCAGTAGAATGTAGGATTGGGATATTGAGGTGGTGATTTTATTTGCTTTTCTCACCATTGTACTTTTGGTTGAGTTGATCTGTTCAGTACACGGACTTCAGCAGAGCCGCTCCACAATGAGTTTGATCTCCTGGCTTGGCTCAGAAGTGCCCACAGTGATTGTAGCGAAGTCTTAAATTTGTATTGGTGATTGATCTCTGGAGGTTCAGTCTGGAAGTGTTGTCCACCATTGACAGTAGCTGGAGCAAGCCTCTAGAAGGATTCCTGCATTTGGTTTCTGGCTTAGATGCTGACTGGGTCTATTAAGTTGATGAAATAACATAACAACTCGGTACTGCAATTTACCCATCCGTAAAGAGTCATGGGGTGCTCTACTCACCAATGGGGGGTCTTCCTTCTGGCAGTTCTGGGGATTAGCTCCACCTAGTTCAGCACCTCCTTTCTTCTCTTCCATCATTGCCGCTCTCCTCCCGCTCATGGAGATGTAATACAGCCATTTCATGACTCAGCCCTTCAGCCAGGTCACACTGTGTTTTTCCCTTCCAGGGGAGTCTTTCAAAGACCCTCTGCACCAGGGTTTCTACCCCCTTTCTTTCTCCCTTACCTCAGGGAGAGACACTGCTGGCTTCTTCCCTCGAGAATCCTGGCTTGATAGGAGCCTTGCTTGTTCCCTCACAGATGAGCTTCCTACTAATTAGCGCCCTCTACACAGCCTAAATCTCCCCCATTTGCAGCTTAATTGGTTGATTGGGCCCACCTGGCCTAATTCAACTCTCTCAAGGTAGGTGTGGGGAGCACACCTCATCACAGGTACACACTGAGCACTTTGTGACTATTAGACCCCTTTCAGATATCTCAAGTTGGGCTCCCAAAACCTGAGGCACCTAAAATCAGTAGTCACTTCTATAAACGTAAGCCTAGAATTCTAGTGGCTCTGCAGTTGTGTGTGAGGCATCTTTAACTGCTGTTCAGTGAGGCCCTACAATATACAGCACATAAGGAGACAAATGTAAGCATGTTCTAATGAAAGAAAACCTTTGATCTTCATAGCTATTCATAGTTTGTTCTCCAGCTTAGATCAATCAAAACTCAAGGATGAGATAGCATGGACCGAGATGGAACAATGCTTGGTAATTTTTATTTTGGTACTGGAATTCGCTTACACCTTTTCAAGGATGTTCCTCCAGCTGCTTTGTCATTGTCAGCATGATGCCTCTAACATCCCTTACCGCGCTGACAGTCACAAAGTTTTGCTGCGGCCTGACTGATGTGGCTCTTGCTGGGATTTTACCATTTGTGGGTCTTTGAACAGCTTCCTAGCCTCAGCTTTGCAGTCCAGCTCAGCTGTGAGAGCTGGATGCTGTTCTAATGAGAATCAAAAATGAAAGGGCAAGGTGCATCTCCCGAACCCTATAATTGGGTTTAAATCCATGGTTGTTAGTCACCCAGGGCCAAGTCCAGTGCCCCTCGTCCAACTGAGTATCCCTTCCTCAGGCCGCAAAGCTGCTTGAAGCGACAGTCACTAGGTTGTTCCTGAGGGCTCTGCAGGACAGTGATTCACAGAATGCTAGTGGATCTGCACAGATCAACAGGCCTTCATCCTGCCCAGCCTCCATGTAGCCTGTGCTGAGAGATTCCAGATCCAAGCCAGCCTCTCCCAATTCTCCTATCCTGTCCCAATCCCCTGAAGGCTCATGCTCAGCCTGTGCTTCTAAGATATCTGGGAATTGAAACTCACCAGCTGACTTTTATCTTTTAGCTCTTAACTCTCATTAAGGAGTTTTCAGAAAGATTTGAGTTTTCGTTAATTGGCCTCTTTTACTGAATAAGTGAATACAATAAAATACTTTTGTTGGCTAAAGGACCTTTCTGACCTTAGCTGTCCACCCTAACTTGAATAAAACCTAAACTCTGAATATCCCTTTATTTTCTTCATCTGCATTAAATCATAGAATCCCAGGGTTGGAAGGGACCTGAGGAGGTCATCTAGTCCAACCCCCTGCTCAAAGCAGGACCAATCCCCAATTTTTGCACCAGATCCCAAATGGCCCCCTCAAGGACTGAACTCACAACCCTGGGTTTAGCAGGCCAATGCGCAAACCACTGAGCTATCCCTCCCCTCCCCTATATGCTGGCTGCCTCAAAGACTTTTTTTGGGGGGGAGAAGCTTTCCACTCAGCTCTTTCTCACTCCCTAGGTTAAATCCTAGTAAGGGCTTGCAATTGTTTAGGTTAAAAAAAAAAACACAAACAAAATGAAGACCTCCCCCAAGATGGTTCATGATTCATACACTGGGGCACAAAAGGTTAAAATTCTAGCAGGGGATGAGATTGGTAGAGAGTAGATGTTTGATAGAAACTAGTACATTGTGGGAAACTGATGAAATAAATAAGAGGATATATGTATATACACACAGTCTGGGCCAGATCTTCCTCTAAACTCCAGTGATGGTTAAGGGGTGTGAACTGGGATGGAGCATCCTCAGGGAAGGAAACCTAGGTAAAATAAATATTGCTCCAACATCTAATATAACCCCCCCTTTTAAGACAAATACCCTATATAGGTACTGACTGATTTCACCTGCTCAGCTTCCCATTGGGACACCAAATTATGTCCCAGGCCCTGGTAGTTTGCTTTTACAGTGTGTGAGAAATACCAAATATTGCTGTGCTGAGCTGCATTAAATGGGAAGAAACATTACAATAGCAGTGGGGTCTCCCTGCATTTCCCATCACTTCTGCATGGAAGGGCAGCAACCAACTCTGTCTTTAAGCAGTGAGTAAAGTATCCTGTCTTAAATAATGCCATACATATGTAAGGCCATGCATTTTTCAAATTCTGCTGCTCTCTGCTACACGAGGCTGAGGCAATGGAAGTCGTTATACTTTGCCTGGAAGTACTATATGGTTAGACATTAAGACTATGCGACTCGTCTGTACTTTTTTGTCTAGTTCAGTGAACATTACAAATCATTGTCTTGCAGTCTTGTTACATTAGTGCTGCAATAAGCAGAACGGATAAGTAAAGTAAAGCTTTCAAGGCTGGAACACTTCCGTTTTCCACAACAGATCCAAAAAGTAAAGATTTCTATAGTGTTTACTCCCTGAAAGATTCAAATGAAGAGAAATAAGCTTTGGTAATAGAGAAGGTGGATGTGAAAGACCATGGATTGTACCGCAGAGCTGCAAACAAATAATCAAACTCAGCTGGACTACAACAAAACCTCTGTTCCAATCCCACACTGTTTCATATGGATTGAATGCTGTTTACCCATGTGTCTTTCTTCCTCTATTTCTGTCATGCACACGCACAGACACACGAACACACACCCACCCGAACTTGTGCATATGCACACAGAGACGCTCATACTCAGACATTGGAGTCAGTCCAGATTTAACCACAGCAAGAGAGAAAAATGTGGATCCTATACTTTATGGGATGAATGGTACAGAGAGATAGGACTAAATGAAGTTATTGAATATTAATATTCTCTAGAAATGCTCTGAATGTAGCAGTTGACACTACACCACCCATAGACGCACCTGTACACCTATGCGATGTCTTTCCTGCTCAGTGTATATTAACAATAAGGGCCTTGGGGAACAATCTTGGTATTTCCTCGGGGATTAAGAATTGCTACATCTGAGAACATCAGCTCCATCCATCTGGTTGTTAATCCCCAGAGCTGCTCTGCTCCTCAGTCCTATCTTTGTTAATGGGTCTGTGTCCAGTGTGATCGGCCAGCATGCATTTTACTATTATTATTTTAAAGCAGTGCAGGTGTTTGTTGAACATTAGCGATAGCCCTGCCAGTGAACAAGAGCTGCATCTCGAAGATCCTGGGGACCAGATTTTGGCTCCCATTTCAGCCCCTCTGGAACATTCGGTGTCAAAAGGGCCGTAAATTGCCTTAACAAAGTGACCGAGCTTTGTCCTGGCAGGGGGGACCCTGCGTGCCTTAGCATCGACAAAGGCGCTCTATCGTCTCTCCTTCCCTCCAGATGTGTCTGGGGCCAGAGTGTTGCTGCATCCCAAGAACCCTTGGATGGCAAAAAGGCCCCACTGGGGCTGTTACCAGCTGACGTAGTCATTTGGAACGGCATCTGGGCTATTCTACCCTCTCAGGGACAAATCAACCCCCAATAGCTCTGGGAATCAAGGAAGCAAAAAGGTGATGTATAGTTACCTTAGCCCACCTGACTGCCTCAGCCAGATTCAAGTATTGGGGCAATATATTGAATACATCCTGTAATCCAAAGGTAACTGGTTTCCCCTTTGTTCATAAAAAGTCTTCCTATTCAATGACTGTATTGCAGTAACAGAAAACGCCTGGACCCTGACATGTACTAATGCACCCTGGCATTAAATTAGTTTTGCGATAGTTAATTCTGATTAAATACCTAGCATATTAATACTTCTATATATAGCTAACAATACATCATTGTTTCAAAACCCAGAGGACTGGGTGGGAACTTACTTGAGTGGGAATATAACAAGTGAAGAAAGAAGAATATGGCCTGGGTTAAGTGGCTGTACCCAGACCTGTTAATTTGTAGACTTTCATACTTTCGAGGGAGAGTTTTTCTCTGGAAATTATACTTTATTTTCTTTGCATTAAGTAGACTCCACTGATACATGAGTAGACACCAGTTCTGCAAACACTGACTTGTGCATTCGGATATGTCCATTGGAGCAGTCCAGTGTTGTTATAGTATTAAAGTTTGTTTATATTGTGGGAGAGCTTAGGGGTCCAGGCCATAGACCAACAGCCCATTGAGCGGGGCACCCATACAAACAGAGAACAAAAAGATGGGCCCTGTCTCAGAGAGTTTGTGAGATTGCTCATATACATAAGTGTTTGCAGGGTCCTGGCCAGAGATTTTAATTTACTTATTTTTATTCTGGTCCAAATCTGTGAGGGGCGCACTGTGAATATAGAATCTGCACTGGTTGCTGAGTGCTGGGCTCATTCCCTTCATACAGTGCCTCTCCGCATTTTCCAAACCAGGCGCCCCCTCCCAGCCTCTGCTTCAGTACCTTCATCCTTTATCAGTAGTAATGAGGTGCGCCTCTTGTCCTCTGAATGTCATTGGTGCCATATACTGTTACCTTAGAGACCCTGCAGATTTGTGTTGGAAGGCTGGACTCCCGGAGGCAGAACAGGTAAAATGCTGCATTCAATGTACAGTTTGTTTTTCTTTAGAAACCAACCCACTTAGGCAAAAATTCTCTCCCTCCCCCACCTTACTGAATAAAGGGAAACCAGAAAACAAGATTTATCTGTGAGCCACTAGCTGCAAAGCAGCTCTTAAGGTAAATTCATGTGGAATAGAAAATATTCTGCTGGTAAGTAGGAAAAAGATAGAAAAGTGAGTGTGTTTAATATACATAAAAGTATATACGTGAATAGAAAGACTAGTTGGGGGTGGTGGATTTAATTGTGCAAGGCTTTTTCGTTTCCCATTGAGGCAAATAAAATCAGGTATGTTTATCTGTGTGCAACCCCAGTTTGTTCTGTGTGTGGCACTCCAGGCATGTGTTCACCCAGGCATAGTTTACAATTATGCTTTTCAAAATGTACACCTCCTTTTGGGGGGGCTGTCATAATCATTTTACAATAGAGCATGTAAAGAAAGAAATAATTAAAATTCCATATTGCTGCCAGACACAAAGGTTGTAATGGGGCTTTTAACACAAGGCAGAAATGATTGTCTCTGCAAAACATGGTGTCTTTTGCAAAATGCTGAATATCCTCTTTTCCTACTGGCTAGGCTAAAAGAAAAAGAGGGCATTTTTTTTGTAGTCTGGGCATGTCTGGCACTCACTGAGTTCTCTGAAGCTTTCTTTTTATTATGATTAGAATAAAGTAATTAAACCTGTAAGTGCTTTCTATGGCATAAGGCAGCATAGCTCTCTGTGCAGTCTGCTTCTCTGAATAGCTGTTTGAAATGTGGTCAGTGTCTTAGTCCTCTTCTTAATGGACAGGTGTCCACATCGCAAATGAACACTGCAGCTGGTACTAATTAGCACCCTTCCTTGAGAGTGGGGAAAGAGGTCAAGGATTGACTGGGTCTAAGCATCATCCTCCACCTCTGTCCAGTCTGCCTGTGTCCATCTCTGAGTTTTATGGGACATCACCCCTCATAGGCACTTTCTCCATCAATTAAGACACTTAGTATGGGAACCTTGTTTGGTACTGCCTAGAGGGCTTCACTCTCCAGGGCTGTCAGTTGGAATCCAGAACCCCCTCCTCCACCCCGAAACCCAGGTCAGTTCACTAAGAATTTAAAATGAATAGACAAGAACCAAAATAGTCGGCTGCCCCACTGAGAAATGACCCCCATCTTCAAAAAGCGGGTATAGGATAGGGGGTGCTGGATGAGCAATCAGATGGTGCATGCCAGAGGCTTCAAAGGAATTAATTAGAGCTAAAATATGTTTAAAAGAAAACCCTGAGCAGTTGGAAGAGAACTGCCTCTTTGATCTGCTTTGCTAAGACATCATGATCTGCTGCAGATCTGGGAGTTCCAGTAGCAGCAGAGAGGAGTGAGAGAAATGAGGTTAGGAAAAATTTACTGGGAGACAGTAAATTTACCTCAAGAGGTGGCTGGTTTAAATTGTATTAACAGTGCAGGTGGATTTGACAATGATAGCGAGTTACCGATACTTGCAATTCTCTGCTCCGTGGATGCTGTGTGGGGCACCCTGCCTAATCACAACTACACGAATGCAGAGCAAAGGGGCACCACTCCATTGTGCAAGGGGCAAGCGAGACTCGTAGCTCCACATCTTTTTGAAATGCCCTGCCGGTCTCTGCGGTGCGTTTCCCTGAGGACAATCTCCTCTGGCAATGGTGCCATTTCCTCCACTGCATTCACGTATGGTGTGGCTGCACCTTGCTGCAGCCAGGTGCCTCGTCCTCCATCGGGTGCGCACAGTACATTTGAAGCCCAGCCCCGCTGGGTTGCAGTGACTCACGCAAGTAGGCCAGAGTTGGGCCACCACCTCTGAGATGTCAGTGAGGTCTGAGGTGAGCTGCCGTGGGCTGTGAATGTGAGCAGGCCCCATCACACAAATGCTTTGGGCGTTGTAGAGGTGGAACCCACGTTCTACCACTCTCCCGTAAACAAAGCGGTGGCAGGTTGGAGTGACTGATTATTCATCAGTGTGAGCTTCGTCTTCCGAGGGGTGCATCATCATTTCTAAGCCCTTTCACATCTTGCACTGGATAATGTCAGGCAGCCTCTTTCAGACTCTGGGAGGAGATGTTACCTGTGGTGAGGAGGGAGGGGAACAAAGCGTATTAAGGGGATCCAAGAGTCCAGCTGTAGAATTACAAGAGTCCCTGATCTTTAGCCAGTCCTTCTTTTGGAAGTGAATTCGGCGCAGCTGAATAGTCACAGGCTGTGGAATGTAGCTGCAGGGCCGGTGGAGCTGGGAAGCTGCAGGGTGGGTTTGCTACAATGCCCTTGCCAGAGCAGTTCAGCCTTGACCTGGAGAGGACACTGGGTGGTGTGTTGAGGATGCCTGCATGGAGGAGAAAAGGGGGGTGTTCTCCCAATTGGGAAACATACTCAAACTTGCCTTGGCCAAAGGGAAAGTCCACCAGGCCTAATGGATCTTTTTCAGCCCTATTTTCTGGGTCTTGCATCTTCCCTCAGCTGGAGCAGGTTTGCTGGGACCATCTGATGGAACTAGGAGATGTTTCCATCCCAAACTCTTGCCCGTATCAGCAGGGATCCAAGGGAAGAAGGTAGGGAGGCCC
The DNA here is from genome assembly GCF_965140235.1 of Caretta caretta. Taxonomy (NCBI): domain Eukaryota; kingdom Metazoa; phylum Chordata; order Testudines; family Cheloniidae; genus Caretta; species Caretta caretta. The sequence goes on from NC_134223.1 coordinate 20,990,429, forward strand.
GCGGGAGGGGTAGAGCACACAGGACTACCAGGCAGGAGCCAGGTCTTTTGGTCTGGCTTCCCTGGAAGAAGGCTGATCCACCCACCGCTCTGCAAGGGTTGAGAGTACAGAAGGCAGGATGAAGGGATTTATGGCTGGGACGTTAACTTGCTGCTAGCAGAGCCAGCTGGTGTCCAGGTTTCTGCTGAGCTGCGTAGTGACCTGTTTTGTTCACTGTGTTTGTGATCACAGCTTTGACAGGTTGGGGTGGAGGCAGCTAGGGCTGGTGCCCTGCCAGCAAGATGACGTTGGGGGCGGGGGGAAGTGTTGACAGATAGGGGGAGAGGTCATAGCACCGAGCCTAGGAGGAGAAGCTTGAAGAGGTCACATTTCCTGGGGTGTGGAGTTTGAATCCTGAAGGTAGGTTGTGGACGGGGGAGGAGGCTGTGCTTGGGGGCATGGGGCTGAGCTTCCAGCAGGTGGGGACCAATGCAACGGTACACAGTAAAGGGGTAGCCGTCACTGCACGGGGCGGGGGGTAGATCTGTGTAGCTGTTGTTTATAAGGTTGCAGCCATTGAACCTTGAACACAAGTGTTTTATCTCCATGTGGGGTTTTGTGGCCTACTTGCTGGAACAAACAGGTCCTGTACCTCCCACATCGCTCACGGGGATTAGGTGTGTTCCTTCTGAAAGGGACAAACTGATCTCTCCCCCCCCCTCCCCCCGCAAACAATACCTACTGTTGCAACTGAACGAACAGCTTCACTCACTCCTTGGGGCTGAATAGCCTGGAAAATCTCTGCCACTTCTGTCCCCCACTGCATCTCCAGATGATACCAGTGGAAAGATCCAGATCCTTGTCTGATGTAAATCAGCACAGCTTCATTCACTGCAGTGGGGATATGCCAATTGGCAACCGCTGGGGTCTGGCCCTTCAAGTCCACAGTGGAGCTCACCAAGCAGCAGTGCCTGTCACTCTTTTAATCTCCTTACAAGCGTGTTACCCCAGCTTCTTGCATTTGCCTGTGAACAGCCCATCAATACTGCAGCAGTGAGTCCAGCAGACAGAAGAAAAGGAAAGAAAGACAAACCCTCCTAAGCGCTCACCGGGAAGTCTATTGATTTGCAGGTTTATAATGGCTGTACTCTCTGCTGATTGAAACCTCTGTCCAAGGCCTAAAATAGCTTCTTACATGCTCAAGTTAACCAGAAATGAGCTGTGCTTTTATTAACTGGTCAGCCAGCTCATTTTCCTCCCTATTCACCTCCAGGCAGGGAAGAGCACTTTTGTTCCGGTACTAAGTGTTTGCTTGCTCCCTGGTTTGGCAGGTAGGGCCTGACCCTCCAAACCCGTGCTCACAGGAGTGGTCTTATGGCTAGGTTGGCTTGGCTGGGTCCTAACCCAGGAGTCTAGACCTCAAACAGGCCAGAGCAGACAGGCTGTCCCATCCTTTGGCTACAGACCTTCATCCATTCTCCTCCTCAGTGCAGATTCCTGCCAGCCACGTTCCTCCCCACTGGGGGTCCTCCCTCCTTTTTGTCTTCCTGCTAAACATTGTCAGCACACCAGGCATCCTCAGCTGTTCCCCCTCCCCGCACCCATCTGCTATGGCAATGCAAATGGCCATGGACTCCATGGAATTTAACTAGATGAAAGTCAATAAAGACAAGGGAAAGGCACGACACTTAGAAAAGAAAAATCAACTGCATGACTGGCTAGGCAGTGGTACTGCTGAAAGGGATCTGGGGGCTATGGTGTATCACAAACGAAATGTGAGTCCACAATGTGATGCAGGCACCAAAATGGCTAATTTTCTGGGGTATATTAACAGGAGTGTATATAGAAGACCCAGAAGGTAGTTGTCCCATTTCACTCAGCACAGATGAGAATACTGTGTCCAGTTCAAGGCGCCACATTTTAAGAAAGATATGAAAAATTGGAGAGAGTCCAGAGCAGAGTTTCCAGAATGATAAATAGTTCAGAAAACCTGACCTGAAAAGAAAGGTTACAAAAACTGGGAATGTTTGATCTGGAGAAAAGAAGACCGGTGGGGAACCTGAGAACACTCTTTCGATATGTTATGGGCTGCTAAAAGAGGATGGTGCTCAATTGTTCTCCATGTCCACTGAAGACAGGACAAGCAGCGATCATCTTAATTTGCAGCAAGGGAGATTTAGATTAGATATGAGGAAAAACTTGCTAACTCTAAGGGTGGTTAAACTCTGAAATAGGCTTCCAAGTGTGGTTGTGGAATCCTAATCACTGGAGGTTTTTAAGAACAGGTTAGATGAACACCTGGATGGTCCAGGTTTACTTGGTCCTGTCTCAGCGCAGGGGACTAGACTAGATACCCTCTTGAGGTCTGCAGTTCTCTGATTCTGTGGTGTGAAGTACAACAGACTACATCAGCAAGGGGACACAGTTACAGTCACCAAGAGTACCAGAGCTTGACGTTTTTGTGCATGTATGATCTCTTAGCTGCAGCTTTGCATTCATGGAGCTGGTTGGGGGGAGGTATTGCTTGGTTGGTGTTTTTTGCATTGCACTACCTACAAGAGAAAAGGAGGTATGTGACATGTACAGGAGACCAGTATGGGCCTGCTCAAAAGTCAGTTGCAATTCGTTCACTTGAACATGCCCTAGATAAGTGGGAAAAAGAGTTACTCCTGAGGGCATTCTGCGCCATAAAAATTCTGCACACAATATTTTACAATTCTGAAAAATTCTGCAAATTTTATTTCTCAAATAAATGTGGAGGCTCCAGCATGGCATTGGGGAGCACAGGCCACTGGCTGCACAGAGATGGGAGATCACTGTACAGCTCTCCCCCACAAGGACATGGACTCAGCGGTGAGGCTGCACCCAACCCTGACACTGCGCAAGGACCGGACCTGCCCCAGAAACATCCCAGGGCTCTGCCCCTCCATTCCAGGTGCACCAGGTGTGGGTAGGCAGGCTCAGCCACGCAAGACCCAAGTGTGCAGGGGCTTAGTGTGGGGGGATCCAGATGTGGGTTGGGAGGGTTCTGTGTGGGGCAATCTGGGTGTGGGCATCTCAGTGGGGGATCCATGTTGGGGGGGGGGATCTGGATGCACACAGGCTTGTTGCGGGGTTCTGGGTGCAACGGTAATGGGACTCTGCAGGGGGGTCGAGGTGAAGATGGTTGGGGTTCACCAGGAGAGGTGTCTGGGTGTGGGGGTGATAGAGCTCAGCAGGGGGGTCTGGGTATGAGGGGGTCTGGATGCATGGGGGTTGGGCAGATGGGGGAGCAGCTCCCTGTACAGTGATCCCTCCCCCTGCAGCTGAGGAGCGATGGGTGTAGGAAGCAGGGACAGGGGATTTGCAGAGTTTCCTACAGCTGGGGGAGAAATCCCGGGAGGTGGGTCTGACACAGCTCCGGATACTGTGCAGGGGAAGAGGAAGTCCCGTCCTCCGCAGCCCAGCCTGGACTAGCAGCTGAGCCCAGCGCAGGGTAGGAGCCACCAGCTGGGTCTTCCTTAGTCCTGCCTCCTGCCCCACAGTGATTTACCTCTCTGCCGGCTGCACCTGAAACATGCTGCTGGGGATGGTCACATTGCATGACTGCTCTTGTGGCTTCTTTTTGCTTCCCCATCAGAAAGTCATTTTTTCTGCAGAGAAGCAAAGAAATCTGCGGGGGACATAAATTCTGTGCATGCGCAGTGGCGCAGAATTCCCCCAGGAGTAAAGAGTAAGTGCATGTGTGGATGAGAGAGAAGACTGTTATTAATTAATACACTCGGGTTTTTTGACTGTTTGAGAAGGCCGCAGTACATGTACTGTATGCCCATTGCCCAGTTGGAGGGGAGCTGGAGATGCTGTTGACAAGTTATCACAGATTTTTTTTTTTATTTCTTCAGAAAAAATAATGTCTTTAGTTGCTGCTACTTCGCAGCTGAGCGAAACAAATCCTGTCCTGGTAGTATTTATAAGGAGATCTGAAAGCTGGAAGGTCCCATATATATGAGAGCTACCCAGCTTATTACATGCTCAGGCTCTTCCTAAATGACATGCGTTTTATGGCAATTCGCTCAGAGCTGGGCTGTTAGGATGACCTCTGTGATCTTTCCGCACAAGCCTCTGCCAGATTCAGGTTTGCATGCCAATTAATTATCACAGCAAAGCAGCTGGAGATTTACCTCTTTATAACACCAGGGAGAAAGGAGCTTTTTTATGTGTGCGAGGCACAAGAAATGCAATTGGCTTTTTTCTTTCCCCTTGGACGTTTCTCAAAACTTCTTTTTAAGACAGTCCATCACCTCCCCAGTCGATCCACTTTTCCTGGAGATCAAGGAACTTGGAAAGAGCTGGATCTGGAGTCAAGGCAGCATGAAATCAATGCATGTGTGGGCTGAGCAGTTTTTGGCATGTGAAAAGCAGTTGTGTGTTTCTCCAAAAGAGCCCCAACTCTTCCACAGACTGACAGAGGCAGCAGCCCTGGCTTCCTGGTAAAAAGGCTCTTTCTGCTGCCAGCTGAGGGCAATTAGGGTTTTACTGCTATTGGCACTGTGCACAAATGGGATCCAATTACCACTCTGATTCTCTTATGGATACACGACATTTCCCTTAATAATAGGCTGGAGTCAATCTCTAGCTGGACTGACAGCCAGGGTATGCTACTCCCTGAGCCCTGCTTTCGAAAGCCTGTCCCTTAGCCCAGCTTTGCTCTGCCTTTCCTGCCTTCACTTTTTCCACCAGAGAAGCCACTAGAATACAACAGGGAGTGAGAAATGGCCTGTCCAGGAGTGTTTGCTCTGTAGAAAGGGCTGGAATATTAAACTTTGCTTTCCTATAGCAATGTCATCGGAGGAACTCAGAGCACTTTGCACGCATTCAGCCTCACAACACCCTCAAGCAGTGCGATCCTCCTGATTTTGCAGATGGAGAAAACAAGGTGAGGGAAGCTTTAAATGTCTCTCTCAAGGTCACCCATCAAGCCAATGATAGAGTGCTAAATCTGAGTTCTACTCCCAGGTCTGTCACTGGCTCAGTGTGGGTTCTTGGGTAAGTCCCTTAACTTATGTGCCTTTGCAATTGGATACAGACCTTCCCACCCTGTCACAGGCAGATATTACAATGCCCATCTTCCTGATGGGAAAGCAAACACCATCTGGTTTTGTGCACACCATTTTGTTTCAGGGACTCCCCTTTGTATTGCAACCTTCATTCTGGAGCAAGACCTTCCTGTTGTATTGCAACCTCCAGTGTGGATTAGAGCATCCACTTTGTTAGTAGGGGTTTGACACCTCACTGAGTGACTGTCTAAGACACCAGCACAGAGCAATCTAGCGCCATCAACTCAGATTAACTCTCAACTACTGGCTCCTCCTCAGAAACCTGGCTGAGGGACAAGGCTGAAGTTCCTCAGGGACATGGCCCAAAGGGGTCAGAGAGTATATTTAAGGGAAAATTCCCTCTATGGGGTGGAGTGGGGGGAACAGGCCACTGTGACATGCAAGAAGACTGACTCACAGACTGATGAGCATGGAGCTACACTTTTGTTAAGAGTAAAGTGCCTGTGGTTAAGAAATCTGTTTGCTAACCGTCTCTCCCTTGCTTTCCCGACACATTGTCCCTGAAATGATTAATTGAGGAGCTCTGAGCTCCACAGGGAGAGAGAACTCCGAGGGAATGTGTATAAGCAAGTGGGGGCCCAGGCGGACTGGGGCATGGTTCTGGGGTTTAAGGTGTCAGGCATGGGATCTACACATGTGAGTGCGTCTGAGTGACCCAGAGCGAGGAACCCAGAGCCTGTCACTAGCCAGATCCAGGGAGCTTAGAAGCGTGTGGGAAACAACAGCTGGGTTCACACATGACAGACTGGAGTCTGTCCAGAGAGGGGCACTGGCCCACGCTCTGATGCTACCTGCCTGCCGCCTGAGGGTGTTAAGAGGATGAGTCAGATAATATCTTTACGATTCATAGAATTTAAGGCCAGAATGAGCCATTATGTCTGAGTTCCTGCATTACCATAGGCCAGAGAACCTCACCCAGTAAACTCCTCCAGCAATAACTTCTGCTTGAGCTGTAGCACATCTGTTAGAAAGACATGCAGTCTCGACTGAAAGATTCTGAATGATGGAGAATCCACCTTGGTAGGTTGTTCCAAGGGTCAGTTACCCCATACTCTTGTAGTGTCCCACGGACAAAGCAAATGCATCTGTACTGGACGCTGGGTGTATCTCCCTCACCTTATGCTTTTAGCTTCTGTGTCTGCATCATCAGCAGACAAACACATGAATTCTTTTCCAATTTTTATTTTCCACAGTAAAACTGAATGAAGTGGATATGAGACACAAGTGACACAGGATAGATGTCCTATCTGCAGCTCAGGCAGGGTCAGCCACATTCAGGCAGGGTCAACTCAGGAGAACCCCCTGACATACCTGTTAAAATTGATCTAGAAATAATTGGCCTCCCAGCATCAATAAAACTCTGTCAGTTCTGTGACAGAACCTGCCCCTAGTGAACCGTCAGCTCCCCTCCCTGGCTCACGCGGGATGCTAACAAACTTCGCTTTTGCAGTCTAACCTTTTTTCAGTATTTTTTTAACCACAAAAAAATGTCTGAAACTGCCCAGGGTGTTCTTGAGAAGCACATTCCCAAACCAGTATTGGGGGAGGGGGGGAACAACTCAAGGTACAGCTCATTCCAAGAAGCGGGAGTCATTGAAACATATGAGCTGAGAGTACTTAGGTGCTGAATGTGAAGAAAGCTCTCATGGCTGACAAGGAACAGGTATCCAAAGCACTGCAGAACATTAGTCCCAAATACGTTTTCTCATTAAATTAATTGCACTGGTATTGAGCTGTCTGGCGGCCAGTCCCAAGGACTGCAGACTGCACTGAGCTGAAAGGTGTGAACTGGCCTAGTGGGTGGGGAGGAAGCGGTAGATGTGATGTATCTTGGTTTTAAAAGGTGTTTGGCATGGCCCTGCATGACATTCTCATAAGTAAACTAGGGAAATGTGGTCTAGATGAAATTACTATAAGGTGGGTGCACAAATGATTGGAAGACCGTACTCAAAGAGTAGCTATCAATGGTTCGCTGTCGGACTGGGAGGGTGTATTGAGTGGGGCCCCCCAGGGGTCAGTCCTGGGTCTGATACTATTTGATATGTTCATTAATGGAGGTGAGATGATGGAGTTGAGACGACGCTTATACAATTTGCAGATGACACCAAGCTGGGAGGGGCTGCAATCACCTGGGAGGACAGGGTTATAATTCAAAATGACCATGGCAAACTAGAGAATCGGTCTGAAATCAATAAGATGAAATTCAGTAAAGACAAATGTAAAGTACTTCACATAGGAAGGAAAACTCAAATGCACAAATAGAAAATGGGGAATACCTGGCGAGGTGCTTAGTACTGCTGAAAAGGATCTGGAGGCTAGAGTGGATCACAAATTGAATATCAGTCAATAATGTGAAGCAGCTGGGGAAAAAGCTAATAAAATTCACAGGAGGTAATTGTCCCACTCTACTCAGTGCTGCGGAGGCTTCAGCTGGAGTACGGTGTCCAGTTCTGGGCACCGCACTTTCGGAAAGATGTGGACAAATTGGAGGGAATCCAGAGGAGAGCAACAAAAAAGATAAAAGGTTTACATAAGCTGCCACAAAAAGAAAGGCTAAAAATGCTGGACAGATTTTGTCTTGAGAAAAGAAGACTGAGGGGTCCTGTTACCAGTCATGCCAAGAGCTGTTATAAAGAGGATGGTGATCAGTTGTTCTCCATGTGCCCTGACGGTAGGGCAGGAAGTAATGGGCTTAATCTGCAGCAAGGGGGATTTATGTTAGCTACTAGGAAAGACTTTCTAACTCTCAGGGGAGTGAAGCTCTGGAACAGGCTTCCAAGGGAGGTTGTGCAATCCCTGGCCTCATTGGAGGTTTTTAAGACCAGGTTGGACAAACCCCTGTCAGGGATGGTCAGGGTTCACTTGATCCTGGCTCAGTGCAGTGGGTTGGACTTGATGGTTCCTTCCATCATTTTGCTGGAGTCTGTGATTTTAACTCTGTGTAGTCTTTTTAAAAAAACTGTTATTTTTCTGCTTCTAGCGCATAAACTGCATTTTGTTTTGTGTGTGGGAGATGGTGTAGGGCATTTGGGAGTGGATTCCACAGCCTGGTGTGTGTATGTTTGCATCTCCGTGTGTATGAGTGTGTGTCGGAGTGGAAGTACGTGCAATGGTATTCATGTAAATGGGTATTGGGCCTTCTTTCTACCAGTCAGTGTCAGTAATATTCTTCTAACGTCCAGCAAAATAAAATTAACATCCCTGCCAAAATCAGTACCTAACGAAGCTGAAATTAAGTCCAAGCCCAAATGAGCAGATCACAGTCTGAGCTGCTCCTAACCAGATGGGAAGCTTGCCAAGTACGGTGTTTGCTGGACACCTCAAAAGAGTAATGACTGCCATTTCCAAGTCCTTGCCCAATGGTCTGTGGCGATTGTTTTGACCATGGCAGTATGAAACAAGTGACTTAGGTTTGTAAATTTCCTGTCTTCTTAAGCCTTGTCTATACTGGCAGAGATGACACCTGTGAATCCTGGTGGCAGATCCACTGGTGGTTACTACTCTGGTGAATTACACATCTTATTTTGTCCTTGCAGCTTGAGGGCAGGACCTCCCGATGCCCAAAGGGGGAGTCTGCCGTAAAGAGAACTGACTTATCTAAGGTTCTGAAACATGCTTCATCTCACTCTCTCAAAGGTTCCCAGTGCAAAATCCTACAGGATAGAAGCTGGAGGAAAAGAGGATCCTCATCATTTCATTTGGAGCTAGAAGGGCAGAGGTTGTGGCCCAACTCATTAGCGCTCTCATTATGTACCAGAGCAATGTTTGAGGAGTATTTAAGGCTCTCTAGAAAGCAATTTTTTTTCTGCCCATTTATAATGAATGTGTCTAATTAAACAGAGATGTAAGAAGATACCCCTTTGCCATGAAGGGTCATCAGAAAGCGTCTTACCCTGCTCTTGGATGAGTTACAAATCAGTATCATGGAATCACAGAATATCAGGGTTGGAAGGGACCTCAGGAGGTCATCTAGTCCAGCCCCCTGCTCAAAGCAGGACCAATCCCCAATTTTTGCCCCAGATCCTTAAATGGCCCCCTCAAGGATTGAGCTCACAACCCTCGGTTTAGCAGGCCCAATGCTCAAACCACGGAGCTATCCCTCCCTGGTGGTCCCAGTTGAGACCTGTACCAGGGCCAGGTGAGAGTGGAAACCTCCAGCACACCCTCAGGAGCCTCTGAGAGATGGGACTCAAAGAACAGCTCGCATCCCCACCAGTCTTCTGATACTTTTAAACCTCCTTCCCCTAACATGAGTACCAATTCTGTGGCTACACTTTAAATTCCATTACACACCTCTCCTGTAATTACCCTTGAGTTACATGGTCACTGAGTCAATTTTACTGGTAAAAACCCTGAAGCGGTAAAGGATTTGCAGTCCCACTGTGATTATTATGTAATTACACTTTGTACAGCTCAGGGTATTTCCTGTGAGAAACTATGTTGCTGTATCAGAGAAAGAAATACCCCTGTATTTATCCAGTAATAATATGGTTCATGCTATGTAATTATCAGCCCATTTACTACATAGTAATTAACAGGTAATTAAATGGTCACCTGTTCCCGTAGTTGTTAAAAAGAACTTAGGTGCCACTGGATCTTTGCAGTTTAAAGTGTTACCAATGGACTTTATTCAAACGGTAGAGACTTTCAAAGAGTTGCACAGGTTTTCACCCAGCACTCCTGAACAACCTCCCAATAAATAAGCTGCTGGGCAAACCTTCAGTACCAAACCGTAGTGAGTTTAGGGGCCTTCTGAGCAAACCCGACCGTAGCAGAGAAGTTTGTGCACAACCTACACAGATTCATAGATATTTAGGTCAGAAGGGACCATTATGACCATCTAGTCTGACCTCCTGCACAATGCAGGCCACAGAACCTCACCCACCCGCTCATTCACCCACCACCTCCATGCTCAAGCAACCCCTGTAATAACAAATCATCCTCAGGAGTAACCCTACAAGAAGAACCTAATCTCATTTACAAGCAGCCAACCATCATGACCCAGTGTGTGCCTGTATTTCAGCAGGTATCAGGACCCTACAATAATAAGGAATTTATTTGAGTGTCAAGCTTAGACAGGATTATTAGAAACAGTGATTTAAAAATTCCTTTAAGATAGGATGAACACAACACCTTATATATTGTCCTTGCAGCATCCAATAAAGGATCAATTAGTTAAAAAAATAATTATATTAGCGCTACTTCTACCCCAGTGTCTCTTGCCCTGTAGCGCGCACCCAACCCAGTTCACCACCCTTCGCCGCTTCAGATCTCATTCTGTTACTTTTTTTCATGCATAGAGAAGAAAATACAGACAGAAAACTTATTTACTCTTTCTCTCCCACGTGTCCACAGTGGAAGTTATCATTTCTTCTTATAGTAACTGCCATCGTCTTGGTGGTGACACTTTCCAGCCATATTTATTTCCCTGCCGATGCTTATCTGACGTTTTCTTTCACGTATAACAGGGAAAGGAACACAAATGCCTGAGCAGCTTTTAAGTAATAGAGACTTCAGCACAGTATGTTCGAATGCTGTAGACACATCATATGAAATGCTTGCTACAAATTGTCTCGGAAGGAGCTTTCTCTCCTGCGAGCTTGCCACCTGCACACTTCCAATTCCTAATGCAAACAAAGTTCCTTCCAGTGCCGTTTGCATGTCTGTCTTTTCAAGACAATGATAACAGTATTCATGAAACACAGAGACAGTTACGCTGCTTCCCGGAGACCGAGCAGTGAAAGCACCTAGAGAAATTGCAGGCCTCCCCCTTCAGCTCAGGCTCAGCACTCAGCTGCATTCGAAGAAAGTTGATCTTGTGAAGTTGGAGTCAAGTTAAACTTGGGATGTGTCTTTTGAACTGGTTTGTTTCCCAGCAAAACCTTTACAAAGAAGTAAATAATGCCAGGTTAATAGAACTGGCTCAGAAAGTTTGAGGTTTTTTGTGGGAAGAGGGAGGTTGTGAACATTTTTGATTGAAATGGAAAGCTGTTCATTTTCCTTGTCGTTTTTGGGTGGTTTCCTCAAAAAACCCAAACACCTGGGGGGAAAAGGTTTAAATTAAAACTCAGTAAATGCCAAGGAAAATGAACATTTTCAACACAAAAAAATTGTTTCTATGAAATGCCAATTTTCATCAGGAACCCCCTCACCCCCCCATCTGTGAATGAAAAGTTTCAGCCAGGTCTCCTGATTAATGACAATAGCCCCATTCTCTACAATCACCCCTCAGTGAAATCCTTTCCACTAAAGCTTGATTTTCCAAGGTGCTATGTCCCTTCACTGCAACAGGAATGGTGGGTTGCAGGAGGAGTTCTGCTTTTTACCGTAGGGGCCGTGATTTCCCGAGGGTACTGAGCATCCCCCTTGAAGTCAACAGATGAGGGCACCGAGTACCTCACAGGACTGGATCCATAAAAGTGGGCCAACCACCATAGGTTTGGGGTGAAATCTTTGACTCAGTGGGAGCTTTCCTTTGTCCAGACCCCTTGAATCTGCAAAAGTGGGCTGAGACTCTCTCAAGAATAGGTTCTCTCATGCTATTTGAGCACTTCTGCCTTGGTCTCAGCAGTAACCTAGATATGCAAAAGCCCTTGCTTGAATATGAGGTTCATTTTGAGTTTGGGTTCTCCAGCAGATGAAGGATTGCAAGTGGGCGGGGTTGGAGGTGTCGTGGAGGAGGATAATTTTTAATTTTTTAATTTATTTAATTTTTTAAATTTAATTTAATTTTTAATTTTTATGGCACCCAAAATTGTGCTAGTTTACTTCCTGATAAAAATTAAAGAAAAACAAGCCAGGTCCTCACCCAAGCTGTTGATCAGTTTATAAAGTGAAGCGTAAGGATAAATAATCCCTGTATTATTTTCATAGCTAAATTCACTGCAGACATTCTTTTTCATATAGAGTTCCAGTGTGTTGTTTTTAATTTTGCCAAGCTATTTGCCTCAGTACTATCATGTGGCAGAGAGTTCCATAGGTCACTTACCTTGAGAGACCATATGGCCTAGTGGCTTGAGTACTGGACCCGGACTCAGGAAATCTGGGTTATATTCCCAGCTCTGTCATTGACCTGCTGGGTGACCTTGTGAAAGTCACTTCACTGCTATGTGCCTCAGTTTTCCCATCTGTAAAATGGGACATTTTAAGCACTTTGAGAACTACCAATGGAAAGCGCTGTATTGGAGCTAAGTATTATTATTTATTATTATGTGCAGAAAGATATTGCCTTTCTTACGGTTCCTCTTTAAACAGGAGTCCTTGATTAGCCACATGATTAATTCTTTTATACCCCTCCCATCTCTCATCTGACTTCTTTTCCTTACCAGACTAATGGCTTGATCCAAAGCCTATCAAAACCAATGGAAAATCTCCTGCTGACTTCACTTGTCTTTGGGTCATGCCCTAAATATTCTGGACAGGTTTGCATAATCAAAGTCAATCACAGTTTATTATTTTAAATTTAGGAAGGTGTCAGCTCCAAGAGGCGTTAAGTAGCAAGTTCTGGTTTGGTGAGAGTCGTGTACAGGGCAGCATGTGGGACTTACGAACTGGAACTAGAGGGACAATGTGCAGCAGCAGTGGGGGAAAAACCCTAATTTTGCTTCATCTGCAGAACAGGAAAACGTTCGACAGTTTCACAACTTTTTTTTTTTGTCATTTTCAACAAAAAATGAAAATAGATTTTAGTCTGTCCAGGCTATCATTCACTGTGACAACAACCCCTGTTCATTTGCTTAGTAAATGGCAAATCTGCGTTTCAGGCAAACCCATGCAAACGTGCATTTTGCTCTAGGGTGGAATTCATTCATTCTTTCCTTTGCACAACTCTGCTGGCTGAGGGAAATTTCCAAAGCTTGACCTTGACCAAGATGGGCAAAGCTCACCAAAAATTCTTCATTTTCCACATGCAAACATTTGCAAAGTCAATATTGATCATGTCACATGGCTCTTCTTAGTGCTTGAAGCCAACATAAACCTATTTCACAGAGTGAAACAGTTTCATCCAGTCTGAAGTACCTTGCTGTAGATATCTGAGCTGTTTATGCAATAATGCTCTCTGATGGCTCAAGGGTTAGTGCACAGCTGGCTGGAGGCGACTGGGTGATGTGCAGAGTAACATCTTGCCATTTCCAATTCAGCTGTTGGGGCTTTGCCCACAGAGATTCAAACAGACAACCTATGCTGAAAGAATAAGTAAAAGAAGGGGCTTGTTTAAAGAGAATGTCCCTGTATAGGAGTACCCCAGAGAAGGGAATTCATGGCTCCTTACGCTGCAGGACTAGAATGACACATTGAACGATGTTCCGTTATCAGTATATTTCTAATCTTATCAGAAATAATAATAACAACAGGGGTTGTTATTATTAATCAGCTCTAGAGGGGAAGGGTTGTCTCATGGTTAAGGCCCTGGATTGGAAATCAAGAGAGCTGGGTTCAATTTCTGACTGTCACAGTTTCCCTTGGGCAAGTTATTGGGTAATCCCACTCCTTGTCTCTATCTTGTCTGTTTCGTCACTGAGCAGTTAAGAGCAGGGAGGTTTCTTACTATGTATATGTACGGCGCCTAGCACAATGGGAACTCTGATGTTTGAAAAGTGGATTTCATGGTGTCCTTAGTTACAATCCAGCCAGATACTAGCTAGCTCAGCCTCATCTCAGCTCATAGCAGCTTAAGTAGAGTTTGGAAAATGTGATCTTTATGTAGAAGAAAACACACTGGGTGAAATCCTGGCAAAACTCCCATTGACCTGAGTGGGGCCAGGATTTTTCCTGTCATTTTATCAATTTGTTCATGGCCTTTCGGGATTGTGTTCCTTACTAATGAAAATATTTGGAAGGTGGCTATACTAAATTTAGGAATTTCTGGACTTTATTTTATTTCATCATTCTGACTGATGCTCCATAGTTCAATTAGACTCTTCTGTCAGCGTGACAAGGAATCGGAAAGTAATGGAAACTCTCATGTAACTATTATAGACTTCAGCTTCTGCCCCTACAACACACAGCACAGATGACCTTGTGACATAGCTAAGGATGCATCACATGTATGTATTAAGCCTATCAACTTTATCCACGGCACAGACCTTTGGAAGTTGTCTGACAGTCTTTGTGCTGATGAATTTTCAACAAGGTTATTCAGCACTAGAAAAAAATAAGGTTTCTTACCACTTCTTACTGAATAACAGCGCACTAATGTACAGAAAAGGAAACATTCCCCTGGAAGCCGCCATCACGGGGACTTTGTGAATTTATATATTGTTATATTCCCCTTAGAATGCATCCAGGCATTCTGTCTTGAAAAGTCCACCAAGAAGAATTGGATTGCTGTTTGCAATAATTGTAGATCATTCCCTTCAGAAGTGCATTATATTTAAATCCTTCCTTTGATAGACCCAACAACCCTTAGTGCACCTACAGAACTTTTTGTTCAAGGGTGTGAAAGTGCTTTAGAAACTTTATCTAATTAAGCCTCATGGCAGTTTTGTCAGACAAATGTAATTATACCCATTTTGGAGGTGGGTAAAACAAGGTACAGAACTTAAATCATCAGGAGAATCAGCATCAGAGTTAGAAACAGAATCCAGGCATTTTGGCACTTCATCCTTGCTCTAATCACTAGACAATGCTCCCTCCAAGAACCAAGAATATAACCCCTGAGTCCTGACTCCAAGGCCTCTGTTCCAACCAACGGAACAAACCTTCCCAGAGCTGGGACTGAAATCCAGGAATCCTGATTCCCAGTCGTTGTCTCCCTAGCCCCGCTGCTCTAACCAGTAGGTCCCATTTTCCTTACCTGCTTTGCCTCATTCATTAGCATTCAGGTTGTCAAGAGGCAATTAAAATAATTTGCCAAGATCTTCATGTAGGTTCTTTTCTAGTGAACCCATCTGATGCTGCGTAAAATAAGATTGACCCCTTGGCACAAGAACTAATTGATCAGCCAGAGCTGTTGTGGAGCAGGGCACAGCAAATTAACAAGGAGTCTCTCTTTGGACTGAGTGTGAGATGTGACTCTTTGGACTGGCATGTGCAGTAGAGTTGGAAAAGCCAAGTGAGAGGCAAGCTAAGAAGATTATCTAATACACACGACTCACAATAATTCCCCTTTTCAATTATTTCCTTCTTATTTCCAGAAGTTTAATTTTTAGGGCACTCCATTTTCTTATTTATTTAAAGTTACAGACTCGCAGCTACTAACATTCAGAGTGAAACATTTTGCTTCGTTCACTAAAAAAAAGCAGGGTTGTTTTATTTTATCAGCTGTTGATTTTACACTCCATATTCCTTTCTTTCACACAGATGCTATAGCTAGATTTGCTCTCCAGGGCCTTCTCTCTCACTCACATCATGTCCACTGTGGCTGTGAGGAAATGCCCCAAGTTCTTATATCAGGTTTTGTATCTTGCATTTTGTTTCCTTTACATGGTACCATGTACTGCTTTGAGGGCATGCAGGAAAGGATGCCGCATTCAGCAAATAAGAGAAAGTACACCTTCCCTATTAGCCTCTCCTCCTTCCAGAAGGACAAGTAGATGCCAGTCAGTGCTGTCACATGTTTATTTCTTTGCAGTGTTTTTGACACCTGGTTTGCATTGCTTGTGTATCTATGAATTGGTAGTTACATGACTTTAGTCTACTTCACCATTGAGCTGTGGTATCCTACAGCAATTGCATACCTACAGCAACACAACAAACTTGTGTTATCAGGATGCGGGGCAGGAAGAGGATAGCTCAGAAGGCAAATGGGGAAGGGGAAGATACTCTTGGAGATTTAAGTGTTTCAGATTCAAAACTCTAAGTGATGGTTGCTTCCATCCCCTGAGAATCAAACTGCAGCATTTCCGTTGCCCTGTGGTGTTGACCTTGCTGTCCTGGCCAGGATTCCAGCTTACGTAATTACACTGCCTCTTGAAATTCACCTACCCATCTATGCAGAGCTGTACATGAGGGGGGAAGGATCCTTCCTGATCCCTGTGATGAACATCTTGTACCCTGAAACATAAGACTTGATTTCCATTTGTCCCACCTAGAGCAGAGTGAATGGCAGAGTTTTCTGGTTGACAGGCAGTTCTGAAAAATCAGGAAAAAAAATTATTTCAGGTTGAACCAAAAATATTTTCTCCCCAAATTTATAGCAAATCTAAAAAGTAAAAACAGCCCTTAGTTTTAAGTATCAGGGGGTAGCCGTGTTAGTCTGTATCCACAAAGATAACAAGGAGTCTGGTGGCACCTTAAAGACTAACAGATTTATTTGGGCATAAGCTTTCGTGGGTAAAAAACCATTTCTTCAGATGCGTCCTTTAGTTTTGTCAGACAAAATGTTTCATTTAGATTTTGACCATTTTTAAATGATTTGTTTGTGTCTTTAATAAAAATTGAAATGTTTGGATTTTTTCCCCAGATATTTTCCCCCCAACCAAAACAATTTGGTGAAACAGACACTAATTTATAAAACGTTTTGGTGTCACCAAATATGCATTTTTCACGGCAAAAAGTTTTGGCTGAAAAATTTCACCCAGCTCTAATCCTAGCACATATGGCAACTCCTCTTATTCTACTGATCTAAAATTACCCAGCCCTTCTTCAAATCTGCTCTCTGTGCCTTCTGCTTGGGTAGTCGCAGCTCCTCTGTGGTGCTGAGCCACCTACATTTCTACCACCTCTTCCCTACTCGAAGCTCCTGGCCTTTCAGAGGGATCCAGCACTAACGTGTTCTAGTATATTTTTAGAATTCGTTTCTTTTTTTATCTTTTTGCAGCAGTGTCCCACTGGGAGCACGTTCAGGTTTTTTTGTGTGATACAGTTAGATTGATTGCACTTTACTGCTGCTAGGATTTGTATTGCTTCTGACCTTGGGACGTGTGTGGCATTTGTGCTTCAACATGAACATTTATTGAGGCATATTAGACAGTGCCTCTTTGGTGTGTGGGGAGCCAATCCGTTTGGTCGTCCAATCTGCAATACCACCTGCTGTATTGTGAGTGTACTCTGGGCAGGGTTAACATAGATGACCCCTTTGCACCTGCCAGTTTGTCTCATGGCGTAGCTGGTGGGGTCTGATTCTAACTCTGCCTTCACTCCATTATCCAAAAACTACTACATGGCATTTCTGAGTCAAGGTTGCTACAGAAGCCCGTCCCTTCCCCGAGGGCATGGTCCAACACATTTGAGTGGAAAGGATCTCAATAACTTCAGAGGGTTTTGGTTCAGACTGGAGTGTCCGGCGCTCCTGGTGTCACAAGGACATTCAGTTACTGCTGGACTTCCTGGAACTCCCTTGTCCCATTGGAAGAGGTCAAAGAGTGAAAGCCCCATCGCCTCTTCTCCAACCTTTCTTTCGTGATGGAGACAGAGCAAGACACGAGCAGTTGTCAGGCCCTGGCTCGAAAGCTGCTCTCATGAAGCAGATAATCTCTCTGGTTAGGGCATGCGGGGAGGCAAGGACAGTCTCCGCCAACAATGGACCAAATGTCTTCCCAATAGATTCCACTGGCCAAGAGAGACTTGGCTCCAGATGGTAGGTTCCAGTTTAGAATTCCCCCAAGCACCTCCAGTACCTCTCTGAGCAAAACTGGCCCTAAATCAGTGAGGAGAGACACTGTATTTCATTCCTACAGACACAAAACCGGAGACCCAATGCATGACTGTGAGACAAAACCCGTGTGGGTCATTCCATTGTCGTCATGGCAGCCTTGAGATCTGAAGACACCTCTGTTGATATTTAGGGTTAGGTCTCCTCCCTTCACCTCCTCTGCCCTTGCTTTCCAGGAGCACTGCTGAGCCGATACCTTTGGCATTCCTCTGACGGCTGTCTGAATGACCAAGTTCCATGCCACCAGACAGAATCCACACCCTGACATGACTGCCCATCTTGACATCCTGCCAAAAGAGCATCCTGCCCTTCTCTGTCCCTCTACAGCTTTTTCCTGGTAGTAAATGGCCTGCTAGATGATGAGGGTTCCCTGTAGGAATTGCACCTGAAGATGCTGACCAAATGTGCAGCCAAGACATCGAATGTGTTGTTGCTTGGGCTTTATTTTACTTGTCCCTTTATCTTTTGCTGTTTTTAATCAAATGGAAGCTGGCAGTGTAAACACAGTGGCTGCTATTTCACTTAATGGCATTGCCCGCCAGGAAACCTTTCAGAAATCCCTGCAGAACCCCGTGGGAAGGCGATTGCTATTTAGCTTCTGCAGTTGTTTCTCCCCCCGCCCCTTTCAAAGTAACAAAGCAATTTCACCAAACTTTCCCTGCTCCATAGAGATTTTAATGAAACACTGAGATAACTATCTTCCTCCTGCTGCCTGGCTGCATTAAAGCCCCAGTGGACTCAGGGGGCGCTGGAGATAGTCAGCTGGACCCTGCCAGGCTCTTGTTTGGAAGCATTTAACCAGACACAGATGAGCTTTTGCTGTTACTGCTTCACTCCCCACCCCCAGTCTCACTTTATGAGTAAATTAGACCTGATGATTTGACATAGCTGCTGCCTGTCATTCACCAGGGCTAACTGATTGGTAAAAGCAAGGCCTGTGCAGAAGAGTTATTCACTTTATAACAAAGCAAAAGGAGCCAGCTACTTCAGTGATAAAGAAGCAGCAAGGACGGCTTGTTTACTAGGACTGGGATTAGCAGTCAGGACTCCTGACTTCCATTCTCAACTCTGCTGTTGACGACTTGTGTTATCTTGGGCACATCAGATATGGCTTTATTCCATAACTGCTGAGCACCTGCAGATCCCATTGCATTCAGTGCAAGAAGAATAATATAATATTATATTATTATTAATTATATTATTATTAAGAATCATAATAATGCTCCAGTGCTCTTTGCCTCGTTGGTAATGCAGAGATGCCCCTTTTACTGGGAGAGTTATCTTTCCATCATTACAAACCATGATCATTTGATGGATATCGCAAGTGTATTACCATTTGGAGGCATTGACCCTCTTGCTGGCACTGATGGGCAGCCGTTCTCCACAAGCAGAACCGCGGTATAGTTTGCTTGGTACATTGAAATGTAACTGGGAGTAAATGAAGGAAATGAGTCCTCTGCAGAACTGATGCTTGAGCTTGGGGAGGAAAAATACTCTCGTCTCACCTCCGTCTATTCCATTTCCCACCACAAAGACATTGCTGGCACACTGGCCAACAGCCACCCCTGCCATTAGGAGAGGGGAGAGATGAGGCAATTCACACAGGGTTGAGAAGGGGGAAAAACCCTTGAAAATCAGAAAGACGTACATTCCTGAGCATTCCACTGCCCCTAATTTTAAGTGAGTCGGAGCTGGAGAGAGGCGCTGCTCACAGAAAGCCAAACTCTCCTGTTTGCCCACAGGAGATGTAAAGAACACTGTGAGCTGCCCGGACCCTAACTCTTCTGCCTCTCTGCCAGCGTGCCTTCCCCAGGACCTGGACAGGGGTCTGCTTTTTGAATTTGAATCTGAGTAGGCGTTGTTAGCAAAATGGATCATTCTTAGTCATTGTGGCTAGCACTTAGCTTTGTTTACGACTGTGACAGTCTTTGTTGCTGAAAGGCGTCTAACCTCCCTGCCGCCTGCCAAAAATATCTAGCCAATCTAGACATGCATTGGAAGGAGCCATGAGCTAAGCTAAACCTAAAATATCCCCTGTGGGGTTTGATCATCTAATGGCAAAAAAGTGGGGATGCTAAGGGGAGGAAGCTTGGTCTAGTGGTTAGAGCATAGGACTGGGAGTAGAAGGACGTTGGTTCTCATCCTGACGCGGAGACTGGTTCTTTGTGACCAAGAGGAAGTCGTTTCACTTTACTGTGCCTCTATAAAATGTATTGCCCACCTCCCCGACGATGACTGTATCACCAGTGACATCTGCCCAGTCCCTCCTCCTCCCACGCCCCAAAGGTCTCCTGGCCCTTTTTCAGACATTCTGAAATTCCACTCGTGCTTCACATTCTCCTCATCAGTCTTTCACTCTCATGCCCCTAAGATGCTGGCAAACGCTGAGTGTGTCTTTCTTTGTATGTACCAGCTCCCTCTTCACTTTCATTGTTTTTAACACTGCAAGTCTCAGCTGGGGACTGAAATCCTGACATCTGATACTTCTGCAAATGACAAGACTGGGGCAATGTGGAAAGCAAGCTGCTAATCCCTGAGTGCTTTCAAAATGTCAGCACCGCAGTCAGTTTCCGCCTCCTCCGGTTATCAGTCCCTGCTGACTGTCTCACAGCGTTAGTACTTTGAGTAGAGTGAGCCTTTCCTGGCTGTGTGCTGGCAGAGGAGACATTTTACCTAAGTACACCCTGAGGTCAGTAAGAGAAGGGAAACCAAAACCCAAACTACCAATTTTGCTCATCAGGTGGCCTGTCAGCTGAGAACCTCTGCTGCACAATGGAAACTGCAGTGGGTCGTTGGTGCAGAGTGGCTGCTTTGGATCACAGGGCCATGAGGCAGGCCCCACACCTGGCCGCTCTGGAGAATGCTCCTGAAGAGAGGGCCACTGGCACCAAAACAGAGCCATAAACACAAAACAGGGTAAGAATGAAGATGACCAAATTCTCCAGGAGATTCTGACACACTGAATGGAGAGGAGAAAGGTCCCCTCTCACAGAGACACTGCCCTGATCAGCAGGGAGGAAGAAAGGGAGTTAGTCATAACACACACAGGCGCTGATGGCTGGGGGAAGAGGACAATGAGGCATGGAGAGGTGGTTTCAGTAGAAAAATCTCACACTTCCTGGGCCCCCCCGGGATCCCAAGGTCCTTGATAGCAAGCCTGAAGAGAGGCGAGCTTGGAAAGGTTCTCCACCCTAAATGGCTAAGAGACACCTGGGTCGTCTCAGGCTCTTGGAGGGCTCCTGCAGTGTGAGATGGGGGTGTATGAATGTGTGTCTGGAATGGCACCTCTCGCCCAAGCTGAGAGAACTCGTTGCTGGTGCCTGCAGTCCAGGGGGCCCTAGACCAGCTCAGTCCTTGTGGGCAGAGAGCCTGCTGTGGCTAGCACAGACCCAACTAGGAGCAGCTGCAGGGCAAGATGAACATGATTTCAAACAGGAAGGAGTGGGCCTGGTTTGAGCATGATTTGAGGGGATGGTGTGTAAGGATTGGGTGACACGCGTTCTCAGCACCTCCGGTGATTCGTTTTGTTCACCTTTATAACCAGAACCGGGCAAGCTCCGTGGAATTGGCGGGTCTGTGAGCCCCATAAAATATTTTTTGAGTTCACAAAACCAGTCTCTGTTAATGCACCTTTTCTCTATCATTTAAACACATTCCCCGCCTCCCCACCCTCCTGAGGAGAAGTTAATAAAAACTGCTGATTCCAGGACTGAGTTTAACCCTTCTCTTCTTGCTTCAGGGAGCTCTAGATATGGATATAGATCAGAGGTGGGCCAACTACGGCCCCCCGGGACCATTCTGCCCGACCCCTGAGCTCCTGGCCCGGGAGGCTTGCCCCAGCCCCTCCCCCGCTGTTCCCCTTCCCCCGCAGCCTCAGCTCACTGCGCCGGTGGCGCGATGCTCTGGGCGGTGGGGCTGCGAGCTCCTGGAGCAGCACAGCTGCCCAGCCTGGCCTGACCCGGTGCTCTGCGCTGCACGGTGCATGGCTGGCTCCAGCCGGGTGGCCCGGCTGCCTGTCCTGGTGCAGCTGCCCCCCAGCCACCGGTGCTCCAGGCAGCGCGGTAAGGGGGCAGGGAGCAGGGGAGGGGGGTTGGATAGAGGGCAGGGGAGTTTGGGGGGTGGTCAGGGGGGCCGGGGGTGTGGATAGAGGTCGGGGCGGTCATAGGGTGGGGAACAGGGGGGTTGAATGGGGGCAGGAGTTCTGCGGGCGGTCAGTGGTTGGATGGGGCAGGGGTTTGCAGTCAGGAAGGAGAGGGGGGTTTGGATGGGGTGGCGGAGGGCAGTTAGGGGCAGAGGGTCCGGGGCCATCAGGGAACAGGGTGGGTTGGATGGGGCAGGAGTCCCAGGGGGGCCGTCAGGGGGCGAGAAACGGGGGGGGGGCAGATAGGGGGCGAGGGCCAGGCCACACCTGGCTGGGGGGGCACAGCCTGCCCTAACCGGCCCTCCGTACAATTTCTGAAACCCGATGTGGCCCTCAGGTAAAAAAGTTTGCCCGCCCCTGATATAGATAGATGTATCTCCCTGCAGCAAGATATAGCTATATAGATGTTAATGTAATTTTAATTTAAAATGTGTCTTCTGTCGATAGCACTATTGCATTCTATTGTGCACTGTTAAAGAAACAATGGCTCGAGGTAGAGGGACTATCAAGTTACACATCAGTCTGCAGGGTTTGATTTTATTACAAACCACAACAATACAGCCATCAAGGGGGGGAAAAATCCTATTGATTGATTTATAACTTGCTGATCCAGCTGTCCCCAGACATTATTCCATGTATAATTTTTCATTATGTGCATGACAACTGATTCTCAGCCACATTAAGACACAGTGTGCAATCACGGAGGAGTACAAAGGACCACTAAATATGTTGGAGTTATAATGCCTGACAGTAAAACTCTGAGGGAAACCAGAAGTGGCTGTGCGGGCACGGGACACTCCTGGAAATGGAATTTAGTTATTTACTTGTTATAAGGAATATTATTAAACAGCAGTAACTGAGAGGCAGCGGGGACAACTGGGGTCTGCAGCTGGCTGCATTACTACCCTTGGACAAATCACTTCACTTCTGCGTGTCTGTTCCCCCTCTCATCCTTTGTCTTTTAGACTGCCTTCGGGCCCAGGATTGACTTGTGCTGTGGGTATGCACAGGACCCCACGATAAGGCCTCCATTTCAGTTGGGGCCCGGGCACTAATATAGTAATAATGGAACAGTAGGACCAACAGGACAACCTAGTCACCTTCACCAGCACCTAGTAGGAATGGTCAAGAGATAGACCATGGCTGCAGTGTCCACAGAGGGATGAGTTCGTCTGATGTACCCTAGGAACTTTTCTTTCCGGAGATTCTCTTGAAAGCATCTCCACCTATTTCCCTCCAACAAAGCTGACACAGCCATTGTGTAGCTCTGCATATTAGAGTAGGTTGAGATTAAGGCCCAGGTGGGTAGTGTAGTACTTGGTTGCACTGAGCCTGGCTAGCCCTTGGTCTCTGTCAGCCCCCCATGGTGAAGTTAGTGAATCTGGATGTGGTGTCTTGTTTAGATCTTGAGGTCTGTGTCTTCCCCCACTTCCCCTCCCCTCCTGCGCCCCTGACCGTGGCTCTGTGGGAGTACGGGCAGTTCCTTATGGCAGGGAGTTTCTGCCGTGGTGAGCAGTGTGCCTGAATAAACCTCCTCCCAACGTTGTCTAAACCTGAATCTGCAGCATAGGTTCCTCTGCTGACACGGTGCACAAAAAGCCTTGAGCTGGAAGGAGGAACTTGGTGTCCATTAATGCTTCTGGCGGCCATCGCTTTGCGTTTACCCAAATCTTCCCAAATGATGATGCTGCAGTGGCCATCGGCTCATTAACAGCAAACTCCGCAGGATGTTTCTCCTGAAAAACTCTCCGTATTTCATTCATGTCCATGTGACTAGATTTTTGGTAGATCTGCTTCTAAATGTGAAGCGTACATTCAAAGGAGGCGAAGCATTAGCCTGCTGTCTCTCGTGCCGGGTTACCGAGGCGGCCAGGTATCTTCAAAACAAAGAGGTCTGACAAGAGTTGCTGACAGAATAGTGAACCATCAATGAGCCTCTGTGTCACAGTTCCCTTCCAGATGCCTAGCAGGGTACTCATCAGCGGTGGCTGCATCCTATGGTTCTAAGCTCTGATGAGTACTTCTGCTCTCTGTCATATCTAACAAGCCAACTTTTGGGGTGGGGGGAAGTATCCAGTCCATCGCAAGCTATTATTACCCAAGCACTTGGCAGTGAAAGTGTTGGTGAATCCGGCTTGTTAAAGGTGACCTTGGTTTTATTATATTAAACTGTCAGAGTTCACATTTCTGAGTGTTTGATTTATACTTGGCATGCATCTTGGCAGAGAAGTCTGCACCACTTCTTAAAAAGATGTCACTTCTCACTGATGTTTTCTACATGCTATGAACAGCTTCGATATTTTATCCCTTCACTGCAATGTTGAGTAAAAGTCCACCTCCTCCAGGAGGCTGCCAGATGGAAGGTGAGGCTGCTGCAGTTTAAACTTGAGTAATGAAAAATAAATAACAATAGTGAGTAGTGCACATGGGACACCGGTGCTCAGTTCAGCAAAGTATAAATATGGAGGCAGACAGATACGTGGATAGACAGACTCTGGAGGGCCAGAGCCTCATCAGATGTAAATCAGCATCCTTCCATTCACTGCTGTGGAGTTATGCCTATTTACACCAGCAGAAGATCTGTTTCTGAGTCTTTAGTGCACATAGGTCATCTTGAGTCTCCAGGCTAAAACAGTGGAAGAGAGGAGGATGTATCTATCAGAGGGGCCTTTGGAAATGTGGCTCTCTACAGTTGAGAGGTAAGTGAGTAATCCCATTGACTTCCTAGGTAAGAACTAATTAGTGTGAATAAGGGTTGCGGAATCTGGAAGTAAAGAAGCTACATAATGGCTGTTCTCTGTTGTGACATTTCTCTTCCTGAGTGACGTGTGAAGGGTGTTTTCCCTCTGCTCGGAAGCTAACACATGTCACAATTGACTTCACCTGTCAGGTATTGGTCCATGTCTTTCACTCTTCTTCAGGTCAGAAACAAATGTCAGTGACATTTCTGGAAAATTAGCGGTACTTTGAATATGTGCGGGCAACAACTCTGAGTTAAGGTGAAAGCCAGTAGCACATGCGAACATCTCCAGATACTCGTATCTGTGTCTGACTTTCTCTTGGTGGTATATCAATGCCATTATATTGACAGGGGGTCTCAGCCTGTCAATTAGCTTTTAGAGCATGGGTTCATCTCCTGGCTGGTGCGTGTAGGGGCTGTCCCTTTCAGGCTGAGCTGTCAGCCCCTGACAGGGGAAGATACTAGCAATGTCACGCTAGTAGTAATGAGAGTCATAAATCCTGATGAGACACATTGATAAACAGGAAAAAAGGGGGGGGGTGAATTTAAAGGAGAACTGAAGGCTTTATATTTCATAAAAGAGTAAAGCAGTAAATACAGGGCTAGATTGTGACTTGGACTATACAGAATAGAAGGGAATGAGAGCCCCCTTTACATGCCTGTAAGGTCTACCCAGACTTTGTGTCCAGGCATGTAGGAATAAACAGAGCTATGCACCTGCATATTCTCTTCCTAGAGTGGGGAGCAGAGAATGGTTGGAGAGGGGCAAGAAACAGGCAGAGCCTTGGCTGCATCTGACACATGGCCAGCATGGGTGTGGGGAGAAAGTAAAGGTCCTCTTTTGGACGGTCTGTTGTGGAATAATAAGTGTGCTTCACACCAGGGGCTAGTCTGGCATGCCTATTCTGCAATAACCACGCTGATCAATTTCCACATGTAGACAAGCCCTTCCTAACTAGTCAGCCCCCCCGGCCTCTTTCACTACAGACTTTGAAACTCAGACTACTGGAAATTTTGCTTCAGAGTATTTGATTAATGGGCTAGATCCGAAGCTGGGGTAAATTGTCGTAGTAGTACGGTGACTTCAGCTGAAGCTCTAACAATTTACATCAGCTGAGGATCTGCCCATTATACTAGATCTTCTTTCTGAATGTGGTATTTACCCCCAGGGAGCAGGCTGGGAATCCCTTGAAACGGAGCACTTTCTTTCAAGACATGGAAACAATCAAACCAGTGGATTATACACACACATACATTTGCTGCTTTCAGTGCCACACTGGCATTTATTTATTTATTACAAGTATCTTGCACCAGGATAATATTCACTAAAGCTCTAACATCTGTTTGTGAAAGACAGCATCCTTGGGCAGCAGCCAGCAAAATCATTTCATTACAAAATTGCAACTGTAACACACTGCACAAAGCCACAAACCTACTGTACACTGAGATGCTTCTGTTTTCAAACTACTCATTAGGAATGATGCACAAGCCAAAATTATACCCCGTGTAAGGGGAATTAGGAGAAAATGAGCCCATCTGACCTCCTAAGTGATAGCACTTAGTACTGTAATTACTATCTATGGTTAATCCCACTCTCGCTACAAAGCTGTACCGAAGTTTCCGTCTTTCCTCCAGAGGGTATATGTCTTTATGTTTCTTCAGTTCTTCATGCCTAATTCAGGCTGACAAGGAACATAGTTGAGGGGATAGAAAACGAGAAGCCTGGTTTAAAGATTATTTTATATAATGCAAGACAGAAAATTAAGTTGCCACTGTCTGATGGCGGCTCGCTGGCCCTGAGTGAAATGATTTGGGAGGGTGATAGGAGGATAGGTTTTTAGGGGATAGGTGCCAGGAGCCAACACTTCAGTGGGCACTCAGAGGTAGTCTTGTTGGCAGCCTCAAGAGACAGACAGAGACCTGCCTGGGAATGGGGCTGCATTTTCGCTCTGTGTGGCTTGGCCAAGGCCGAGGTATGTTGTGTGGCCACTGTCCTTGCCCTAGCAGTCTTTTGGGAGGGCTTTGATGCCCAAGAGGTCAGTCCAGCACTTTTCAACTAAACCAGCCTCACTGAAAAAAGGTTATTAAAAATCATTATGGATGCAAAATGCTTCGGGCAGGACTGTGATCCTCTGCTATGACTTCAGTAGGGCTGTTTCCCATTCCACTGCAATGAAGGTATCCCCAACTGGCTCTCAAGGACTGTAAGGCATGGGAAGAGGAGCTGGCAGGAGCAGGGAGAGAATTAATATCTCCTGCTGTCCCCCTGAGGGTGGATACATGCAGCAAACTCTGAGACAGGGTGACCTCAGTGGACGAAGCGGGGTGTACAGGGAGAGGATTATTTCCCAGTGCCACCTAACGGTTATTAGGGTTTTTTTCGGGAAGGCAGCAACGATTGGTGGTGTATGTAAACTTCATTCATATTCCCTGTCTAACTGAATTACACACTGTCAGACTCCCACGCTGGTGTCAGGAAGCACCCCTACAGCCTCCTTGTGATGCAGTTATCCCAGAGCCAGACTCAGGATCTCTAGAGGGTTTGAATCCCAGCCAGTCAGTTTCAATTAAAGAAACTCTTTCATTCCCCATGAATTCCAGAATCCCTCCCTGCGCGTCTATGAATGCAGTGCCAAGCCCAGGGCTTAGGCCACTATGTCGCGCTGGACCAGCAGTAAGAACCCGGAAAGGTTGGGCTGAGGAGAGAGAAGCAGAGGCCATGGGAGCCTTGTAGCCCTGTTAGTAAAGACGGGGCAGCAGCAGTGCCCTGAGCCTTTGGAATCTAAAGGGCAGATAGGGAAGAGGCAGGATCTGCAGGGTTGCAGGGACCTGCTGTGCTTTCTTAGGAAGAGGTGGCCAGTGCAGACTCAGGTCCAAGCTCACAGGGACACTGTGAGTTACAGAGCCACTGGGCCATCTTGGGGTCCCCAGCCTGTACACCCTTCTCAGGCTTCGCACTCTTGTGTCATCCCCAAAGAACCTGGGTAGAATTGTAGCCTTGTTGCTGGCTCTGCATTTGCTTCACAGAGCTTGGAAGTCTTGACTTGAGCAGAGCTTGAAGTTTTACAAAGTCATACAACTGCAAGTCGGGTCCTTGCTCGTTATTATCCTGGATTCCTTTTGTTTCCTATCTCTACTCTCTTTTGATTTTTCTTCACAGGTCTGGCAGTCCATCAGATCATAACAATCACAGTGTCCCTCATCATGGTCATAGCTGCTCTGATAACAACTCTCGTCTTAAAGAATTGGTAAGGACCACTGTCAATCTGCTTGGCCTGAGTGTTGGTGCTGTCTCTGGAGTGCGTGGAGGGGTAGACTGGGAATCAGGAGGGAGAGACAGGAATAATGATTCTTTTGAATTGCAAAGAATTCAAAAAATCAGTAAATACTCAGACATCATGGGAATGCGCTCCAAAGAACTGCAGGGAAATTAAAAATAATCTTTGTTTGGGTTGAGATTTTTAAAGAAGGGCCCTCAACTCTCTTTGAAGTCTCAGTCTTTTTGTTTAGAACTTAGAATTTGGAATCATGCCCAGCCTTGCACTATCCAGACATGTTAGCAAGAATGGAAAACAAAACAGCTTTTGCCCACCACATGGGCACATGAAAAAACACCCCTACCACTAATGTATCAGCTCAGTACTGTGGTGAGAGAAAGAGAGATGGCACTCTATGACTACTGCTAGTCAATGCACTCACTCCCCAGAGTCTTATATCAAAATTCAGGTTACATAACTGCATCTCATTTTAAGGCCCCTAAATCTAGGAAGTTTGCATATTGCCAGAGCTAAGGGATTCAGCTTCACTTCATAATACCCCTTGGACTTCACACTGGCAAAGGATGGTACTGCACTCTCTTAGTTTAGGAACTACAAAATGTCTCAACATTGGCATCTTCTGGAGAGGTCAGAGTAATTTACTCTACTGCTCTGGGTTTCCCCGCAAGGGTAAAATGCACCCTGCCCTGAATAGAATGACTTTATTGCTTGTGTGCTGAGTTACTGTCTGAAGCTAAGCTATTCCCTTAAACACAAGACTGGCTCAGCATATAATAATTATATTTTCTGACCTTTTCTACAGCTCTAGGGACTGAATGCATCTTCTGAGCTTCTTGAATGCATCCAGTTTTACATTTGCCATATCCCCTAGAGTGTCCATGCACTCCTCTAGCCTAATTTGCTCTCTTTATTCTTCAACATCAGCTATGCATAGAGTAAAATAGGTTAGTTCTTAGCTTCAGGCATTCCTGCCTTTACCTATTTTCCAAGAGAAATTGTCCTACTTTGAGGTCAGTTTTGCTGGATGTAATAATGCTATTGCACCTGTGGGGAATCTGAAAAAATGCAGCGTAACTCTGCTTCTCTCCTACACAGTTCTGAGGCCTGTAGTCCCCCCCCCCCCCCCCCAGCAACTATTTCTCTAATAGCTTCCAAGCTTATCAGTCATATAGTGTAAATTCCCGCAGGTGATCCCAGTACTCTTCTCAGGTGATTGGATAAAATAAGATATTGATACTAGAAATATATTGAAAAGTCTGATTGAGAGTCAGGAATCCCCGTATTAAACAGGATTGAGAAGGCTCATCTTAGGTTCTGTGTAGTTAGAATATACACCCCTTCTCCACTGAAATGTTTTTGAACAAAAATCACAGTTGGGTATTGTTAGAGTCTTACAAAAATGAAACGGTTGAAAATGTTTGCAATGTTCTTAGAGGAACTGTTTTTGTCAACCCAGTAGCAGAGATGTATACTTCCACATGCCATTAAAATATGTATTATAAGGCAAGAATTTCTCAAATAAAGTGATTTTGGATGCCTCTGTTTCTAGGTGCCCAATTTGTCTTCTTGAAGAGGGCTGGTATTTCTTAGAGCTGGACAAATACTGCAAAACATTCTGGGAGAATATTTACTCAAATTTATAAATGAGTTTGCTTTGGACATGTGGGTGGCTCTCTTCTGTCCGCTTTCTGCAATTCAATTTTCCTGGCATGGATGCTCACAGAAAGAGGATATCAGAGTTTCATGTACCAGCATTTGTAGAAAGCTAATTTTAAATTCACAACAGAAGTGCTTATTAGACCTGGCCAACCTTTTGGATTTCAAAAATTGAAAAAAATTATCAAAATTTCACAATTTGATGACAAAATTGGGAACAAAGAGGAGAATCATGACATTTTTGTCCTCCCCCTTTTTTAAACCAATTTAGCATCAGTTAAATTTTTAAAAAAATATTCAAAAACTCATCAATATTTCAATGAAAAAAACCAGGAAAACATTCAACAAACATTTTTGCCATTTCCCCCCTCTCTTTCCTGACAAACTAGAATGTTATACACACATCAAAACAGAAAACTGAAACAATACGACATGATTTATGTGACCAATCTCAACTAATTAGCACAGGTCAAATAGCAAAACTTGGAGAGAACTGCTTGTGATCGGTCCAGTGTGGGGAAAAAATCTGCCAAAACAAAACATTTTTGGATAATTTCAAATAACAGATAAAATATCAGGAAATCTCACTTTGAGATATTGCTCAAGAGCAAAAAAGAGCCAAAATCCCTGTGGCATTGTGATTTATTTATGCAGCTCTAATCTTTGTCCAATTGTATTTTGAGTCCTTGTATATCCCAAGGAACCAAGGGAGGCAATGTGGTGGAGTAACAAGAGTGGTAGACAGGGAGGTAAGATGTTTGGATCATGAAGCCCTTCATGCCAGAGACTGACTATGTGACTTTGGGCAAGCCATGTAACCACTCTGTGACTCAGTTTTCAGTTGTATGAAATGGGGTTAGTAGTTTACCTCTTTATAAACACTTTGAGATGAATGATTGCTCAATGCAGTGCAAAGTTTATATTATCTGTGTAAATTCACAGTATGGGGAACTGCTTATCTTTAGCAGGTGTCTATTTCAGTTTGAGAAATCAATGGAAACTGTACAGATCGGCATTATGGATGGACGTCTGGATGTACACAAGGGGCCAAAACGATCACTGGTGTAAGTGGTCGTAACTTTGTTAACATCAGTGGAATTGCTCCTGCTTATGCCAGCCATGAATCTAGTTTATAGAGTTATTGGTTAGGATTTTCAAAAACCTCTAACATACATAGGTGTCTAACTCCCCTTGACTTTCAGTGGGGCTTGATTGCCTAATTTCCTCAGGCCCTTTTGAAATTCCCACTTGATATTTATAGCCAGCTTTTTCGAGCCTACAAGTCAGGATCTTAATAAATCCATATTTTACTAAATAAAAGTGCCCAGCCATCTGATGTGCTACTGAAGTCAATGCTCAATGGTTTTGCACATTAAATCATTTCTATTCAGGATTGAGGCAACTAGCTTTTAGCACCTAAGTTTGAAACTTTAGGCTTATTTAGAACAACATAAGAACAGCCAGGCAGCATCAGACCAGGGGTCCATGTCGTCCAGTATTCTGGCTCTAGCAGTGGCCAGTAGCAGATGGTTTGGATGAATGCCCATAATGGACAGTTATGGAATAATGTGCTCTCAAAGGCAAGTTTCTTATTCACCTGCATCAGCTAGCTTGTTTTCCTATGATCTGAAAGAAAAACAATATTCTATCAAGTGTAATATTCCCATTATCCATACAAATGCATCCACTCAAATTCTCTGTTGGTGTAATTCAGTTGAAATGGAATTATGCCAGCAAAGAATTTAGCACCTAATCTTTTTCTGAATTCTACTAAGTTCTTCACCTCAATTATCTCTTTTGGCAATGATGATATTTAAACCTTGGAAAGCCACGGTGGTTGCGGTCATAGGTATGGCTCATCACAAGTCTGAAAATGACCCCTAGTCCTTTTTAAACTTCAGAAATATTTCTAACAATCCTGGGCTCTTCGGGAACTGGAAATACTAGAAATGCAACTATTCTTGGCTGGACTAGGGTGTGGGAGAGATCAGGGATGAAATCCTGATCCCAACCAAGTCAATCTTACCATTGACTTCAGTGGGGCCAGGATTTCACTCCAGGAGTGAAAATACATGAGTGTTTCAGCCACATCGGGGAGAATAGGTAAAAGGCTGGTGGTGAGAGAAGGTTGCTCCAATGGTTGTGCCAATGAAAAATACTGACACTAGCATGTGGGAGGCTAATTTTTCAGTATTTCTAACTCAGCCAAAACCAAAGGGGCTGTATGTCTCACAAGAAAGCTTTTTCTCAGGGGATAGGGAAAACAAAGGAGTTGAGCTAAGCACCCTAATGCTTATCCTGAAACTTTGGCTCTAGAGGTAGCCTAACCTCTAGAGCCCAAGTGTTCCCTATCAGTCTTAAGGATCCCCTTTCCCCCTTTTCTCTCTAGCCCTTCCTCCCGTTATTGTTATATGTAATAACAAATTACTGTACATCTTTCTTTTTTTTATCCTCATGCACCTTCTGGTGCCTGGGGCGTCCACCAGTTTCCACCATTTATTTTGATCTTGTGCTGGTCTGTTTAGGCTTCTGAGTATTGTGCTGATGGATTTGGCTTCTTTCTCTATTGTTCTGCGTAATGTTTCTCTAGGTCTCCATCTTTGAATTGTATGACCATACATATGGTTCTCCAAATTGTCCAGGACATGTAATGTCCATGTAGCAGGTGCCCTGTTTTGTGCCTGTATAGATCTTGAAATACAGTACATTTCTAGAAAGAAGAACATCCCATGTCAAACTCATGAGGTGCAGTAGGTGGAAGGGGATGAAATACAGAATCTCCCCTGTAGACTAATGCACCAATGAGTTATCAGGCATGATTACATGGGGCTTCAGAATCAATGAGTGAACCATATCCAATGTATCTGTAAATGTTCTCTGAGTCCCAGTGCTTCTCTCTCAGACCAATTTCCTGCCATTATTTGTCACAACAGCTTCAAGGACACAAAAGGGTTAAGTTGATTGTTCTTGTTTAAAATCTTTGTGCAAAGAAAGTTCTAACTTCCTGCAAATATGGCTGCACCTCTTATCTCAGTAATTCTTCTGAGAATAAAAGGCTCACATTTAAAATTTAACTTTAAACATAAAAGATAAAATAAAGGGAATTGATTGCTTGATTATGGCTGATCTTTCCAAAGTGCTTGTGAATTGTAATCTAATATTAAATGATGTATAATTAATGGTAGGTAATGTAAGTTCCTCTCTCAAGGGTCACAGTTGTATTTTGGGTTGTGTTTTTTTTTCTTTTCTTTTTTCTTTCTTTTCTTTTTTTTAAATTTAACACCCAGTTGTGTGCAAAGTGGAAACACACGGCGGAACGGCCACCAACGCAAAATCAATCAGCAGGAAGAGAGTTGCCAGAACTTGACAGACTTCACCCCAGCCCGTGTGCCCAGTAACCTGGACATATTCACAGCCTACAATGAAACACTACAGTGCTCCCACGAGTGCGTCAGGACACCAATGCCAGTGTATACAGAGGAGATGTTACACTCGCCCGGTGATTATAAAACAACGTTCAATGGAAACAGGTAAGACAGGCATTGAGCAGTCTCTTACTCTACAGTCTCTCACGCACATTTACATTTAGAGGATTCAAATTTATTTGGGGTTACAAAAAAGCTCCTTAAGCTATTACACTCAAGTTATTATTTTGATATGTAACAGAAATTCCAATTAATAATCAATATTGATAAAATCCAGTAGTGAAGGAAATTGACACCATTGGATTGCAATGGTTCTTTAAGCTATGATGTGCATTTTCCTTCCCAGATTTACCTAGTCAGTTAGAAACATTTGCCAGCTCTGAGTCTAGTTTGGTTAACACCATCTAATATGTAGAACCAGGAATACCAAACTTCTCTGTCTTCAAAATAAGGACAATGATTACTCATGACCTATGTGACCCATAGCCATAGGCCATTGATTATTTCTAATGCCTGTAAAATGGCAATTTTAAGTACTGCTTTTATCCTTGCAATGCCAGCTAGGCTCACCTAGAACACATCTTGTTAAGCTGTGCTGTTGTGTAGTACCACACATTTTTCAACTCCCCTCTACCACTTCCAGCAAGGAAATTTACCTCAAATCTATCTTCCAGAATTTCTATGCTGCTTTTTAAGTAGCATCTGTCAAGCTGTTCAGATTTAAGTGACAATGTGATTAACACAAGAATAGGCTGCATGAATCCATTTTGTCTGGTATGAAATAATGATACATTAATAAGGGGGAGTTGACAGAATATGGAATTAAAGATTTGAGCCATCCTTCTATATGTCTGTTGTCTGTGTGGAAAGTGAGGCTGATCGGAGAACTTGGTAAGTTACCTTTACCCACAAAGAAATACTAAAAATGTTAGCCTTCTAATAAAGGGTTAATTGCATGGGGTGCTGGGTATGTTGCTAGTTTTGTTTGTGTTTTTAGGAGGAGGATTTTCACTATTGATTGGTGCAGAGATTTTCCAGAATTGCTCCGCACAGTAAATGTATGTTTGCTGTCAAAGCTAGAAAACAATGTATTGGAAGTGAAAAAATAATAATTCACCCCACCCCCAAGCCTTCTTCAAATGTATAACCATGTTGAACTCTAAGGAATATTTATTATAAAGTCCTTTATCCTAAGTGCATGAAGAGCAGAAGTCTAAAAGCAAACAATGATAATAAACATATTTTTAAATATCTTTGTGTGTGTGTGCGTGGAATTTTGCTAGCTGTCATATTCTGGGATTTCCTCCGATCTTGGGAGGCAGAGAATTGGCAAGGATTTTCAAACCATTTCATTGAGTGTATGTATATGTTAATTCTCACATGAACCCCAGCCACCAATGCTGGGGCACAAAGCGGGGAGATTTTTGTTCTGTTTTCCTGTCCTGTCTCTGCATGGTACTGAGCATAGTCCGTGTCTATTGTTTGCGCTGCTATTAATGCCATCCATTGGTATATGAGCATTGGTTGGAAAGGGTTCATTGCTTTTTTGTCTTAAGGTAATGCTTTGTTGGAATATATTGGCCTCCACATTTTTTGCTGAAGCTTGGTTCAGTCTGAGCAGTCACATTATAAGTCACTAACAGTGGCAAAGTCATATGTTCTCCCAGCAATAAACCAGCTGTCCCCCTTATGTACTGCATTTTTCCAGGTGACCAATCTCTATTTGTCATTGCAGTGTTGGGGCGACAATCATGCACTGCAGCTGGGAGAAACAGGAAAGTAGCTCAGGAGAAAAGGAAAGAGGAAAAAAATACTTAAAAAACACAGAGATACTGTAACTCATCTTTGGACTGTCTAAGACCCCCCAGATTTGCATCCTTAATTGGCTTAAGAGTTACCTTATTTCAATATTTTCCATTTCCATTGAAAACACATGGCATTAAATTTCATCTTCTTTGTACAACCCTCAATTGCCAAGGCCAATAAGCCCATTCAAAGCATTATTTTAGAGAATTTTTTTCCTCTTAAAAAAAAAGAAACGGAAACGCTAATTTTGGCAGCAGGCCGGATGAGGCTTGCTCGTTGTGTGTTACGTACCAGCACGTGCAAGCCCATTTTTCTGCTCGCTGCAGACCCTCTTCTTCTGATCGGCATCTAATTCCTGTGGCCTTTGTGTCTGAGAAATGGTTTGAAATCTCCTGCTGACTGGCCGAAGTCTGTTTTACTTCCTGGGGGCAGGGCAGACGCCATGTGTCTATTTCCTGGTACGTACCACTCTTACAAATTTTTTTTCAACCACTCCACCTCACATAACTATGAACATTTCTGTGCATAGCGAGGTCTCCTTCACCATTGTATTCCCTGTGTAATGCTTACCAGCTAGCTGATCCTTTTTTTTAAACATTTGACTTGACCTAGGTGCCCCGAGCAGGGGATGATAAATGTCTTCTAAGATAAAAGGGGGACTTGGTACCAAAATGGCTTTTCCGTTTGGTGAATTAGAAGTGGGCAGGAACTAAAATTCAAGACCCATTCACCCTGGATTTCATGGAGTGATGGCCTCTCACTCTTTAGAGGGCCAAACTAGATCACCCAGATGAGAGCACACTTAAACTTTTGAGAAAGTTCACCTCTGGATCCAGACCTTGAGTCCCATGCGGGAACATCTCTAGAACTGGTTTGCTTTCAGCAAATGTTGTGAACATCAGTGCTATTAAATGGCCTCCTTTTGTGATTAACTTTTTGTTGCATGATGGAACTCCAGAGCCTGCATGTATTCTGTGCGTAGTCGGTTGATAACCTAGAGCTCACGTGGCTGGGATTCTGGAGTAAGTGACCTTTTCATGCTTCCACTGCAAGAGTAGCAACAAACCCCTTCTTTACCTTGCAGGAAACCATATCTGCCATCCCTTAGGCTGTCTGGGGAGTCTCCAGACCTTGGGGGCTGATACACCCACACTAGTATAAAAAACATTGTTTTGCAGATCTCTCCCTCTCTCTTTTTGTTGTTTTTTTTTGTTTTGTTTTTAGCTTGTGCCATTTCCTCCTCCTTTTCTTTCTTTGGAAGGTGGCATTGCAGATAGCAGTGGGAGGAAAAGCAATTAGGATTAACTATGTGGCATTTTACTGTAGGGCAGCACTACCAGTTTGAGCCATGCGCTCAGGCAAATTAATTGGTCAGTTCCAAATCCCTGCTGTAATGAATCACATATTCACTCTAAATGAAATTTCCAACCTTCCCTAACTGTGACTTGCTCGAAATAACCTTTTTAACTTGATGCTCAGTTTTTGAACACAGAAATGTAATTAGATTAGAATGGAAAGAGAATAAAAAGTTAATAGTCTCTGCTGTGACTTGCTATGGTTTTGTCTGGGCAGGCAAGGTGAAATGTGCCCGTCTAGCTAAGTGCATTGATTAGGACGGGATATACAAGACGGCAAATATTTTATCAGGATTTGCATCACAGTCTTCCTTCTTTGTCTGCAATGCTATAACGATCATGCTGATTAAAGCTACAAATGACACTCCTTTTGTAGCTGAAAATGAACATGGCAACCAAGAACCTGGTTTATGGCTGGAGGAGTTTCATTTTTGTTGTGGTAAAATCTCTGTACCAATCAGAGCCAGACGGATGCAGGACTTTGCCGTTACATTAGAAAGACAATATGATAAACCCACTGCACCTTGTAAGCTATCACACACACCCATGACATGAGTGGGGCTCAGGTCAGTAGTAGGAAAAAGTTCTTTCCCCACATGTACAAAAATTCCTCTGTAGGGGGTGCAGGAGATAAACGGGGACTGGCCAAGCCCCCGCTTCACTAACGAGGGGGATGTGTGTCAAAATATAAAGCTCTGAATCCCGGGATGCATCGATGCCCCAAGCACCTTCTTTTCCAAAGCAGGTGTTGGCTCATGCTGCAGGATATTCCTGGAGGTGTACAGAGAGCACTGGGCACTGCAGTTGGTTTGACCAGGATGGGTTTGACCTCTAGGTCAATTTTGCTGTGTTTAATACCCAAAGCAAGGACGGTTTAGTTCTATGTCCCTTTTTATCCAACCCTCCAAATTCAGTAGGGATAGCAAGAGTCTACAGTTCTGGACTCTTGTCTTTTTTTATTTTTTAAACATTCCAGTAGTGTTGTGACGATTTAATCCCAAACGGCATGTAGGCCAGAGACCCTGCCCCATGTGTGGCCCCACTGGGCTCCGTGGAGCTACTCACAGACATAAGGTTCTGCAGGACTGGGACCTTAACTGGGTCAAACTGAATACTTTAAGGTTCACATGTCACTACCTAGGACAAAGTGTCCTTAGAACAAGGATTGGCTATATGGAGATGTTTAGCTTGGGAATTGTTACTTACCATTCTACTGCGCTGTCACTGGACTGACCCTTCAAAATGCAGTGAGAAATGGTGAGCTTAAGACTGTTTCCCAGCTCCTATTTCTAGGACTGTGAGTGGTGTAAAATGTATTTAGAAGTTCTTGCTGACTTCAGTCTGCAGCCATCTGCTGCAGGTGTGAATATCTTCTTGGCTGGATTTGATAGTACCAGCAAAGCAGCCTGAAGCTGAGTAAGTCACCTTTAACCAGGTGCATCTCAGGAGAGATGGAAAGACTTGCTAGAGAGCGCAAAACCACTTACGTTCAGGGGTTGGATCCTGCATTCCTTTTCCCAGAGCATTTAAACCTCTTTCACTGAAGAGTTTGGGGTGTGTAAGAAAGGCAGGATTGGATTAGCTGTAGCATGACCCAGGCCACTCAACATCCCGTAGTGAAATCATAGAATCATAGAATCATAGAATATAAGGGTTGGAAGGGACCCCAGAAGGTCATCTAGTCCAACCCCCTGCTCAAAGCAGGACCAATTCCCAGTTAAATCATCCCAGCCAGGGCTTTGTCAAGCCTGACCTTAAAAACCTCTAAGGAAGGAGATTCTACCACCTCCCTAGGTAACGCATTCCAGTGTTTCACCACCCTCTTAGTGAAAAAGTTTTTCCTAATATCCAATCTAAACCTCCCCCACTGCAGCTTGAGACCATTACTCCTCGTTCTGTCATCTGATACCATTGAGAACAGTCTAGAGCCATCCTCTTTGGAACCCCCTTTCAGGTAGTTCAGGTAGTATCAAATCCCCCCTCATTCTTCTCTTCTGCAGGCTAAACAATCCCAGCTCCCTCAGCCTCTCCTCATAACTCATGTGTTCCAGACCCCTAATCATTTTTGTTGCCCTTCGCTGGACTCTCTCCAATTTATCCACATCCTTCTTGAAGTGTGGGGCCCAAAACTGGACACAGTACTCCAGATGAGGCCTCACCAATGTCGAATAGAGGGGAACGATCACGTCCCTCGATCTGCTCGCTATGCCCCTACTTATACATCCCAAAATGCCATTGGCCTTCTTGGCAACAAGGGCACACTGCTGACTCATATCCAGCTTCTCGTCCACTGTCACCCCTAGGTCCTTTTCCGCCGAACTGCTGCCTAGCCATTCGGTCCCTAGTCTGTAGCTGTGCATT
This sequence comes from Caretta caretta, assembly GCF_965140235.1. Classification (NCBI taxonomy): domain Eukaryota; kingdom Metazoa; phylum Chordata; order Testudines; family Cheloniidae; genus Caretta; species Caretta caretta. Next base: position 21,028,861 of record NC_134223.1, read on the forward strand.
GGGTTCTTCCGTCCTAAGTGCAGGACCCTGCACTTATCCTTATTGAATCACCCTAAATCACCCTAAATCATAGTTTCATATATGGAACAATATAAATTATATCAGACTGAACATTTCAAGCACCTTTCCTCAAAGGAGCTCAAAGCATTTTACAAGTGTTAATTAATTACACCTCACAGCACTCTTGGTTAGTAGTTATTATCCCAATTCACAGATTTGGAAACTGAGGCACAGAGAGGGTATCTGGCTAGAGAGGGAAATGGTGAAGAGCCAAGAACAGAACACATGGATGGGTCTGCACAGAGCTTTTGTAAATTAACTGAAATCAGGTGAAACTAGTTCTGACTGCAAGTTGAAAGCAGATACTGAATACTAAAAAGACCACCAGCAGTGAAAAATTTGTGAGCAACTCAGAGGCTGAAATATGTTCTCCTTAAACATTAGCTGGATGTGAGTAAGTTAGGACAATGGATAGTAATAGTGATCTGCTTACAGGGGATTTGCAAACCAAAAAGTTTGAAATTTGATGAACAGTTCATCCAGTTCCAATTACAAACCTGGAACACAGGACAAGTTGGTGACCTTCAGAGGTTTGCTAATTTAGGAGGAATTTCTGGGGACCCTGGAACAGACTACGATTTCCAGTGGACAACTTGAAAATGACAGAGATTTTACATGGGTTTGACCTGGAACCAGGCAAAACTTGGCTGATTTGGTTGAATTTCATTTTGATTCTTGGCCTTTGTTCAAAACTGAAATTCAGAGTATCTCTGAGATAGAAACTGAATGGTTTTGCACAAACTCCTGTGAATCAAAATGTGGTGTTTCACCTGGTTCCTGTCCTGAATTCTAGCCTCCTGCTGTGTTTGACTAAACAACCTGGAATGAGATCATATAAAATTCTATAAGGCACATCACTTGCTGACCGAGTTTGCACACAGGGGCCCTTCAGAATGCAATATAAATATTACATACAGATTACAGTGTATTAATTAAATAGCATTTACACAGAGTTATGTAAGTGTTAAGCATTATTATTATATAAATGACTATTCGGGATTCTAAAATGCTAGCAGTATCAGAGGGCTGAAACTGCCCCGTCTTTCACACAGAGTAGGTCGAACTCACAGCACTTCGTGGTACTTCTCTGCTTTGAAACCTGCAGCCTGCTGCTGTGATGCCCTCGTTCTGCCTTACAGCACACATTTTTGCGTTAATATTAACAGATAATGAGTCATCATAAAATATCCAGGCTTGTCTTAGAAAGAATAACAGCATTGCATACACAGACCTGTTACAAGAGATTAAGTATTCTAAAGCATCCAGTTAATTAAGACTTCAGTGCTTTCCATGGGTGAAAGCTGGTATTTCTGTCGTCACCTTCCAGCAAGAGAACTGAATAGATTGCATTCAAAAACATCAAACAAATTACAGACTATGCTTTTTTCTGTTACAGATAAAAAATTGGGGAAGGAGCAAAGGGTAAATTGGGCTCCCATCTCCCTAAGAACAAGTTCTTGATAGTCTTTGACTTTCTCTTTTAGGAGATATTTTTCACTTGGGCAACCAGGGCACAGAGAAAACATAACCCAGAACAAATGTACTGTGCCAGCAACACGCTGTTTGGCTCCAATCCTGCCAGGAGCAGAGCACTCGGGCTGGGCTGAACACAACAGCGCGGCTCCTGTGCCTAAATGCTTTGCTGGATCATGGCAAGCTGATCAGCACCTGGCATGCTGAACCCTTTACTGACCAAGGACATCTGCCAGTAGCTTGTGGTCTTAAACGAAAGAATGAGCGATCTTAAATTAGAAGCATTTAAAAAAACAACTAGAGAATCACCTTCTTATAAGATCAATAGCATTTTCAGAGTTCCAAGGAAAGGTCATTGAGAAACCATCAGGAAGTCGCCCCCAGTGCATGACAAATCGGTTCCTAATACTCAGGTAGAGATCTAAGTCAGTTCTACACCAGAAACTTTTGTCCGTGCAGCACTATCAGTGATTTGTGGTGACATTTTGATACCAGCAGTAGCCCTAGTATAAACACAGTTATACCAGCATAAAATTGCTTTTGCTGGTAGAGCTTATTTTGCTCAGGGCACCGGTATAAATTATGCCAGCAAAAGCAGTAGTTTAGACGCAGTTATACCAGTGTAAGATCATAAGGATAGCCATAGTGGGTCAGACCAATGGTCCATGTGGCCCAGTATCCTGTCTTCCGACAGTGGCTGTTCCCAGAGACTTCACAGGGGATGAACAGAACAGGGCAATTTATTGAGCGAGCCATCCCCTGTCATCCAGTCCCACCTTCTGGCACTCAGAGGTTTAGGGACAACCAGAGCATAGGGTTGCGTCCTTGACTGTCTTGGCTAATTACCATTGATGGACCTTTTATCCTCCATGAATTTATCTGATTCTTACTTGAACCAGTTCTACTTTTGTCCTTCACAACATCCCCTGGCATCAAGTTCCACAGGTGGACTGTGCATTGTGTGAAGAAGTATTTCCCTATGTTTGTTTTAAAGCTACTGCCTATTAATTTCATTGGGTGATGCCTGGTTCTTATGTTATGTGAAGGGGTAGATAACACTTTCTGATTCACTTTCTTCACACCAGTCATGATTTTATAGACCTCGATCGCACCCCCCCTTAATTGTCTCTTTTCTAAACTGAACAGTCCAAGTCTTTTTAATCTCTCCTCATATGGAACTTGTTCCATTCCCCTCATCATTTTTGTTCCCCTTCTCTGTACTTTTTCCAGTTCTAACGTATCTTTTTTGGTAGGGGGTGACCAGAAGTGCAAGTGGTATTCAAAGTGTGGGTTTACCATGGATTTATATTGCGGCACTACAATATTTACTGTCTTATCTATCCCTTTCCTAACGGTTCCTAACACTGTGTTCGCTTTTTTTAACTGCTGCTGCACATTGAGCAGATGTTTTCAGACAACAATTAATGATGACTCCAAGAGCTCTTCTTAAGTGGTAACAGCTAATTTAGACCCCACCATTTTATATGTATAGTTGGGATGATGTTTTCCACTGTGCATTACTTTGCATTTATCAACACTGAATTTCATCTGCCATTTTGTTGCCCAGTCACCCAGTGTTGTGAGATCCCTTTGAAACTTTTCACAGTCAGCTTTGGACTTCACTATCTTTAGTAATTTTATATCGTTTGCAATCTTTGTCACTGTTTACTGCTATTTCCAGATCATTTACATGTTGAACAGCACTGGTCCCAGTACATATCCTTGGGGGACCCTGCTATTTACCTTTTTCCACTGTGCGATGAAATTGCTTTTTTCAGGTATAGCTTATTTTACTCAGAGAACTGGTGTAAACTACACTGGCAAAAGCCTTGTTTTGCTGGTCTAAGTTGCATCTACACTAGGAGAACTTGCTGGAATAGCTTATAATAGTATAGCTATACATTAGAATCATAGAATCATAGAATATCAGGGTTGGAAGGGACCTCAGGAGGTCATCTAGTCCAACCCCCTGCTCAAAAGCAGGACCAATCCCCAATTAAATCATCCCAACCAGGGCTTTGTCAAGCCTGACCTTAAAAACTTCTAAGGAAGGAGATTCCACCACCTCCCTAGGCAACGCATTCCAGTGTTTCACCACCCTCCTAGTGAAAAAGTTTTTCCTAATATCCAACCTAAACCTCCCCCACTGCAACTTGAGACCATTACTCCTTGTACTGTCCTCTTCCACCACTGAGAATAGTCTAGAACCATCCTCTCTGGAACCACCTCTCAGGTAGTTGAAAGCAGCTATCAAATCCCCCCCTCATTCTTTTCTTCTGCAGACTAAACAATCCCAGTTCCCTCAGCCTCTCCTCATAAGTCATGTGTTCCAGACCCCTAATCATTTTAGACCTTTCCTAGTATGGACACGTCCTTGCCCTGCAGAACTGAGATGTGGCAACCTGATCCAAAGCTTATTGAAAGCAACAGGAGTATTTCCATAGAGTTCAGTCATCCCCAGGGCTTGATTGACATGCATGTAGCTATGATGGATGGCAAGAGCTGGAGGTATCTCTGTTAATGTTGAGGTGCAAAAGCCTGCCTCCCACGTGGTTGCTGGAGCTATCCTGGGTCTGTGGACATGGCACTCCACAAACAAGCAACCTCAGAGGCTGTTTTCCTTTGCTCCAAACCCCATGACAGTTGCATGAGTTTTTTGTTGCGTTTGAATGATGTAGGTATGATATTAGCATTAGAGGAAAGCAGTAAATATCATCCCTCTCCCCCTTTTGATAGAAACAAAGAAAAGGAAAGCAAACAAGTATCTTAATCCTCAGTAAATACTTAAAGTAAATGTAGAGAGCCACATTTTTGCCCTCGGTTATAACGGTCATGGGTTTGCCCAGTTGTAACAGAGGGCAGAAATTGTACTGTAGTGTGTGTTTAGCATGGGGTGCCTGTTTCATAAAGGTTGAGTCAAAGAAAGACTAGTCTTGCAGTGAAAGTACTAGACTGGCCTCCCAGAAACCTGGGTTCAAGTCCCAGCCCTATCACAGGTGCCTAGTGTGGTCTCAAAGAAGTCTCTGTTTGCCTCAGTTGCCCCTTATTAAATGGTGGGGATGATGATACATCCTTTGTCTGTCTTGTCTATTTAGAATGTCAGCTCTATGGGGATAGGGATTGTCTCTTACAATGATTTTGTTTAGCATCCAGCACAATGCTCAGACCTCTACGTGCTACAATAATTAATAAGAAGGAAGGTGTTTGAGGACTCGTTCCTCTCCATTCACCTTAGTCAGAGTAATCATTATTGAGGAAATACCCTTTTGATTTAATAAGATACTTATCTAAAGACAATAACTACCAATTAATTGTGAAGATTTAATTAATGTTTAATAACTAAAAGAGATATGTATCTCTTACATGGCAGTTAAGCCGCTATACATATATTTTAATTATGATGTAGCATTTATTTAACATACAATCTTGTCTTTTTAAATCTAAATTAAATGCACATTTGAAGCGTTTAAAGTGTTATGAAAATTTCACTCATGCACACACTTGTGCACTCACTGCATGTAATGTTTGCACACATATGCACTCTCAATTACATGCAAAAATGACATATGCACATGCCTCACAGATCACACAAAAAGGTGTGCATACTTCATGTCTACACATACACATCCATACAGAGTCAGCTCGTGCATGGAAAACCCACCACTAAGCACAAATCATATATTCACACATAGACACAAATAACTACACACATTTATGCCAACACATATATGTGCATATACGCAAAAACATACATGCATACCAAATATATGCAGCATATACATGCAGATCCAAACACTAGCATGTGTTCATTATTAGAAGCAACAATTTCCATATAGAAGATTTAAAGAATATTATGTTGTGAGTGAGCTTTAAGAAGATGACAAATTAACAGCTAAAGAGAAATTTCAGTGGGATCTCTATTGTTTGTGTTTAACCAGTTTTCTATGGATTCCTTTAGGGCATTTAAACGTTAGAAAATCGTGTTAGTGCTCATATTCTTCTTCGCATCTGCCAAGCCACTCAATATGCTGCTTAGTCTGAATGTGAAAAGGTCTAGAATTCAAGGATGATCAGAAATGAATTCTATTTTGGAAAACATATTGAGGAGATAAACGTGTGAAATAAGAGCAGCTAAGCCGCTGAGTCATTCCCACTGTTCTCGAGAAGCATCTCTACCAACACCATTTCTGGAAAGCTGCAACCTATTGCAAAAGGCTTTCCCCCAAAAACACACTCAAGGTTTAGGTGAGCCGTACAAATCTGAAGCTTTTCAAGAGATGTTTGAGTAGTAAGCCAATCTGAAATGCATCCGATGAAGTGAGGTGTAGCTCATGAAAACTTATGCTCAACTAAATTGGTTAGTCTCTAAGGTGCCACAAGTCCTCCTGTTCTTTTTGCGGATACAGACTAACACGGCTGCTGCTCTGAAACCTGTTTAAAAACCATGATTGTGCTATATCAGTCTCATAACAGAAATATGCAATACTGCTGCTAGTGATGGGTGATCATTAACAAGGTTTGAAGATCCAGGAATTCTCTGGGTAGAACAGTCTGGGTACATGCCAAGCCACAGAGGACCTAGTTATGGGTCCCTAGTTCTAGATTCAGTTTTGCCCCTGTACACGGTGCCCTCAAAAGTAGATGACTATGGCCCCCTAAGTCGTTGTTCATCAAGTGAGTAGCAGTTGGTGCAGTAGCATTTTGCCCACATTCCCTCTCTCCAGGCCCTTCATACCAGGGTTTGCAGAGTTAAGTGAGGTAGGAGCTGGCTGCCCAGGAGATTCAGCTGCATTGCAGATCCTTTGGACCAGAAGAGAACTGCAAAAAGGCCAGCTTGCCATTGAGAGGCTGGCCCCAAAGTCTGGTGGTATTTTAAGAACATTATCCAAAATATCCCAACTTCTTGGTTTTTTAAAGTTGGGTTGGACAGCACATGGCAATATGCATCCCTATTGAGACCTTCCAGTGTTTAGTACTTCTGGTGTGACTAGCAAAACCATCAGAAAAGATTTTCTTAAGGTATTTTAATAGTTGGGTAATTGCTGATGCATAGTGGCTCTCCATCAAACATCAGGGCTTTGGGTCCCTCATTTTGGTTAAGGTCCCCAGGCTCCAGGAAAGCAGCAGAATTTGCTAGCGACTGGCCAGCAGGCTTCGCCTATCCATTTACATCAAGCTGACTGTGTGGTTGTGTATTTACAATATGGATTTTTCTGCTCAGCAAGCTCAACTAAATGAGGAGCACCTAGTGCTCTTCCTCATGATATCCTGCAACCCTTCCTCATAACTGTGGCTTTTGTAGCTTTCCAGCCACCTGGTAAGATGTTAATGGACTCAGTTTACTCATACAGTAATGAGTCTAGCAGCCAGGTTACTTTGTCCTTCACAGGAGGAGTCTAGTATGAAGGAAACTGGAAAGTGAGTTAATACTCTGCAGTGTATGCAGAGAAAAGGTACCGCAGGCAAACAAATGAAGTGGCATACATTTGGGATGCAACAGTTTTAATGGACGCAGGAGCTCAGCATGTCATTTCTGTGTGATGTTTAATGATTCATTTTGCAGTAAGACTAAATGTCCCAGGCTGGGCGATAGAATCTATCCCTAACATCATTCTTTGACTATGAACTATTACCATTGGGACACTTACCAATTACCATTTTCATTTACATCCATAAATCTTATTGTGGTACTAAGTTTCATGCAAGATGGAAGCATCCAGCATTTTAAGAGGATAAATATTAATAATTATGGTTTTAATGTAGGGAAAAGAACTAGCCAAGTATTCATGAAAACATGCGTGACTGAGACATTACCAAAAAAAAAAAAACCCAATATATTCTGGCTAAATTTACCCGTTATAATTTAATCTTTATTTTTCTTTTCATCCTTAACAGGATTCCATTGGTGAACCTGTAAAAAAAAAAAGGGTTACCAATACCTACCATTTCTGTTTACCAGTAGGAGACTCAAACAGCAGCACTCTATGTGCCAAATATATTTTTATAAAAATGAACACACCTGTAGGAAACTGCATTTTCAAAGCGCGCATTTATGGGAGAAGAGAAAAAAACATGCAAGCAAAGAAGCCTATGAAGAAAGGGGAAGTTAAGACGAAATAAAGGAAAAGGACTGAACATCTGGAGTTTGGGATATGGACTGTGATTCTGAACCTGTGCCAATAATACCATTATGTGCCATGTACTGATCTGAAAGACTTCACAAGAAGCTGAAGCTAAGTGAATTACACATAGAAATATTAGAGAAAACCGGGGTGGGGAATCTCTTCTGATAGAGTCAGTATTTCTGGTTAATATACATATATACATATAGATATAAATATATATATATATACAAACACACACACACACATACACACACTTTTTGTACTGTAGCAATTTTTGAAAGTCGTAAATATTCATTTTTTAAAAATTGTGTCATGGGTTACAAATCTGATTTCTTTAACATTCTTCGTGTGAACTAAATAAACTGATGTTTTCTACTTTGGCAGCTTGCCTTTAAAACACACACACACACACACACACACACACACACCCTCTATTTGAAATAAATTTCCACTAGTGAACAAATCGTTTGCCAGGCCTAATAAACCATTGATTACAGAGGATTCCCTGAGAAGGCTCTGAAACTCTGTTAAAGTGACAGTTCTCTTATCCATTGTAGAGTTGCCAGGGTGTTGGCAAGACCCAGAAGGGATTATGTTAAACCTAAAGCAGAAACGTATGGCAATGTTCATTTATATGATCAGTTGGTTCTGATAGTTCTGAAAAGAAAGAGAATGGTTAATAAATAGTATTTGGGGCTGTTTTGAAACAAAAGCAGAATTGAGATGTGTTTTGAATACAGTTAAAGTCCTCTTTGGATGCCTCTGGGCCAAATTGACAAAGACCATTCCAGTTATTGTGAAATTAAAAAAAAAATCCCCAAATTTAAACCACACAGGCAAGGAATCAGTAGGAGATCCCTTGAGCAAAGCCCTCAGATCTTAGCCCAGAATTCAAGTAATGGCACTGCTATGAAACAGCAATGAGCTGGAAGAACATTCTGTGTTTGGAGAGTAAATTTAAAACCAGACTTCATTCCAAATGGCCCCAGTTGATACTATTTAAATGGCCTGGCTTCTGCTCCATGTAAACCATTGTACCCTGGCCAAGATCGTCAACAATTATCTCATGCTATTTTCTGTGTGGTAAAATCAACAGAGACAAATTTCCCCCTTCCATTCCTCAACCCCAGTCACTAGACATTGCATCTGTAAAGACACCAAAGTGATCAACTCTCCATTGCACTTTCTAGTTTATGGTAAGACATCTGAGGCTAAGATACACTGGACTGGACTGCTGAAAATCTGAAAGTAGAGTCTGAAGACTGCATCGGCGCCTGTATCCATTCATTAGACAATAAATACTGAAGAAAGTTCACAGAAATGAACAGCTGAAACCAGCAGCAAGGGTTACGGTCACTTTAAACCAGGTATAGTTATAGTGGTTGCCCAGGGAAATGGAGTGGAGAACTTTTTTTACCTTTTGGATTAATGTATCAAGAAGGAGCATAGAAGGAAACCCTGAAAACAACTCTTAAGTTTCCTCTGTTTTATAGTGCCCTGACCCCTATTTGTATGTTTATGGTGTTATATCTAGGGGCTGGCCAGGGACAAGTTTTAAACATTACTCAGTTTGTGGGAAAATGTAGGAGAAGGTTCCACTGTTGACACTTGTGTTTCGCTCATATCAATATCATCTTATCATGGCAAATTATGAATCACCATATTACACAAAGCCACTGCATTGATGATGGGTGAAGTAGCGTTTTACAATCCTTGTTCCCTCGTGGAGCTGCAGAGTACTTCCAAAAACAGGTGTGCAAATATTCATTCTGATTTTTAAATGCATTCACTATGACTGTGGCTCTGGGTATGCCTCTTCAGTGTTTGCTTTTTGTGAACTTGCTATTGATGGTGTTTTATTGCCATAAAGTGAATTTCTAAGTCAGAGGTGAGTGCTCTTGAAGACTGAATATCAGATTTCTGTGTGTGATTATTCATGCCAGAAAAGCCTGTAATCTCATCCTATCAGAGAAGAAAAACAATTCTGTGTGACTCCTTTGGCCAATAACAACTAACCAACGTTGGACCTGATCCAAAGCCAACTGAAGTCAGTGGTGTCCTTCTATTGACTTCCCTAGGCTTAGATTACGTCTGTAGCACAAATAGCAAATGCTGATAAAGAACTACCGGTACACAGCCAGTAAAAAAGACCTCAAATTATTTTGTATAATGAATAAAACTGAATGAATGTGTCAGTCTGCTCACAGAGATTCCGCCAGCAGAAAAGGTGAAGGCAAATTTCTTGTGATAAATTATGCTTTTGTTTAAGCAGCTCCAGTCTCTTACTTTTTAATAACATATCACATGTCCATTCTCCAGGTAGTCTTTTTTGCTAAGGGTAATAAACTGTTTTGAACTTGTTGACCTATGCACTAAAATTTGCTGTTTGAACCTTTGCAGTGGGATGGAGGTTCTGATAATAGGCAGTAGGGTAGCAGGCGGAGCTGTGCTGGATAGCGAGATCAAACTCAAAGTTCAGTTTGGCTGTCATCTTTAAATACGAGGTATGGGAACAGCTCCACCCCACTAATAGCCGCTGATATCTATCCAGGGACTGCTTCTGCAGATTGAAAGGTGTCCTGCTGTGTGCACACTTGGACAAATAAGTAGGTAGATAGACTTTAAGATAGACTTTAGCAAACAGTTTTCAAAGGCTCCTCCTATCTCTAAAGTCTGCCTCCCTCCCATGCATGAAAGAGGGCATCTTCCATTTTACAAATGACTTATCAAACTCCCAAGACTTGTAGCTATTTTTTTTAGATAGTGGCATCTGACTCATTTTAGCTGAAGCATACAGCACAAATCATTCATATGACCTGACATGTCTAAAATACCAAACTCTGCTCTAGTGATTCTGTTGTAAACCTGGAGTAACCAATGAAATAAATGTCAATGGAGTTAGTTTACATCAAGGTAACTGAGAGCAGATTTTTTAACCCAAAGCCCCTAAATCCCCTTTCTAAACTGCTCTCTCAATGGTGGGATTATCCAGAGCTACATCTGTATTTATACATTAGGTACTAGACTCAATTTTTCTGTGACATTCAACATTTAATTATTTTAGAAGAGAGTGAAAACACTCCTCGTTATACCTAGGCAACGGTGCACATTGCACCTGTGAAACATTATAACTCAGGCAATCGCTTGTCTTTCTAGATTACTTTCTATCCATTTTTAAAGCACCTGTGTTTTTCTAATCTACTGCTGAGCTCTGGGAGGAAATCTTCCTTGCCCTGCTCCACCATAACATCTGTGGGCCTGACTCAAAGCCCTTTGAAGACATTGGAAAAACTCCCAGTGACTCTGATGGACTTTGATTCGTGCCCTAAATTCTTTTTCTCAGAAGACCCAGCCACTCTAGAGCCACTCTGGCAATATAGATGAGACGTATAATAGAATTTTGTCAGTGTGCACTATTATATTTTTCCATGTTAAATTTTATCTGCCATTGTGCTGCTCAACATTTAATTGTCTATATCCCAGCTTAAGTTTATCACTGTCCGTCACAGGTTTTATAAAACAGCTATTCAGCAAACTTCATCAACTCGGCATCCATTTTCCCTATGAATATTAACCCCCAAAGTAAACTAGTACTAACTTCTATCCACTGTGTGCGGCAGCTGTACATTAGCAGTAGGTTTCATAGTGCACCTAGTCAGTTTTTGTTCCATGACAAAACTTTTCTCCTGATACTATAGTCATTTATTGCCTCAGGGCCAGATTCTGATCCTCTTAAGTTGAGTAAATACCACTTGACTTCAATGAGACTGCTCACAGTGAGGCACTGTTCAGTATGAGTTAGGGGATCAGAAATTTTCCCCTTAATAATATTTTACAGTTGACTTTAGCAAAATCTTTCAGAAAACACAAGTAAAATTGTGCTCCTGTGTGACATTATCTGCTATTTCAAACAACTCCAAGGCTAGGCAGACATGTTAGATTACACATACTTCCCCAAATACTCTGCTTTTGTGATTAGTTAGACTCTTCTATTGTAGCAGGGTGAAGTTTGCTGATCTGTAATTCCAGGATCTCCCAGGGCTACTTGTAAAAGAACTTCACCCCCGACCACGACTGAAGTCCCATGTATAGCCTATTAAGCAGGATTTAAGCGGTACACAGTTCTTGTTTCCTGTTCTCTATACAGGGGGAGAATTTCACATGAAAGGGCTGAAGCGCCTTCAGCAACTTCCCTTGGAAATATAATGTATGTGTATTCAGTGCTCTGCCTCCACCTCTCTAAAACATGACTGCCATCAGGGGCAGGTACTGTCAGGCCCTTCTCCAGTCACCAGTGGAGTATTAACCCATGGCCAGGTAACAGCTTGACTTCTACCTCCTAAATTCAAATTCACTGAGGTGCTATGCTCATCCAGTGCGACATCCCAGACATTATGATGCAAGCACTATATTCACTATATTCACGGAGGAGAACATACACTAGATTGCTTTAGTAGTGCAGAAAGCTGAATTAATAAGCATAAAGGACTACCCTGTTTTGATTGATAATTCTACTAATCAGCATTATTATTTCTATATATATATACGGGCCTTATTCTCCTCTAGCTCACGCTGGTGTAAATCAGGAGTGACTCCATTGGTGTCAGTGGAGTTACACCAGTAAAGCACCTTTAAGTGAGATGAGACTGAGACCCCCCCACAGCATGCACTCCTCAGAGTCCCACCCCAGTCTGTCAGCATATCACAACTTCTACACAATGAGGGGTACGCCGTCCTTAGCACCCCCTAGTGCACTCAACGGACTGTAGAGGCACTAACCACAATTAGCGATATACCTAATAAGCAACACTTTTTTTAAAACAAGCAGTTAAATCAAAATTTGCACGATTAATGTGATTTTGGGGTGATTACTTTGGTGCAATCTGTTGATTCAGTGTATGGGGGCTTTTGTATTTTACCAGTGTAAACAGTGCAGCCCTCAAAAACTATCAAAACTCGCCAGCACAGAGTATATACATTTTCCTTCTTTGTTTTACTTATATAGCATTGACCCTCTTCCAACTCTGAAGACTGTGTTTTGTACCTTTACCCATTGATCTTCTATTTATTTGTATTTTTTGGCTGCACTGTGTAGTACTTGTGGGTATTCCAATGTAATCCTAATGGCAGTTTGACATCATAAAATATATTTCAAATCCCTTATTCCAAAATGTTTGAAGGATTGTTACATATTTTTGCATCTATGGTGTTAGAGTCTGAACTAGACTGCAGGAATATACTCTAGTAGGGAATGGAGTGAACTTTGTATCGCATGTGAGGTAAGCAGGAGGGGCCCAAACTCCCATGGGATAAGCATCCTCAAGAGAGAATACCTTGGACCTCAGGAGACTCAAGTATGATTTCAGATGGCAATTTCAGGAGCCTTCCATACACTCTGCAAAGGGACAGCTTTGGTCACTGTGAGACCAGACAGGGGCAAAACAGAAAACAAAACGACATGCACAAACTTCCCTTCTTTGTAAGGACCAACAGCACTTGCACTTTATCAAAAGAATACTGACATCCCTCTGTATGCTAAACAAACCAAGAGAGGGACCAGCCAGCAGACCCACCGGCAGGAGACATAGAATTCAAAACTGCAAATACGATTCACCGTGCAGAATTCTAATGTCCTGGCCTTTTATATGTTCAAATAAAAAACAACAAATTAGGTTTAATTCATTCCTTGTATCTAATGGTAGCCAAAAAAAAAAAAAAAAAGTAGAATTATATGGTTGTGTGGAATAGATGCTTACCAATTCTTTTTCTGTTACATCAGAGAGAACAGATTCCCCCACACTCTGTATCTGATGATAAGAGTCTGTTTAGATTTACATTATGCCTTCAGCCAGATTTCGCCATGGGAATCTTACAACAGCAGCATGCCATCATCTTTCAGTGCATCCCCTTTCTGGTGAACACGTAGGCCACATCTGGGGCCGATGGTAAATGGCATAGTTCCATTGACTTCAGCTGTCACCAGTGGAACATCTGGCCCAAAATCCTTTAGCAGTGAAGAGCCAAATGCTTGTCATAGAATTACTTTCCTCGTGCATGTAGTTCCACCGAGTTTAATGGGACTTAATCCTGTGAGAAACCTTACTCGGGTGGATGTTGGTAGGATCAGGCCTAAGTAAGTATTTTGTATTACAGTCAGAACCAAAATCCCTTTTCCAGCCAAACTGCACTCCATAGGGTGGTGTGATATCCTGTACATCAAAATAGAGCATGAAGACCCCGGACAGTTTAGTTTTATTTACATTTACTCGGGGCAATAGTTTTTTCCACTCACGGGCAACCAATGTCAGAGCAAGTCTCCAGCAAATATGCCTTATATTTCAAGGGAGATATTGCAACAATGTTACGCTATGGAATATGGGGTATGTATTTATTGTGAATAGATTAATAGATCATAAATGTCGATATGCAACCACATATAATATTAAGACTAGCGTTCCATCAGAGGGTTCTGCTGACACTCAAAACAGCAAGGACGGGCTGCTTTTCAGCAGAACTCCATCACAGAGTTTTGTTGCGGCATATGTGGGATATATAATATCTATATGCAAACTTTAGAATGTTTCTTTCTGGGATTGTTTTCAGTTTACGTTCCGTGGGCTTGATTCTGCTAGGTTCTAAGCACTTACTGGACCCTGTTCAGAAAACTCCTTTCTCCTGTGAATAGAGTTGATTTCAGTGGGAGCTGAGAGAGCTCAGCACCTGGTGGGAGCAGGGCCCATGTTCCCAGAAAGTCATAATAGAGTACTACCAATGTGATGTCACAATAGAAGTTTTAGGTGGACAAGAGGTTTTGAGAGGCAGCATTGCCTAGCTGAATGTGCTAGGGATTGTCCTAATCTGTCCTAATCTCAGCTCTTCCAGAGACTTACTGAGTGGTTTGGGACAAGTCACTTAAACTCTCTCTGCCTCCTTTCCTTCACCTGTAATATGGGGATAACAATGCTTCCCAAATCTACCTGGCAAGGGTGTTGTGAGCATTAATTATCTGGTGTCTGTATTCTGTTTTGAACATGTTCAGCACAATATTCGTGCTAAGTATTATTATGTCCAATCAGTAGCACTGCATTGTCTGCTGGAATTCTCAGAGACCATAGCAACATTACCGACAAGATACCCATGGATTGCAGTGATATTCAGAGATTTGTAGAACACAAGATACAGGTCGTAAGCCAGAAGTATGTGTCGCTCATTATATCATATTCCCTGAGTTTGTCATATCCTTAAAAATATACATTTGATTTTTCATCTCAATGCATTGCAGATAATGCAGTTCAAACAAAGAACTGTGGTGTTTGTCAGGCCAGACCATTTCAGTTCACCTCTTTCAGTTTCCATTCAGTTCATTTTATTTGACAAAGAATAAACAAATACACTACAACAATTAAGTTGCTATAGGATTCCAAAACTTGTCGCAATCTACTCTCTCCTTAGTGCATATGACTGTCTCTCAGTAAAAGTAATAGGTGGGAGTCAGAGGGTTACATACACCAGGAAGCTGCCAGTCCTTTTGCCCTGAAGCTGAACCTGCCACATGAACTTACTCTAAGGTTCAGAATAGTTTGGTTCATTTTTTGTGCCAAATCCATATCCAGGCCTTTTCCTGCCAATTGTAATGCATGTGAGCTGGGACTGGCTGCATCAGGAGAAGCCTGAAGGACCAGAGCCTTCCTTTTTACTTGCTCAGAAAAAGCTCCCATTGACTTCAGTGGGGATTTTCCCCCAGTAAGGACCGAGCAAAAATTGAGGAAGAACTTCAGGTCTTGGGGCCTGTTCTAAAGTTCTCTGAAGTCAATGGGAGTCTTTAGATCAGGACTTTTGATCAGGCCCAAGGCCCTCTTATCTGCTGGTGTTACCTGGAAATAGAAGGCAACCCATGCTTGTACTTCCAGCCTTATTTCCATGCCAGACAGATTCAGACAAGCATCCGGTCTTTTGGCTGTCTATCCAGAACATTGCCAATCACTAGTGGGAGAACAATTAATTCCCTAATTTATTGCAAACTAAATATTTTCAAAAGGTAGCAACTGGTGTTAGCACCACTTGGAAAGATGTGCATCTTTCAGCCGTGGTGAGATTTTGGGTAAATGCTGATGTGGTTTTATTGTCCTCCAGCCAAAGTGAAAAATAATTGTCTTCATTTGCAGCATCTTTAAAAAATCCAGATATCTCCTTGTACCTTAAAAGGTGGCCATTTCTCCAACCACATCTTCCCGGTTGGCCAAATGGCTCAACCCCTCTGAAATATTATTTTAAAGATGTGTTTCAGTTTACTTCTTTCCCACTTGTTCTGAAGGAGTGCAATGGAGCTAAAAGATTAGTCAAACAGTAAATATTCGACACATTATATATATAATTCACCCATGCCCTTCATATATAATGCAGTTGGAAATTTGAGTCAACCAGGTATGAAATATGCAAGAGATCTGCAAACAAGTAAGAAATCCCTCCTCATTTTAAAAGCCCAATTGAGGTCCGGTTTATACTGCAGAAGTCACATGATGCTTCCCACTCACTCCTTTTTTTCTTATTCGCAACATTTGTAGACACATACTTAATATGTGTGGAAAAAATATATCTTGCACAAAACATACACTAAGGGCACAGGGTTCTGATCAAGATTATTTTAGCTTCTGAGGGGTTTATTTTTTACTTTTATTTATTATTATTTTACATCTGGAATACCTCTTGTTATTTTTCTGCAAAAATTATATACCATATGTGGGTACACACCCACCCACTTACACACACACACACACACACACATACACTACAAACATGTATGTGAGTTTATCAGTCTTAACAGGTTTAAATCATTGTGTCAGTTCAATGTTGTACTATCCTTTTCTAGGCATATCATGGCCATATTACTAATAATAAATGACAATGGGTTTTCAGAGGGAGTCGAATGGCTGCGATTCCATACAGGTGAACTATTTTATCCGAGAGTGTTTTTTAATTTGTTTATGTATTTCAAAGCTATGTACTTGGAAAGCACTGTATATGCGACCCTATAACAATTTCCCGGTGTATATTTAGTACTCTGATGTTGCTATTAAAAAACAAGATGAGAAAAACAAGCAGTTTTGACTTTAGGTTCCTATGGTCACAATTCTTTAAATATTCACAGGAAAAACCTCTCTTCAAAGACGTTGCGAATAATTTGAGAGCCTACAGAAATGAACGATGAAGTAGCTGCTATTGTTTGCCTCACTGTACTTGTGGTGGCAGTTTTATTCCCACAATCAAAAGTTAATATAGGAGAAAAGTAGCAAACCATTTTTAAGGAAATCATATTTTATTCAGAAAAGCAAAGTCAGAAAAAGGTTAGCAGTAAGAAAGGCCTGATTCACAGCCAGTGGAAACACTCCCATTATTCTCAATGCGCTTTGCATCCCTTAATGTTCTTCTGTATGTTTCAAAATATTATCAGTCATTTAGCCGGGGGGCGGGGGGGGAGGGGGAGGGGGAGGGCGGTCAGGGATTACCAAAGACCAAGGGGAGAAGCATAGAGAGCACGCAATGCACCCACTGAAATCACAGAGGTTAGGCAGGCCCAGAGCCCATTGTTATATCCTTGGATTCTGATCTGATTCCGGATTGCCCAGAAAAGAGCACCTGAATCCGTGGTGCTTTGCCCGCAGATGCAATATGTGCAATCTGAATGGAAGAAAACACCTGTCCCCGTCTCTGCAGCTTCGCCAATGGCTGCGAGCAGTCGGGAGTTCTCTCTGGCTAGATATCACGGGGCTGGAACGTCTTCCGAGCAGCAGGCGTTCTGAGTTCTCTGTAGGCGCCGGATCTCGGTTACAGGTAGGCTTCTGGGAGCTTATACTGCACACTTTTGTTTTTTCGGCAACAGGCCCCAGCCCATCATGAATGCTGCCAACAGGCTGAGGCATAAAAGTCCTATTAACTTGTTTTTTTTTAACTCTAAACTAGAGATAGGCTGGACACCACCCTGCATCCTCAGTCCTCCAAGCTTTGGGAAATGTGCTCCAGGGTCTAGTTCTACAATGGGTCACTGTTTCCCATCCGCATCCAGCTCCTGTGACATCTTGTACGGCATTACTGAATAGTAGGCTAAGGTTGTTAACTTGCGTCCAGTTCAGTCCCATTCCTGCTAGGCACGTTACCACATCACCACTGGGTATTACCAGCCCCAGGGCTCAATAGGACACTGAGCTTCTCTCTGGCCACCACGAGTGGACATGAGGCATATGGGCGGGGTGCTGTGGCTGGAGTTTGACCAGCCTCTCCCCAGGATCCCTCCTTTGTGTGGATCAGGATGGGACTTGAGCCTGCCAACCTGTGAATCTGGCACTTCTCCGGTGAAACTCACCCCTGCCCCCAGGACAGCTAAGATCGATGTCTGTAAGGGGCCTGACTGGCTGGCTTTGAGAGGCTGATGGATGGCACAATCTGCCTCTCTGGAACACATGGTCACACAGATGTACACAAGCATCTGTGTGGGTGGCAAGGCACACTTGGCTCAGCTCTGACTTGTGGCTCTCTCCGCAGTCTGAGGCGTCAGCAACCTTCCCACACAAAAGGCCGGGCCCTGTGCTCCCAGCCTTACTGATGTGCACAAGTACCTTCCTCTGCATGGATTCCAGGGCCACTGGCCTGGGCAGGACGGTACCCCTCTGCATCAGTCTTCTTCTTAGCTTATGTGCAACATGCCTCAAGTAGCACGTGACCAGGATTCATCACCGAATTTGGTCCGCTGGTTGGATCATTAGCTTCCCTGGCCCAGGGTACTGACAGGGAGCGTGACATGAACACTGATCCACGCCCCCGTCGGCATCAGTAAGGGAGACAGAATCTGGCCTTTCAAATGGGGAGTGCAAAGGGGCCGGTCAGGATCAGGGCCTGTTCCTGATGGCTCTCGGCAGTGACACAGAGAGACATGGCCACTGCCTTGAAGAGCTCGCAGGCTAAGGAGGAGATTGCGGATGTGCCACAAGCCCTGTGCAGGGTGCCACCTGAGGCATAGCCCAGGAAAGGAGCTGTCCCTTTGAGAACACAGTCCTTTCCTTGTTCCTAGGGGATAATATTTTGGTGCTGGCCTACACAAAGTTACCACACTCCCTGTGCTGCCAAAATACGTTGGTGTGAAAATGCCAGCTGATCCCTTCTGCCCCTCAACCCAGCTTCATTTGGGCACCCGGGCTGAGGAGAGTCTTACGGAAGGATGTGGAGGAGGACTTATTAAGAGTGGGCCTCCCTTCTGTAAGGGACAGCATGGGTGAAGGCTCCACATGTTTATGAGGGGCAGAGGGGTGGAGGAAGCTGGCACCATTGGCAGAGCTGAGGGGTTGGGGCAATGTAGTCAGAGACAAGAACAGAGAGGAAGCGAGGGGCAGAAAGGCGGGGAAGAAGCCTCAGACTTGAAGCTCCACATTCATTTTATAAGAACATAAGAACGGCCATACTGAGTCAGACCAAGGGTCCATCTAGCCCAGTATCCTGTCTCTGGCAGTGGCCAATGCTAAGTGCCCCAGAGGGAATGAAGAGAACAGGTAATCATCAAGTGATCCATTCCCTGTTGCCCATTTCATTCTATATTTACAGTTTAGAGTTCGTTCTAACCAGAACAGAAGCAAAAAGAAGAAAAGGGCAGTTCACCCTGTCACAGGCCATCCCTCTCAAATGTGGGGTAGTGCTGTGGGCCTGGATTGCCACAGGAGATTGACTAACAGACTGGCTGAGAATTGTCAGTCAAAAAGTTTTCCCGCCAAAAAAATGAGGTTTAATTAAAAAAAAATTCCACAGGAAATTGTCATTTTTGAATATTTTTCCTCTATTTCAATGGGAAATGAAGTAAAAGAGTTTGTTTTCATTCTGTTTAATGTCCAATTGAAATTTTTGTTTCATTTTGGTTTTCACAAACTGAAAAATTTTGGCAATTTCAAAAGGAGTTGAGGGAAGTTAAGGGAAAAAGGAAAATGGAAGGGAGAAAAAAACCCGAACCCTAGAAACAAGTTTTTCTATTGCAGCCAATGGTGAAAAAAGGGGAGGAAACAAAAAATTGAAATTTAAAATATTTTTTTATTTTAAGGGGGAAAAGAGAGAGAGAGAGAGAGAGAGAGAGAGAGAGAGAGAATTTCAGTTTGAAACAAAATGAAACAAACATTCCATTTACTTTCATTTAAAAATTTTCCTGCAAAAAATTAAAATTTAAAATTTTGAATAAAATCGTGTCTTTCAAAATTGTACAGGGAGTAAAAAAAATAAGTGTTTTGACCAGCTCTATTGACTTGCATCTATAGGGAGTGCACACCCCATATTTGCATGTATACAGGGGCTCTTCTGTATGCTGATTGGATAGCCGCTCGCTGACACCATAGGCACAAGGATTTGTATGTCAAAACCTGCTTGCACACAAGTCTACCATCAGCAAGCTGGGACATGGGACTGGTGAACACAGCAAGCTGCATACACACATTTTGTGCCTGCATTTGAAAAGCTAAAGGCATAAGCCTGCATGATGCATCCTTTTACTTTGTGACTCTCTTTCTCTCGGAAGCAACCCAAAGTGTGGAATGGGCAGTGCCAGGCTTGGCAAAAGGTAAGACTGCAATTTCATTCTGTACCAGAATTATTAATAGCCTCACCAATTACAGCCGCACACTGCATCCTGCAGCAGCCTGAGGACTGCAGTAATTTATGCATCTCCCCTCGTGAATGGTTTCTTTCTCCTCACGCTGAATATCTGTAGTTTGCACAATGCCATACAAATTGTCTTGTCTTGTTTTCCCAGCAGTTTTTACTTTTTTTCAGAGTTGTGCATTCCTCAGATGAATGACCGAGAAATAACCTCCTATTCAAAAGGGGGAAAAAGAGCCTCATTAATCCCCAAAAGGCATAATGACCTCAGACAGATTGATGAATGAGGCTCATCACTGCCGTCAACAAACAGAAACAAACAGGCCCATTTTGGTCATTTTAACGAATTAAAATAAAAGCCAACAAAAAAGCCTGGGCACAATTAAAATAAACTCATTTACTAACAAGCATGAGCTGAAGATGGTCTTTTTGCAGTGCACCTTCAGGAAATGGTCCAATCCTTACAGTTATGTCAGACCTCATAAAGGCAGGAATGTGCTGACATTCCCTGAAAGGGAGAGTTCTCAGATTGCTTCAGTTAGAGGCAGAAAAGATCTATCAAGGCATTTAGCCTCTCCCCATCTGGCTTATGAGGACTGTCCCTACAAAATGCTCTCTTGCACTCTGCCCCTCCCTGACACCCAGTGGGGCCAGTTGTGGCTCTGTGAAAAACACCTAGAAATAATTCAACAGGCACGTCCAGCTGTGGGTACTTAATGGTCCAAGCACCTGGGCAATAGCATAGGGATGTGCTCACAGCACCCTGGTTACAGAGGGTCGTGGACAGGTTAAAGGAGATATTAAGGAGGACGATGTATGAGCAGTCCCATGGAATGCATGGGGGCGGGAGGGTAGGCTTCTGCTAAGAACTTTGGGTTCAAATAACTTCGGGGGTCAATAATGTTTTCAGGAAAACGTCCACCCACGTTCAACACGGATGGTTCAGTAAATAGATCAATGTTTTGACCATGCACAGCCTTTCCCAGCAAATTCCAAGTCCTGGTCCCTGTTATCTCCATGAAGCTGCAAGAGGACACCATAACTAGGGAGTCGAAAGCTGTTCCATGCGAGTGCCGTCCAGGCTACTCCTTATAAGTCCCTTTGCAATTACCATGGAGGAACTGTATGTGCTCTCTTGGCCGCACATTAACTAAGCATGTGGCAGAATTAAATTAGCTCATTTAATGGCAAAAGATAGGCCCGTTACAAAGTAAAAGCTAAGTGATAACATTTGAACCCGGGGATCTTGCACACAAAAGCTGAGCACTGCTGCTTGAGTCAAGGACAGCACTCTGCTTTCGGCCTGGAGTATTTCTACCCTCTGAATCTGAAGTTAAAGCACCTCATAATGTGCTACTCAGTTACATGATGCAAGCTCTTGTGGTGTCACCAGATCTTGATGCTTGAGCAATGCACTTGTAGTGCCTCAGATGTCCCCTGTCAGCATGACACTGAATTAAGTAAATCACAGCAAACAACATAGCTGTCCTGCCACTCAGGGGACGCCACTAAAGGCATCATTGCAATCCAAACTCATTGACAGTATTCTCACGGGTTTCACCGGGGTTGTTTTTCAGCACATGTGCTGTTCAGACAAAGCTCCCATTGTTATGGTTGAGCCCATGCAATCCATCAGGTCTCCTTCCCCTTGTATAACATGGGACTCCATCACTCCATAGAGTCCTTTTGGGAGGGGTTAAAGTGCCTGAAACAGGGAAGTCATTTAAATTTCATAGGACAGTTATCAAATTAATTGAACATCATTAAAGATGTTTTAAATAAACAGTTATGCAATAAGATAAGCATCTTTTCTATAACCGCTTAACCTAGATACATATTACACATAACAAGTGGATATTTATTGCAAGTTGATGTATATTTTACTGTTAAAGTGATATTTATTATATGCGAAGTGAGGTTGAAATGGATAATCATAATTGAGATTTGTGTTTTTCATTTCTTGCCTTTAGACTGAACCTATTTTGACTGTTTTGCAGCTGCACTCTGATTGGCTCATGCAATCTTTGTTTGCTCAGATCATTAAAACCCCAGCACACCACGGGTCACAGCAAGACACCCCTGCTCCATCATGTTCCTGCCTCTTCGTGTTCCTGCCTCCTACAGTATCACTGCCCACCACATTTGGGTGACACCAGAGGAGACACTGATTGTTTGAGCATCCAGATGCCAAATCAGAGTCTGAGCATCCAAGGTGGTGCCAGGGACAGTTCAATAACCCACTCTGGGTTTCTCCTGATGCAGCCCCATTGCCAAGATGCTGAGGGAATGCCTCTGAGCTCCATGTCTTCTTGGTTCATCATTATGTCGAGGTGAGGAACAAAATTCCCTTTTTAGTTGGAATGTCTGCAAACACAGCTACCTCTGTGGGATTAGAAAAGAGCTGCTCAAGGCCAGTGTGCTTTGAGAGGACAAACTGTCATCATACATGTAAACCCAGCATGTCTGGAGAGCGGAGCCCAGCCAGAAATAAACCGGACTGCCTATGTGCAGAGAGCATATTTCCTAAACACATCCGTGTGTAGAAGGTGTGTTGGATCCTGATTGTGCACTCTCCTGTTCAAAGACTCATCATCCTGGAAGGCAATTCTAAAGACAGTCAAACAACATCCCTAATCTATTGTGAAAACAAATGAATGCATCATGTGAGTCTTGGCTTTATTGTTCTCAGGATGCACAGTTGCAAGTCAATTTCTATGGTTCAAGTCACACATTCAGATCAGTTGCTCTGAAGATTGTGACTGAACATGATCCTAGACCCTCCTTTTCGTCAGCTGTTTAATTTTTTTCCCTAGGAAGGCATCACTTATAGCTCACGTGAAAGATAAATGAGAACTGCTGCATCCAGTTTTGGTGTCTGAGGGTGACCTAATTGAAGAATTAGAGTCTCTAAGAGCTTTTATGTCAGCCAAATATCTTACATATCTATGGCTGTCTCAAGCCAATGCACATACACAGTGGAACTGAAGAAACACTCAGGTCCCCAAACAATTCAATTTTAAAATCAAAGGACTTAAGAACATGCTTTAGTGCTTTGGTGGAAGAGGGTTAAAGCCAGTACATAACAGGTAGCTGAGCCTGGATCACTATTAATCCACTAATCAACCCAGTAATATGTGTTGCAGAGGAACAGCCATGTTAGTCTGTATTCGCAAAAAGAAAAGGAGTACTTGTGGCACCTTAGAGACTAACCAATTTATTTATAAATTTATAACAATTTATAAATAAATTGGTTAGTCTCTAAGGTGCCACAAGTACTCCTTTTCTTTTAGTAATATGTGTGTTCATGTATTTCTACCCATCCTTGCACCAACAAGATATCCTTCCGGACACTGAATCTTGTTTGCACAAGAAAAACAGCACCACACTGGAGCATGGCCGATCACCCTGCAATTTGGATTTCACAAGCATGTTCCCAGTGAAAATTATCCTTGTTATTTGCCCAGGTTCACTCTTCCCCCATGATACAGGCGCTGTCAAAGCACAGCGTGGCATTGCGTGTCCCGGTAAGGATGGCTCCTTGCAGCGCCAGGAATGGCTATTTGGAGCTTGGTGTCAGTTTGCCCAAGGGATGGGAATCAAATGGCCTGGTAACTTCTGGATAAAAGCTTCTACTTTTTTTTTTTAAAGGCCACCTGCAAGTGCTATTCTGATTGATGATCTTTTTTTGCATCTGTATTTGCCTCTCAACTTTCCTTGCTTCATATCTGCCTCCTGCACACTGCAGCCTGTGACAACATAGACTGAGTAACCAAACTAGAAAGGTTTCAGAGTAGCAGCTGTGTTAGTCTGTATTCGCAAAAAGAAAAGGAGAAAGCTAGAAAGCTCCTGTATGCTCCACTGCAAGAAGAGCTGTGCTAATGTCAGCCAATGATACAGATGCATTTGTTGACTTGACACTGCAATCCCACTAATTCCTTCCATCTGTTTTTTTTCCCCCTGCCCTGGGGGGTTCTCCCTCTGAGAAGTGACCCATTTGCCTGCTGTGTTGCAATCTATAAACTCACCCACCATAAAGCCCCGTGATGAACGCTGTAGTAGAGCAGCAGCATGATTTAGCAGCATGGATGCAGTGAAGAGAGGATATTACAGTAATTGCTGCACTCTGTTGGCCTGTGGCTGCGGCCAAGCTGCCCTAACAGAGCAAAGCAGGAATCCAGGCTGTGACTCCGAGAAGCTCTTCATGTTAATTAGGTTGCATTCCTGCTTCATTAATGATGCAAATATGTCTTGGAGGCAGAGCACCTTGTTTTACTGCAGCTCTGCAGTATGATTGTTCCCATTATGCTCCCAGCACCACAAACTCTTGGCAAAGTGAATCTTCCTGTGCTCCGAGCCATGTCATCAGACACTCTGCATGCAGAAAGCCTTTTTCCCTTTAATTTTACATGTCTAATAAATTATGTGCCAGGTCTCAGCTGGTGGAAATCAGTCAGCAGAGCTAGGCTGATTTCACTGGAGCTGGAATGATTTACACCAGCTGAGGATCTGACTCTATTTGTTCTGAGAACCCTTTACTGACCATTTGGTATGCCCTCTGCTCTAGAAAAGATATGTCTATGCATCCTGAAGACTGTGGTTTGGAGAATACAACTGGCCTCAATGAAACGGGATGGTGATCTCGCTCATTCCGAGAGCAACAGAGGCTGGCATTACAAAATCAACCATCACAACTGGTACTCCTTGCTGATACTTTCAGCCCATGATCAGCAGAGCTATGGAGGTGGGAATACCTTCTACCCTTCAGACTGATATAAAAGAGATGCTTATTAATTTTCATAGACATTAAAGCTGGGTCTTTCTTTACCATCTGAAAGCCAAGAAGGAAATGTTGGAGTGATTTGGATGTGCAGAGGTAGCAAAGGAAAGAAAGGAAGAAAGAAAAAAAAGTTGGAACAAAATCATTTCTGGAACAACATGAATGTTTATCCTCTCCTGTGCCAAACATGACACCCAATGGCACGTGGAAAGTGGAACTGGATATGGTGGATATTACACAGCCTGATTTATCTGAATGTCTCTGACAGCACCCTGTGAGACGGGGAAGAAGTGAGGGGCAAAACGAGATGCTCATTTTTGGACCAAATTGCCAGCTTCAATCACCATGAAGATGTATACAGGCTAACAAAATGAGACTAAACAGCACGCTATATGTATCTCAATCAGGGGAGCATGGTACATTGATATGCAAGTGAGTTTTCAGGGAATGAAATACTGTGCTGGAATTTTATTCCATTCCTTGCTATTTATCATGCCAGGAGACATATTTAGCAGCTTGAGTTGTTGTGAGTGTCATTTCTGTAAAAGCAAATGAAAAATATTATTCTGAGCTGTGCGATACAGGAGATCAGATATTATGGAATTTGATGCTGGAGATGAATGGCTGGAGCAATATTGTGTTCTGTGCTCTTCTATATTTGAATGTATTTCAGAAAGAATACAGCTTCTCTAATGGACTTAGACAATCAATAACTCCGCAAGAGAAAAGCAGCGGACATGTCACCATTTTATTATCAGCAGCTTTATTTTTGCCTCATATTTATGTCCCAATAAAGATCATAGTCCTCAAGCCACCACAGTTCCTATAGAACTAGACATGACTCAGTTACTGGCCTAAGAATCCCTTGGATGACTGGTGCCTTTCTGCTACATTCCTGAATCAAATACCATCTATCTAAGGTTCTTCTATGATGCCCATTACTGCAGTAGCTGAGCACGTCTCAGTCTTTAATGTCTATATCTTCACAGCCCGCCCGTGAGGTAGAGCAGTGCTGTTATCCCCATTGTACAGACGGGGAACTGAGAGATGCAGGGCTTAGCTACACAAACAGTTAGACTGCAGCATGCAGTCGACCCACACTTGCCTGCCATGGTCTGTCTACGTGCGCCCTGTGGACCTTTCAATAAGGTGCTTTGAGCTAGTGTTACCAGTGTGCCCGCTGGCAGTGAGACTGCAGCAGGCTAGCGGGGGGAAGACAGTCATACTCCAGCTTGCCACAGTCTCACTGTTTGTGCAGACAAGGCCTAAGTGACTCCCCCAAGGTCACACAGGAAGTCTGTGGAGGAGCATCAACTTGAACCCAGGTTTCCCATGCGCTAGGCTAGTGCCCAAACTGCTGGGACCATCCTTCCTCTCTGTGCCTCAGGAGAGCCCTGTCTCTGAGGGACAGCCAGTCACACTGCCCTCATTACTCCTCAGACCTTGGCTTCCAGGCTCAGACCGCCAGCAAAAGAGATAAGCGGTGCCTGGCTTGTGCTGAGCCACCTCTCCCCACTGCAGCTGGCCTGCAGGGACCCTGGACTCACCACACACAGCACCCCAGGGCAGCCACATTCCGGTGTTCTCTACCTGGGCCAGGTTGGAAGCAGAACCAGAGAGGGAAAAGGCTCTTTCTCCCATTCCCAGTCCCCCTGAGCCAGCCAGTCCTCCTCCTCTTGCAGATTTTAATATCTATGGGCCATATGCTCTGCCTCATCACTTGGCAGAGCGCTCGGTGTACGTGGCTGTGCGGGTGGGCAGCACATTGAAGCAGCATCTTCTGTCTTGACAAGTTGGTGCCTTGTGGTTCAGAAGGAAGGGGCCAGTCCACAGCCACATCCCTGGGGGTGGCAGGGCATGGACCCAGCGTTCAGTAGCCTGCCATTGTTCAGTGCAGGGCAGAGGATGTTCGGGCCTCTTATAACTGATGCTGGAATAGAATCAGGAAATAAAGGATTTGCTTTGGAGAAAGCTCAGTGCTGATTCGCCAGTCTGTCCCACAAAAGGGAGGTGAGGGCCAAAGCAGTTATTCCTCCCAGGCCAGGTCACCCTTCACCCAGGTGACCCATTTCCACATGACAGGTGCAGGGTCTGCAGGGCTGGGGAGGAGTATGCACATGTCTGCCGAGTGGTAGCAGATGTCAGGCCTTGAAGTTGGCTACCTGTTGTCAGAGAAATCAGGGATGCAGGGGCTGGGTATATTCTTAGTTTTCACAAGCCCTGGAACAGAGGTGATCAGCTGTCACACACAAGCATTCCCTTTGTTCAGGCATCTCAGCCAGGTGCGACTGCCTGGTTCCCAGGGACCAACTCTGTACCAAGAATTGACTCTACTCAGAGGGATTATGGCAGAGAGCAATCTCTGTATGCGAATCCCAGCCTCCCTTCCATGTGTGCCTGCCTGAGATGTATTTTGGAACAATAGTTCCTTTGCTCACCCAGAAGTGGCCCAGGTCCAGAAACCAAAGTCAGTTCTCTTGATGGAAACACCCTCTTCCCCCACCAGGCCTTGGGTTTACCCCAGAACATTTCCCTAACACCGGCTTGTTATGTTCTGCTTATGGTGGCAGCAGAAATTTTACCATGTGGGGAGCAAAGGAATGAGTTCCGCTGGTATGTGCCCTTTTTGCAATGCATCCTCCTTCTACACCCCATTGTTAATCCAGATCCCCATAGCTCACTGCTCACAGCAAAACCTACAAACATTTCCAGTCAAAGTACACACCTGCTACAATTCTGCGCGCTGGCCCAGTGAGATTGCTTTTTACTGTCAATGTTAATAGTCCACTGTAAGATTCTTTGTTTGGACCAGCCTCTCTGGCTGTGCTTTTCAAACCCATCATAGATCAGCTATGAGGACAAGAACTTTGCTGCCTCTTAATCAGAGCTGGCATTTCTTGGATCCATGGTCAGTAATTGACTGGAATACTCATGCAGCTGCCCCTTTCATCCAAAGATCTCCAAGTGCTTAACAAGCATTAATTAATTACATCTCAGAACAATCTCATGGGGCCAGAATTATCGCCATTGTTCAGGTGAGAAACAAGGCACAGAGTCACTAAGTGACTCACCCAAAGCCAGGCAGTGAGTTTGTGGCAAAGCCAAGCATGGAACCCAGGAGTCTTGACCATGTAGCCCTAGTACTAGACTACACTAGCTCCCAAAAAAGGCATTTCAGCAAGTCCTAGCTCACACAACTGTAGGAATACAGTGGAAAATAAAACTTTACTGTATTGGTGCATTATTCTTCTAAACATCAGCACTATCCATGCTTAATTATTGTAATTATACTAGAGAGAAGTAACTGCCAGAGGTATTTTAAGCATCAGCCAACATATTTTGAAAAAGGAGTTTCTGATTTTTCCAGGAGCAGGTACTAACCACCCACATGTAACAACACACACGTCAAAAATACTTAATTTGGCCTCTTTGCCTTTAGCAAACATGAAAAGCATTTTATTTGGGGTGATGAAGGGATGGCTTATATTATGTGCAATTCTGCATCCCATTATCCTCTCATGTCAAGCAAGAAGTATGTCAGCAGTGGAATTTTTACAGCTGCAAATGCCACATAACCGTCTCAGCGCCATATGAAAGCTGTCATCCTGCGCTCGTCTGCACTGAATTCTGACCCAGCCATGATGGAGTCCGGCAGCAGCACAAACTGTTAACTAGCACAGAGCCTAGGCACTAATAGATGGTACCCAATGCCCACTTGGTGCCAAGATCATCGGGCTCGCTGATTTGTGTTGCAGTCTTTCTCATGCCTGGGTGTCAGGCTAAGTGAGCTGTAACTCACGAAAGCTTATGCTCAAATAAATTGGTTAGTCTCTAAGGTGCCACAAGTCCTCCTTTTCTTTTTACAAGACAGTAAAACACTCAGTTCTGGGCGAACAAACACCAGTTAAAGAAACGTGAGTGATCCATATAAAGTCACATAAAATTGACTCAAATTTGGCTGATTTATTTTTTTTCTGAAAACTTACTTTATTTTCTCCTGCAGTTACTGAGATAATGGCCTGTATGTCTCTCCATCAAGTCTCTCCCTCTTGCTTAACTGTATGTAAACTAAAATACTTGTGTTTCCTTGATACAGAATGCAATGATTGTACAAGACGATCACCTGTTCTGTTCATTCCCTCTGGGGCACCTGGTACTGGCCACTCTCAGAAGACAGGATACTGGGCTAGATGGACCTTTGGTCTGACCCAGTATGGCCCTTCTTATGCTCATATGTTCTCAAGTAAGATACAATTAATGTATGATCACCACTTAGTGGTGAATAAATGACACTACACTTTTAAAGTAAGGTTTTAACTGCTGTTAATAAAGTTGTTTGTTCAAAAACTAGGCATGGAAATAATCAGATGATCTGGCAATGTAGTGATTGGTGCACTGCTAGCCAGGGTTGGAATCAGGCCTGTAAACCAGCAACCTAGAATTGGCAGATTGTTTTCCATTTAACAATGCGCTGAGCCATCCAACTCCCCAGTATTGCCTGTATCAAGGGCTCAAAAATAAGCAGTCAAGCTCCCCAAATCATGAGATTGGCTTTAAAAACATGAGTTTAAAAAAATAATACAAATTGAAGGTGTTTCTGGTGGGCCTACTGGTTACTGAGAGGTCAGGATATGTTTGTGTCATGGTTTCAGGCTTTTCTCTGCAACCATGAGGCTTTAAGAAAAAACACCAAACAGCAGGAGACTGTGGATAAAATTGTGTGAGAGAGCACACGGAGTGCACCTGGCTGTCCATTTTCTCTGTACCCTAAGTAATATATTTGAGGAATCTTGGCTGGGTACAGAGTGATTTAATGATGTTAAAATCATTTAAGCTTGTTGTTGAGATTTCAGTGGCTCTCTGGCTGGATGTTACAAATTGTCTGTATAATTCTGGATCATTCTTAACTCATCCAGGAAAGGCACCAGGGCTCAGAACTGAAGCAACAGCAGGTGCTTCTGTTCAGCAGATGCTGCAAATGTGCTAAATTAGGTGGTATTTCTTACTAAAAGTTTTAGTACACCATCTGAGCTGATGGGTCTTCGAGCCAAGATCTCCATGGGTCCTATTATTTTCAAATGTCATTAGTTGTATAGTAAAACATACAGTCCCATGAAGACATCAGCAGATCTGATATGTAATAGACTCTCTGTCACCCTTGCTTCCACTTAAAGAACATCTTTGGCGAAGATGCATGTAGTGCTGTGTCAGCCAGCTGGTGGCCAGATGTTGATGTCAACGCAACCAAGAAGAGATGCCCCATCCCTTGACCACACCTTCTCTGTATGTCCTGCATGTTATTGCAGATAAGACTTGACTTGCAACTCCTGAGTCCCCAGGCAGAAGCTGCACGGGGTGAGTTCCTCCTAGCTGAGCTTCTTGGGTCTATGGTGCAGTTGCCTCTGCTGGAAGTTGTTCTTTGCATGGGTTAAATATAGTGATATTTGATTGCTAACTCTGTGAACTCTAGGACTTCCAAAAAGATGATATGAAAAGAAATGACCTTTTGTGTGTATCTCTGGAAGGCAAGAGGCAGTTTTATCATTGCTTAAGGACATCAGACATGGCAGCCAGTTCATGGGGACTCTTCTAAGTGGTGAGCCTCCTGGTAAAAGCTCTGATCTGGGAAAGGAAAGTCTGACTAGAAATGGAGTGCTTCTCCATTTGTACTGAACCGTGTTACTGAATATACCCTTGAATCAGGGGATATGACACAATCCCCGCTAAGAAGAGTGAAACCAGACACTCTAACATTAATAGGCTTAGCACAATTGTCTGGAATAAACCTCAAAAGCACCAGCAAGGGAGTTGCATGTTCAATTTAATTTCCTCCGCTAATGTCAATGTGATTTTTGTGCTGCATCCCTTGCCTCCACTTTGAAAATTAACTTTACACTGATGGAGACTGGGGGATGGATCCTCAGCTGGTGTACATGGGCCAAGGTCCAATGGATTTAATGGAACAATGCACAGTTATACCTGCTGTGAGAGAATACATTTGCAGGTTTCGAATGTTTATCTGACGTAAATGCCTGTAATAGTTCCCATCTGAGGCACCCAAAGTGTCTCGTGAGCACTTGGCTCAAGAAGCAAGGCTCCTTTTTCTATGTACATTGTTCATATGAAGGAAGGTGCACTCCCAATGAATAGCTAACATTGCAAAAGTGCTTTACTACTTCAAGGCAATTGCTGGTAATAAGCAGTTTCAAGCTGTAAAGTCTCTCAGCAAAGTGTTGAATTATGGAAGAAATTCATTTAGGAGCAGGAATTCTGAAAGAGCAACAGCTAAAGACAATTTTGGGAGAGGAATAATAATTATAATAATCATAAAAAGCCACCTGCAGCCTCCACAGTTGAGCTCATTGTCATCCTCAGTGGCTACATGCAAAATCCGTCTGTCCGTCTATCTGGAGTATTTAGTAGCATAAGACTGGAAGACACCTCCTGGGTCATCGACTCCAGTCCCCTGCTATCGCAGGAACCCCATCAGATAATCCCCTTCAAAAATGTTTCAAGTTCCTGCGTAAAATTACTTAGGTTGTTTGCTCTTGTTACTTATACTGGGAGGCTGTTCTGGAACCTCACCCATCAGATGGTTAGAAACGTCTTCTAGTTTTCAGCCTGAATTTATTCATGGCCCTGTTAGTCCATTTGTTCTTGTGGCAGCATTGTCCTTTAGGTTAAATAGCTCTTCTCCCTCCCTGGTGTTTACTCCCCTGATATATTTATAGCGAACAATTTATAGAAAGTATTTGCAGAGTGCCAATCACCATATTACTGTATCTGGGCAATGACATATTAATTCCCCTCTCTGATTTGCAGGTCTCTGTTGCAGTGTCCTCTCCTAATTCCACATGAGAAGCATTAAGGCAATGCAAACCTAGAGATTTTCAGGTGCAGAATATGACAACTACATTACAGCAAACAGAGCTGCCGTACATAGTAAGGAGGATAATCTGGCCCTAAATTAGCTGTGTTATCCACAACCAAACCTTTGTCAAAAGACATTAGAACTTATCTTGCATTGCGAGGAGTGTGGAGCGAATGATTTATTTGTGAAATTCCTAGAGGATGGGAAGGCTTGCACAGGTCAGTGAGCCGCAGGCTGAGGCAAACAGTATGTCACAAGCTATTTACCCAATGATAACACACACTAGAGCAAAAATCGTAAAGGGAGTAGGGGACAAATACCATCCCTATATGGCAACTTAGTGAGCTTTTGGAACAGAACACAAGTCACTTAGAGGGGAGGATTTTTCTCTAGCTTTCTCCTCCCCAAACAAATCCCCATCCAAAGCTTCTGACGCTCGTATTGTGAGGTTGCACTTGTGAACAAAGGTTCTACCAACAAATATGAGGATTTATAAATGTAGAGCCAAATTTAGGACTCACCTCACTCACTCAAGCAGCTTCATTGGCTTCACCAGTCCTACTCAAGTCAACTAGCTGGTCTAGAGCTGACTATGGGCCAACAGAGCAATGGATCCATTCCACCAAAGGATAAGTTTTTTATGCCTATGTTTATAGATTTTACGGTCAGACAGGACCATAAAATCACCTCGTCTGACCTCTTGTGTAACACCTGCTAGAGAATTTCACCCAGTTACCCCTGTCTAGAGCCTAATAACGTCTGTTTGACTAAATCATGTCTTCCAGAAAGGCAACCTGTCTTGAAGTTTTCATTAAAGGTGGACAGTATGATTGACAGTGTAAATTATTTTCTTATACCAGTGGTGGAAAAGAGGGTGTCAGGTGGAAGATAAGAGAATTCAGCAGAGCTGAGAAACTTGGCCATGTTCAGAGGTACTTACCCAGCCCTTGTTTGGTACAGCTAGTTCAAAAGCGATACTGATTGACTTAGAGGTCCAGGATTGGGTCCATAAGCACTACATATCTCCTTTGCAGGGACAAAAAGACAAAGCTAAAAGTCTAAGCAAAATCATTCTCCTCCCTAAAATGGTCTTTCTGGACCAGTGGCTTCTAAATTTGGGTTTCCTTAATACAGCCACTCCCAGGGAGAGTATGAGTAGGGAAAATGGGAGCTGGAGAAGGAGGTGGAAGAGCATATAAATGATTTGAGATGTTTCCTTTGAACATGAGCATTCCTATTCATCTATGATTTATTAAAATGAAGGCTCTGGAAGTGTGTGTGAATGGGATTAGCAGGGTTGCAAGTGCCATGTTGATTTTAGATCCAGTGGTGGTTCTATTGCGGGTGACGTGATCTGATCTCACAGGCTCTGACCAGCTCAGAGTTCTGCCAGGAGTGACATGTCCATATATTTTTAATAAACTTACAATAATGAAATTCTCTCCGTATTTGTAGCTCTGTTTATACTCTAGAGATACTATTAACTGAAAGGCACAATCACAGAACTCACATTTATGTTAGTCTCATCTCAGGCTTTTACTAGGCCACATGTTCTGGGGGCTTGTTGGTTTTGTCCCATTCAGAGATTGAAGTGCAAATGATGAGTATCTGAGGATGTGAAATGCATGCAGCAATGTGAATAGTGCCCTGAGCAATCTGCTCGCCACCCCCAGCCAGCTGCTCATCCAAGCAAATCTCACTTGACAGCTTCTCTGCCTTGGGTAGTGGGAGTCAGCCGTGCGCCAGATATGTGGTGAAGAACATGGAGGGAAGACAAGAAAGGTGACACCTGTGAGACCTGTCCAGGAACTGACTGTGCATGAAATCCCTGTATTGGTTTGTTCTGGAAATGCATCTCTCTCTCCTCCATGAGGGGGAACCTGATGGATCTCTCAGAGGGGCTTATCAGAACCACTCACTGCTTTTCTTTAAAGCTTGGCTGAGCCAGGCTCTCTTTCAAACCTGCTCCCTAAGAGAAGGGGAAATGGAAATGGTATTTACAGGCCTCTCAGGAGACTGCCTCCTAAAAACCAGGACTAAGAAGATGAATGTGGAGTAGAGATTGGATGTGACTGACCAGTAGGTACTCAACTGATTTCTAAATCAAATTATGATCCCTGGAGAAAATATATTTGCCCACCAAAATGACTGGTTCCCAGCTATGAGGAATCACGTCTGACTTGCTATGACTTGTAAAGTTAATGTGATACAGTGAAGATCAATCCTTTTGTTTTGTTTTCAATGTATGGATGCAGCCTGGAGAAGGGGCAGCAGATCCGTCTTTGGAATGCAAGGGGCAGCAGGTGGTACCCAGGAGCTGCTGATTCCAGCCTGTTTTCACGGAAGAACAGTGCTCTTTGTCAGCACTCCCTCCAGAGACCTGAACTCCTGCTTCGACTGCACTTGCCAGAAAGAGCTGAGCTAAGGCTTTGTCACTTCTCCGGGTTGAAAAGGTTTCTTACCGCCAAGAAAAAAAGAAAGCTGGGTTTGCACAAGGAAGCTCTCCCTTACATGTGCAGTACAGGAGTCAGGTGCTTTAGCAACGCTGGAGAACAGGGGCCTCGGTACTGGAATATGGCGATGCTGTGAGTGGTGCATTGGCAGCGTTGCGCAGAGAGCCTGGAACTGGAAAAGAAAGGGTGCTGTAGGCCAGTACTGAAAGGCATGAAGAGATCTGTGTGTGGAGCCTACGACTTGATTAGCAGTTTGCTGAAGGTCAGAGGTCTGTGATGTATAGGTTGCGGGGTGGATGGAGTACATAGTACTGTTACACTCCATCCAAGTATCTTACACACTATGTTCACTTGAAAAACAAATACATTCTTGGAAACATTTCCTGCTCTGTGGATTAAAGTCTCTTGACAGGTACAATATTTATTGACCTGTCAAAGGGCTTTAATATGGTTGACCACTCTCTCCTCCTACAACAATTGATTTCAGTCAGTTTAAATCAGAGAGCAGCTGATTGCTTTGTCTAGTACAGTACTTATTCTCCAAATGGTACGTATTGGTGAGTCTATCTTTTAGCAATTTCAGCTGGTTGGTATTGCTTAGTGATTCCAGCTGGGGAGTTTTGGGGAAAATATTGCTTAATGATTTGAGCTGCAGAGTATGGGCCAATATATCATGTAGTGATTCCACCTGGGAGTATTGCCCTTTACTTTTAACTTAGGACTTTGGTTTCTAAAGAGAGCAATACTAAAACATTGCTCATCCAGCTCTATCTAGCACCAACTCTCCAAGGTTAATCCGGTTTATTCTATTTTTTGGCAAAGCTGCCTCCATGTGCTTTGATTCCCACCAGGTCTCAAAATCTAAGCAACATTAGTCTTGGGCAGTACTCCATGTAGGAGGCCTCCGGTGAACAGCATCGGGACATTTGCAGAAGGCACTTCTGCACAGATCCAGTACCTCCCCAGTGCTCCCAGACCCACCTGACGGGCTGGTTCCCATGAGGTCCTTTTTGGCTGCTGCCCCAAAATCCCATCAAGTTGGTGTGGGAACAACATGCCAGATGGCGCTGACAGAGTCAGCATTTTCTTTTGCTGGAAAATCACCATAGGTTTCAATGGAGCAGCAATGTTAATACCTAATTCTGGTAGCAAGTTCTAATCTGCTCATTGCTGAGAGCAATTTACCCAGCAAAAGCCTCCTGGGGCCAGATTTTCCGTTGGTGTAAATCAGGTTTCCCCTTTGAATTCAGTGGAGTGATGCTGATCTACACCCGGTGAAGCTCTGTCACACCCAGCAACAGTGTAAACAGCCCAATGCTGGCACACCTTTGCCAGATCTCAGTGGCAGACAAGATCTTGTGCCGTGCGTGTGTGTCTCCGACAGTGAGGCTGCCAGCAAGAGTCAGTGCCAAAGCCAGAAGCTGCATTTTCTATCTTTCTGTTCTTTTGTTTCCCCCTTTTTTGTGTGTTTGCCTTGTTTTGTCTCCTGGGAAATGGATCAAACTTTAATAACAACAGATCCTGCCCATTTCAATGAACTTTTTCTCTTTTCCCCAAAAAGAGTGGTTAGTGCCATCTTTAATATCTTTTAAAACACTGTCAGAGTCTTTCTGAAAACTGACTAAAACTAAAGAAAAAGGGAGCAACAAATGTTAAAATAAAAGCCTTATTTAATTCTTTACATTTCAAATATTTTAATTGATTCCTTCTCTTCTCAGTCTTTAATAAACAGTTAAAATATTAGTAATGTGTTTGCCATGGCACTAAGCAGGCTGAGGTCTCTGTGTTCCAAACCCCAAGCCTTGTTTAAAACTGTTTAATGTTGGACAGTAGCAGGGTCACACTAACACCTTTAACTCTTTGGGATCATGTATTCCATCAACATTCGTACAACAGCCAAACACGGTGAAACTCAATGACTGCATCATAATGTTGAGGATGGAAATAGCCAGGTGTTATATCTGCCTGCTGCTAAGGAGAGCTGAATTCTGCTCTAACCCCCTGGCCTCATGTTTTCAATTACCAGCACATCCTTCTCCTCCTCACAGAGTTTAAAAGGCTAGCTAGCATTTTGTCCTCAGTCTATAAAAATCCCAGCTTGACATTTATTTATTTTTCCTATTTCATTTGCATTTCCCTCTTTCTTCCCTCAGAGGCTGTGCAGACATCCAGACCAGCAGCTGTAAACCTACCAGAGTGGAGTGTGGCCAAATCCATTTATACAATCAGAAGAGCAATATTCCTGGAACCGGCCATAAACCAGCACACTGCAACCATTAGCCATGATCTCAGACAAACGTTCACTTTCAATGAAACCGGAGAGCTATCCAGAAGGGACTCATTTTACTATCAGCCAAATACATCTAGATTGGGGAATGTTTTATTTGTTAGTTTTGCACTGGTATTGTCTCCCTTGTTTGGAAGGCTGATAGATGAGCTGCACCGTTGGAGATGGGGATGATGTAAGCTTGGTAACACCCTCCGAATTTCTATCATTGTAATACATCGGCTCTGATATGATTAAATATCAGCTGCAAAGGGAGCCAAGCTATGACACATTGCCATGCCAAGAAGGAGCACATAGCACTCCGTTGAGAGTACGTGGCGATCTCCATACACACCCACTCAGGATTGTCAGTCATTATATGCCCTTTTTCAAAGATTTCCAGGTTAGGGGCCCATAATTGCTGACCACTATTGAAAATGTTGCCCCAAAAGCAAGACTCCTTAGTAATAGCTATAGTGCCGAAGGGATCTGCTTCTAATAACACTAGACCCATGCAGCCTGGGAAAGGCATAGACTCATCGGTCTGGAAGGGACCTCAGGGGTCATCTAGTCCAGTCCCCAGCACTCATGGCAGGACTAAACATTACCTAGACCATCCCTGACAGGTGTTTGTTTAACCTGCTTTTAAAAATCTCCAATGATGGCAATTCCACAACCTCCCTAGGCAATTTATTCCAGGGCTTAACAACCCTGACAGTTAGGAATTTTTTCCTAATGTCCAACCTAAACCTCCCAGACTGCAATTTAAGCCCATTGCTTTTTGTCCTATCCGCAGAGGTTAAGAAAAACAATTTTTCTCCCTCTTCCTTGTAACAACCTTTTACGTACTTGAAAACTGTTATCAAGTCCCCTCCCAGTCTTCTCTTTTCCAGGCTAAACAAACACAATTTTTTCAGTCTTCCCTCATAGGTCATGTTTTCTAGACCTTTAATCAATTTTGTAGCTCTTCTCTGGAATTTGTCCACATCCTTCCTGAAATGTGGCACCCGGTACTGGACAGAATATTCCAGATGAGGCCTAATCAGTGTAGTGTAGAGCAGAAGAATTACTTCTTGTGTCTTGCTTACAACACTCCTGCTAATACATCCCAGAATGATGTATGCTTTTTTTTTGCAACAGCATTACACTGTTGAGTTATATTTAGCTTGTGGTCCACTATGACCCCCAGACCTCTTTCCGCAGTACTGCTTCCTAGGCAGTCATTTCCCATTTTGTATGTGGATAACTTAGTGTTCCTTCCTAAATGAAGTACTTTGCAATTGTCCTTATTGAATTTCATCCTATTTACTTCAAACCATTTCTCCAGTTTGTGCAGATCATTTTGAATTTTAATCCTATCCTCCAAAGCTCTTGCAACCCCTCCCAGCTTGGTATCATCCGCAAACTTTATAAGTGTATTCTCTATGCCATTTTCTAAATCATAGATGAAGATATTGAACAGAACTGGACTCAGAACTGATCCCTGCGGGATCCCACTCGTTGTGCCTTTCCAGCATGACTGTGAACCACAGATAACTACTCTTTGGGAATGGTTTTCGAACCAGTTTTGTACCCACCTCATAGTAGCTCCATCTAGGTTGCATTTCCCTAGTTTGGTTATGAGACGGTCATGTGAGAGTATCAAAAGCTTTACTAAAGTCAAGATATACCATGTCTACTGCTTCCCCCCATCCACAAAGCTTTCTTTGACAGGGTAATGAGCCATCAGGTTGGTTTGACACAATTTGTTCTTGACAAATCCATGCTGACTGTTACTTATCACCTTATTATCTTGTAGATGTTTGCAAATTTATTGCTTAATTATTTGTTCCATTATCTTTCCAAGTACTGAAGTTAAGATGACTGGTCTGTAATTCCCTGGGTTGTCCATATTTCCCTTTCTATAGATGGGCATTATCTTTGTCCTTTTCCAGTCTTTTGGAATCTCTCCCATCTACCATGACTTTTCAAAGATAAGTGCAGGGGGGGAGGGACAGCTCAGTGGTTTGAGCATTGGCCTGCAAAACCCAGGGTTGTGAGTTCAATCCTTGAGGGGGCCATTTAGGGATCCAGGGCCAAAATTGGGGATTGGTCCTGCTTTGAGCAGGGGGTTAGACTAGATGACCTTCTGAGGACCCTTCCAACCCTGATATTCTATGATTCTATGATAATCGCTAATGGCTCAGATATCCACTCAGTCAGCTCCTGGAGTACTCTAGGATGCATTTCATCAGGCCTTGGTGACTTGAAGACATCTAACTTGTCTAAGTAATTTTTAACTTGTTCTTTCCCTATTTTAGCATCTTCTGATCCTACCTCATTTTCATTGGCATACACTATGTTAGACATCCAATCACCACCAATCTTCTTGGTGAAAACCAAAGCAAAGAAGTCATTAAGTACCTCTGCCATTTCCACATTTTCTGTTATTGTTTTTCCCCCTCATTGTGTAACGGACCTACTAAAGATTATATTAATTTCTCCATTTGAATCGCTAAATGGATTATCCTGAAATCTGGGACCTATTCTGTTGTTAAAAATACAAACAAAATTCATAGAGGACGATGCCCATGTAAAGCTCTTCCAAAGCCACCAAGAACAACACTTTTCCTTCTTCTCTTCCACCACAACCCAATCCACCCCCAGGAAGCTTGAGGACAGGGGCTAGATTAAATAACAAAACACTCTGGCTCCTCCTAACTATTATGATTCTGTGATTCACAGGGATAAAATGTATCATATTTCAAAGACAGCACAAGGAACGGGAAAACAGAGAGCATATCAATGGCAATTTAGACTTTTTGATTTTGCTCCAGGGCACACAGTTGTCAGGAAACGTGGCGGTGGCAAAGATGGACAAAAATATCCATGGGAGATTCACTACCTCCAAACATGGGGTTAAGTGAATCACTGTCTGCTTGTTTCATTGCATTGAGTTGTTCCTACAAAATAAACCAGAAGAGGCTGGAATAGAAAAATGATCACAGCAGTTGCTCTTCCTTGCTCTAATTGGCTGAGCAGAGTGAAGGACAGCAATGTCAGAGGCTCAGCAGAATAAACTGAACTACACTTATCGGGGATCTATTTGCAGTTATTAAGCAAAACCTGTGGCTTAGATACATTGGTAAAGCAAATGATATGATAATTACATGATCATATAGGCACACAGTAGGGTCATATAAACATACCCTTTATAATAAACTCTATTTCTCAGCAGCATATCGCTTTGCCTTTCTCATTTAGTTTGAGATGAAAGGCCATTTCTGGCTGTGAGAACAATGAAATTCCAGATGGGGTCAATTCATGATGGTTCATGGTTTTGTCCTGAGGAGTGCAGCAGGGAGAGAGAGGGATTTGTCTCATTGCTTTGGACCACAGAAAGCCATGTTTATTGGAGGAAAGGTTGATACTTTGACTTTCTCTAGAATGAGCCTACAAACTCACTCCCCTGGAAATGACAACTTGTGCATTTGATAGCTGCAAATAGAGAACTGTGCCTGATCCTAGCACAGGGGGAGAACTTCCCCTCCCACTGGTTTCACTCAGGACTGGGACATTCCAGCCCTCATCATTGTCCCTCTTCAGAAAGATTTTTCTTTTCCTGGCAGGAGCTGAATGCACTTGACTGCGTATTTGAAAGTGCGACCCCTTATTGGCAGCTCCTCATTCTGAGACCCAGAGCTGCAAGGGTGACAACAAAATCCCAGATGCAGTCAGCAGCCAGGCAGGTGTGCACCCCAGGTCTGATTCATTGTGTCCCAGGACTGCGGCCCCAGACACCATGTGGCAATGTCACCCCCATCTCCTTTATTTATTTCAGGGGCACTCAAAGGCTGCAATCAGACTCAGGGTCCCTTGTGCTGGGACTAGGATGAGCACACAGCAAGACATGGTCCCTTCCTTGAAAAGTTGATAATCAAATCCCCTAAAATCAATTTGCTCCCTTTATTATCACAGTTTACATTAGTGTAGCAGCCAGTGGCCCCATCACAAGAGGCACTGCGCAAACACTGGGAAAGACGTCCCCGGTTCCAAACAGCTAACCGTTTAAAGAGACAAGACAGAGGAAAGGTTGCAGAATGGAAACATTGCACCCTCGTTTTACAACTGAGGAACTGAGAGACTGTTGTGGCCAAGGGGCAGATCTAGGAATAGACCCCAGCTCCCCTCTCACTGCACCATGCCTTCCTCTCACTGCACCGTGAAGCACAAACCTGGGTAAGAAAGCAGGCTTCCTCTGGGCTGTCAGGTTTCTTCAGGGCTGCCAGAGGGGCTGAAGCCATGAGGATGACACGTGTCCTTCATTTTCTAAAAACCCCAGAACCAAACCTTTTGACAATTTTTAAACTCCCCTATGGTGGGGCAGCTGACTCACAGATGGAGAAGAAGGGGTTAAAATCAGCACCAGGGAGGCTGCACAGAACCCACTAATCAGGAAAGGGCTTATTGAGCCCACCAATAGGGGGAAGGCTCGCTGGAGCAGCCAATCAGGGCTGGCGAGGGCCATATATAAAGGGCTGCTCAGCAGAGCAGAGAGGAGTCTCTCCCTGGCAGACAAGGGAGGAGGACTGGCTGCCTGGGAAAGCGCCTCAGATCAGATCAGATCAGATCAGATCGGGGCAGGGGCAGGGGCAGGGGCAGGGGCAGCAGAGTGTGAGGGTGAGCTGCTGACTGACCACTGCCAGGCTGGGGCTTTGCTACAAGGGCTGAGAGGTTGCGAGGGCTATGGGGGAAGTGGCCCAGGGAAAATAGGCAGCAGGATGGAGGAGGGCAGTAAGTAGCTGCCGGGTACAGGGCCCTGGGTCGGGACCCAAAGTAGCGGGGGGGGGGGGGCTGGGTCCACCTCCCCCCCCCTTGCCAATGAGGAGAGTGGCTGGTATACAGACTACAGTTTGCCCCTGAGACGAGGGGCTGGACCTTGGACTGCAGTTGGCTGAGGCAAGTGGTGGGACGAAGGACTGCCAGTCCCCCAGAAGTGGGGAGATACTGGAGTGGGGGCACAGCCAGAGGACCATGCCCAGAAGAGGACACTGCGGTCAGGGGAGCAATGCGGGTCCAAAGAGTGGAGACAGCTGAGGGCAGGCGTGACACCGCTAGCTGAAGGCGGACTAGAAGGGCCGAGAGCTAATTCCCAGGACGGCCAGCAGGAGGCGCCGCAGTGGTGAGTCATGCCCGGTTACACCCCCCCATACACATCGTTTTGAGCCTGGAGATTTGTCAAAACCAGCCCTGTTTCAAACAGCTTTGGTTCTGCCAGATCGGTGTTTCTCAACAAAAACAAAATCCAGCTCTAATGTTCACACGCAGTGAAGCTTGTGCTTCTCCATATTCCACTCTCACAACTGAATTGAGAGAGGCTTCTGTGGAACAACTGGGCCCAGCTCCAAGGCTCACCATTCAGGTGAGGAGTGCAGAGTCCCACTGATGAAAACAAAAGTACCAGTACTGGATCTAATGATGGTAAATAGTTACTCGTTACAGATGCTGGTTTGTCTGAGCTGTCCTTTACCTAGAAGGTCCATTCACAGACACAATGTGTGTTCCTGAGAGAGGATTACTGGCCTTTCATTACAGTATTACACGCTGAGTTAATTGTTTATGGTGCCAGTTCTGTCCTTTTTCATGTTCACTTCTGGAAACAGTGAGAAGGACATAGAAGACTTTGTGCATATAAAAGCCATGCAGTTCTGGGACAGACCTTTAGAACAAGGCAAACCCTGGTGCAGTGCTGGTTTCCCATTTAAAAAAAAAAAAGAAATTAAAAAACACTTGAGAGCTCCTTGTCTGTCTGCGGAGTGACAAAATGTCAAATCTCAGCAACCTCCTTTCTCCTTGGATCTTGGGAAGAAACAAGGAAATAGCACAAACTTTCAGATGGCAGCAAATCAAAGGCATGTTTAATGAGCAAGCACGTTTAATGAGAGAATGGAGTGACTGAAAAAAGGACAACAAAATGTACTTGTTGCTTTAAATTATTTGACTAATTTTACTTCATTCTCTAGATTTATTTTGAGCACCTCACTCTGTATTCAAGCTATGATGGTTGGCTGTGATAGGTCAGGTAGGTCACATGGTATTCT
This sequence comes from Caretta caretta, assembly GCF_965140235.1. Taxonomy (NCBI): domain Eukaryota; kingdom Metazoa; phylum Chordata; order Testudines; family Cheloniidae; genus Caretta; species Caretta caretta. Next base: position 21,071,593 of record NC_134223.1, read on the forward strand.
TTCTGTTCTCTGATTGGATGAGTTTTCTAGTGAAAAGCCTTGTGTGAAGGAAAGATGAGCACAAGTGAATACTAGCGGTTACAAATGTAAAATCCTGGGGTTGTTTTGCAAATATTTGTACACAAGAGGATGAAATTCCCTTGCTGCAAAAATGTATGCCAGTGTAAGGCCTTTGAAGTCACACCAGTCATGCTGTCATTGCACGTAAATAATGTAACTACTTTTGCCATGTAGAATTAACAAGATCAGTAGCTAACGTAAAGCGGCATCATTAGGACAGGATTTGCCCATATGAATAATATGTATAATAGAATGCCTAGAGTAGGCACTGCTTGTATCCTTGTGCTTGCTGCATCTCCATGATACTCACTAGGTGCTCAGTAATCATCTATACTCTGCTTCTCACAATGTGTCAAACAGGGGCCATATAGTGGCTGCTCATGCCAACCAGGTGAAAACCCCTGTCCTGTAAGATGCAGCATGTCATACTGGATGACCATAATGGGCCCCAGTTATGGCCTCCAAATTTATAAAATTATTAAACCCACTGATTCAGTGGATGTGTTACACACACCCCTAGTGGCTGGACCCCAGAACGGGCAAAAGGTCAAGTGCTACTACCAGGAAATAAGTTACTCCTTTAGGGGTAGAGGCCCATTCTTATAGTGCTTGAGGTCCCAAATTCAATCCCTGATGACCACCCATTGGCACAATGTAAAAATGAGAGGACCTGTCTATGTATGGGAGCGTGGCCAGAGCCCTGCCTCCCTGTACACCATGGAGGGCGGGAGGCCAGAACTGGGGAGAAATGCATGTTATGAGCATAGCAAAGTGCTACTTTAGAGCATGCTTCTCCAGCAGTCAGAGTAGATCTTATAGCGCTACCCTGAGACTCCCTTCAGCTCCTAAAGCTGCCCCCGCCTCCATCTACCCAAGCTCCGCTGGCTCCCAGAGCCACAAATCAGACCTAAATGCATAAACAAACTTGCGTTAATCAGATGCATAAGTGCATGAAATATAAATGTAGCATTAATAATGAATGTGAGCAGTGTTCGGTACAGTGCAGGCAGCATCTCTTGGGGAAACATGGTACTGTTCCATCCAGGCGGGCTTCCTTTCTTTCCGCCTTTCGAGTGAAGCCTGAAAGGGAAGGAGGAGTCTGGAGCTGGGGAGTGTTTCCAAATGTTACCGTTGCTATAGAAACCCTCCCTGGGCACAGTATGTCAATGTCTGACATGTTGGTCTCACTTGGAATTTGGCTGACAGTCGCTGAGGAGGAAATATGGAGCACAGTCAAATGGGGCTTTATCTTTGAAGCAGGGTTCGGATGAAAACTGGACTTGCTAATTAATTACCTGTGAGCCAGCAGAAAAAAAACCAACAACTGCTGGGTGGTGTCACAGGGAACAAGCCTTTAGCAAAATGTTCAATGGGGATTTTGAGATTTTACATTTACCGTGAGGTTTCATTTTATTTCTCTGAAACAAAACAAAATTAAGACGTCTGTAAAGGGGATGATCTATAGTCCAGTGGGAGCCTCTCAGGCGGATCAAGCCAAAAAACAGTGTTCATGCGCCAGGTGACTTTTCTGAAAGACTGCTAGAGGCTCATGAGGCCAATCAGAATTGTTCCCACTCTGTCATCAGCTCCATTGTCCTTGTGGCAAATCCCCAAAGGGGGTGGTCAAACTTAATTGGACTAATTTCAAAGTCACTCAAATATCCTGTGTTGGAAAGTTGCTTTTTCACATTGTTTGGAATAGACTGTGGGAAAGGAGTGAAGAGAGTGGGGAAAAGAGATTCAAATGGAAAGAACAGATACATTGAGTCTGCTTTTTATTTCAGATGCACCTGTGTTAGCTGGGAACAATGCTGCTCAATTTAATCAGGTTACTGGGGCTGGTGAGATCAGAATCTGCTGTCTGCATACATTTTTGGTGGGGGAGAGTGGGTAGGGTTACCATATTTGAACATTCAAAAAAGAGGACAGCCCACGGGGGGGGGGTGTATTTGATCATGCCCCTCTAACCCCGCCCCAACTCCACCCCTTCCTCACCCCTTCCCCGCTCCCATTCCAACCCCTTCCCCAAAGACTCTGCCCCCTCCCTGTCCTTCCCCAAATCCTGGCCCCGCCTCCTCCCCTTTGTGCGCCACATTCCCCCTCCTCCCTCCCAGCCACGTGAAACAGCTGTTTCATGGCGCAAGTGCTGGGAGCTAGGGGGGAAAAGGCGGGCACTCTCTCAAGTGATCAACTTTCACTCTCCTTGAATGATCAACTCTTCGTTGGGGAAAAATAATAATAGCAAAATCCCGGACGTTTTTAAATATTTAAAAATTCCTCCCGGATAGCGATTTAAGAACCAAAAAGCCAGACATGTCCGGGAAAATACGGACGTATGGTAACCCTAAGAGTGGGCAGGCAGGTCATAAAGTTTCCTCCTTCTCTAACACATAAAACATATTTCCCTTTAGGTAGAAAAACCGTTTCAAAACAATGAAGTCATGCTCTAAATAAAGATTATGGGTGAGATCCTCAGCTGGCATAAATTGGTGTAGCTCCATGGACTTCAGTATGCTGATTTACACTAGCTGAGTGTAGTATGGTGGAACTGGAGAAAGAGGGTCACATTAAAGAAGGGACCTGGTTCAATGCAGAACCAGGTGTTCAGGAACATCCAGCATGTAACACTAGCTACTCAGCATACTCCGTAAAGGAGAAGATCTCTTTCATACAGCTCTGCCTGTTTGCTGCATCACCTTTTGCTAAAGAAACTGAGGATCTGGTCCTGTGGATTTAAATGGTTGGAAAAAAGGGTTGCAAAAATGAGCTAGTTTTGCAGACTCAAAAAAAAAAGTTTATAAGGTTCACCAAATCCTGAACTCTGTGGAGTTCAATCACCTCTAGTTACAGTTAACAGAGGATACTTCATTACAAGGGAGATTGATCATGACAGAAAAACTGCATAGTAGACTGGGGCATGGAAAAGACTGTACAGAACTCACCAAATAAGGATAGGGACCAAGAGAAGAAACAAGTGGAGAATAAAGAGAAGGCAAGAGATAAGGAGAAGGTGGGGGATCTGGAGGATAAAGAAGAAATGGAAAAATCTGTGCCCAAATTGGATACGTCTCCACAACTCTAACACGGTCCGTAAGCACTATTAAAGCCAGAGATCAGTGAAGGGGGAAATTGAAATGTTAGGGCATGGAATGGACAATGAGGCATGAGAATGGCATAATAGCACAGGTGTTTGCAACAAATACTTTGAGTGTGCTGTAAAGAGCAGTAAAACTCTCCCATGTGAGATCATCCCATAGAAGTAGTCACTCAGCTGCCTCCATAGATATTGAGATCAGTGAAGCAGCAGCGTCACTCCACGTGGCTTTGCCCTGAAATGAGTGGGACAGCCTTGGACTACCCATGTCCAGCAATTAGGGTCTGCTGTTTATGACTGGGAGCAGGCCACAGGTGCTGGTACGTCAGGAATCAGAGAAGTGACAGCACACAGTGAGAGACAGAGGGACAGTGAAGTAGTAGAAACCTAGAGAGTCGAGACAGGTGGAGCAATGGGGATGCTCGAAGTGCAGAGCAGTAGGAGAAATAATAGGGCATGGAAAGCAGAGGGGCAGCTAGAGGGAACACCCAGCAGGAAATAGGATCAGGATTAAAGACACCCTGTGAAAGGGGCTCTGTTGTGTCCCACCTTCAGCTTAATTCCGTACACATCATCAGACAGCTTCTGTTCTGCTCCAAGCACAAAATAATGCTTCCAGTTCCTCCCCTTCCTCTTCTGGCTCGTGAGCCCCACAGAGAAGAATCCTAGACCCAATGCTAGACCCATTGCCTCAGCAAGCCTCCTGAAGAAGTCATTACAAAACTCATTAATTTCACTTCAAAGAACAAACCAAACCAAAAAGAGGATCTGGAACCTCACTGGAGGCATGCGTGCTACGTACTGCTCAGTATAGCACCTGCAGGGTGGCAGGGGATCAGGCAGTTTTGGTTTGACATGTCAACAGGCACTGAGGTAGAATTAATCAATAGGTTATGGCCAGGACATAGCAAGGTTCATCACATCTCCAGGAACTTGCACACTGAAAAAGAAATATTGCCCTTGTGTAATCCAGAGCCTGTTCTGCATGCTCACTACCCAGTATAACATCCCCAGGAGAAAGAGGGAAGAGTAGCTCTGGCTCAGGAACAGTAAATAAAACCACAGGGATTTCAATCATCATGTGCTTTCCAGAGAGGTAATGTACTCCAATTTCTCCCACTTTCACCCCCCAGACTTCCTGGCCCCAGATCCACAATTCTGAGTTTCTTCGCAGTCAGATGAATGGAGAGAAGAGACACATCTAGACATCTCATAGGAAAGCAAAGCATCAGGAAGTTCAGGTATTCTCCACAAGGACCTGAAGCAGAGCAGGGGTGTTAGCTGCATCCTCAGCTTCATCTCCAGCCCTCAGTGGCTTGGACTCTCATAGGCTAACTCACTGGAGGTAAGAATAGCATACAAAATGACCCCAGACTGGAGATAGGTGGTGAACTAGACTGAAGGGGATATGAAGGGCAGAGAAGGCAAAGAGATATGGTGTTAAACACCATTTACTTCTGGCATAATGGGAACCCTCCCACCACATGTATTGGTGCACAAGTTTTTGGGCCACCATCAAATAGTGTCTTTCTTTCCAGCTCCCATGATGACAACACTGTTCCCGTATCCAAGGGTGAGCTGTCCGGGCGCAGGACGCATGTTGGAGATGCTGTCCCCATTCTCAGTCTGGGCCACGACCGAGAAAGGAGTCAGGGCTGTCTCCAAAGCCCCTGGAAATAGTCAAAGAGGCTGAACTCTTACTCTCAAGTGCACAGCAGTTCCAAGGGCTTCTCCACGCCGAGCTGGTCCAGAGGCAGTGAGACCAGCCTGTACCAGCTGCATATTGTGGATGAGAGTGAGCTCCATATGGGTCTAACGAGGGAGTATTAGTGCCAGGAGAGCTCTACCTTCACTAGCCCCTATCACTACAGTATCTGAGCATCTCCGTCTGTAACGTATTTACCTTCACAACCCCCCCAGTGAGGAAGGGCAGTGCTGTTATCCCCATTGTACAGATGGGAAATTGAGGCACAGAGCAACTAAGTGACTTGCCCAGAGTCACATTGCATGTCTGTGTTGCAGCAGGACTGGAACCCATGGCCTAGTCTGGGACCTGCACCACTGGATCAGCCTTCTCCTCTGGTATGCAGATGCAGTGTAGGTAACTCTCAATGAGAACTGCACTACCCCTCCAGGGCTTGATCCTACAGCACTAAGGTCCACTATTGGCTTCACTGGAAGCAGGATCCGGACCTTAGAGCATCATTTCTCGACCCCATGCAGCACAGTCTTTCCAAATGATCTGCAGAATATTCTGAGGCAGGTTGTGGGAGAGGAGAGCATTGCCACTGTGGGTCTGCCGCAGACTCTCCTGTGAAGTGCTCCCACCACCCTGGGAGGGTTTTCAGGGCATCTCAGGACATTCGGACCCCCAATCCCATGAGATGTTACAGGTCCTACACTTTGAGTGGTGAGAAGTTACAGTATTATGGGACGTCATGCTGGGCCTTAGCCTTTCAGTGCCTCCAAAGGGTACCCAGTTTGTTACCACACCCACCTCAGATCCTTTGATTAAAGCATCTGCTTTAATGCTGTTGATATCATTCAAGCCAAACAGGGAACATGAAAACATGGTATTTGCTTTCTTGTGCTAGGGACAGTTATATACTGAAAGCCCCTCTGAAACATCTTCCTTCAACCAGCTTGCAACTCAGACCCCATCTTTCCCTCTCCTTGACAACATTTCCTGTGCACTCTACACGTACAGTTCAGTATCTCATGGCGGCGGCAGCCACCACAACAGAATTATTTCTGTCTGGGCTGCCAAGGGATTGGATTCAGGTACTTTTAAATTAGTCAGAGTCCAATACCTTTCTGATCTAAAGAGGATTTTGACTAAAGTCAGAGCTTTTTATTCTTCCCTGTTATCACTGCCAGTGATTGCGAACACTGAAACATCTTCTGCCCAGAGTCTAATCCTGGAGGTGTAACCATGCAGGGCCAGGGGTGCTCATGTTAGAGCAGGTCATCAGATCCATATGCAGCCAGGGTTTAACAAATACTCCACAATGAACATTTAAGGTGCTAGTGAGTACGTTTAAGCAGTTTGGTATTTTAAAGCCTCTTTTGCCCTTAAGGTAGCCTTAGGTTACAAAAGATCCATTTCTGCACTTTATTACCTGGCTATAAAATACCGATGTAGCAAATGATTCCTAGTTTGTTCTCTAGCGGCAGCATGGAGCGATTTATACCACTGTCTATCTAAGGCAGTGCTAACACCACAAACATGGTCACCTGGAGTGTGAAAATTAACATATGGCTCGTCACACCCACCTATCCACTCCTTGGGGTTTTGCAGAATGCAGAAAGCAAAGCAAAACGCTGAATATAATGCACATGTAAAATGTAAGCAGCAGTGGTATGGAAGTGGTGGTCTGGCTGGAGTAGAGAACATGAGCTGTACCTGGAGCAGTACTGGATGTGGCCTGGCTAAGAAGACTTTAACCACCTCTGGGTTTGTGTGAAACAGGAAAGTCTTTGAAGAAAACTCTGCTCCTTTAAGGGCCAGACAAATACAACTGGACTTCCCTCAGCTAAAGCAAAGGCCTGGTTCACAACAGCCAAGCTCTAGAGGCTATGGAGGAACAGCATAATTATACTTAATTATAGTTAACAGGTATACTTAATCCTGCCTTAATACAGGGAGATAGTCTAGAGATGACTTCCTAAGGTCCCTCTCGGCTCTATATTCCTGTGCTTCTATTGTTCTTTTTGGTCCCAACCCTGTTCCAAGAGCTGCAGCTGCGTTTTCCCTGGCTACCCTGCTAAACGCCAGACCCCCTGAATGGCTCTTTTGAAGTCTGCTCTGGGAAGACTAATTCATTCCCCCCCAGCTGTCCCTTCTCTGTAATGGCAGAAATCAGTGCAGCCAGCTGTGCTATATTCTTCACCTGGGTTGAGACAGGTTCTCTCTTCCCTGCCAAGTTCCAGTCAGGGCACATCCATCCTGCTGCCTCCACCTAGAACACTTCTGCAGCATACACTGGGTGTGCCAGTCTGCAAATGCAGCTCTTCATTTCTAAACTGCACAGTGCCAGGATGAAGTAGCTGATCCATGGTGCTATCCTGCCTGGGGTTAGGGTTGGGGAGTGAGGAATAGCTGGTTCTCCCAATTGCTCCGTACGCTGCACAAGAAGAAAGAGAATTAGAGCTCAGGAAGGGAAAGGCCTGCTAAGAGGGATTGCCAAATCCCACACAGTTTTCAAGTGTTGACTCTTGGGAGACTGTCAGACTATTCCCCACGCCGAGGCTTCTGCATAGGATGCACTGCTCCAGCAAATCTGCTGGGGAAAACCAGCAGTAAAGGGGGAAAACAGAACCATGAAAAGTCTCCTTGAAATTGATAAAGAAAAGGAATGACTGCTCATCTCTGTAATGATGGCGGGATTCATTACACAACAAACCAGCAAATGAGAAAGGAATAAAATAAACTAGAGATCTTCTGTGGTGAACTACTGTACACAGCCACTCTGTGTTCTCAACCCCCGCTTCCAGCGCATGTCTAAATTCCCATATTCATAATACCGTCCCTTAGGAAGGAGCATCTCTAAATGATAATCTTCCCCAAACATGTCTCTGCAATCCCCAGTATCCACCTTACACAGAGTGGAAAGGAATGTTAGTTTCAGGCAGAACCTTGGCTTGTTTTTCCTTTCAGAGATATGTGCATATTTGGAGTTGGGGAGAATGACTAGCTCACAGCAAAGGCTGGAGGAAGACAGAGGGGGATTTTCCCAAAGGACAGAGGGTAGTTAGGCGTTTAAATCCCCATGTGCCGCACCACAGCAATCCATAAAACTTCTTGTCTACTGCCTAACTCTGTAGGAGCCGAAACTCACTCGGCACCTAACTTTCCACTGTAAAAATTCCTCTCTGCTGCCTCCCTCTAGGTGTCTGGGTTCTCCTCTCCCACCTAAGTCCCAGAGCCATTCATGAACTGAGGGGAAGACAGACATTTGGCCATCTAAGTCATGTGTGGGGCCTGATGCAGTAGAAAGCCTCTGAGCACGCTGACTGGACCACGTCCCATTCCAAATCCAGTTAGAGGAGAAGGAAGTGTTCCTATTCAAACTTATAGCTCAGTAGTTAGAGCATTTGCCTGGGATGTGAGAGACCCAGATTCAATTCTCCCCTCTGGCAGAGTGGGGGAAAGGATTCATTCTCACTCTCACTGGCCTGGGTTCCCTAGGGAGGTGGTGGAATCTCCATCCTTAGAGGTTTTTAAGGCCCGGCTTGACATAAGCCCTGGCTGGGATGACTTAGTTGGGGATTGGTCCTGTTTTGAGCAGGGGGTTGGACTAGATGACCTCCTGAGGTCCCTCCCAACCTTGGTATTCTATGATAATGACTATTTAAGTATTTATCACAGTCACTGGGCCAGAGAAAGAGAATGACACTTTGTAGTCCAGTGGTTAGGGCATCCACCTGGGAGATGGGTGACCCCAGGTCCAGTCTCCCAGCTCCAATCAGTCTTTCACTATTATCCCCAGAGGAACAGCGGGAGAGATGGAGGGAACATAACACCAGAATACACCATAGTCCACTGGTCAGAGCCCTCTGCCGAGGTGGGAGACCCCTTAGTCAAATCCTTTCTCCCGCTGTGGTAGAGAGGGGGTATGGGCGGCAGGTATAACAGGCAAGGGGAGGCGTTGCTTCCCCTAGCACAACCGTCCCTGCTGCCCGACACCTGGGCCATGGTGCCCCCTCTTCCCCTCCCCGCTCTGACCCTTCCCTGAGGTGCCCACGGCTTGCTGCTGCTGCCTGGGGTGAATCTTCCTCCTCTCCTCTCCCCCACCCTATCCCCTTCCCCCTCCCCCCTCGGAGGTCCCCACAGCTGCCAGACACGTCTCTCCTCACCCCTTCGTGCAGAGCGTGGGGGGTGAGTGTGTGTGTGAGAATGCGAGCGAGGAGTCAGTGGCAGACGGGGGGGGGGTGAGGGGAGGGGAAGGGGAGTAAGGAGGCAAGCGGAGGGGATCCCTGAATAACTTTACACAGTGAAAAAGCCTTCCTAGGGCTAGTCTTCAATAGCAATGTTCAGGCAGTAATGAAGCCACTTAACAGGCATTTGCCAACACCCAGGAAGCCTTTGGCCACATTCAGCTGGCTTTTATATTGTAGGAAAACTGGGTTATTGGGTTTCCAAATGAGGACCCTTCAGTTATTCTCTGTACCCAGAAGAAGCAACTGCTGACCAGGCTCAAGGAGGAGCTGACATAGCCAGTGAGTTTATTTCTTGATCTAATCGTTTTATTCAAACCCAGTTCAGATCGCTCTGAATCAAGGACCTGTCCTCTTCATTATTTACCACTTCCCTAATTTTTGTATCATCTGAAACTTTTATCAGTGATGATTTTATGGTTTCTTCCAGGCCATTGATAAAAATATGAAATAGCATTGGGTCAGGAACCAATTTCTGGGTGGACCACCCATAGAAACAGTCCCGCTTGATGATGATTCCTCATTTACAGTTATATTTTGAGACCTATCCATTAGCCAATTTGCAATCCATTTACTGTGCACCATGTTACATTTATATCGTTCTAGTTTTATAATCAAAATGTTGTGTGGTAGCAAGAGAAACGCCTTACAGAAATCTGAGTAGATTATGTAAACAGAGGTATGTATTGCACGGGTTTAAGTGACCACATGAGGTGCAATGTACCCACAGATGCTGTTCTGCTCTCCCCAAAACTCTGCTAGTGCAATGAACCGGCACAGGTTCAACGCAACAGCTATCTTTAATAATGAACACATAAATAAGCCGGGGAGCTGACTAGTTTTTTCGAAATGTCTAAAGCTTAGCAACATTTTTGTCCAATTATAAATTAGTCCAATACGTGAAAACTTTGACTGGTAAGTTGCTTTGCATTTTATAACCAACGCTCCATTAGAATGGAGTTAGCCAGTCAGTGCCAGTTTCCAATCTGGCATCTGGATTTGCTCTGTATGTATCATATATTTTACCACAATTGAGACTCAAAACAAGATCCTGATATTCTAGCTGAACCGAGTGAACCAAGCGGGGCGGTTCCTATGGCAGTAGCCCAGGTTGAGCTCTGATGAGTTGATCTTTTCCACGGAAGCCACAACCACTCTTTCCAGTGAATATATGAGTGTTTCCCCTACAGTAAAAGCAAATACTGTTTTTCTTTTTAGCTGACTTTGCTTTGCTAATGTCAAAAACCCTGAAAATGAAACGTTCAATGAACAGTCCTTTTGAGTTTGTTTCAGTATTTCCAGAATGTGCAAGTGGGTGTGAGCATTTGGACTTTCATCTCACAATAATAAGTCTGGTTTAGGAAGATGTCTTATTTTGGTGGTTGCTATGAGACCCATTTCATGTTTCTGATTTGCAGAGAGGCAAGTGAATCATTAAGAGGAACAGGATATTGTTGACACTGTCAAAAGAACTGTAAAAGTTTACCCGCAGTGGGTCTCAAATGGAACACAAACTTAGAAAGTCCAAATTAATTTTTCGACAGATGAAGATGAGGGGGCGGGGGAATTTAGTAGATAGATCCTCTTTCTAATATCCATCAGCACCTCCATTTTCTTTGTCACTTTCCAGATTGCAAATCCTCAGCAGATGCTAGCTGCTTCCTGGAGCATATTTTGAGGAAGAGAGGGTTTAACATGTCCCTCATTAATTGAAGCTAAGCTCTCTGCCATAGAACTGTGCGCCTAGGCTGTGATCTATTAGGCAATGCCTACCCTGCTAGATAGTATGGACTATGGGATTGTGGATTGCAAAGCATGCCAAAGAGCTGCATTCTAACTGCTGTATATGGATGCTGCTGGTGTGAACTAATAGGTACCTAGTTCATGTTAATGCTTTTTAAAATCAGTGGAGATGGAGACCTGCCCTGAAGAGCTTACAGTGAGACTGCTTTTATGGGTGAGGGCTGCTGTACCCTCAGGACTAAGGGTTTGCAGGATCAGGTCTTAACTGAAGACAAGAACAGCTGACTTGGATGACAAGCATAAAGAGAGACTGAAGGGGGGTTCGTTGAAAGGGGATGGAAATAGGATCATGTGGTTGGTCAGGTGTAGTGCACACATCTTGAGGGCTACCTTATTTTGTTTTTAGAGGACAGAGATGTGGCAGAGTGATCAGGAAGGTGGCTCCAGGTAGAGCAGACTTGGGGTCCATCAGCTAACAGGACTGCAGGCTTGTATAGAATTCAGGCCAGCTGTTCTCTCAACACACAGTTTGTTCAAGAGAGTTCAGCTTTTTTTCCTGTTCCAAATTTCTGCAAAAAAGGCCCCTGAAATTCATTATCCTTTCACTGAATGACTTCAGGGAATAGTTATTAAACTGCAGGCCTGTCACAGATTTTCCTCTAAGGGAAAATGGGCCAGCCCCATGTCATAATTAACTGCATCCCAGTGAATTAAGGGGTGGGATTAATGGAGTCAGATGTTACCAAGGGGAACACCTGGGCCTCATAAAAGGGGACAGCTGGGGGAAGAAGTTGTGGCTGAGCTACAGACACAGGGGCTTCTGTGAGAGGGCCTGAAGTAGGGTTTGAAAGAAGTAGGCAAGGCCCTGAGAGGGAAGGTGGTGGGAAAAAGCTTCTAGGGGGAAAACCTGGGAGGAAGAACTCAGCTTCAGACACACACTGTATTGCTTGGGAGTAGGAGTAAAGAGCAGAGAACTCTGACGTAGATCAAGGGTACCTGAGGCACTGGTCGTTTGGCTTTCTCACTGAACGTTTCCTTACTCTGGAAAGAGACTGGACTGCAGGGCTAGGCCACAGAAGATGCGGAATGAGAACAACAGACAATAGGTGTAAGGAATGTAGACTTGCAGCTGTGCCCCTCCGGTCTCTGGGCAGCCTGTGAGCGCAGCTGAGCTGCAGCAGGGCCACCTGACTGATTGCTCTGTCTGACTGGCCAAGGAAGCCAGCAGGCCTTCCCTTAAGCCTGACAGCAACCATTGACTTTGGCTGGTCAATACACACTTCCACAGCTGCGAGCTCTCTCCTGGGTTGCCCAGTCTGTTCCAGAGCTGCTCAATGCGTGACTCCAACTCTGATCCTCAGCGTGTCCCTTGCTGCTGACTCCAGCTCTGACCACTAGGCATGACCACTAGGCATGGTTGCCCTCGTCCCAGTTTGTGACAATAGGGAGTGCTAGAGTATTGAGCCATGGGGTGAGTTCCTGTCCCTGTTACAAGCCATTTCTATTTTTCTGTCAATTCAGCATATTAATAGGCTCCCAATCACCAAAATCTAGATGCTGTAACTATAGTTATGTAACTAAACTAACCAACACAGCAGAGATTTTGAATTATGTATTTGCCTTATTCACACTTTGAATTCATGCTTTGTTGGTTAGTTACCTCAGTTAACTACAATTTTTAGCTGAATATAAAATTTGAAAATTGCTTTGTCTGACATTGAAGCTAATCATGTTCTTTGTGTGAGTGTTCATCTTTGAAAAGCAAAATGTTTTTGAATCTTGACTGGACAAGATCCTGGGTACAATCTAATTGAAATTTGCCTTTAAATGCAGGCAAATCTTCCTGGACATTTGTCTCCTAACTAGCGGTGCTAGAAGCAGAACTCAGTCAATACTGTGAACGTGTTCTTCCTTTCTGAATGGCCTGCAGGTGCCATTGTCCAGAACTCCTCCACCAATATGACTCCATCACTTTCAATGGGGCTCACAGTTGGTTACCACAAAGACGCCTGTACCTGGCAAACAGAGAAGTGGCAGGAATAAACGTAAGCGATAGCACTGAGTCTAAAGAGGATCTCACTGGCCTGGATAAAATGAAGATTAATTTGACTCATTTTACTGAAAGGCTGAATCATGTATATTCTTCCCTCTCGTTAGCATTGATTTCCCAAGTGACCATCTCATAGGACAGCATGGAGAGCACCAGGTGGGAGGAAAGCAGCATTGATAAGCTCTCAGAAACAGTCTTTATAATGAAAATGTCAGAAACATGTTTAACTAAACTGCATTGTGTGATGTTGTTAATATCTGCAATGCCGTTCTTCCCATCTTTGTGTTGCATAAGGCTGTATCTTGTCAGGTCACATCAATGTGTGTTACATTACATGAGAGAGCCCAGGTTGATGGATTTGATCTGATGCGTGGCATTACAGAGAGATGCACTGTGTGGGAAAGCTGAAAGCCTTACATCTACAACCCTCACTATTGTGCTAGAGTTCAGGGCCCATTAGCTTTTGTGCTAGTGGAATCTGGGGATAGGTGAACCAGATCAGAAGGAACAGCAGCTCAGTCTTTGCCCAGAATTTTAACTGAACTTATTCTCATTTTCAATGTAGAAAACAATTACTACTTGGATTTTTTTTTTCATAATCACCTATGTCTGTGTATCTTGTTTTCAGATAGTGTTCCAACATTTCCTCTATAAGAATGGCAGTTCTTATGGAACTTATGCGCCCTTTGACTTAGGCAGTGCTCGAAAACTCACGAGAAAGGAAATGTTCTCAGGAGTGTTCCTGCGTGACAGCGGGACAGAAGATGGATGCTAACCCATCCAGACAAGTGCTTGGTTCCTTTTAGCCTGAGCCCCTGAAGCTTTTGGAAATTTGACCCTCTTTCCTCCAAAGTCACATTGAGGGGCAGATGACATAAATTGTCAGAGCTCCACTGAATTCAGTGGAGCACTGAAAACTTATCCCAGCCAAGGATCTGCCTCTAAGTCATTATATAGGGAAAGGGTATTTCTCCTCGCCCGATGCAAAGAGGGTGGGGAACCCTTCCTGTGTAATGGGCATTACAGAAAGGTGAATCAAATTTTCCTCTTGTAGCCCTGATTGTTTGATGATCTGCCATAGCCGGTCGGATTTTTCATAGCAGACAGCAGCAATCCTATTCATGAGTTTATTTGCCTTTTTCTGTAGAGTGCAACCACTTTACCTCACTACGTCTTTGTACTGCATCCATTCATTCATTGTCTGGCTACAGACGAGCCAGGCTCTGTTTAACAGACTGGGCTTTACTCTCCAATGCTTGTGAACTCTGCTCAGGCTCATTGGAAAGATTCTGAGCAAACTAGCCCCAGCATAATTTAAAGGCACAGGATAACAGCTTGCACTTAAACTGCTGCCAAAAGATCAGGGTTTTACACAAGTGAAGAATTGGATGTAGTGGAGCCTTACCCAGTGACACCATCCTCTGCCTCCCAAAGAGCCCCCTGCCTCCCCTTATATCAAGAGGAGATTCTGCTGATGCAGTGACTTCTCCACCGGCAACATTTGGCTGCTCTAGGTTCACTTGACATTGCATGAATGGTCAAAGCTCAAGAACTCCTTTGATTCATTTAAAAAATGTCATGCAGAAATATTCCATGTCATCCTCAAGTCTAATGTACCCTTTGGGGGCGATGATGACCTTTTTTAGTGGATTCTAGAGAGGGCAAACCAGAATTAATGGAAAGGCAGTTACAAGGATGCTTCTCAGTAATTATTATGGTCCAAGCCAAAGCTCATTGAAATCAGTGGGAGTCTTTCCATTGTCTACTGTTGGCTTCAGATCAGGCCCTATATGCTTGTATGCATGTAGGCATTTTGTAATTTAATATTTTGATATGGTTTTATCTTGCCCTTGGGGTAAAAGCTCAAAGAATCAGACAGAGAACCCATATTCATTGACAACAATATACTGGAGAACCAATTTATCTGGTTTCAATGTGGTAATAGCTCAGCAATGAATGAGGCCTTGGTTTCTGAATATATCATGGGTTTGATGTCATTTGCTTGATTGAAATACAGCAAGGAATAGATATTATTTTAGTCATTTTAAATGAAGTATTATCCAGTGGTTACTCTTGTCCACATAAACCTTGATCAATAGGGTGGAAAGGTGGGTAAGGGGCAGTCATTGTGACCAGATTTGATTTAAGATCTGAATCCATGCCAGAACACAGGCAATATGAAAGTCTTATTAGTCAAGGTGATCACACCACCAATGGCGTCTTTGGCTATTATGTATAGACCCCTAAGTGCTAATTCAGTTTTTGTTAATGGGACTTTTTGATTTCCTGGCATCACTTTTTATTGAAGTTTGATAGATTTATGTCTCATGGGGGATTTTAATATTCATGTTGACATTTTCCAAGATAAATTGGCCACATAATTTATTAGCGTATTAAAGAAATTAGTCTTTTCTCCTCCACTTACGAAGGAAATGTCTTGCTGAAATTCATCCACTGAAAATCGTGTGTCCTTCCATTCTTTTAAGATATCATTGGACATTTCTCTGCCATGAAGGATATATTGGTGGCCATCAGAGATCAGTCTGAAGGGTCTGAAAACTTGACTCCACTAAGGGAGAGGGATTCCAAGTGAGGGACATATTAAAAATTTATAATACTTATTGCAAAGGAATGGCCATGTTAAGCTATTATTTCCAGTGTAAGTAGCTCAGTTCTGCAATAGTTTATAGCAATGCATCCATGAGATGGCCATTTTAGGATTATGCAAAAGGAATAAAATTGATGGATGCCAACACTGTATCTTATGTATAAAGGTCGTTATGTACAGGGGAATATTCTAATTCACCTTAGTGTAACAGGCACTGTGTGTTTGTGCTGCTTCTTTGCTTGTTTGTGTCGAAAATCAAGAAGCAAACAACTTGACAGTGAATTTAACCTTTTCCTGAACATGGGATATTGTAACCAGATCACAATTGTTTCAAATCTATTTGTTGTTTTTAATTTATTTGACAAAATACATATGTTAAAATTGTTTTTTATCCTTCAATTAATCAGTCATTTGAAATTCTAGCTATATTTTTGATGGTTATTGGTCATGTGCCAAATGGTATCTCTCCCCTCCCCCCCCTTTTCCCCGATTGAATGAGCATGCAAGCAGATCAGTACACATTCTTCTGCAAACAAATTTAAAATGTTTATTTTGCAAATACTCCCATGACTTTTTGAAATTTGCTGTAAATGTAAATTAGTCACACGTACTATAGCTGTACATTTTAAATGGCCAGTTGTGCACACAAATGGCTAATCCTAGTCACTTACGGATGTAATTACCTAGTTTATACACACAATTGCTATAAGTATGCTCCATAAAGAGTTTAAAGTCAGGCTCACTTACGTTATTTGCCAACTTTACTATCCTGTTCACTCATATCTGACATTAATGATGGGAAGTACATTCAGACCTTGCAAAGTGCCCCCTGCAGAACAACTTAAAATGGCCAGAGCACCACTGGCTATTGTAGCTGCAGAGCTGAAGTCCTGTAATACTTTACAGGTTTCAGAGTAACAGCCGTGTTAGTCTGTATTCGCAAAAAGAAAAGGAGTACTTGTGGCACCTTAGAGACTAACCAATTTATTTGAGCATGAGCTTTTGTGAGCTACAGCTCACTTCATCGGATGCATACCGTGGAAACTGCAGAAGACATTATATACACACAGAGACCATGAAACAATACCTCCTCCCACCTCACTGTCCTGCTGGTAATAGCTTATCTAAAGTGATCATCAAGTTGGGCCATTTCCAGCACAAATCCAGGTTTTCTCACCCTCCACCCCCCCACACACAAACTCACTCTCCTGCTGGTAATAGCCCATCCAAAGTGACCACTCTCTTCACAATGTGTATGATAATCAAGGTGGGCCATTTCCAGTACAAATCCAGGTTTTCTCACCCCCCCACCCCAGGAAATGGCCCACCTTGACCACCATACACATTGTGAAGAGAGCGGCCACCCTGGACGGGCCACCACCAGCAGGAGAGCGAGCCTGCCCGTGGGGGGGGGCGGAGGGTGAGAAAACCCGGACCCGCGCTGGAAATGGCCCAACCCGATGACCACTCCAGCGTGGGTCCGGGTTTTCTCACCCTCCGCCCCGCCCCCACGGGCAGGCTCGCTCTCCTGCTGGTGGTGGCCCGTCCGGGGTGGCCGCTCTCTTCACAATGTGTATGGTGGTCAAGGTGGGCCATTTCCTGGGGTGGGGGGGGTGAGAAAACCTGGATTTGTACTGGAAATGGCCCACCTTGATTATCATGCACATTGTAGGGAGAGTGGTCACTTTGGATAAGCTATTACCAGCAGGAGAGTGAGTTTGTGTGTGTGGTTTTTGGAGGGGGGTGAGGGAGTGAGAGAACCTGGATTTATGCAGGAAATGGCCCACCTTGATTATCATACACATTGTGAAGAGAGTGGTCACTTTGGATGGGCTATTACCAGCAGGAGAGTGAGTTTGTGTGTGGGGGGGTGGAGGGTGAGAAAACCTGGATTTGTGCTGGAAATGGCCCAACTTGATGATCACTTTAGATAAGCTATTACCAGCAGGACAGTGGGGTGGGAGGAGGTATTGTTTCATGGTCTCTGTGTGTATATAATGTCTTCTGCAGTTTCCACGGTATGCATCCGATGAAGTGAGCTGTAGCTCACAAAAGCTCATGCTCAAATAAATTGGTTAGTCTCTAAGGTGCCACAAGTACTCCTTTTCTTTTTGTAATACTTTAGTCTTTCGGAGGACTAAATGTTTATTTCAGTTAAATCTGCCTAGGACTCAAGTGCTGCATTTGGGCTGTAAACATCCAATGAAGAACATTCTTCTTTTGTAATCACCAGCTGCCTCTTCTGCTTAAGGATTTGGATGGTTAGAAATATGGTTGCAATAATGTGGCACTTTCCCCCTAGGCTTGTCATTAAATAGCAAACACAAGTCACTCTGAAACCCAGTTACTATCAGAAGAGATGTATAGGCAGGATCAAACCTCTTCCACACAACCCCAACCAAACAAAAAACTGATTTAGAGAAGCTAATCCATGCTTTTATCACTTCTTGTTTAGATTACTATAATGCCCTTTCAAAGGGATACTGGAAAAGCTAAAATTCCAGCAGATAGGCTCAAATTCAGGCTAAAAAGACTAAGCACATTACACCAGTGCTAGCTTCATTATCTTGGCTTGCTGTTAAATACATGTTTTACCACTTCAGTTGAAAGCATTACATAACCAGGCTTATGCTAGTTGCCTTAAAATATCCTCTTGCTCACCTGTTCTGCTCTATGAGCCACAACTTCTGTATTTTTCTACTTCAGAATGCAGACTCCCTGCTCTCAATGACAGGACACAAGTTTCCAAATTCAGAGTGCTGGGGGAATTTTAGGTAATAGGATTGGGATAACTGCTGGTTATCCCAGAAGACACCAAGCTTACAGGGAGATTTGCAGACGAATAAAGGGCAGCTTGGTGCCTAACTCCCAACATAGTTCCATGGGATCAAGCTCCTTTGAAAATCCCTGCCTATATCCTTACTATACATGTGGAACATGCATTACAATATTTGTCAGCAGGGCCTCAGTTTTGCATCTCATCTAAAAGAGAGCAACTTCTGTGATGCAGTAGCCCATAGCATTGAACTGGCATTGGAACAACAGTGCTTTGGAGGGAAGAACATCCCCTTCTGAATCACCCACATTGCCTCTAGTGGTACAGATCACTCTCCTTTTACCGTCAGGTTCTGAGTATTGTTTCAAACTCAGAATGTGGAGTTCTGCTGTGTAGATGTGCCCTGAGATACAATGTCCGTTCCCTGGAGCAATAATAGTTGAGGTGTCCTCTATAACCCTTTTTTCGGATGTTCCTGTTTGTTCAAGAAAAATCAGATGGAAAACTGATCACATTTTGTACTTTTTGTTAAATTGGCTACTTCACGGTGGTGATGGCTTTTATTTAAGACACTGGGCATTTTAAATTATAACAAAAAGTTGGAGAGGTCAGGTAGGGAGACATTATTAATTATTAAAGATGGCTTGATTGCCTATGTGGTGTATGTTGCTTTCATATGTAATTATGTACCATATAAAAGCATTAAAGCCAAAATGTGCTGGATTTGTCCTTTTAACTTCTCCATGCATGTAGGCTGTGACACAGAGGCCCAGTAATGGTTCACTACTTTGTCAGCAATTCTTGTCAGGCCTGACACACTCACTACACTTCACAAACTGTTGTGATCTATAGCATGCCACTTTTTCAGTATATATCACTGGAAAACTAATAGCTCAGTATTCTTGCATGATGTATGTATGGGGTGTGTTCAAAGTTATGGATATGTGCCTAGAATCATAAGCTCGGTCAGCCCTAGTCAAAGGAACTGGTATCTGTTTGTCTGACCAGCATGGTCATCAGGCAGAGAACATAAAAGGTAAACAAAGCCATCAACCTGGTGAGTGAGGGAGGTAGCCTCTCATAGGGGTCTGAACCTCAAATGATAAGAAATTGAGCCAATATTGATTGTCTACAATATTACTGCATTATACAAGTGTATCAAGTAATGTCTATGAATGGATGAATTTGTTCTTTTCACTTGTATAATCCTCAGTTAAAAAAATCAGCCCAAACTTATACAAGAGGCGAGATAGGGGAAAAATAAGGGGGGTATGTGTGATGCAGGTTCTATTCTAAGTCCATGCTATATTCACCCACTGTGCACATGTCCATTGGTTGTACATAATATATTTTTGTATCAATAGCATCCTAATAAATGAGTCAGGTGAGCATCTTAGTTTATCGAGGAGTTATCTGTGAGTTGATCAGAGAGATTACTGTGAAGAGACTCCATCCTCTCATTGCAGGAGACAAGTAAATCCCCTGCCTTTAGAGGGAATCCTTTGTCGTACCTGATAGTGAGAGAATAGAGTCAAACTTAATATAAGATGTGAATCATCCAGAAGAGAGAGAGACACACACTCTCTCTCTCTCTCATGTTCAAAACCTTGCAAGCAGCTGACTTTTCAAATATAACTTAATCTCCTGTAATCTAAATTAATCTCCCTATCTCTCTGTGGGCCCACTGAACACAAGAGAACTACTCGCATATGTGCAGTTATTTGTTATTGGCAGGATCAGGGTTTATCTTACAAAACATGTCATTGTTTTTCCAATTTCACAACAAAAAGTATGAAGTAGTACTTTATTCCTAGCCTGGAGTATTGTATTCATTTATAATGCACTATATTTGCTTCTAGTTCACTATTGCTACTTTATCTAGCTTGGCTATTATTTCTTAATCCTACTTCAAAGGTTAAGGCACAAGAGGGGTATTGAGCTTCTTTTACCCAGCCAGGCATTTTTCATTCTTCTGAATGGTGTATGTGTTGCTTTAAAAAAGTATTTAATGTATCAAAACCAGAACTCACCAGATAATTATTTATTAGGTGATTAACTTTTGAAGCTGGATTTACTAAACCACTGGATTTCTCATGGACAATCTAGTCAATCATTCCTATTTTAAAGACCCTTAAATACTTATCTGCAATATTTACACAACAAAACAGGTGCAAAAAAACTATTATGGTCTATTCATAGAAATAATCCATGTTTTAAAACTTGCTTTAAGCTCTCTGGAAATGCACTCTAAGGAACATCTATCTGGTAAATAATACACATTTGGAAAGGTCACTAGGTATGTATTTGTATGTTACATGTTTTAAAATGTCAGTAAATCCACATTAAAAAGGAGTTATTCTAGCCTTTGTCACCTTATGTATCCTTATACCAGGTGATCATTGTTTTTTAAAACAAGGCAAAAACAAATAGTAAAAGTGCTTGAACTGTAGAAAGTTTCAGAAAGAAATGCATAGTGCACAGCTGTGGTGCAAATGAAAGCCTTGTTTTGGGGAAAGTGCTTGAGCATATGCTTAAGTCCCATTGACCTTGCTGAATTTAGGAGAGAAAGCACAGGCCAGTGAGGGGATTGAATAAGTAGCAAAGCACATCTGCATTGAACTCTGAGTCCCTGGCTTTTGCTAGTTTATCCTTGAGCCTTAATGCTATTTCACAGTAATGTTCTGTGTGCTAATTAACCACTGAGGCTGGGAAATCAAATAAGCAATTGATAAAATCAATCATTGCCCAGCAGAAAAGGTTTACCTAGTACAGTTTGGTCCATGGGGAGGTATTTGTGCCAACAGAGAAATGAACATACAAATGTCCTGTGAGGTTATTTAGGGCAGTGAAACACATAAGTTACTACATTTGTATTGAATGAACTATAAGATCTCTCATTGCAGTAATTGATTGCTCCTTTGGGCACTTTTGGGGCCACTTCATTATTTTCAGGTTCCTTATTTATTCACTCACTGCCTCCCGCTTCTGGTTTTATAACCCTCTTCAAACCTCTGTCCACCAGCAATGTTAAAGGAATGCAGAAGAATCTCCACTCCACCTCTGCAAATGAGAAATGTTTAAAGGGAACTTTCTTAATGCTAGTGCAGCTAATCATCTTATAAAATCATTTCATTGTATAGTCTATTGCTGTATGTAACACATGGGTGATGAATAGATATAAGAGCAGGAATATGTAGGATAGCATTGTAGGGGTATAGGATTGATAAGTGTGTCATTGATAGAAGTAAGATAAGCCTATAGGCTTTAGGCCTGTAAGGGTAGGTGGCTTGGCCATAGTTCTCTGGCCTGAAACAGGTTGGCATGACTAGCTGACCAGGAGATAACCCCTCGTCTAGTTTAATTGGTTAAATGCTGAGGTTCTGGAAACTGCAGAAATAGACTGGAAAACACACTGTAACGTGCTAGGTAATACTACAATGTGCCTGATAGTAACGTTTCAGGGGATTCTGTAATAACTTCGGGTTGCTCACCTCATTCTCCTAGATCTTCATGAGAATCTGGGCAACTGAGGAGGTAGCCTATGAGAAATGGGGTGCCCTAAAATTCACAGGGAGTGGAAGTGCAAATAAGGAGAAAGGGATTGACGCTGTCACTTGCATGAGCGCAGTGGCCGTAAAACAAATTCAAGATAAAAGATGCTGCCAAGTCGCGTCAGTGGAGACTGAGCTCACCCCTCACCTGTAGACGTCGTTCTCCGGTCTGGAGCTGTGTGAGAAGGAAACGGTCACTGTAGTGCCCATAGAGTACGTGCGCTGGGAGTGAACAATAGACTTCTGCCTCCAGGGCTTCCCATCTCCCACCAGCACTAAATTCATTTGGAAATACAACAAATAAGTTAAATTTTAAACATATCTTGTGAAGGTCTGAGCTAAATCAGAGAAATCCTGAAATTCTGTCCTCACACTGGCTTTTAGTGCAATGCAAAGACATGAGTTACACTCCTCATTCCTTCTAAGTGTGCTCCCAGAGTGGGCATAAAATTGCCCATTTCCCTCAGTGATATAGGGTGCCTTGTTTCTGTGTTGAGGTGGATTTTGGTAGCTATTATTACTTAACTGACTCATGTGTAGCTTTAATTTTACCTCTTCTCTGGGCTTTGAGGATGTCTTACTCCTCTCTAAAAAAGAAAAGGAGTACTTGTGGCACCTTAGAGACTAACCATTTTATTTGAGCATGAGCTTTCGTGAGCTACAGCTCACTTCATCAGATGTTTACCGTGGAAACTGCAGCAGACTTTATATACACACAGAAATCATGAAACAATACCTCCTCCCACCCCACTGTCCTGCTGGTAATAGCTTATCTAAAGTGATCAACAGGGATGAAGTGAGCTGTAGCTCACGAAAGCTTATACTCAAATAAATTTGTTAGTCTCTAAGGTGCCACAAGTCCTCCTTTTCTTTTTACTCCTCTCTGGTGCTCATTCCTTTTAAAACCTGCATTCTCTTTGGAGAGAGAAGGTTCCAAACTTAAAAGAAACAAAGGAAGATTGAATTGCCTATTTTAAATTTAGAAATGAAGTAATAGTTGGCTTAGATATTATTTATCTTTAGACAAAAACTAAGGAACTTTTGTGTCATTCCCATTTTAAACAGCCCTTCTCTCATGCCTGGTGCATTACCAAAACCTAATACTTTTCTGTAAACAAAATTGAAAAAGACAGACAAATATTTCGGAGCTAATTAGGGTGGGGTTTTGAAGCGAAGATTTCAACCACCTTTTCAATGCTCTGGTCCAAAGTTTGAGGTCCTAGGTCTCACATGTCTTAGAACTTATGTGGTCATTTGCACTTGTTCAAAGGAGGTGTAAAAATACTACAGATTCAGCCAGGCAGCCTTGAGCACCCACTTTGCACAGGTGTGAATGACTGACTGCAAGAGGTACAAGAGCGGGGAGAATGAAGCCCTGAATGTCAAAATCTGGAAGCTTAATGACTTGGCTAAACAGTGAGTGGCAAGACCATGTATATGAAGAGGGGTTAAATAGGGTGGCATTCCCAGGGCTCTATCTCAGAAGAGTAGGCTGAAACCGAGAAGAACATATTAGGCTGACAGTCAAGGAAAACCTGCCCTAACCACTAGAGCTACTAGATTGCAAAATGGGACATTTTATCGGGTGGGTTTACTCTGAGACAGTGCCTCTGTAAAAAGGCACCTTCTAACTCATCGGATTTGCCTTCTGCATGAAAGCCTGGCCCCACTGGAGTCAACGGGAGCTTTTCCATTGAACTCAGTAAGACCAGAACTTTACCCCTATTCAGAATCAGAGCTACTTACTCTACTGACCAATATACACTTATACATGTGTTGGCTCCATGGCCAACACATGTATGAGAGCAGGGAACCAGATTCCATTCAGGCTTGAATTGTCAGCAGAAGTGTTAGCTAGCGCCTTGCACAACAATGGGATTTCAGGCAGCATCCCTGCTCACCCCTACTGCAGATACAGCATACACCAGTACAAAAGCATGCTGCACAGAGCACCTACACCAGTCATTGAAATTCCAGCATAGACAAGGCCTGAATTTTAACAGATGCACCAGATCTGGTCCTTCCTTACACCTGTGTCACCTCATTGGACATAGTGGGGATGGCATGAATGTAACAAAGGGTAGCAATGAAAGATGATGGTGCTGCAAGACAAAGAGAACCAGCCTGACTTTCAGATCCCAGGTTGCAGGTATGGCAGCTACAAGCACAATTTTTTTCCCTTGTAAACTGCACAAATATAATTTTAGAATCATGGTGAAATACTAAACATGGAACATATTGCTTTTGTGAGTTTTCAGAGTGGAACTGGCCTTTAATTTAGTCATGTTAAAGCACTGCTGAATATAATGCAAAGAACAATTTTGAGTGGACAAGTGATAGTCCTAATACTTCTGTTCCATGTTGAACTTCCTCAATTCTGTGAAAACAGCACTTGGTCTTCCACTTTTTTTTTTTTTTTGGTGAGCATGGGGGTGGGTCCACAAACACACTGAACATCAAATTCCAATCTCTGACAACGTGGGTTTGTGGTTCAATGCAAATACTTCACACAGCTCAAGCTGGGAGCCTGGCTAACGGAGATGCTATGTGGTGCTAATTTAAAGTAAAATTAATTTTTCACAGCAGCAGCTGCAAACATATTGATAGACTTAACTGCCATCTGCCAGAATTCCACTGAGTAGGATGGAGTGCCAAGAGTGGGTACCTTTCAGTTTAGAAACCACTTATGTCCAGGGACTTTGGTAGCTTGTGAGACAATTTCCCCACCCCTGCACTCCTCCCCCAAAAGGCAAATTAATAATGTTAATCAAACCAGTGTCATATTTGAAGGTTTTAAAAAAACATGAAACCAGAGTGGGTGGTGGGGAGGATAGTTTAGACCAACCATCTGAGCTACTGAAGGAGACAACGTGCTCATAGCTAATAAGGAATCCTACATTAGCGATGTAAGAGAAGTTTACACTGGGCACAGTTTACATTAATCTTTTATAGACTCTAAAGGAAGAAAGAGTAAACTGGCTAGGAACACCAGCCTCGAGAAAGAGCGAATAGCATCATTCTCCCGTCAATCTAAGCTCCACACAATATATGGGAGGGACAGCCTGGAGCCAGTTATGGCTCTGACTCCTGGGAGAATCTGTCTGTACAATGGCTGATGTTATGAAGTATCTACTATTAAATGTGTGCATCTTGGGATGGCTCTGTGTGGATGTGGAATCCAGCATTTGCAGACAGAGCCGTACCATGTCTGTCCTGGACCAGTAACAAGGGTGGATCATCAGAGCTTTGGCCATCTATCTAGGTGGGAGTACCTTGGGACAATAGGTTGGCTGAAGCCTAGGAAACTAGTTCTACCAAGTTTCTCTGCAACATAAATTTGAGAGACTGCCTGAGACAGGAACGGGAAGTGGTGGGTATTAGAGGGGACGAGTTAGGCATGCTGTCATAGCAGGGTGGATCTGGTTCAACTGTGCGACCAGCCAGGTTCAGAGACAGTTAATGGACCTAGAGAAGGCTCTGTGATTCTAAATAGAAGCCATGAACTGCAGGAGAAGGCATGTGGGCTCTGCACGGGGCTCTGCCTGAGCGCAAAGTGCTCCTCAGAATGGTGAGAAACCGGAGGCAGGGAAACATGTAGAGCGATGTTCATTGTCTTGTATAGCTTTGCATAGTTCCTGTGCTAAGTACAGAGCAATGGTATTTAGAATCCCATGCAAACTCTGCGACAACATGAGCAATCACAGAAGGGGATAATGGGCCTCCAAGGTTCTGTCTGCACTGGTACCCATGCTCAGCTATTTGACCCTGTCCATTCTTGTGCATGTTCCATATAACTGCATGAGTGTCCACATGTGCGTTGAAAGGGGGACCATGCTGTGTACATGTACATACCTGAACCCCATGCTGCTACTGCTGTTATGTGACGCTAACATAACTCTTTCAGGTGCAGTATCCCAGGGCTATGTGCATCATAAGTAATGAGCATGTGCCCAGCTTGCCCAACCAAATGTTTTTTGACTTGCAACAGCTACTACATGTGACTCGAGTAGTTGAAATGCTACCAGCTGAGCAAGAAGGGAGCTGACCCTTGGCAGAGCCTGTAGGAATAGCACTGAGCTGGCTGGAAATTACTCTTTTGTGATCTTACCAGTTATAAGTGTGTTCCTGGGAGACTTACTCTTCCGCCCC
This sequence comes from Caretta caretta, assembly GCF_965140235.1. NCBI lineage: Eukaryota > Metazoa > Chordata > Testudines > Cheloniidae > Caretta > Caretta caretta. Next base: position 21,097,561 of record NC_134223.1, read on the forward strand.
TCTCCTGGCAGTTTCCCGCAAGTCCTTGTTGTATAAGCAATTCATGGAGGCTTTCTGCATTGCACCTTGAGCTCACTAGCTTGTGCCCAAGAGAAACTGCTGCTTTTTTGACACCAGCCGTGTCTAATGTGACGGAAGTTGCTGCAGACCCTAGGAGGTCAGGAACAGGGGCAACTGCTGCTAGTGCTCCGAAAGGATGCTCCACTCCTTGTCGGCTGCACCCGTCCTTTGTGCAAGATGCTCACTGGGTGCCGAAATGCCACTGCTCTCCGGAGAGTGACCCCAGTGCAAGAGAAAGCAGCATCAGGCTCACGGGAGCCAAATTCACACAGACAGAAACCAGAGAAAATGTTCATGTGAATCCTTGTGAATGGAACTCGCTACCTTTTACACAGCTCTGCTCTCTGCCTCCACACATCCTCGGCATGTTGGGTGCATGAGCCTTTTCCTCGTGTACCTTCCTGCCAGCGGGAGCTGCGTCGCCGCGTCAGTTATTTATGGGGAAGGATGCCATGTGGGCTCGACTTTCTGTTAAGTCCCTCACTTCCAAGGATTTTTCTTTCTCTCCTTACTTGGGTTATAAAAAATTTCAGCTCAGTTTACTTTATGTGCTTTGGGTTCAGTATCAACCAACTACAGTATGTTCCCGTGCGCTCTCCACAACCTGTTTGGAGCTCACCAAAGAGTTCTGTTTTGGTGCAGGTGTCAGACAAAGCTCTGGCTCACTTCTTGCTTTACCCAAACACATTTGCCTATCCTTAATATTCAGGCATCTTTGTACAGGCCTCCTGCTTGCACAAGCTGGGATGGAGACCGAAGTTGGCTCGCCTCTGTCAATGCTTAAATGTACTTAAACTGACAGTGAGTTGTGAAGAAGCAGAAGAGAGAGAATCAGAGTCAGATGCTGATTGTAGTTACTCTCGAGGTCAGTGTAATAACTCTGGAGTTACACCGGTGCAGCTGAGACCAGAATCTGACCCAAAGAGAGCGATTTCAATAACTCTGTTAGACACAGGTAGCAGCGTGCACACATCACATTGCGGAAATGTATAGGAACAACAATCTTATGCATCATTCCAGCAGGCTGCGGTTTCAGTGCATGGCCTGTCTTTGCCCCATCATCCTACAGAAAAAGAGTTTTAATAAGAAGTTTCTTCCTCTGCAATAATGAGCACAAAATGCCACATAATCAAGTATGTGCAGTGATACGTGAAACAGGACAAAGAATCATGTGACAAATCAGGTCATGCCATGACAGTGTAATGGCCTGACATGCTTCTTAGACAGGCACAGTGCGTATTTGTGATAGCTCACAAAGAGAAGGAGACACACGCAGGCAGAGCCCCGCATTCTTGGTGAGCTCCAGTGTTGGCTTCTGATGGCTTGCTCTGCAGGACCACAGTCTTCCTCTCCTTCCCTTAACCACTCCTTTCTCGTTTACCACTGATGGTGGGCTCCATCACACAGATCTGAAGGGGAGGGTGTAATATTTCGGGGGTTTCTAACACATCCCCCCACCATCACTTACTGTTTGATTTGAAGGCACGGAACTGTAAGTGACTGAGACTCATTTTAAAATAGTCTCTAATCTCCATCCTGGATGCAGCTAAACAAAACCCCATAGAATATTTGTTCTCCTGGTCTCTCTTGATATTGCTTCAAGCATGCTCCCTAGGGAGATAAAGGAAAAGTCTCAAAGTAAACCTTTTGGAGAGGAACCAGAACCACCAAGAATTGCTGCTGTCTTCACCAAGGCAGTACACTTTCCTTTTCATTTCAGGCAGTATTTATAGTGCCTTCCTCCCTTCTCAATTATCACTATGAGAGGCAGTAAAAAGAAAGATAAACAGAAGGGAAGTGGCTCTGAACTCTGCAAATGAGAGCTGGGCCTGTCGCTTTATTTCCCTTCTGTATCATCCTTGATTAGACCCATGTGCAAACAATAAGGGATGTGTCTATATGGTACATGTGTTTGCATGAGCATACCATAATCCTGCCTTTCTAGGAACTCTGGCACCTGCATTCCAGGGGAGCATTTGCTAGTCCAATTAGTAAAGCATTTTGCCTCTAGGCGAAGCTGGTGGGCAACTCTCACAAGTGTGGTACTCTCAAAAATCAGAATGACGTGACAGGCTCAAAGTGATGTGTGTTCCCATTTAACTGGAAAAATCTCTGTCAATGCAGGTGCTGGTGTTTTGTTCTGAGGAGGCAGAAAAAACAAGATGCAACTTAGCTGGTCACTTTATTTGCCATGGAATAGCTTCAGCAATAATAGTATTTGATGTTGAGTCAAAAAACACAAGGAGATAAAGGGCTTAATTTGAATCAATATTAATTTTGTGCAATTTACTTTTAACTTTACTTCACAGCAAATACAATTAGCCTGCTTGGAATCTATTAAAAAAAGTCATTTTTCAACTCAGAAAACTGTTAACTGAACTGTCAGATTGCTCCTGGGCCCAAAGGAGTGTGGTTTATTATTTCCGTTTTGATCAGCCACGTATCCATACTTTAAATGGGAAAAATGCTGTTGGGAGTAGACGGGTATAATGCCTTCTGTGCAGGGCCTTTATGCACAGCCCAGGCTAGGATCATTGCTCAGGAGGCCCCAATCCAGCAAAGCTCTTAAGCATGTGCTTAACTTTAGGCACATGAGGAATGTCATTCACTTGGCATGGGACATGATTAGTGTTAAATCACCTAAGTGCTTGGCTGCATCTAGGACAGAATTTTGCTTGGTTAGACTACTCCAATGCACAGCTAGTCATAATTTTTAAAACTAATTATTCCTTCCCCCAGAAGTGGCCTTTTTTAAATGACCTTTTGAAAAAAATTTTTTTGTGATTTTTTTTTTCAAATAAATGTAATTTTTTTTTTCAATTTTTGGTGTGTGTATTTTTCCCCCTCCCCTTCCTCCTTCTTTCTTCCCCTCCTCCCCTGTTCCTTTCCAGGGCAGAAGAGGGGGGGAAAGGGAGAACCCCTCAAATTTGTTCAAAACTGAAATTTCAAAACAAAAAATCTGTTTATTTTGCAAAATTTTGAACAAAGAGAAAATTGTTCCTTGCTCCTGCAGGATGAAAAGGATTTGGAAAAATCTTGAAAATTTTCATTTTTTAGACTGGCTCTAAGCCCAGGGCTGGTGTAACCCCAGTCACCGAAAATTTGCCAGGAGGACTCTACACTGATGCAAAGTGGCCCCAGCCCTCTGCTGAAAGGATCACACAGGACCAGCACCAACCAATACACGGGTGTCACTGCTCCAGGTGTGGGTGGAGCTCGCATGGCCGGGGAATGCCGTGATTCAGTTCATTTCTCTGGCTCATAAGGGGTCTGCTGGAGCCCAAGGGCTTCTTCCATCGGGCAGAAGCTTAGAGCTGGGCTCTGTATTAACAACCATCCTTCCCCTAATGTTTTAGAATGAAATAGAATTTATTTCCATCCAGCTTGAAAATGCATTTGCAGTAAATTCTACCAGGGAGCAATAATTGCTTCTGTATTTCACCTCATTCCTTTCTCCACTATTTTATCCTACAATAGTAATGGTGCCGGGGGGGGGGGGGGGGAGGAGGTGGTATGTGTGGAAATAAGAAATTAGAAGCACTCTTAGCATTTGTGAGATGGAAAAGGAGAAAGAATCCAAGCCCCTTGTTTCCAATCTGAATAGACATCCTGGCAACAAGTAATTAAACAGCTGCAGGCTGAAAACTAATCTTGTATCAGTATGGAAGCCTTATCTTTTTATTCACCACAAATCACACAGGATCCTGCTAAATGATATAGCATTCACTATCAGTCTGGGGCTGTGCTGATATGGGGCTACCAATCATTGCACCTCAGCTGCAGGAACACTGGGGATAACAGCAGACTTTTTAATTATGGCCTCCAAACTCTATTTTCAGCATTTCAAAGCTAAATGCAGTTCTCTTTATGCAGAACTTCATGGAAAATGTTCAGGGTGGATTTTGTCCAACTCTTGTTCCTAGTCTACAATCTGTCTAACCAGAGATAGAAAACTAATTAATGTTCTGGTGCTTTGGAACTTCTTGGTAGGTGGATTGGACACCCACTAGCACAAGGTGGATCGAATTCCTTCTGCCTGCATTATAAAATGGAAAGCAATTGATTTCAAAGGATATTTATCTTTTGTTATCAGCCTTGTCTTCTTCCCAGTAAGGCTGGGGAGTAATGTAATAAGTTTGCTCTAATTTAGAGAGCGTGCTGCAGGGCTCACGAGATTCACCCGCCCCCGAGGGCCGAGAGGCTCTGTGCTGGTGGATGGGGCTGGTAGTACTCAGTTAGGAGCTGTTGCTTGGTAGGAGGAGCTGACCTGACTGGACTGCATTTTGTAATAAGTTTTGTAATAATTTTGTAATAATTGGCTGTGTGCTCAGAGGAAAAAGGCGTGAGGGGCTTGGCATTGTTCTAAGTCACCAAAAATCACAAATATGCCAGGTTACACCCACTCCCAAGAGACCAGTCACTCACCCAAGTCAATATGCATCCTAGATCTCCTACCAAAGGAAAGGTAGATAGCCAATTCCATAATAAACCATCCACTGGTTTATTACCTGGGAAAAAGGAATGAGAGTTATTGAGAGATTAGATTAAAGCAGGTAAAATATATGTTCAGATGAGTCAGTCTAGTCTATAATTTCAAAAGGTAGCAAGAGATGTAGTAATCTGCTAGTTTCTCAAAAATCTCTCAGGGCTACTCAGCATAACTCTGGGGATCTCCACCTTCTGGCTCAGTTATTCTGCTCCGTTTGTCTCTGGACTGTTTGGATTCTAAGAATTTTTCCTTATGTCCACACTTATAGCTTCTCCCAGGAAAAAAAAGCTGTCAGGGTCACTACCTACATGGGCTCTTTCTTTGATGGCAGAGAAAGAGAGGGGAATGTATTTAGAGTTCTTTGACCTCTAATCCTCACACACAATAACCACTTGCCTTCAATGGTACAGAAATTAGCACTTTCCTGTTAAAATTCCTCATTCGCATTACACAAGGCTTCCTCTTCATTTGAGGAGTATTTAGTTAATGCATTCTGCATCCCATTCATTTTCACGAAGTTTAAACACCAAATACATTCTTACACTTTTAACACTTTGATCTATACTAATACATAAGTGAATTGGCCTTTCTTCCAGCTGTGAGTTTGTCAGTTCTCAGGGGACACCTAGCCTTTGGCCAGAGCTGGCATTTGACTTACCAGTGTCACAGCCAGGTTAAGAGTTAAGAACACTCCTAGATACATGTGTTGTTAGCAACATCCTTTGTGATTTCTGTTCAACTTATAAATTATGAACTCTGAGGACAAAACCCACACCTCCTCCTTGTTCTGTTCAGCACCAAACACACTGTTAATAATAGCTAATGAGTAATGTCAGTTTCACTTCATCAGCAGAGAGCTGGAATGGATGATCCAATAGGCATTTTCCACCTCAAGAGTCTGATTCTATGATACAGGTCTTGAGCTTGTAGCATTTGAGTCAATGGGAGTTTTGGCATTGATTTATAAGGGAAGCGGGGATCAGGCCCTTAGTTTCCTCACAGATTTCTCCCTCAGGTTCTTGTGTTCTAGCAGAATGCAGTGATGTTTGCATCACAAACACCACTGGGGAATGGGTATTTCTTAGCAAACTGCTTTGATCAGACATAAGAAAAACCATACATATTGGTCTTTGCATTTGTTTTTGAGAAGATGGATTTTACAAAACCTAAATTTTGGGTCCAATTTGAATCGATAGCATCCCTTTAAAGTTGTCAGTTTAAATCAGGTTAAAGTTAGATTCCTCATAGATCAGTAGCATGAAGTCATTGTGCCTCATTCCAAAGTAAATGCCAATGGAGGATCTTCAAAATCCATTGAAAAGAGTTTTGGCAACATCCGAATTTCTAAGTAGAGCAAACCAACCGAGAGCATCAGATGTGGTAAGACAACAATGGACATATTTAGGATATGCTTTAAGGAGGCCACCAACATGACTTCCACATCAAGTGATAATATGGACACCCCCTTTGAAGTGAAAGAGGGTGACCTAGAGAAACATTATGCAGAAAACAGAGAAATCAAGTTCATCAACATGACGCTCAAAAGCCTGAACAGACCAGCACAAGACCAAAATAAATGGTGGAAACTGGTGGATGCCCAATGCCGCTGAGGATGTGGGAGGATAAAGAAAGAAAGTTATGCCTTATGTCTGCTCCTCAAGCCACTGTCTTTCAAATCCTTCACCAATCAAGAGAGTTTTCCTTACTACTGCACAGAAAATAATTGGCAAATGCTGCTGCTGTCTTAGGCTTTGTCTACACTGCCAATTGAACGACAAAACCTTTGTCGTGCACAGGTGCTTAAAAAAGCCCCCCTCTGAAAGACAAAAGTTTTGTGGCGGCAAGTGGCAGTGTAAACTGCTCATTGTCAGCAGGAGTGCTCTTCTGTTGGCAACTGAACCCCGCTTGTAGGGGGTGGAAGTATTTTGTCAGCAAAAGTGCCAACAAACAGCATTTATGCTGCCTGACTTTTAGCGATACGTGCCACTAAAAGCTGTGTAATGTAGACAAGCCTTAGTTAAAGCAAGGCCAGTTTCTTGAACCATCATTTCTGCAAAGTATTAAATATAGCATTTATCTTTCTGAAACTTGGTGCAGGCTTTGAACATTGATTTTTACCTTAGGGCTAACTTGTTGCTTTTGGGAAATGGGTGTAGAATAAAGGAGGTTTATGTGTTTTGCTTTAGCCTTTTTTAATAAAACTCAAGCATAAAGGCGGACAGCTCATTCCTTACATGGTTTTTGATATCTTGTAACTTTTTGGGGTGGGAGGAGGAAGTCTGAGAATGTTCTGGCAGATGCAGCCAATTTGTGTCTGCAGGCTCTAAACTAGTTGGGACTGCCTTTTTTGACTTTATAAACCCAAAGGCCAGGATGCACAAACAGAGCCATAGAATGAGGACAATGGGCTAGATACTCAATCCTATCCAAGATTTAAGCTCCCTTTGTACTGGGTGCTATATAAACAGATCAGTTTGAATTGGTGTGAATTTTACTGCAAGAGCCATACCTATTTGGGATGCACTATAAACTCAACAGGATGGAAGGCAGGGTTTTCCACTGTCAATGAAGCAAAACTATGGAATCCTTTCTCCCTTAGGGACTAATTCTCAATGTTCTCCCATGCACTATGTGTTCTAACGGTTGGATCCTCAGCTGGTGTAAATATAGCATAGTTCAGGTTAATGGTGCTACTCTGATTTATACCAGCTGAGAGTCTGGCTGTCTATATACAAAGTGACCGTAATCAGTGATATAAAAGAGGAGGATTGTGCCGTCAGTAACACTGACATCAGCCCCTCTGAAGTCAGTGGAGTTTCTCCAGTTCTGTAACACTATAACAGAGTAGAAGGAGTCTCAGACGGCAAAATAACTGGAACTCCAATGACTGAAATGGGAGTCTCACTTCCTTTCACCAAGTCTTAATTTGGGCCGCAATCTAGTGCCCATGTACGGCCTGATTCAAAGCCCATTGAAGTCAAAGGGAATATTTCCATAGGGACAAAACTGCCATAGGGGAGGATCATTTTGCCTCCGTCCATACCACTAACTTCTTCTCTGAAGTTCTAGCAGCAGAGTGTTTCTTTGAGTAACATAGTTGCTCAGGCAATAGAGTTTCCAACATTTTGGCAGCAGACTATCCAACTAATTATGTTCTGTGCCGAACTGTTAATTAGAAAATTTCATCAGAGATGACTGAGTGCATTATTTCTTTTTGAATACATAATATATTTTACTATAAACAGAAGTACAAATTTTAAGGTCAATTTCCCTCCCTCTTCCCCCTTTAAATAGTAATATATTAACTGCTGAGGAAGCAATGCCGTGGTACAGTAAGAGATAGCCAAATGCTTTAGTGTAGAAGAGTGGTTCTTGGGAATTGACTTTAAGATACTATTCTTCACTTTAAACTAAAGTACCGTAAAACACAGAAACACTGCCATGACCCTTTCAAAACTAAAAAGACCTTTCTGTAAACCAGCGCTGAACTTTCTCTTTTAAATAATCAGTCCTATTATGCCTCTTAAATGCATACACACATACCCACTCTCCTTTTTAATATGCATGAGTTTTAGAAAGCTTCATTTTTAAGATAGTGGTAGGAGGCTCTGGGGATAGGAACTCTTGCTGGGAAATGACTGCAAATTATGTTAGTGTAATATTTATTAATCTGTCACATTTCTTTGACACCCCCTATTGAATTCTTCATGTTTAATCCACCATGTTCTCTGAAAGGACTTTATTACCACCAAGCAGATATTACCTAACAGTCCACCTCTAATATTAGCAGAGAACTGGACAGTGATATGCTGCCTCCCTGCAAATATTTAACATGGATCAAATTATTTACCTGTGGTATTGTGCTGAGTCTTAACATTCCATGGTAAGTGCACAGGAAGAGAGTCTTTGCCTGGAGCGCAGCTGGAGATGTATCTGAAGTGTTTTCTTGTAAGCACAGCGGTAGTTTGTTCCCGTTCCAATCTCAGACTTTCATTCTGGGACGGGGAAAAAAAGTAGTTTTTTCTCTTCTAGATCATCTCTTTCCCTTCATCAAAATCTGCTCCCCGCACTGCAAGTTATATTCTAAAGTTCTTCCCGACGCAGTTCCCGAAGTAGTAGATGCTAAAGGAACAAGTGACGTTTGTGGCCTTATAACTACAAGGACCCATTGAGGGACACAGAGGTACCAAGAGGAGAAGTGACTTGCCCAAGGTCCCACAGCAGGTCATTAGCAGGTAGAGTTGGAACCCAGGTCTCCAGTTCAGTCCCCTATCCACTGGACCATGCCGCTTGCAATCTCAGAGAATTTACACAAGCCAAAGATGGGAGTATACAGAGTATAGGCTAGACTCCCTATCCCTTGCATTGGTGAGTGTTTACACACATCTGGACCTATACTTGCAAGTGCTCTGCAATGTAAGACAGACCTGAATGTTCCAACTCTATATAAGAGGAGGATCAATATTAACCCTTCCTGTAGAGGACCAAACAAAGTATCATCACCACCTAAAACAGATGGCATTTCAAGGAGAGGGAATCAGTAAGGGGAGTCAAATGGGGTCATAGAATCATAGAATATCAGGGTTGGAAGGGACCTCAGGAGGTCATCTAGTCCAACCCCCTGCTCAAAAGCAGGACCCATACCCAATTAAATCATCCCAGCCAGGGCTTTGTCAAACCTGACCTTAAAAACTTCTAAGGAAGGAGATTCCACCACCTCCCTAGGCAACGCATTCCAGTGTTTCACCACCCTCCTAGTGAAAAAGTTTTTCCTAATATCCAACCTAAACCTCCCCCACTGCAACTTGAGACCATTACTCCTTGTACTGTCCTCTTCCACCACTGAGAATAGTCTAGAACCATCCTCTCTGGAACTACCTCTCAGGTAGTTGAAAGCAGCTATCAAATCCCCCCTCATTCTTCTCTTCCGCAGACTAAACAATCCCAGTTCCCTCAGCCTCTCCTCATAACTCATGTATTCCAGACCCCTAATCATTTTTGTTGCCCTTCGCTGGACTCTTTCCAATTTATCCACATCCTTCTTATAGTGTGGGGCCCAAAACTGGACACAGTACTCCAGATGAGGCCTCACCAATGTCGAATAGAGGGGGACGATCACGTCCCTCAATCTGCTCGCTATGCCCCTACTTATACATCCCAAAATGCCATTGGCCTTCTTGGCAACAAGGGCACACTGCTGGCTCATATCCAGCTTCTCGTCCACTGTCACCCCTAGGTCCTTTTCCGCAGAACTGCTGCCTAGCCATTCGGTCCCTAGTCTGTAGCTGTGCATTGGGTTCTTCCGTCCTAAGTGCAGGACCCTGCACTTATCCTTATTGAACCTCATCAGATTTCTTTTGGCCCAATCCTCCAATTTGTCTAGGTCCCTCTGTATCCTATCCCTGCCCTCCAGCGTATCTACCACTCCTCCCAGTTTAGTATCATCCGCAAATTTGCTGAGAGTGCAATCCACACCATCCTCCAGATCATTTATGAAGATATTGAACAAAACCGGCCCCAGGACCAACCCCTGGGGCACTCCACTTGACACCGGCTGCCAACTAGACATGGAGCCATTGATCACTACCCGTTGAGCCCGACAATCTAGCCAACTTTCTACCCACCTTATAGTGCATTCATCCAGCCCATACTTCCTTAACTTGCTGACAAGAATACTGTGGGAGACCGTGTCAAAAGCTTTGCTAAAGTCAAGATACAATACATCCACTGCTTTCCCTTCATCCACAGAACCAGTAATCTCATCATAGAAGGCGATTAGATTAGTCAGGCATGACCTTCCCTTGGTGAATCCATGCTGACTGTTCCTGATCACTTTCCTCTCATGTAAGTGCTTCAGGATTGATTCTTTGAGGACCTGCTCCATGATTTTTCCGGGGACTGAAGTGAGGCTTACTGGCCTGTAGTTCCCAGGATCCTCCTTCTTCCCTTTTTTAAAGATTGGCCCTACATTAAGGTCCTGTGGTGTATTGGGGATAAAGGGTTGTGAGTGCTAGGAAGTGAAAGATTGGATCAAGGAAAGAGAGGAAGATTATGCTGGGTATATAGGAAGGGAAGAGGACACCTGTAAAGGCAGTTCTGCAGACATAAATTCAGGGATCCTCTCTCCCACGGATATCAGGGGCAAGAGGTGGTCAGAGTTTAGCTGGGTAGCTAGTGGTCCCTTTGCGCTTATCCCCCAGCACACTGACCATCAAATGGACCCATCATTGTCACAAATCAGCTCCTGGATCAACAAATACAAAACAGAGATGGGGAGAGTCAATAAGGATTTTTTGGGACAAAGCAATTGGCTATAAAGAGCCATTTGGAAATTTAGCTTATTTGAAATTCATTGTTCACTGGGAGCAAATTGCATATTTAAGGCAGAAAGGTCTTTTAAGTAAAGTGCAAAAGAATGTACTTTATTTTCCTGGAAAAGGGCATGTGATTCACATTGCTTCCAGTGCAGCAAACCCATGTAAAAGATGCTTGACAGGCTCTGACTTAGGTTCCAATGGTCATTCCATTTGCAAAGTGTAGCTTGGTATAAGTGCTAGACTGGCTGTTACGCTAATTTCACCTCCCGACGCAGCGTAGAACCGAGTGTACAATACCTGCTTGACGATTAAAAAAGGGAACAGGGAGACCATACAATCTTGTTCAATTGCTGAACACAATCTCCATGAAGCCGGAGGGATCAAGTAAGATGCCTGCCTTTATCTCCCACACTTCTCCTCAGCCTAATCATTAATCAGGCTTTGAAGAATTTACGTGTATTCCAGTCACACCATTTTCACTTCAAATACAGCAAGGGCTGTGAATTAAAGAGGCATAACAGCTTAGAATCCATCTGCAATAAAACCTTATCAAAGGGAAACGTGGAAGCAAAATATTTTAAATGTTTCTCTAAGCTTCCCAAGAGCTCTGACTGGTATTTGTCTTTGGACAACCGTGTCTGCACTTCAAACCCCTGAGACTAGAGAAAAATCAGGAATGCGTTGGGAGGCTCAGGTTGCACAGCTGTCCCCCAAGTCAGTCTGGCATAGCTTTCTTCCCATCTGCTCCTTCAGCACCCACATCGCTCTGTATAACTAGTGCGGAGGGGGTTCTGCCACCTAACGTTCTCTCTTGTGATTTTGCAGAATAACCTTTCAGACCTTTTCTTGTTTCAGACACTGCTTTGTGACTGAACAAGTTGGTGCTCACAGAGCATGCACTGTACTTGGGAGGTTTCTTTAAAAAGAAAGTTAAGTCAATTTAGTGCTGGTGACACTGTAGTGAGAGACTGAAGTCATCCATTTAGCACCCCCAAAATCGGTATAAGCACTCCCAACTCCCTTGTCCACTGTGCCTCACCCCTGTCTTGGAGGTCTCCCTTCCAAAAAGGAGAAGGAAGGTTACTTTCCCTACTCGTTCAGTCCACTGCTGGAAGATGCTGAGCACTCTGGCCAAATCCAGCAAAGCTCCCAACCATAAGCTCAAATTTAAGCACATGAAGTACTCCCCTTGAGGTCAGTGAGTGCTCAGCGCTTGATTCCTATCAGCCTATGGGGACTCAGTTAAAAGGCCCGGTGTGGAGAAGACAAAATGAGTAATTACTTGGTCCACTCCTACATCACATGTGAGTTGATGAACTGTAGAATGATGGGACCAAGTTAGTCCCAATTATGTTTTTTGTTTCACTATATTGTGTAAATATTTAATCCAAAATCCACTGCTATCAATGGCCATTTTCCCATCTGCTTGGCAGGACTTTGGACCTTTCTCAAAACAGCGAAGCAGCCCATAAGTGCTGGATTTCAGTAATTTACCATCTAGTATTTCTGTACCAACCATCCATTTATTTATGGTGCATAAAATCTGAGACAGGTTCTGGGATGGACGTGAAGTAGAAAAATATTTGTGATAATCTCTCACTAAGCTACAAGAGTCATTATCACTCTGGATACCGTATGTACACTTTGATCTACTTAAAAGAGTTCAGCTGTTGTCCTTGAAGCTGCAATTAAAGCTGAGGAAAAAGTACACTAGGCATGATATATAACAAACAGAATTCTTTATCTTTTAACCAATGGTTTTCCAGAAACATAACCAATATAATTAAGGACATAAATCAGTTGGCTGAGCTAAATAAAATTGGAGGTGTGCAAGGTTACATTGTCTTTCTCCTCTTGCTTGTAGTACTACTTGATTAGATCTGTACTTTCAGTTGCTCTATTTATTTGCTTTCCTAACTAAAAATCAGTTAATTGCTTCCTCTCCTTAACCCCACTGACCCTAGGTCCTTTGTGCTGTGATGCTTTCAGGCCTCATAAGCGGAGCAAGGTAGGGCCAGCCTAGTAAATGGGATGGGGCACCCCAGAGTATCTTGTAATGCACTCCAACAAGTGGTACTGGTGACTCAGTAGACATCACTCTTCTCCCTGAGTCAGCTCCAAGGCTGGTGTTTGGGCCACTTTATTTCTGGAGGTACGGTACCAACTCTTAGGTGAGAAGCAAAGTTACAATGTTGTCTGATTGCTCTGTTAACTCCAGTGTCTTGGCCAATCCAAGATAATGCTCATCTCCTTCAAAGCTGTATTCACCTTCCAGTTTCAATTGGCTACAGCCTTCTTCTTCTTCAGGACCTGTACTAAGCTGTTGTGCCCATGCCACTGTGTGCTGTCCTACAATTGCTGTGTTTCACTGGGTTATTTCTGCATTTCAGTTTAGCTCACTCTTATGGCAGTGAGTTTGTGTCTATCTGGGATTTGGCATCATTCCACTATATCCTTGTAAGGTTATTACAATACGACCCTGATACAAAAATGGCTGGCCAAGTGTGTGCGCGCCCTGAGTTTCAATACAGTTTGGTGAATTCTGTTTATCTACTACTCAGGATGTGCTGATTAATTAAATGCCTGTGTCTTCTGCTCCATGCACCCTAACTGCATCACAACTGGCTGGGTTATTGCTTATGAGAAATCGCTGAACTAACAGGCATGTGCTCAGAGTGAATTCCTGTCCACGCATGATGGCAATAGCGACTATTCCTGTTCCAGAGCCAGCTGGGTGGTCTGATGCTTTGGACAGCTGTTTGGTATCATGGGTCAGATTGTGCTCTCGTTTATATCCATGCACCCCCAGGCAGATTATGCTTCCTGTTTAGGGTTTGAAAACCTATTTCTATCACATCACTCTCCGTGCTGCAACCACGGGAGGATTAAGGCAGGGTTCTTGGATCTTCAAGGCAGGAACTTTGGGAACTGGATCCCCACAGGCAGCAGGAGGCTTGTCACAACCAGGAACGTCTTTGAAGCAAGCACCATTGAAATTGCAGCGTGTCAATGAAAGCAGAATTACCCCGGCAGTCAGAAAGAGTATGGATGGAAAGCAGGATGCTATAATATTTGCACGTCATCCTCGCTTGTATATATACACCACATTCTCCTCTTCCAGAGCAAAATTTTCCCAGCCGTGACATCCATCTTGGAACTACCCCTTGCTATGGGTGATGAGAGACCGAGATGTGCCGAAGTGCATGGACTTTGGGAAGAGTCCAAGGCAGAAACTCACTGGCCTCCCACTTATTAGTAAGCTTCTGTCCAGATGGGTGAGCCTGCAACACCTTACCATTTTTTCAATCATTTCCCCAGATGTAAGGCCCAATCCTTCAGCCCTTTTCTCCATGAATAAACCCTTGTTGTGCAAGTAGGCCCAGTGAGTAAAAACTGTGGGTCTGCACCCTTTGGTAGGGTTCATAGGCAGTAGGGTTGGGGCAGACTGCAGAGGCACATCATACTGGAAATAGAAAAGCAAATTTCCTCTCTTGGACTGCTATGGTTTAATATTTAGAGAATTAACTAGTTTGTTGGATCACCTCAAAGCACAGCTGCATCAATGCCAAGGAAAAGACTGAGGGAGGAACTGCCGTCCACCAACACTCCTCCTGCGAGACACAGCTCGGCACACAGAAGGCTTGAAAAGGGAAGACGCTGAACAGGTGGCACGCCTTGTACACTCATTTTTAAAAAAAAAACAAACAAACCCCTCCCTAGCCAGAGCAACAAGGCAGAAAACCCAAAGGATTTCAGTCAAACATATCCCCAGGTTCTGAGTCCCCATGCGTCGCTGGATTCCAAATGCAAATAAGATGCTGCAAATGAAAAGCCAGCTGCTGAATTACTGGGCCAAAAATGTATCCTTATCAGTTTTGCAGACCAATAGCAGAGGGCGCCTGCCAGCTCCAGAACGGAATGTGCAGTCAGCATAGCAGGGAGATGTCAGTTCTATTGAATCAGTGTTACTGATTTGAATATAATTTGATGTGGAAGGTTAATTAAGAATTTAAACCCCATTTCAGTTACAAGCTGCTTGGGACTTTTTGTTTGCAGAAAGCAGAAAAGAGATCTAACTCTTTCCAAATCGATTTGTTAGCTCTACTTAGCTCAGCTGTGCTGAGTGTTTCCAAGGGCACTAAACAGAGCTGAGAAAGTGGAGCCTCTAGGATGTAGGAGAAAGTTCTCTCATCTTCTCTCCTTCCCCTCCCCACCCCCATCCTACACTGCAGGCTTGCCCTGCTATTGTACCCCAGGCCTAGGCTCTCACATAAATGCTTCCTCCGGAACTCAGTCCTGATCCATGGCATCCCCTGCTATATCAATCCAGAGAGCAGAGATGGACAGTTAGATGGAAACAAACCTAGTTTCTACTTTGAGATCATCCAGGGTTTGAACCAAGACTCATAGAAGTTAACCAGTAGTGCTGATCCTGCCCCCCTCCAGAACATAATTTTACAAGAGGACAATGAGGAGAACCAGCTGCTCTGAAGTCCTTTTTCAGCACACTAAGGAGTTTTTCTAATTAGGTATAATGAATGACTGTTTTAAAATTATGCATTGTTTTACCAGGAGCAAAACTTCTGCTGTCCCAATGAAGTGGCAATAAATCTTCAAAACTCTTTCATTCTCACTATTGACTTTAGGTTAAGGAAGAAGGGAAGTATGGATACCATTCTATAAATCACCAGCAATCTCTCTACCAAGGACCTAATTACTTTGACAATCCCCATCCTTTACACACCATTTATTACTGGAAACTTTGACAGGGGAGAGTAGTGATAGTCTCTCTCTCAGCCTGTATGGAAGCTCTATCAATCTATCTGCAAAGTGAATCAGAAAATGTCAAACTTCCAGAGTGGGAGGGGATAAGGAGAAGCTCAGTAAGGTGGATGGGGGTTTATTGTGCACAATTCTTACCTAAAAGGTTAGATTCTGTGCTAGCTGATTGGTAGCTTTGCTGTGTTTCCAATGCAAATATTAGGTCAACTCAGTTCATACAAAAAACTCCATGAGAATCTCAAAAACTGATCACAACAGTAGGTTGGTAAAAAATGAGTAACAGGGGAGGGATCACTTGATGATTACCTGTTTTGTTCATTCCCTCTGAAGCACCTGGCATTGGCCACTGTCAGAAGACAGGATACTGGGCTAGATGGACCTGGTATGGCCGTTCTTATTTAGCCTCCCCTTCTACATGGCCATACTTACATCTGCTAGGGGTGGGAGGAAAATAAAGGAAATTTCTGGAGAGGAATTTTGAATCCAGTCCCGTTTGCCATTGTAAGCGTAAGACAGAATCAGCCATGTTCCCACACCCCCAGGCTGCAGGCATTTGTTCTGAGGTCCAAAAGGAGATGGAGGCAGATCAGCTGCAAATTTGTGGGTGAAAATAAAACCTGGGGTGATGTCATAGTAGGGGGGTCTACTACAGACCACCAAATCAGGAGGAGGAGGAAAAGGTGGAGGAGTCATTTCTAGAACAAACAGAAATATCTAAAACACAAGACCTGATTGTAATGGGGGATGTTAACAACCCAGACATCTGTTGGAAAATACTACAACAAAACACCAAATGCCCAAGAAGTTCTTGAAATGTGTTGGGGACAGCTTCCTGTTTCAGAAAGTGGAGGAAGCAACCAAGGGGACAGCCATTTCAGAGTTGATTCTGACTAATCGGGAGGAAATGGTGAATCTGAAGGCAGAAGGCAATTTGGATTAAAGTAATCAGGAAATGGTAGATTCTAAGGAAAGGAAGGAGTGAGGGCAGCAGAATAAGGACAATGGACTTAAAAAAAAGCAGACTTTAACAAACTCAGAGAATTGGTTGATAGGATCCCATGGGAAGAAAATCTAAGGGAGGAAGGAGTTCAGGAGAGCTGGCAGTTTCTCAGAGACATAATATTAGAGGCACAACAGCAAACAATCCCAATGCAAAGGAAAGATGGGAAGAATAGGAAGAGGCCAATATGGCTTCACGAGGAGCTCTTTAATGACCTGAAAATCAAAAAGAAATCCTACACAAAGAGGAAACATGGACAAATTGCTAAGGCCATGTTTACATTGCAAACTTGGATCGACACAAGCTACATTGGTAAAAGCTGCCTCAGTTAATATATCACACATGTGCATGCATACTTCGCTCCTGGCCTCGGCACTGCACGTACTCATCAGGAGTGCTTTTGTCAATGCACAATGTGGTGCATGACGGGTAGGTATCCCCATGAGCAAATTGCCATCATCCATTGCACTGTTTGCGAAATTTTGGCAATGCATGGCGCAACAGAAATTAGTTGTGCAGGGGTGACATGGGCAAGTTCCCATCCTTCAGCTTTCTCCATCCCATAATGTCATCCATATTTCCTAGTTTGAGACTTTTTAAAAAATCCCACAAAACTGAGTGGCACTTCTCACTGTCTGCCATCAATGGCAGAAGCCTGGAGCCTACACAGCTCTGCACTATTGTCATGAGGATGAGTACAAAAGAATAGCACAAGCATGCAGAGACAGAAGTCAGAAAGACTAAGACACAAAATGAATTACATCTAGCAAGGAGTAATCATCTTAATCTGCAGCAAGGGAGATTTAAATTAGATAATAGGAAAAACTTCCTAACTATAAGGCTATGTTAACATGGTGTGTGGCCCTCCCTCACTGTCAACTTCCAAGGGAGGCCACACCTCTTGTCTTACACCCCTGGAATAACAGTCTTAGACAAGGGGGGAGTTAGCAGTCTCAGGGCTCAATCCCACCCAACACAGTCCAGGGGGCTCACACAGTGGGGAGCACCCAACACAGTCTAGGATCCTAGCTCAGCAGATGATAGACTCCCACAGGCCTCCTGGCTGAAGTTGGGGTGGCTGCCAGCCCAGGGATGAGGTGCCGGGGTAGGAGGACACAGGCCCACCCAACTCCACTGCATTCCAGCCCAGGGCCCTAACAGCAGAAGAGTGATCTGCCACTGGGTTAGCAGGGTCCCATCACAACACACTGAACCAGACTCAGGCAGCAACCCAGCCAGACCAATCTGCTGTCCCTGGATCTCTGGATTGTCCTGTCTCCCCTAGCTACCCTGCAAGCGGTAATCCCAGCCACTCCTCAGCATCGGGCGTGTTTGGTAGCTCAGGCACTTCAGACAAGTCCTCACCAGGGTGGAAGCATCTGCCGCCCTCAGTGGCTCCCCCCGCCCCCAACTGAGTTACAGGACCCGCCTTTTATACTTCCTGTCCCAGCCCTCTGCGTGGCTTTCCTGGTTCCGCCCACCAGGGGGTGTCTGGTCCTCCGTCGCTGTCAATCTCCAAAGGAAGCCACGCCTCTCTGCTGCAGGGTAGTTAAGCACTGGAATAGACTTCCAAGGGAGCTTGTGAAATCCCCATCATTAGAGGGTTTTAAGAGCAGGTTGGATAAACACCTGTCAGGGCTGGTCTAGGTGTACTTGGGCCTGCCTCAGTGCAGGAGAACGGACTAGATTACTTCTCAAGGTCCCTTCCAGCCTCACAGATCTGTGATTCCATGACTGGGTAACAGTAAGGACAAAAAGCTCACCTAGTTCTTCTGCTCATGTAGAGAGACCCATGTGACCCAGGTGCCCATGTGACAGACCACCTCCTGCAACTCTGTAGATAGTGTGATGTATAGGGCTGATGGCTACTGGGCAGTGCAGATGAATCCCAAGAGAGAGGAGAGAGGGCTGGAGATGGTGAGGGCAGCAGAGGAAAAATATTGAGACGTATTTAACTGAGCTGAACTATCTCCACAGAAGTCTTTGTTACACATATGAAAGGATTTTCAATACATACCAGTATCTACACCCAATTGGTGGGGATGGACAGAGATCTCCAGTTGTCTTCAGGAGCACCATACATTTACCTGTCTGCAGGGCCTGTTGGAATGGCTTTTTTGCTTTTTTGCTCCAAT
Organism: Caretta caretta; assembly: GCF_965140235.1. NCBI lineage: Eukaryota > Metazoa > Chordata > Testudines > Cheloniidae > Caretta > Caretta caretta. The sequence goes on from NC_134223.1 coordinate 21,116,344, forward strand.
TTCTCTCATTTCAGAGGGCTTCTGTCATCTAGTCATGCTTCTATCTGAAAGATTAAAAACAAGGGTGGGTGAATTAACTTCTCCCTTATCAGAGGAGACCCAGCTCCTAAAACAAATTGAAAATGACAATAACCGCATGAGTCTGAATCCCTTACATCCATAATTAGGTATGATTTTAGCATTAGAGTATGGCACGTGTAGGTTTAAGAACACGAATATGGTAGGACAACAGCTTATGCATTATTGATAGAAAATGTAAAATCATTTCACCAGCCCAAAGGGTCTCTTATCAGAACTAGCAGAACATGGAATTTTAAAATGAAAATAAATGTCTCTCTGCCTTTGTTTCACTTTCACACTTCATAGTTCAGTGCTTTCTCTTTAAAATTAAGATTTAACAGCAGCTTCAATTTAGAACTTGCCTTATCAGGTAGTTGTGTCTTCTAAGCTCTTTCCAAAAGATAAACAACTGTTTGACAGTACAGGCTACAAATGGTTGGGAGGAAAGGGAGAAATAAGTCTTCTGAATTTGGGCTCACCCCTTGTGTTGATGCTACATGATACCATGCTCAGTGGTTGCAGAGTTTGGATGAACCATTAAACCAAGGTTTCACATGTCTGTCTTGGGCGCCTCTGTGGAAAGATGAAGATTAAAGATCTACAGTGAGAGAGAACCCTGGGGTCCTGACAAACATACTTAATTAAGCATGGGTTGAGTGCCCAACGTTGTGGGTCAGTTACTGGTGCCCTACATGTCTCTGCTTGGTAACTGTACTAGCGAGTCCACAATGTTTTGTTAAGCATGTTGTGATGTCTAGGGCAGAGTTGGCAAAGTGAAATCAAATTTGGTTAAATTCAGATTTAAGTCAGCTTTGATTTAACATGTGGACACATCATTTAGGCAGGCAGCTCCAGCCCTAGTGGAAGAATGCAGGTACTACTGGTTTCTAAAAAGAGCACTAAGAATGTACTGCCTCTAATTGCAGCTCAGGAGTTTCTGTCCCAGGAAGAACATTTGAAATAATGTATCAGGAATGAAATAGCGCATCTCTTAGGTGGAAATCACTTTTAGTCAAAGACAAAGGTCAAAATAAAAGCAATTTCATCTTAGAAACCCAGCTCCAGAATCAGAGAGTGACTATAGAATGGAAGAACAAAGGGAGAGGGGTTCCTGATTGAGGTGTATGTCAATAGCAGATCTGCGTGCAAACTCCACACATCAAGATGGAAAGACATTCCATACACTATAATGAGATCTCTTCATGGTGTATTAGATTCACAGTTTAGAAATTTCTTTATGACAGTGCCAACATCAACTAGATTACCTCAGGAACTAGAGATGATACACAGAGCCAGCCCGGTGGTCCTTAATTAACACACACCTTAATCCAGCTGCCAAAATGATGTTTAAGATCTTAAAATCTCCCACCATCATACTCCCACTCCTTCGCAGCTAGAGAAGTTATATGGGCTTATTGGTGTCTGCTGATGTTCGTGAGACAGTGTGAGTAATGGTTCCACAATGTAACCCATAGAAAATGGATGAAAGTCATAACAGGGGCACATTATAATTAAAACCACCCTCAACCAAAATAAACCAAATTACAATACATTGTAATGCCATTACAATAATGTCTTGTGAAAGAGAAGCTAGGCCTTAGAGGAAGGAATACATTGCATTCATTATTGTCCTCCACCCTAGCAAATTGATGGATGACAAATACGTGCTGGACAATTCATTTCCAATTATCCTCCTGAATTAAATGGAAATAACCAACCTCACAGAAGGAAAAGAAGGAGAAAGGACTGAAGGCATGTTCATTACTTACCAAAATATAATTTGACAGCAAACTGCATTGAATCAAGGAAAAACTAGTAGAGAAAACAAACAAAACACCACAAAACACTACACAGTCTCTCTTGATCACTGAAGGTTGGACTCTGCAAGGTGTAGGTGTCAAGGTAAAGGGGCTACAGCCTGTGAAGAGTTAGCAGGTCACATGGCTGCTCAGGCCAGAGAATAAAAAGGGCAAGCTGGATCTCTGGGACTAGGTGTGTCTTTTCCTTTCCTGGCTGGCTGGAGTGGGGGAAGGTTTTTAGGGAGGATTTCTCAGTTGATTTTCTTTTGTTTTGTGGACGATAAAAACAAATTCTGAGGAAAGGGCCTTAAAAGGACTGATGCCAAGAGCTTTCTTCCCCTCCCCTAGCTGATGAAACTGCCTATCAGCTCCCAGTGTGGACCCCCTGGTCCTGGTCCAGCACTGCCTTTAAGCCTGTTCTGAGTTTTACAATGCAAGGGGAGGGAGGGAGGAAGGATTTCAGTGAGCAGGGCAGTGGTGATGTGAGCAGAGCAAGAAGACAAACGATTCTCTTCTGAGGGTCGTTAGCAAAGGGAAGCTAAAGCATGTACCATTGTGCATGATACTGGGATGTGCTTCTCTGCCAGCAGCAGCCTTAGTGCTGCGGCAAAGGGAGACCTCAGCGCATGAATGAGCTTTAACCACCGTTCTCCTTTAAAGTTAATCATCATCCATCAACAGGCTGGACTCAGCCAAAATATCCTAATTCGCAGCCACACAGGATAAACAAATGGGGAAATTCCCATCTGTGCCAGAACGCGAGCTGTAAACAGTGAAACCCTGAGGTTCTGAGGCTGCCTCTGACATCCAGCCATGTCCATTTGCGGGCGGGGAGGCACAGCCAGGTGGCCGGGAGAGAAGTTATGCTCCAAAAGAGTTGAACGGGAAGGGGCATTTTAGCTAATTTTCCTCCCAATGGAAATTAATATTTGCTTCCACAGGCAGAATAGCTTGTTTGCTTTAGACAATCTGAATGCGCGTGTTTTAGTGACAGTGGGGGAATAAAGGACTCAGAGCCGGAATTCACAGGAGTGCTGTTTTAGAAACTCCAAATTGTGTTGTGTGCAATCAGCAGTGCTCGCTGTCACAACAGAGGGAGCTTGGAAGGGGGAGGCTGATGTGACTATTAGACCAAATTGTTGCTGCCGGGGAACATTTGAACATCAAGAGTTTGTCACTCTCCTCTCCCACTGCATGGCCTTTGCCACCTCAGATTCACCCAAGAAAGTAAGACGGGAAAGTGGCCCAGAATCAGAGGGTGAAGCTCTGAGGAGGGCAGTGTGAAAAAGCTCTGAGGAGGGCAGCAATCACCTTTCGCTTCTGGACGTCCCAGTTCAAATCCTATCCCAGGACACCAATGAAAAATGAGGGTGATGGGCCTCGGCCTATTGCCCATTTGCACTCATCAAACTGCTGCAAATTCAGCTCAGAAGGGGATGTGATTGCGCGCAGGAAGTACCTCAGGGGCGGTAAACGCCCGGCAGGGAGAAAAGCTATTTAAGCTACAAGACAATGTTAGCACAAGAATAAAATGATTTGGCACTGGAGACAAAAGTAATCCAAGCTAACTTTGTAATTCGGTTTCAGCAGAGTGAAACTTAGCTTACAATTTCAAAATCTGACTTCTCTCCAGACACACTGGCTTGCTGGAAGTGCAACTATTAGCGACTGTGAGCATCGTGCTTAGGCCGACCATGCAGACCTTAAAATGGTCATCATTGCACCTTGACATCGTAGCCCTAGACGGGGATGCAGACATTTTAAAGGGAAAACCGTACTGGCTGGGCCTTTGGGGTTTTTTCAAGTTTTACTTACCTCTGCCTCTCCCTCCAGCCTTCCTAGCTTGGCTGCCTCATGTTCCAGCAAAACGAAGTGCACTGGCCAGGTATAAACGTACTTTGGGAATCATGGGTGGCCCGTCTCATAGGTGGCGGGAGACTATGCCTCCCCATACAGCCCGTCGTGGCCCTGCCCACGCTCTGTCTGGAAGGCCCCCGCCTGCTTGTCCTTTCTCCTTGGCCCCAGCCCAGGCAAGCTGCTCACTCATCTTCAGCAAAGTGAGCTGGGGCTGGGGCTAAGGATAGGGCTAGAGTGACTGCAACTAGCCTGCGGCCAGGACTTGAGGTGGCTGGGACTGCCCAGCATTGGGGGGCCCCCAGGCACTGGGGCCAGGCCATGTGGTGCTTGGGGGGCGGGGGCAGACTTCTGGCACTGGCGTTGCCCACCCTATGCTTGGGGATGCTGGGGACGGGGACCGCACACTGCCTACCTGGCGCTCGGGGAGCTGGGGGACTGGCAGCTGCGGGGTGGGTCTCTGGGCTCCGCCGGGGTGGTGCCTCAGGTGGGGCTAGCCTGCCACCCATGCTGGGAATTGAAGAAAGTTTCTAGCCATCAGAGGGGGGAGGCTCTGGAACAGCCTCCCAATGGGAGTAGGGCAGGGATGAGGGGAGGCAAATAACCTAACTGACATGAAGATGGGGCTGGATACATTTATGAACAGGATTACCGGAGACAGCTGCCTGCGATAGCAGGGGACAGGAGTTGATGACCCAGGAGGTCTCCCACTTCCTGCAGCTAGTTAAAGACCTAAAGATGTGGGCACAGGGGCATGGAATCTGCCTTATGAGATTAGGCTGAAGTTCAGCATCCTGTCTCCAGCAATGGCCTAACACTCGGGGTAAGCGATAAGGCCCATAATGCATGTAGCCATTTGTGGTATGCTGTTCTCAGGAAAGAAGCCCTAGCCCCCTGACGTGATCAGCTTCTTTTCTCAAGCATGAATTTCTGAAAGCATCTTTCCTTCCCTGCCAATCCTATTTAATTTCACTCTCCTTGATATTTTTTAACTATATTAAGTTTTTTGGGAATTCATTTTTCCTCCACCAACACCATACAACATAAAGGCATATGGTATTTAATTACCCTTCCCTCAGCCTGCAGAGCTACAAATGGTATGAGAATGGGAACGGGATGGTTGCATGAAATTCACTGTGCTTGTTTTGTTCTATAGAAATGTCCAGGGCTGCTGCGTGACTTAAAGCCAACCTGATCCTGATTGGAAATGTCGGGAGGAACTGGAGGAGAGACAGGGTAAGGTCTTGCTGTAGCATTTTGGAGAAGTTGCATTTCTGAAGTAGAAGTGTTCTCTACTTGGCCATATGAAGGCCAAGACTATAACAGGGTTAAAAAAAGATCTAGATAAGTTCCTGGAGGACAGGTCCATCAATGGCTATTAGCCAGGAAGGGCAGGGATGGTGTCCCTACCCTCTGTTTGCCAGAAGCTGGGAATGGTTGACAGGGGACAGATCACTTGATGATGACCTGTTCTGTTCATTCCCTCTGGGGCACCTGGCATTGGCCGCTGTCGGAAGACAGCATACTGGGCTAGATGGACCTTTGGTCTGACCCAGCCTGGCCGTTCTTATGTTCTCCAGCTGGTCAGTGTACTCATATTAACGTGGCTCACTGGTACAATGGACGTCCCTCGAGTGTCAGTGGAATGGATGCACTGTACGAAGAGACTCTCTTCCAGCCATGCTGATGGCTACTGTGCAGTTGTGACTGCCTGTCAGTGGCTGTGGGCCCGCACTGCCCATATGAGAGAGCAATCAGCATGCTGGAACTTAAAACAAAGAACAAGCCCAGTTCAAGGAGTCTTTGAAAGAACTAGACAGGTCAACGGAAAAAGGCCAGGGACTGCTGAAGTAAGTGTTTGGACAAAGGAACAAACATGAATCAATCTGTATGCTGGAATCCAGCACAGTAATCTCCTCAGCATGTAAGCAGTAAGAAGATTAGGAGAGGGCAGTGAAGCTGTGCTCCATTCTCTCTCTCTCTCAGTACCATGGGGAGGCAGCACACAAGAGAGATAACTGAGCCAGACATCTAAGCCAAATGCACCTCTCTTAGGGTGACCAGATGCCCCAATTTTATAGGGACAGTCCCTATATTTGAGGCTTTTTCTTATATAGAAACCTATTGCCCCCCACCCCCGTCCCGATTTTTCACACTTGCTGTCTGGTCACCCTAACCTCTCTCCAGAGTGGGACGTGAATTATTTTTACCATCTCTTTTGATGGAGCAGAGGTTCCTATTAATGAACTGTGGGTCAGACGCTGCATCCAGTTTACGGGCTAGAGAAGGAAAGGAAGAGGGACAATAAAGATGGCTTCTCCTTACCACCAATCTGTGCCAAAAACCATCCACACGTCGTAGTCAGAGCCAGCAGGGGTGCGGGTGCTAGAGTGCTATGTGCACAGGGATGAAGTGCTCAGCAGCTCCTTCTCTACAGACTGCAAGCCTTGGTCATGTGCGCTAATGCAGAAACAAAATCCACTGTCTAGTAAAAGGACTTATCTCCTCTTTTCAAGCCTGCATCTTAAAGGCTCTGAGATAGCATGGTGATAGGTGCATTTGGAGCATTGGAATAGAATCAGAATAGAAAGAATAGAACAGAGAGTGAAAGAGGGATAAACATTTGGGCATAATAGATTAGGTGGAAGAGTGGCGTGCAAACACCAGTACGTCACATCACATTTCAGAATGCAGTCCCAGTTTTGCCTTGCCAGCATTTGACTGGGAAATGGCAGGTTCTGAGGAGCTTTTGATTCCTATCCAAGGTTTGCAACTGCAATTCCCTTGTGGATCTCATAATGTGAGCGGCTGGGAACTAGCTCTTTATATTTATTTATAAACATAGTTTAAACTCTGTTGCCTTCACCAACCATCATAACATGCAGGGAGGTTGTGCTGTGCCATGGTACGTACCCAGGGTTGTATACAATGATCTCCTGTATGCACAGGGAGTTGAGTCTGTATGGTCTTTTCTGTCCTTGTCCTTACTTCTGAGACTGCTACCCAAAAGGCTGGTCGTCATAGGGGTTTTAGTCATCTGGGTACCTGGGAGCTTTTGTTCTTTGCAGTTAAAAGTTTCCTCCAGATCTGTTTTCCCAAGAGAGAAATAAAATGGAATTGCTGAAATGTCCCTCCAAAATCCTACCCATCTTGTTCAGATTGATTTGAAACTCAAACCAAAATAGAGAGGCAACCCACCTCTGCAAACACGTCATTGCTGAGAGTTTCACTTTTCCTCCCATCAAGGTCACTCTGGCATTAGGCACAGAGTATTAAGTGGAGAGCTTGAAATTCCCTTCACTGGATGACTCTAAAGCACAGTTTCTTCATGTGATATTGAATTCCCCGTTAAAGGCTTAAGCAGGATCAGGAATTCTGATATGTCTGTTATGTCCATTCCCTACCTGCGAACCTCTGAAGTGCCAGAGAACAGGAAATATATGTGTGGTGCTTTATACTGAATTCACACAGTTTGAGGGGGCTGCAGATGTCTTGTCTCCATGCTAACTTATTACTCCTAGGTCTGATTTTCCAGAGAGCTTCGCTCCCATGCAGATGTCTCTGTGAAGTGGGCAGATTTTTAAAAGAGCTCAGCAGCCAGCAGCTCCCTTAAAAATCTGGCCTCACTTGTGGGTACAGATCCCTCTTGGAAATCTATCCCAGTGTGTCAAGTGCCCAAAGCACAGGTGGTTTTTCTCTGCCATGAAGTGCTGGCTGTGTAGATAAAGGTCTCTTCACACTTGACAGGGGCTGAGTGCGCATTTGGCCTATGTTAGCTCTTTTGGCACTGGTTAATACATTTTGGGACCCACAATGCTGACTGTGTATCAGAATAGCTTTTCTTTTATTCAGGAGAAGGTTCTCCTTCGGTGAGCAAGCTTAGTTTTGGATGATTTATTATTTCACTCCTTCTTGATAGTACATGAGCCTCGGATTTACTTTCTTATCAAGTATAGTTGGGCCTTTTGAGACCAATTTCAAATGATTCATTCACACAAAGCACCAAGTGCTCTCTGTGCTTCTCTCACATTCCTGCTGCATATAACTAAGCTCCTTCAGAATTATTGAAACAGTGTCCTCTCAATGCAAGTTGCTGTTGGGTTGTACCAGAGGCTTGATAATTAGGAGTAAATACCTCTTACTCTTCGTTCTCAGTCACACCTTGTGAAACAGGTGGTGTAGCCTAGTGGGTGCAGTGCTGGACTGGGATTCGGGAGCTCTGGGCTCTCTGCCACTGATATGCTGGGTAAGCTTGGTCAAGTAATTTTGCCTCTCTGTGCCTCAGTTTCCCCATCTGTAAAATGGGGGTAATTATACTGACCTTCTTTGTAAAGTGCTTTGAGCTCCATGGATGCAAAATGCATTATAAGAGCTAAGTATTATTGTATATTATTATTAAATAGGATTTACTTCAGCAGCTATTCCTGAGTGAGAAATCGCATAGAAAACATTGTCTAAAACCATGGTTCTCAACCTTTTTTCATTTGCGGACCCCTAAACATTTTCACATGGAGGTGTGGACCCCTTTGGAAGTCTTAGACGTAGTCTGCGGACCCCCAGGGATCTGCAGACCCAAGGCTGAAAACCATTGTCCTAAGGAAATGACAACCTTCCATGGACCCCTTAGACATAGTCTGTGGTCCCCCAGGGATCTGTGGACCACAGGTTGAGAGCTACTGATCTAAAAGATGCAGTCTTTCTCGAATGCAGTAATAAACTTGCCTTAGGGTAGTTCTCTTCATCTAACTCAGTGTCTGGAAGTGGGGCCCCATTGTTACACACTTACAGCCTGTTCGGGCTTCTATCTCAGTCCAGAGAAGCAGGAGCAGTCCTTGCAATCAGTAAATAGGAGCCATGTCAGACAGCTGGTGGCCTGGCTGCACACTAATTAGTGCAGTCTCCTCCTCAGTGGCTGGACTTGCAGTAAGTTTAGCTTGAAAACAGCAGAGACACAGACTGGGACCTGGTGGTTCATAGACAGCAGCTCTGTGCACTAAGCCTCTGTCCGGGAGCCAGTCAGAGCTGCTGTGGTTTTGTCACATCCGGACACGATGACCCTGTTTATAAACACACATGCATTTTGCCTCACACGCTCTACAACTGTTCGGTCTTTGTTGTGGTAACCATGCTAGATGAGAGTCACATCTCTGTCATGGGGCAAACCTGAAATTGTGTGCTCCTGACACCGGGATCGTGAAACACAGCAGCTCGAGAGCTTTGGAGTCCTCACTTCCTTCCTATTCCTCTAACCTCTTGATTCTACTGTATTTACTAACTCTCTTTAGAGGAGGATATTCGTTGAAAGTAACTTGGATCTAGTATGTTGGGGTTTTTTTTTCATGGTGGCATGTTTTTATTTGCTGTATTTGGGATGTAAATAGAACAGGGGATGGGTCCAATTGGTCAGTGGTTCCTAGTGACCCTTGTAATAAAATGTACTCTCTTCCCAGCTAAGTACACAGCTGACAGGCACAACAAGCCTATGCTGAATTTAGCACACAGCAATGACCCAGGCCATCCTAGGCATGGCACTTTGAAAGTCTGAATTTCATCAGGAAGGTTCAAGTGCAGTCACTTGTTTGTTTAACTGAAAGATATTGGTTTGTAATTACATTTAATGCAATTTATATTTAGTGAGTGCCAAAGGGAGAAGTGGTGGCTGTTGGGCTTGTGAATCTTTTTAATCACAGATAGCTCATCTGGAAGCATAGGCATCCATGGACTATAAATCCAACCTGGGCAGAGCAGAGTTTGCTAGCCTACCTGGACATTTCTGAAGTATATGGTATTGATATGCCTTGCTGATTGCTGATAGACAGATATAAACTATGAAGGCCTTGTCTCAGGATCCATTTTGTGATGGTACCAAATAATGTAGGGATGGGTGAACTCAAAGAGACGGAGTCAGATTTATTATTATTAATTGAGACTGGTACCCCATTGTGCTAGGTGCTGTATATATACACATAGTAGAAGCAGTTCCTGCCCCGAGGAGCATACAAGCTAAGTACTCGATGGGGTTGAGTTCAAAGCTCACTAAGTTCAATGAATCCTGAATTGGATTGTAATTATTTTTGTTCAAAATAAACATCAACATCTGACAGCAATAGCAACTACCATTGCCTTGTACAGGCTTTGTGGCAGCAAGGCATCAGAGAGCAAAAAATGAACAGCATTATGCCATGTAACTAGTTTCCTGATGCAAATATTTCCCATCATGCTTCTCTGAATTCAAATAAAGTAAATTGATATAAAAATACTTCATTGCATTTTTGACATTTTCATATCAAAACATAATTATATATCATTATTCAAATATTTCTAAAAAACCTTAACAAATTCTTGCTACATTAATTGCCTCTATTAATTATGTGTTCATTTATAAATAGCGATAGGATTAATATTTAACAGTATTTTTAGACAATTTATAAAGTCTATTAAAATGTTGCACATAAAAATATTACCTTATAAGTTGGAGGGTACTTTTGTTTTTATCAGTTTTAATCCTTCCTGCAGTTCTCCCATGGGAGGATATTTTTATGTTTTTAAAAAAATCATAATTTCTCATGAGATGTGCAAAGGGAATTCAGTTAATTGGAACTTAACAAATCACATGTGCGCTTTAAGGTATTTAAGTGTGCAAATCCTTCTCAGCATTACCGGTGATAGATATGCTGCTACTTCCAGTATCAGCTCCGGGGAAATGCTACATAAAGGGAGTTTTTCGCTTGGAATTCTTATAAACTAGACCTAAAGAATCACTCATGTTAAAGGGTGACATTCACCTCAAGGCCTGGGAACCAACCATTTAAGTCCTCAAAATAAGTAGGAGCCTTTGCTTGCCCTCTGGACAGAGTTGAGTTTCACCCAAAATGAGCCAATTAAACCTACATCACAGGAACATATTTACAAGTTCTTGAACATCTGATCAGTCACGATTGTTGTAGGAGTGGGGTTGGGGCTGAAGTTCATCTGCAAAGCTCAGAGGATCCTGAGCCCACGAGGCATGAAGTTTTTGGTGTGATGTAAGGGTCAAACAGTTGCAATGCTCCCTTGTAAAGCCTACGCTCTAGGGTGATGCTCATGTGGCCAGGGAGAGCCAGGTGGAATGAGAAAGCAACAGTGTTCTGCCACTATTCATGATTTGGGGATGGCCACCAGGAATGCAGGACGCATCTTGGCTGGCTGCGAATCCTCTCCTTGACACTTGTGCTGTGCAGAATGAGGACCAGAGTATGAGTGTGGAGAAATGATAGCATCATGGGCTTTAGTCTGCAAACACTAAGCTTGCAAGGCCAGGAATGTCCTAAGATCACTTCAGTCCCCAGCTTCTGAGATATGACACCATGTGGTTTGAATGGGTTTGTACCCTGGGCTTAGAAATTTATTCATCCCTTGATTTTTCACCTTCTTCTGAAGTATTGATTACAGGTAGAGGTAGGATATTGGCATAGGTGGATCATTATTCTCTCCTGCTCCTAGTATGGCAGGAGCTGGGATCCTAAACTAAGTGGGCCATTGATCTGCCCTGACATGTGAAGCCTGGACATAGTGATTATGACTCACCCAAAATGAAGGCATATTGGAGTCTTCCATCAGAGTGCAAAGAAAACATTTTGCTTCATAAACAAATTACACCCAGACTGTAATGAAGGGTAAAGAAATAGCAGCTAATTTAGACTGTGAATGAAGTGCTAGACAGTGTAATATGGATCATGCCATTTGAAGTCAACTTAGAAAATGGAAGTAATAACAAGAAAATAGTCTCGGTAGCACGACACCAGGAGAGAGTCAGAGACCAAAAGGCTGCAGAGATTCCTAATGCCTGGTGAGTCTGGAACATGCTATTCATTTTCAGCAAAAAAAAAAAAAACCCAAAAAACTATAGGCAGGAAGGAAATAAATAAAAGACACAGAGAAAATTTAAAAAGAGTATAGATTTATGAATACAAATTATGAACGCAACAATGTACATGCTGCCCCATATTCCTCATGCCAACAACATATATCCCAGCCTTTTAGAGATCTACCCACACGGCTTAAATACGTGGAGAAAATCAGATGAATTGTTTCTTTAAGAAAGAGAGCACGCAGGAGGGAGCATTGCCAGTCGCACTCAGGTATGAATTCCGATTTTATTGTGAGGGGGGAAGAATTGGATCCAGAAACACCAGCCGGAACAGTCCTTGGTATGTCCACAGAATGTTCGATGGTGGGGCTGGTAAATCTTTTCAGGATTTTCTATTCCAAACTCCTGGCCATGGAACAGGATTTACCTGTGCACTTGGGACCTAGGCAAGGCCCTCGGCAACACTGCAGACCTGCAGGAGTGTTGCTTGATGGACAGAGTAACTGCACCCCTGAAGAGTATGAAAACTCCAGCCCAGCCCAATGTGCAATGCAGTGACGGTGGCAGGTCATGCAGCGGGGCCAAATGATCTTAGTTACTTATAACTAGTTTCCTTAATACTTTGCACAGGGGGCACAGAGGGGCTGTAGCTGCTGTTTTAACTCAGAGGCTGGAGTAGTTCTTAGAGGGGTGGCATCACTGAAGCCCCTTCCTCTGGCTCCCAGCTCTGCGGAGAATGGATTTGATCTTTTTCCCCTGGTTTGTTTCACCCTTATAAAACCAACCGGCTCTGATTTTCCACAGGTGATGGGAATGTTGTCTTCAGAGCAGGCCATTAGCGGGTCCTCTCAGGTGTAGCCATGTGGCACTTTTCCTTGCGGAGAAAAAAACACATTTCCTTGAAACAAACAAACAAACAAAGGAATCCCTGCTGCTTCTCCTGACCAAGATCACAGTGAAGGGTGAGTAAGACAGGATGAAAGAATGTGGTGGAAGCAGAACGAGTTAGCCAGCGAATGGGCTTAGGCATGTCAAGGGTCCCATCAGCCCAGGTGTTCAGACCTCCTTCTTACTCTCCCGGCCTGGATACCCTTGCACGCAGCCACTGCAGAAATCCCCAGTTTGTCTCCCCTCCTCAAGAGAACTGATGTAGGCTGGACTCAAAGGATCCAGACCTAAACCCTGCCTCAGAACAATGCCTGCCATGGAGAGGATTGCAAAAATCTGAAGCCAGATCTGAACAGACATCGGGGCTGATGCAAAATACCCCTCCAAATGCCACCGAACATTGCGGAATTTGAGAGCCAGATTGAAATCTGAATTCTGTGGCTTGAGCCCATTTCCTTCATTATCTAATGCCAATGGGCATACATCAGGTCAGATCCTCAGCTGCTGCTGATTTGGTAAAAAGAAAAGGAGTACTGGTGGCACCTTAGAGACTAACCAATTTATTTGAGCATGAGCTTTCATGAGCTACAGCTCACTTCATCAGATGTATACCGTGGAAACTGCAGCAGACTTTATATACACACAGAGAATAAGAAACAATACCTCCTCCCACCCCACTGTCCTGCTGGTAATAGCTTATCTAAAGTGATCAACAGGTGGGCCATCTGTTGATCACTTTAGATAAGCTATTACCAGCAGGACAGTGGGGTGGGAGGAGGTATTGTTTCATATTCTCTGTGTGTATATAAAGTCTGCTGCAGTTTCCACAGTATACATCTGATGAAGTGAGCTGTAGCTCACGAAAGATCATGCTCAAATAAATTGGTTAGTCTCTAAGGTGCCACCAGTACTCCTTTTCTTTTTGCGAATACAGACTAACACGGCTGTTCCTCTGAAACCTGCTGATTTGGTGTAACTCAGTGGAAGTCAATGGTATTATGGTGATTTACACCAGCTTAGAATCTGGCCAATTACTCTTTATCAGCTCTGCTTCTAGGTGAACACACCAAAGCAGTAAAGAACAAGTAAAAGAACAAAGCGTCAGCAAAGCCAGTTATGCAAGTAACTTGGCTCCTGGAAAAGAGAAAAAGCAAACCCACACAAATCCTTCTGACTGCATTACATGTTTGTATTTTCTTTATTAATATTAACACAAACCACTTGCCTACAGTACACACATTTTATTTCTATTTGCATCATGTTTTACTGTGAAAATGTCATCCCAGTCACCTGCGTGTGATATTTCTTGCCTATGAACATTAACTTGAATTAGTTTCCTCAGCAAGTGTATTTCCTTTGACTCAGACGGGTTCATTCTCACTTGGCTCATCACTTTCTCCTTTTTTTGTAAAGAAAACATGTTTTGTTTTGTTTTTTTTGCAACAGTATGCAAAATATAACATCTAGGAGTTGTTTGCATACTTCATAAGAATAGGAGAGAAACGCTTCATGTTTGTCTAACTCTCTAGATTGCAGTTTTGTAATATTAAGGAAGTTCTTTGGATAACGAGTCTAGTGAGCATGAAACTCATTACTGTGAGATATACTGTGGAGCTGAAGCCAGGGTCATTAGCCAGATAGCCCCAGTGGACAAATGCAGTCATCTAAAGTAAAAAGGGCAAATTCTCCAGAGTATTTAATAATGTTTGCATTCAGTGGGAGTGAAATGTAAATTATATCATTAATGTATGAAAATTAGCTAACAATGTGTCTTGACCTAGGCTGCACAAAACCCTCCCTCACTCAGTGGGATGGCGGGTGCAGGCTCTGGTGGGCTGATATCTCCTTTCTGGGCAGATGGATGGAGAATGGACTGAACCTTCACTACATCCTCCCAGTGTGTAACTGAACCACAGAACTGATCTGCACTGCTCCAGGGCAGTAGGAGACAACAATAACTAATTACTTCCACTCCTACAGCAAACGGGGAACCTGGGAAAGCATTGCGATTCAACAAATCACTTTCTTTCCTTCTTTAAGTCATAACTCCTTCCCTAGGCTGATCCTGGAGTGACACAGCATCTTGCCTTCTTTAAAGTATCAGTCTTGTCAGAGAAGCATTTACCAGCAACAACAACTGGAAAAATAGTGGCACTGCTCATTTGTGAACATGTCGGTGAATTTGATGTTGACCACATTCACACCCTTTTCTGCTCATTTTTCCATGAAAATCTGTGCCGACAAGTTTTTGGTTGTCACACATAGGGGAGCAGCTGTTCTTTATGTGAATACTTGTATTTGCATGAATGTGAAAAGTCATTTGAAATCAAAAGTTGAAATGATTCATTCCAAAAATGTTGAAATGGGACATTTTTGTAATGTTGGAATTTCCCCCCTTTTGGCCAAATTGATGCAATTTCTCAAAGCATTTCAGTTTCAACAGAATTGTATTTTCTCACAGACAGTGATTCTGTCTACGTTTTCGCAACCAGCTCTATTGAATAGAACGCAGGGAATGGAAATCTCCTTCACTATAATTTTAGGTTGACCAAAAGTTTATCTAAGAAGTTTTGGCTCTTTGAGTTGCTGAAGCTGCTGCTGTTGTTAGGTATTATGCTAATAATAGATTATGCTCATAATATGCAAGTAATGTTCCCCTAAATGAACATGGCTTTGGTCTTAAGAAGAGGTCTTAAAATGTTTCCAGTCTTTAGTCACTTTGAAGGAATCTGCATATGCTGATGATACTTGGGTCATTAAGATTAATAATGATAGACTTTTGCTGGTGTTTAGTTAGAAACACCTGGAGCTGCTCTTTTATGACTGATTAATTAGGGGGGAAACTCTGGTTTTAATTGGCATTTGAGTTCTTTCTGAGTTTTAACATTCATGCTATGCAAATATGTCAGTTTCTAACAATGTCTAACAAGATCATTTGAAAATGAGCCTCCCTTGAGAATTGCAATCATGGCTTTGGGAAAGGCTCAGGTTCTTTTACTCTCTATGTACTTACATAAATCAACAGGAACTTTGTGATCTCTGAGCCAGTTGTTCTCACCGTTCAGCAGGGCAAAGTGCGGACAAGTTGATTAATATTTATTAGCTGTGACTATAATAGACCTTTTGGACTCAAATTCCAGCTGCCAAATTACAGGTATTCAGCTTCCTTCATTTGTGCCTGATCCAAAGCCTAGGTGTCAATCCAAAGGCTTGCACTGATTTCAGTGGGCCTTGGTCAGGTCCTTGCACAGCAGAAAACAGAGAGTTTGTACATAAAGGCAATAAGCTGCGTGTTCAGTCCATGATCCCTCACAACTTCATGTCTGCATGCAGTGGGCAGTGGAGACTCACAAAGGAGTGTCCTGAGAGGAAGTATTTATTGCTCTTATGAGAATTTGATACCTTGCCAGAAATGCATATGTAATTGATCGGTTCTTAAAAGATGGATATGCTGGCTGCCACAGGTGCTCAGCCCGGAGCGTCATGTCTCACTATGCATCTGATACAAGAGATTATCCGACGCACATCTCACAGCAGCTATTCTTAATGCCACACGTAGCTGCCTGCTTGGAGCCAAATGCTAGCTCCCGTCCTCCAAGATAGAGAGGCTCTCAGAACTGTGTGGCCAGATTTCACTGGCTGTGGATGCTCCTGTAGATCTGGGGAAAGGAGGGAGCACAGGGCACCAGCCCCCTCCCCTGCACCGAACCCCATGATTCCACTCCAGCCAGGCACTGCAGGAGAAGATCAGGGAAGCACTGTACTTACTTTCTGCCCTTTTCTCCAATCCACTGCGCTGCTGTTAGGAAGGAGTTACAGTAATACCATATTCTGAGTCATCACCTCTAGTTTCGACTCACTAGGCCACTCCGGCAAACAGGAGGAATTTTCCATGCCCCCAAACCTTTGGTGTCTGCTGGCATTTTTAAACAGTTACATCTCTTTAATGGAGATGCAGACTCCACCATCACCAGCTAATCAGACACAGCACTCGCCATGTGGTGAACAGACCTTTGGCTCAAAAGCCACAGACACCTAGCGGGAGGAACCACCACACTGCAATAAGCAATAGAGGGAACTGATAGACAGTGGAAGTGATGTGATTCATTCACAGTACTACCCAGCAGGGACAGTGGTGTGGAAGTCTGTCTTCCCCCAACACTCTTGTGACATTTCAATACACACGTGTGCCCCCTGGAGCTGTGTATCTATCTTCCCTCCCAAACTTTGGCAGTGCATTGCCATAGACTCAGCAGACAGAACCCAATTCTTACCTCTTTTACTCCAGCGTAACTCCATTGACATCAGTGAGGGGATTCCTGACATACCCTGGTGTGAGTTTAGAATTAGGCCCACTATATGCTGCCTGTTATCCCTGGGTATTTAATAAAGATGCTGTGTACTTAACGATCTCCTTTGAGTCTAACGCTTTAACTGGAGACACAGGTTAATGGTCTTTCTGCTGCTGTTTGAGTACTGAGCTCCCCGTGTGGCAATACATTGCCAGATCAGACCAGTAGTCCACCTAGTTCTGTATTGTGTCTACAATAATGGCCAGGAGCACATACCTCCGAGGAAGGCGCAAGAAACCCCATAATGAAATAATCTTCCCTCACAGGATGTTACTTGCTAATCCCCATCAGTTGGTGGCTGGCTTTGGCACTGAATCATGAAGGGATCTGCATGAAATATGGAGGGATTGTATGTTATCTGATGCAACTGTGGATATTCTCATTATCCATATAAGGGTTCAATCCCTGTCTGAATCCTGTTTAGCTCCTGGTCTTAGTGAAATGGTGTAGCAAGGAGTTCCACAGGCTGGTTATGCATGGCTTTAAAAATGTCTTTTCTTTTAATCATCTTTAACCTTGCTGCATTTCTGTGCTATTGAGCTGTTCCCTTTCTTTTGTATTATGCGAAAGGGTAAATAGAGACATCTTCACTGTATCAGCACCATCATCCAGCCAGAATAGCAAAGCTGCCAGAATAATGCTCCCCTTTCTGTCCTGTGCTTGGAGACACCCACAATATTAATATTAATATTAAGCTGAGCTTCCCCGTGTTGATAATTGGTATTTTTCTTCACCTGGTAATTGGCATTTTGATTCAGTTTTGTTGATGTGTGGTTGTGATCTTGACATGCACTTGAAAGTGCAGATGATTGTCACAATGTTAGTTGAATTCTCCACACCTTTTCCTGACTCTCTAGTAAAGAGCTTACAATAGTGCAGGAGGCTTTCTTTGTGAGGTTTAAGGAACCTTTTGCTGCTGGCCCTGGCTGGAACCTGGAGTTGAAAAATTAACTGGTTAGAGTCAGAATATGGAATTGTAAGGTCTGGGGAGCACACACACGGTGTTATTACCGCCCCCAGCCCCGGTTTATTCCTCTGCATACCCATGCAGTCCAAGCCACAATCTATCCCACTGAAAGTTTCAACATAATGGACTGTCTTACCAAATACAGACCTAATTTCAAGCTCTTTGAAAATTCTTATAACCTGCTTCTCCACTGCATTACTCCAGTTTGGCATTTGTGTAATCCCACTGACTTCAGAAGGGTTGTTCCAATGTAATCCTGGAATAACACAATGGAAAATCAGGGCTGTCATTTTAATGCCACTCCTGTTGTGCTGGAGTGTAATGGTGATATCCCTGTGACTTCTGGAAGAACATTTAGGGGATATTTGCAGCCAGAATGGAAAATATGGAACCTCGAATGACTTGTTTGGTGCAAACGTAATTATAAAAAAATTACAGTGAGTTTTAAAATTAGATTTTCTTTGCTCTTAAAGGGAAACACCTGGGTCTGTTTTGTCAATAGGTGTTAATACTGCCTCTTTTGTTTACAGTGAAACAATGAAACAAATCTTCAACATATTTTAATGTGTTAATTGGGAGTTATTATGGCCTATTTGATTTACAATGAAATTTTAAAAATAATATTCCATCTCATTTTCCCCTGCACTAACAGCTTGAAAGGATTATAATAACCTCCCATATAAACCTATACTTATACTGAGAAAAATGACATGTGAATTCAAAGGCCTGAAGAACCCGCATAATATGCTAGCTTTGCTTAGATGTACCAGGTACCCCTGTAGTCCCCTCCTGGATGTGTGCACATTTATACCCAGACACTTCATTAGTGTTAAAAGACATGCTGACATATTTTGGACCCCAAAGGCAGGCTGAGCAGGGTTCTAATTTCTGCCACATCGGTAGTGTTTTTTACTATTGAGCCAACACTCGGAATGTTAATATTGACTAGAATGGGATGAATAATTCATAATGGGTACTTAAGTTGATGAATTTTGCTTTCTCTTCTGTTAGACTGAAATGCATGCCCATGTGCAGCAGGCCAGCAAAAGGCCTATGTACTACTGAAGTCCTCAAAATAGAGCTGAAATGAGTTTGAGTGGTTTGTAAACTTGGGCTTGGCTCTCTGCACAGGGGTGTATTTTCCCCTAAATCAATGTGGTTGAAGCTCCTGGGAAATGGAGGTCCTCTACCCATCCTGGAAACGGGAACAGGAAGATCCAGTACAAGTGTCTCCCATACTGTCCCACTAATGTCTAGGCCTCAGCAGTGCCTCCGTGGAGCCGGAAGAGAGGTGTTTAGTCTTCACGGTCATTTTAATCCTTAGTCTCTGTAAAGACCACCAGCAACTCCGCCAGTTAGGATGGTGCCTTTTTGTCTTGTGGACACCTGCCCACGAGCATCTGTACAAAGACTCACCTTTTCCACATTGCTCCATGCCGCTACACTTTCTAGAAGAGCTATGTTTATCTTGAGGCTGTGGCTTCTTCAGTGAAGTGGCAGTGGAAGTATAAACAGAACAAAGAATCTATCACTTCCTCTTCCCGCTGGTGTTGTTATGTCTCCTACCCAAACTTGCTCGTGGAGCTGCCAACAGCAGGACAAACCTGATAGAGCGACAGAGATTAATTGCTCAGGCAGGAATGGTGTTTCACAGTGTTCCGAGCTGCCCCACTTTTGATGACTCTAAAATGGCTTTAAATGGGAGACACTAAGAAAAAGCGACGGGGAATAATTTAATGGGTTTATATGTTACCTTTATAGGAGGATTTGACACTGCCATCTGGCTCTTTTCATGTTGCACTTTGTTGACTGCAACTTGTCTGGACTAAAGAGATTCCTTACCCAGTACCCATTCCTTTGATGTTCAAGGTGGTGGCTCTGGAATTTAGCAATAGAGAAAACAAACCTATTGTTGTCTTTCTAAAATAATCTTCTAATCCCTTTGTTGTTGTTGTTTCTATATCTCAGGGCAAAGCCATTTTTATTGTCCTTTTAAGAGGTCTTATTAAAGGCACAACGAGTCAGCAGAGGTTACTTTGAATCAGACCGTAGACCACTGGCTGTATATTTTCATTTAAAAACTGTGGACACAGATGCCAGCTGCAGTGACAATGTAATTTTCTGCCTGGAAGCCACAGGGAAAAAATATGCTAATGATGTTCCAAATGCTGATAGTTCCCTGGCCCCTGTAGATAGGCTGAGAGGAAGGACCATTTGCTCTAGTTCTGGGGGACTGAGGAGGGGGTACTATTCTTGAACAGAAGCATCTGTTCTTCCACCAGATGTGTAATTGTCATTCTGGTTTTCTATTTCTTTTTCATTTGCAAGACCTCAGGGCTATAATTAATTCTTGACTAGAACAATAAATCAAGACTTTGAAAATTATAGGAACAAACTTTGAGTATTATTTGTTTTAGATGAGCAGGCTGGTTAGTTTAATACTATGCTATTGGTATAGGCACCGGGAAAAACTGAAGCGCACAAATTCACCACAAAACTGGTTTAAAGAGCAGAGCTGTACACCACCATTATTAATTATTGTTGTTTTGAAATTCTGAACAGAAAGCCAGAGAAAGCATCTACCAGCAAAACTAGGTCATTTTGTTTCTACTTGATTCAAGCTTCTGTAGATTCTCACCTCGCTAATGCTGCTGCTGCTCCGGGCAGGTCTGGGCAGCCCCATTTTCTCTCATTACTGTGACTCGCAGTCATAGGATGTACATTTCTGCATCCACAGACAGTCATCACAAAGTATCCATTGCCTGGGCAATGGCAAGAAGAGAGGCAGGGAGACCATATCCATACAGATCTGTATGTCAGAACAGAATGGATAGGAAGAATGGACAACAGAAGTAAGAACAATCAACGGAGCTGTCTGTGCCAACTTACACCAATGGAAGGTCTGGCCCAACAGAGCCAAGCCTCAGGGTGACCTACTCTCATTTTCATGCTAATTTTCCCCATATTTAAATTTTCATACTCTGAGGTGTATGCTAGGTACAAATAAGCCAAGCTCTCTCTCTTAGCTGCATTCATCCCCCCGCAGTCATCTCTACAAACCAAGAGCAAGGGAAATATGGTGTGAAGACAGTTGATACACAGCACACCAGGATGCACCAAAGTTCTCACTAAGTATGGCTGCCTTCTTAGAATGAGCAGTATCTTGGATCAGTAAATGCCCTCTTGTGCCAAATGCTGCGGAAGAAATATCTAATTCAGCTAAGTGCTTGGCAAAGGGACATTTACCTGTGGCAATAACTGCAAAAGACTTATCAGAGCCAGTATTGCTCGGCACTCTATGAAAAGTTCAGGCCCAGAGTAGTTAATCTGAGGGAGCAGCTCTTCAGTGGTTTCCAAATGTCTGAAATTACCCTGACTGAAGTAAAACCCAGTGACGGGGGCTCTGCAATGTTATTATACCAGCTGCATACAGGGGGGGAGAAAGGAATCAGAATTGTCACTGTAGTTTCTTTGGCACAGATGTTGATGTGATGTCTTCAAAGCAACTGGAACTCATATTTATAGATCTGTTTGGATCTGGACCAGCCCTTGTGTTTTTGGGATCTGACATGGACCAAAAGGCTTAAAGAGATGATCAGTTCCTGGGAAAGAAATACAGAGAAGTGAGCTGTAGCTCACGAAAGCTTATGCTCAAATAAATGCGTTAGTCTCTAAGGCGCCACAAGTCCTCCTTTTCTTTTTGCGGATACAGACTAACACGGCTGCTACTCTGAAAAGAGATCTCACAGTACTTTCTCCTGACAGCACTTTGATTCCCACTTATGAATATAGTAGGTAGGAATATGAAAGGGATAGAATTATTCAGGGCCCGCTCCTGCTTCTGTTAGAATGAATAGCAAAACCCCCAGGCATCTCATTTTGGAACAAGATCAGGCCTATCGTGTCGGCATCAGCAAGTGCTGCCCTTTTTGCAGGCACCCTCTCTGTTACGGGAAGGGGCAGCCAGCAAGAGTGTCTCTCCTCTGAGCTACATTCAGATTGAGCTGGAATTTTAGTCTGAATATCTCTTCCTTCCTTTTTCAAGTTTGCTGGGAAATTTGCTAAGGAGGCTAATACTTTGTCCTAAGCCTTTTCAGAGCAAAGCCACATGACCCAGTTAAGTCACCTGGGCCCTGCTTTAATAGCATAGCTTTTAAACCCTTCAGATAGATAGAGAGCAAACCAAAAATCCTTCCTTACAGCACAATACGCTACACAGACAACTGAGGAGGGGAAACCATATTGTAGACTACTTGCACTGTTGTGTTCCATAGCTGCGGATTTATTTAGCTAACCAGAAGGATTTAGACCATCTCTCCCTCCTTAGGACTTATCCACAGAAGTGAAAGTGGGAAAGTTTTTACAGCATCACTATTTCTGTATACATAGGGTTGCGTAAACCTTGCAGGGATTGAACCCGACACCTCTGGATCTAAACGCAGAAGACTCGATAGCTTGAACTATAGAACCAGGTGCTGTGTAGCCGCTAGGAGGGGACAAAGAGCCATGCTGGGCTAGCACACAAAGGTCCTTGCAACATTGTCTTCCCCCTCGGGTGTTTATGGGCTTCCACCCTCCAGCTTTCACTCTTCATTTTGGTTTCAAATTAACTCAAAGACCCAAAGCAAAACTCCATCCAAATCCCTCAGTTTCATGTTGAAACCAGGCCGAGCTGCACACTTCATGAGATTTTTGCTGGCAAATGATAAATTTTCCCAGGTCCACCCAAAAGGACTGAGACCCTCAGGGAACCTTCCAAGGACTCTCACCTGTTATGAGTTTATAATGGAAGTCCAGCCAGACCAGTTTTGCCTGGCATTGGGTTTGGCTGCCTACATTTCAAATCACTCCAATATTACATGGTATTTCCATAGGGGGGCCTTTGCTCCCAGTGAAGTTATTGGGAAAACCCTTGTTTATTCCAATGGAAGCAGGTTTAGCCCAATGCTGAGCATTCTTCAAAATCACACACTGTTTTCGGAGAGAGTCACAAAGCACCATCTGTCATCGATTCCTACTGAGAAGCCAGTGTCATGCTTCCATGAGACAGGTCACATTATTTCTTTTTCATTCATTCGTGATCTGTGCTGACTTAACCATCACACATTAACATGCACACAAAATGCTCCAATGACATGAAACAAATGTCTCCTTTACAAAGATAAATAAGCTGGTTGATGATACCTTTGGATATTTTAATTCTTTGGCCCCCAACAATCTTCACGGGGCCCCAAATTATTGTCCGAAAGGCCAAAATAGATACAAAATTGTCCAGTGTTAAGGAGTGAAGTGACAATGACAAAATACTGACACAATAGCTAAATATTACTTGTTTAAACTCTCTTAAAATCCAAGATGTTCCAGGGGACTAACTAGCCCCTGGACTCTGGAAGTTTGTTTTTTAAATAGCAACATCCAGGGCCCCCTAGAAACCCACTCTCCCTTCCCTTAGTAATGGGGCCCTAGAACTGGCACTGGTGAATGTCATAGTCCTCTTGCAAAAAAAGCTTTGTAACAACAGCCAAGAACCTCAAATCTCCTTGTCACATGTGGCACAAGTGTGGCACTAGAGTTCCAGTGGCAATCAAAGAATAACATTAACAAAACAACCATTAACAAATCCTTAGTGGATGGACTTGATGTATCTACCACTAGGTTAGAAAGTGTCCGATGTATGGGCAGTTTTAAACTTCTATTTCTCTGAAATGTGTGCATTGCAGCAGATGTTACTTTAGATATTCTCTTTCCCCTAAATCGTTGGGTATTGAAAGATAGAGGCATCAGGTGTCACTCTAACTAGCAAAATTAGGAATCATTCAATGCTTAGATTGTACCAATTAGCTTCACAGTGTAAGTGCCAAGAGTTTTTCTCATTCAGGCAGGCAAATTTCTCAGTCTATAATAATCTCAGTGAAAGTTGTCCAAAACATTTCAACATGCTTTACGCCGGGGGTGACATGTGCGCATATATGTATGTATTAGTTAATAGCTAGTTGCTATATTGAAACATCCGTCATAAACCCCCTATTGTCACCCACTCAAAACTTTCTGAAAAATATTGGCTCATTGATGACATTTTTGTATTGGTCTCAGCCCCAAAGAGGAATTTGTTTGGAAAGGGTTATGTGAGAAGGGAGACACATACACATTTTCTGCTGTGAAAGGTTATTGAATTCTTTGCTCATGCATAATTAAAAAATGGCTGAACTTGACAAGTTGAAACCTTCCAGGTGGCTGGTAGTGAAGACATGTCTCCATCACAGTCTGAGAATAACCCTGAGCCTACAGAGTCATAAGCAATTGAAAATTCAGTATTTAACATGGACAGGATGAAACAGTCGAGAGATATTACTGTTCTCTTTATGGGACTAGAGCTGTTGAATAATAAAATAAAAATGGTTTTCAAGTATTTTCACCAAAAAAAAGTTACTGGTGAAATTTGCTGTGACTCCTGGGATCATAATATGAATGATTCGTGGGGATGAGGACAGCCAGCATGTATTTGTGGATGTGTTTGTGAATGCATTCAGTTCTTTTTTTAAAACAGTTTCAGTTGTCTAATCAGGAAAGAGGAACAATAACATCTGACTTAAAGACCTAACCACAGAGCATGAATAATGAAGAGTTGAAGAGCAGTTCATAGGCTGAAAATACTTCATTCAGGCTCCTCAGTGAATACTCACAAATAACAAACACATTTGAAGAAACTCCGGAAGATCAATTTGTGATGGATAACTAACCAAAAGAGGGGAATGGTTTGTAATGAGTAAAAAGAAAAGGAGTACTTGTGGCACCTTAGAGACTAACCAATTTATTTGAGCATGAGCTTTCGTGAGCTACAGCTCACGAAAGCTCATGCTCAAATAAATTGGTTAGTCTCTAAGGTGCCACAAGTACTCCTTTTCTTTTTGCGAATACAGACTAACACGGCTGTTCCTCTGAAACCTGTCATTTGTAATGAGTATTATTCACAATGAATTGTTCCATGAGCTCTGGTGACATGGGGATTTGACATGTAGATCATCAGTTGAAATGCCACCTAGATCAGTAGAGAATTAACATCCTTATACTTCTTGATGGCAGATTTGTAGCTTCTCTGAGAGGAGCTGCTGTTATTTCAATCCCTTAAGAACAATGGATCTTATCATATAAAAAAAATCTCAATGGACTCCAGCTAACCTTTGCATTCCTCACAGATACTTATGTAGCTGGACCACCAACCCAGAGATCATTCCTCCAGGTCAGGGTTCAGTACGCTGATGGAAGTGGGCAGTGGAGCGAATATCTTACTGCTGTTCTCCTTGTTTATCCTTAGTGGATAACAAGCAGAGTTTAATCTTCAGAGCTCTCCATCATAACTCCATCATAAGTCATTTCACCAGCACTAC
The DNA here is from genome assembly GCF_965140235.1 of Caretta caretta. Classification (NCBI taxonomy): domain Eukaryota; kingdom Metazoa; phylum Chordata; order Testudines; family Cheloniidae; genus Caretta; species Caretta caretta. The sequence goes on from NC_134223.1 coordinate 21,141,501, forward strand.
ACAAACTTTTTCAGAGAGAATATTAACTCGGGGAGGATTTACAGTTGCAGTGGATTTCACAATTTTGCACTAAAATTGACTACTGAGTCCAATTATTGCCAGAAACAGAGTGGCAAAAAAATAAAAATGAAATAAAACTAAATCTGCATAAGAAGAAAAAATAAAAATAGTCTTTGGTGAAAGGAAGAGGCATGTCTCCCTGCAGAATATGATAATTTATAATGAAACATTATCTACAGACCCATATGTTACATTTTCTATTTATGGCTAATTTGCTTAGCCATTTATAATTTGTGCCCCTAAGGAGGACAATTTGTCTTTGGGCAGCTGGTTAGCCAGCCCAGAGAGGGGGGAAAAAACTTTCCTTTTCATCTGAACATGCCAATAGGGAGGACACAATCTGCACCATTTGAGGGTGTGTTTTAACATATATTTAGGGAGCATTGTGTACCCTGGTCACATACAGTAAATGGTAGCAATGATTCAAACAACAACAAAAAAACCTTCTTTTGTCAGGGGCTGGAGGTCCCACCATGCTGCTTAAATCTAATTACACTGAATCACGAGAATGCAAATTCAGTTCCTTTATTGCTACTGAGATGCACCTGCTTAGGGGGCCGGTTGCACAAGTAGAAATGGATTAGCACTACATAGAACAAGAAGGGCCATCTCCAAGCCTTCCAGATTTGGGATAAATTTGAAGATCATTCCAAACTTTGCAGGTGTGGCCTGACTCCACCGTGGTTTGAACCAAGACTCCAGATACACCCTGTGCCCCAAACTTTGGGGAATTCCATATGCTGGTCTGAACTTTGTGGCTCAGGTCTGCTCCCACTAAATAAACTGGACCACATTCAGAGGTGATGTACCTTAGAGTTATTTACTGATGCCTAGGGAAGTCTCAGTTGGTGTTATACACATGCCAAAGCATCAGCAGAAGGCATAAGTTAAAATAGGGATGTGGGCTACTTTAGCTTACACTTTTGTGCACCTGCTTTTAGTTCTTCTGTATAAATTACGCCAGCACACATTCCTCTCACACATGAGCAGAGAAGGTCTAAGGTGTAAGTATAATGGAGTCTAATTTAGTGTAAGAAGATCTGACTGACACTACCTTACAAACAGCCTCTGAATTTGGCCCGCCATTTCTTGCTGATTTGCAGCTGTCACACTCCAGACACATTATTCTTGGCCCAGTTTAACCTTAAGCTAAAATGAAAGAGCTTGATTGCCACAAGTCTGGTTAAGTTTCAAAAAGTGACAGGAGCCTCCTTGGATTATTGTGCTCCAGTAGTTTCAGATAGGTTACAAAGACCTTTTTACTTTAAATGTTAGAGACCATCAGGTTCAGATCTGTTTCAAATATTAATGTGGTGAAGTCAAAGTTCCTTTGCTAGCAGCTTAATTGTACTCAGTAGAACTGGCAGTAGCAAGGAGGTATATTTTGAACCCTGTCATTTCCCTTTTGAGTTTTTAAGGCTGATGTTTGTTTGAAGATGGTGCCTTACAGATGTGGGCCCTCATCCTCGGGCAGAGGAAGATGAGTGCAAAGGAGAAAGTAGCTATGTACTACCGCAGGTTCCCAAAAGCAACAATGAATCTGGTTATTATACAACTGTGTAGCAAGTGCCATTCCTCTTCCAGAGATCATCACCTTTATTAATTAAATTTTAATCTAATGAAATATATTAATCTGCTGAGAGGAGAATAGCAAGGATAGGAGTTTAAATCCAAATTTTTGGACCTAATCTGGTGTTGAATTTCTTGCACATCTGAAATATCTCTTTTGAGAAGCAATTCACCACACTATCACAGGGATATTGCAAAGATCAAAGGCACCATCTGATGGGATCCTCAGTAAGGGTGCCAGAGAACCCAGGCTGGAATGTGTCACATACATGGATTGCATCCAAATCTTGATTTTTTAAAAAAAATATATTTACAGCTCAGTAATTCTGAGAGGTAGAGCAAAGCGTTCCAAGTGCTCTAGAAAGTCTGGCATCAAAAGAGGGCACTGATCATACAGGAAATGTCCTCTGCTAACTCTTCAAGAGGAATCTTTCTGTGTGGACAAATCTGAACAAAGGGGTTTGTCTCACTCCCGCTAGAGTCAGGTACCCTGGGAGGATTGTGTCAAAATCTGAAGAATCCTTTTGTTTTAATAAGATTAAAACCGAAAATATCCTGGCAGTGCAAACAAACAAACAAACAAAAAAGAGCAGAATACCCTCTGTGAAGTAATGAATGATACGTACCTTCACAGCTGCACCTAAGAGGAGGCAGTTCTGAGATATTAGCATGCCGGTTTATAGTCCTGGTATCACTTCCTTTGTGATATTGAGCCACAAACATTTCAATCACATCCCCAGCAAGGGGTTGGTAACCCAGGTGACTCTCTGAATCATTCTCTGCAACACAAAAATGTTTTTAGATCTGTTCCTGGACTCCTCAACAAGGTGTTCTCAAATCAGCACCAGAATTGTCTCTCTTTTCCTCTGATGCTCATGCTTTGTCCTTGCACTTACTGGGCAAAGAAATGAAGCTATCAAGATTTCCTCCTGCTATCTGACCTAGATGTTTCCTTACAAGCACATTCAGCTTGTCAGTCAAGGTGATAAGGGCTGTCTGGAATCCAGAGTGTGCATACTAACCATTGCTTCATTCACATCATCAGCATAATTCCTGAGAGCACAGCGCTTAGCTCCTTGTCTGGGCCCAAGAGTGGAAGAATTTCAATGCTTTTCCTTTTGAAAGGTGCTGCACTTGACTGGGTAACAAGACAAAAGAATGATCAGATTTACAGAACATAAAGAGCCAGGTTCTGCCCCCAGACACACCTATTTGATGCTTACTGAAGTCAATAGGAGTTGTACGTGCAAAGCGAAGAGAAGAGTTGCGCCCAGTACTCCCACCAAACCTTTCCCCATTTTTAAAACAAATCTTTGAATTTAAAGTTGTTAGAGTTTCTGAAATTGCCGGATAAGTTCCCCTCCCCCACCAAATCCTGTTCAGTTTCCATGGAGACTCAGATCCTGAAGGGCCAAAATACCAAGAAGGAAGCTCCGTTCACAGCAGAGCTGCCAACTTTCTGATTTCCTGGGAGGGGCGTGCGACCCCTGCTCCACCCCAGGCCCCGCCCCCACTCCACACCTTCCCCCAAAGCCCTACCCCTGATGCCCCACCTCTTCCTGCCCCTGCCCTGTCCTGCCCCCTCTCCCAGTGCACCCCATCCTCACTCCACTTTTTTAAAAGAGGGGGAAATAGTTGAAATTGAGTTAATCAAAATGAAACATTTCAGTTGCCCAAACCTATTTTTTTCATAATGTCATGTCATGAAAAATTTCAAAATCTTGGCTTTTCATCGTGCTTTGGGGCAAAATTTCAAAATCTCCATTTTTTTTCTTGGATGGAAAATGTCCAGTGAGCTCTGCTCAGGAGCACCTGTCTTAGACCTTTACTCAATTCACTTGACTGCACTTCCTTGTGCGGTGTTAATACCCAACTGGATAACAGCACATACCATGAGAATTACAAAAATGAACACTTGGTTCTTTCTCTTTCACTTTTTGTTTCCTGACTTCATTAAACCTGCTTTGCAGTTTGTAATGGCCTTGCCTTCTAATGGCTGAAGTCCAGAGAGAAGCTAGTAGCACTAACAGAGGGTGCTACAACTGAAAGCTAATGGACTTTTTCTCTTAGCTCATGTGATAGACCTTTTCGACTCAGGCCGGTGTGGATTCCTCATAAGAGCTGTTGTAAAATGACTTAGTTCACAGGAGAAAAGGAACAAGGAGCAAGAAGAATCTTTTTGTACCTAATGTTGCCATCTAATTCCTTGAGTTGCAGAACACTCTCCCTTCCTCCGGGGTAAACTCAGGGGATTATATAGATTGAATGAGATGGGGCCAAGCCAAAATTTCCTCCTGCCACCGTTTCACAATAACCGATCCCTCGGAGGAGTGAGCTGCTGTAGATTGCAGCTGGCTTAGTAGGGTTGTGATCTGTGTAACCACGTGTTGAAATAATCTGATTTTACTTAACAATTAATGACATTATCAATTTTTTTACACTGTAAGACTAACAGATACCTTGTGACTCAAGCTTTACAGAAATGATTAACCTGTAATTATCTTGTTGTGCTGTTGTCTAATGCTGCTGTGTCTAATCTCACAATGAAGGGAATAAGAGATGTTATTGGTAAACAGGAGGTTACAAGTTTGGATTTGTTCACCCCTCCCTAACCTATAGTTTCTGTGTACATATAATTAATTTAGATTGTAAACTCTTTGAGGTAGAGACATCTTTTGTTTCTCTGTTTGTGCCACATCCCACAATGGGGTCCTGGGTCCGCTGCTGGGGCTCCTACGTGCTACCTAAATACAACTAATAAATAATAATAATGCTGTTGATGTGATGGGGGCTCAGTGCTGAAAGCTGATTGTCTGTGGCGGGCCCCATGGCCTGGAAGCAGCACATGCTACTGCCAAGTGAGAGCGTTTGCTTGGTCATACCTGTCCTGGTGCAACAAGTCAGTAATTCACAGACATTTCATGCATGCTCTGAGCAGTGGGGTAAGGAAGACACAGCTCATACTCCTGTCAAGCAAGTCAGCAGCCTGGGAGAACCACTGATGGGTTTCATCAGGAATCCCAGCCAGCTTCTCTGGGATGGACGGGTGTGGGGCCTTCGAGGAGCAGGGATTCAACGGAAGATCATGAGCCCGTTTGCTGCAATAGCTATGTAGCTGAAAATTTTACAGACACTTCATACTAATGCAAAATTACACCCCAAACTCTCAAGGGTGAAAATTCATCTTATCACTAATCAATAACTGATTTGATTATATTGTTGTTTTGGGGGCTGTCACTTTCTCCTACCAGGTTTTCGTCACAATCGACAAGCGACGTTACACTGATAATGATAGGCTGATGCTTATAATTTTTTTTAAGCTCTATTGCTGTCTGATATGTGCCTTGGGAGCAAACATCTCCCTGATACAATATCATCCTTCTGGAGTCCATTGCAATAGAGGAAATCAAAGTGAACTATTAAAACTTATTACCATTTTTATCTCATATGCTGCAGATTCTACTTCCTATAATGTTATTTGAATCAGAATGCAGATTGTATTTGCATAGACAAGGGTAGCCTCTTTCTCGCTCCCATTTTTAGCTCTGAGGATATATACTCATAACCACAGCAGCAAGACCACTATCCAAACATGTCTGTTATGCAAACAGAAATCTGAAAAGCCTGTGAAGAAAAGTTTGATGTGTTAAAGCTGGGTGTGCTGTAGAATCATGTGGGACACTGAATGCAGAGAGCTTACAGGGCCTCAGTAATATGTGTAAACCTTTTAGCATCATTAAGTCATTTAAATCAGACTGCAAAAGTATTCTTCAGTGTATTTTACCTTTTGCAGTAACAGTGTCCCTTGTCTGAGAGCTATAATGACAGAACAGCAAATATTGGGCTCCATTGTATTGCAAATACTGCTTGTTGGTTTTCCAGCTTGTTTGAAGCAATTTGCATGCCACACTGTGAGCTTGCCCGCCTATGGCATAAGCAATGCAAAGGGAGGTGAGCTTTCTTTTTCTTTATGGCACTGGTGATCTGCGTTAGATTATACTGAAGGCAGATTTGGGCTTTGATCATTTTTTCAAATCCAAAGCTTTTAAAAATAGTCAAAGGTAATTTCTTCCACCTCCTTCTAACAGCTACACTGCAGGGTGTTCCTTGCATGCTGCTGTGGATGGTCATATGGGTGTTCCATTGACATTAATAGCACATGAGGTTGGAAGCAACTGAATGGCTAGGAATGGGATACTAAAGACAAGACCTTCCCCCTATACACCAGCTAAGATCCCTTTATGCTGCGCTGGCGTGTAAATGTGGTTTAGATCCACTGAAAACCCCCTGACATTGCTATTGTGGTATCAAGTGGCCTTAGTGTAAATGAGAATAAGACTTTAACTCTCTATCCAAAGGCCCAGTTCTGTGCGGCTGAGTCAGCGGGACTTTTGCCACTGGCCACAATGGGAACAGGTTCGTTATTTGTCAAGTGTCCATCATCCTGGTGCTCATTCTAGGTCAGTAACAGATGGAAGTTGTATCCATCAGAGCACTGTTCAAGGGTTTATAAATGGAGCTGCGGTGTTAGACTGGCACCCCATGGAGGCTCTGCTATTGGACCAAGAATCTAGTCAGAGGGGAAAAAATAGGAATCAATAGTTACTCTAATTTAGCCAGGTCTGAGTGAGAGCAGAACCTGACCCAGTGTTTCAAGCAGATGGGAGCAGATGATCAGCACATTAGTTAAATGAGATTCCAGCAGGACCAGATGAAATGCATTTTCCAAATTGTGCAGAGGAAAGCTGCTCTAGGTGCTTAAATCCTGTTTAACTCTGAGGACTTGTGTGCATCTCCCAGGCACGGTTTTAAATTTTCTCTCCAAACAGGAAAAGTTGCCATTCCATTCCCTGCCCCTGTACGTCCAGTAAGAATCCATTTACTACAGAAATGCTAATTGCTCTGCAGTGATTTCAGATTCCACTGACAGGCAATGATTCCTCTTGCTGATTCCTCTTCTGCACTGACTGCCCAGAGACCATTGCAAGACTCCTCAGGCTTTAAGGAGCTGGGACATACGTATCTTCCCCTCACTTTGGGAAAAAAAGCCTTGCCCCGGATTCCGTATACTTTGGGGATAGATCGAATTAGAGAGGAGTGTGTTTTATTTCCCTCACCCACGGGGGCAGATTCATTTTCACACCCGCCTCTTCTCTCAGAGAAACCACACGTTTTCCTTCAAGCTAAGTGGAAACCACATGCCGCTGCAGCCCACATACTGCTTAAAGTTAGAAACAGACTAACGTGATTCCAGCCCTGAGCCTTCACTCCTAAAAACATAAAGAACATTTAACACTGGCTGCAAGCCGTGAATCAAAATCCTGTTGTCACTCACCCTATGCAATGCCATTGACTGGTGAAATTGTATAAGCATAACTGAGGGAAAAGTTAGATACCGCCTCCCATCAAATTTAAATGAAAAATGGCAGATAGGGTCCTCAAGTAATCCAACCAGCCCTGTAATTAGCATGACACTGCTCCCCACAGCTCAGTGGTCTGCTGGATACTGCATGGTAACCCATCTCTCTGGCTTCCACAGCAGCAGGAAACTACTTCAGAGAAGCAAACTCTTTCTCCATCACTGCACTTCTCACAATGGTAGACACAACCATCACAATGGGGTTTACAATAAACAAATGTGTGTGGGTCCAAAGATCTAGGCTCTATTGCCAAAGTTCTGGATTGGGGTTGTATCTGTTTGAAACAGAAATGAGAAAGAAACAGAAACAAAGCCCTGGCTGGGATGATTTAGTTAGTGTTGGCCCTGCTTTGGGCAGGGGATTGGACTAGATGATCTTCTGAGGTCTCTTCCAACCCTAATCTTCTATGATTCTATGATTCTAAGAACCAGAAATACAAACCCATGGAAGGATACTTTTAGAACACAGCCTTGGGACTGCCGCACCTGCCAAAGCCATGGGCATTTTGGACTCAATAGTTTGTTCTTTTCAGACCACATTCTGGATGTGGGAATTACTCAATTATAACCTGTAAGAATGGATCCCTCTGCCTCCTGCGTGATGCCTGGAATGATGAGTATTTCAGAAATATCATCTAATAAGGATCCCAGTTTTTCAATAATATGAGGTAGTTTAAGTTTCTTATCCCAGCATCTGCAGTTCTTATTAAGTGGTTGCTAAACTGTTGTTTAAAGAGAGAGAGAGAAATTGTCGAAATCAAATGTAACAGAGTGACTTAGGACAAGAGAGATGTTGTCTTGAGGATTCAAATGTGAAGTAGAGGGAGACAAAGGACATTGGGCCGAGTGAGGATGTATCAATGGTTATGGACATGTGAGAGATCGAGGGTATGTCCATGTTAGAGTGTGAACTCCATGGGGTTTGGTGGACCCAGTTTTGTTTCAGAGGCTACACTTTGTATTGTAATCTTCATTTAGTAGCGTAACCTTCATGGGGCCTTGCACTCTCCTTTGTAGATTAGAGCATCCATTTTTAGCAGAGGCTTGACAAAGACTGGAAACATTATAGCCAAGAAGCTAGGCCAGAGTTCTGAATGACGATCAACACTGGATGATGCTCCCGTACTCTGTGTGATTTCAGAAAAACTCTGGGGGCAGGGAGAACTTGTTTCAGCCTATAGTGCGTTATATGTGATTATATTATATAAAGTCAGGGCGGGGGGAAGAGTGGAAGACATAATGGTGCATATAGACCTATGAAAAGCCTGGGGAGGCAAAGTAAGGTCTGGAGGGGCAACTGCCCCCCTTGCTCCATAGTAAATGACACCCCTGCCCTACAGGTACAATGGGTTTTCCACCAGTTAGGGTCATTGACTTTGAATGATTCTCTGCACAGAAGCTGACTGGTGGAGGTGCAGAACTTCGTTGGCTAAAGCACTTGGGCAAAAGGGGGACTGTCTGAAAAGAGTGGTGCTTCTCTGAGCAAGGGGCCAGACCACTGGCACGTGCAGGAACTCCAGGCCAGGGACAGCTGGAAGGGCTTCCTTGCTTACAGATGCTGACCAGCTGCAGGACTCACAGGAGGAGATCAGACATGGAGGGTTGCATTTGGAACTGTTATTTTTCATAGATCTATAATTCTCTAGTGCAGTTTAAGAGTAAAGTGCCAGTGATTAAGAAATCCCTTTGCTAACTCTGTGTTCCTTGCTTTCCTGCCAGGCTTTTCCTGAAGGGGTTAATCAAGAAGCTCAGAGCTCCCACAATGAGGTGGAATCCTGAGGGAATATGTATGAGCAATTGGAGGCTCAGGAGGGCTGGAGCCCTGGTTCCAGTGTCTAAGGTGGCTGGGCTGAGGGGTCTCACGGCTGGGTGTCAGACCCAGGGTGTTCACCTGGGAGTGCACCTGAGCGACACAGAGCTAGGAACAGTGACAGCCAATGCTCACACCCAGGAGGCTTCGATGCACTGGGGACCCAGTGGTTGGATCTGTCCTGGGAGGGGGCCTGGGTCAGGTGGTGACAGATGGCATTAACGCTCAGTGACACATTAAAGACACAGGGCCAGATCCTCAGATGATGTAAATCAGTATAACTCCACCACAGTCATGGCGCTCCAGTGGGTTACACCAGCAGAGGATCTGAGTGAAAGGGCTGTCAGTATGTCCACTGTGAATCTCCATTTTCATGGGTTCATATAACCCAGCCTCACAAGCTTTCTCCAAGGAGACACGCAGCTCAAACAATATCAGCCCAAGAATACTTGGGCCAATCACACCTCACTGGGCATCAATTTACCCATCTGTGAAATGGGGGTTAATGAAACTCCTACTTCACACGGGTGCGGTTAGAATTAATCAGTATTTGCAAAGTGCTTTGAGATCTTCTGATAAAAGTCAGACCCAAGGTATTTTTTATTATCAGGACTGATGTGTCTTAAGAGTTCATCACTGTAAAGTCAGAATTCTTTTCCTGAGGATTTGTGTTTGAACATCAATATTTTGATGATAATTCGAAGATTTGCTGCTGGGTGGGATTTCACTATTTTCACTGGTAAAAGCAGCTTTTCAAAGAGCAAATTTGGTTCAGCCACTTAGCCCTTGTCAAAATCGTGAATCTTAGTGAATATTGTACCAGGAACAAAATTAGTGATTTTGCCGAGAATGTTCTGCCATTTCCACTGTAAAAAAATTAATGTCTTTCATCAGCAAAATGGTAGTTTAGTGCCTTACAAAACTCAGTGGCTTTGCATTTTTCTCCCTAAAACAAAGGTTAAAAATGAAAAAAAAATGTATTCTGCCTCCCCCACAGATCCTCAAAAGCATGATTTTTTTCTTTTCTGACAATGGTGAAAATGTTGCCCGATTCATTTGGAATTTCACCCACTGTCTTATACGTTCTGACCTGAGAAATAAGATTGCAGAGTGATCGAACAAGAACCAAGCCCAACACAAAACCTTTAATGGAAACCTCAGGCTGAATATGAATCAAACCTTTTCAGGGGTTCATCCAACTTCTTTTCCCCATGGTTTTTCATTTTCGTGTTGCTGTGAACTTGATGGATCTATCTGGCATAAGATAAAGAAATGACGAAAGGCCTGAGGAAAAGCTGCTCTCAGGATATTTCCAGACTTACTGGAGGCAGAGGACTCCCAATGTCTTGAGAGAAAGCTGCTATTTCTAAGATTCCCAGCCTGATGTCGCAGGCGAGAGTTTCTGAACTAAGAATCAGAACTTTTCTCTGACCTGATCTTTTGGAGATGCCAACCTCTCAGTTTGCGAGAGCAAGTCCCAATTTCACCGTCAAATCAATAGCAAAGGTAATTTATACATACATGAGAGCCATTAGCTGAAGTAAATTCTCCATTTTATCTACCATTTGAAAGGTTTCTTGGTGAATTTCCTCTTCTGAGATCCGGACTCTTGTCCTATCTATGACCTTATCTGAATTGTTATTGTACTTGCTTTCTTATAAGATCAACAAACCATTTGCCCCTTATTCACTTAATGCCAACCTGAAAACTAGACAACTCTTACTTCTCTTTCTATATCAAAGTAGCTTATCATGCAGGATCGTTTCCCTCTTCCCTAAAATAAATGAATACGAGTTCTGTTTATGCTGCATGTTTACCAAGCAATTCATTACAACAGAAACATGACAGCAAAGAGAAAAAGAGAACTATACTTACAATTTTTAAAAATACACAAATATAGAGGCTAGTTTGAAAGCAGCTTTCTGTGGAGACAATCAAAAGAGCAGTGATGAAGGACTGCCTTCCACATGGCTTTTGAAAACGCATATGACAACTCCAGTCCACAGCTAGAAGCCTTGCACAGCATGAAGGACTGTACTGCTCTCAGTTAAATCTCTAGGGGGAAAAAAACACCCCAAACCCATCGATATAGTATTACAAAATTAGGAACTGACCCAAAGGACTCTGGTGGCTTTAGATTCCATGCCCCTGCCTTAAAGAAAGAAAGAAAGAAAGAAAGAAAGAAAGAAAGAAAGAAAGAAAGAAAGAAAGACCTTGGACAACATTATTTAAAAAATGATTTGGGGTGCTTCAGTCTTTGGGTGCTTAACTGGGGACCCCAGAAAGGTGGAGTCTGAGAGGGTGGGTGTGCTCTGCACTTCTGAAAATCAGGCTCCTTTAAAGGTTTGCCAAAGAGCAAAAGACCCATTTAGGGTCAAAATTTCAAAAGAGCTTAAATCACTGAGGCATTCTGAAAATGGCACCCTTCAGTGTGAAAATAAGTGTGGCCACATTTTCAAAGGAAGTCAGCATGCTGGGTGCTGAGCACCATTGAAAAAAATCTGGACCTTGTGGGAACTGAGCTCTTTTGAAAATCTGGCTCAGTTTGTAAGTCTTCTTCATCAGCCAAAATGTCAGCATTGTTTGGATATATGTCTTTAAATACGGACGGGTGAATTACATCATGCTACCCTGGATGATTGTGAGAACATGCATGCAGAGAGAATATTAAATACTTCTTTTCAGTCCTTAGTCTCCCGGCTCTGCAGTCAATACCAATATGTTGGCATTATGGCGGGTTTTTTTTATTATGAAAACAATATACTTCATCATTTGCCAAAAGAGAATAACAATATTGATCTACACACAACGGTGCATTTTATTTTCCATTAAATTTTTTATAAAGCATAACAAGCTAGTGGTGGGTCTGAGCATTTCTGAGGATTAATGTACAAGCTTTTAGTAGAGGTGAAAATTACTGGTGCTATGTTAATAAAAGCTGCTGTTACAAGTTTGCCAGGGAGGAAAGGCTCACATAGCCCCATGTCTTTTGATATTTTCAACCTGTGTGTGTGTGTATTAGATTTTATGATTTCAAAACGGCCCCGCTATTATTAAAGGCAAAGGAGCTGATTCACAGTATGGTAGGTAAGGAACGTACATCCCACTGTACCTAAAACATTTTGGTAACAGTTTACATTTTAGGCACATAGGACCTCACTGTTTAGTGTGTGTTCGGTATCCCCTTCTCTGCCTGTTCCCCAGACTAGATGAGTCTGCTGTATCTCCTAGATAAGGAACTCTGTTACTACCTTACTGTGTGATCTTGAGCTGTCACGTCACTTCCCTGTTCCTGATTTTCCTCTTTTGCAATACAGGGATAGTGATATTTGTGTGACAGGGTGTTATGAAGCTTAATTCAGTAACGTTTTTAAAGCTTTATGAGAGCGTTGGATGGAAGAGGCAGGCAAAGGATCATTATTTTGCTAGGATAGAGGCCCGTTTACCTTCATCTTCCTGTTTCTTTGAATGAAACAGTCTAATGAAACAGTCTCTCTCTTCTCCTTGCTCCCAAAGCAAAGTGAACCTTCCCACGCTATTCCAAGGCACCCCAGCCCATCTTGTAGTTGTTTGCATCTTGGCATTTCCAAATGTAGCACAGATGTGCCCTCTTCTTTTGTAAGCAATGGGGGTCTTCCTTCCTGAGAGCTCTGTGGTGCAACCCCGCCAGCAGCTCCCACACATTGGCCAGTCTCCACAAAACAGAACAGCTGGTGCCGAGCTAATGACTCAGACTCCCCGTCCAGCTGGCATTGCTTGATATGATAGATGAGATTCTTGCCATGTACCTCAGTGCCATGTCCATCTCATCCCAGATCTCACAAAAAAGGAAAGCTTAGTAGATATATACTGGCTCAACAAGGCATCTAGCCCTTCTTTATACTCCAGTGTAGAATGTTGGCCAATTAATAAAGAATGAGTTAGGGTTAGTTGAGGTGGGTTTTTTTTATTGTCACTCTGAGCCAGATCTCCAATGAAGTCAATGAAGCTATGGTGATTTACAACTGCCGGGGATCTGGCCCAATGTCTCTAATCCCTCTCTCCCTCAGCCTCTGTCTGTTGCTTATATTGTTAGATTGGAAGGTCTTTCGGGCAGGGACTGCCTCTCCCAAGTGAGCAGACAGTACCTAGTGCATTGTGGGAGCTATCAGACTGTCTGGAACTTACACGAGTTGTTTTGCAGCCATTTGGTAGTTCCCTTAGCTGTAAATATTCTTCTGAGAAAGCACAGGCGGAGGAACTGCAAGACAATGCTGACGCCGAAAACATAACTTCGTAATGAGATAACATAATGAGAGGGGAGACATTTGATGAAATGACTGCTATGGAAGGAAAGTACTGCTCTACTTCTATTGTTATAGTTGGAAAATTAATCAATCTAGAGCTGTTTGGCCCTTCTCTTACAAAAATGTATGCTACATTGGTTTTTTTTAAAAATACTATGCGAGCTTCACGGTCTGGAAGCATGTGTGATGCTATGGTTTAGCCTAAGGCTTAGGATGACCTTGGGAGACCAGGGTTTGTCCTCAGGTTGAGAATGACCTCAGATGATCTCGTCCTTTTCACAGGCAGCTTTGGAAACTGGTAGGTTTCCATCTCTGTCGATGGGAGGCCAAAGGAAGTTGGGTTAGAGAGAGAACCCAGTTCTTCTAAAGATGGGAAGCAAAAGGTAATAATTCTCAGGACTCATTATAATTGCAGGTCGCCAACCTCAATGCAGGAAATAAAAAGATAGGGAAATGAGAAAGTTACCATATGACTACAAGACAATAGGAGAAGCCAGGTGCTTAAAAATGTCCAAGAACAGAAAAGTTTTCTCAGCAGGCTTGTCTCATGCCAAATATGTATTCATCACCTCACTAGGCTATTTGATTTTGGCTGCAAATAAAATATGCAAATGTAGCTCTACAATATTGCGGAAGGGATTTGGGGATTAGAAAGGATGGGTCTTCATCACAGCCATATTCCCTAATATGGGCCTGTCCATTTCATTGTTGGTTATTTTCTATTTTGTTCTGTGTAGCTGGAGAGAATGGTAACGGAGAATTGATGCATTAGCACCTGTGAACTCTACTCCAAATATACAGAGTGTAAAACACAACGTTCAACTGGAAATTCCATACCAGGCACAATATACAGCACTGTGGTGAATATGTTCCTTTGAAAGGTGCTTTAACCTAAAAATCAAAGAACCTTGGGATCAAGAAGAGCAAATATATATTGGAACATTGGGATATTTCCTCTAATTTTATTATTTTCTTTGGAGCATTGTGAAGTGAAAAGCCCAGAAAAAAATCCCCAGACAAAAATCTCCTGGATGCATATAACACAGCAACATCTCTCAACTTAAGTGCAGTTAACTCAGAGGATCAGAGCACTCTGACTGAAATTTCATCCCTACACTTCAAAGAAATTAACCTGACGAGCAATTACAACAGCAAAACTAGTGTCAAAAATAATTCATGCTGCAGAAACCTCCGTGCTCATAGGGGACCTCCCCTCCCCCACCTAAGTTTCCATACGTTTAAAGAGACTGAGAGGATCATACAAATGAGAGCTCTGGTGCAGCGTGATGTCTAAGGGAAATGTGACCCCACTGGAATGGAGAGGAGTGTATGTGTCTCCCAACGTATGTGCGGAACAGAAGGCTGAAAAGGGCAGGGTTTTCTTCCAAACCGAAGGGCTGTTCGGTGTAGGACATGCAGATTTCCTCCGTTTCCCAGCAACGTTTCCTAGAAGCTTCATGAGGTTAATTTTTGTTCTGTACTCTCAAGAGAGCTGCACACTTTGCAATTGTCCCTGTGTCAGTATCATCAGCCCAAGAGTTCACACATCATGAATCCCAACCCCCCAGAGTCATGAGATTAAACCCCTACAGCAAACACAAATCATGTTTTTTTGGTCCGGCCTCTGGTTGTTGAGCTTTACCCTCCCCAACTTGACCCCTCTTCTACCCCCTAGTGGGTGTATGACAGTCACAGGTTGAAAATTCAACCTCATGTGGATGTACAATGCACAGATCCTGGCTTCCCTGTGCACCTCGTCCTCAACTCCTCTCTGGCTGTCCATCTGCATCAGCATTCTGGGGAAGATTTCCAAAGGCACAAGTGGCCGTTACTTAGCCATCTAAACCCTATTGAAAGTTAATGGAGTTTGAGTCCTTAGCTCTCATTTGTGGCTTTGAGAAATCTTCCCTTATGTGTATTGTTTTTTTAATGGAACAAGGCCATGGGTTAGCCAAATCTGGAAGTGAGCATTCTAAACCCAGGATGCCTAAATGATTACTTGATCAATTGCATTTTCATGACATTTAAAAGAGTGCCCCTGCCAGCTATACATTTGCACATCAGCTGCTGTTTGTTTTCACTCAGATGTTTGTTGTATATTAATTGGGAATTATGATAAAAGGGTGATATATAGCAATCAATAAAATGACTTGGGCTGGGGAAGGGAAGACCTACATTAGATATTTCCTAGAGCAGAACTTTTCCTAACTATTGACCATTTTGTACCGTATTTAAACACATATTCAAGCACTTCCCACCTGCCCTGATCTAATTTAATCTCATCTCATTAAGCCTTTCTCAGATATAGAGATATATGACCTGGGTTCTATTCTCAGCCACTGCGTGAGACCCTTCAAATTCTCAGTTCGTCCATCTATAAAAATGGGGAATAATGCTATTTACAAAATTTTCTAAAGTACTTTGAGTGTTTTATAAGAACTAGATATTATTACTGAATATATAAACAAATACATTGGGTAAAATCCTGGCCC
Organism: Caretta caretta; assembly: GCF_965140235.1. Classification (NCBI taxonomy): domain Eukaryota; kingdom Metazoa; phylum Chordata; order Testudines; family Cheloniidae; genus Caretta; species Caretta caretta. The sequence goes on from NC_134223.1 coordinate 21,157,137, forward strand.
CATCCCAGTCAACAGGGCCTGGGTTTTACCTATTCTATTCTATCTATAAACATACACAGAGATCCTAACACACGTTCAGCCAAACAGTTTTATTTCACTTAGAAATAAGTAAATAAATCAAAGCAATGAAATATTTTTCTTCTCCTGAAAGAGAAGAGAAGAATTAAACAGCTTTGCTACAGCTCGCTTTCTGGAACATTGAACATTTAGTCACTGTAACAATTTTATTCTTTCCCTTATTTATGAGTTTCACTGAAACATTGTTTTGTGTATTGTTGCACAAAAAACTTGCTGTCTCCTTACCGTACTGAGGGCTTCAGCTTGCTCTAGTCAAGGCTTTTCGCTCAGCATCCTCAGCCTGTGTTTTGTCGGTGTTGGTTGCTCCTGGAACACGGTTCCACTGTGCTGCAGATGTTATTTCCAGCTGTATTCAAGCTAGCACTGCAGGTAAATAATTTATAGCTTAGCAGAATGCAGGTAACTTTTCGGAATCTTTCATAAGATCTAATAGGCAATTGTCTGTGCTTTATGTGTATAATTTTTCATTGTTACATCACAGTAAATTCTGCCCAGAGATGTGTACAGCAGATGCCCCAGGGGGATTTATTTTTTAATGCTCACTACCGTGTATGAAATGTAAACACACCAGGCTCGGCACTCAGCTCTCTCTGCAACTCTGAAGCTGAAATCAATTCCTGTTCTTTCCTGAGCTTAAATTTCATCTGCTAAATGCTGCTTGGAAAAAAAAATGTTACAATGTGTCATAATTATATTGTGCCCTCTTTGTACATTGCTAAGGGACTCAAAGGACTTTTGAATGAAGAGTCTCCACATGTACTCTCCCAGTGGGAATTATACCCATTTTATAGATGAATAAACTGAATTACAAAGAGGTTACCCAATGACTAGCTCAATCTCATACATCAAAGGAATGAAAGATCTAGGAATTAGAACCAAGAAGTCCTGAATCCCAGTCCTCTGCTCTAACCAATCAGCAACACTTCTCCAAGTTTTCCATGGTTGGTTGTGGACACTTGTTCACTACAGATATTTAAAACTAGGCTAATGAAGCTATTCTGAAATATTTAGCAAGGAAAGTCATGCATCCTGCAAGCAGGGGAAATCAGATTACCTGCTAGGTGTCTACGATTTCTATACATGTAGATACAGTAAAAAAGCTGGTGAAAAGCTGTTTATAGGACAATGGCTTTTTTATGTGGGCATCAGAACACAGCAAATCCAAACTTTGGATGTAAAGGAAGGAATACAAACTAAGAAATCCCTTTCCTATAACATGAGACAGAAAGGCACCTTTCCTGTATCTGACCAACAGATTCCAATGTATCCTGTGGGTGAACTTTATCTGCAGTTATAAACCTGAACTGTCGTGTGCAATAGGATTCTGCCAAATGAATGTAAGCACTGAGCCACTCTTCATACGGCACCACAGCCATCTCTGCATGCCTCCAGTCCTGCAAATTCCGAGCAGAGCTAGAGTCACAAAAGTCTTTGGGTAGGTCTAAACTCCAAATATGCAAAATGTAAAATCACAGTTGCCAGCTATAAGCATGTTCAGGAAAAAATAATCTGTATCTAAATTACTTCTCTTTCTGTGATTAACCCAAATGTTTTGACCAAATTCTAATGTGGATAATTGGATCAATTTGCCTAAAATTTCTCTCTGCTTTTGCATTTGATATTGCATCCTTGATAGTGATACATTTATGAATGGAAGTACAGGACCGGGCTCCCTGTGATAGCAGGGGACTAGACTCAATGTCCCAGAGGTTCCTACCTGTTCTGTGTTCTTGTTCATTTCCTTTTTAAATTGTTGTGTAATGTGGCTCTGCACTGCCAGACACATTTTGTCTCAAAGGAGGCTGTTTCAGTGGAGGGGTGATGGTGGAATAATTCCTGTTTTCTGACTCTTCAAGGTAGTTTCCATTCGTAATGTGCTTTGGGATCCTTCTGGATGAAAATGTAAGCTAAAATTCTTGTTAGCTTTTATTGTATTATGGTCATAATGGAGAATCCATTTGTGCCCTGCTGTTCACCTTACTCCACAAGAAAAATAGGCAAGAGTTAGAAAAACCCTTTCTTGTGGGAACTATGGAAACACAGACACTTCTCTCCTTCCCTAATCAAATGTAATCTCATCTCATCTAAGCAAATGTAATCTCACTTTATTCCCTCTGCTCTCGTGTGTGTGTAAGAGAGAAAGAGCGGGATGCACTTTTATATGTGATCCAGTGAATCAGGGGATTCACTGATTTCAGAGGGAGAGGGAGAACATGCCCCATGGAATAAGGTACTACTCACAGTGAGTAAAGCATAGAGAGTCTGGCCCTACTTAGTACAAGCATAAAGATCTCTACAATTACTTAAAGTGACTGTATATAAATGACCAGCATCCAGAATTAACAATAGTTTCACTTAGTTTATTTATAGTCAATACCGATTAATATTAAACGAAGAAAATGCTTATCAGATATCTATAAACAGAAATGTGAGGAAGGGCTTTCAGTCTCTTGTGAGTAGAATAACCCATGAATGAACATTGCATAGTCTTCCCAGATAAAATTCCCACAGACGGAAAAAACAGGAGGCCCCTTTCTGAACCCATTGAGGATTGTGCTGGTATCAATACTGCAGGTACAAGAATAGCTATTTAAAACTACTGCCCCGTAGAGTCTCTCCCTAAAGAATATGGGCTGCAGTTGAGGATCAGACAAGAAATTATATAATTTTTAACCCCAGGCTAGGACCAAAGTTTTTCCTTGGCCTTTGATTCACTACTTCTATTTATTTATTTATTTATTTATTTTATTTTCAGTCTCTGTAATTGTCAGAAACTCCCGAATCAGAACCACTGGGGAACATTTCTTGAACCTAAATGTTTTCCTGAGGCAACATTCATCCACTAAGTTTCACCTTCCAATTTCTGAACTTGCAATGAGTTTCCTTTTGGCCCAGGGGTTTCCACTGATCATAAATACTTGGCCAGTAAATTCACTAATGCTTGTGTTTTAATTGCACGAATGTGTCCATCACTATTGCTGGACAAAATTGAGATGCATCACTTGCTCTAAAAGGTCCAGTCTATTCCCTACACAATAATACTCATGTAACATACACAGTGTTTTATGCACCATCTTAATAACAGTAATGTGTTTTTGTTTGTTTGTTTTGTTTTTTACTCCAAGGCTGATAGCTACTTTCAATAGCCTGTAATACCACAAGGCACATTTTTCCATTAGGTGTGCTCCTGTGCACAAACTAATTCCTCATGAAAACAGTGCATTCATTCAACTGGAGGCCTGTAACAAGGGACTTTTACCTGCTGTTCTTTAACAGACTTGTGAATAGAGGTTTGTTGCTGTTTTTCCTCCTGGAATATCTGGTTGTGAGAGAACGGCTGGTTCTTGAACCAGAACAATTACTGCATCTTCTCCCTCAAGTGGTTATCTTGGGAGCACGTCTGTGCTGGAGTTTGTTGTCTCAGGCCTGTATTTTACCTCAAAGCAATCGTTAGACTTGTGTGCTGCTGCCCATCCCTGCTCCACTGCATCCAATTTAGTTGTATTCAAATGGGACAAACGTTCATTATCTGTAAACTCTACAGAAGGAGATGCAGCTCTGTGCTTGTGAAATTTATCTGTAACTGTTCATTTAATGCAAGGAACTTACACTGGAAATCGCTATAATCATGAGCATTGCTTTCAGATGGTCCCAGGCGCCAACAAGTTCATTCTATTATTCTCTTGCCTGATTGTACTTATGCCTGTACAAAGTCTGTTCCCTTTAGGTTACGTCTATGTAAAACATGAAAAGTGGAGTGTAATCAGCCCCAGGAAGTACAGGGATCTTCTATTAATATCGTGTTTAACCCGGTGAAAATGGATCACTGCAGCTCCGTTAATGCAACAGCTGTGCGAACAGCTCACAGCCAAAATTAAAAGGAACCTTCATGGTCCATCTCTCATGGCTTTAGATGGCAGGCAGCATAATACTTCTTAATACTGGGTAGCACAGTGTCACCCGCTGAGATGTGTAATTGAAGGATGCCTTGCTTTACCTTTGTTCTTTTATTTTTTCAGATAATCTAAGAGATGGTAGGGCCAGATCCAAATCACTGGGCATCTTTCCATTGAATTTAGTGGGCTTTGGATCAGGATCTTATTCTGCAAACTCAGAAGACTATTCTCTTTTACCCACCACAATCTCTTTTCTCCTACAGTGATTGTATTTCTCCTTCTCAGATAAGCCAGAAGGCTGCAGTACCTGAGGACAGATTCATTGATTTTAGATTCAGATGATCAGTGGCTGGAGGAGGGGTTAGTGGTAGGAATGGAGAGGACTGGATTGTTTTTGACAATGTTGCAGAGGAGAAATTGGCAGGATTTAGTGGGGATTTGGCTTTGATTTGAAGGGAGGAGGAGAGATGGGGGTGAGAACGAACACGAAGGTTGGACAGGAGGGTGTGTGCGGAAGCTGGTGGTGGCAATGGAAAAATGAGATAGTCTATGCAGGGTGCTTGTATGAGGTGTTTAAGGAAGATGGGCATGGCAGATTGTGAATCATCTTTTCAAGATTACAGTTATTATAAATACTGCTGTATAGCACCTTAAGGTGTATGTTCATGTGACAGGTGTTATATATGAGAGACAGGGAAAAGATATTTCTTCGAATGCTCGTGATTTTATCCTTTCACGTTTGTTTCACTGGGTCTCACACACCCTGTAAAGTCCCTGTAAGATGTTTCTTCTCTAAATACATCCTGATTTAATAGCACAGTATGAGCATTCCATTGATTAGGTGGATATTTCCTGCAGTACCTTGAAAGTTTAGTTCCAGCCACACATTTGACACATTGGCAAAGAATCCTACTATTAAAGTCACTGCTCATCATTCAGCAGATACTGCCCCTTGTTCTGGAGACAGTCCGATATGTTTGTTGTTGGTACAAAACATGTCCTAGAGTTTAATTTTATTTAGAAAGGAATGAACTAATTTTAGTAAGGATCTCTCTGTGTCAACTATTTACATGTATTCTGTATTTTGGACGGTACATCTTGAAAAGAAATCCTTCATTTTGTTTTGCTTAGTAACATAGGATTTATTTTCTGACAATGACGATATCTGAATCATAGGTGATTTCTTTCTACCATCAGTTGCATTCTTATTGCCAAGGAAGAGTATTTTGTCATGCATAGACTCAGCACCTGGACTTCACTGTATGAGAATAAAGCACTTAAAAACCAAGAAAAATGAGGAGTCCTTGTGGCACCTTAGAGACTAACAAACTTATTTGGACATAAACTTTCATGGGCTAAAACCCACTTCATCAGATGCATGCAGTGGAAAATACAGTAGGAAGATATATATACACAGAGAACATGAAAAAATGGGTGTTGCCATACCAACTGTAACGAGACCAATTAACTAAGGTGGGCTATTATCAGCAGGAGAAACAAAAACCTTTTGTAGTGATAATCAGGATGGACCATTTCAAACAGTTGACAAGAATGTGTGAGTAGCAGTAGGGGGGAAAAATTATTATGTGGAAATAGTTTTTACTTTGTGTAATGACCCATCCACTCCCAGTCTTTATTCAAGCCAAATTTAATGGTGTCCAGTTTGCAAATTAATTCTAATTCTGCAGTTTTTTGTTGGAGTCTGTTTTTGAAGTTTTTTTGTTGGAGAATTGCAACTTTTAGGTCTGAAATTGAGTGACCAGGGAGGTTGAAGTGTTCTCCGACTGGTTTTTGAACGTTATAATTCTTGACGTCTGATTTGTATCCATTTATTCTTTTGCGTAGAGATTATCTGGTTTGGCCAATGTATGTGGCAGAGCGGCATTGTTGGCACATGATGGCATATATCATATCGGTAGATGTGCAGGTGAATGAGCCTCTGATAGTGTGGTGGATGTGATTAGGCCCTATGATGGTGTCACTTGAATTGATAAGTGGACAGAGTTGGCAACAGGCTTTCTTGCAAGGATAGGTTCCTGGGTGAGTGTTTTTGTTGTGTGGTTGCTGGGAAGTATTTGCTTCAGGTTGGGGGGGCTGTCTGTAAGCGAGGATGATGGAGACAAGAATTTATTTGAATCTATCAGGCAATGCAGTATTTTATTAATACTTATGATCGCTGCTTGGGTAAGTAGGGCATGCCCCAAAAACTGGCATAGTAAAATAGTCTGCTGAAAATGAGGACTGTTGGACCCAGCACATCTTCCCTTTCATTCTACCTTTAGTTTCATAAGAATAGATCATGTGACTGCATTCATAAGACTGTAGATCATGTGACTGAACTAACTAGTGTCAAGGAAAACCCAGATTTGGTATGGTGATCCTCCTTTCAGTTGAACCGCTAAGCGTCTCCCAAGTTCCTACATGCTGATATGGTGTTCTGTACTGTGCACAGGTTCTTTTTTGACAGCCTAATTAATATTCATTATTCAGCAAGGGAGAAAATGCTGAGCTGTTTATCATTGCTTCATTAGTTTTAGCCAAATACAGACTAAATATAATTACTCCTATAAACTGCTGTGGCAAGGCTTAAAAATATAGGGGGAAATTGATGTCTTTAAGAAAGTGTTTTTTAAACATGACCCCTGGGTCTTAGCAGGGGAGTATGAAAAGGATATTGCTGTTTTATGAGCTTTGCTGCTAACACTGAGCTAAGTCTTGCTTGCTTGTAGGTTTTCAGAGCCTTTGCCTGGGAGTCTTCTCCCCTGGTATATTTAACTTCTCTGGAGAGAGACTGGCAAATCAAATTCCGTGTATATATGAGCTTTATGTTTGTTCATATGTATGAATTTAGTGCTAGTGAAAGGTGCTGGATGGACAGCCCTGGAGAAAGAAGCCCTCTATTTATCTGCACAACATGAAGGATACGGGGAGTGGCAGTGTGAGCACGTGGCTTTGTGTTTGTGTGATGTACTCTGATATTGCCTGAGGGTTGAGAAGTTGCGGGAGACAGTGAAGCAAACAGAGCACCCCAAAAGGAGGATGTTGTAGTCAGGATTTATGTGTTAGGAAAAAGCTGCAAATTTAAAGAGAACTGCTTTTAAAAGGCTCTCCCCCACCTCCGCTGAAACCTTCTTGTATGCCTGATTACTACCAAAAAGAAAAATAAATTAACTACTAGCAATAGATGTGTCAAACTGGTTTGCTGTTGAATAACTTTCCCAGTTAGGTAAACAGAAGAAACCTGAAACTTTAGCTCAAACCTGTAAGAGAAGCTAGCTCAAAATTAGGACAAAATTTAGATAATTTTGTTTCCCCTCTACTTATTTAAGTGCCTCTGGCTATTTCTGGTTTAGCCTCGATCCAGAGGAGGAGGATGTAAGAAAGAACCTTTCTGTGGTATTTCCAGTTCAGCTGGAATCGTAAAGTACCACAAATCTTGCAAGAAAACGTCTTGTAGTGAGATATCCAGCCCAAATCTTCAGCCTCAGAAGGCTCAGATCATCCAAACATATGGCTGAAATGAGTCTCAGAAGCTTTGGAAGTTCATCTGCCCCCATTCAAAACAGCTCTTTGGAGTTAAAGTTTTGATTAATCATCCTGGCTGTGGAGGTTGTTTTTGTAACTCCCCTAATACACCTGGCCAGAGCTCTGGCACTCTGGGCTGGTCTGAAATAGGGCAAGGGAAATCAGGGAAATATTTCCCCTTTTTTGTTGACTGAAATTTCAAAATTCAAAACATTTCAAGCAGGCCTGTGAACAAGCCAGAGGAGGGACTGGCTGCAAGCTTTGCAACCCAGACCACACCAGTCAATGCATACAATTAGTTCCGTCAAGACTGACAGGTATTCTTATGCCCATTTTATGGATGGAGAACCTGAGGTGGCCAAGTTCACTGCAGCGTGTCAGTAGAACAGCCAGGCAGAGCACCTGGAAATCTTGGCACCATGTCCCCAGCTCTAGCCATGGGACCATACATCTCACTCCCTACATGCTAATTAAACTAGCAAGCCTTTTCCCTCCTCTAATCAAATTAGCACTACACAGGACCAATCCTTCCCAGTAGATGTACCAGTGAGCTCAGAGATGAGCAAAGGCCTCCCCAATGGAGTCCAGAGGAAAATGTCACTTACTTTCATAGAAGTCAGGTCTTTCACTGGTACTTGGTCCAAAAATAAACACCCATAAAACACATCAGAAGAGCAAGGCAAAGCCTAGATAGACTATGCCTTCCAGATCCATTAACGAACTACAAAATACTTTTATTTTAGCACCCTGCTATCCCATAATTGATATTGGATACCTCTCAGAATGAGCCTGATTTAAATATACAAATGTTTCTCCTTCTCTTGAAACCCTGCTGGCTGTGAGACACCTAATTAACGGCAGAGCTTTCAAAGTCTCCCTAACAAATACATCCCTATGTTTCTTAGCACAAGGACTCTCATTAGTGAAGCTGTGCTTTGTGATTATTTATACTCCTCCTATAATTAAAAATTCTGAAAGCTAATTACAATTATCCATCAGTTTTTCATCATGCCAGGACTGGAGATCTTACCCTTCTTTAGTGCCATTGTTCGCTTCCCCCCCCCCGACCTCCCCCGGGTCTTCCCTCCCACCCCCAATTCCAATCTCTTTTTTGCCTGTATTTCTCCTTTCCGTTCTCAACAGGGTGGCACTTTAGGGCTATGTGTTTATTAGCTTTTTGTATATTTCCTCCGGTTCTGTGTTGCCAGCAGTGATGTTTGTTTTCATAACTGAAACTATAAGAAACCAGAGTGATTATTTCTAATGCCTTAGAAAGTTGAATAAATATCCAAGGCATACATGCGGGTACCAAAAAACCTGTGTTAACACAACATCCAGGTGAGGAACTGAAGAATCATGAAATGCAAAAATTAAAGTTCTCATAGTAACATCAACTCACCCCCCATTGCACATACTCCTTAGCTTTGGGACTATTATTTATATTACTATGACAACCTAAATGTTGTATGCAGTGTTGTAGCTGTGTTGGTCCCAAGATATTGGAGAGACAAGGTAGATGAAATGATATCTTTTATTGAACCAACTTCTGTCGGTGAGAGAGACACAGAGCTCTCTAAGCTTGAAAGCTTGTCTCTCTCACCGACAGAAGTTGGTCCAACAAAAACACATTTCCTGACTTTTGTGCATTTATGTTCTTTACTGTGGCTTTGCGTTGATGGAGAATTCTGAAATTTCCTTTTGTTCCTCTTCTTTTTAATTTTCATTTGCTTTTAAGCAGGATAAAATTAGAGGGGAAAAAAGAATGAGCTGTGGTCTAGCCGAAAGAGAGAGAGCAGAAATACCCTGTGTGAGCATATTTTGCAAATGAGAAGACGTGTACGTGGCCAAAACAATAATTCAAGCGACGGTGGATGTATAGCTAGATCGCTCCACCAGCCATTTCCCCTATGGAGGTGGAGGAATGCACAAGAGCTTAGGGGAATTAAAAAGCAGGCCTGTGTCGGTAGTAGAAGCCATAAAGTAGCTTTTACCACTGCCGAAGCAGGGGAGGAGTTTGCTTGCCTTAGGTAGTTAATCCCTTTGAATCCTCTCTTCCTCCTACCCTCTGCTGGCCCCTCTTGAAACTCCTTCCTCCCTACTAAATTCCCTGCCCCTCTGCCCCTAGGCCTCAGCATAGGCCTTCTCCCCAGAATAGCTGCCATGTGATTTGTTTATAAATCCAAACTGGGAGGAGGTGCTGCTCATGCTTGGATTATTCCTATGTAGGGAAGGTGATCACGGTATATGATGGTTATATGATGGAGTAGAGAACCCTGATGAACTAGAGAGAGGGAAGGATGGAGTGGGGGAGCAGGGGGATGAGAGAAAGAAGGGAAGGGATGTGTCAAAAGGTATTTTAACTTGTTCTAAAATTTGCTTTCAATGGGAAGGGTAGACTGAATAGTCTCTTTTTGCTGTGATCACTGCTTTAGTATCCATCCATGGATTCTGGTCATCCCTGGCAAATGAAGCTGGAGGTTTGTGAGTTTTTGTTTGAGAAAAGGATGAGGAAAAGTTGGGAGTCTCTTGCAAAGAGGGCAAGAAGAAATCTGTGTGCCTGGACAGCTTCGTTTCACCAATTAAACAACCCACAGAAATACTTTTACCGTTCACATACAGATAGTACCGCTGAAGTTGTTCTGTGTCATTGTTTCCTATAGTACACTTCAGAGTTACAGAATTTCTCCTGTTGTGTGCCCGACTAGCGACCATGAAAAATTATTTTAGAACAGAACAAGATCCCATTTACTGGATAAATCTGAAAAGTCATAATCTTAATATGAACATCCTTAAATATCCTTACTAATGGGCTCATCCTTTAATTTCCTGAAGCAATGACAGGTTCACCAGACTGTATATCAAACCTAAGATGGGATCTGTCACTAGATGACTGAATTATATTTCATTCTTTATTTTTATCAGCTCCATTGATTTATTTATTACATTTAAAGTCTCTGCTGTCTCCTGTCCTGTCTGTACTTTGGCTTTTCTCAGAAGGAAAATACGATAGTTTATAAACCCATGTTCACGGTGTCCCCATAATTTTAGCCAGTGTCTGAAGTTTAATTTTGAACAAAACTTCACAGATAAAGCTTTATTCAAGCCATGGTCAGTGAAGTCCTTGGTCTTCCCTGCAGAACAATCTCTGCTTCAAAAGGACTTTCCCTCAGATTCATTTCTGAAGAACAAAATGCAATTTTCACATCTAAATGGCAGCGGTAACCCATGTTAATGGCCCAGTCATGGTGTTATCTCACTGCATTTTTTTAAAGAAAACAGTGAGATCACAATCTTCATGTGGGCTGAGAACTCGTGCTGGGTGGGACTCATTCTTAGCATGAATTAATCTGACACTAACTATCAGTTGTATCAGCCCACTGTGCACTTTCAAGACCGTTGATACTCAGACATCATACTAGCCTTGGGCTTAGATACGTTGCTCTTCATGTGTATGTTGTTTCAATCTGCATGGAACTCAGCCAGGAGGGAGCACATCTCCTTCACAATGTCTGCCTCTGGCTGTAATGCCCAGAGCCAGAGACACGCACAGGCAGAGGGTGGTTACGAAAACTGCATCCCCTTGCCCCTCCCCTGCCCACGTCCTCTGGTGGAACTTCTCATGGGGAAGAGCTTATAGCCTCTCCACCCGTCAGCTAAACTCTGGAGTGGGGGGAAGTGATTTCCAGCCTCTTCATGCCCCAAAACAGCAGGCTCCACAGCAGCCCCCATACCCGCCCCCCGCCCTGGATCCTGCCCCCAGGGAGCACGGGGGCTGCTCCATCCCCTAGGCACCCTCCCCTGCTGAGCCACCCCTCTGGCCCCATTCGCTGAAGCCCCTGCCCTTAGGTTCCCTGGGTCTTGGAGCACAATGGATCCCTAGGGCTTAACCCCTTCCTGCCCACGCTCTAGCCAGCGCATAGGAGTTGGCTGGGTTATGTCGGTGGCCAGCAGCAACCTGGAGGTGTTAGCTGCCTTTTGACACTGTGCGGGCAGGAAGGGACAAGCTGCTTCCATCCATGTGGGGGGCGGGGGGTGAACTCTGCAAGACATGGGCCAGGTCATCCATCTTCTCCCCCCATCCTCCCTACCCCTGCGGCTGGAAATAGCTCCCATCCCTTCCCTCCCGCACAGTGCCGAAAGGCTCCTGCTGGCCATTCTGGTGTGAAGCCTGGCAGAAATCTGGGGATGTAACCCTGCATGCCTCCCCCACACACACATGTTGCCTCAGAAAGACGCAGCGCCAGGTAGCAGGAGAGGTGGGTCCGTCCCGGGGGCCCAGCCAGGTATGGAGGGTGGAGAGTGCTGGGCAGGGAGGGTCAGGTCAATCGATCATCCCCTCCACTCTTCCCCCACTGAGAGCCCTGTACGGGAGTGTGGGTGTCTGACCTCTCCCCATGTGAACCCTAAAGCTTTAAAGATAAGAAGGTAAATAAAAAGAACCTGACTACCGCAGTATTTCTTTTTAACAGGGGCTGAGTCAACTTGATGTTAATTTGAACATTTTTTTACTGCATAGATCTGATTGATTGCCCGTGAACTCACTTGAACATAAGTAATTTTACCAGATGTCCCGTATTCAGCATAGGAAAATATGGTCACTCTACAGGTGATGCTCACTGAATTGGGTACCAGAGTAGGAGCCGTGTTAGTCTGTATTCGCAAAAAGAAAAGGAGGACTTGTGGCACCTTAGAGACTAACAAATGTATTTGAGCATAAGCTTTCGTGAGCTACGAAGTGAGCTGTAGCTCACGAAAGCTTATGCTCAGATAAATTTGTTAGTCTCTAAGGTGCCACAAGTCCTCCTGTTCTTTTTACTGAATTGGGTAGAGATTGCACCACAAATTGGAGCAACTCCTGGATAACTCTTGAGCTACTTTGTCAGGTGTCTGGCTGGCTCTGGGCCCCTGGATGTGCTGGGGGGATGAGTGGCATGTATTGCTGTGCCCTACTGTAGCCAGACATACTGCCATCCAGGGCCTGCAGACTTGTGGGGTGGAATGCCAGGGTGAATCTGGCGTATGCTGTTTAGGATGTAAACTTCTTGTGATCATTAATTATCCCATAGTGCCTTCACCAAGAGTTGGCATGTTATCGCCAATGGGCTGGCCAGTTTCCCACTTGGGTAATTACATTCTGTGGAGCTAATTTCTTCCTCCATTCTCCATTGGCTATATCATTCTCCCTGGCTTTCTGGATCAGACTCCTGCACGGCGTCCCTGTGAGCTGTTACAACTCACCCCAGAGGAGACTGCTGGTCAGCGGTGGGTGAAATCATTGCTATGTTAAGTGAGCTTGTAGAAGCCCTCTCAATTTCCCTGCAGAGGGAAGCAGCACAGGAATAATATTTTGATTTGCCTAAACCCTGAGCAGCTTATTCACCCCCTTTCTTGGGCACAACTGCCATGGGCTGGAATCTAGAGAGACAAGGTGGGGTGAGGGAATATCTTTTAGTGGACCAACTTCTGTTGGAATGGGCTGAAATTGTCGTGGGAACCTCAGTGATGTAGGAGGTGTCTCCGTAGGACTCGTGCTCCTAAGTCCTACCACATCAGCTTCAGCCTGAATACAAACTGAATCACGACTTCAGGATCTGGACCATTGTACAGATGAGACATTATTTAGTAAACTGTAGTGTTCGGCCACATTGACATTTTCTGTTGAGCTGGGTAAGTCCCAGCCCTTACCCGCTTTCCTCTCACCTACTAGATTCCAGGGTTGCACCTGACCCCTATTTCCATCCGTACATCTGTAAATATCTCTTAAGATCCACAGTGAAGTCTCAGCTGGTCTGACGCTGTCAAATCGGCTGGCTGCCATCTGCAACCCACACATACTTCTCCACGTTACAGTGGATTTCAGGGCATTGCACAGTTGGGCATGAATATGAATTGCCTGAAAATATTGGTGCCCTCCACCCAACCTCAGTTTGGGGGATGAGGGATATTCTTAGCAGAGTGAGGTAGCAAAGCCTAACCACTGCTCCGCGAAAGGAGCTGCAAGGGTGGAATATGTTCCCACGTGCAGCATTGCAAGTATCTCCTGAGACACAGACAGTGCCAGACTTAATATATTTAACGTATTTTGTACAGACTATGCCAGTCATTAGAAATGTGCCTGTTCTGTCATTGCTCTGAGGCAATCATGGTGAAGTATGTGTCCTTGGAGTAGATAGGAAAAAATTAGAGTGCCCCAAGCTAAATTGGTCAGCCAAAAATAATGTACCACTTTATCCTTGGAAGGAAATTAGCCATTTATTGGAGGACAGAAGTTCAGTGTAATAGTTAAAGCAATGTGACATTTCCATACATTAAAGAAGTGTGTGTGGAAGGCATAATTCAGTGTATAAATCATTGATGTCTCCTATCGGAATCCTGCATGTATGACTCCAGCCTGCAGTCAAATGAGAAATGGTCTTGCCAAATGACATCTCTCAGGGTCCCTGCAAGAGTGTTGTCTCAGAGCAAAACAAACCCTTGGACTCCCATATATCTCTCCAGAGTCATGAATGGAAGCTTTGGCCTAAGGGGAGCTCAGGTTCTGAACCTCTGCTAACTGCTTAGGGCGATTGTTCTGCAGACTGAGAAGAACATTCTGGATATACAGACCCTACACTGGGCAACACAGGGTTAAGAGGCTCATCTGCGCTCAGGGGACACCTGTGAGCGATATCAGGTCTGGAGGGAGGCTTCAGAGGGAGAAGCCCATTTCAGCTGGTAGCAAAGCAGCTCAGGAGGAGAGCAGGTCTCCAGCCAGGAGATCCTGGAGCAGGGGCTGGCTGGAGGCAAGAACTTCTCAGCCAAGCACTGCCCAGTGACTCCTGCTGGAGGGAAGCGAGGACTTGCTGCAGATGCCCTTGTGATAGGAATGTATCCTTTACCCTCGCCAGTGGGCCTAGCTGGGCCCACAGCTTTACAGAAGTTGTCTGAGGGAAGATTTGTTTGTGCTTATGTTTGTGTCTGCCAAAGGGCGAACTGTCGGGAGCTCAGCCTGCTGAAACACCCAGACACTGCAAAGTAGAGGTCTGGGTGAGTGCTGGGCCCAGCTTAGGATCCCTGCTCAGTAAGCTTCTAAAACGGGACACAACGAAAAGCACAAAGTCTCCTCTCCTTGATGCAGGCAGCAGGTAGAGGTGGGAGATACAGCTTACACACTGCCCAGCCCTCCGTGGCCTCTGCTGAATGGGTTTTTGGAAGAGTAGGTGGTAACAATCATATATAGCGTTTCTATAACTTACACATTCAAAGTCCCTTACAGACACTAAACAGCTGATCCTCACAACTCCCCATGAGGGGAAAAGAGAGGCAGCAACGAGCAGCAGAATGGGATGCTGACCTGGAAAGACCTAATCCCCATAGCGGTCAGGAGGAGGTACCCTAGCACCCTATCAGTAAGTGCACCTCATGACAGCCCCATTCAATTTAAATAAATATATCATAGCTCCTACTGCTACTGACGCAGGTAGGGAGATGTGCTGTCTTGTTTCAATAAGTAGAGACACATAACCAGGGTTCCCGTTTGCTTTTCTTCATCGATGCTTTCCGAGACGCTCAGGACAAAGGTGCTAGATGGGAGACTTGCTAATGCGTCACTCTAACATTAGGCCATGGGTTGACATATACAATAGCTTCTTTCGGACTATTCAGGACCTGGACTTTTAGCCAAACTTATCATGCTGTTACTAATGGGGCGAGATCACCATCTTCACTCATCTAGCCCAGAGAGAGATGGGTGTTTTGTTGCAGGATGCAGAAGACATGACCCATTGTACTCAAGGGGTAAAAGGCCAATAACAGAATTTAGATTGTAGCTCTATCAAGAGACTTTGTCCTGTGTCTCTTTGTGGCCACACAGAGTTCATAAGTGCTTTCATTCCACACTTGGCACGCTAAAGAAATGAAAGACTTTATTGTGCTGCTGTCTGCTAGGAATTTAGAACTTCACAGTCAGCTGGGCTGCAGCTGTGTTTATCTCACTACATAAACTTAAAGCTCCTTCAGGCTTCCTAGGGATATGTTCTCATCATGTCACCATGGTGCAAGGAGAACTGATGTGCATCAAGGTGGGAATATATACAATGCCTTCTTTGTTTTCTCTTCCCTGTAGCTGAAATGATAGCATACTCACACAGTATTGAACGGCTTGGGAAAATGGTTCAAGTGTAAATTCTTGTAAGGGCTATATATTCATTAAATTATATGGCCCACTGGCTCCAGCCAGGGAGTGCATGATGTCACTCAAGAGGGATGCACTCACCCAACTTTGTACCACTGCAATTTTGGGAAAACTCTGTGCTGGGCTGGCTTCCAACTCTTACTTACGTTGGCTGCCAAAGGCCATTACGGCAGCTAAGCAATGCTGGGGTGTAGGGATGCCCCAGCCAAGACTCCTGTTCTGACAGCCTGGAAGCAGGTGCAACAGAGAAGTCATCATGTTGCCACTGCATACTCATGGATCCCTCTACTCCAGGTGCTCATCCCATGTTAATCCTGGCTAAGCATTCCTGATACAGGAGTCAGCTGGTCCCTCTGTCATCATCATTCCCCATCTGAAGCTGCTCCAACCATAGCAATTTCTTTCAGTTCCTATGCATAGTTAAACTAACTTGCAGGGTCTCAAAGACTCACTTTTCATGCCCCTTCCGCCGCCAGGGATGGTAATGATCTCTGAATATGAAATTAGAAATGATTATCGCATGTTCATCCCAGTTAGTAACAAGTCATAAATAATTCTCTTGCATGTCATGGGGAGAAGATCTCCTTAGCATTGTCTTTTTCTTATTTAATGTAAAGCAAAATCTCTTCCAGTTGAGTCTGGGGCTTTTTTGCCCTCCCCTCTCTCTCTCTCTCCAAACTATTTCTCAGTTTGTCTATATCAGCTTTCAGGGTATATGTTGACATCCAGAAACGATTTATTGGCAAGGGTTTTCAGCAGCTAGACTGCTATGCGGGGCACGTATGCTGATACTCCATGGAGAGAGATGCAGGTGAAGCAAATATTCACGAAAGAAAGAGGCTGTGGTTGGGAAAGACTGTCACCATGCCCTCTGGAAAATAAAGACGTCCAAAATGTTGGTGAAAAAACTCCCACAGCAAACAAAACCAACCTGGAGGTTCTGTTGAAGTCTGGGATGCTGCTTTGCTTTTCGTGTTAGGACTAGATTTAAGCTAAGATGATGATCATTATTAATTAACAAACGTGTACTGCAATAGCATCGTAAGGCCCCAGTGCTAGACACTGTATTAATATATTATAAACGACATTCCCTGCCCCAAAAAGATTGCAGTCTAAAAAGTAAGACCTACCAAAGGGGCTGAAACAACCAAGTTCGGGGTGGGTAATAAAACCAACACTCTGGTGCTAAGGTACGCTATCTGTGTGCATGGTTCACAGCCAGTCAGAGGTGGGGATCATCATTTGCCACCTGCCTAGCCGTTATTTAGCTAAACTGTCACCTTTTGCCTCCATGCCCACAATGGGTACGGGGTGTTGTGAGTGGGGGAGGGGGTTTTTAAACTGACACAATGTCTCAGCGAGGGGATATGAGTGGAACAAGCCATGGATATGGGCTGCGATGCCTTGTGATGAGCTGGGCACATGAGCAACAGCAGTCACTCCTCTCTGTCCCAGCCTGGGTCACCAACACCCTGGGCGTACTCACCAGTAGGCCCTTTCCGGGGAGCCAAAGGGACACCCTCGGCATCGGCTCTCTTGCTGCTTCCCATGTCTTCTGTGATGCCAGGGTGAGGAGGGCAACTCACTGCACAGAATCTCTATTCACGAGGGAGGCTGTGAGTCATTCTTGTCCCATCCATGCCGGGCGTTGTGACTGGGATGTGCATGGACCCCAGGGTGGGCGATGCGGCATGCGGAAATGAAAAGCACACATTGTACATGAACACAAAGGATGTGTGTGTGAGTGAGAGGGAGACACACACCTGGGGCTGCAGCTTATGGTTTTTGTGGGTAGATTTTGCAGACCCTACCCGGACTCACATGTACTAGCTAGTCACTCCTGCCTGTGCTCTTTTGGGGGAGAACAGTAGCAAACTACTGTGAACATCATGCAGGGGATATTTATACTTGTGACTTATTTTGCCTTTTCTTCCCTAAAGGGATGGAAATTGGCCTCCGAAAACCTGGCTCCTGACCCCTGTCATTACTTCCGACAGCAGGGCACAACACTGACAGGATAATGCTCTCACATGCACTAGAATGGCTGTTGCATCTATCCAAGTGTTAGGTTCAGGTGTCTCCATCATTCTGGTGGCACATCGCCATATGCACCTGAGAAGGGGAGCAGGCTATTCCCGGTAGGCTGGATGCTTTGCAGCCTCTCCGTGCTGGGTTGGGGCAGGCAAGACTCCCAGACAGCACACTCCCTGCCCTGAAATGCTGCCGGTGCAGGGTGGTTCCTGAGCATTTGGATTGAAAAGGCATCATTTGGGGGATAAAGTGCACAGCTGTAGCCCCTTCCCTGGCTCCTGCGGCTAACCAGAGCAGGCACGGCAGGAGGGATGTGACGGGCTGGCATGTCTGATATCCTGTTTTTCGTGGGGATTATGTGGGTTCTTCTTGATATCCAGTGACCATGACACAATCTCTGCCTAGCTCCCTGCTTTGGGCCTAGAACAGGGGAAGGAGACTTGTCTTCAGGCAGGCCGAGCCTGGGTGCCATCACCTGCTGGAACAGCCTTTGAAAAGCGCAGCCCACAGGCACCCCTTTCCTGCAGAACATGGGCAGCTGTGAACGTTGGCCCAAACTACAGAGCATCAGAAGAAAGTATGTTCCCCTCCCCTGCTGTGTGCCCAAACCCCCTGCCTGAGTGCACGCTGAGAGTGTAAAAATTCTCTAATTAGAGCAATGCACTAGGAGTTCAGAGCAGCCTAATTCGTTATCCCTGGTCTTAAACAAAGTGGTAAACAAGATATGCAGATACTGAGACAAACAAATAAGTGAGGTAATAACTTGCCAGTCTGTTAATCGGCTGTGGCAGTGTGGTCTGTTTATAAACTGGTCACCCCAGGCCTCTGCCTTGGCTTCTGTTTCAGTTCCACCTGCCGCAAGGGCTAATAGCTGGGGGATCTCAGTGCTAGCCTACATTAATTGCCTGTGGCCTTCTGGCCTGTTCATACCGCAGCCCCAGAAGATTCCTTTGCTTTGATTCCTAGCCCCAGCTGAAGGCTAGTGCACCTTGTTTAGTTTGGGGGAGCTGACTCTCATGAGTAAATCAGAAGGAAGCCCGCCAGATTTCCAAACCCCTTCATGCCCGTAGGGGGCTGATCAGGTTCTCTGGGGATACAAAGAGCATGCTGATTCTGCAAATGAATTGCCATGGCGCTGGGCAGAGCATTTCCAGTTCATTTCCCTGCATTATCCTTGGTCTGTGGATAAACAGAAAGCAACAAGAGCTCTCTTGGTTTTGTTTTAATTGGGTTTTGCTGTGTTGTTAATTAGTAAAAGGGGGATCAGACTCAGACTCTCCTGCAATGAAAGCCGTCTCTGCAATTTGTTTACACTTTGGATTGAAAGTGTGTCAGTTTGTGTCACATTTCAGTTCCCCCTTCAAATAATTCACTCCATTATTTTTTTAATGTTGATGGTGTGTTTTAATTTTAACAACTTTGTTTTTCAAAGGTTGCTAATAGAATAAATGCTAGCAACACTCTGCTAGAAACCTCTGAACTAAATAATTGATGTTTATTCTACCTTCTTTGTTTGCTTTCACTGTTCTCATGGATTTTTCTAACAATGCCGGGAATATCCTTATACTTATCCCTGAAACAAATTGTGGAACCTGAATATTATGACAGTGCTAACAAGGTGGCACTGTTCAGTGGTTAGAGCAGAGACATGGGATTCAAGTTGCCTGTGTTCTGTTCTATTCTAGCCACTGTGTGGTGTAGACCAAGTCACAACATCTCCCTGTGTATCAGTCTACCCATCTCTCAGAGGGAAAAATTATATTTACCACCTGGCAGGGACTCTATTAGGTTAATTAACTGATGGATGTTTGAGAGCATCAGATATAAGGTGATTTAGAAGTGTCAAGTATTTTCATTATATAATCAACTGCCAAATATATGCATTAAGTTGAGGAACTCCAAGCCATGTTCTGGAAGGAAAGGATAAGTGTTCTGTTCCCAAAGCCAATACCTAAAAAAAATAAGGGAAAGATTGAGACTATGGTAACTACCAAACATTTCAGAAAGCTTCAAACCATAGAAGTGTCTTAAGACACTGTTTTCTGTCCTCTGACTAACAAAATATTTGGTTTTTCTCCTAATAGATTTGTCATTTGACTTGGAGTGTCTTGTCCTATTGACACAGGGAACCTCAATTTCAAAGCTATTAAAACCTCATTTTTTACACCATGCCCCTGAGAAATGCGCTAACTTTCAAAGAATAATTTATTTCTCTCCCCCATCCTCCCCAAAATTAAATCCTCCAAATGAGGGGAAGCGCATGACAGAGTGGCAGGGCCAAGGAAGTAGCCGCTTATATGTTTCTCTCTGCAGTGTCCTTCCAGGAGAGGAACGTAAATGCTCCTTAGATAAACTGCAATTTAGTAGCCATGGAGCATAAGCTGTATTTAAACAAGACAACTGCCACTTACTGATAAAATATAAAGTGTCTGCTGTTGTCATGCTCCACATTCTGTGCAAGCAGAGCTGAAGAGTCAAGGTTATTTGCTTACAACTTTTAGCTAGGAGGATGGGGTTGAGAAGTCTGCAGCTTGCTGGGATGAGTAGGGCACTGGGTCCACTGGACACCCCCACAGAATGGGGGTTTGGTATTGGGAATCTGAGCTGGAATTGCCCCCCATACTGCTAGGTTTGGATTCAGGCTTATCCTGTTAGCATTCAGCACTGTGGCAAGATCAGGATGGTGAACAAGATCTCCCACAGAGAAGAAGATGAGAGAAAGAATGAGAAAGTGAGATGAATTTTTTCCTTATGTCTTGTTCTCCCTCTGTTTCTCCTTCTCTCCCTCCTCTATGTGTCTTTGTAACACACATACAAGCCCTGATCACACTCCCTCTGAAGACTCAAGTACAAAACCAAATCTAACAAACAACTACAGGTTCTCTAGCTTGTTGCCAGCTATGATCCCGATGCAATTTTCTTCTGTGTCTTTGGGGGACTTTTCATTGACTTCAGTGGGATCTGGATTAGTTCCTTCTGCACTGTGCTTGAGATTTCAGCTGGGATCAGAAAACCAAGGCATTCCTTATTTTTCTACACCAATGGTCTGGCAAGTAGGAAGCTGCTTTTGCTTTTTGATAACCCAGTAGCGTTCTCATTAGACAGAAGAGGCTTCTCCATACTTATTTCATTGGAATAAGAAGAGGAGGTTAGAGTGAAAGCAATCAGACAGATTTGACTTAAGTGCCTTTGAAAAGCCTGTGTTGTGGGTAGCAGCTGCAGAGGAGGATGTGCTCTGGATCTGGTTTCATTCTGCACCATCTGTTTTCCCTTGGAGATTTTACATACATACCATGTATTATCTATCTAACCTATCTGCCAATCTTCATATGGGATAAAAATAAATCTATGCCCTCTGAGCAGATAAGCAATCTTTATTACAGGTGAGGAACGTAAGAAGCTTTTTTTTCTTAACCACAAATACCTGGCGCATGGTTATAACCAACCCTCAGATCAAGCAAAAATGCTTCCCAGCTAGTTTATTAATATTTCCAAAATATCTATCCTTTCCTCATGGAGGGTCAAATATTCTGGGTTATGAGGATTTGGCTTGTTCATCGCCACTGAGTGAGCCAACCTCTGTGCGCTGCCATTCTCTGCTCCAGAATCTAACCTGAGAGGAAAAGAAAAATTAAGTCTCTAGTCCCCATAGTTTCAAAGATAATTTTCAAAATGTGAACAAAATGTAAACCAATGCAATGATGCTCAAGAGAGCAAAACAATAGCTCTGAGAGATGGGCGAGCTCTTACTGTACATCTCAATGGAGTGCCTAGTTTGAGGGTGAATAAGAACTTAAATGTCAGTATTGCTATCTAATTTAACTACTGGTCAAAGCATGTGAGACGGAAGAGGAAAGTGCTATGGAATAAATATCTGCATAGTCTGCTGTGATTGGCCTCTCATTTTCATTCATAAATGGGTGGAGCTTGGGAGAATACCATAAGTTTCTTTTTCCAGCATCACCCTTGAGGAGGAAAACTTAAAATAGCTTTTGGACACCCTGTGTGCAAGCATTTGAGAGTTATAAAGAGAATGGTGGGAGAAAAACTGTTCAGGAGGATCCTTGGACAAGCAACCGGATACGGGGCATCAAACAGCACTAAGGGGCATTGAGTTTAGTTGCTGGAAAAGCACTGTTAAAAAGTGAGCTCTAGACATGGAAAGAGGTGGAAGCAGTGCATCCTGAACCATCTAAAAGTAGCCTGGGTCCCTGTACTCCAAAATGGACTGCAGGTAACAACCTTGTGTCAGTAGTGGGTGATACACTAGGTTTTTCTCCCCAGTCTCTAAACGGCTATGGATTTATTAAGCCTAGCATTCAGCTCTGTTTCACTCTCAGAAAGAAAGAAAGAAAGAAAGAAAGAAAGAAAGAAAGAAAGAAAGAAAGAAAGAAAGAAAGAAAGAAAGAAAGAAAGAGATTTATGGGATGGATCTAGGAGCTGGGGGCGGGGAGGAGCAAATCTATCTGAACAAAGGCAAAGAAGTAACAAATGGCATTATGCTCCAGCATTATCTCTTGGCATCGATACGGTACGACTTATGGGACAAGCAAAGCCACTTCCTGTTAGCCAGACATATTTATTCATTTGCATCTTGTGCACCTTCAGCATCTGTCCATTATGTGGAAGTGCACAAGTACAAACATTACTGCAAGCATCACAGTTTCAGAAAAATAGCCTGTCTCTTCCATTTCCCTGGATATACTAAGTTGAGAGATCTCTCCTTGCATTAGAAGTGGGGATTTGTATTTCAGCCATATCATAGGGCTGGTATGATTGAATGGAGCTACAGTTTAATATCTTTAGTCATAATAATACTTTGTAGGACAAGTGCTTTCTAAACCCCACAGACAGAGTGTCTGGAGTGGCATTTTAAAAGGGAAAATTTAGACAAGATTCATTATCGACACCAGTAAATGTCAAACATTTTATCAACTGTGTAAAGTGGCATGTTAGATGTCTCTTTCCCCCCCCTAAAGCTTGATTAAAACTCTAAGTGCCTTTTTAATATTAATATTAGTGTCTTCTATTTTCTGCTTGTTTGGTTATTTAGAATAGCAAGAAACAGAGGGATCACATTGCTGGCAGCTGAGTGGAGTAGTTTTGCTCAGGAAGCAGAAGGCACACACTACCCTCCAGGACATGTAGAAGGACAGCCTTCATATGTCTGAACATAATTAATATTTTTAACAGTTGAAGTGTAAGATGGCTGCTCTCATTACAATCCACGGTTGTGCAGTGAGGACAAACTGACTTTCACACAATCTCTGAAGGCCAAATTTTGCAACCCTCACTCACAATGAGTAGTACTTACTGACTTACTTATCAGACTTGTCCACCATGAGAATTGTCCCCGCATTGATCTAGCACAAGTTCAGCTCCACCGGTGACAATAACACTGGCTGATATAAACAATGCCTGTGTGGATGCTACCATTTTAACCACAGTGTCTTCTGACCCTGCTCTGAGCACGTCTAGAGGACAAGATGATAAAAATGTTGGCATCCCTTCTACATTAGCTACCTTTGTGAGCACCGATGGATCAGCCTCACAGAGCTAACAATGATGGAAGAATCTCTTGCCATTTTCAATGCAGATGCATGCCCTGCATTCACTAGGAATACTGATGTGAATAAACACATCTCATGCGGATGGGTTGTAGAATCAGGCTCAATAGCACTCAGGGATATTTGAAATTACCAACTGTCAGGTTTGGGAGGGGAGGGTGACATTGGCAGTCCTGTGCATAATGGTCAGGGAGAAGAGCAGTCTGGGTAATGGCCTACAAAGCAACCTCTTTCTCAGTTTGCAGAGTGCATCCCCAACAGTGCCAGCTGGTGCATTCATGTCCAGGTCTCCCAAGCACACCTCACACTTCTTGACCTATTACAGCCCAAATCTGCATCAGGTTGCATGACTGGTCTCCCCACAGGCTCCCATGGGCCTGCTGATTGGCTGGAGCCGCACACTCCATCCCCTCTTTTAGGCTAGGTGAGGGGGCCAGTCTTTTTGCCTCCATAACAGCAGCAACTGGCCATTGGCACAGTAAAGCCGGGCAGCCCTTGTGCACCCAGCACCAGGGAGCCCTGTGTGGCTGCACTAACAGCGCAATCCGCCGAGGCCTTTGAGCTGCAGCCACGGCTGGATGCGTTCTGTCCTGCATCTCCCCATCCGCATGCTGGCAAGGACATGAGTACCACAGTGAGGAACAAGAAACCACGGTCAGGGAGTCAAAGCAGCAGCTTCCCATCCCATCTCTGCTTACAGTAGGCTCCCCGTGGATGGAATTAAGCAGCGCTTTATGTTACAATTGTGAGCAACTAAAATTTTGCAAAAAAAAATGAAGTTGTCTTTGCAATTTCTAATAGATCCCTCTGGGAGCTGGCTGCTGCCCATGGTAAGGATGAGGATAACCTTCTGCAGAGGTTCTCAGCTTCACTCACATGGTGAAAGAAGAGTTTTTCAAATTAGTTTCTGAATTTCCAGAGAGCTATGCTCTGGAACGGTCATCTGAGAGATGGAGCTCAATGCTTTTATCTGTTTGTGAGTTGTTCCAGGCTCTTGGTGCACTTACACCTTAGAAGCATAGCTCTTCATTACTGTTCTTACTGAGAGTGCTGCATTAATTAAAGGCCAGCTTTATGTTGCAAGTACAAATTATCACTCTTTGCTTGGAGGTTGAGAATAAATCAGTATCTAAATCCATGGTCTAACTCTAGGACAATAATATTTACCTGCATGGAAGATTTTAAATGAATTCCAGAGTTGTTAATGTTGTTTTTTCTTTGTGAATTTTACTCCAGCAATACTGGGCAGCTCTGAATCAAACCATCCACGGGGGAAATGGAGAATTCACAAATTCTCTCAAGATTCAGTGAATTCAGAGAAGCTGGCCACCACTTGCACATTTACACGAGCAAATTCCTTTTTTCCCCAAATATGGGAGTAACCAGCCTAGGAGAGAGTGGCATTCCTTAGGAATTCTTTGACCAGGAGGCAGTGTTTGTTCCCCTCACAGAACGCCTATAAAAGCAGCTGAGGTTACTATTTCTTACCCCATAGATACCAGAAGAGCTCTACAGTTCTCTGAGGCTTAAATTCTCTGAGATTTCTTTAAGACGTTTGATTTGTTTTGGGGGTCGGGGGGAAGATGTATGGTATTAGGTTAATCAGCCTAACAAATAAATGGCTGAGAATTGTAATTCATGATGGGGCAAGGACTCTCCACATGGTTTTCCAAGGTTCTTATTACCTTTGTATCAAAGCAATGAATATCAGTGAATTGCAAGCGGTACATTTAATTGTGTGATCACAATTCAGACAAGTTATTCATTAACAAATAATTCCTTCTGTAATAGATACCTCTGATACTTAACCCATCCCCAACCTTGTGTCATTGGCTTAAGTGCATCAGTGAATGCCATATTCACGGAAGACTATGTAACTATTCCACAAGGAGAAAATTAATCCAGTTGTCTAGGAAGTATAATATTTCTGATGTGTACTGCTATTTGAAAGATTTCATAGATAGTTTGGAATACTATGCATTATCCAACAGGTATCCATGATAACATTAAACCATTGATACATTTACAATTAGATGTTGTGGACAGCAAACACTAAAGGTTGGAAGCGCAAGTATATGTTACTATGAATCAAATGTTATTAGCATTGTTTAAACATTACAAACAGCTAATCTTTAAGGTGTCTGATGTTTTTTGGGTAATGTATTAGGCTAATCAGCATAGTCAATAACAGTTGCAGAATGTAATTAGTGATGAGAACAAATTTCATTACAGTGAAACACTGGTCATTGGTCATTGTACCCCCAGCATACAGAAACCATTGGAGAAGCAGTAGAAATCAATACACATTTCTTTCCTGCAAATACATAGTGATTAATACATGAAATCAGAAATAATTAAGCAAAGTATCAACATATCTGGATATTGCTGCAGAGGAATGCTTCTCATTTTCTACTCATCATATTAACTGATATATTGAAATGATATATTTATTTCAATCTTCAAAGAATACATTTTGATGTAAAAATTGCACAGTGCTATCTCATATCAACTTATGGAGGTTTTCAAGCTGATTTAATCAAAGTAAGGGCAACATCAGAGAAATCCCTTGAACAGTTGGCATTAGGGATGGGGTTCAAAGCTCTCATTTGAAACCTACTAGTTGATGAAACTTTTCATCTCTTCCTTTTTCTTCAACGGTTATTTTAATTCCATATGAAACTCCAGATCATAACATACTGGACATGTTTGTTTGTCTCACTAATGTTACATTGGTGCGATGAGAAAAGATGCCCTGCATTCTCGGCTTAACTGACTGCAAGGCTGTTCTTTGACACAGCAAAGCCTGATGCTAAGATTTTCCAAAGTGACTAGCTTGAGAACCGGTAACAGGGCTTTGTGTTCACATTGGGTGCTGAGCACTTTTTGAAAATTAGGACCCTCCAATTTGGGCCCCAGAGTTTCTCATCTTGGTAAATCTCAGCTTTTGGAGGCAGTGGGATCACTTATTTGCCGACACCTTTGCAGAGTTGCTTTCTTCCAAACCTCGGATGTGCCAAAGCCAATGCTATTCCCCTTAAGCCACATGTAAACTCAATGTTTTAATAACTGCAAAGGATGTTCTGTTTGCAGTGGTTTTCTGCTAATGATTTCAGGCACTGAGTGCTTAAGCATCCATTCTAATTCCACTCCTCATTAATGCGTAAACAAGTTCTTAACTTTCAGAAAAGCTCCTCTTTATTCAAAGACTGAAAGTGCACATCAGCCATTACCAAGGGTTTTTCTCTGTCACTGTACCACTAGCCCAGGAGGGGACATAAGAGTGGACAGTCTGTTTTCTTTGTCATGTTTAAATTAAAACATCCCCTGATAGATTACACTGTTAGGGATACCCAGGCTTCCATCCTCCTCTTACATTTTTGGTCTCCTAGTTGTTCTCACAATTCTAGCCCGGCTCCACTCTGGTAGGCTAGAATTACGGTGAGGTATGCCATGGTAATAAGGCTACAAATAGACCACCTGTTGACAAATACATATGTAGAAAAAGTAACAGACAATAAGATACGTTCTTCCCAAGGAGAAAGACGTGGATATTTCATCACAGCTCAACAATTTTAAATCTGACCCAACATTAAAATGTTCTCACCAGTAAACTCAATGGCCAGGATGCTCTGTTCTGTTTGACCTGTGTTCAGATGTGGAGAATGGCAATTGCACACAGCTCCCTCATCCTTGGCTGCCCAGGCTCAGCAGCTGTTAGATTATTCCCCCTGCTGCTCTATTTCCTGCAGTGGAGGCTGAGCCATAGTAGAGTCCTGCTCCACTAATCAGGCACCCGTCGGGGTGGCGGGGCAGCTGAATGCAGCCGAGCACCTTCATCAGCTTTCCACTGGTGGAGAGTGTTTGTATGCGAGGGACCCCATGCCCAGCCTTATGAGCGCTGCTTTGTACCTTACCAGATTGGAGAATTGGTCCAATGTACAAACACAACACACGAGGCTTCTGAAAACAAAACACAGATATTTAGGTGCAGGTTAATGGCATATGGAACAGCATCAAATGAAAGTTCACAGACACAGTCTTATCCTAAATCGATGTTATATGGTTACACTATGGAACTACAGATACAAAGTTATTCTTAAAAACCAGCATTTGACCAAATATTCTGCTGTTGGCTGATATTAATTGATATTTCCAGGCTATGATTTTATATAGGTGCCTATCCCAGTTTTTTAAGCTCTCCTCCCATGGAAGCTGTTCCATATCCCTAATCATGTTTGTTGCCCCTCTCTGCACCTTTTCCAATTCTAATATATTTCTTTCAGGGGCGGGGGGCGGCTGACCAGAACTACACGCAGTATTAAAGCTGTGGACGTACCATGAATTTGTATAAAAGCATTATATGTACTGTTTTATTATTTATACCTTAACTAATGGGTCCTAATATTGTTAGCTTTTTTTGTCTGATACACACTGAGCAGATGTTTTCAGAGAACTATCCACAATGATGCCAAGATCTCTTTCTTGAAAGGGAACATCGCACTGGTGCCAATCCTTATATTAAGTGGAAATGTTCAAAGGACATTGTATATCTCCCACTCTGACAATATCCTTCAAGTGGTGTAGAGCCATATATTTAATTATCATAGCAAGGTTTATCGTTTCCCTTTTTAAAGTAAGGGCTGGAAGCTGGAGGTTCCCATGAGGACAGAGGTAATTGATGGTTGGCATCTTTCATTTTAAGTGCAGCCATTCCAATCATGCATGATTCACATTTAAATAAAGGTTCTTATATGGCAAACCATCTTGTTAACAAAAGCCCGAGTATAAGGCCTAAGGTAATCCAGCAAGTGTGACTAACTAGAGATGTGCTTCCAAATGCATGAAGCAAAAGCAGGAAGATGCCTTAGATTTTACAGAATCGAATGCTCACATGGTTACCCTGTAATATTTAGTATGAGAGGGGTAGCCGTGTTAGTCTGGATCTGTAAAAGCGGCAAAGAGTCCTGTGGCACCTTATAGATGAACAGACGTATAGGAGCATTAGTTTTCATGGGTGAATACCCACTTCTTCAGATGCATGACCCACGAAGTGGGTAGTCACCCACGAAAGCTTATGCTCCAATATGTCTGTTAGTCTATAAGGTGCCACAGGACTCTTTGCCGTATAGTATTTGTTTCCTTTCCAAAGACAGCAACGAGGCCAGTGAAAGGGGCATAAGTTAAAAGTAACTTTTAATTTTTTCCCCAGGATCATAACATAAACATACTGTCCCTTTTCCAGATTCCTTTGCCTTTATATGGAATAAAATGGGCCCAACCCACTGCTCTTGTAAATATCCTCTCCTCCAGGACACAAACAGCAAAGCTAGAACCTCCTAGAAACCGGGGTGCTTGAGTATAGCAACTATCTTTGCCAGCATGTATCCCACATGCTCTGTAATGACACTGAAAAAGAAAAACCACACCAGCTCCATGTTCTAAATGGTACAGTTCATACCCACATAGTCATTAACAACCAGGGTTCTCTTCAGTGATTGGTTAGACCTCTGATTGCATCACTGTACAGCAGCTCTTATCTTTTTTTTTTTCCATAAAAAGCATCTCAGAGCTATTTAGAGAGACCATAAAAGGGGTTGTCCCAGAAAAGCCATGATTCTGATCACACACTCGTTTTACACCAGTGTAAAATCACAGGACTGGCTCCAGCCACCAATTTTCACCCATCTTAGTGAGAGCAGAATCTGACCCAGTCTCCTCCTTCACTGATGCTTCTCTGTAATTCAGAGGGGAAAGCTATCTTTTCCATATATAAAGACATTATTCTTGTATTCTTACAGTCTCTCTGAGTGCTTTCACAAAGACAAATTTCTTGGCATGGCGCATACCACTTTATATCTTCTCTATAGGCAAAGAGGTTTCCTGGCTTTCCATCATCAGTTCTGGGGTATGATGGAATTATTGCAATAACTTTTGCTCACACTATTTGTCATGCCTAAAAGGGAAATGGTGCGTTGGATGGATTTCATGCACTATCCAGAGAAAGTTGCTTTTTAAGAAAGATGCTTTTTGAGGACCCTGCGTGTTTGTAGAATATAACAGTAATGGCATTTGCAGATAGTCTTTGGACATTATGGGTCAGTATCAGTGTTTGCCTCCCCCATCTACCCACAGTAGATTCTGATAATACACACATCAGCATGGTATCATTTTGTCCTCTTTGGGAGGGAGAATAAATATCCTCAACTTTGTTCCAAAACCAGAAGCGAAAATCCAGCCAGTCCTCCCTCTGGCTGAGTTGAGGTATCCAGTGAACAGATTGTCTCATGGTGTTTCACTGCTTTCACTTATGCCTGGAAGCAGGAAACAGGAGTGAGAGAAATGTCAACAACTACAGAAATAATTCAGCAAGTTGCATTTTTGGTGCAGAGTTTGAGTTGGTTCTTATCTGATCCAAAAATGGGTCTTGGCTCCCAAAAGGTCCCTAGCTGAGCTAACAAAATCCTCTATAATAAATAAATTAGTTTATGGTAGAGTTGGGAACGAGGTGTGAATTTCAGATCTGGTTTTGGATTCCAAACGCCTGACCTCAGAATATGAATCAAGGGTTTTGGTCTGGTCCATTAGCAAGAGTGGCCAACAGATGTGTTTAGAGGCACTAGTCTTGCAGGAACCAGATCCAAAGAATTCCCTAATACCTATGCTTTTCTTCTCAACCTTGCAATGACATTCAGCTGCCTCTGGGCAGCATGCACCCTGCCAGAATGGAGTTATGGGATGATAACCATTTGCACTTAGAGTTGGCACTTTTTATACCAGTGCTCAAAGTTCTTTGCAAATATTAATTACTGAGAGGTGGGTTAAGTTCAGTGTAGTTGATCGATGGCTAACTGAAGTAGGTCACTTCACCGCTCTCTATCTGTGGTCACACACTGAGTTGGGATAGAGCAGGAATCAGAACACATGCTTCTGGAGTCCCAGCATCCCGCTCCAGATGCTAACTAGACTTGCCCCCTTCATGCAGCTTCATTAACAAATAAGTATTTCAACCAATTTTTTAAAAAACCTGTTTTTTGTCCTATAATTTTCCCATTGGCAGAGTGGTGTACCTCGGCTACTTAGTGCTGAAGAGAGGGACAAGAACCTTGCTCTTAGGGGCCATCAGCTTGAATCAGCTTAGCACTTCTGCCGGGTCATGCATGCCACTGGGTGTATGTTCCTTCTGCTTTCCATTTGTTTTTGAGTGATAAAGTTAAAGGAAAACTGACATTTTAGCTTGTATAGAACATAAATACCTTGCCAAACAGGCATGCCTAAGAGACATGGGAATTTAACTAACACCTTGAATCTGTATAACACTTTCATCCCAAAGGATCCCAAAGTGCTTTACTAGATCTGTATATGTGTGTGTGCAGAGGTCACTTCACACACGCGGAAACGCAGCAGAGCCTTGGCTGAAAGACAGCAAGAATTCTGCTCTAGCAGTTGCACACCATGGGACGATAGGCAGCAGGAAGTGAGTCCCATGCAGCTAGTTGCTGACAGAATGAGGAGCAATGGTCTCACGTTGCAGTGGGGGAGGTTTAGGTGGGATAGTAGAAAACACAATTTCACTAGGAGGGTGGTGAAGCACTGGAATGCGTTACCTAGGGAGGTACTGGAATCTCCTTCCTTAGAGGTTTTGAAGGTCAGGCTTGACAAAGCCCTGGCTGGGATGATTTAGTTGGGGCTGGTCCTGCTTTGAGCAGGGGCTTGGACTAGATGACCTCCTGAGGTCCCTCCCAACCCTGATATTTTATGATTCTATTCTAGTTCAGAATACAGGGTAGGGATTTTATGCAAGTGCTATGTAACCACTCAAGCTGGAATATGCCTTAGGCACCGTAACTCCCCAAACCAACACTTTGTTGAGTTAGCTGCTATTGCAAAGTAAGGATGTGGGTGTGGCTATGAAAACCAGGGATGCCAGCTCTCACAATTTTATCACAAGTCTCTCAGTACTTGGTGTCTGAGCATATATAGATTATTGTATTTCACAAAATATGTACAGTGAATAGGCTGCAATAAAACTGGAAATGGAAAAACATCTATCATTCATCTGTGTGTGTGTGTTTTGTTCTTTCTTGTTCATACATTTGTTATATTTCCTTCCAATTTTCTTTTCATGACTCTCAAAGCATTTTGACTTGGGGTCAGAGTTGAGTTCACAGATGTTTAAAGCAAGGAAGGACCATTACACTCATTTAGTCTGACCTCCTGCGTGACCTAAGCCACAGAATTTCACCCAGTGATTCCTGGCTGGAGCCAGACTTTCTATTGGTGCAGGAGCACACCTTTTAGGAAGACATCCAATCTTTATTTAAAGCCTGCAAGTGATGGATAGTCTCCCACCTCCCTATGTAAGTTGTTCCAGTGGTCTATTACCTTCACTGTTAAATTGTGTCCTATTCTAGTCTAAATTTGTCTAGCTTCAGCTTCTAGCTTTGTCCTATAGATTAAAGATCCATCTATTATCAGACATCTTCTCCCTGTTTAGGTGATTAGCCCTAGTTTGGTGCTGTCTTCCATCCCACTCACGACTGAATCTGATGGGGTTGCCAAGGGTATATCTTAGTGCTGAGTTTGACTTTTCAGGCCTGATTCCTCTTTCAGTCACATGGGCGTAGTGCCCATTGGCAGAGCTTGCAGTCCTTAGTAGAAAACCACAGACAAACACAAAACCCTTTGGAGTCAGAATAGCCAGTAAAATTGAGTCTTTAGCCCTTCCTGCCATGGCAATGACGTGCATGGTACTGAAAACTGTGCTGGCCCTTACATTTTAAGTTCTTTGAAGGATCAGCTATGTCTTGAATCCACTTGATTCCCGCTCTAATAACTCACCGTGATGACACCTGGAGGAGGAGCACTATGAATGCTTGTTTCGTGTTTATAACTGTATAAAACAGAAGCATGGGAACCGCTGACTGCTGCTAAGGATTAGAAATGCATCTCAAGAAGCCTTAGCAACAGGACTTAACATCACTGGGTTGAGGCACTCTAGGCCAGACTTATGCAGCATTCCCATGGAAATCAATGTGGATTTCACCCAAGGATTTGGCCTGAGTTGTCTAGGGCAGGTCATGGCATGTCGGACACTCATCTACACCGAGGCTGCATTTAAGGACAGGAAGAAAAGGGGACAGGAGTTGAGGACAGTACATGTATTTTTAGTTTCAGGGTACTGGAGATATGGCCATGAGTTATGGTCATCACCTCCGTTAAAATACCCACATGCCTGTTTGACTAGGGCAGCTCCTAGTCTCAAGAAACAGAAGAAGAGGGAAGGATGAGGTCTTTCCCTCAGATAGCTGCTGCAGCTCCATCTCTGCGGTGGCCCATGTGTTTCATTTCAGCATGGAGG
The DNA here is from genome assembly GCF_965140235.1 of Caretta caretta. Lineage (NCBI taxonomy): Eukaryota > Metazoa > Chordata > Testudines > Cheloniidae > Caretta > Caretta caretta. The sequence goes on from NC_134223.1 coordinate 21,189,765, forward strand.
ATGGTGCTGAGACCACTGAGGCAGTGAGTGATTGGTACTTGGACACCCACTGGAGCAGGGTCATAGAATCATAGAATATCAGGGTTGGAAGGGACCTCAGGAGGTCATCTAGTCCAACCTCCTGCTCAAAGCAGGGCCAATCCCCAATTTTTGCCCCATCCCTAAATGGCCCCCTCAAGGATCAAACTCACAACCCTGGGTTCAACAGGCCAATGCTCAAACCACTGAGCTATCCCTCCCACCTGTGAGGGATAGGGTCTTTGTGCTCTAGCTCCATTGGCTTACAACCCAGTGGCTACAGCAGCCACACCCTCCTCCTCCTCCCCAGTCTAGACTTTGGTGGGTAGAGTAGGGGTCCCATGTTTTGCTCTCAGATCAGCTCAAGCCCTCAGCTAACCCAGCTATAAAGTGGTTACAATAAATATTTGTCTGTCTCAGGGGATAGTAGTGAGGCTTGATTCATGCGCGATTGTAAACATGGTTTGAGAACTATAAGGGGAAATTCTCATTAGGCTTTCCCAGAACCTCTCCAGCTCATCTTGATTACAACCTGCTCTAGTAATTATATAGCAGAAACTTTGGGACAGGGACCCCAACTTTTGTGGGAAAACCGCTCAGTGGTTGAGCATTGGCCTGCTAAACCCAGGGTTGTGAGCTCAATCCTTGAAGGGGCTATTTAGGGATCTGGGGCAAAAATTGGGGATTAGCCCTGCTTTGAGCAGGGGGTTGGATGAGATGACCTCCTGAGGTCCTTTCCAACCCTGATATTCTATGAAATGTTAATGCTAAACAGAAAACATCAACATTGTTCATTCTATATGCCCTTTTAATTTTGCTGTGTGCCTTACATCATCTTACCTTGAGTTTTATTGGCAAAGATTTCAAACATCTGGCTCACCGTTTCTGAACCAGAAGGAAGTCATTCAGAGACATTTTATGGAGTTTACAGTAAATACTTGGGTGCCATTAGTATTCAAGGTAGCCTCTCCACTCTCCACCAAACAAAACTGCACATCTGCAAAGACCCTTTAAAGCATCACCCATCTCTGTCTGAAATAGACAGAACTGGGAGCAGACACATGTTTCAGATGGAGATGGCCAGCTTAATTTGCCATTTCTAAATCTGTAGAGAAGCAGCATGCTGTCATTAAAGATTCATTTAGACTTGTCTTAATAGGAAACAACGTATTACAGCCCTGCTCCTAAATGACAAATTACGCTTCCCACCCCAACCATGAGGATTTTAAAGTGACAGACACGCATTTTCCCCCTTTGACCTTTAGGTTATCTGTACGGAGTGTGATACTTGTTTGGAGTGTGCTGCACTTCAATGAAACTGAGATTAAGTGGAAACAAATGAAACACCTGTCAGACCTTCAGCATCACTGAAATCCAATAAAGTCATATAATTATGAGACTGTGTTTTAATTATATATTTTGAGAACGAAGGGTGCAGAGTTGGAGTTTACAAAAAGGAATGTGTTAATTGGCTTTTTTTTTTTTTATCATCCAGGACCGGAGCTTTACTTGTCAACAGGGGATTTCAATGTCACCACAATGGCACTTACTCTAAACACACTGGTTAGCAACATTATCCATGTGCATAATGAGCAGCAAGAGAAGGGACTTTCAGAAGTTCAGTGTTAGGATAAATATCTAGCAATGTGGACACGTGTTTTCCAAAAAAGCGGTGATGGGGCAAGATGGCACACGGTGGCTGGAGTCAAATTCAGAGTAGACAGACGGGATCATGGGGGGGGGGGGGGGAACGTAACCAGCAAATGGTTGCAAAAACAGGTCGCCCCCTCTCACCACCTCACGCACAGACATTTTGGTGTAAATCAGCATAGCTCGACTGAAGTCAGTGGAGCTGAGGATTTGCCTGATATCATGCATTTCCCTCCTATTGGTTGTCTTTCCAGCTGCAGCCCGTGCTGTCTACCCTCCTGGGATATAAATGGCTTCAGCAGACACACACACAGTGACACCTAACACACACTGCTGTTTAGGTCACCTCCGAATCCGCCCTTTCATCTGTGAATTATTTAAAAACAAGCGAAAGAGGGGATGGGGGAAGGCTCTGGGGTCAGTCGTTACAGTCCCTCCTGGTTTCATCAAGGGAAGAGTTTCCATTGCAGTCCCCTGGCAAGAGGAGCATGTCTGCACAGCAGGTGAACTCTGATGTGGACTTCTTCTGGAATGTTTCACACGCTGCATGCAAATGGATGGATTCTAACACCTTCCCTACCCAGGCTTCGTGCTGGACAACGTGCGTAGTCCTATTGGGATGGCTTCCAGCAGCGTATGGTCCTATCCAGCATGAGTACAGTTGGCAGATCTGGCCCATGATGATTACAGAGGCCTGGGGCCAGTGAACATCACAGCACAGCGTGGGTGCAGTCTGTCTCTCTCTGAGTTAGGGGCTTGGAGGCTTGCGGTGGTCCCTGGAGTAGTTCAGGGCAGTAAATAGTGACCCTGGTGCAATGTCCCGGATGGGATTTTGCAGGGACACAGACTCATCAGGGCTTACATCTGCCACAGCAGTTCTCCCTCTCTTCTTCTGCCCACCCATGCTCACCCCTGTCCACCCTAGAATGCCCCCTGCAACCGGGGCTGCTGTGAGGATGGCACATAGCTCATGACAGAGGTATTCCCTGGGGAGCCCTTATGCTTGCATATGGTGTGTTTATGTCAGAATAGATGGTCTGGCGGGGCCAACAGACGACAATGAATCAGGCCCAAATCAAGAATTCCTCTGCACACTTCATCTGGACTATCTCTGATCGCTGGTAGGCAGACAAGAACCTGATCACAGACCATCCCCGTGGGCATCAGCTGGAATTGTGGGTACTCAACATTTCTGAGAAGCCAAGAACATAAGAATGGCCAGACTGGGTCAGACCAATGGTCCATCTAGCTCAGTATCCTGTCTTCTGACAGTAGCCAATGCCAGGTGCTTCAAATGGAATGAAGAGAACAGGGCAATTATCGAGTGATCCATCTGCTGTCATCCAGTCCCAGCATCTGGCAGTCAGAGGCTTAGGGACATGCAGAGCATGGGGTTGCATCCCTGACCATCTTGGCTAGCAGCCATCGATGGACTTATCCTCCATGAACTTATCTAACAAGCTTCTGTCATTTTCCCTGGCCATATCACTGTCAATAAAAGTGTTGTAAGCTGAAGAACCATACGTCATTTTTGCCTGTGGTCTTTTTTAGAATGCAAAGAAAAGACGACTGCACTACGAGACACAGCTGTGATCTTTACTCAGACATAGGCTTTGTATGCATATATTTACAATGTGACAATGTGAGTAACATGTAGTGTTATCTGTTGCTGGACTATTCTGTAGACCTTAAAAAGTATAAGTGATAGCCTACTATTGGCCCTTGCAAAGAAGCTAACTTCCTAGGATGCATTCACCTCTGATGCCTCACTCACAGGGGGGAAGCTGTGATATACATACAGCAAGATTTAATCAAGTGGTGCTTTGTTAATTCTCTCACTCTATACAATGCACAAAAGATTTGGCAAGCAAAGATCTAAGAGCTAAATGTGGTAGAGAGGTCTTGGACTAATAAGGCTTCATAATTTTTACAAACAATATTATTAGTATATTAGAAAGTATTGTAAATCATTAAAAGCAAACTACAGTCACCAAAGCAAATGAACAAAATGCTTTTCATGATACATTTTTATAGTGTTCATTCACTTACTTGCTGATCTACAAAATTCAGTCGCTCGCAATGTTTCCCATTCATTAGTGTAAATTAGCAATGTTCCACTCCAATTCTATAGATTTGCAAGTCTGCTTGTTCTGTCTTTACTTGATTGTTCTTTGAACTCTGTGTAATGTTTCTGAGTTGACTTCCCAAAGCACTCTAGAGTCAGAGCATATCCCTGGATGGTGTCCATCCATATCAATAAAATTATAAAGTAAAGCACTTCCTAGAACTTCTCCCATTCTAAGAAGTATTTAATTAAAACCCAGTTTTATGGGGCATGCACTAATTATTACTTTTTAGCCTGAAGGCTCAGAATTAACTTGTTGCTTCTAATTCTATAATTCAAATCCACTGCAGTTAGCTTGAATGCTCAGATGTTTTCCAAATATATATATATATATATATATATATATATATATATATATATATAGCTATATAGGAGTACTCAGTGATTAAAAAGAAAATCGGAAAGCATTGTGCATCCATGGGTGATGCAGAGAAGTCATCTGAGGAGAATTTGCTTACAAAAAATTGGAGGTTTTTAGTTTTGAAAAATGATTACTAACAATAACTGTTCATATTTTGTAATGCAGCCCTGCCTGGATGTCCCAGCTGAGATTGAGGCCCCATTGTGCTCGGTTCTTTATGAACACACAAAAAAGAGACACCTTCTGCTCTAAACAACTCACCGTCTAAATAGAGAAGCTAGGCAAAGGTCAAGTTGTTGTTCGCATTTTGGAGCTCTAAGGCACAGCAATATTAAGTCCCTAGCAGAGTTGAGAATCAATCTGCCCCCCCCCCCACCCCGGTTCTGTGTCCTAGGCCAGTGCTTTAATCACAAAACCATCCTTCCTTCCAGCAAATAGTCTTCATCCTTCATTAATATTAGTGAATCGTTTACATTGATTGATTGGTTTCGACTTCTACAACCAGAAGGCACCTGGCCAAACCTCTACCCATCAGCTAAAATCCCCCACACAATTACAGAAGCCGAAGCAGCTGCACCCCTCAGCAAAGTCCAGAATAATCACATACAAATACAGAAATCGGTATCCCATCCTGCCGCAGGAATCTGGCCCGCTCTGCTGATGAGCGTGCTACCCCAGCTCTTACATGTAGCCCTCATGAGTCAGAGTTGGTCTGCCCCTGCTCTAGAGGGGGCGCAGAGCAGCTCCTGATGGGCAGTGGAGGGGGCAGATGAAGGGCTCAGAGCTGCTCTAACTTGTGTTGCTGGTTAGCAGCTCTCACGGAGGCTCTCTGCTGGCCAGGAAATGTCATGGTCCAGTCCCCAGTTCCCCCCCAACAAAACACTGTCTACCAAGAATCCTCAGCGAAGCCTTAATGCAGCTCTAACTCCTCTTTGAGCCACTGCAGTGGCAGAAGAGCGACTTGCAAAGGGCTGAAGATCTGGCCAATACGCTCACATATATAAAGTGGTGATGTCTGATCCAGCCCAGTATGCATGAATTCCCTTTCATGATGCATCATCTAAATTCAAATATATATGGTTTCAAAAGCAATAGCCTGAAGGAAAAGCACAAAATCAGGCAGCTCCAAACTTTGTACTGGACTTCTTTATCCGGTCTCTGCACAGCTCTTTTTATACAGAAGTGAATGATCACCATTGCTGGATTGGGAGTTACCATCCAGGAAAGAACTGTGAGCTAAGGAAGCCCTTGAGACCAACGGCAATTGGTATAGTTGTGTCAGATTTTGTATGGCTCAGATTCCCAGCCCTCAAAGTTCGATGCTGTGGTGAAATCGCTAGCATTTTCCTGACATTACAGCACTGCAAACGATGTGCCATGAGTCACTTAGTTTTCTTGAAAGATAGGGGCTATTGGAAATGCTTTGTTTGTGCTGCTTACCTGGCTTTGGGACTGACTCTGTCCTTGGCTACACAGGAACGCTCCAAGACAGAGATTTTGTACACAGGGAGAGCAGAACATGTTTCCACAGATGGCGTGTGCATCTGCCTGAATGCATAATCCATGCAAATCACTTCAGACTTCTAATTGTGAAATTCAGCCTTTTCTCTGGGATCTTTTATAAACACAAGGTACACAGAACAGACACTTCTCTGTCCCTGCTAGCAACCCAGTTAATGTTGCTGCCCTGATCCTGCACTGTTACAATATCTTTTACCACCTTCTTCCTCATATTCTGAAGCCAAGTCTATTCCAATCCAATAGCTATCTTCCAAACTTATAGCCCTCATAGATCAATCTTTCACTTTTATAGACTGATCTCCTCCTTGAGAGTGGCCAAGGGTACAATATTTTGGGGGAAAAGAATTCCTCTCCTCTTCAGTATCACTCTACAGAAAAAGTTGGAAAAGAGAAAAGACATTAGTCACTTGCTAATTATCTGAAAGTAATATCACTCACAGGCAGCTGCTAAAACCCACAGCAGTAATAAAGATGGTTTGAGGTTTTGGCTGCAGTGCTTGTTAAATAACAGGTATAGTACACTAAGCCCTGGTCTACACTAGGACTTTAGGTCAAATTTAGCAGCGTTAAATCGATGTAAACCTGCACCTGTCCACGCGATGAAGCCCTTTTTTTCGACTTAAAGGGCTCTTAAAATCAATTTCCTTACTCCACCCCTGACAAGTGGATTAGCACTTAAATCGACCTTGCCAGGTCGAATTTGGGGTACTGTGGACACAATTCGACGGTATTGGCCTCTGGGAGCTATCCCAGAGTGCTCCATTATGACTGCTCTGGACAGCACTCTCAACTCAGATGCACTGGCCAGGTAGACAGGAAAAGAACCACGAACTTTTGAATCTCATTTCCGGAGACTGCGGGAACTGTGGGATAGCTACCCACAGTGCAACACTCCGGAAGTCGACGCTTGCCTCGGTACTGTGGAAGCATTCCGCCGAGTTAATGCACTTAATGCACTTAGAGCATTTTCTGATCGAATATATAAAAACGATTTCTAAAAAAAGACTTCTATAAATTCGACCTAATTTCATAGTGTAGACATACCCTAAGGCTTTAAGAGTTGGTTAGCAAAATTGAGAACCATTAGTGAGTACTGGAGACTCAATTTCCAGACAATGGGATGAGATCTAAACTCTCTTCCAATTGCCTGTAGAATAATGCAAAGCAAATTAATTGGTCTCTACACTCAGTAGCTAATCCGATTAAATCCCTGGCTGCTGCCAAATGCTCCAGGTACATCCAGGGAGGATGCACTTATTGTTCAGGTGAATGAACCAGTGAATCCAGGTGCATTGTTGATGCATGTTCCAGTTGCAATTGAAAAGTGTCACTGATTCCAATAGAACATTAATGGGTGTCAGCAACACACCCGGAGCAGTGGCAGTTCAGAAGAGATTGTGAGTCACTCACAGAGACAGCTAATGTACAGATCATCCTTCCAGCTGCTGCAGAGTTCATCTGCTGCCTTGTGAGTGAACTTGCCTCCACGTGATTAGAAAAGGAAGACAGGACTTGCCAGACTTGATCAGATCAGGGTCCATACCCTGGTCAGTATCAGACGTTTTACAGAAAGGTGAAAAAACCCCAATCAGTTGTCCCCAGCCCCAATCAATTAGAGATTGGCTCGTGCCCTGAAGGGGGAGGGTTTTTATCCCTTCCAAATCTCTGGAGTTGTTTTAAGCTGGATGTGCTCCAGAGTTGACACAATTGTCCAGTTCTTGTCTGAATCCTGATAATCTCATTTGCTCCACAGCTTCCCATGCTTTCTCTAAAGAAACCACGAGACCAAGGATAAAAAAAATCCTCCCCAAAATATATCATTCCCTTTTTGTTTGCCTACCAAAAAGTTACATAAATACAAAACAATGTATTTAAAATAAAGAAATATTTTTTAGTAACGAGGGGTAACCAAGTCACCCATCCTGAAGTGCTACAAGATCACAGCACCCTGTAATGTAAAAAGTGCTAAACTGCATTTCACCCGCTGGTGAGAATTCCCTGAAAGACATTGGCCCTGATTCTCCACTCCAGCACACAGGTTTTATGCTAATGTAACCACATTGGAAGTTAATGCCAGTGCAGTTGATAAAACCATTTGCTGTAATGGAGAGGAGACCAAGGACTGCTGTCTTTGAGGAGGTGGTCCCAAAATAAGTTTACCGTGATCAAAAAATCTTTTGTAACTTACTTGTAAACTGGGTGTGTGTCACATTCCCTTTATGACGAGCTCACACAGAGAATCACAGCTTATTACTGCTACTGTCCCCTTTAGCTCAGCAGGTTAAGGTTTCTGCTTTAGTGCTTCTGGGGTTCTAAACCTGCAGGTGACTCAGGGCAGACGTTACATTGGAATCCATTACTTTATTTTACAGATAAGGGTTTTCTTTTCACCTTGTTATTTCTGGACACCATTAGCCCCTTGGCCTCTTGAGTTTAAGCAAGGTGTTCACTGTATTTTTATCTGAATTACTCACAGCTCTGTGTCAGATCTACCCTGGTTGCTTCTGTAGAGCAGTCTGGTTCCACTGATTGCATGGTTCAAGTTGTTCTCCATTGTTTGTTTGACATTGATTACGAAGCCAGTGAATCAGACGGGTTGTTGCTATCCCTAATTATGATTTTTGTGTGTGCATGTTCCCACTCTGCAGGTGGATCAAATCTATTTTCATGCAAAGTCTCTTTTGTTTAAGCTTTTAGTCCCTTTGCCACAAGATGATAATGATTCAAAATGACATCTGCATCCCTCTGGTGTGTACAATACAGATCATGGTAATTCGCTTTTCTTTTGTGTCCTAATGTAGTCAGTTAGATTCCCAGTTCTTCCAGCATGGGAGTTCCAGAAATGTGTGCATAGTAAAGAGATATCTGAATAAGTCACCGGAACAATTCCATGGTGCTAATAGCAAACATTTTACTTCTGGGAACACACAGAGACTGATCCGAGGCTTACTGAAATGGACATTGGATTGGATCCATAGATCTCCACTTTTTTCTCCTCAGGTGGCTGTTTTGCTGATGTCAAAATAATTTGTTACTTGAGCAGCACTGACGTCATCCCTACTGAGGAAGAAAAAATGAGAGTTAATTTGTAGGTTTAAGACTGTACTGGCCAGGAAATCAGATAGTTACGAATTAATCACAAAGTTCACACATTTCAGCAGCTCTGCTGTCTTATCATCCCTAGCTGGACTCTAAGAGCCCCATCCTTAGCTATTGTCGAAGGGTCTGACTCCTTGGAGGAGCGAGTTCTAAAATGTTTGCCTTCTGAAATTACTGCTTAAATCAGTTATGATAAAAGAAATCAGGCAAACCCCAAGGGGGTTTCATCAAGGTAGAGAGCAAAGGCCCAACTTCTTGTGCAATCCCCGCCCCCCATTTCAGTAATGAAGTCAGGAGCATGGTCTGGTGGAAAAAACAGACAGCAGCATGTTAATTAGCAAGCAGAAAGGCAGTGAGAGCTAATGGCAGGGCACTGGTTTGAGAGACAGAAGACCTGAGTTTTATTCCTGACTCTTCCTCGGAGTTGCTGTGTGACCTTGGACTAGTCCCTTGACCTCTTTTCCCCTCCTGCCTTTGGTTTGTGCAGTGTATATAGAATGTAAATTCTTCAGGTTGCAGCGGTCTCTTTCTGGGTGTCCAAAACAGCAGGGCCCGGATCTCAGTTGGTGCCACTTGGTGCTACTGTAATAGAAACAATAAAAATTAATAAACCCTCCCAGCAAGTAAAAGCAGCTGTAACAAGCAAAGGTTGAAAGTAGGTGGCCCCTGTGGATGATTTTTGCCTAGAGAACTCAGGGATGGACATATCAAAAATATAGAGAGAGATTAAAAATGGTGTTTTTTTGAGTTTAGTTTAGTTCCTCCACCATAATAAATATTTCAGACATTGGTCAAAATCTCAGTGACATGCAAGGAACGATAACTAGCGTGTATCTAAGTGTTTTAGCAGATGCTGAAGTGGGCTTCTTCCCTAAAGCTCTAGTGTTAATTCTTTAATTTCCTACAGTTGGTCTGCCTCTTCCAGCCCTGTTTTCCAGTCACTACCCTTGCAGCATATTCCTACTTCAATACAAGGAAGGCTTTTCTCATTGCTCCCCTCCCCGCTCATGTACATGCTTAACTTCAAGAACAGGAGAAGTCCTGTTGCACCTGGGAATGATTACTGTGTGTTAATGATTAAACTCTAGGGTCAATTTATCCAGGATCAATCTAGGGCATTAGTAATTATCCAACAGCCTAAAGGCCTCCTCATCTCCCATTTACATGAGTAAGAGTTTTGCTGTTAATGTCATTCACAACAGGCTTGGGAGCTCAACCCAGAGAGCCCCGCTAGGGACTGCAATAACAATCAGCCTTTGGTAGGCATGAAGGGATGTACGTATCCTGCACCCAGAAAGGGGGAAAAGGGTTAATGGGCTTCCCTGGAGGAAAGACATATTGGCTGACTGGCCTACAGGGCGGGCCAGCTGGAGCTCATTAGGGAAAGAAGCCTTTAAGAGAAGGGGGGGTGAGAGTGTTGGTGTTAGGAAGAACAGGCTCAGGAACTACTGCACATATAGGGACTAGGGTTAGACAGTCTATATTTCTCCACTGAAGACTTCTGAGGCTGCTGATGAGGGGGCCCTTGGGGCAATTTTGTGAGGTGGCCCCTTCAGTGGGGTCTGCTCCCTGCCAGCAGCTGTGTCATGCCATGCTTGGGGCTGGCTGGCTGCCCTAGGGGAGGGGCTTACAGACTCTTTAGTTTGAATCCCCCTGGGGTCCCACTCCTGAGTCATTTCAGCCCAAAGCAAAACCACAGTTCAACTCTTACCCCACTCAAGGGGGACCAGAGACCCAGGGTGGCCAGTTTCTGCCTCAAAGCCTCCTCTGGGTGGGTTTCTTAGCAGCATACGTTTGACAGGAAGATAAAGGCACAAAAGAGAGGCCACCCTGAAAGACTGCCCCTTCACAGTTCTAGTATAGCCTCGCTCAACCAACCCACTGCCACGCTATATGTTAAATGGATAACTGTGCTGTGGTCAGAGCAGTTAGCTGTCCGGCTGGACTCTGCCCTGCTATGAGTTTGAAGACAGCCTGGGCAGATGACTTAACTGCCTCATGTCTTGAGCTGACCAGCAGACCAGAGTTGCCTAGTTCAGGTGTGCTGCATGTCCCAACTGCTGCCAAGTGCTCTGAGAAACTCTGGGGGGCAGGAAGCTGCGGTAGAAGGGCAGAGCGTGACTATCGATATGAACCCTCTATGGGAAAGATGTATAAAAGAAGCATGTGTATGAGGGTGGAGGACAAGGCTGGCTCTGGGATTGATACACCTTCTCTTCCAAATAGAGGGAAAGACCAAAATTAAATGTTATGTAAAAAGGCCATTGGCCAGGTTCCGTCTCGCTCACTCCAACAACATGGATGTAGAAGAAATGGTGAGAGCACAATCAGGCTCTGTTTCTTCCGTGTTAGTCTTTATTCAATGTTCTCTTGGGGGTTTGCTTTGTAAACCAAACTGTGGTGCCTTGTTCAAGCCATTTCCTCTCCCTAGAGGCCCTGACTCCTCCCCAGTTCAGTGGGTCCCTGCTTTGATCTGCCAGTGCAATCCAGGATTCCCTACACCAATCAGCCCAGAGTCTTGTGGTTTGACTGGGGGCATTTTCCAAAGTGTATTTGTTGTAGAAGGAGGAAAAAAAGAAAGGAACAAGGAGCTGAGCCAAAGCTCCAAGCACAGTGGAAGAAAATGGAAAAGTTTCAGTAGACCAGTGAACCCACAAAAAGCAAGAGAGAACAGAGTGAGGTAGCAAAACATCCCATGCCCTAGGACTGAATATGAGACAATCTGTACTATAGGCAGGAAAGCTGCAGACGCCAGGATGTAAATATTGGCCTGAGCTGTATGGATGTGAAGGAAGCAGTCGTGGCCAATATATTACAGAGTTTAGTTCAAGACAGACTGACAAAGTGAAGAAAAAGAGACATGTCTACAGATGGTAATGGAAAAAGGGTGATGCTGAATTTATTCTAGAGAATAGATTGGGGTCTCCTGAGCATAGGCAGCAGCTGTTTTTCCTGAACACACAGTAAAAGATTTGGGCAAATTCTCTCAGGAGTTTTTAATTTTCTTTCCACCGATTTCAGAGTTATTTTCCTCTAAAACTGCAAGTCATGCTTATTGGAGGCTGCTAGAATGCTAATAAGTCTCTGGAAAGGGCTGGGTACAGAGCACTCCTGCCATGGACAGGGTCTGAGCGGAACCTTTAAGTGTCAAGTTGTGCTAGTCCATTTTAAAAAATTCTGTCTACTTAACCCCTAGCACAACTCGCGTTTCTCAACTCCCTTCCAAGGAAATTCTAACAGGCCACATGGAAGTCCTTGCAGGTAAAGCACAATGAAGGAAAGCAACATCTATGGATTGCATATTTGCAATGGTTTCAGTAAACTCTCTGACACAGACACTGCTGCAGTCTGAGAGAACCAGCCCTTTGTCTCCTAGGTGTCTGCTCTTTTGCCCCAAAGATTAACTCTGTGTCCTGGGAAGGAGGAGAAGTTAGTGAAAAGTATAGTGTCTACAACTGGTTGGAAATTACCAGCTGTTTTTTTTCCTGACAGTTCCCCCCGCCCCAAAATGGATTTTTGTGTGGAAAAAAGTCTGGGGTAGGGTTTTTTTTCAACATTGTTGAGGTTTGCACTGAAAAAAACAAAGCACTTTCTCATTTTAAGTCTTAAAATGTTTGGTTTTCAGGTTTTTGTTTTTGAAGAAAATTTTTGACAAAAATTAAAACATTTTTATTTTCATTGAAATTTTTCATGGGGGAAAAAAAGAATTCCCTGGTCAGCTCTAATAGCATCTAATGAGGGCAGCAGGAGACTTAATGGCCATGGTGACCGTGAGTAGGTGCTGGGTTAGCCTGAGACATGGGGAGATAAGAGTTATCATAAGTAAATTACCCTACTGGGATGGAGTGAAACTTTGTTATTGTTTGCAAGGCACACAGAGATCCTTGGATGGAAGGGAAGTACAAAGTCCTATAATCAGTCGTCCTCCTCCTTAGAGATGTAGAGCTGAAAGCAAGGTGACTGGGTCCAAAACTCTTCCTCCTGTTGAGTATGAGATCTGAAACAAATGAAAGAGAACGTTAAATCCTCCAAGTGCTAAAGACAGAGATTATTCCCTCCCACGCCATAACTCCCAGCACCTGGAAAAAATAGCATGGAGGAGATGGAAAACCACAACTCTTTGAATTAAAAAGCAAAAAACATCTTTGTGTTTTTCAGTTTAACAAGTTAGATAAAGAGGTTGATAATGTACTCTAGAGCTATGAATAAACATTCTCCTGTTCAAGCTATTCCATTCTAAAAAGAAAAGGAGTACTTGTGGCACCTTAGAGACTAACCAATTTATTTGAGCATGAGCTTTCGTGAGCTACAGCTCACTTCATCAGTGATTATTCCATTCTATTAATCTAGCCAGAAGTCAGATGTGAAGAGCATGTAACTGTGGGAATGTGCCACCATCTCAGATATAAGAAAGGGGCAAAATTTAACAGGAGTTTAGAATACTTAAGAGCTGGACAACAGGGAGATGCAAAGAAAGGAAGAAGATAGATACTTTAGGGCTGTAGCCTTTGGCTTTTCCAGATGTAATGGACCAGCACAAAAAAGGCCTGCTGGGGAGGAAAGGTTCTTACAAGAGGACACCCCTGCATTGCAGATACTTAGTGGCAAGCAGGCTGGCAGACTGAGAAGATGCCTTTGGGGAAAGAGCTGTTCCTCTGTATTGCATACAGCCACTAGCGTTTCCTAGAACTGCCACAGAGCTACAGTCCAGCCACTGTACAAGGGCATGACTGTGAGAACACAATTGTTATGTTTATGGTAAATATCATACACGTTCTCCACCTTAAAGTGCACCCAGAAGCAATTGTCATTTGCCACATCAATCAGAATTTTGCCTCTTTTTCTTCTAAAGAGGTGTGTATATATCCCCATTCATATGTTTAGATCCATATTTCTGTATGTGTATGTATCTGTTCTAAAGAAATGTAAATGCATTAGTGTCTTTCAGTGCCATTCCCTTTGTGGATCAGGACCTGTCATGTCTCCAGACACTGCTAAACACAAGGAACCAACTTATTCAGTGGGAGAAAATATTTATTTATTTATTTTATTCCTTTAAAAAGCTAAAATTCACCAGTAATGTGGAAAACTTTTCTCTGACCTCTTCTGGAAACAAATTTCTTATTGATCCATGAAAGACCTCTCATCATCAGGTTCTGGTTTTGCTGATTGCTCTTGCTGTTCGCTAAGATTTCCTGCTATAAAGAAACTCATTTTGCAAAGCAATTTTGAGCTACATCCAAACTGGTCCCACTGTACAAGATTAAGGTATCACCATCATCCACATGCAGTTTTGCCTCTTCCAACTAACTGCCAACGTTATTAGTATGCTAAGTAAACAGCAAAGTGCCTAATGCTCTGAAACGTGCCCAGAACCAAGAGTTCTGGAGTTTACATTTTGAAAGAAAGCATGATCAGTTACACATTTTAGCATCTGATGACCAAGACCACACTGCAGTAACAACAAAGATATGTGCGCCAGACAGTTCTCCTGCTCCTGTCAACACTGAAGCATGTGTATAATTTTACCCACATGATTAGTCCCATTTCAAGTCAATGGAATTACTTTCAGCTCTAATTCAGCAAGGTGTTTATATTAAGGAAGTAAGTAGTTCCATTAATTTCAGTGGGAGTACTTACTGGAGTAAAGTTATGGACATGGTTATTTACCATAAGGTATATTTTACAATGTACCCTATGCCATTCTTGAAAACACTTTGTAATACAACATTCAAATACCTTTTCTGTACAGTACCATCACCTGAAAGCAGGGGAGTCAGATCCATAGAATTCAGAGTAGCAGCTGTGTTAGTCTGTATTCGCAAAAAGAAAAGGAGGACTTGTGGCACCTTAGAGACTAACCAATTTATTTGAGCATAAGCTGTTGTGAGCTACAGCTCACTTCATTGGATGCATTGTTCTGCCATGCACACGCAAGTTGGACAAGTACAGTCAGTATCTTCTCCACCTTCAAGACAGGAGAGGCTACAGACTGCAGGTTCCTTCAAACCATTATGAAAACAAAGATGCCAAAGGAAAGATGCATCCAATGAAGTGAGCTGTAGATCACGAAAGCTTGTGCTCAAATAAATGTTAGTCTCTAAGGTGCCACACATCCTCCTTTTCTTTTTTAGATCCATAGAAGACGTCACCCAAAACTTAAAATCAGTCTTGGACTCATTTAGAGGTTCAAAAATGTCTGAGTGTCCTTTATTTGTGCTTCAGAGGGCACATGGGTGAATTTACTTTTTATCGTTTTATATGTCTGATTAGAATGGGCTATCTCTTCTGAAGCCAGGGGAGTATAAAACGAGCTCTTGGTAGCCACTTCTTTTCCTGTTTTATGTTAATCTTACACTGATAAATCTCAGTCTATGAACACCATGATTACTAATAGAACAGGGGGCCTAGTAAATATTTTTGACATTTGGCTGGTGCTGCAAAAGGCAGCTAGGTCCCTGAAAACCCTAGGGGGAAGGCCAGTGTTTGTTCTGGACTCATGGCGAGTGTTTGTTTCAGATCAAGACCTGGGATGATGAGCTTATTAATACAACGCTTAGAGGTTTAGGAGCTAGTGCCAACTGAGTCCACATATCTATTCAAGCCACACCATCGTAGGACCTAATCACATCAGTCACGCCATCAGGGGCTCGTTCACCTGCACATCTACCAATGTGATCTGTGCCATCATGTGCCAGCAATGCCCCTCTGCCGTGTACATTGGCCAAACCGGACAGTCTCTACGCAAAAGAATCAATGGCCACAAATCTGACATCAGGAATCATAACATTCAAAAACCAGTCGGAGAACACTTCAGCCTCTCTGGTCACTCAGTAACAGACTTACAGGTGGCAATTCTGCAACAGAAAAGCTTCAAAAACAGACTCCAAAGAGAAACTGCTGAACTGGAATTAATTTGCAAACTAGATACCCTTAACTTGTGCTTGAAAAGAGACTGGGAATGGCTGGCTCATTACACAAATTGAATCTATTTCCCTGTGTTAAGTATCCTCATACCTTGTCAACTGTCTGAAATGGGCCATCTTGATTATCACTACAAAAGTTTTTTTCCTCCTGCTGATAAGAGCTCATCTTAATTAATTAGCCTCTTAGAGTTGGTATGGCAACTTCCACCTTTTCATGTTCTCTGTATGAATATATACATCCTCTTCTATGCATCCGATGAACTGGGCTGTAGCCCACGAAAGCTTATGCTCAAATAAATTTGCTAGTCTCAAAGGTGCCACAAGTCCTCCTGTTCTTATTATTGTTTGTGTAATATAAACCTCCTAGAGGGCACATCCAAGGTCACATCTCCCTGGTACTAGGCACTGTCCCTGACCCAAGATGTTTCCACATGAACAAAGGGTGGGAGGTGAAACAGAGACTTGGAGACCTCCAAGGTCACACAGAAGTTCAATGGCAAAGCTGGAATAAAATCCATGCCTCTATGGTCCTGGAAAACCACACAGAGCTCCAGTTACTATTTAAGAGCTCAAAGCAATGTGTGCCAAAAGCAAAAGGATTTAAGATAAACCTGTGCTTTCCCAACAGTGCTTTTGATTGTAACTGCAATTAGCTGCTTTCTTCTACTTCCATGAGGGAGGGTGATATTTTTACTTTGGTTCATTATAAATAAGCATCCAGGGAAATATTAAGTCAGGAACTAAATGCCGGCTACTTACAGGATTGACACAAGAGTACATCTTCTGAGTATTTTATAGTCTGACAAATAAGATGACAAAAGCTTATGTAAATAGAACAACTTACACTTGGCTCTGTTTCCCTGTTTTGCCTTAAGCACTTTCTAAACCACTAGAACCTGCTGATTTGCATCAAAATAATGTAAACCAACTTATTCAGTAGGCAAAGCCAAGCCAGTTATCTCTTTGTTGAGCTGACTCACTAGTTTGGGTGATGGGGGAATGCCAGAAATAAGTCTTTATTTTGCAGAGTATTATCAGGAATGAGGACATGAAAGATTAGCATGGGCATCTAATGGGGCTGGCTGGAAAAGTTTGGGTTGGATTTTCTTTTTAAAACATCAGCAGCTTTGGGCATGTCTTGGCTGGATTGATACATTAATATTTAACACCTCTCTTCAACTTCCAGAGCAGGTGTGGAAGGACTGTGTGTATACAATGATGTTGTTTAACCAGGAGATGGCATTGTTTGTTTCAATGTTAACTATAGCCACCTCCGGTGAGCTTTCAGTTTTCAAGGAAGTGGGTCAGGGAGCCGGAAGTGTTGCTCCAATGGCCTTTAACCATTGCTGTCCGCTTGGTATTCCAAACAAACCAGCCAACAAACAAAACACTAAGAGTAAAGCAAAGGCCCTTTGACTTCTGGCTCCTTGTCTTAATTTTCCATCAGGGCAATACAGCGAGGGATCTACAAGCTATACAAAAAGGCCTCCCTAACCAACCCCCTAGATCCAAACACTCCCTGAACTTGGGAAGTGAGAAGAGACAAAGCAAGACTGAGAGTACCCTTTCTCTGGTTAAACTGCACTGAGTCTTTGACCAAATCTGCAATTTCTGCTGAACATTCAAGATCTTTTATGTTTGTGAAAATTGCTGGTTTTGCAAAGTTCTGATCCCAAACCCAATTGCATCTATTCTCCACACAAACAGCCCTCCCGCTCTTAATGATAAAACAAATCAGAATAATAATATTTGATAACAAGCTATTTTAAAAAAATCTATACATCTCTGAAAATCTCTTCTCCTCAACCAACCTCCATCTCAAAAAACTAAAGAAAAAGTAAGTAAATTTTTATGTCTTTTTATGTCTGTTTGTCCATCTTGTTTATTGAGATTGCCCTGAAAAGTTTGCAGAAACTGCTTCTGTTCTCTATTTGTACAGCACATAGCCCATGGGACCCTGCTCCTAATCAGAACTTCTAAGTACCATCATCATCACCATTATCATCTCTGTGAAAATGTAATTTGGCAACTTCTTTGGGTTATTTCCCATTGTAGATAAAAAAAAAAAATCTAACTTAATTTGAATGAGCTTGTATTTTTGTGTCTGGAACAGGATTTTTGACTGCTCCAAAACAATCCAGTCCTAAGTGATGAGCAGAGAGTCAACAAATTCAATTTATGCTCTTCAATTCAGATTTGTAACTCATCTTTCCTCAGTGCTCATGCGTACAATCCAATCTCACAACTGCTTATAAGGAGTTTAAATTCAAAGAAAAACCCCTCAGTAAATCATCACAAATTTTACTGAAAAGGTTGTGATCTGTCAATAAGTAAATTGCACATTTAATTATCCTAATTATGGTTCACTGAACTAATGTCATTGTCAATACAAAAAAAGAAATCTCCTGAATTGACAAAACCTTGATTACAGCTGCTGAGTAGCACATCTTTTCTTAAACCTTCCATTATTTCCTGTACATTTTGATTGGCATATACTGAAAGCATAGATAAAACCAAGGTTGGGCTATATTTACTATGGTGTTATTAGTGCTGTAAAACTGCTTTGTGTCGAATAAGGGCTAATAAAGACTGCCTGACTGATGCTTCATTTGGTTTTTCACCTACATGAAATTCCTTGGGTTTAAGGAATTGAGCCAAATGCAATAAAGATGCCTAGCACATCTCAGGATGATGGATTGCTATGTCTCTTTACTATTTTGTTAATGTAGTAACATTTACTGCCTAATTACTCCCTTCCATTCTTCTGCAATATGTAGAGGTAATCCTGTTTTGGTATAAACTACAATATATAGCTCTAAGCGTGCTGTGCTATTGTTTTGGAGTATTCATTGCAGAGTGTTTTTAGACAGAGTTTTCACTAGTTAACCGTTGGTATTTTTCCTGCAGGGATCAGATTTGATTTTTTTTATCATTAGTAAAAGACAGAGGAGTCAGCTGAGTTTTATTTCAAGATACTATCTTGGCACACAAGCTGCACAGCACCCTCCTCAATATGGATAAACTCCCAAAGCTCTTTTTCTCATCCTTCCTGTGTTTGAATTCCTGGATGCAATAATCTCTTTATGACAGACTCTGCTTGAAGATATAATGCTCTTGATGGCTTAAGCCTGTTATGATCATCCACTGTTTGGTCATGTCTGTGGATAAAATAACTTATCTTCTACATTTCCAAGATACACAAATGTCAGCTTCCATTTCAGAAAAGTAAACTCTGAACCTTATGGGCCCAATTCAGCAGGTCCTCATTCAACAAACACTTAACCAGGTATGTAAATATGTGCTTAGTGCTTTGCTGAATAGGGATAGACAGAAGCACATGGTTAAATGCTGTGTTGAATTAGGGCCTACATGAACAGGTGTGGTGATCACATTGTTTTCAGTGAAACCGGCAGCTATTAGTATAGTTGGGAGAAGAAGCAAAGATGTTTCTTTCCACCTTGCATAGTGCATTAGAGAAAAGCAACACCATCTGCCTTAAAAACAAATTTACTATTCATTTAGAACATATTTTTTGAGGAAAATCTCAATGAAATAAAAATATTTGGTTCCCACAGGCATGCTGGGAATTCTATGAAAGCATTTTAAGGTGTCAGGAGATAGTAAAACTGAAAGTTACTGCTCCTCCTGCCGAAGTGCTTTGTAAAGCGAAGGGAAGAGGCACAAATACTGTGAAATCAAAATTTCTCCACAGTGCAGATTGCTGTGGCACTAAATTGCTGCCGTATTGAATGATGTCGTTCGGGGACACTAATGTACAACCAGCAACAGAGAGAATCTCTTTTGCAAATATTCCCTAAATGGCAGCTACTGTGTATGTGTGAGGGAAACACCTAACATTCTAATGCTGCAACCATTAAAAATATCAACACCTTCAACAAGAACTGATTGAATGAGAATTTAGAATAATAAAAGAATAGAAAAACCTTGGTCTGATTAGAGGGGGGAATGAAGAAATCAATGTTAACACCAGAGGGCCCAACGTACTGCTGTATTATTGCAGGCTTGTACTGGGTTCCATGGAGATATGCCTGTTTCAAGCTGAAGCAATGAATTGGGTCCAAAGTCTAATTCTGGCCTACGGGCCTGGGATTGGTAAGCAGCATGCATACAGCGACAATGAGAGACAGCTGCTTGAATAACACAATCAGAGCAATTAACAAAGACACTTGTAATACATGCTGAGTGAAGAGCTCCCTTCCTCTTCCCCAACCCCCTCCACTTTTACATGCAGTGACTGAAAACATAAGGACAGGTTTCAGAGTAGCAGCCGTGTTAGTCTGTATTCGCAAAAAGAAAAGGAGGACTTGTGGCACCTTAGAGACTAACAAATTTATTTGAGCATTAATAAATAAATTTGTTAGTCTCCAAGGTGCCACAAGTACTCCTTTTCTTTTTGAAAACATAAGGGGTAAATTTCACCATTGGTTTCCATACCAGTTTCCTATTGACTCTGTGGATTAATAAACAGGAGTGCAATGCCTCTGAACTGGTGCTGCTGTGGCTGTTTGAGACTCGGGATGGCTGCCACACCCAGCTGCATGTGATGATTATCTGATTATGCAGAGAATGATTAGAAATGAGGGTGGAAGAGATCCAAGGGACGGGGTAGGGGTAACACACTTTCCAGTAGAGCTAGGCTGGTGATGTTTGTTCTTGGCTGATCTGGCAAGGGGGAAGGCCACAGAGCAGCTGCAGGACACGGAAGTTACATGACTCACAAATTCTGATTCACAGAAAATCAGGCAGTAGATGTGTTTTGAGCTGGGCTCCTTATCCCGTGAGCAGAAATTACAGAAGCAAAGCAGTGCTGTTTAGCTAATGAAAGCTATGGCAAGACCAAGAAACTAGATGAGAGCCTGAGGGGAAGGTGAGAATAACTGAGCTATAAGATGTGATGTGAGAGGGGAAGGTTTGGGGAGCAGAAAGCGGCTGGAAACTGGCGGGGCAGAGACATAAGCTGACAGCACATGGGAGAGTCAAAGAGACAAGAAGAAAGAGAGAGACAAGCGGAAAGGGCACTGAACTGGAACCAGGGCTGATGGGGATGGAGGATAAGAGTGTGAGAAAGGAAGAATCTGGGATTGGTAGCCGTGCTTCCAGGGGGATTCAGCCTAGAGCCGCTCAGATGATGAGATGAGGCAGAATAAGCAGAGGAGTAGGGAGATGAGTTGAAAGCTGAGGCCATGATTAAACAAAATACTTAAGTATGTGCCTAAGTTTAAGCATGTGAGTAGTGCCACCGACTTACCGGGCATGTGCTTGGGCACCCTATTGAATTGGGGCCTGAGAGAGGCACAGAGTGGGCCTACACTAGGCCAACCTTCCCTAGCATTTCCCACCGTGGTTAACACCAGTGCAGCTCCCCGTATCAGCAGTGCAAACCCCGCCATAGACCGGCTATTGGCAATAGAACCATGGTGACCTTTAACTTTGCCAAAGCTGGCCTGCGCGAAAGGATGGTTAAACACTGGTGCCTTGTGTACGCCGGGGCTCCCACCGTTAGGCCCCAGCGGTAGCTACGGGGTGAGAGATGGACAGAGAGAATTTGGGGAGGAGGATTCAGGTGGCTTTGTAGGAGGCTGTGCAGATAGGCAAGCAGAACAACTGGAGTCGCTTGTGCAGAATTGTGTCCTCCCCCTGCTGCCTTATAATAATAATAATCAATAATAACTACTCTGCACCACTCGCAACATTAGCTTTCAAATAATCATTTTACCTGATTGTGATTCATATAAAGTGACGAATGTGGTATCTTCACCCTGTCCTCTCATCGGGGGGAAATGCTGGTTCTTTCCTGCCAGGTTCGGCCAGCAGAAGAGCTAGGAAAAGCCCAGTGCTGTACGTCCTTGTGGCCCAGATCTACAAGGAATCCTGCTCTGCAGTGCCTCGTCCTTTCTGACCCAGTGCACAACCTTGTCCCTTTGTTCACATCTTACTCCCTGCTATGCTAGCCCAGGAGAACAGTGCACTGTAGTCCCACTGGCAGCTGGCTGAACCTGCCGGCTTTACAGCAAAGTGAATTCAGTGCTCATAAAAGGGTCAGCACTGAGAGCCTGTAGAGTGAGTTCTCTCCTGCCTCTCCTGAGCAGGTGCAAGATGTTTAGTGACCGGCCAAGGTGTTCAGGGTTGGGTGCGAAGCTGGACATCTTTTATCCATAGTTAGGCATCTTAATAAGTGACTTGGTTTCCAGGGGTGCTGAGCACATGCAGCTCCCAGGGACTTCCACCTCTGGAAACAGGCCCATGACACACTGCAGACATGTGTGTCGATGTGTCTCTGCTCTGACTTAGCAAGACTTCTCTTAGGGATGTGAGGGGAGTTCAGTGTCCACCCAGCTTTTAGCCTTGCCCTCTGCTGAGAATGCCAGTAAGGACCAGGCACAAAAAATGAAACGGGTAATGCTGTCAGCTAGGGCGCAGGCCTACAACCAAATGTAAGATGCAGGGTGAGGGAAGAAGTGGCCAGAGAAGGAGAGCAGCAATGCACTGCCATGTGATGTTTGTACTAAAATATAATCAATTTGTACCTTCCATGCATAGCAATTACAAACTGTTGATGGAAACTCTATTCTATTGGTAATCAATGGAGTGTTTCCTTTCCTTGAAGTCTGTGTTCCATGAACCCTACCTTATGAGGAAACAGAGTAATAAATGTTACTTACAAGCTAACAGACATAGGAACATAAATAAATCATGCTT
The DNA here is from genome assembly GCF_965140235.1 of Caretta caretta. NCBI lineage: Eukaryota > Metazoa > Chordata > Testudines > Cheloniidae > Caretta > Caretta caretta. Next base: position 21,212,185 of record NC_134223.1, read on the forward strand.
CCCTATTGAAAGTGGGGCATGTCCTGGGCCCGGGAGGGGAAAGGGCAGATGGGTAATGGGAAGTCAAAACTTGTGAAGTCACCTGGTCAGACTATGACTTTGAGATCATCAGGATGAAGGTGTGATGGGAGGTGAGTTCTCCACATCAGAACTGAGGCACACTGATGGGAGAGTTAGGAATAAGGGATGCTTTGCCCTTATGGCTACGGCACCAGGCTGGGACTCAGGTGACCTGGGCTGAATTCCTGACTCTGCCATGTGACCTTAGAAAATCACTTAATCTCTCTGTGGCTCAAAGCCCTGTCTGTAAAATGGTGATAATAGTACTGACCTACCTCTCGGAGGAGGAGAAATTCCTTAAAGCTTGTGAGACTCATACTGTGCCTGAGTGAGGGGGTACATATAGCTACATGGGTGTATAGCCACTGTGCCTTTTCTGTTGTCAGTCAGGCCTTAATGCACTGCTAGAAGCTACTTGGGTGATGAGGGTGGAATGATAATTTATACTGAATAGAAAAGAGTCGACTTTTCTATGGATAAATGACTTGGCCCTGTGCAATCCTGAATACGCCTTCCGAAAAAACAAAAAAACAGCAGACGGAGGGAGGGAGAGTGAGTGGAAGAGCTCTCTTGTTACTGTAACAAGCCTCTGATAATGTATTTAATTACACCAAAGTCACCAAATGTATCCAAATAGACATCTTTGCTAGGAAAAAATATATAGGCATTTCGTCCCATTAGTTTGTTGTCATTTTCAGTTAAATTACGATAATGGCTGTCAGGGAAAGATGCTAGTTATGGATGAAACAGGAAGGAGAAAACTGTGTAAAACTATCATCAACAAGACCTTTGGCCTCAAATAAGCACTTAGACAAAATGGAATTGATGATTCACACTGCCCAGTGTCCCTGCTTTCTGTGAACTTGGGGACAGGTGTTTAAGATTAATTCTTCAGCATGGGATGCCTTCCCTCCCCCCACCACCCCCGCATTAAGGCTAGAAGCATTTTCCAGAGAGTTACGAGGAATTGGAAGGCACCAAGGGCAAAGGAATGTGAGGGCTAAGATCTTTCCCTCTTCACCTCACTGCCACCCGCCCTTCATTCAGACCTCACCTCAGGACATCTTTCTACCCTGAGGTCCATGATGGGTGAGCCAACCAGGACTTTCTTCTTCTATGACTTTTTCATTTGTTTTTTATATTTATTAAAACGTTTACAAAACCATGAAGGCCTTGTTCAGGCATGCTATGGAAAACCGATCATGGAAATTGCCACCCCACAGCAGACCTGTGGTCCATCTAACCCAATGTCCTCTCTCTGACAGTCACCAGCATCAGATGCCTCAGAATAAAGTGCCAGAAACACTGCCATGAGTAGTTATAGGATAATTTATCCACAGGGAAAATCTCTTCCTGGTCCTCAATATTTAGAAGTTGAAGATGGAGGGGTTGTAGTCCTTCCAAAACTCCTATTTTAATGTTTTTTTTTAAATCATCCTAGCTTTGGATGTTCTCGTTATCTGTGTGACTGTCCACTTAGCTCTGATGGGTAACTTTCGTCTTATCTCTGAGATCTCTCTTCTCCCCATCCCACTGCTTTACTGCCCTTTCATTGTGGCAGGCTATGAAATTAGACAGTTGGTGCTTATGGGCAAGGCCATTGTGCAATTTAAGAAGCACAAGCACTTAATCATCCTTTAAACCCCTCCAGAAAACCTTCCTCAGCAACCAGGCCTAGGAATCCCTACTGTCTGTCATTGGTTAGACAATTGTGAACAGAGACCTCCATTGCTCTGCTGCTCTCTCTCTCTCTTCATTGTGTTACCTTGGCTGCCTACTCTCCTCCACCCTGTCTGTCCATCATATCCCTCGACTGTAAGATCTCTGGGACACAGACTCCCCTCAGCACACAATGGACCCCTGATCCTGGACTGAGGTTCTAGATGGTACAAATATAACAATGGATATATCTGGTGAGGCCCCTAGCATGCTGTCTGATGCTGTACAAATAAATACTACAACTAATCATAACAACAGGAGAACAATCCACTGACATTTTCAGGAGAACAGTTTATCCGCCCACCTTCCCTGATCTGCCTGTAACCCCAGACATGTGGCCATCATGGCAAGAGCTCAGTGACCAAAATGGAAGAGCCATGAGCATCTAACTTCCACATACAAACCAGAAAGGGCTGGGATTCCCCTGCATATGGCTGTCAGTTTTTCAGACGAGATCCATGCTGTAAGTTTAAACCAACTTGCAATCCATTTACCATCTATCTGGCAGTTGAAGTAGTATTCAGATACCAACAGTTCTCCTCTCTTTAGACTTACATATTATTTATTCCACACTCTCCTCTAGGACAACTGGAATATCCAAGGACAGAATTCTGAGTTCAACTAAGTTTTAAGGAGCCCCTGAGATGAATTAACTGAGGTCAGAGATCTAAAGCTGCCGAATAAACATATTGTCAGAGACAAAAATAATGTGCATTCCTCTCCCCCCTTTACAACATTAAGAAGCTGAACAATCCATTTCTTCCTAGCCCCAGATAGAACAAGCCGTTGATAAATATTCATCTATTCAACTGGAAGCATTAGCCCTTGTTACTTCAAGTGGAATTAACTGAAAATTAATGATGGTTTTCTGAAAATGCAAGATTATATACACAGAAGCAATTAAATACAAACCTATTAATTATTTAATAACTTGTTAATGAGTAAAATTTTAGTATTATAATTCAAGCTAGTTCCATGCATTCACTGCTGAGTTACTTCTGAGCATACATCTTCTGAGCTGACTTTTGAATTCAGGTCCCTGGGAGTTAATAATGACAGCGAAGAGCTTACACTGGGAGGGAAAAGCAAAGAAAGGTTTCAACTTTATATCCAAGATGCAGAGCTGCACCACAGTTCTTCATTTCATTTCCAAAATGTCTCCTGGCAGCCTTGAGGCATTAGCTACATTTATATGCCTTTGAAATCCTCATTAAATATGTATCAATGGATAGAATTTGATTTTCTAATGTGAAGGAACCATTTACATTTATACAAAATGCACATGCGTTGTACAGCTTTCATCTGCTAGTTACCATTTGCTATGGATGACCCAAAAGAGGTCTCTTCCAGCCCAACTAGCAGTGTGATAATCACCCTGGCTTTTGAATCTGGGGCTGGAATTCCCATGGGAGAAGAAGTGAGCATTTGATTTGGAGGTATTATAAATAAGGTTCTGGCCTCTTGTAGTTATTGAAGACTTTATGGCACTATTATTTAACACTTATATTTCACCCACTCCTAGTGCCCTCACACAGATCAGGCCCTATTGTGTTGGTACCTGCACAATCACCTAGTAAGACTCAGGAATAATACAATTGCATTGAAAAATATGAGTTTTATTTCCACCTTCAGAAATATTTGTAAATGATTGACGCGTGCAGGTTAGTTATATCTGCCTGTCTCATCATGATAAAACATTGCACTGTACTCCTTAATCCAGGAGGGGGCGGGGAATTCCAGGAAGTGACTTGACTTATAACTCATGAAATATTTTTGCATTGTTGTCTTTGTCATATATTAAAAATTAAAACTAATACACCTTTTCAATTCTCAAAAAAGGAAAAGCAGATTCCCCGATATCTGTTATGGACTCTGGACTTGTTCAACATAATGTTAAACTTAGCTGTATATTGTGAGTTCCTTTGCTATATTAGAAGCAAAAATCTCTATGCAGGCCAGATCTTTAGCTGGTGTAAATTAGTGTAGCTATGCCGGTTTACATCAGCTAAGGATCTGCCCCCTGGTAATTGGGAGTAATTATTTGTTCTAGGGGCAGTGGAATGAACAGATGGAATTTCTGCTTGTTAAATTAAATTTAACTGAAAAAAGTTCCCTTTTGTTGATACTAATGGTGATCCTGCCAAGTGCTCCCATAAGACAGCAAACTGGGTCTTATCACTTTCACAGTCGCTTGTTTTGCTAGAAATGCAGAGAACGGAGCCTTTTGCTCTAGTCCCTTGTAAGACTGGCAGAGAGCATGTGAGTGAGGGCTACCCTGCCCAGTGAAAGGCAGCAAAGAACGAATAAGAAAATAACAATAGTGAACCAGAAAAGGCGGGGGGGGGAGGAGAAGAAAGTCAGAAAAGCCCAAAGACTTGTTGACAGTACAACAGCCAAAACCCAGAGTTCCCCGCCAGGGAAGCCCTGTTGGAGGTGACAGTGATGGAAGCTGTGGTGTATGCAGGGTTTATGCAGCTTTGCCACCCTGTCTTCTAACCCTGGGACTGTTTGCAGTGTCCAGCCATTAAGGAGGGAGGATGGTTCATTAAAGTAGTCAATAGGCAGGCCCTGGGCCAAATCCAGACCACCAGCAGCTTTTGAACGGACCCTGGAATCTTTTTATTTACTTATTTAGTATCATTATTGTTGTTTGTTTAATTATTATTTTCTCTGGAGTCTGGACCTTGACTTTACCTTGACCAAGAAATTTGAACCTTGACAAAAAACAATTGACTACCTCTGGTTCAATGGTGAGGGTGCTAGCCAGAGACCTGGGTTCCGTCCTTGCTCCCCTACCGATTACCTGTGTCACCTTTGGCAAGTTATTCATCTCTCTGGCCCTCAGTTTCAAAAATAAGGATAACACCTGGACATTGTGGGGATAATTACATGAAAGATTGTGAAGTACGTCTATGCCATGGTCATGGGGCGGGGAGGATATAAGTATCTCAGATAAGAGATCCGGGTTCAATTTCTGGCTCTGCCACAGATTTAATGTGGACAGGAAAATTATTCTTTCTTTTCCTCAGTTCCCCATCTGTAAAATGGGGGTGATAATCTTTTATTGGAAAGGCGAAGGCGGAGCGGGTATGCTGCTGCTGACCTCTACAGATGGGTATGCACATCTGACTTGTAAAAATTGCTGAGAACCAGCTTACAGAGGTGGGTAAAGTCTGTATTGTCTCTGACTCAGGTCAGGGCATGCAAAGCCTACTTGGAGGAGGCTCTTAGTCCATCACATCCACAAATATATTCAAACATGTTTCAATTCAGAGTGTGTCACTTAGCCCCCCCATACTAGTGTTTAGGTTTAGGTACACCTCTTGCATTTACTGTCCTTTAAGGCACACAGAGATAAGCATGTTTTAGAAAACCTGAAACATATCATCTAATTATATTGTATCCACATATTCTCTCTCTCCAGTTCTCACATATGTTCTTGGAGTCTACGAGCAGAGGCTAACATTTGCATTCATTCTCAAGCATTTTTAAATATATAAGGGGTTATATAAATAGGCTTGGCAGAATTTGATGTTTAGTTTTTTATAGTTTTGTTAGATAATGTCAATGTTTCCTTTAAGCATTTTTTTTCCATTTTTTATCATTTTAAATGTTAAGTTGTTCAAAATTATGGGGTTTAAGTCAATTTTTTATTTGCATTGATTTATATATTCACAGTTGTGGGAAATTAGGGGGCATTAGAATCATAGAATCATAGAATCATAGAATATAAGGGTTGGAAGGGACCCCAGAAGGTCATCTAGTCCAACCCCCTGCTCAAAGCAGGACCAATTCCCAGTTAAATCATCCCAGCCAGGGCTTTGTCAAGCCTGACCTTAAAAACCTCTAAGGAAGGAGATTCTACCACCTCCCTAGGTAACGCATTCCAGTGTTTCACCACCCTCATTGTGAAAAAGTTTTTCCTAATATCCAATCTAAACCTCCCCCACTGTAACTTGAGACCATTACTCCTCGTTCTGTCATCTGCTACCATTGAGAACAGTCTAGAGCCATCCTCTTTGGAACCCCCTTTCAGGTAGTTGAAAACAGCTATCAAATCCCCCCTCATTCTTCTCTTCTGCAGGCTAAACAATCCCAGCTCCCTCAGCCTCTCCTCATAACTCATATGTTCCAGACCCCTAATCATTTTTGTTGCCCTTCGCTGGACTCTCTCCAATTTATCCACATCCTTCTTGAAGTGTGGGGCCCAAAACTGGACACAGTACTCCAGATGAGGCCTCACCAATGTCGAATAGAGGGGAACGATCACGTCCCTCGATCTGCTCGCTATGCCCCTACTTATACATCCCAAAATGCCATTGGACTTCTTGGCAACAAGGGCACACTGCTGACTCATATCCAGCTTCTCGTCCACTGTCACCCCTAGGTCCTTTTCCGCAGAACTGCTGCCTAGCCATTCGGTCCCTAGTCTGTAGCTGTGCATTGGGTTCTTCCGTCCTAAGTGCAGGACCCTGCACTTATCCTTATTGAACCTCATCAGATTTCTTTTGGCCCAATCCTCCAATTTGTCTAGGTCCCTCTGTATCCTATCCCTCCCCTCCAGCGTATCTACCACTCCTCCCAGTTTAGTATCATCTGCAAATTTGCTGAGAGTGCAATCCACACCATCCTCCAGATCATTTATGAAGATATTGAACAAAACCGGCCCCAGGACCGACCCTTGGGGCACACCACTTGATACCGGCTGCCAACTAGACATGGAGCCATTGATCACTACCCGTTGAGCCCGACAATCTAGCCAGCTTTCTACCCATTATTAGACCATAATAATTAAATGACAGTAGATGCTGAAATTCAAAAAGTGAAAGCTTTCTGGTCATGAAAACACTTCCTTAAATTAAACTCTAAGTTCTCAAGCAGCACTTTTTACTTTGCCTATCTGTAAACTTTACTATCTGTAAAATATTTTTCATCAGTTTGGATGTGTCTGGTGAAATCAGCATTTACTGATAGAAAACCTAAGCCTTCCAAGCCTATATGTAATTCATAATGGACCTGATCTAAAGCCTAATGAAATCAATGGAAAGGTTCCATTGATGCCAGTGGATTTTAGAATAGGTCCAATAGTTCTTTTATAGCAACTTTAATTGAAGGATCTCAAATCATTAACAAATGAACTAATTATGACTAATAGCATCTAAGTGCAGTAAAAAAACCTTGTCTAAGCCTTTACTAATTAGCTTAAACATATGCAGGGAAGAGACACAGACTTTTGCGAGGAACTTAACTGAGTTCCAGAAATGTAACTTTCCCGTACCAGTCCCTTTCTTCAGAATTCAGAAATACTGTAAGTGACATTGGAATATATGAAGGATCAGTCCAACACTCATTACTCATCAGGAGCTGGCAAGGTGCCACATGGCTTTTTGAAGAGTTGGCTGGGGTATTATTATACGATTAAATACACTAATTGATACAAACCAACTGCCTAAGTTGGTTCATTTCCTCCCTTCACCCCCATAATTAACTGTAGATCCTGCATTTGAATATTGTGCTTACAGAATACCTCTGCCCACCTCCTGCGGTCATGGCTTAAGAGTTGCAGGACAGAGCCAAGCACTTGATGGCTAAAATAAGAAACCGTTTTTGCCATTGCACATGTGCTTGCTTTCCATCTCCTGACAGAGGTGTGTTACTAAAGCTCTGTGCCAGCTGCATGTGGGAGAAGGAAACATACTCCGTGTTGAGTCAATATCAGTAGTCAGATTCCAGATGGACTCCAGCACAAGGTGGGAGCATTGGGAAGGGGGTGCCTGGAGAAATGTGCTTCCTCATTGTGTAGGATTCATGAAGGGAGTTGAAATGCATTCACCTTTGTGATCAGTGTCAATACAGGGTTGCAGGGAATTGGTGGGGATTTCCCTGAGAGCAGCCATCATGGGGCTCAGGAGGTGGAAAGGTTTGATGTTTCCAAATCGAGTTGGATTTCCATGTGTCATTAGACTCTCCCCGCAAACCTCACCCATATACATATATCACACCATCACTGACCCAATCCAGCTTCCATTAAAGTTAATGGGGGTAGCGGGAAGCTACAGCCACTGGGAACCTCTTGACTCCTGGGAATCCCCACCTTGCAGGATTCAGCCAGTCTCAGCAGCTCAAAGAGAGCTGAGCAGGGCTGAAAATCTGCCCCATTAACTCTAGGATGGAGGAAATACAACTTCCAAAATCTCTGGTTTTCCCAGTAGCCTGAGTTTGATGTGTTGGGGCTGATAATTCTCTCACACAGCATAATCTCTGTGCGCACTGTATCTTGACTACAGCACTCAGTCCTCCATGATTCTAGGGTACTGAACATAGGCAGCTACTTTGTGCTTCTCTTGCACTGGGCTTGTGCACTCCCCCGTCCTCCTCGTCCTCCCCCCCCCACCACCACCACACACACACTTGGTTCGTTGTTTTAGGATGAATGCTTTATCTCTCTGCTGAGTTGTATGAGTTAACTGTTTACATTTTCCACTGCACCATTTACAGGTGTAAGCCTAGTGGATCCAGCGTGTGCTGATCTTGCTTTGTCAAAGATTTCTGCTCATCCTGTCGTGCTTTATTTCCTGAAATTCCAGGCTCCTATTCTAAATCAGCTGGCTTGATGCCAGGGCTTCTTTCAGATGACATGGCTGGATTTTAAGAATGGTGTGCTTTAAAAAAAAAAAAGAAACATCTGAAGTTGAGCAGGGAAGAGGAAATGAAGATAGCAGAGCAGATAAATGAATGGAGACAGTGTGGTTAGTTCTGAGTGCAGGTGAGAAGGCCTTGATTCATGGAAGAGTTTGTGTGGAGGGATAGGGAAGCATCAGGCATTGCTTGGTAAATGGTGAAAAGGCCGTTTGAGAAGAGGGAATGCAGGTGGTAAACTCCTTGGAGGGGTGAACAACATTCACAACAGCTCCCGTCAGGTGCTGAAGGCAAACAAGAAAGGGCTGACATTATCCACAAGGCTGCAGTGATTGAGGGGGCTGTGCCGTACTTTGCAGAAGATCCAAACAGCTACAGCAAAGGGAGGCAATGGGCAGCAAAGGGAAGAAAGACAGTCTGGCTGACTGCACAAGGGCAGAGTTGTGCACGTTGGGTGAGGGGGTGGACATAAGTGGCGGCTGTGCTTATTGCTGCTGGATGTGGGATATAGGAATTGTGAAGCACAGCAGGGTCCTGGGTGTGATTCCTACTCTGAATGCTCTTCTGGGTCAGTTATTTCATTGCAAAAGGGAAGGAGAATGAAGTAAGCTGCTGTCACTGCAGTGACACAGCATGGTATAAAGTAATTCACCATTGCCTCTCTGGAGATAGCAATGGATGGACCAAGAAATCTAGGTCCCAGTGATAAAGGTTTAATAACCTGCCAATAACTGAAAGGCTATTTATTTAACCTTGCTATGCAGGAGAGCAGGGGCCCTGTGTCTTGGAGCAGTAAATACCTTATACAGTAAGAACTGGTCTTTGAGGAAGAAAGGAGTTAGGCTTCTGTAACACACTTTTAAAGTTTGTATCGTGTCCCCTCTAGTAGCTGGTCTACACAGAGGATAATAGCCTACCACTGCTGTAAGCGAATGGTGTTATTGCTTTAGTTCGAGTGCTAGGCTGTCTGTGCTTTGATGTTGAAGGTCTCAGTTGCTGATAAACCCTGGAGAAATTTGTTGCTCCTCACTCTGAATTTCAGGCTCTGATATTTTTTGCTGCACTAAACTCCAGTACCTCCCCATCCTGAGAACTCGCCAGTTTGCAAAATGAATTCAGACCCTCTCAAACAAGCACACATAAGGCCATTTTTAAATAAAATAAAATAACTCTAAAATTTCCAAGTGTTTCAAAGTTTCAGAACCAATTTATATAAATTATGTTTTGCCCAATGGACTGATTGCCCACACCTAGAGGAATAAACATAGGATCTTGTTAATGGAAGTCTATACAGATCATGTTATAATTTCAGCAAATAGGAAAACTGTCAGACTGTAATGTGAGCAATACCAAAATTATGAGGGCTATTATGTTGTTAGAGACACATAAATCCCCTTAGCATCAATGGGAGCAGACATGCAGATTTTTCAATGTCTCAATGGATTGCTAAATAGTGAAACAATACAATGTATTTTTATTATTATTTGATCAATTATTATTAACTTAAGTCTGCTTAGCAGAGTGAACCATATATATATATATATATATATATATATATTTAACTTTTAATTTTCATCTTTAAATTATTGGAAGAGTGATCCAGATACGTAAGGACAGTGACCATGTTCTGGATAGGTAGTCACTCAAATTGCCAAGGTTTCATTGTTGTGCCTTATAGCCACTTCATACTTTGTCCATGAGGTCCTGAAGAAGCTCTGATTTTCACAGATATCCCCTTACATTTGCGTCACTGCTGGGTGTGGAATGTTGCTCTAGTCACAGCCATTACTGAAGTACCAGTGCCTTTGGTCCACCCCAGTGAAGACTTAGAGCAGCAAAAATTCTTTAAATCTGAAACTACGTTAAGAAGTGCACAAAGAAAGGCATTCACAGACCAAGGAGTGTTATTAGTCCAGCAAACCCCAGGAACTGCAACATATTCATGCATGCCACCCCCTGGCACTTTGATTAATTATTTGCATATGTAGAAACATCTCTTTCAACAATTCCCAGAGTGATCCAGATATACAGGAGTAATGACTTCCAGTTAGGTACAGAAAACATGGAATGCAATGAGGGTAGGATCAGGAAAGCACCACAGGAACAAATTCACCACCAGCACGAGTAGGTGTGCCTTCCATGAGTCAGTTGAGTGGTGACCCAGCGGTAAACTTGCATCATAACTGCAATGCTGAATCAAGCCTGAAGGTCTTATGTTGCCAGTAAAGTTCTATTAGGGGAAATGTTTTTAAGCATACAATACCTCTGGGAATGGAACAAACTGCCCAGGGACTGTGTGGAATCCCCATCACTGAGACTAGATAACCCTCTCTCAGGAATGGCTTAGGGCCAGTGAATGCAGTTAATACCATGCAGCGAATGGAAGGACAGCCTGGCTGCCCCAGCTGAGATTGCTTCTGCATCATCCCCAGTGATTTTAGGGCACAGACATCCACTGATGTGGCAATGACTGTGTGTGTCACTCAGCTCAGTGAATTGGTTTTGTGAAGCGTTCAGTCAATTCCCAACTCCCCAGAATCTTCTCCTTTAAAATAGATGGTGTACGTGTGCATTAATGGATGTATAAACCGTGTCCCGATGTTGCAATGGCAATTTAATCCTCACCAGCATTGTTTGCCATAACTCTTGGCCTGGATCAGATCTTTCTAGTGAAGTCATTCCTATCACCACGTCAGTTCTTGCTATTTTTAAAAAATTCTTTATTGTATTATCCTAGTACCTAGGAGCCCCAGTCACAGGCCACAACCCCACTGTGCTAGGAGCTGTACAAACACAAGACAAAATGTCCAGTTATTATAGTAACACTGGGTTTGAATGCAGGTCCCTTCACTTCTTTAGGCCCTCTGAGCTTTGCCATTGACTATCAATGGGTGCATAATCAAGACCTAAGTGCCATGTAGCCTGTCAGGGAATGGTAGAAGCCACATAGATTGCAACATTGAAGACTATCCTGGAGACAACACTCGGAAAACATACTATAGGAAACAATCCCACACAAAGCCTGTGGATATGAATTGGGTGTGGCCTTTAAGGGTCTCTCCCATCACTGATCTCTCTGATTTGAGTCTGTTCTAGCTTTAGCAGCTTTTGGCTTGGTGCAATGTTAGAAACCTGTCCTCACAGTTGATTGACAGACTAAATGAAGTCAGTGAAATTATATTGATCTACACCAGCTAAGGATCTGCTTGGCATACCTATAAAAAGTCTGGTCTCCAATGTATTCGTCTGTTATTTTCTTTAGGAAGTCAGGTCTGATGCAAACTGTAAACAAAAAGGGCAGGAGGTTCACTCAGATTGCACCAAGCCAAGATTATTTCCGTTGGAATGATGTCACTTTAGTCCAGCTGCGGAGCTGGCCCATACAATTTTGATTCTTAATCTGCACTTCTAAAAATGTCTAAACTGAAAGTAATTAGTGCAACCCGTTGGCAGCAGGCGTGTCAGATCTCTCACTGGAGTTCCTGTAGCACTCGTGTAGGCTTTAGTGCTCTGCCAGAGGCAGCTCTTCTTTGCACACAACAGCAAAAACTGGTGCCCTCTTGAATTTACAGCGGCCTGTAGTTTTAATCGTTTTTATCATCTGCTCTGATGATATATCATTTGGAAAGACAAAATTTAAAAAAGATGTCATCTTACTGATATATTTCTGACCTATTTAATATCACACATCAGTTTTATTTTATTATCCATTCTGAGAATTGAATAAACCAAGAAACTTAAAGGGACCAAAACAGTCATGGTAAACTTATGTATTGTAGCATGAAAACAATGTTCTACATCCTCAGTACAATAATGGTACAGTTTTTACTTTAAACACTGTATGTTTGATTCAGTATCTGTGCATCTTAGCTAGACCCTAAGCATAGTTTTATGAGGAAAGCCTCGTTTTTAACCGTTTTCAAATCACAGAGATAATTTAACTGAACTAACCCCTTCTGGCCCCTCTACTGCAGCAGCATGTGGCGTGGGAAGAGGATTGTCTCCCTGCATCTTATTGCTGTCTCTGAGCACTTAGGCTCCTGCCTAGTTTTTGAAAATGATTACTTATTTTTGCAGAGTTGCATTGACTGTTTTTGAGTAACACAAAAGGGGATTTGGGGGAGTGTGTGGGGAGAAAGGGACATTTCAGTGCAAAACCAACTCACCTCCTACCATTTCTAGAGGAAACAATCCCCTATTTGGACCCGGTTGTGTCTAAAGGGAACAGACACCCAGCATGTCCAGGACCACATCTGACACTCATTGAGGAGGAAAGAAAGCGACAGATTCCTCCGTGCATTGGAACTCCACTGGCCCTGGTTGCCCTGAAGGTCCTCCTTGTAGTCTCACTGAGCTCAGCTCCGGTTCTTACATGACAGACCCCAAACAATAGACACACCACTCCACTTCCAGTACTTCTCTTCAACCAGCTGATTCCCAGCCCCATCCTTTACCATGCATCCATCCCTCCCTGTGATGAATCCTTTGACATGCAGCCAGTTGTATATTGTGCAGACTCCCAACCCCTCCCACTGAGGATGTATCACCCATTGGCAGCACCCTCCCCCAGTCTTCTGTTGTTACTTGTCTGCTCCCATTAATGGGCCCTGAGTCTGCCCCTACTGCGACCATCTCTCCTTTGGGGAGGACATAATAGATCAGCCACTTACACCACCTCCAACGTGGTTTCTGTTTCCCAGGAGACACCCTGGGCCTTGTTTGAGATGTATAAAAAGAAAGAGACATTGGGAAATACTCCTTGATAGGGCTAATGTGGCAAATCCACTTTCGCACCTTGTCTGGACAGTGAGCATCATGGCCAAAAAATGGGATCCATCGTAGGAAAGGAAGGTCTGGGGAAATAAAATATAATGCTTTGTGTCTGGATAGCTCTTCATCTGCTACGAGCTTCATAAAAACCACTCTTTCATCCCCATAACTCGGCAGGCAAATATTAACCCCACCCCCAGCCTCTTGGATTATTTTTATTTACTTTTTTTTAATCTGTCTCATTTATAACCATTGGTGACCTGAGGCTCTGAACACTTCTGCAAAGATTAAACTCCATAACACAATTAATGTACCTGGAGACTGTATACACAGCTTTAATTATCACTCACCAGTCACTAATAATCATCAATAATCAAAAATCTGTTTTCTATATGTAAGAAAACTGAGATTCGGTGGGATTAAGGCCAAATTTTCATTTCACTGGAGGCAGCAAGTGCTCAACACTCACAAAAGGTGGTCATCTGAAAATGGGCACCAGAAATGAGTGGGTAGCTTTGAAAATGTTGCCTTGAGTGACTTGTTCAAGGCCATATTTAGATGACGATTGATTGAGTCGGGGATTGGCCCTGCTTTGAGCAGGGGGTTGGACTAGATGCCCTCCTGAGGTCCCTTCCAACCCTGATCTTCTATGATTCATACGAAGAATCCAGGTGCGTGCTGGGATTGGTGCTCTCGGTGCTCCACCACACCTACGTCTGTGAAGCTGACAGAGTGCAGAGCAGCTGAAATGCAGAAGAGTTCAACAGACAGGGCCATTTTTGTTTTACCGAACACTAGAGCTTTTTGCCATAGTCCAGAGTATTTCAGAGCTGGGGATGTGAGCAAGCTATAGTCCTTTCCCTGAATGTCTCACCTGCATCTCCAGAAGTTCTAAGCATTATCCCAGCCAGGCAGGAACACACACTCCTAAGGAATAAACCGCTTTGTGCCAGGGTAGTGTATTGTCCTTCAGGTGTAAGGAGGGGGAGTCTACTTGGCTAACGACTTTTGTAGTAGGAGTTTAGTTCTTAATACCTTGTGGAGAGTGCAGGTGAAACACACTCCTCTTGCCAAGATTCCCCCTCATACTTCCTGCTGCATGCCAACTGATGCTAAGGTTTATGGCTATATCATGCTGGATACACACCCAGAACAGAGGTTGATTCACAGCTCCACAATGTTTAATTGCATCAGAGCTGTTATAAAAGTCCAAATTCTTGCGGCTGCTAATGTTCGGGCCATTTAAAGTCGAATTGAAGAGGTGTAAATGGCAGCCAGGCTTCCTCTTCCAGCCCTGAGGAGAGACCAATTAGATCAAAGATGACATCTAAATGAGATTAGGTTACAATAGACCACAACAGATTGGAATTGATGCTTATTCATTATTTATTTAAAAAAACACTTCAGCAGGAAGTTAACCATGAAGATGCACCAGTTATTCAATGAAGGGTGGCAGGGTGCTTTCCATGGGGCAGAGACTCTAGAGGAATTGCATTTTCTAGGTTTGTAGGGGTTTTTTGGGGAGGGGGTGGGGCAAGAGGTTCGCAGGACCTCTGTGTCATTTGGGTTTCACTAAGGCTTTGCTAGCTACCATGCTTTTGGGGAGGTGAACATCCTACCCCTTTAAAAATGGCACCCTGAGCTTTTTGCTGAGGTTCACAGGGTAGATTTTACATCTTTTCTGTTGTTCTGTAATGATTCACCCTACAGGATTTATCACCACCCCTCTGTTTCTGTCGCTCTCAAATGTCCAAAGTATAAAAGGTCTGCTGTCCTGTTCAAAAGAAAGAAAAGGGGATGACTTTTCCCCAGCCAGACAGTGCAAATCCTTAGCCACTATCTGGAGCTATAGTTTGCTTATGTAGAGCATCACAATGTGCACCCTCCACAGTGTAGCTTTGCTTCGTGATTTATCTTCTTATGAAGCATCTGGTATTCGGGAAATGCCAGAGGCAGAGTGGCAGACTAGATGGACCAATAGTCTGATCAGATCTGTTCCCATGTATAACGTTGTCTTAATAGGAATAACATTTTCATTAGCCCCCTGTTTTAGGATTCAGCATTTCTGACAACGCTAAATTACAATAATAAAAGCAAGATCACACCAGGTCTATGTAGAACATGGGTAAATTTGGCTCATACCTGGCAGATATTTTCTGTTAATTCAGGATTTGCAAGTTCTTGTCTATTTCTTATCAGGCATTCCTGTATCTTGACAGATACATTTTTTCCTAATAAGCAGAAGTTTGTGAGAGCTACCATATAATATTTCTGCATATGTTGCAGATAAGGAAAATATGTTCTCATTTTTAGAAAGTAACAGATTGTGCGAGCAGGATGATACAAGGGAAACATTGCAAACATTTTGCCAACATGTTTGTTTGTATTTACTCCAATACTTGCCCAGCTAACGTTAGCCAGCGTGGTTCAGAACTGGACCATATGCGCACATGAGAAGAGAGAGGCAACGCACTGAGATTGTGGTAACTAGCAAGTCAGCATCACTAGCAGGGACAGTCACATTCTCAGTGTGTTGTGTCACTTACTAGCGTCAAATGAGATGCACAAACCTTGTCACCGCATAAAACACACCCTCAAGTCCCAACAGAATGTGTTATATTGTGCTGGATCATGCCATATTATACAGGGTACATCTGCCTCCAGTGAGCAGAATGCCTCACGCTGCAACTCTAAGACTAGCCAGACTTCTGTAGTGCATTTTCAAAGAGATGCCTAGGGAACCTGCCTGGAGGTGCCCACTGATGTCATTAGGCCACCTCCTGAAATCCTTGCTCAATACTGACTAAGACAAAAACCAGTTGCCTTCAGTATCCACCACGCTCCCTTTACATGTTCATCAACCTGAATTCTCTTTCACAGCCACAGAATGCTCTATCAATGTCAATTACACTGCTCTGTTACTTACCTCAGCTTGCTGATTATAACTATGTCTAATAGCTCTCAGTCTATACACATGTAAATCGCATCTGTCAATCTAAAAATAAGAAATCCCAACAGCTCCCCTGGCTCACCACATCTGAATCCTCGCCAAATTGACCACAGCTTAAAAAGCTCAGATCACTTTTCCAGTGTACAAACAGATGTGCCATAGATCTCATAAGAGAATCTGTCCTCGTGAGATTTCCAACTCTGTCATGCAGGATGTGGAGAAGCATCCAAACTTAACCCCAAACATCTTGAGGTTCCTCTATCACTAGTCTACATCTATTGGAAAGTCTAAAATCCCGTTAACCAGACTTCACAGCTTTGTTTGCTGCTATTATTTTGCATTATCTGCCATTAATTACTTTTACTGGCCTGCCAGATACCCCAGTGTTCTCACAAAGCTAAAGAAAAAAGAAAAAAAAGCTAAGCTTTGACCCTTCCACTTGTCAGTGCTATATTTCACAGCTCTAAAAATAGGGCAGCTTTGACAGAGGAGAGATATTTTTGGAAAAGCTAGTTATTGTAGCCAATCACACATCATTATTAGAGTCTGGGCTCTGAGACTTCTTTTCATTGTCTTTTGCACATACATTTTATGAAGTGCCAAAAAGAAGTGATGAATGACCTTGAGCATAGGCTACACGTTAGAGATTCTCTCTTTTGAGATGCCCTTCCTACCTTCTGCACCTTTTCAATATGCTTAAGTGGGAGGGGGATATAACTTAGAAAGTCAGACGTGTACCCAGAAGCCTCCTGCTGCGAGACAAGCCCAGGAAAGAAACCAACAGAACTCAGCTAAAACCTCTCCAACGCATCATCAGTGATCTACAACCCATCCTGGACAATGATCCCTCACTTTCACAGGCCTTGGGGGGCAGGCCAGTCTTCGCCCACAGACAACCCGCCAACCTGAAGCATATTCTCACCAGCAACGACACACCGCACCATAGTAATTCTAACTCAGGAACCAATCCATGCAACAAACCTCGAAGCCAACTTTGCCCACATATCTGCACCAATGACACCATCACAGGACCTAACCAGATCAGCCACACCATCACCGGTTCATTCACCTGCACGTCCACCAATGTAATAGACACCATCATGTGCCAGCAATGTCCCTCTGCTATGTACATCGGCCAAACTGGACAGTCCCTACGTAAAAGGATAAATGGACACAAATCAGATATTAGGAATGGCAATATACAAAAACCTGTAGGAGAACACTTTAACCTCCCTGGACACACAATAGCAGATGTAAAGGTAGCCATCCTGCAGCAAAAAAACTTCAGGACCAGACTTCAAAGAGAAACTGCTGAGCTTCAGTTCATTTGCAAATTTGACACCATCAGCTCAGGATTAAACAAAGACTGTGAATGACTAGCCAACTAAAAAAGCAGTTTCTCCTCCCTTGGGGTTCACACCTCAACTGCTAGAAGAGGGCCTCATCCTCCCTGATTGAACTAACCTCCTTATTCCTAGCCTGATTCTTGCTTGCATATTTATACCTGCCTCTGGAAATTTCCACTACATGCATCTGAAGAAGTGGGTTAGTCTGTAAGGTGCCACAGGACTCTTTGCTGCTTACACTGGTAGGTTAGATAGACCTGCAGTTTTGGATATCTCATTTAAAGTCAAGTAGAACAATTACCGTACGGTCATTCTAGTATCTATTTTATCTCATCAACCACTTCCTCAATGGCTTTCATTACACAGCCAAGAATACATCTGCTTAGGATTTATCCATGTGGCAATACATTGTGCTCATGGGTAGATCATTGTCTCTTCCATTATAGTTAGACTCCATAAGGCACTGTTGGAGACTTGCTCAGATGGAAGTGTGATATGTCATTACAGAGCCAGATGGAGATATCACAGTCAGCCATAGCACTGGTTTTATTAAATGCAGGTCTTTTTCTCCTATGGTTCTGATATAACAGATAAGCCTCTTTGCCAAGCTCCATTTTGGCCTCTGGAATTTGCAATAAGGCAGTGCACAAACAAGGCTACACTATCAAATGTGGGAAGTTTAATGTCATGGTCTTTCTCTTCCTCTTCTTCCTTCTCCTCCTCCTCCTCCTCATCTTCCAAGACCTAGGCTAAGTAAAACCAAGGTTATTAGCATATTCCATCCAAGTCTGTTTTGAGTTGCATCTGAACCTGTTGTGAGGGTGCCTGGAGGGTTTTATACACCCTGTTACACCACTGGTTCCTTTGACATCCATGGCCTCACCATGAACTCTTCCACAAAGAGCTATTTCAGTCACTCAGTATGAGGTCATTCTAGCAACATGGCCAAACAATTGTTATTGGTACCTTTTGATGATTGTAATCAGATGTTGCACTTTTCAGTCTTCTATGGATGCCAAGTCTATCTAGCCTTGTCATACCTACGAGATGGTGCAGGCACTTGTTTCCAAAGATTTGCAGCTTTTGCTGTAGACACTTTGTCAGTACCCAAGTTTGATGACCAGAAAGTAGAGTGGGTACAGTAAGCGTTATATATCCTTTGGTTTTAACTGCCATTTATGCTGATTTAAGGTTGCAAATGTTTTTACTCAAACGTGTGAAGGTTCTGCTAGAAGTAGCTTTCTCTTGTTGATGGTATCTTCACATTGGTTGTCATACGTCATGGTGGAGCCCAAGAAACAGAAGCTGTTTACTTGCTTGACATCTACACCGTTAATTACCAGTTTACCCCATTTTTTGATTTTACCATTAGTTTGATCTTTTGTTC
Source organism: Caretta caretta (assembly GCF_965140235.1). NCBI lineage: Eukaryota > Metazoa > Chordata > Testudines > Cheloniidae > Caretta > Caretta caretta. The sequence goes on from NC_134223.1 coordinate 21,231,056, forward strand.
ATTCATTTTTAATCCTCATTCTCTGGCTATTGTCTACAGGTTAGTTGCTGCTCCTTGGTTATATTATTCTGTAGGCATGATCATTATGATATCATCTACAAAGGCTAGGTGATTGATAATTTGCCCTGATATCCTACAGCCTCCATCAATATTACTAAGGGAGCTGGACAACATGTTTTCTAAGTGTAGAGCAAAAATACTAAACCAAGATGGATCTCTCTTTAACTCCAGTTTTCATTTCAAACCACTCTGACAGTGCACTGTTGATTCTTACCGCATGGCATGCTGTGCTATACAGACTCTGCAGTATTTGAACGAGCTTGCTGCTAAAACCATACCACCTGAGTCCTTTTCACGGGCATTCTCTGTTAGCAGAGACAAATGTTTTATTTAAGTCAACAAATGTGGAAAACAGGGGTTCTTTGAACTCTCTGTATCTCTCCAAGATGTGTTGAAAAGCAAATATCTGATCTACAGTGGAATGTGCAGGCCTAAAGCCAGATTGTGACTCAGAAAGGATTTCCTCAGTAGTTCTTCTCATTCAGTTGAGAATCACTCTACAGAACACCTCGCTAAGAATGCTAATAAGACTGATTCTTCTGTAGTTATTGTAATGTTAAAGAGTGGTAAAATGATTGGATGTTGCCAATCTTCAGAGACTTCACCCTTCATCCAAATTAGGTTAAATAGTTTGCAAAGGAGCATAACTGTGCCTCTTCCACTGCGTTTTAACATTTTAGGCAGTATGCCATTTGGACCAGGGGGTGGTGATTGTGGCTTCAATTTCTGCTTCCAATATGCATTGTTCTCCTTCTTCTTTGTTTCCTTCACAGTTGATGGCTTCAAGGACAGCTGAGTCAGCCAGACTGTTCCCGTTCAATAGCTGATGAAAATTTTTTTTTCCATCTCTTGAGCTCTTAATCTTTATTTACTATATGGTTCCTTTGAGCATCACATAGTTGACTTGTTAGAAGGTGTTACCTTCTTTGATAGTAATCTAACTTTCTGAAAAAGCCCTTTTGCATTACCCTTTTGAAGGTGTTTTTCAAGCTCTTTGCCTTCACTGTCAAGCCAGTCTTTCTTAGCCTTTTTGACCATTCTTTCTAGTTCCTTGTTGAGCTTTCTCTATTTTTTCCTCCTCTGGGCAATCTTCAGTTTTCAGATGTTCTTAATATGCTTCCTTTTTTCTTCTTGATAGGTTTTCAATCACCCAGCCTTTCCTTTTTGGATTCAACCTCATCCTTAAAATGCACAAATCACCTTACTGTGTCCTGAAGTAACCCTCTGTGAGTGTCATTACCCCACCGGCAAGTGCAAAGAGAGGGGTGCACAAATGTTGCGGATATAATCTAGATGCCTGTTTCTGAAAACATGATCGAAAGTGTTTTAAACATAACAAAAATCGGCCAATATTCTCTGCCGGTTTGACTGTAGAGAGAAGCCTAGTTGTATTGGTCTTTCTATTGTAGACTAATAAGAATTGTTAGGGGGCTTATTCCTTCACCCACTTACTTCCCTGGTCCTTCTCGCATGAACAGAGAGCAACAATACCCGAAATCCAAAGGTGCAAACAATTCAATGTTTATTGGGGTGAACTTCCAGCAAGCATGATTCCAGTTTCCTTCCTTAGTGTCCCCCTTCCCAGCTCCGACACCACAGAGCCTTACCTGTGGCCCTGTTCCCATTCCTGCCCTTAGCTAAACATGATTCCAGTTTCCCCACCCCCATTCCTTGTTCCCATTTTCCCCCCACACACACACTTCCTGATTGACTGCAGACTATATAGTAAAACTTCAGTTCTGCTTAGCTATACCTTAACCAATCATTTTACTGAAATTTAACTAACCAATCCTAACATATTGTAACATGATTATTTAACCAATTATATCCCACCACCTTAATTAGTTTACACCCAGCAAAATTAACTATACAGCAGACAGAAACAATCAAAACCAGACAGATTATGCAGACAAACAATAGGGAAATGGGGACTACAGTGATAGAACAAACACAGAAATGAGGATTTCACATCCCAGCTATTGATAAGTGAGTTCTTGCCAGACAGGCTGCTATCAAACTAATTTTTCTTTTACATCTTCTAGGCACTTCCCTTTCTCTGGAGGCGATAGGCATTATCAGGACAGGATTGTGTTCCTAACAGCCCAATAGCACCTTATTTCAATGTGACTAGGTTGGAATGTGAGGATGTGACCGTTCGCTTCCCAGCTTATGGCTGCCTCTGCTGCTTAGCCAAAGATCTTAGCCTAAGCACAGGGCCTCAGACTGTCACAGTAAGAGAAGGCCCTTACACCAGCAGACAGTGATTTTGATTCTTTCTTTTATACCTCTAAAACTAGCTAAGTGATAAGAATATATCTAAATTCTTAGAGTATAGGCCTTTACAGACAGGCCTGAATATCTTATCCTAACAAGTATATATGGAAAGTAGAGACTTGGCAGAGGGGGATGGAGAGGGTGGTGAAATGTATAAGATTACTCCTTGCCTCTCATGTTTACCACCTACCGCCACCATTCTCCCCCTTAGAAAGTGGTGCCGATAAGCACAGCTTTGAGCATTGGTCAGTGAGGAAGACACAATAGCAATGCTCAGATTCTTAGGTCCTGGCAAAGCAAGGGAACTTGGTACAGGTCCTGGGGTCCCAGAGAGCAAGGCTCATCTGGGAGGCACTGTCTCTCTTCTACCTGTTTGTGCAGAGCCTCGCACAATGGCATCCCTACTCTTTGACAGTGGCCTCTTGGCACTACTATAATGGATAATAATTTAGACCTTCATCTTAAAATTATGGTGCTTTTGTGTTGCACTTCAGCATGGCATCATGTTGCAAACCGACATCTGCTCAAGTGTGCTCATACTATTTGGACTGGTTTTCATCAGTACCTGTCATTTGGGGTTTCTACCCCTGGATATTTCCCCCAGTCCTAACATTATAGCTCAGATAAGAAGGTTGCTTTCTTTGGGGGTTTGTTAGTCACCTTCAGTTTATACATTAGGAAACGTGTTCATATGGAAACTCTTCAATGTTGTTCAGTTACAACTGCAGAGGATATGAGGGAGATTCCCACACATGAGCCATTCTTTTTAGATGACAAATCTGAGGAACTGTCCCAGATTGAGGTGTCAGTAGACAAGGTTTTGGAACAAACTGATACATTAAACAGTAAAAAGGCACCAGGTATTCACCCAAGAGTTGTGAAGGGACTCAACTATGAAATTGCAGGACTACTAACTGTGGTATGTAACCTGTCACTTAAATCAGCCCCTGTAACTGATGATTGGAGGCTAATGTCAATTTTTTAAAAAGGATCCAGAGGTGATCCTGGCAATTACAAGCTGGTAAGCCTAACTTCAGTACCAGACACATTGACTGAAATATAATAAATACCAGAATTATCAGACATCATAGATGAACACAATATGGTGGGGAAGAGACTACACAGCTTTTGTAAAGGGAAATCATGCCTCATCAATCTATTAGAATTCTTTAAGGGACTCATCGAAAATGTGGACAAGGGTAATCCAGTGTATATAGTGTACTCGGACTTTCAGAAAGCCTTTGACAAGGTTCCTCACCCAAGACTGTTAAGCAAAGTAAGCTCTCATGGCTCAGTAAGTAGTTACAAGGTAGGGAACAAAGGATAGGAATAAATGGTTAGTTTTCACAGTGGAGAGAAGCAAATGACGAGGTCCCTATATGATCTGCACTGGGACCAATGTTGTTCAAAATATTCATAAATTATTTGGAAAAGGGGGAAAACAGCGTGGTGGCAAAGTTTGCAGATGATACAAAATTACTCAAGATATTTAAGTACAAAGCTGACTACAAGATGGTCAGGGATGCAACCCCACCCTCTGGGTGTCCCTTAGCCTCTAATTGCCAAAAGCTGGGACTGGATGACAGGGGATGGATCACTTGCTAATTGCCCTGTTCTGTTTATTCCTTCTGAAGCATCTGGCACCAGCCACTGTCAGAAGATGGGATATTAGGCTAGATGGACCATTGGTCTGGCCCAATATGCCATTTTTACATTTTTATCTTCAACATTTCAATTAAACATGTGGAGACATACATTTGGTTTTGTATCCCTCTTCAGGAAAATGTAGAGTACTCAGCATTCCCAATGTGTTTGTGGTCCATCAAGAGGAATGAAATCTTTCCCACCAACAGCACTATGATGTGTTTATGGCTGGGCCAACAGCCTGTAATTTATGGACTAATAAACAGGGAGAATGGATGTGTTATGAAAGTAAATTAGCAAATCAGATCAAACCAAACAGCCCGATGAATTTTTTCAGGCTAATTTTCAGAAGTGCTGAGTGCCCACAACTCCATCTGAAATCAGTGGACTCAGCGAATGCTGTCGTGAAGAGACCAGTAGTCTAAGGTATCCAAGGTGACAATAGTCTATCAGCCTGTTACATAAAATGGCTTATACAAGTCAGCAAAGATTGAAGACAGAAAGAGTGAATTGATTCAAACAAGAAGGTCTCCTGATATCAGGATATCAAGGAGTGTGGTCAGATGTTGACTGGTAAACAAGAGGAGACTGGAATCACAAATTAATGGACTAAAACATGTGTTTGTAAATTAGGCCTAGTTGGTGGACAAAATAATGAGGGGCTGAGCTATTTTGCCCATCACCTCCTTTTGAGATCTTTAAAAAGAGACCTCAGGGGCTATCAAAATGATGCAGATGGGGAGATGGGTGAAGGAAGATGCAAGCTTCACCGTCATGGCTAGCCCTCACCATCATCTCCTGGGATCCCAGCATCCACCCTGACACCCTCATGATTCTGAGTGATGTTCTGACTGCACTGGGCCAGAGAGATGGGACTAGATGACCTCACCACCTCCACCTGGTATGTGAGACTCAGGTTCCTGCTGTCACCCACTCCCTCATGTATCCTGCTCATTTCCCACCTTATTTCTTCTCTTTCTTATCTCTCTCTTTGCCTTTTGTTTAATAAGAGTCTGGCTTTGCCAGACAAGACTTGTATTTTGCAGCACTGCTGTGAGTCTAAGGCCGGAGAAGCAGCTAAAAGCAGAGCCCTGAACAACCCAAGGCTGGTACAAGTTTGGGAGGTCTCAGAGTGGCTGATCAGACCATGTGCTCAGCTTGAGTTTCTCCAGCAGCGAGGTTACAAGTCAGAATCAGCACCAGAAGCAGCCGTTGCATTTTCTGTCTTTGCTAGTCCTCTCTCCCCTCTTTGGTGTGTGTTTGTCTTGCTTTATAAGGAAACAGGATTGGACTTACACAAGAACAGCAGCAACAGCAAGACCTCTAGTCCCTCAGAACTAACTTCTTTTCTTTTCCCAAGAAGGACAGTTAATATCACTTGTAATACTATCTAAAAGATTGTCATACGGGAGGTCCCTATAAAAGGAAAGAGGAAGTCTGTTAAAATGAAAAGCCTTACTTAATACTTTACATTTCAATTGCTTTAATTGTTTTTCCTTTCTTTACTTTGATAAAAGGTTTAAAAGGTTTCTCTGTGGTGATTGTTGCCATTGGGCTAAGCAGCCTGGTCTCCATACTCAAAACCCTGAACCATATTTAACTGTTTAGTGTTGTACAGTTGTACAGTGCTGACACCTTTAACTCTCTGGGGCTATTTATTCCATTGAGATTAACACAATTGGTCCCTGTGCCAGTGAAAATCAGGCTCAGAATCTTTTTTTCCTCTTTATTAGGAAAGTTACAATAAAACGTTAACATACTACACGGTACATTCCTGAGTACTTAGGGTCAGGTTAGTATTCGAAGAACCTGGCTAAAGATTCTGTCTTGCTGGCCGTGGCGTCCACCTCTGCTGAGTATGCTAAAAAACATGACCAAATTTCTAAATACTTATCCACTTTTTGACACTTCTGTTGTGTACGTATTTGGTGTGAAAGCTTTTCCATTAAAAGAACAGTCCATATTTTACTGAACCACGAGTCCACAGGAAAAGTCATTTTCCCCAAAAAATATGCAGTACAAAGTCTTGCTGCAAACAATAAAAGAGAATTTCGTTTGTTGTTCTTTTGAAAAGGTAGATCCTTCACTGGAGGTCAACACTTCCATTGCATACCAGAGACAGGTGACCCAGTTGGTCACGACGGATTTAAGGATATGAGTAATACAACTACTCTACTCATCCCTGTGAGAAAGAATACTAATCTTTGCAGCATTGCTATGAGGCAGCTTGTCGTTTATTATACATTTTAATGGGCAGGAAACACAGAGGTTAAGCACCTTGACCAAAGCCCGCAGAACCTGGATGAGAGCTCTGGATCCTTTGTTCCCAGCTCATTATTCACTGCACTGCTTTTCCATGCTATCATATTTTAAAATGTGTGCTGTTCACCTTTAAATATAGACAATTAAGAATAATAAGGAGGAAAACTCATCAACTGTTTGCAATACCAAAAGGGCAAGAGACCATGGGCCAGATCCCCAGCTGGTGTAAATTAGCATAGCTCTACTGAAGTCAATGATGTTCATAAGTTGAGGATTTGGTCCTACAGCTGTAGATTTAAAAAACTGCATGTAAACTTTTAATACACGATAGTGGAAAAGTCCTTTCTTACTGTGTTTATGCAAATCATTGCTTACACATACTGTGAGAGGAAATCTCACTGCAGGACAATATATAGAAATCATTAAATCCAACCAGAAAAATTATCAGCATAAAAGATGTATGAAAACTGAAGAGCATATTTTTTTTTGTAAAGCTGTTAGCTCTGATCTCTCAGCAGACAGTTAATTCAAACTCTGCCAAAGCTGTTGAAAAAAAAATTGAAAATGCCTTGGATGTCTCTTTAGAAGAATTGAAATTACTACCACTCTTCATTAGAAATGGCATGTCCAAATAGTTCTCAAATTGTGAATATGATTGCTCTTCAGCAGGGTCAATAGATGGGCGTTTTAGCCTGAATAGGGCCGTGATGCAGAATTCATGTCTGTAGATAGAATCCCTGCACCTGAAAATCTGAGTCGGATCAGCCTTCAGTTCTTCGGGGAATAAAGCATCCAACTGAGTCTAAAAACAATCCAACACAGTCTGACCAAGATCAGCAGAGGAGCACCAACTGCTTTTAAGGTCAAATCCTGAGGTCCACTTTCAGCGTTTACACAGGCAGATCTCTCACGGAAATGAACGGGAGCTGTGTTCTGGGCTGAGGGTGCCTGGGATAATGGGCTGAGCACTCGGGCTGGAAGAAATGAGTTCAGTTTCAGGTTGCATCCTTTGCTGCTGCATGAATGTCACTTTGAGTTTTGGATTTGAAAAGATTCCACCTCCCCTGCCCAAACAAACAGAGGTGATGGAGTTTTGAATGAAAGCAAAGAAGGATGGAGGGAACTGGCTGTAAACTCAGAAACGAGGGTTGATCAGACAGCTCAGGAACCCTGGGAGCTTTCAGTACATCTGAGGAGAGCTGCTGGGCAGGAATTCTTTGATAAAATGGCGGGGGGAGAGTTTCTGAAAAACGTAGATACCTCAAAACTGAAACTGTTGGTGATACACCTGACTCTTTGGGGGAGGGGGGTGAGAAAGAGTTTTGAGATTCTTGAGCCAGAAATTTTGGTTTTTTTTTTTTTTTAGTCAAAATGGCTGGTTTGAAATGTTTGTACAATTTACACTTAGAAAAGCGTGGACTCTTTTTTTAAAGCAAGAATGAAAACAAAACGTTTCAATGACCCAAACTGAATTTATTTATTTATTTATTCGGCCTGTTTGGTTTGCAAAAATTGCTGGGATTTTGATTTTTTTTCCTCCTGATTTGGGACAGGAAATTTTTTTTCAAAATGTCAAAACTTCTCTCAGGATGGGGACCCCATTTATCGCCCAACCCTAGACGTGAGCTGAGGTTCAGCGGTGTAACAAGTTTGGCATAGGTCTAATGGAGGGGCACCTGCTGCCTGACCTCCTTAGAGCAACTAACACAGAGATGTTGCTTCAAAATGGCTTTTCCTCATTCCTAAGTTTTCGACCTCCAGTTTGTGATTCTGAACAGGAGTGTGCATCTTGTCCTGTGCCCCCAGGGACATGTCACCCCCACTATCCCTCGAGGTAGGGAAATCTCTAGCCAGTGGCAGCGCGTGTAAGTCAGTTGCAGTGGGTCACTCTGGAGCGATGGCCCGTGCTGCCTCCTGAGCATGCCTTCTCCGCGGTATGACAATCCGCAGCCGTTATGGGAGCAAAAATCAAATACAACAGATCAGGAAAGGCTGCTCCGAGTAACTCAGTGGGCCACTGCTCACAGCGATGTCAACCCAAAGCAAATCAAAGCTAGTTCTCCTATTTGGCTCTGAAGAACATTTTGGGGGCCTCCATTTCTCATACTACAGTAACAGAATCCACGCTGTGAAATTCCAGCTACGAAGCGGAGCTGATTGAAAAGCAAGAAGCACTTTTCTTGAACATTGCTAATTTTAAAAGTTTCACATTATTAATCAAAAACGTTCTGATGAAATTGTTCTAACCAGTTCGACTGCTGCTAATGGCAACAAACACTTTGCACATCCAAGGATCCCAAAGAGAGAAACAAATGCAACAGGTAGCAAAATACAATGTAAAATCTCCTCCACAACCCGCCCTACGAAGAACTCTGTGAGTACAGATAAAGTATGTGATAGTGCTCTTGGCTTGGAAGATCATATTTTCACTAAGCTGAAAGCTTGAGTATGACGCTCTGTAAATATAGAGTCCTTAGGATGCGACTGGCATCACCAATAAATTTCAAGCACACATTTTTCATAACATAAAGGTTGTGTCATGATAGCTGCTGCATCCCATTCCTGGATTAGAAAGTTTGCAGTATAAAGAAAAGAAAGATAAATCTTCAGAGATGAAGCTTCATTATCTGGGTGGCATTTCAGGGTAATTTATGCCCAACATCTTAACGTGTCGCTCAGCTGGAAATTGTATTGTTGGTTCTCTGACTCTCAGTCACTACAGCAGCTGTGTCAAAATGTACTGAAATAAACGGCTCTGACTTGAGTTCTCTGTGCATTTTTGTGGCTGGTTTTTCAGTATCATTGAGATAATACAAATTAAATTATTTATCTTTCACAGAAGGGGGAGGGGAATGAATCCTCAAAAATGTTCAAGACAAACAACTAGCACAAAAAATGCAGTGCCCTCCTTGATAGAATGGTGGATACAGACATGATCAAATCTGGCTAAGTTGTGGGTTATTTACACTAGAAATCAGCTTTGCTGATTCCTTGAATTTATATTCCCCTGTCTTTCTCCTGCTATCCCACTTCTTTGGAGAAAACAAACGCATCCGCTCAGTGACAGACCCTGCTGCCTACTGTGCCTGCCATGCAGAGTTGCCTAGTTGAGCATTTTTTTCTAAAATGCTGTTCGCAGAACCGGGAACCAAATCCTCCAGTGTACGAATGGAAGATTTGTCCTTCCTAACAACTGTCTGCTAGGTCAAATAAATGTCAGCATCAGGTGGCAGAGGTCATTCAGGAGCTGGGAGGAGAAGGAAAGGTGAGAGCCAGAGGGACAGACAAAAGAGAAAAATATACAGAGATAAGTGAGGGACAACAACACCAGAGTCACAAAAAAGGAAAGAAAAGAAATGAAGGGACGATAAGTGAGGGAAAGTAACTGTAGAAATAGAGACAGACATATCTGCATAGCATAGAAAGCCACAAAAGAAGGTGAAGTAGTGAGATGACGGAGGGAGAGGCCTGCTACGTTTCCAAAAATGCTCTCACATAAATGCTCACTTCTTTCTGAGCATGCTCCGTTTGCACAAGCACAGTGTCTGGTTCAGGAGCACCAGTCAGGACTGCAGACACATAGATGTGTTCAGACAACTCCCATGCTGTAGAGAGAGTTCGTGCTTTCTGGACACATGCACAAGTACATCAACCACTTTGCACATGAACTTCTAAAAATTTGGGCCAAAAAAGTTTAGCATAGCATAGAAAGGAATAAATTGAGGTGGGGATTCCTTTTTTAAGATGTTCAGCAGACTAGGGAGACGTATTTGACCCCAGTAAGTAGCACAAAGGCAGAAATAGGGTGTATATTTGATTTGTATATTTAATCGAAAAGTTAGCAAGGAAAGCTCTCTGGAAAATGTAGTCAAAGCAGTATATCCCTGTGCAGTTTGGGACATATGTAAGAGTCAGGGTCTGCAAGCAATCAGATTAGAAAAGGTAGGTTGAATTAGAAAAGATGTGGAATTGTAATGTTAAGAGTAAGAGAATTAGGAAGGGCACAGAAATAAGGGAACAAGCTAAACACAAAAGGCCACGGTTGTGCAGGGACATCTTGGAGGCTGGTAGATGGCAAGTGTGCACTGGGACCCTGAGATGGGATATAAAGGGGAGCAGACAGACAAGAGGAAGGCTGTGTCTGTTCATTTTCCCACTGTGCTTAGCCTTGAATCGTCCCCTGAGTGGAAAAGTTAGCCACACTCCTGCAAGACCTATTTTGTGGGCTATTTCCTTCACCTACTCCCAATTCAGAAAAGCCCCAGGTTTGTTAAATTTTAACTCAATACTTTGTGCATAAAAACTGCAAGGCAGCCTGTGTCCCGCATTCATTTCCTTGGGCAGAACCTTTGGACTGTCCAGTCATAGCTCCCCCAGCTCCTCTGTCCCCAGAGATTAGTTGCAGGTACAGAGCACTGCAGGTTAAGCAGCAGAAGATATTTAAAAGGTCCTGGAAAATCCTGGCCAAAGGCATTTTCCTCTCGTTTTTCCACATCATCAGTTTCCTACTTCTCTGCAATTGCCTTGAAATCTTCTCCTGGGCATTCTCATGGCAAGATTCAGGGGCTCGCTCTGGCTTGCATGCTTGCTCACTCTCTTTTCCCTCCTAATTCAAAAATCTTTGAGTTCCTGTGTAGCCCTTGATGGAGAGCGCTTTAGCTGGCCATGTAGCCAGGTTTTTACCTCTTGAACTGTCAGGGCGTTTCTTTTTTCCTACATTCAGATCAAGCCAGTTTTTTGGGCCGCCTGTCTTCCCCAGCCCTGGTAAGCCCAAGAAATGGAAATTCTTCCTAGGACATTAGCCTACCTGTCGACCTCCTTTGGACAATTTGTCAAGCTCTCTGAGAGCCCTGTCAGCCACGCTGTGCTAAGCTATCTCCCTCTCATTATAATGGACCTCTGGAGGGATGTGTCTGTGTTACAGTTATTGAGCACAAGTCTAAGAGAGGGCCCCTGTTCCTAAGGGCTGAGCACCACTGGCTGCCTGTACTGTTGTATGGCTGCTGAAAGGAGGTGTTGGAATGCCATAGAACTTACTGGCAAAGTATTTATTCCTTTCCACTGAGCCATCTAGTATAGCTAAAACTTGTTCTGACCTTCAGAGAGGGTGGTTAGAACTGCTTGGAGCTCCAGAGCCCATGTAAATCTGGGGTGAACAGGCAGGTCTCTCTGCCACCATATAGCTTTGCCTTGCCTCTTGCTGAGCTACAGAAGAAAAGGTGCAATGTTATTTGCGGCTCCTTGCAAGCCTGGGAGCTGCGTGCCTTCTGCGGACTGTGTCGAAGCAAGCTCGCTGCCCAGAAGGACGCTTCACTTCTGCCAAGTTACCAACCTCCACAAAGCAGCAACAAAGGCAGAAGCAGCTGCTGAAACCCGAAGCCGGAAATGCACCATCTTCAGCCAGGCCAAAGGGAGAGACCAGCAATGGAAGTTAATGTATAGAAATGCCGACCAATATTGCCAACCCCAAGAATTAAAAAATCATGATTTTTTAAAAATTTTAAAAAATAATGTGTTCTGTTTTCAACACTCAGGACACACCTGGGTCACAATTTCAAGCTTCTCTCTACAACCAGGAGGGCTAGAAACTTACATACCTCTCTCCCCACGATCCTCATGAGACAACATAACTCCTGGAGCTGGGGCTCTAATAAAAGCACTTAAGTCTTATGAAAACAAGTGGGATTTAGGCACTTAAATGGCCCACACCCAGATTTTAAGAAGTATTTAGACATTGCTGCACTCAGTGTCACACCACCTAACAGATATAGCAGTCTGCATCTCATCTGCAAAAGGGATTTAGTCACTTCAGAATCCATTTTGAAAATGAGATTTAGATTGCTCAAGTGTTAAGCATTGCAACACTGAGAACAGCAATGCCTTTAAAAATCAGGGGGTAAGTCCCTTTTGAAAATGGCACTTAGGCTACTAAGTCACTTAAGCAGTTTTGAATATGGTACCCAATGTAATTAAGAAGCCTTGGCATTTACTCTCTTGCAATAACTACCGTGGCTACTGGCCATTAAACAAAGCTGGACTCCTTGGGAAGTATTCCAAGGTAGAGATGTATCTTTCGTAACATTTATGTTGAAATGTTCCCAGTTAGTTGTTAAAGATATGGGTGTAATAAAACCCAACATAGTTTTCAGGTTTGAGCCTCTAGGTCGATTACGGAAAAAATTATTTAGTAGAGGACCACGAGGCAACCCTTTAAATGATAAAACAAGACTTTATTTAAAAGGAAAATAATTAGTTAGCAAGCAGGCATGTATTTACCGCTTTACACAATATTACTTATATTCAAGTCAACAGAGGGAAGTACACAGTCTTATAATCCTGGAGCCCAACAGTACCCTTCTGATGTTAGCTGGAGTTCTCTTGCCATTTAGCAAGGCTACTCTGTTTATAATTCATTATAATACTAATTAACATTAAAAAGTCCTTTACCATAATTATATTTCCACCACCTCTTTATTGGCTCTGACACTGCACGTTATTTAAATTAACATCTGTACCAATGTCCTTCCCATATTATCAACATAGATAGCATTTTAATAAAACATTCACAATTCTCAAAAACACTCATTAAAACCTTCCTCAATGCAGTTAGAACCACAACATAACCTTGGCTTGTATCCTCACTAACTTCAGGTTTCCCTTCTAACTCTCTCCAACTGATCTCTAATTTTCTCAAACAACAATTTCCCATGCTCCTCACTTAGTCCCAATTTCTGCATATTTTTTAACCTAAACCATCCTCGAGGTTACAGGGATCAGGCCAAAACCGCTGCTTGCTTGCTTTCAAATTCTAATTTCATTGCCGGCAGTGCACGCAGAAAGGAACCCAACATCAGATTAAAAGACAACCCCAATCTTTCAGACAGAATAATTGCATCCCATGTGGAGAGTAGAGATTTTTTTTCATGGGCATGTTGCAGTTCCCTCCAGGCTGTGAGCCCTGAATAAAGATATCTAGTGAAAACGGAATCCTTCGAACCTTAGTTTGTTTTAATTGTATTGTGTTGAATTGTTTTTATACCTCTCAGTCTTAATGGGGGGTATCTGGGAGTTTACTCCCATGGTAAATTGTTTTGGCAGCCCAGACTCCTTCGTTAGTCCAAACCACAACTTGTTTTCTCTCTAACAACTTTTGGCTCTTGCTTTCATTTGTTTATGTATCAAGTCAACACACAGCCTGCAGCTTCCTTTTTCAGATGGCAACAATAAACACCTCCTGCATAGAGGATGCATCTTTGGGTGCGTGTTTGTAAACAGAATAGCCAGCCAGCGGAGCAGCTGCTCTTGTCACACCATCTGATGCCCCAGATGACAGTCTAGCTGCCGGTTAGCCAGAGTAATCCTCACCGCAACAGCTCTCTTAATTATTCCTTCTGTTCCCCAATTTTCATGCTAAACTAAGAAAGGCGGTGCATGCCACAAGTTGGGTCTGTTTGCAGTGGTGTTGTAGCCGTGTTGGTCCCAGGATATTAGAGAGACAAGGTGGGAGATGTAATATCTTTCATTGGACCAACATCCATTGGTGGAAGAGGCAAGCTTTCGAGCCACACAGAGCTCTTCTTCAGGTCTGAAGAAGTCACAAGTTGTGTCTGACAGTCTCAGGTGAAACAGCTTCTTCTTGTCCCCAAATTCTCCCCAACTTGGGCTTTCCCTGGGAAGCCCCAAAGCTTGCAAGATTTGCAGAGAGCTGAGAGAGGCCAGAAGAAGGCATGCAGGGCTCAACCCCCACCCCTCTATGCACATGAGAAAGACATGTTGGTTGCAGTAAGAACTGGCATATTCTGACCCTGCTCATGACACTGATCACAGCTGTCTCACTGTTCCTTTGTGCTTCCTCTGTCTGTCTGCATCCCCTTGTTCTCTCTCATCTATGTTTAGACTGTAAGGTCTTTGGAGCAGGGACTGTCTTTTTATTAACTGTGTGTATAGCCCTCAGCAAAAAGAGGCCCCCACTCAATCCCCTTGGTACTGCAGGAATACAACTGACACACAATACTAGTGTCGCAAAGGAATGATACAAAAGATGGATCATGAGAATGGAAGGATGAGGAGGGGAGGAAAAGAGGAGTATCTGGCTGGCTTGGGAGGGAGGATGAAGAGTGGGAGGGAAAGTAAAGGGCAGAGAAATAGTGTTTTTAAAATGTGAAGAGAAAACTTTAACCCTCTCCCCCAGAATTTCAACCGGATTCCAAAGATACCACAAGAGGAAGAGCAGAAGGGGTCAGATTCTGACCCCCGACCCATCATATGGAATCAATGTTAGCCCAGTTTATCTTGGGGATTAACAGCTTATTTCCTAAATCTTCCTATTAAAAATGGTCGGCTGGGGGCTGTTTACAATGGAGCTGCATCTTCCGCTGGCTGCTGAATGGATCAATCCCTGAATGGCCGAGAGAGAGACTATTTTTACAAGTAATGAAACAGGGTGTGGAATGATTGTCCTGGGATCCATGAAGCACCTTGGATGAGATCACTGAGCAGCTAACAGACGTAGCCTTAGCTGGGTTTAGAACAGCCGTTCCTTGCTTCCGAATTGAGGGACGGTGCTGCCTAAATTAGCAGTCTAGCAGAGCTGCACCATCCTCATTTGTCTTCATTGTACAGGATCAAATCTACCATCCTTCAGAGTAACCTGTCAGCCTTTTCTCTTCACAGAGCTTGCTTTCCTTTGGCAGCCATTCAAGAGGTCACTACAGATCTGCAGCAGTCAGACTGGAATTGCCACCAGGTCAGGGTGCCATGCATTTATAGCAGAGCAGGGAGGTGGAGGACAGCAGAACTGGGCATCAGAGAAAGGAAGAGTCCCAGAACCTCTCCACAGCAACTAAGAAGCAGGAGCAGTTTGTTCTACTGCGGGCCTAGGACAGGTCTCTGTTGTTGTCACTCCGTCCCTGCTTAGCGGCACTCAGACCCTCCTGCTCCGTTTTTTCTTTCTGCTCTGTCAGCACTTTGTTTCCTTTTCATTCCCTCAGCAAGGTCGCTAGGAAACTGGGGCAACTTTTTCAAAATCGCCCTTATCCGGAGTTCTCTGACGCTCCAGTGGAATCACCAGTGGGTTATACCAGCACTAAGACAGGCAATAGGGAGCTAATTATTGAAACAGATTTTTTTAAAAATCCCTTTTGAGCATCTTGTATGATCCTTGTGGGTTCTTTTGTCGGCTTCTCTGGCAAGCACATTCCCCAGAACTCTCAGGAGCTAGTGTTTGTGCGTATGGAAAAACAGCTGCCAGTGCTGGCCTGCAGTGAGAGATTTTTACACATTCAAAGCTGCAAATAAAAGTTGTAACCTTGTGCAGGAGAGATTCACACATTGATGAATAATCAGAACTCATGACAAGTCCCAGACCCTCCCAGATTCCCCTGAGATACCCGCTGTCTCTGAGAGCATTGCTTTATGCCACAACGTATCCAGGTGTTTTACAATAAGTATGAAGCTTTTTGATATTCATTGCTATAAATTATTAGCTGTTTAGATTGCAATCACTTTTATATACAACTCAGAGTATTAGCCAGCATGGTATTAGCTCAAGATTACAAACCCTTTTTTCATTTAGAAAAAACTCAGTGTATTCAGGATCTGCAATTTCCTTGTCCCTACATTTGCTTCGTTGTTGTCATTGTACATATTGTTTGTTTCTGTTTAGCACTGATTTACGAATCACATGGAGTTAATTCTGTCCTGAGTTGCATCCATCAGCGACCATTAAAGTCAACTGTGCTTCCATGGCAAAAAGGTTTCAGACTCAACTGAATAAAGTTACTGTTGTCTGTGATACCGGGGGCCTTTTGTGGCTCCAGGGCTGTAGGCTCTGTGAAATGAGGCACATCCTGAGTGTGTCTTGCTTATGTCTGGGGGCAGAAAAAAGCCTGGGGACAGAGCGTCTGCTCTGGACAAATTTATCCTCCCCTGCAGGGTTCAAGGAAGAGAGAGAAGAGTGGAGATGGTGAGCTCCACGCTGCTAGATGTGCCGTGTGCTCTGCTTATTTGAACCCCCGCCTTCCTACTAGGCCATTTGTTTTTATTTCTATTTTTTAACCAAGTTTCAGTTACACGATAGATTTCTCTTACAAGCACCTTGTGGCCAACACTTCCATTCTTGGGTGTGATTTGCCTCCAGTCTGGGTTAGTCAAGGAAAGTTTGTTGCACGGGGAGGTTTAATAAAAGTGTATCTTCATTCTCAAGGTCTAGATCACAAACATAGCAGAGTGGAACACACCAGCTTTATTGATTCTGCCAGGTACTGGCCTGACAAGGTCCTTGCTCCTTAAAGAGTATTTTTTCTTTGCTGCAATTGTGTACAATCCCTCACTCTCTCCCCGTGGGGTCTTGGCAGCTCTTTCTAATCAGCTCCAAGAGGCTCTGGTCTGCAGTGAAATGATACCAGCTTTTTAAACACAGTGTCCCAGTTCTACAGAACTGTTACAATTTACCATCAGAGTCTGGCAAGGAAGAAAGTTATTGCTCTTGCTTTTGTCTTTGGCACAATGTTAGGGATGCAAATGGAGACACTTAACACCTCTCGGGGTTATTAGAAACAAATATACATTGGAAGAAAACATTCCACAAATGTGAACCTTTCTGTAGGCTATAAATCTGCTACATATTGTATTCTCCTCTAAAACAAGAGAGACTGCAGCAAGTAGAGGCTATTATTGCTCAGATATTGTTTAAACCTTTCTGTTGGGAGATGCTGCATGAAGAGAAGAGACAATAGCTGTCCTGACACAAGATTTATTAGAGAAAGTTGGCACCAATATATTTATAGTGAACAAAATGTTTGTAGAGATTATACCAGATTTACAGTGATTAATAGTGGATTGGACATGGCAGACATCAAAGGGTTTGGCTGCCTCGCAGTTTCTGTGCTGGATTGAGTCAGAGTAAAGATTAACACCAGTGTTTCAAATAAAACACCATTCTCTTAGTAAAAGGTTCTCTTGAACAATGGAAAGGAAACAACAACTAAACCCAGCTGTGTGCTGGGACAGTTAGGGAAAGGGAAAGGCTGGAAAGTTAACTGCTAACAACTGACTAATGAGCATAGAACTGTGCGTAGTGCTTCATGCCCCCAAGCCTGGAGAACTTGGAGAAACATTCTCTGTTTATTTAGGGTGAAAGTGTCCTTTACGCTGTGTCCCCTCCACCCCCCCAGGGGAACAAAGAGCAGGGCTGTTGAGTCCAATGGGTCAATGCTCGGGGTGTGGGGTCGGGCAGGGAGGTGGCCTTCATAGGGCTGCCAATCCCCAGCAGTGCACATGAGCAGTATGTCGACACGTAGGAGTGGGGATTGGACGTAACCTTGGCTCTGCATCTCCAACTCAACCTTGGGGTAGCCTAGCTGCAACCTGCCCTTGACTCAGGGTTGTCCGTAAGCTGCAATGCAGACATTATTTTTTCATTTGATCTCTCTGTCTCGCTCACTCACATTCTCTCCCTCTCTCTCACACACAAGGGCACTTATCCATATAACCCAGGTGTCCTTGACATTACTTAAAAATACCCACATCAGACACAACATTATTGGGCAAAACTAACACTCTTCTGTTCCATCTATTCCTCACCCTTGCAATTCTCCTCTGTCTTCAAATGCTTGGAAAAGAAATGTGATCTTTGCAGCATGCCCAGATGGTCATCAGGTTTGGACTATTTTGGACCAAGTGTGGCATGAATTCCAAAGCTGGGGGTGCCATGCGGGGAACTTCCAGCCAGCAGGGCAGCAGCTCAAGAGTCTTTCCTGATCAAATCTGGGAATAAAGACCATTCTGCTTCTGCATCAGTGTGTGTCTATAGTTCTTCCCCCTTTTTAAATTGCTAAGCAGTGTTTACCCAAGAAAAGAATCTTTGTTTTGAAGAGTTCACCAGCTCGGGGCTGCTGCTTCTCCATCTGCAATCATAATCCTTTGTTTGGGGGCGGGGGTAGAGGGAGTTTCCTCCACATCCCACCTGACAGAGCCACTGTTTCAATAAAAGCCACTTTTCTGGAGAAAAGACTATAGACTTTGTGCCAGTGCGTGCTTTTTATTACTGTGCAAGGCCTTTAATTAGGTGACCTCAAACAGCAGCGTTGCACTGGCAGCTAAACTAAAAGCTAACCAAACAAATAATGAAAAGGGGATGTGCCACCCTGCGGGGGGAGCCGCTTTAACCTCTCTCAGTCAGCAAAATTGCAAACTGTACTCTAGAGAGAAAAAAAAAGGAGAGATTTTGTTGCCACAATAGTGTGGACAAACTGGATGATCCATTTCTTTGGGATGGATGGAATTAGTCGGGATTGAACAGGAATAACTCTAACGTTCTGAGGGTTGTTCATTCATTAATGACGAGAAGGCTGCTGCTCAAAAAAAAAAAAATCTCACATATCACAATGATGAGTAGGAATCTCAGACCCTATGCAAACAGAGGGATTAAACAAAGATAAAGAAATGAGGGATGTTCCATTATATCACGGAGCATTTCCTGTATATAGCATGTGTGTCATGGTCCTTTAAAAAAAAAATCTTCCACTTTATATAGCTACATTCTTTAGTATGATTTTTAAGTATTGTACATACAACCCTTCTCCATTTACATTCACCTGTGTCATAAATATAAAGGGAAGGGTAAACCCCTTTGAAATCCCTCCTGGCCAGGGGAAAGCTCCTCTCACCTGTAAAGGGTTAAGAAGCTAAAGGTAACCTCGCTGGCACCTGACCAAAATGACCAATGAGGAGACAAGATACTTTCAAAAGCTGGGAGGAGGGAGAGAAACAAAGGGTCTGTGTGTCTGTCTATATTCTGTCTTTGCCAGGGATAGACCAGGAATGGAGTCTTAGAACTTTTAATAAGTAATTTAGCTAGGTATGTGTTAGATTATGATTTCTTTAAATGGCTGAGAAAAGAACTGTGCTGAATAGAATAACTATTTCTGTCTGTGTATCTTTTTTGTAACTTAAGGTTTTGCCTAGAGGGGTTCTCTATGTTTTGAATCTAATTACCCTGTAAGGTATCTACCATCCTGATTTTACAGGGGGGGATTTCTTTATTTCTATTTACTTCTATTTTTATTAAAAGTCTTCTTGTAAGAAAACTGAATGCTTTTTCATTGTTCTCAGATCCAAGGGTTTGGGTCTGTGGTCACCTATGCAAATTGGTGAGGCTTTTTATCCACATTTCCCAGGAAAGGGGGGGTGCAAGTGTTGGGAGGATTGTTCATTGTTCTTAAGATCCAAGGGTCTGGGTCTGTAGTCACCTAGGCAAATTGGTGAGGCTTTTTACCAAACCTTGTCCAGGAAGTGGGGTGCAAGGTTTTGGGAAGTATTTTGGGGGGAAAGACGTGTCCAAACAGCTCTTCCCCAATAACCAGTATTAGTTTGGTGGTGGTAGCGGCCAATCCAAGGACAAAGGGTGGAATATTTTGTACCTTGGGGAAGTTTTGACCTAAGCTGGTAAAGATAAGCTTAGGAGGTTTTTCATGCAGGTCCCCACATCTGTACCCTAGAGTTCAGAGTGGGGGAGGAACCTTGACAACCTGTATCTTTCTCTGTGGTTAGAAGGTCCCTAGAATATTTTGGATGATGCTATGCTCTAAATCAGTGGTTCTCAACCTGCAGCCCATGGGCTGCTTGCCGCCCAATCAGCACACAGCTGTGGCCCACGTGATATCCTCAGGGCCGTATAGGTAGTATGTATATTATGTGGGCCGCATCCACATAACACATAGAGAGCTGCAGTGCGGCCCACCATGGTAAATAGGTTGAGAACCTCTGCTCCAAATAGGAAACACATTATTAAGAATGTAATTATAAGTGATTTATTTTTACTCAGTCTGTTTGGGGTAAATTAGTTATGCACTGTAGCCAAGAGCTGTAATTGTATATTTTCTGTGTACTTGTTTGTTACTTACATTTGTTGGAATTTGTTATAAATTTGTGAAATGTAGGAACTAAAAAGAAAAATAGGGAGAATCTGAGTTTCTGAGAAGTGGCAGACATAGAAGTGTGTTTCATCAATGATGGATTGTGGAGTATTAATCAAACATTATTATATGTTATGGTTGGGAGGCATCTTGCAGTTAATGAAGATGTTTTCCCTCTATGCTGTTATCTTGATGCTTGGAAGATTTCAGTAGGAGTTCTAGTTCGGCATACCAGCCGGGGCTTATGGGATTTGCACCAGTCCCAGTTGCCATGGAGAAAGTGTTAGATAGCTTTAATACATCTGTGCGAATTTCTCCCTGGAGTTTTCCCATGACAAGTTGGATTGGAGGTAGCATATGAGAAGCAATAATCTTCAAACTGTATGAATAAATGATTGATTGAGCATGAGGGGTGTAAACAGGTCTCTGTGCCGCAAGACAGCATATGGCAAAATAAAACAAGATAATTAGTGCATCAGAGAGACAGACCCTCTCGCTAGATGTTCGCATGTTTCCTGTTCCTCAATGGAGCATGGATGCAGTGGACCATTCTGTTTGCTGTGGGCTTGTCCTCAGGAGAGCTATCCTCAAACTAAGACTCCAAGATGCTCTATCAGGGCCATGAGTGTAACACTTAACCACTTAACACACTTCAGAATCTCTGCATCTTCCTGATTAATAACAGGCAAGAACTTATCTTCCTCTTGCTATAAAGAAGAGAGGACAGGACGGGAGGACATTGCCATTCTCTTTGGAAAAGTAGTTGGGTGGTACCATAAAAGGGCAGTATGATACGTAGGGGAGAAAATAGTTATCTTATTAAGAATTTATTGAAGATACCACTTTGTCATTTGAATCTTGCATGGTCTATAGTCACAGAGAAGCAGGCAGCTCCAGTAAAATGTAATTATCATCTGCAGGTTTCTCTTTTTGTTGGTGTGCAAAGCTCCCATCAAGGGGTAATGTTTGTCACCATTACACAGTCAGCAAAGTTGTTTGAAAATAACATTAACAAGCCCTCCAGTTCCTGGACATTAGGAAGAAAGAAGCTGCATTCTAATGGATTAGCTAATTAGCAACTTCAGAATCATGGGTGTTAAGTCTTTTTCATCTTTATTAGGTCATATCTACTTCATTCCCTCAGGGTCAGTGCAAAGTTGTCACCTACATTATATTAGCTAGTGCTGTAAAACTAGATTTGATAAAACATCTCAAGCAGTGGTCCTCTGCTGTGTCTTTTAGAGCATCATTCTACCGTCTAATAAACTACCTCACTAGCAATTTTTCTTGTTTTATTTTCATACCATTGCTCTTTGTCATCTATTTCTAATAGAACTTAAAGCTGCAGATACCAGGGAGGGAGACAAATTGTTTAGAGTGGTTCAAGAGGGTATAACTGTCATTTGGCCCTTGACTAGTGTGACAAAGTTCCTGCTCTACCTTGGTGGGTCTTGCGCTTATTGGCGGATTTGCTCGCCTTGGAGCTTGACGGCAGCCCTCAGCTTGGCCGTTTTTCTGAATTCACAGTCCAGGTCGACTCCTCCTGTGTCTGACCAGGAGTTGGGAGGATTTGTGGGGAACCCAGGCCCACCCTCTACTCCGGGTTCCAGCCCAGGGCCCTGTGGAATGCAGCTGTCTAGAGTGCCTCCTGGAACAGCTCTGCGACAGCTACAATTCCCTGGGCTACTTCCCCATGGCCTCCTCCCAACACCTTCTTTATCCTCACCACAGGACCTTCCTCCTGGTGTCTGATAATGCTTCTACTCCTCAGTCCTCCACCAGTCCGCATTCTCACTCTCAGCTCCTAGTGCCTCTTGCTCCCAGCTCCTCACTCGCACACCACAAACTGAAGTGAGCTCCTTTTTAAAACCTAGGTGCCCTGATTAGCCTGCCTTAATTGATTCTAGCACCTTCTTGATTGGCTGCAGGTGTTCTAATCAGACTGTCTTAATTGTCTCCAGAAGGTTCCTGATTGTTCTGGAACCTTCCCTGTTACCTTACCCAGGGAAAAGGGACCTACTTAGCCTGGGGCTAATGTATCTGCCTTCTATTACTCTCCTATAGCCATCTGGCCCGACCCTGTCACACTAGTAAAAAGTTGGTTCGTTGACCTTCCTGTGAGTAGCTGCAGGTATCCAACTTATCTGTGGATATACCTAGATCCAACGAGATTGCCACCTCTGTAAGGTTAGTGCTTCCATTAGCAGTGTCACAGGATCAGCCAATATGTCCTGATATCAATCCCAGCAGCATTGTTTCCAAAAATGGGGACAGCCTGGCATGGCAGTGCACAACATTCCAAACGTTCAGACAGCCAACATACCAGTAAACTACTGCACTCGAACAGTTTGGAATTCAGCTTCCTCTCATCTCAAATCTAGGCATGTCTCTAATTATAGCTGCTTCTGTAAATATAACCAAATAGTTCTAAATTAATGTTGCCTAATTAACATGCATCCAGCACAAATTAAAGCAGATGAAATTAAATATATATTTGCTTTTGCATCAGTGCATTTTAATAAAAAATAAAAGTCCTAATGTTTACGTTGACATTGATGCCTTTCCAGTTGATAAAAAAAGCATGAATGATTCATAAAAAACAAAAGAATAAAGAATTTATAATTAAACATGCCAGGAAATGTGTAATTTACTCATGCAAATTATATTACTTTAGCCCAACTTTTATTTATTTATTAATACCAGAATCATCAATTTATTCAATCTTTTGGACCGCCAGGTTATTGTAAGCTGAAGGAAATGGAGCCAAGAGAGCAATGAAATGGGTATAAAAATGTGAGTAAATCAGGAAACCTCATATAGCAAAATTAAATGGAACAGGTGGGTACTGAAAACCTTCATCGATGTTTTATTAGGTTTCATTCTTCCCATACAGAAAGCTGGACAGTTTGGAAATCAATCCTGTTTTATTTAATTTAGTAGCAAACAACATTCATTACATAAAACTACTATGCACCACCCATCCAAACACAGAACTGCAATGCAGCATCTGGAGTGAAAATTATGTCTAGAAATTTGGCTGCAAATCAATAAAAAGAAAGAACTATTACCTAGTGGATAGAGTCAGTGGCTGGAAGTCATGAGACCTGAGTTCTATTCTCAGCTCTGCCACTGGCTTTATGTATGACCTTGGGCAAATCACTTCAATATCTCCAAGCCTCCGTTTCTCTATAAACTGGAGTTGATAATAGTTACCCTATTATCATTCAACGATCTTTGGACAAATATTGCTATGAAAGAGCAAAGTGTCATCATTTATTATTATTATTTATTATTAATAATTATTATCATTATTCTAAATGATGATCTTGCCCACCATCCGCATTTTTCTGAGCTATTTCAGATTCCATTCTCACGTGGTGCTGACACAGAGGTACTGTCCAGAGATGTTCCCATCTCAGTAACCCAGTTAGTTATCTGTTTTAACCCTCACTCTGTGCTTTATTGACACCATGTCAATAACCTCATCCAGCGATTATCTACTCTGTCTGCATATCCTACCCTCTGCCAAAAAGACATGCTGCAAGGCAGTGAAGAATTAGGCCGGTGAAAATTAGATTCAGTTCCGCAGCTGAAATCCAGGTTTCGGTTTGGGCTAATTTAGAATTTAGTAAGGTAAGTTAGCCGTTGCTAGCATGAGCAGGACATCTAATTCCAAGTCACCGGCATAATTGCAGACATGCGGGGGAGGAGATGGTAAAGGCAGGAGTCCCTGTCTGGTGAAGGTTGATAATAGGACTAGCTGGGATAAGATGATCACACATGATAGGAGATATTGATTACAAATCTCAAAGGAGATTAATGACAGGTTTCAGAGTAGCAGCCGTGTTAGTCCGTATTCGCAAAAAGAAAAGGAGGACTTGTGGCACTACTGAATGCATCTGATGAAGTGAACTGTAGCTCACAAAAGCTTATGCTCAAATAAATTTGTTAGTCTCTAAGGTGCCACAAGTCCTCCTTTTTTTAAAGGAGATTAAGATGTTGTCGTTTGTTTTCACAATATAAGATTTATATCTCAGCCTCACCTATCCCAAACATTCGCTGTCCCAGTCATCTTCAGGGATTTAGATAAGCAACCATTTCTGTCTCCGGACTGGTGCCACATAACCCTGTGGTGCATGAAACAAATTAACACAAAAGGCTGAGGCTTGTTTGCAAATCAGATAGGAACTTTCACTTTCAGTGCTTTGTCAGACCCTAGCAGGAAGCAAAGATAGTGAGACCTTTGTGCTCAGAAACTGAAATTCTGCTAGGCTATTGCTTATGGCATTTGTCATTAGAGATACACAAGTCCTCCTTTTCTTTTTGCATTATAGGAATTGTCCTCCATGTAAATGTGCTGTCACTGGAAGTAACAAGCTTTCTTGGTTATTATGCAGT
The DNA here is from genome assembly GCF_965140235.1 of Caretta caretta. Classification (NCBI taxonomy): domain Eukaryota; kingdom Metazoa; phylum Chordata; order Testudines; family Cheloniidae; genus Caretta; species Caretta caretta. Next base: position 21,255,610 of record NC_134223.1, read on the forward strand.
TTGCCAGTTTAAGATTCCTTTTCCTGTTGAGGATCTGGGTTTCTGAGATTTTCTAGATGCCTTTGCTATCCTGTTTTAGGTACATAGAGCTGAGATTCACAAAAGTGTAAGGAAAAGTGACTCATTGCTGTGAAACTCTTCTTCAGAATGACCTAGGACTAGATGAGACATGGTTGCAATCTGTTAACATTCTGCTCTGCTCTTAACCAAAATGTTCAGAAAAATAAGATTATTTGAAATTCCCTGCAGTTACTATAATGCCAGAAATTGGGCCCCATTGGTGTCCTCTGACCCTCTACTAATGCCTGACACATATGGTACACCATATGTGGCACGTAACAGTTCCAAGCCATTGCTACAGAATAAATACACTTCATTTCACAGATGGCACATTTCATTAATAAATACCTTATTAAATAGTTCTCTAATGTTTATAATTGGCATAGAGGTTTAGCTGGAGTCTTTGCATGAGTGTTGGGCTTTCTGGATTAAAATAAAAAAGGGATTATAACAAATGCAAAGAACAACAGAAGAGACCACTCCACTGTTAACAGTTACCTAATAGCCCAGAAAATATAATTAACTAGGCTCTTAAGCCTGCTTGTAGGGGGCTCTCTGATTTAGAATAACAAACCCTCTTGTCTAAGGTCTTCAATATTCTGCAGCCTTAGAGAGGAATCATTTTAATAAGACAATAACAAATCTAGCAAACAGTGAGAAAAATATGGGTGAATGCAAAGTGCATTCAACTCTGGACTTGAAAAATATAATAGTTTTTTAAGCAAATTGAATGCCTATTGCAACAGCTTACACAATACTCTGTCAGGAGGGTATTACACTAATAACAAAAGGGGAGGGTAAAAAGAGGTAAGATATGAGCACTCAGCACAGAGTCAAGGTGCTAAGAACAAAATTAATCAAAGGACCAAAAAACAAGAAGAGATTAAATCCTTTAATTGCCTCCACACTAATGCTAGGAGCGTAGGTAACAAACAAGCTAAATTGGAATTATTCATTTATGAACATAAATTCAATCTAGTTGGTATTGCTGTTGATTCCCACAATCGGAAGGTTAAAATCAATGGTTTCAACCTATTTAGGATGGAGTGGGTAAAAGGAAAGGGAGAATAATAGCACACTATGTCAGAAATGGAATTACCTGCTTCTAAGACACGGATAACATGGAAGAAAATGCTCTTGAATGGTTATGGATCGATGTCCTAACAGATAAAACACAAGATGGAGTGTTAGTTGGTGTCTGCTACAGCCCACCAAATCACACTAGGGAACAGAACGTCTGGCTTCTTACACACCTATCTACCAAGTGCAGGGAAAAAAGCAACGTGGTCACTTCAATCTGTGTGTCATATATGGGAAGTCCCATGCTGCCGGTACTAAATTTTCCTTGGAATTTCTAAATATTATCAATGACAATTTTCTAACTCACGAAGTGTTGTAACTAACATAGGGGAATTCTTTATAAGACCTTGTCTTGACAGATAAAGAGGAACTGATCACAGAACTAAAAGCTAATGGGTTAAATGTTGGCTCACTGATAGGTCTCAAAATGTAATTGTAAATGGGGAATCATCATCAAATGTGTTTCTAGTGTGGTCCTACAGGTATCTGTTCCTGGACCTATGCTATTTAGCATTTTTATATATGACCGAGAAGAAAACATAAAATTATCACTGATAAAGTTTGCAGATGACCCAGAATTTGGGGGAGTGGTAAATAATGAAGAGGACAGGTCACTGAGATAGAGCAAACTAGATCGCTTAGTAAATGGGGTGCAAGAAAACAATATGTGTTATAATATGGCTGAATATAAATGTACGCATCTGGGAATAAAGAATGCAGGCCATACTTACAGGATCGGGGACTCTCCTGGGAAGCAGCGACTCTGAAAAAAGATTTGGGGGTCATGGCAGATAACCAGCTGAACATGAGCTCCCGGTGCGACACTGGGGCCAAACAGGCTAATTTGATCCTTGAATGCATAAGCAGGGGAGGCTCCAATAGGTTATTTTACCTCTGTATTTGGGACTGATGTGGCTACTGATGGAGTGCAGTGACCAGTTCTGATGTCCACAGTTCAAGAAGGTGGATATGAGTCAACAGTGTGCCCTTGTTGCCAAGAAGGCCAATGGCATTTTGGGATGTATAAGTAGGGGCATTGCCAGCAGATCGAGGGACGTGATCGTTCCCCTCTGTTCAACACTGGTGAGGCCTCATCTGGAGTACTGTGTCCAGTTTTGCGCCCCACACTACAAGAAGGATGTGGAAAAATTTGAAAAGAGTCCAGCAGAGGGCAACAAAAATGATTAGGGGACTGGAACACATGAGTTATGAGGAGAGGCTGAGGGAACTGGGGATGTTTAGTCTACAGAAGAGAAGAATGAGGGGGGATTTGATAGCTGCTTTCAACTACCTGAAAGGGGTCCCAAAGAGGATGGATCTAGACTGTTCTCAGTGGTAGTGGATGACAGAACGAGGAGTAATGGTCTCAAGTTGCAGTGGGGGAGATTTAGGTTGGATATTAGGAAAAACTTTTTCACTAGGAGGGTGGTGAAACACTGGAATGCGTTACCTAGGGAAGTGGTGGAATCTCCTTCTTTTGAGGTTTTTAAGGTCAGGCTTGACAAAGCTCTGGCTGGGATGATTTAATTGGGGATCGGCTCTGCTTTGAGCAGGGGGTTAGACTAGATAACCTCCTGAGGTCCCTTCCAACCCTGATATTCTATGATTCTAAGGATGTTTAAAAATTGGAGAGGCTTCAGAGCAGACCGGTCAAAGTGATTAAATGGTTAGAAAACCTGCCTTGCAGTGATAGACTCAAGGAGCTCCATCTATTTACCTTCACAAAAAGCAGGTTAATGGGTGAGCTGATTACAGTCTATAGGTACCTACATGGGAAACAAATATTTAGTAAAGAGTTCTTTGGTCTAGCAGAGGAAGGTACAAGATGATCTAATGGCTGGAAGCTGAAGCTAGACAAACGGAGACTGGAAATAAAGTGTAAATTTTCAACAGTATGAATAATGAACCACTGAAAAAAATGAGCAAGGGTCATGGTGGATTCTGCATCACTGACAATTTTTAAATCATGATTGGATGTATGTCTAAGAGATCTGATAGGGTATTCTTTAGGGGAAATTCTGTGCCCTGTGTTGTAGAGGAGGTCACACTGGATGATCACAGTCGTCCCTTCTGGCTTTGGAATCGATGAATCTCTGTCTCTTTGCGTAGCTGTTGTCCTTAAGCCTCAGACTGAACATATTTGTCAGTAAGTTAATGGTATCCTAGAAGATAGGGGTGGAAAAGACCTACTAAATCACCCATTGCTCCCTGTGCCAATGCTTTTGTGGCTCCAATGATCATTCCTTATTGTTGTTTTGTCCAGGCTAGTTTAAAAGACCCAAGCAATGGGATTTCCACCAGTTTCTTTGGCCTACTGTCCTGCAGCCTGATAGATCTTACTGTGAAAAATAATTTCTTAGAAGTCAGCCTAATTTTTCCAGTTACTGATTCCACTGCTTTACTCTTAGTTATAAATGTACCAGTCCCTCCCCTTCAAATACTGGTATAGTCTCCATCACTTAGCAATGGCTGTTGGATGCCCCTGAGTATTATAAATAATGTGTTTCAGGGTGCTGGAACACATACTTTGGGTATAATGTTATTCATGGTGTTAATAAAACGGAACTGATCCGGATGACATTGAGATACAGAAAATGAGATAGACTCTGATCTCCGTTATATCAGTGGGATACAGGAGTACAGATGAAATCAGAAAGTGAAGCAAGGCTATGGATGGGCAATAGTTCACAGGGTGATCAAGAACAAACAAAAGCGCATTTATTGTTTGATGCAAGAGTGGAGCAGAGGGACACAGTTCTCAGTGAAGACATTGAGTTGTTAGATCATTGCTGTAATGAATTCTTTCACCTTGCTCAATGCCATTTTCCTCATTTGATATCTTGTAGATTTCACACTGGGTAGGAATTGATGGTTGCACACTTGCACGTTGGCAAGCAATACATACCTCGCATAAGCTTTGCTGCGGGGAAAGAAAGGCAAAGACATGGAATAAAAAACAATGTACATTTAACTAAGCAGAAAACAGGGCAGTAAAACTCTAGGGAAATAGAGAACTTAGATAATAGTAATTGTGAAGAATTAGATCAGTGGCTTTTTAATTTTCAAAGTGTCACTCTGAACTGTTTCTGATTCTCCCAATAGCCTCTGTTCAGCAACCTATGGGCCTCTGAAATGAGAAGTGGAGCTGGCCAGTCCTTAAATGCACAATGAATGCCATATTTGCAGCAATTGCCCCTGTTGTTCAGTCACTTGCTGGCTAAGAAGTGATGGGTGGCAGAAGTCAGACTGAGCTCATGAACTCTGGTTTGAGAAGTGAGTTCTGATCCCACAGGAACCTGATCAGGCTTGAAATGGGAAATTTGTTTTATACCAGACGTATATTAAGGTGGTGATTTGGCAGTGCCGTGGTCAACAGCTTGGGTTTATCTGTATCAGTATATGCCCCCGGAGGCGTATCAAGTCAACATGTTCAAATACAGATGCCTACAGTCAGGCACCTAACTAAAAGTGTCCTAATGTTCAAAGCTGCTGAGCACCGTAACTCCCATAACCCCAGGTGCAGCTATGTGTTCTCAGCACTTCTGAAAATCAGGAGACTTTTCATCAGGTGCCTAGAGAATAGAGTAAGAGCTGAAGTGTATCCATCGAGGTTTGAAATGTTAGATCTTATGACTGACATATACTGATACAGCTAAAGCCAACCTATTGAGCAATGTATTGGTCCACAGATTTTATGCCCAGAAAGGACCGTTATGATCACCTAACCTGACCTGCGTGACACAAACCAGACACTTTCATCCAGGGATTGCTGTGGTGGAATAATTATTCTTCCCTGCTACTGAGTCCAAGAAACTTGTTGCTGAACGGAGCACACGTCTTAGAAAGATACCCAGTGTTTATTTTTCAGAGAGGCAAAGAGATATCATGAGCCTAGAAAAATTTCTAACAATCAGCATTCTCCACAATTTAATGATGAGATGGTCCATCTATTTCACGGGAGTCTGGGAATCCAGAAGCTTGGAATGAACCATCTAAAAAAGCAAGCAGCACGGGCACCTGGTTTCCACAGATGAACTGGAAAGCGGAACACCTGCAAAAATGTTTGAATGCTTTTCTCATTTGAAGAAAATAATAATTCTTGGCTTGACCTCCTTTTCCCCTGTTGGCTTTTATTATTGCACTTAGATCTCCTACAGTCTGCTGAGAATCCTATCACAAACAATGCACGTCTGAGAATATTTACTGGCTATGAATTAAGCAAATAAAGTCAATTGATTTGGGGGGCAGGATAACACAGTTGAATTTTTAAACAACAAAAAAGCAAGGTCATTGCCAAGATTTTCCTTTTTTCTCTTATCTTCTGCATGAGGCAGTGATAAAGAATGAAGGGGGAGCGGGGGCAAAATCTCTCTCTTTCACCTGACCTCCTAATCTTCCACTGAGGGTGAGTGCTATATACAGGTGAGTCAAATCTCACTACCTTCTTGTCCTGTATTGTTATCTATACAAAGACTTCCCATGGAATATTTTACGCTCCCCAACCACTTGCTCTTCCAGAGCACTCATCATTGCCTATAGATTTCATTGTATTATTGCTGGGTCCAATCCTGAGGTTCTTACCAAGTTTTCACTCTGTCCTTATATAGGCATTAAGATGAGAATTGTGCATGAGTCTAGACTGGGTATAAAACTGAATGCATGATCCTCCCTTTCGGGAGGAAAGCCCCTGGGAGTGGGCTATGTGCTTGTCACTGCTTTGGCACTTCCAGAAGAGTGCTTTGATTGTTCAGTTCCAAAAGGACTGTTGATCATTGAGCAACTTGGACAGAGAGGAAGCATGGCAAAGCACCTGCAGTGTATGGTACAAGGGGGTTAAAAGGAATTAATTAACTAGTTTCCAATGTTTCCCCACCTGAAATTAAAAACAAAAATGATGTGGAGCATAGTGTAATTATGTGAAGCACCAAACTACAATACACATTAAATGAGAGTTCAAAAAGTCTGGTGTTCAAAGGCACATATTTAGTGTAACAACTAATAAAGGCTTTGGCCCCTTGATCAAGTCCATTGAAACATTTATTACACATTGACCTTCCATTATGGATCTAAGCAGGGCCCTATCTGAAATTTAATTTCTAAGATATTTGGTGCTTATCCATGATCAGATTCCCTGTTTGAAATCTATTAGCATAGATGAGGAAATTGGTTTATATTTTATGTGCCTAGTTCAGTGTTATTGTTTTGCACTTATAACTGGCCCCTGGTGTTTAGTCCACCCCTAACGATTTAGCTATGCAAGATGTTCCACCAATTTATTAGAGTGGCGTTAGTGGAACAGACCATGCATATTAAATGTGAAGATTTTTACTACAGTAGGGTCAAAAATTTGAAAAGAAACACTTTTTTTTTTACTATGCACCAGATGCTAGTTTTGGAAGGACAGCTTCCCCAGCTTGGCATCCAATTCTTCTGATCCTCTTCCCAGGATGAATAATAGGATATCGTGGGGACAGATGACATCCCAGCACAAATGTATTTGGCTTAATTATTTATTATTTAAATGTTTAATGACAGGACTTTAGCTTTGTGAGTTTAAAATAACCAAGTACATGTAGGAATCAGAACTACCTTTCAAACAGTTGTGGGTGAGCCATAAACTACTAACTGTTCCATCTGAATCTTATGATTCTGTGCTGTCAATAAATCAGAGCTAGAATTCTCATGAGGTTCAGATTTTGTGCAAGATTTCCAGAAATTTTTGGTTTCAGATGAATCAAAAAGGTTGAGTGAAGAATCCTCCATGTTGTATTTCATTGTCCATCATGCTTTCTGGTCCTTCGCTAACCTAGAAAATGCAAAGACACTTGAAAGTTAACCTTCAAAAAGCTCTGGATTTTGGAGTTGGTTCTTATTTGTCCAATCCAGTTCATTCATTCATTAGGAAAGGCTCTGGAAAAAGAGCATCAAGATTTAAAATCTTAGGGGAAGATGAACATGAGCAAAAAGGAATCCTGAGGAACAATATAAAAGGATGAACAATATAAGAACAGCCAGACTGGATCAGATCCAAAGCCCATCTAGTCCAGGATCCGGACTCTGATAGTATCCAAATTCAGGGTAGACGATTATGGGTCAATTTGCCCAAGGAGAAAGTTTCTTTCCAATCTCCTCAGCTGGAGGTTGATTTGTGTCCTCAACCAAGAGGATTTATATAATTTCCTTTAAAAAAAGAGTAATTGAATATGATTGTAGATGTTCTCATTCTCTCCATATGAATGTCTTATCCTTTTCTTTTTCAATCCTGCTATGCTCTTGGCCACAGTGGTGACTTCTGGCCAGGAGTTCCACTGGATAAATATGCATCAAGTGAAAAAGCAGTTCCTTTCATCAGTTTCAAATGTGCCGCCTTTCAGTTTCACGGACTAACTCCATGTTTTTGTATTAAGGAGAAGGTTATATTGCAGCACCCCAGTGGCCTTCTCAACACCGTTTGTTGTTTTGTATACCCTGCCATGGCCTTTCATTTTCAAAGAAACAAGGGAGAAGCTCTAGAGGAAACAAGATTGAAACAACTAGGAAGAGAGAAGGAGAATGGGATCCTGAGTGGAACAACAAAGCAGAAACTCATGGTGGGGATAAAACCCCCAGAATAGACCCAACAGCCTCTTCTCTGGTGTGGGTGGAGAAATGCCCTCTGGGTTATGGAAAAGGGCAGCGATCCACTATTTTATTTCAATGGCCCATCTTTCTAGAGCCATAAATGTCCTCTTTCATGACCAGATTGAACCCTGGCATTTACAACATTGCTGCTATAACTAAAAAGAATATGATGTGTGTGTTCTGGTGAATACAGGCAAGTGCATTAGTGTGACAGAATATACTCCGGTATTCATATCCTACACACGATTGTAATAATCTTTGTACAGAGTATGACTTGTAAGGTACCATTTGAAAACTCATAATCTGCTGTTCAGCATTGTCCTGATAAAATTTGTGTGGCAACATTGTATGTGAAATTATAAGATTTCCTTGTATGGTGTTATTAAAACATGTCCCAAACCCCACAGCCCTGCCCAGACAGAAGCTGGCAAACAGGTCTGTCCTAAACAGAGCAATGTGTGCTCTGCTTAATTTGCATTTAAGCAGTAAACAGAGTCATCAAGCAGGGAGGGGAAACAAAGAAAGCTCAAACAGGTGAGAAAAACCAGCAGGGAACATCCGTCTACATGGACTCTTTGTCTCCTAGTGCCCAGCTGGAAATGGGTTTCAAAAGGGGGACTGCAACTGTAAAAAGGAGGGACAAACACCCCAAGGCCCCCTTCTTTCTCTCCCCACCCATTGCATCCACTGCACCTGAAGAGACAAAGGAAGCATTGGTTGGACTCTGGAGGAGGGGTCCTGACCTTCAGAGATTGGTCGGTGACAAGCATGTGGTAAGAAACTTTTTTTGAATCTGATACAGTTTGTTAAGTTATGCATTAGTGAGCATTTTATCTTGATTTTTCTTGTAACCATTTCTGACTTTTATGCCTCATTACTTGTTCTCACTTCAAATCTCTCTCTTGTGGTTTTACTGTTTTATCTAATCCAGTATGTTTAAACTAAAGTGTCTGAATAACTATTTGAGATAATAAAATGGCATATTATTCCCTTAAAGGAACAATGGATTTAAAAATATTTGTATTATCTAGGCAACTGTGGGGCAGTACATGATATACATTTCTGAGGTAAAGTCTAAGGCTGGGGGTGCATTGGGGTCACCTTGCAATATAAATGAGGCTGGAGAGAGCCAGAGTGTAATCCAAGTGTGGCTGGCAGGCTGCAGTTACGCACACTCAGGGTGCGGATTCCATGGTGAAAGGCTGGTTGTGAGTGGCCCAGGTGGGAGTGACTTCAGCGAGGCATGGTAAGGCACCCAAAGTTTCAGGCCAGAGTGACACAGCTACTCATTAGTCTGCGTTATACCCTGGTATGTCACTGTAGCCAGTCCCTTAATGTGCAGGGGGACCCTAGAGCTCACCTCTCTGCCTGGTGACTGGCCTGAGCCAGTGTATGGCATTTTTGGATAGAATGTATCCGCTCAGCTCCTATGTATGCTAATAATTTACAGCTTGTTTTCGTTCAAGATAAACAGACCAGTCTTGTCATAGATAGATAGATTGTATGGGGATAGATCAGTGGGCTGCACGCAGCCCATCAGGGTAATCCGCTGGCGGGCCGCAAGACAGTTTGTTTACATTGACCGTCAGTAGGCATGGCTGCCCGCAGCTCCCAGTGGCCACAGTTCACCGTTCCCAGCCAGTGGGAGTTATGGGAACCCCATCCTCAACTCCTGAGCATCTGATAAATGACCACTCCGCAGCCTCGAGCTACAAATGATCAACTCACAGAACCTGGTTGGAGCTGTTAGGTCACATAGCAATATCTTCCCTATCCAGGAAATATTGTCCCTCTTTTAGTCTTATTTGCATTCTACCGCAACTAAAATTTTCAATTACAGTTTTGTCATCTAGATCAGTCATTGCCTGTTCTTATTTGCTGGCCTAGAAAATCTGGATTGCAGCTTCATTTAAATTATTTTGCTTAGTTTATTATACAAGGGCACTAACCTGAGCCCAGCGCAATGAAATCAATGTGTTTGATATCCTAGAGTTAGCCTTAGGAACTCATGTTTAATGATCTGTTACCAGTCTGGTCTAGTTGTGTCTGCATTCAGATGAGGGGACCTTTGAATGCAGTACTGCTCTCTGTTCAGTAATGTTACACGCTGGAAATATAACTCAGTGATGGTCCTGTTACACATTCATTAAGGATGCTGGATTACAGCCCTAGCCACTTTAAATTACTGCAGAAAGGAGGTATCCTTTTACAGGATGTCAGTGTAAATCAGTGGCATTTCCCTTGCATTGCAGGAAGGCATTCCTAAAGAGCCTGGGCTGTATATTTAAACGTGTCCACGGAAAAGCTCTCACTTGGCTTTTTAACAACTAGTTTGATCTTGTGCCTGGTTTAGCTGCCCATGTGGCTTGGGGTACTTGCAATCCTTAGAATCACAGCTCCAAAACCCATCAGAATAAACTAATTTTGCCGCACTGCCTAGGAAGTGAATCCCAGGTAATTTGCTGTGGATTAAATCTTTAAAAAACTGATGACAACACTTGCCAGCTTGGGTCCCTATATGAAGGTTCTTCGATCCATATAGAGCCACCGGATCAGAAGTGGCCACATGTCCAGGCTTATTAGCATTGACTTCAATAGGAGCTGCAGTTACTCAACACCCCTGAAAATCAGACCAATCATTTAGGTGCCTAACATAAGGCTCTCAAGTTTGAAAAACTGGCCACACAGTCTCTGCTCTCCATATGGACATTCTAGTTCCCATGGGGTCATCTTCATAAGAGCACAGGGTTTGCTCCTGTATCCTCTGCAAACAACAGTTCCCCGCCAGCCCCGCATTATTGTGTAGTTTGCTCTGCACTGCTTGGTCATGTGCTTGCCCAAGATGTGCTGGATGCTTTCCAAACACAGAAGAAAGCAGGACACCTCCTCCAAAGTGCTACAATGCACAAGCAGTGTGGACCCTGGGTGATGACACACGTGTTTCTTGTGGGTTTTGTTGACATTGTTGGGATTATTTTTAAATGTTCCAAAATACCCCTCCTCATCCTCCTCTGATAATTCAGCCCTCTTAGTTGCTCCCTTACCCCAGTGCCTAGCTTTCACTGAAGTGACTTTACGTCCCTGCTTCCCAGCAGTCTCTTCCTCCCCTCCCCACAAAGGAAAAGAAATAAATGAAAAAGATGAATCGTTGGCACAGACTTTTCTTCAAAACCTCCTAAAATCAATGGTAGGCTTTCAGCTGATTTCATGAATTTGGGATTAGGCACTTGGCTAGATTCTCAGGAACCAAAGAAAGGCAGATTTAATGACCTGACCTATCGAAGCCCTTTGTCTCACACTTTGATTTGACTATTTAGGAGCTAAATTGAAATGGTAAACTCTTCAGGGGCGTGGACTTTGCTTAGCACAACAGGGCCCTGATCTCAGGAACAGGCTCGCTGCACTACAGCAGCACAAGAATAATAACGGAGAAGGTGCGCTCAACCAAGCCACCTTCTTCTCTGCCTAACATCATGTGCTTATGCTTTGCTAATTGAAACTCACGCTCGCCACCTTTCCTGCGTGGTGTTTCTCCACTGACCAAGTACCAGAGCTGAGTTTTAAATGTACGATTTATTCTGCAGCTGCTAGCACAATCAGAGATAACATATTCCTGAGATAAAGTAGGACTAATTAACATACAGTCAATTGCCTCTTTTATACTTTTAGATTTCTCAGCTTGTCAAGTTGAGACTGGTAACATAATTATATTAATTCATTAGGAATAATAATTTTAGACTAAATAATCTGTTTTCTCCTTTTACACTGCTGTTAGGTTAAGATCATCTTATTGACCCAGTTGGGGTTAGCATTCATTCACACTGGTGCTGAGAATAGTCATTCTGTTCTGGCAGGTTACCTGTCCTGACAATTAGCTGTAGACGTCTGGCTCCTATCAGAAAGTAACTGAGTGTTGGCCGTTAGCCCAAAGCGCCTATTGCTAAGTAAAGGCGTATTACTGAGTGAAACAAAGCCCTGGCAAGCTTTAAGGATCATTTGTAGTAATAATGCACAGTGAGGACATTAAGAGATTTGACCTTTACTGATAGCAGTAAGAATGGGAAAATTAGTTTCTTAATGTAATAGCCTGTTTAATTAAAGCAGCGGTAGGCAACCTATGGCATGCGTGCCAAAGGCGGCACCTCAGCTGATTTTCAGTGGCAGTCACAGTGCCCAGGTCCTGGCCACCGGTCCCAGGGCCTCTGCTGCTGGCCTGGGGTCCCAGCCACCGACCCCACTCAGCCCGCTGCTGGCCCCAGGTCCCAGCGACCAGTCCCGGGGGCTGCGCTGCAGGCCTGGGGTCCCGGCCACTGGCCCGGGGCTCTGAGCCACCCCCAGCTGTGGCCCACTGGCCCCAGCCTGGGGCAGTGAGGGGTGCAGACAGGGGCAAGAGGAGGTGCAGCTCAGCACCCCCACCTTAAAAATTGTTCCATTGCCACTGTACTGGGATATTTTTAAGTCCTGATTTGCTGCTCACATCACTCTCCCGCCACGTGGACCAGCGCGCTGCGTTGGATGTTGAGATTAGAATGTACATGCAAGAACTGGAATCAGAAGCGACTTGGATTTGTCTGTATTTCAGTGGATGGGTGTTGAAGATTTCGAAATGCAGCTCATTCAGTTGAAAAGCTCAGAAATGTGGGCATTAAAGTTTGGAGATCTGCGGAGTGCACTTGAAGCTACCAAGAGAGATCCTGGGGCCTCTATTCTGACCTGCTGGACGTCTCTGCCAGTGAAATTTAACTGTTTGAAGAAAATTGTGTTTGCAATGCTTTCAGCATTTGGATCCACATATCTATGTGAACAGGTATTTTCACACATGAAATGTGTCCTGTGTCCTTCTTGGAGCCGGTTAACAACTGATCACTCAGAAGCCTGTGTGCAGCTTAAAGTATTCAAATATGTGCCAGACATTGGAAAACTCAGCAAGGAAAAGCAAGGGCAAGGATCATACTAAACTGATAAAAGAAAAGGAGTACTTGTGGCACCTTAGAGACTAACCAATTTATTTGAGCATAAGCTTAAAGTGAGCTGTAGCTCACGAAAGCTTATGCTCAAATAAATTGATTAGTCTCTAAGGTGCCACAAGTACGCCTTTTCTTTTTGCGGATACAGACTAACATGGCTGCTACTCTGAAAACTAAACTGATAAGATCTGCATTTTAATTTAATTTTAAATGAAGCTTCTTAAACATTTATTTACTTTACATACAACAATAGTTTAGTTATATATTATAGACTTATAGAGAGAAACCTTCTAAAAACGTTAAAATGTATTACTGGCATGCAAAACCTTAAACTAGACTGAATAAATGAAGACTTGGCACACGAATTCTGAAAGGTTGCCGATCCCTGAATTGAAGCAAGTTTTTTTAATCACAAAATGCACTAACCCCATGAGTATGGAAAGTCTGGATATTTCAGTATGGGCCTGGAAATTTGCAGCGTGTATCAAACAAAAGGGAATATCAGTAACTGTCATGTATAAAAAAGGGAAAGTTGTAAGTGATAAACTGCTAATCTATAAATAGTTTTGTTAGAAGAATTGCTCTTAAAACTGCTCAAGTCATCAGCTGCAAGCTCCGGTTTCTAGAAAAACTAGATATCGTATGGAAATATCTTTCTTTGTCTTTGTGTGCTGTTTCAATAAAGGCAATCAAGCTTGAGTACTCCAGCAAAAGACAAGGCAAAGCAAAAACTTTAAAAGTGTTATAAAAGCATTTTTTTAATCTTATTCTTACAAAATTGTTTTTTCTTAGCTTAGCTTAGCATGATGCAAAACTGCTGATTTATGCTTTACAAAAACTTTTGCTACATAGGGTTTTTGTGATGGGGAAACATTTTATGTATTTATTTATTTACTTATTTGCATAAACAACTGCCAAGTTCCAGGCATCAGCTCTATGTACAGTGGGGTGTAGTGGTTGGAGCAGAAGACTGGACACTAGGACTTCTGAGTTCTGTTCCTGGTTCTGGTATTTACTTATTATATGACCTTGAGTAAAATTGTCTAAGTGACTTTGGAGCCAGCCCTATTTTCAAAAGTGATGTAGGCACTAAGAAACCTAAATCCCTTTGACTTTCAGTTAGATTAAATCTTCCTTTAATGTTTCTCTACCTCTTTTGTACTTTCCAAATTGTGCAGTTGAACACAACTTCCTTACAAAAAAATAGAGAAGAAGAAAAACAAGAAAGCAGTGTGAAAAATGGTAGTAATACAAACCAAAACCAATGGACAGTAGAAGAAAAATAGTTCTCACAAAAATGTCAGCATCAGCCCTGCAAGTGGGAGAATGGGAAGGATGTTGTTAAGGGGTAAAAAAAACCTCTCTATAAATAGTATAGATACAGGAAATATTGCACTAGAGGATAATGGTTTGAGGAATGTCAAAGGTAATTTACTTTTCTCTGCATTTTAGCTGCACAGGCATTCTCTGGATACTGACTGATCATGTTTATACTGTTGTTTCTATTGTACTCTCCACTTTTTGTATTTCTCTTCACTTTGCCTGTCTGTTTCCTTTCTGTTTCTATTTCTTTTCTTTATTATCTGTCTTTTCTTTTGATTTTTAGGCTACTCCCTCCTGGACGAGACAGACACATCTATATTTCCTACAGTAGTGACATTATCTCCTGCCACTGGGTGCCTTTTCTCTTGTCAGTATGTGTCTTCCATCGCTGGCTTTTTTATATTAATTATGGTCTATAAAGTGCTCTGAAACCCGCAGATAAAAGGTGTTATAGAAAATAAATGTGATTGAAGTAAACCCTCCCAGCACCCCAGTGAGTGAGGCCAGGGTTATAATAGTCCTGTTTATACACAAAGAAACCCAGCCAGAGAAACTGCGGTGCTTGGTCAGGATCATAAAGCATGGAGTCAGTTGGAGAGCCAAGAATGGGCCCTAGCAGTCCCCCAACTTCTGAATAAATCAGGACCACAATCCTCCCTCAGCTCAGGTGAGCTGGAAAAGGGCTCTCCTCTGAGCGTATCGCTGCCAAGTCTAAGCAGCCACAGGTGTCACTGTGAAGTCCCACAAGGCCCTTTCATTGCCTGTAAGGGGCGACTCTATTGCCCCTCTGTAACCAGGCCCCTGGAGTATGGCAGTTGTGACAGCATACCCGGGGCCTTTCTGTGTGCAACCACGGACCATTGCAAGAGCCCCCGTTTTCAGTTAGCTCATTTTGTTGTGTCCCAGACAATGGCTGCTCAGGAAGCCTGGGGCTAACAATTCTGCCAGGCTCCATTAACCCAAGGATTGCTTTGTTCATTCTGGAGGCAGAAGGGTGAAGAAACATTTCAAGGTCTGTGCTGCTTTGCCCAGCAAAGTGAGAGGAGCTGGTCCATTGTCGGCTATGATTTGAGTCTCCAGAGAACTTCTCACAGCAGGTCTATTGTCAACAAACAGGATGATTTCCATTCACTTCATCTTATTTCTAAGCTATCAAATTTTCCACAAAGTCTAGCTCTCCTCTCAGGTCATTAACTTTTTTTAACGTATTTGCTCAGTGCAGGCTGTTCTGTACACACCCAGCCTCCTCACTGAGCTTGTCTCTCTGAGGTTGACCCTTGTTGCCAACACGAATATCGTATTTGTTGATACCAATAATACTTACCCTCTAGAAATAACGAAGGCTCCCACGCATGTGTGTAGGAGAGAGAGGATTCTTGTGAGGAATGTGCTACAGGCAATGGTTTGTTTTTTCCCTTGAGCACGTGGGTAGAGAGTATTTTAAGAGACATAGTTAAACCAGGAGCTGTCATGAGGCCTGGCCGCAGGAGTAGGAAGCCAGGGAATGTGAGATGAGCAGTGAGACCAGGGGGAAACAAAACACTGTGATACTGGAAATAATTATCAACATTAATCTAAAGAACTAGGGTCAGAGAGAGGACATGTCGGGAGCTAACAGAGAAAGGAGGGCAAGCAGACTGCTCTAAGAACAGGAAAGTGTTAATTAGGTATAATTATACAGCACCCTCAATATGCATGGGACATGACAGGTATATAACCGGTAAGCAGACAAATGTTCAACAGTGCTGACTTTCAAAGGATGCAGAGAGATTCCAACCGCCGTTAGGGTTTAGACCCCCAGCTGCAAAAATCCCTTTTCAAAATGAGACTTAGGTTCCTCGATCTGTTAGGTGGTGACACTGACTGCCATCATACCTAACGACATTGAAAAATCTGGGCCCGGCTTGCGGCAGCAAGTCGTGGAGCCTGGGTCAACTGACTTGGGCTCCTGGGGCTCATGCTGCAGGGCCAAAAATAGCACGTTCAAGCTCAGGCTGGAGCCCGGGCTCTGAGATCCAGCGAGGGCAGAGGCTCTCAGAGCCCTGGCTCCAGCTCGAGCCTGAATATCACCACTGCTATTTTCAGCCCCATTGCGCAAGCCCCACGTTCTCGAGTCAGCTGACCCGCCTCTGACACGTGCTTCCTCTGGGGCAGGGGTTGTGAGTAGACGTACTGTAGGGGCCCATCCTGCAAATGCTCACTGCCAGGTAGAGGCCTGACCACCCGGAGCAGCCACCGTCGCTTCAGTGGAATGAGAGCACATAGGGACCCCTCCATTTGGCAGTAAATGCTAACCAGACTGGGGCCAGAATATAGAAAAGTCACTCAAGTGATTCCCTCCACATTCCTCTCCACCAACAAGTATTGCAAATGATTGGGTTATTGCAGGGCACAGATGTAGTTTTCCTGGGATAACTGACCCCCTGCTTTTGTGTTACCAGATAAAACTGACAAGACCATGGTAATGCCTTCGTGGTGGGTGAGTGCTTCAGATGTCAGAGCCTCTGTGCTCTGCAGTAGGATGCTTCCTGGGTGGGTTTTGTTGGTTACATTTAATCTGGTGGAGGAGCTGGATTGAATTAATATTAATGCAGTGGCTCCCTGAGGTCAGACATCTGGTTATTTATTTATTATTTGTGTCACAGTAGCGCTTAGAATGCCCCCACGACATCAGAGCCTGGCTATGCTGGGTGCTGTATATTTGTACTTACAGTATGGCTGCCATCACTCCAAAGCGCTGACAACTGAGACGAGATTAGGCAAAGTAGAAGGGGCAATAGCGGGCTGGAAAGGTGAAGAAAGCTACCTCAAGCTGCACTGCAGGTCAATGGAGAACAGGGCCCAGGGCTGACGTTTCCAGAGCAGGAGCCTAATGGTGAGACTTGCAAAAGCACATAAGGAGACGTAGGATCACAAGTCCCATCCTACCAACAGGAATTGTGCCCCTAAGTTACTTAGGTACTTTGGAGAATCGCACCACCTGCCACTCTCTAGGCATCAAACTATGGATTTAGGAGCCTAAAATCATTCTCCTAGTTTTGAACATTTTGGCCCAGGTCTCCTGAGTCCCTGTTCAGGGCCCTGTACGCTAGGGGCTCAAGGGCATGATGGCTGAATGGGTCCTTTTTACAGGCACCTGACTTACTGCTGCCAACTTTTTTATGATTTTATTGCAAGTCTCACAACATATGGTCTTTTTCTTGAAGTCCCAGATCCTGGAGTTATGCGAAAACGTGAACAGTTCAGCTTTCATTTCAAGAAAATAAATTTCTGGTCCTCACAACTGAAGAGAGAAACTTCAGTGACCTCTAAAGCTCACAACCGAGAAGACCCCAAAGGTGGTGTGGGTGTAGGTGTGGGTGGGTGTAAAATGTTTTTTGGAGTCTGACTCATGATTTTTTAATAGTTTGGATTGGCAATATGGTGACATAAATAATAAAACTTACAGACAAACTTTCTATGTAAAAAAGAGCCAATTTTTCAAAGTGGCAAAAGAGATGAGACAGATTCCCCAGAAAATCATTTTTCTTCTTCAGGTTCAGCAGAACTTCCATGAAGGGCTCTTTTTATTTTTCCCCCCAGTTCTTTACAGCCAGAGAGGAGCCTGTCATAGGTGGTAACTAAGGCTAACTAATTCAGATGGCATTCCCTCATGATTCCCAGAAGGCAATTTTAGTGTATGATTTCACTATTAAAGTGACCCTAAATTCCACAGACAAACTTGCAGCCAGTTTTCAGTTCCCAGGAAACAAATGACTATTTACATAGCAAATGTATCAAGGGGCCCAAATGCCATCTGAGTGTTTTTTAAACATTCATGAACTCTTCATAGAATGTAGGGTACGTTACCAATATCATATCATCACTGCTCTGGTTCAGAGTACAGAAGTAACTGATGTGTGTGCTCTTTACCTTCTAACTATTCCTCACAGCCAGCTGTCAGCACTTAACAGGTAAGGAGTGTCTAGTATGTTTTATGCCGTATGCAAGTGAAGCATCACCACATTGAACTTAGTATGTAGAGGCAGAGCTGTTTGCGAGTTAGAATAAAGGAGCTGAGAGTCAGTTCTTCTGGGGGGGTGGGGGTCCAGATCTGCCACTGATTTGCATAAGGCCACACAACATCTTCCTTGTGGCCTGACTCAGCTCACATCAAAGTCAATGAGTGTCTTTCCATTGGCTTTAGTGGAGTTTAAACTTTTTCTTCCTCAGTTTCTCATCTGTCTGTAACAATCCTGACCTTTCTCATCAAGGCGCTGTGCGGCATACTAATGTGCTTTGAGATCCCCTGGTGAAAGGCTGTGTCAGCGTGCAAAGCACTACATTATTATGACGATGATTCAACATGTGGAATGAATGAGTTGGCTTGGGGAATTGTTTCACTCTTAGAATATTTTGTTGTTTCTAAAGTGTCTTGTTTTGGAGAGTAATTTCTTGCACTTTGTCAAGCTCTCCTGTCATGTCTGTACTAGCTGAGTTTGAAGGCTATTTCCTGGTCTGTTTCATTGTTTCTGTATTATTTTTTGGCTGGTTCTAAATTTTCACTGATGTGTAGTTCTATTTTGTTTTGTTGACTTGGGAATAAAAAGATGTATGTTGCCATCATCCTAAAACCCCTACAAGGTATTTGTGTCTTGGGTAGTCAGAGAATTTTTATGGGTTTTGCTTGTTCTCCTGTCTAGTTATTTTTCCAACTTCAAATGCATACTGTTTGCATTGAGCAAGTGCCAGATCGGAGCGGTTTTTCTTCTTATGTGGCACAGTTAGGAACATAGGACTTACCAGACTGGATAGGCTTGAGGTCCATTTAGTGCAGTATCCTCTCTTCAGCATGCTTCAGGGGAAGGTGCAAAAAACTTCACAGTAGGGAGATATGGGATGGTCTACCTCCCCCGGAGGAAGTGTCATCTTAATCCAGGATTGCTAGATTGGTTCAAGATCTGAAGCAGTTTGCCATTAGACACAAGGATTCATTTGTTAGGTTTGCATTGGTTCCTGTGGACAGTGTTGCTGTGTCCACACTCATCTTTGCAGGCAGGTTTGCTAACCCAGTGAGGAGGGCTTTAAACTAGGTTCGCCAGGGGATGGAGACCTAAGCCCTGAGGTAAGTGGAGAAGTGGGATACTGGGAGGAAACACAAGGAGGAGCATGCAACAGGGGAGGCCTCCTGATTCATACTGAGAAATTAGGGTAATTGGATAGTTATTCTAGGTGCCTGTAAATGAACGCAAGAAGCCTGGGAAACAAGCAGGAAGAATTGGAAGTCCTGGCACAATCAAGGAACTATGATGTGATTGGAACAACAGAGACTTGGTGGGGTAACTCACATGACTGGAGCAATATCATGGGTGGGTATAAACTGTTCAGGAAGGACAGACAGGGGAGAAAAGGTGGAGGAGTTGCACTGTATGTAAGAGCAGTATGATTGCTCAGAGCTCCGAAACTGGAGAAAAGCCTGTTGAGAGTCTTTGAGTTACGTTTAGAGGCGAGAGCAACAAGGGTGATGTCGTAGTGGGCATCTGCTATAGACCACCAGACCAGGAGGATGAGGTAGATGAGGCTTTCTTTGGACAATTAACAAACATTTTCAGATCACAGGCCCTGGTTCTCATGGGGGACTTCAATTACCCTGACATCTGCTGGGAGAGCAATGCACAGCGGTGCACAGACAATCCAGGAAGTTTTTGGAAAGTGTTGGGGACAACTTCCTGGTGCAAGCGCTGGAGGAACCAACATGCTCCTTTTGACCTGCTGCTCACAAACAGGGAAGAATTGGTAGGGGCAGTAGAAGTGGGCAGCAGCCTGGACAGCAGTGACCATGAGATGGTCGAGTTCAGGATCCTGACAAAAGGAAGAAAGGAGAGCAGCAGACTACAGACCCTAGACTTCAGAAAAGCAGACTTTGACTCCCTCAGGGAACTGATGAGCAGGATCCCCTGGGAGGCTAATATGAGGGGGAAAGGAGTCCAGGAGAGCTGGCTGTATTTTAAAGAAGCCTTATTGAGGGTGCAGGAACAAACCATCCCGATGTGCGGAAAGAATAGCAAATATAGCAGGTGTCCAGCTTGGCTTAACGGAGAAATCTTCGGTGAGCTTAAACACAAAAAGGAAGCTTACAAGAAGTGGAAACTTGGACAGATGACTAGGGAGGAGTAAAAAATATTGCTTGAGCATACAGGGGTGTAATCAGGAAGGCCAAAGCACACCTGGAGTTGCAGCTAGCAAGAGATGTGAAGAGTAACAAGAAGGGTTTCTTCAGGTATGTTGGCAACAAAGAAGAAGGTCAAGGAAAGAGTGGGCCCCTTACTGAATGGGGGAGGCAACCGAGTGAAAGATGATGTGGAAAAAACTGAAGTATTCAATGCTTTTTTTGCCTCAGTCTTCACAGACATGGTCAGCTCCCAGACTGCTACGCTGGGCAGCACAATATGGGGAGGAGGTGAACAGCCCTCAATGGCAAAAGAACAGGTTAAGGACTATTTAGAAAATCTGGACATGCACAAGACGCTGACTTGGCTTGATAGTAAAGCAGTGTGGCCACTTTTTGTGATATTTAGAGTATTTCTTAAAGCCGCAGCTCATGGAAGTCTGATTAGGTGAAAATCTCGGCTTTCATTAATAAATAAAACTTCAGCTTTCATTCATTTCTAGCCTTCCTGGTTGCAGAGAAATGCTTGAAAAAGTGACCCGAATGCAACCCAAAAGCTCAAAAAACCAGAAGGCAAATACGAAGAACCCATAATTATTACTTTTTAAAAATCTTCTGATTTTGGGGGGCACTACTCTTGATTTTAATTCTTGGGGTCAGCCATGCTGCTAATGCCAGGAACGAAACATCTTGTCCCATTCATAAAAGGAACATTTTATTTTTAATTCTGCATTATCAGGCACCTGTGAACTTTGACAGGCACAGTGCCCTCCTGACTCTGCCCTCTTGTGTAGGTAGCAGCCAGTTTCTTAGCATGCCCTTTCTGGCGCAGCGCCCCAGTCCCGTCAGGTCCTAGTCAAGCAGTGCTACTCAGAGAACGAGAGAGAGTACATTTGTTTACATGATTCCACGGCTTATTTCCTACATTTCTGCCTCATTATAGAGGCACCCAGCTGGCATGATTGTGTCTGAGTCCTCCGAAGCTTGGCTGCCAGAGCCCGGTCTCATTTCTTGGCTGGTCGCTTTTCATTATTGTCTTTTTGCTTTGTGATACCTTAAGGAAACAGCTCACATTTTCCAGAGATGATCCTGCCAGCAAACGGGCCTCCTATCACCGTAGGTGCTGGAACTAGGGATGCTGCCGTCACCCCCGGCTTGAAGTGGTTCCATCACATACAGGGCTTGCAGTTTGGTTCAATGGCTCTCAGCTCCCCCACTACACGCATTGTTCCGGCACCCCTGCCTGTCACAGAGAGATGGGGGACAGCGCTCAAAACCAGGAGGGAGTCAGCCCTCATGGGGAAGAGCAATTGGCTTGGAAGCCAGGCCATTTACAGTGGTACCCTCTAGGGCAGAGCAGAGCCTAGGCCTGTTGTGGATTTACAGCAGAACATGGGTTATGAGTACAAGACACAAAACCTGCTTTCCAGGCCTGCGCATCCGGTGAGTTTTCTTAGTGACACGGAAGCGGGGCCAGTCATGTGTCTTGGCTCTGCTGAGCTAATAAATCCATGGGAAGAGGAGTACCCTCATTGTGGAAGGTTGCAAATGAAGCAGAAAGTCAAGGCTATGGGTAGGCCATGAAGGGAAGCTCATAATCCCCATTTTGCCCTGCAGCCAAGCATGGGGTGTGGTGAGGGGAGTGGGAAAAGGGGAGGCATGGCCAGTGCTTTCATGAGGTACATGGATCTATTGGCCACAGGAGGGTTGCACTGAAGGGCTGTACTATTACATGCAGATCAGTCACCCTACAACCTGTAGATAGGTGAAGCTCTTCCATGCCTGAATGGCTCCATATTCCCTGCTCTGCAGTGGTCTCAGGAACAGAGCCCACATGCTCAGGCTTTGCATGAGCGATGAGAGAGCCTTTCTGGGGCACAACCTATGGGCAACGCCCAGCTTGCTAACAATAGTCATGAACTCTTTCCACCACTCGAGTCACTGTGTCCGGCACTGGCCCCCTGAAAGGAAGGCCCAGAGCTGAAGGGAGCAGGACTTGGTTACCGGGCCCTGGCACTACCTGTGTGGAGAAGAGATGCATAGCATGTGGGGCTTCTTCCCTGGCAGTCCTTAATTTATGCCAGGGCTTGCTAGGACTGAGCCCCGGCACCTCTGGGCCCTGGCACCTCTGGGCCTGGCAGTTCAGAGCCCTGGCACCTCTGGGCTTGCTGCATCAGTTATGAAAGTAAAAAAATTGTTTGCACCCTGGCACCTCTGTCATTACAAATTAAGCCCTGTGCCCTGGAGTGAATGTTTCTGAAGCGACAGAAAAGGTTCCATTTTGTTTCCCTTGAGGGATGTACAAAGCCATGGAGAGCGAGGCAATTTCTAATTTAACTGACCTGGTTTAGTCATCATCAGACAATGAAAACGCTCATGGCCCTAACTCACTACTGCATTACTCCAGTTTTACCCCCGCACTGGAGTTACACCAATGCACCTAAAATCAGAGCAGTGAATAAGGCCTCAGACGATGTCGTTTAAACTTTCTACCTATGTGACAAATCACCCTCAAAGTGAAAGAGTTTTAAAATTCTAATTTGCTTGTCACTGGTACTGCTTCTCGTTCCCTTTTTGCATCTTCCTTAGCTGGAGCAATGAAAACTGACTGTCCCCCAAAGTGAAGCTGACTGGTCTATTTGTTGTCAATTTCACTTGCAGGTTTCCCTGCACTAGCTCTGTGCTTAAATGTTTGGGTTGCAAAAATGTGAGCTGACAATGTCCCTTTAAACCTAGATTCCCCATCTAATGTCTGACAGATGCTGTCTTGTTTGCCAGCAACACCAGTATGAATACAATGTGTTAATGTGTAGTGTTTCTAAGGCAGCATGCCTAATATGCTTTTGTTCTCAGAAGAGATTTTTGGGAAGACAAAGGGGTTGCTATCCAATCAAGTAGTTAATTTCAGAATATTAAGATGTATCTCTTGTGCTGGATTTAAGATACAAATTTATCTGAACATTATCTACAAATAAAGAACAATAGAGATTTGATATAAAAATCTATCTCAATAAAACAGCGCATCCCTTTGTTTAACTGGCTTTAGCCTGACTTGGAGTGAAAAGAAGTCAAAGTACCAAATTCTGAGGTCAAAGGGAGCTGTGTGTGCATAACTGGGGCTGAAACGTGGCCCGGTGGGCCCAAAGAGGCAATCCCTGGTTTTGATCAGTCCGATGAGTTGCGTAACTTGCATTTGAGAGTGTGGGAGGGTTTGCAGTTCCTTTTGGACTCAGCTGGGGAAAGGAAGAGAAAAGTTGACGTTTCCCCTGTAAGTAAAAAAGTTACTCTCATTAAACTGCGGCTGTTTTATGAAATGTAAATTCTACCTAGAAACTTTTTAGCCAATCCGTGTAGATCCCAGAATGCAGGTGAAATATGCTGCTACCTGAGGTTCTGATACAGCTCCCGTCACCCATTGCAGCAGGAATCCAGAGACAAGTAGCATGTTCCCAGCAGGAACACTGGGCACACAGCAGAACTGTTTTTTTCAAGAGGAAGTTAATTGGCAAGATCCAGTCTAGCCAGGGCAATAAATTCTAAATTAACAACTGAAGCACCAAATTATTTAAATACAAAGGATTATGCACTTTATCACCCAAATTCAGATGGATTAAAGAGGCAATTTAATACTCTGTTTAAGCAGTTATTTTAAAAAAATCAAGATAATCCTTCAACATTGGAAAACTTGCTGCTTTATTTACTGTTTATTAATAAAAGCGATGGCCTAAAACAGCGACAAATACCTGAGATTGCACAGTTGGGATTACTGTGTGGGTATAATATTAGACACTTGCAAACTAAAAGGCATGAATATTTGTTCTGTAGCACTTCCCCTCACATCCTCTCTCTTTCTATCTCTAATTCATGCCTCTCTTTCTTTCACTGGCATCTGATTCAAAGTGCATTGGCATCAATATAAAGATTCCCATTGGCTTCTGTGGGTTTAAATTAGGCCGCTTGTGGACAAGGAGTCTTAAAACGGGCCACCATTAGGTTCATAGGGGTGGGTATATGGGAATAGACATTCCACCATCCTGCTGTGTGAAAGCAACTGCCTATCTACCAGAAAGTAGAAAGCATGATGTGATATTCCCATAGATAGGTATTCACCAAAGAAGTCTATATGATGAGTGTTTCTATTGCTTTATTTGAAGATTGATGTCAAAACAAAATACAACAGGGAAGAGGATCCAGCAGGGCAGAGCCAGTGTAAGTCATCAGGAGTTGCTGTCGGCATAAATATGGCTAGGGTGAGAATTCTATCACTACATTTTTTATCATTTCATCCCATTCGGACCATCCTTCCTCCCACAGGTCAGTTCAGTTGTTAATACAATGCTGAAAATACTTTACTTCATTTGTTTTAATTTTATTTTGGCAGCTAAGCGTATTTAGATGGAATTTGTTTTTTACACCCATAATGTGGAAATATATTTACTGGCGGCAGTCACAAAAATTCTGAACAGGGCTCTATTTTTATTCAATGTCAGCAAATCGGGACATTTTCTTAACATCATACGAAATTAGGGACTATATCCCTGAAATAACTCTTGTGTCAGTTTTCTACTATCAGGCCTTTCAGTTTGGGAAATTGAAAAGGCTGCATTTCGGGAATATTTATATTTCAAATGGTTGTTCATCAACCAATTATTGACTCTGTTAAGAATTTATTGACTCAGCTAGGAAGGCAGGAAGAAAAATAGATATTTTTGATTAACTTCAGTTAAAAATTCTAGATCGCTAGCATGGGAATTTCACAAGTCAATATCCATTGGGCTGAAGAGCTTTCTGACCATATTAGATTCCTGCGCTGACTTTGGCCCAGTGTACGTGTCTGAGAGGCGTTTGACATGCAGATTCATGTATCCTTAGAAGTCATTAGATTGTGTTTATTTAAGACTATTGGAAAAAATGAGCCCGGATGGCTTGTTCCATCTTTTATATTCCAATCACTCGAACCTTCATTTTTTCTGTGTGTCCCTGTAAAGATAAAACAATGCTGTCTATTTACAGATTATTCTGTATGTAGAGGAGTCACTGCTGACTCTTATTACTGCTGGATAAACAGTGGTTGCAGCGAAACAGGACACTGAGTGATGACAGGGAAATGCTCTGTGCTCTCAGAGAGCTGTAAGCCCAGTGTCCGCTACCCAAAGAACAAGCTGCTGCAACGAAGTGATGGACATTCTGCAGTTAATATTAAAATGTAGCCGTGTATGAGGCAGAGGAGTGAGATCTGCTACCACAGGCCAGGCCAGCGTAAGCAGTGATGCAGGTTCCTGCAGGTTGCTGGGAGCTGGGTCTGATTTTTATTTTTATTTTATATGGGAAGGTTGGTTTGGGAAAAATAAAAATGGTCTCAGGCCCTGTGAGGTTCTCCTGTCTGTACTCAGACAAGGTCACGTCATGGGAGGGCACTGAGTGAAGGTTAACGCCACACACCGCTATGCTGCCTCAGTTTCCTCTTCTTGGACTCCTCTTACTCGTGGACTACTACCACAATGTTCTCAGCTCCAAATTCAAGCCCTCCTCCCCCTCTCCTTGCCCTCAGGGGAGGATGCCACAAAGGCCGGTAGGGTCTTGTCATAAAACAGAACGTATTGTCTGTAGTTGTAAGGCCATCATAGAGAAGGCCCGATGGAGGTGGGCATGAGGAAAGAAGTGAATGCAAGCAAACTGGAGGCTGTCAGGATATATGTGAGACATGTACATGGGGAGGAATGCCTAGAGACTGAGTTTTACATGTAACCCACAAACAGCCTATTGTGCGTCTTTGTCCCCCTCTAGTGGCTGTCCACAAAAGAGGTTAATGAATCTGCTGGAGCTGCCTCCTCTGGGATTCAATCAGCAGAGGATCGTGCTTTCAGCTCTGTTGGTCAGGGGTTCAGACCTTGCTGTTGCACAAGGGTAGTTGCTTGCAAGTCCATTTGCTCCAGGAGAGCAGCATCTGTCACTCACACTGGCTCCCAGGTATCATTTACGCCCATGCAAAACGACAAAGGTAGCATTTTACATCCAGCGTGTATGGGGGTGAATGACCACAGAAGACACAGTAATGGAGAATCATAGAATCATAGGGTTAGAAGGTGACCTCTAGTCTAACCCCTAAGCCTGAACTGTCTGCTCCTTTACACCCGTATTCTCACAAGAAGTCCTTGCTGGAGTAGGCCCATGAGGCCAAGAGAACTTCTTGCATAGATAGTTAGCAGGAACAGCTAGGCCTTAATTGACTGGGAAACATTCATGCTCCAGAACAATGTCATTAACTTATTCTCCATCCCTGCCTGTGGGTAGAAGGGAGACTGAAAACAACATAAGAAAAATATTTTCTGAACACAATTTCAATACAGAACTTAGGATACTGGGCAATTTTAGAGGAGCTACATGACATCCCTTTTTAATAGGCTTTAGCTGAATCAATTTCCATACTCTCAAAAAACCCCTTTTTGCTGCTTCCTATTTTCTAAGAGAATTGGAGCTATGGCAAGGGAAGAGTAGTGTGATTATCTTGGCAGATACTTGGAACATTCTCCAGCTTTGTGCCATCATTCTGAACCTTCTTTTTAATTGGTTTGTTTGCTTTAAGCAAAGTAGAACTGTATACACTTCAAAAAAAAGATAATTTGTTTGTTCCCTTTACTTTCTGCCAAATAATAGCACTTTGCACATGAATAGCATTTTCATCCTAAGATGTCAAAGCAGCTGTCAAACATTCCAGACAAAGCCTGGTAATTTCTCTACGAGTTAGAAATTATTGTCCCCATTTTACAAATAGGGAAACTGAGGCAGAGTAGGGCACTGATTTACTCACAATTATACAGTGAGGCAGCGGCTGAACTGGGAAGAGAACCCTGGAGACCTGACTCACAGTCGCTGGTTCAAACTATTGGACACCCCGTCTAGCAGAAAAGCTTTGGAGTGACAGCAATTATGCTCAATAAGGCAGGCGAGTAAATGGGATTTAGTTGTTTGAAAAACAGCCCTGTCCAAATGTACATTTACTTCTCTGTATTTCATACAGAAAACACCAGTTGTTCCTCTATTTTCCATCCTAAGCAGAGAATTTATGTATAAAATTTGTTGATTAACGTAATCAATGCATTTCATTTTTTTAAATTGCCGCATGTATTTAGTTTACAGGGCCGAACTAATATTTGTGAATATATACAAATTTCATTATTTATAAATAATTAAATATTCATGAATCATTTCTTTCCATTATTCTAGTTCTAGAATTGCTACATAAATCTGATCTGATGAAATGAAAATATTTTGGGAAGATCAGTCCAAATTTATGGATTTTGTGGACTAAACTGGCCCCCAGCCCACAGGGCTGAACTGAATCTGGACTAAACTCTTCAATCACACACTTCATTCTGCCTTCCCCATTCACAGTCAGTCTGGTCAAATAGGTGTGAAAAGTCTATTGCAATACATCAAAAGAGATTTGGGATCCGGAAATAGATCTGTGGGTTTTTAAATATGGGAGACTTGACCCCATCCAACTCTATCTCAAGCTCTATTTATTACGACACTCAACAAAGGTTCCTATTTAAAGCACTGTATATTACACAAAACCTCCACCTGAGCGCCCTGTTTACGCTCCAGTGTTGAGATAAGACTCACTCCACTCCTCCCATGCTCTTTGCAATTTTGAAAGCTTAAATAAACACCCCTTCGTTATGTGCATTTGCCCAAGAGCCATTCTGATTTTTTATTATAAGGATCAAATGGCATTTACTGTTGAGCTAGCACATTTCTTAGGAAATCATTTTATAAGTTAAGTACAAGGTAAAAACTTGAAAACCAAGTTTTTAAAGTATTGTGCCGTGACTTTTACTGATGTGAGGGCTTCCTTGCTAAATTGAATTTAGCAATGGTGAAAGGTGCTGGATTGAAAGACTTATTGCTTCAGATCTTTTCTCTGGCCATAGAACACGTACAGCATAAATCCTGCAAGTGAGGGCAAGGAGTTGATATATTGGGCAAAGGGGAGCCCGCTGAGGAATCTGAAGAAGAGAGCAATCATTTTAGCAGCTGTGTTGTGGATAGACTGGGGAGAAGGCATCATCTGGACATCAGGGAGGCCAAAGCAGTAGATGCTTCAGTACACTTTAGTATGATTGACGCAGTATTGCCAACCTCAAACAGTAAAAAAAGCACAAGTCAGGCCTACATATTGTGAGATTTTAAAAAATAATAAAGATTGGGTTATTTTTATTTGTCTTCTGTTTCCTGAACTTGATGGGTATTTGTGGTTCATCTCTGTAGGGTTTTTTTGTGTAACCATGAGGGCTAGAAACATACTTTTAAAAAAAAACAAACCCTGAGGTTTTCACAAAAATCTCTGTCCAGGAGCTGAGGTCTTCAATAAAAACACAGAATATCATGAGAGTTGCAGCAAACTCATGGGAACTGGTGACACTGTTTGAGCATAGGTTGTTTCTTTGGCAAGGAGGAACCTAATCCAGCTCCCGTGGACTCTGGTGGATGCTAGTGTCTCTGGCTCATCTGCAAGAGAGGTGTTAATCAGTGGTAACAGGTAATTGTGGCACCCTTCAAGGATAGTTCCCATTCTGCATGTTGTTCAGCATATAGAAGAGGCCTCTTGCCAGCATCATTCCCAGTCATGAGGTCATGTCTTTCCAGGAGGACAATCATACGCAGCTGTGCCGTTTGAGCCAAACCCGTCAGAACCGTTAGAGCATTACTGTACATTGAGCTGTGTGCGAGTGAGTGCTCAGGAGCTGTCCGACTGAAATGGTGGAGACTGGGCGGGAGTGAAGTGGGTGTGGCTTGCTAACTTGCTTGTGACACCACATATAAGAACAAAGTGTGTGTGTGTAGGGGAGGCATGGCTGTAATCATGAGAGGGTGGGATCTAATGGCGACGCTGTGACTGCAAAGTGCTCTCCGAGGTCAAGGGAGGATTTCAGATGCTGAACACCTACCCAGTGTGCACTGCTGGCTGATAGCTCTCAGGGTGTTTAGTACAGCTGTGCAGTTGTTTTACTGGAAACCACACAGTGGTGTTTGTCATGCACGTATGCTTGCCCCTCTGGAGGCCTCAAACGAGGCACATTCATAAATTATTCTCTCTTAACTGTCACCATAAATAATAAAACGTGGGGGTTTGTAGTTGAGGTTTAGCCTGCTGAAGTATGGGACACGCTACTTAGGCACAGATTTGTAGACACAACTCTTCATTTGTGAAATTCTCTTTTCAGCCTCTTCAAATCTACAAAAGACTCCAGGTGACGGGAAGGGAAAACATGCCTCTTCTAGACCAGGAAGCTGCCATTGTCTTTTACTTTTAAATATGGAGTGATTTCCACATCACCTGCTACAAGAAATTCTCACTCAAGGGCACATGGACAGAGTTGTATGCTAGTCAATGGCCTCACTTATACATAGCATGAGACAGGTACCATGGAACAGATTTAGGGCCAAATGCAGAGCCCAGCACGTCGTCTAAACAGCCAGATCAGGCCAGGTGGCCTGTACATCTGTTCCGTGAGGAAGGGAGTGATCTTTCTTCAAAAGACTAGGGAGCCTCCATAGACTGGAGTAGCATCTGCAAGGCTTTATCTGTCCTCCCACAGGAGAGAGTCAGTGGAGCAACCATCTTTCCTCAAAAAGAAAAGGAGGACTTGTGGCACCTTAGAGATTAACAAATTTATTTGAGCATAAGCTTTCGTGAGCTACAGCTCACTTCATCGGATGCATCTTTCCTCAGTGGCTCCTACCCCAGTACTGGCCCACCAGTCTCAAGCTGGCTAGCTTACGTGGCCTGCAGTATTGTCATAGCTGAGCCTTTTCCTGCCCCTGAGGTACCACCACCAGTCTCATAGCCAGAGAGACTTCAGCAATCACAGAGAAGGGGGCTAGGTGGCTTTCAGTGTGTCAGCTCAGCTGCAGCAGTTGTGAAAAGTCAGCTCAGGCTCAACTAGGGCTGCCTGGAGTTTGTTCGTGGTATGGCATCTGGTGTCCCCTGTGTTGGATTCGGCCTGTTTCTCAGCTCTAAGCACACTACTGAACAGGGCAATCCCACAGAGTCATAGATCTCATGGATTTGAAGTCCAGAAGGGCCTGTTATTATATCTAGTCTGACCTCCTACATAGCATAGGCCAGAGTTTCATCCAGGGAATTCCTCCATCAAGCCCACAACTTCTGCTTGAGCTAGAGCATAGCTTTTAGAAAGACATCCCCACTCACCTGGGAACATGTAGCTGGAATATCTCCTTAGCATGACACCTTTATATTAAAAAGAAATTTATTATTTAAGAAAGAAAGGAAGACTGTTTATTGGCCTGAGGTATTGCCCTGAGCCTCTGAACAACAGGACCTAGGTGACATGTCTCACCCAGGAGAATTCTTCTCTACGTGTCCCGTATCCTGGACCACATTCCAAAAAGCAATTGGTCAGGCCACCACTCTCACCTCCTTCCCAAATTCTCACTACTGCAGTGATGCTGACAAGAAAGTAAACTTGGGGAGGGGGAGGGAAAGAGAGAGAGAGAGAGAGAGAGAGAGAGATCCTTTTTCACAAAGAAATAGTTCCTGAATTAAATGAATCACCGTGCTCAGATACTACACTGACGGCAGCCATACAAGTACCTAGAGAGCTAGATACAGCTTATTTGTATAATTCTTTCCAACCCAATACATCTCATTCCCTTTCTTTTCTGTTTTCACCTTCACTATTTGTTTTAGCTATTTGCACTGTAAGCTCTCTGGGGCAGAGACTATGCCTAAGAATCCGTTCTGAGTCTAGCATGTCACAGGATGCAGTACAAGTATGAAATAAGATAACAATTTAAATGATATTCTGACCTTTCACTCCCACTTACTACCCTAACTGGGCAGAAAATTGAGAATGTACGAGCTTGTTGCTCAACCAGAATTCTAGTGACAAATTCCATACAATTATTTCACTTTTCTTCACACTACAGGAAATTTACTGCAATTTAGACGTGGACAACACTTAAAATTTAGATCAGCATACCTACGTCACTGGGGTGAGAAAAATCCATGCCGCTGGGTGCTATAGCTCTGCCAACCGAAGCCCTGGTGTAGAGGTGGCTAGGTCAATGGAAGCATTCCTCCTTTGACTATTGCTGCTCTGGGCGGTGGATTACCTCCAGTGATGGAAAATCCCTTCTGTTGCTGTAGGAAGCACCTAAACTATGGTGCTACAGAAGCCTAGCGACAGTTCTGTGGAGCTCATAGTATAGACAAGCCCTTATTTCTTATTGTCATTTGTTCAGAATCCAAAAATATAGTCAATTCTTTATAGACAAAAAATGCTGGAACACTGTATTCTGGATGACAAGTTCTTGTTGGAGTTAACCTCATTTTCAACGTCAGCTCTAGCAGAATTTGCTCAACACAGATGCTGAAAACCTCAATGAAAAACCCGCTTCTGTATCTTTGGACTTAATATCTGCTTTCACCAAATTTCCAGCATGAGAAGTTTCTAAAATGTTCTCCCATTATGTACGTCTGAGCCCTTGCCAAGAAATTAGGACACGTTCAACGGGCAATTTTATACTAGAGTTGAGAAGCTTTCAGGAGTGAATCTGCAAGTTGCATTATGAGATCATTATCTCATGAAAGGTAATTCCTAAATTATACAGATTTTCAGAATTTGTTTCTTCTGTGGTGATAGGTTTATTGTTTTGGTCAGGGAAATTCATGATGCAAATTTACTCTAAGACTTTTAGAACAAGTTATTTTCTGTATGATGACTCTCAAAGTAGATTGCCACCGTGAATCTGCCATGTTTGAGGATCACTGGGTTTCCTGCCTACCTGGCAGTTTAAGATGCTAGGACGTTTATAGCATGTATCAGAATGAAGAACTGGTCCCAAATAAAGTTTACTTTTAGACGTTTCTGTCCCAGTAACACATGGCATTCAGATCACAGGACATTCATCCCAAACTTTAGCCTTCTGTTTTTCCTTGAAGCTGACAATTTGAGGTGTGGTTGTTTTGATTTTAAATACTATTCTTGTCATCAGCTACATGCTCTGATCTGTCTATCTAATACGCTGAGAAACATTGGAACAATTTACCAATGGATGTGGTGGATTCTTCATCACTTATGAGTCTTTAAATCAAGATTCAATGGCTTTCTAAAAAATGTGCCCTAGCTCACCCACAACACATGGGCTTGATCCAGAAATTACAGGGTGCAATTCTCTGGCCTGTGTTATACAGGAAGTAAGACTGCGTGATCATAATATTGTCCATTTTAGCCTTACAGTTTATGAGTCTGCAAATCCTCCTCTTCTCCACCCTACACACTTCAGAATTTGCTCCCAAAAGAAGTTGCATCTAACCTAATATAAGACAATATCAATTTATAGCATCTTTCATTCAAGCACGATAACCTAGTGCTTCATAGAATTAAAAAATGGCCAGATAGACAGTAAGTGGTATAAACTGCAAAAAGCAGTGGTGTAAAGAGATTGCATGGTTGATAAATCAAAAGGATCAGATTAAGGCCAAATATCACAGGGCAGAGAAATGAAGGAGTGTAGGTAGGAGAGAAAACACTGGCTTCCCGATGAGATTTGAAAAGAGCTGGAGAATCAGTGAGTTTGAGTGTAAAATAAAGGCTATTCCAGATGGTGACCACATAGCAGAGAAGGCTTGCAGATAATACAGGTGAGGCTGTGTGAATGGATAGAAAGCAAGAAGGAAAGGGAGTAAAGAAAGACATTTAAGTTAAAAACTCAACTGCAGATCAAAGTCAGTTGTGGTTTGGGAAATACCCACCCAGATCAATTTGGCCAGTTTGTAGGCAGGCATGTATGGTTAAAACTGACGACAAAGTGTTAAGTCTGGGAAATGAATTAGCTGCACTAGCTGAAATTGGTTTGACCCTGAGTTTAGTTTGAACCTGTTTCTACAAGACAAGGAAGATGAGCTTGTCCTGCAAAAAAATAAGGCATGTTCTGAGGGGAATGTTCTTACATCAAACAAGGCAATTTGCACTTTTCCCACAAAAACCTCATGGGGCTTGTTCTAAACCCTTATCAGTTCTGAATAACAGAATATTTTGTGGAAAGTGGAAAGAAGAAAAGAGCTAGTTTGGAAATGAGAGGGCAGAAGGCTTTTGGAAAGAGACAGGAAGATGTCCTAGGAACAGGAGACACACACAGAGGGAGAAACAGAAAAGAGAATGTGAGAGAGTATGTCAGGTTGCCAGTAATAAGTGCAAGTACAGTAACAGGGCTAGGCAGAATGTATCTTCCTTTTTGAGGTGTAAAATCTAAGCTAGGAGTTAAAAGTCCCTCCAGACCTTGGTGAGCAGAAGCTGAGCAATGACCAGTCAGTACTGTGGTGAAAGGCAGAATTATCCATAGATCAGAAAAAGCCAAACCCACCTTAAAAGGGCTATTTAGGACATCTGAAAGTGTCCACCAGTTCTTGCAGAGTCAAAGAGCAGGAAGCCATGTGCCTAGCACCTGAGACCAGCCTGTGAGAGAAGAATTGAATCAAGATCTTTGGGGCAGGAACCATGTTTTTGCTGTGTTTGTACAGTGCCTAGTATCATAGGATCTTGGTCTGTGGTTGGGGCTCCTAGGTGCTATCACAATATAAATAGTAACAATAAAATGTAAGAGGAGATTTTCATTCAACATCCCCAGCCACCTCACTTTGTCCCTGGCATCAGACTGATACCTGGTCTGGGCAGACACACTTGTAAACTATTAAAAGCCGAGCAGCTGAAGAAATATCTTAGACTTTCCACCATAAAGTTCAACTAAGAGTCCTTGCAAAAAACATAAATTCCAAAATTATAATCTGTAAAGCCTTGCAGCCTCTGGGCAACAAGATAAGAGGACTGCTAGAATAACTGTTAAGTAACTTTTACATTTTGACACCTCACTTGAGTAATGTAATAAGAAGCAAAAAGAAAAGGAGGACTTGTGGCACCTTAGAGACTAACAAATTTATTTGAGCATAAGCTTTCGTGAGCTACAGTTCACTTCATCAGATGCATTCAGTTCTTGCAGAGTCAAAGAGAGTCTGAATGCATCCAGTGAAGTGAGCTGTAGCTCATGAAAGCTTATGCTCAAATAAATTTGTTAGTCTCTAAGGTTCCACAAGTACTCCTGTTCTTTTTGCGAATACAGACTCACACGACTGCTACTCTGGAACCCGTAATAAGAAGCATTTGCCTAAACTGAGCCTTTCCTCTCTGCAGCTGGCAAGGGCTGCTGCTAACTAAATGAAATGTGAATGCAAAACAACGTGCTTGTCCGCTGGGTTTGAAGTTCAGTGGATGATCTACAGACCGAAGGGTGTTGCAACATGACCTGATTTTTTTTTTAATTTCTGTCTTTTAATGGGTAATAAGAAAGTATAATTTTATTCACTGTGTGGGTGAAGTCCTGAGACCTCCATCCTGGGCAATACAGAACACTAAGTATCTGGGGCTTTTTCTGTAGGGAAAGTCATCTTTCTGGCAGTACTTTTCAAAGTTAAGACTTTCTTTAACTTGGGTTGTAAGTAACTAACAGACCTGCTCAGTCCTTGTAGCTCTTCATATACTAGCAACATAAATATGTAATTAATTTAAAAGAAAACTGTGTGCACATTTGCAAACTAATAATAATGCAGTCAGAGTGATCTGCTCAATCAAACTCATGTATGCTTGCCTGTTTGAAAACACTGCGAGTGATGGGGGCCCTCCAGATGCCTGAGGTTCTAGCTTGTTTGGCTAATCAGCCCAAAGGGGATTGGGACAGTTATACCTGTGAGCAAAGGCACTTCCAGAACAAAAACTGGAGGAATTGTTTCTATAGGCTATTCTCTGCTGAATAATTTCTACAGAAAATCCACATGCATACTGGATCCTGTCCCTTTTATTTCTTCCTGTTGGTCCCTGCAGTGCTTCACTGTGCAGTCTCTGTGATGCTGGTTGTTCTTTAGCCAAGACATTTGTTTTCCCTTTCTTTGTATCGGATAGACCCAGAAAGGAGAAAACAACAACTAGTGAGCAGGCATTTGCAGGTATGTTTCTTCTTCAAACAGGAGACCAGGAACAACTGGATATCCTGGAGCTGCACATGCTTCGTGAACACCATTCACAAGAATGTGAAGCTGAATCCATCGGCAGCTCCAGCTTCACCACAGCAAAGCAATGAGGATACAACAGCTTTATTTCTGTCACCGAGATCCTTCTCTTTCGAACTGGCTACAGAAAGGATACCATACTTCACCTTCCATGTCACCAGCAGATGCTATTGAAACCATGGTTTAACTCCCACTCATGCTTTTATTTCAAAACCCACCTCCTTGCAGCCACATTAATACACAGGCTGGGCAGATAAAGGAGAAGGGAGTTGTATTGCCAGATAGAGGCGGGCAAACATTTTACAGGCAAAACAAACCTCATCCCGAGGATTTAAGCAGACAGGAGCTCTTTGTTTCATTATGATACATATTAAACTATGGGTGTTTCATTGTCACAAAGCTGCCTGCAAAGTTGCATGGAAATGATTATTTCTTACTAGGCTATTAGCATAATCTGAAAGACACAGATCTGAAAGTCTGGATCACAGGTAATTAAGGTTAAGACATTAAATACAGAATGTGAGGAGCTGAAAAGTAAAAAACAAAAACAAAAAAACCCACCAAAAAAACCAACAACAAAAACCAAAATGAATTTAAAAAGGGGTAAACAGTCAGGTGGCAAAGTTTGCAGATGACACAAAATTACTCAAGATAGTTAAGTATCAGGAGGTAGCCGTGTTAGTCTGTATCCACAAAAACAACAAGGAATCCGGTGGCACCTTAAAGACTAACAGATTTATTTGGGCATACGCTGTCGTGGATAAAAAACCCCACTTCTTCAGATGCATGGAGACAAGATAGTTAAGTCAAAAGCTGACTGCGTGGAGTTACAAAGGGAGATCACAAAACTGAGTGACTGGGCAAGAAAATGGGAGATGAAATTCAAAGATGATAAATGCAAAGTAAACTACATTGGAAAACATAATCCCAACTCTTCATACAAAATGATGGGGTCTAAATTAGCTGTTACCACTCAAGAAAGAGAATTTGGAGCCGTTGTGAATAGTCCTCTGTAAACATCTGCTCAATGAGCAGTGGTAGTCAAAAAGGCGAACAGATTGTTAGGAACTATTAGCAAAGGGAGAGATAATAAGACAGAAAATATTATAATGCCACCATATAAATCCATGGTACGCCCACACATTGAATACCGTGTGCAGCGCTGGTTGCCCCTCTCAAAAAAGATATACAGAGTATTAGAATTGGAAAGGGTGCAGAGAAGGGCAACAAAAATGATGAGGGGGATGGAACAGCTTCTACATGAGGAGAGATTTAAAAGATTGGGACTGTTCAGTTTAGAAAAGAGATGACTTCGGGAGGATATGAGGGAGGTCTATAAAATCATGACTGGGGTGGAGAACGTGAATAAGGAAGCGTATTTACCCCTTCACATAATGTAAGAACTAGGCGCCACCCAATGAAATTAATACATAGTAGGTTTGAAACAAACACAAGGAAGTACTTCTTCACCCAACACACAGTCCACCTGTGGAACTCATTGGTGGATGTTGTGAAGGCCAAAATTACAGGTAGGCTCAAAAAAGAATTAGATGAGTCCATGGAGGATAGATCCCTCAGTGTTGGTGTTTCAGAATTGTGGAATGTTTTGACCAGCTCTACCACTGCACAATGTTCCTGTGTTTTCCTATTTACTATAATTTTCCCAGTCTTTCCTCTCTCTCCTGCAGCATTATGACAATCTCCCAACTGCCCCCGCCCTTCGGCAGTTTGGTGCTGAATGTGAACATTGTGTGTCCCCCCAGGGTTCCTACTGGGGCAGTGTCATCCTGTCCTGACTGCAGTGCAGGCCATGCTGTACAGGCCAGCCCAGCTCTTTGCTGTTAGTCACTGCCAAGCTACCCTGCAGTGTTTCAAGAGCATAAGTACCAACCTCAGGGCAGTGTATGAACTCCAGATTGGTTGTGAGTTCTATAGATTTCAGAAACCAACGCTCACATGTAAACTCCCCAGACACATTTTGATTTCTCTTGCCATCCCCTTGATTTCACATGCAAATGATGGGGGGGGGCGGGTTGTTGTTGATTATTTGTGTTACTATAATGCCTAGGAACTACAACAGCCTAACCATGGAGTCACAGAGAGCCCCTTGGGTACTCCAGTCTGGCTTGCCACCCAGGTGGGCTTACCTTTGTGAGAGATGGCCCCTTACACCAAGGATCACAGCAATATTCAGGTTAGGGTTACTGCTAGCCTCAAAGGGTCAGTCCCATATCCCAGGGCAACTGCACTTTAGATCTTACACCAAAGACAACGCTTGTAGCCAATCGAATAATAAACTGTCTAAAGATTTATTATATAGGAAAAGGAATTAAGAGAGTTATTTAAAAGGTTAAAGCAGGTAAACATACATATGCACAAACTTAAGTTTCAAAACGAAATAGAAGCTTCTCTAATAAGTAAGCTCTGTATGTCCTTAGGGCTAACCCGGGCTAAGCACTAAGGAGCTTTTGCTTATGCCTTGTAATCCTTGCCCCCAGAGCCCAAGCAGCATAAAGATACAGTTGCTTCTTGTTTAGGGGTTTTTATTCCCTCCCCGGCTTCTGCTCTGAGCTGCTAACTCAGCTGATGGGAGGAATTCACTTGCAAGGCTCATCTTCATGGGGGAGAGGGGACGTAAACAATTAACTCTTTTGTCCTCTTTAATGTGCTGCTCTAGTCCGCCTGGCATCGATGGCACTCGGGCAGGACATAACACTTTCTGCTGGAGACAGCATTTCACACTAGCTCATGTCTCTCTCCTGCCTGGTGATTTACAGTTACAGAGGCTTCCAATGCAAATCCTCAAATATTACCTTACATCACGGGTTACGGCTCTTATAAATGAGATTAATGCATGCCCCCAGCAACTTGCAAGCACTCAGTAAAGTCTAAGCGATCCCTCCTTTGACAAAACTACCACACAGGTGAGCCAGACTGGGTCCAGCTCTATATCTGTCAGTGTTCCTGGGGACCCTGGAACGAGCTGGCTCCTGTCTGCAAACATCACAGTCACAACTGTAGCATTATCCACAGAATGAACTGCGGTGACCATAATCCACATCTTGGATTATGTCTTGTCATGAGGAAGACTGTGAGTTTCCCTTCCAGAGGCAGCGCCTGTGGTGCTCTCTCAATCCACCCCAAGAGCCCTTCCCCATATGTCATTGCTTTCGTGGGATATGGGTCGCTATCCATGCCCTGGCACACAGAGCACAGGGGCCTGGGCGATTTGCTGTTAGGGTCCTTGGCAGCTGTGGGCAGATTATTTGAAGCTACATTAGCTGGTATCTCAGCCAGCGGGTTATAAACTCCCCCAGGCGGGGGCACTGGGAAGGACGGTGGTGGCATGAGTTAGTACAGAGTCTGATGAGCGGCTGCAGACACGATTGGGCCTACTGCTCACTTGCCACGATTGCTGTACAGCAGTCTAGTGACAAATGTCAGATCAAAACACTGACTGTTAATGTTCGGAGAGCGCATCACCCGCGAAACCAATGTGATCCAGTGTGGTCACACCTTCCTGTTAGCGTGCAGTGTTACTTTGCATTACCGACGAGAGCCAGGCCAGTTAATGGAGTGAAATGGTTACTTCCACTGGGTTGATTCTGCTCTGCCTGACAGATGCTTAGTCTCGTTTTCACTGCAGGTTTCAGTTCTGCCAAGCAGCACATCCTGTTCTAATCATCTCTCACGTCTGGACACAGCATTAATGCCTTTCACTGCAGTGGAGAACTTCAGTTTCCCAGCAAGCAAAGTGCTTTTTGAAAAGCACATTAACCCTGAAGAACCCTGACCTGAACAAGCACCACAGGAGGGTCGGTGAGGGTGTGGGGGTCTACTGTGTATTATGTAATACTCTCGGGCCTGCCTTTTCTCTCATGTACACTGGTTTTATTCTAGTGCAATTCAGTTACTTCAGTGGTGTTATGCCTGGTGAACTCCAGAAGCAACCCTCTGGGTCAAATGTTTAAAGGGACCCTCCTAACTAGCTGTATTATTTCCATGCACACTCACTTATGTGCCAAAACCACATGCCTGTTTGTACAATACACATTTGTGCCCATTTTCCATGCGCAGTTCATAGAATCATAGAAATGCAGGGCTGGAAGGGACCTCAAGAAGTCATCAAGTCCAATCCCTTCTGCTGAGGCAGGACCAAGTAAACGTAGACCATCCCTGGCAGGGATGCCCAACCTGTTCTTAAAAAACCTCCAGTGGCGTGGATTTCATGACCTCCCTCAGTGGTCCTTTGGAATTTTGGCCTTGTATGTTTTTAGCATTCAAAGGGTTAAAGGTCTAGTTATTGTATCAATGTTACTTCTATTAATCTGAGTTTTACCTTTACCATATGTAGCACCTACTCTTGTCCTATGTATTTCTGTGATTGATCCAGGCACAATATAAATGGTGTAAAATTGTCTTCTTTAAAATATTGAGTTATTCAAGCTACATTTGTCTTAGATTAGCAGACCACAGACAATGAGTGAACTCATATTATGGGGATATCGCCTAAGATGGATGCAAAATATACTATATATATATATGAATGATCTTATATATAAAAATGTAATCAGTTAATAAAACAATAGCAGCTCAGAAGACAAAGTGAATATAAGCCAAGTTGCATCTTCTATGCCAATGGCTGTGAAAATAAAAACAATACTCAGTGGGGCTGTTTGAGTCAGCAGTGTGCACTAAAGTCCAGCTACATTGTCATGATCTGCAAAATGTATGTAGTGAAGTTACAAAAGACATAGAAAAAAGAAACAGAAACATATCCCAGGAAACACTGAGAAGCCCCAGAAAGACTCACAGAGATCCTCATGATGGAGAGATCAATGTGAAAAACAAAAATGCCAATTGTGTAATAATCTACACAAACTGGAACAGATTTTCTGCCCTGTGCCGTTGCCTTTGCACGCCTCACACCAGCTGCATCCCCCTAAGTGGGAATTTCCTATAGCTTGCAGGAATCCGCAGTAGGCATAAAGTCAGCGGAGCTGGTGCCTACACCATCCTCTTTGTACAGACATCCCTTCCTGGTGCAGGGGGCGTGTTGAGGGTGGGGAAGAGCAAAAAAAACAACAGCAGAAAGGGACGGGAGCTGGTTTGGCTACTCTAACTGGAGCTGGACAGATAATCCAGGAATTGTAACCAGTGCTCTGATGACCCTTCTTCTTTGCTGTATGTAGCAGAGAATCTGTAAGCTTTTGGGAGGCGGGACCCTGAGTACAATTGTCAAACGGTCTAAGTGACTTGGAAACCAAAGTCCCCTTTGCAAAATATGTGACTTTGGTGTCCAGTGTCACTGAAAGTCAAAGGGACCTAATCTCATAGAATCATAGAATATCAGGGTTGGAAGGGACCCCAGAAGGTCATCTAGTCCAACCCCCTGCTCGAAGCAGGACCAATTCCCAGTTAAATCATCCCAGCCAGGGCTTTGTCAAGCCTGACCTTAAAAACCTCTAAGGAAGGAGATTCTACCACCTCCCT
Organism: Caretta caretta; assembly: GCF_965140235.1. NCBI lineage: Eukaryota > Metazoa > Chordata > Testudines > Cheloniidae > Caretta > Caretta caretta. The sequence goes on from NC_134223.1 coordinate 21,296,390, forward strand.
AGGTAACGCATTCCAGTGTCTCACCACCCTCTTAGTGAAAAAGTTTTTCCTAATATCCAACCTAAACCTCCCCCACTGCAGCTTGAGACCATTACTCCTCATTCTGTCATCTGATACCATTGAGAACAGTCTAGAGCCATCCTCTTTGGAACCCCCTTTCAGGTAGTTGAAAGCAGCTATCAAATCCCCCCTCATTCTTCTCTTCTGCAGGCTAAACAATCCCAGCTCCCTCAGCCTCTCCTCATAACTCATGTGTTCCAGACCCCTAATCATTTTTGTTGCCCTAAGTACCTTCTATGTACCTAAGTATCTCTTAAGTACCTTTCATGAAAATGGAACTTACGCTCCTAAGTCATTTTGATGCTTTTGACAATTTTACACTTTGTCTATTTGCCTTGTCTGCAAAGCACCTAGTGCCTCTGAGGCATGAAATGATGAATACACGCTGAAATCTGAAAAGCAAATGAGAAATGTTGTCTGAAAACATTACCGAACTAATTCCTGCTACTTACTGTCTTGTGCTGTACTGTCCTTCTGTACTCAGCCATGAATCGGTCTCTGCTGCATCTCATATTGGCACAGTATTATACTGGATCCTGCTCAAAATAGTGTCATAAAATAGAGGAGAAAGAGGGACAGAGTTCTGATCTTTAGCAGTGGAACTAACAGTTGAAATGGACTCCATGCATCAGGGTGTGAGAACTCTTGGAGTTTTCCAGAAATGAATCTGACATAGGTCTTTATCCAAGCAAGCACTTGCTTAGCATTTAGAATGTGAGTATTGCTTTTGACTTCGTTGGGATTACTCATATGCTTAAACGTATGCACATACTTAAGTGCTTTCTTGGACTGGCACCATACACAGTATAATTACTGTTCAATATTGAACTGGGTTGTTTTGTCAGCTGCAAGACAAGCACTTTAATAGTTAGCGTTGGGGACCATCTTATCTTCCAAAGTGTTCAAGCACTCTCTTTTTAAATAACAACAAGGCTCCATTTACAAAATATATTCTTCCACAGATCATGTTCTACATCTTCCGCCACTCCGCTGTTTTATTCAACGCTGCACAGGGACATCATAAAAGCCATGTGCTTAGTGAAGTGAAATGGCTGACTCTATTACCCTGGTCAAAGAAAACTGTCTGTCTTAATTGCCTTTCTTATTAATCAAAAAGGCATTGGTGAGTCTGCTCTGTTAGGTGCAGCGCATCTCATACTTACAGCTGATAAAGCTGATTAAACGGAGAGCCTTCGGGGACAGAGACCCTCAAGACTTTGGCTCTTCTTTACCTGTTGAATAGGTAAGATAAACTGATGGGTGTAGTTAAAACACATATATAGGGAGATACAGCTGACTTCTGTGTCCCCAGCTGGTGATGTGAGCTTTATCCAGCTGTTGGCTACCCACCCTTCATTAAGGTTACAATCATCAAAGTCACAGGTGGCAAAGCAGGGCATCCAATTTTAGAAACTGTTAATACTTTAATCACACCAGAGAAAAAATGAGTGTTTCTTTAATTACTGCAGGTTAATGGATTCTCCTCACCACTTTACATGAGAGGAGACAGTTCAAGTACAAAATCCATCAGCAGAATCTGTTCCACACCCGCCACTAGCTTGGGAGTTGGGTGCTCTAGCCATGATGGCAGCATTGGGCAGGAGTTGCATGCAGCTTGGCACCTAGGTCTGGTCCAGTACCTGGAGTGGGGAGAAGTGGGGTCACCATATTTTTCTGCCATTCCTGAATATGCCTCACTTCAAGGGATGAACTAAGCAAAATAAAGGCTTGAAAACAAACACGTGTGTTAGGACTAGAGGTGATCAGAAAATGGGTTTATTTCTGTGGAAAAACTGAGCTTTCAGCCAAAAATGTAAATTCAAAATGGGTCAGTTCAAAACTGAAGTGCCGCCATGGTGCCTACGTGCTTCGTGCTCATATTCTCCTTTATGGAGCAAGCTCCTTTCTTGGATACGTCTCTCATGATGCATCAGTGTCTCCCCTCTGGCATGGCTGTGGTGCCTCATGAGAGATGAAATCTGGCTGGAGAGCTCAGTGTTAAAGGTAGAATGAGAGCATGAGGCAGTCAAACTACAATTTCCATGAGGCACTGCAGAAGCATTTTAGGATTGAAATATTTCCATTTGGGGCATTCAATGTTTTGACAAAACAATCAAAATTTTCCAATGAAAACAGATACTTTTCTTTAAAAATGGAGTGCGTCGAAACCCTTCAAAAACAAGTTTTGACAGAAAAATTTTAAGCTGCTCTCGTTCAGATTGCAGGTGGTGAAACAAGGAAGGCAGCTGCACAGACATAAGACTTGTGTGTAAATACATGGAGAACAAATATTTAAATAACAGGCTTCCCTCCATTGCATTCTTTTGAACTTTCTTGCCTAACTTTGAGCCACTAGAGGCTAATCAGGAGCCCAGCCTATAGCTACTCTAAGCTCTCCTTAGTGAATACATCAACGAAAGCACCGCATGGTTATGCAGAAATGGCAAACTCTGCACAGGAGAAAAGGTCTTTCTGCAAGGCTAAAGCAGCAGATGTTGTAGGTCCACTAGAAAGGTTGGCATGGCACCAGCATGAACTGCAGCATCTCACTGTCCCAAGGATCATATTCAGACCTGAAATGTTTTCAAAAGAAAGAAAAAGGGACGTACTACAAAAAGGGACGTTGTTCCTGCATTTTGTGTTGAACTCACAATCAGTTTGGAAACTGGACAGCATTGTCCTCCATTCCAGCAGCCAATGCCCTTGTGGAGAGAAGCAGTTTATTCACATTCCATGTATGCTTCTGATATCCACCCCCCTCCTCTTCTTTATGGCACTTGCATACACCAACCCCAAAGACACTTAATGGAGCAGATGTTTTGATGGAATTTTCTAATGAATTTGAAAAGTTCCTGCACCAATTATTATGACATCTCTAATATCATGCACCTGAAAAACTATTGTTAAATCTGTATAGGCTGTTAGAAGTCAACCTATTTATTTTAGATATTCTGCTTTGAAACATTTAATTGAGTTTTGGGAAAGCAGCCATCAAACCAAAGAACTAGGAGATTCAGTTAATAGGACTTTTCCTTAGAGAGAGATTTCCATTTAATGTTCCTTTCTTTTCCCAGATACCTTTTATCCCATCTGTAGAGAATATATTACTTGATTAAGAAGCTACAGGTTCTTCAAGGATACCACTCAAGGAAAATGAAGTGAACTTATCCCTGTCTCACTTTTGGTCATTTGCACCATCAGCAGGAACATCTAGCATTGATTTCCCTGTCACTGAGAGTGTTAGATGTTCCAGAGCATAACTCACAATGTGTGGGTTGATGGAGTTCTAATAGATACTGTAGCCAGTTATTAAGATAATAATTTTTTTTAAATCTCCATTATAAATGGAAGATACCTAGCCAAAATCGGCTGCCACTTAAACCTGTGCTACTCAGTGTGGAGTTAGTGGGGGGTGTTCCATATTTTGGGGAAATGAACGGAAATACATTTTTTGTGTAAGCTAATAGAAGCTGATCGGTTATTGCCAGACTCTGGATAAGTTCTACATGACTCAAAAATGTGACAATATATAAATTTCTCCATTGTCTATTGTATAACTCTTCTCGGTGCGTTTCTTCGTTTCTGTTGCCTGTTCTGTCATTTTCCACTCTGCTCATGCCGCAGCCACGTAATTTTCCTTTCATTTGAAAACGAGTAAGAAAAGACTTTTTATTGTATCTCTTAAGAGTATTTTGTGGCCAAAATGGCAATCAGATACCAGGGCCGTTCCAGCATTAGCCTGTTTTCAATCAGTTTTCAAATAGGTCATTCATTTTCAAATGAAATAACTGCCAAAGATGATGCAAATCTCGGATTGGACTGTTCAGTCACATGAGACATTGCAAACCATTTACACCATAGGCTACAATTCCCACCGTCTCTCATAGATGAAAGGATGCCAACAATAAGCACAGCACAAAGGGCTCTGTTGGACCCCAAAACCTAAGCACTGTTCATTGGACCAGCAGCTTCTCTAACCCCAGAGAGGCTGTCGTGTGAGAACGTAAACTCAAAGCGTAACACTGCACAGATGCCATGTCAGCAGGCTGACCATGTCCCATAGTGGAAACAGTGACACTTTTTAGAAACACTGGTATTTTCACAAAAAGGCCTTTTCTCCCCCCAGAGCTGCAGATCTTTATAGCAGCTTCTGAAGTCCCTGCCAGTTGAGTACAAAGAGCTATTTTAGGAAATGGCTATGTTTCTGGGAAAGCCACTTCTCCTGGTAAGCAGCACTGATTTCAGACAATGAGCCAGGCATGCTGGGCCTCCATTAACTAGTTTCAATAATGCTGCAAATCCAGTAGAAAGGAGGTGGACTCTAACAAGTCTTTAACACTCAGGAGGTGAGAGGCAAACGAGTTGAGCTTCTTAGCTTTCCACTGTCAACTTCATGGCTTCTAGAGAGAGAGACTGAGGTTCCTCTAGTTCATGACAAAAGGCCTACAAACAAGCAGCTTACAATTATACTCTTCTTGACAAAACAAGGTGGACAGCTAATCCCACCCTTTTTATGCAGATGTTCTGACTGTGCTGGATTTATAGAGCTTGAGTTAATACTGCCCCAGTTAATATTGCTAAGTGTTATCCAGAGGTATCTGCCCTTCAAGCCAGGGACACCCCCTGCAAGAACAGATGTTCTATGCCTCTATATACAACATTGTATGCAGCGTTGTAGCCATGTTGGTCCCAGGATATGAGAGAGATAAGGTAGGCAGGATGATATCTTTTATTGGACCAACTTCTGCTGGTGGCAGGTACAAGTTTTTGAACTTCATGGGTGAGGATCTTGTCCTTTGCAGAGCTTTGGCAAATAGCACGTTCCAAAAGATGTGAAAGGTGAGTAACACTTTATCTAATTAAAATTAGTGTTAAAAATCTAAGGTGACTTCAAAGGTTATCAGAAGCTTTTCCCAAATCAGAAGCAGAACCCCTCAGTTGTGTCCTGTTTTTCTTAAATCCATGGAAGTTAGAGATATTCTGCATCTTGCAGGGGCCCACTTCAAATGACTGCAGCATATTCACTGCAAACAGCATTCTGGGGCTTGGACTGCTGGAATGTTTGTAATAACAAATCAGTGATGAGGATGATTGTCAGGGTAAGGAAACAAAGTGCAGTCAGAATAATCCTTATCTGAGGACAATATGATGTGAAATTTTAGTCAGTTTCATATGATTTAAATATTTTTCACTCATTAGCAAAAATTTAGAATGCTTTTCTTTTTTTAAAAAACTTGAAATATAATTTTAATAGCCTTGTAATTTTAGACTTTATCATTAAAATTAATGATATCCTTCATGTTCTGTGTGCTGTGTAAAGCCTGATCAGGATTTTTTCCTTTATATATCATTACTAAAAGAACATTTTAATGGCTGTAATTTCCAGAACTGTAGATGGAAACCTAAAAATAGGAAGAAAGCCTATTTCATCATGCCATGTCACTGCTAGCCCCTAAATAATTCAATCACTGACATTAAAAATCTGATGCTGGGCATGTTCCTGGCTGCAGTCAATGAAAGATGCTATGTAGTACTTAAAAAGAAAAAGAAAAAAGACAATGACTTGAAATGCAGCTCCTGCTGACCTACAGTCATACAATGTAGCACAAGAACAGGAACATTCATTGCAATATGCTTGGAACAAAGGATAAGGAAAGTTCTGTCACTTCTTAACACAATGGTCTGGGTTAGCAGGTGGTAGTCTGATACGGATGCTTTGAGTCTGAACTCTGTGGCTGTGTTTAATGAAGATTGGCATTTCTATTCAATTGCTATCCCAGGTTTTGCAAGGTGGGGAAGTTCATCCTTGTGGCTAGAATGGGGTGAGAAACCTAGAGAAGGTTGTGAGCAGGACCGGCTCTAGGCACCAGCAAAGCAAGCAGGTGGTTGGGGTGGCACAATTCTAGGGCATTCTGGCCACCCCCCTTTTTTTTTTTTTTTTTGGCTTGGGCAGTTGCGCTCTCGGATCTCGGGGCAGCAAAAACCCTAGAGCCGGTCCTGCTTGTGAGATTACAGACAATCTTTGGAATTTTCCAACACCAATTCTGATGTTCTAGCAGCAGAATTCTCAAGCTGTCTGTATTGGCCTAAGTCTCCACTGAAGTCAATAACAGGAGACTTACCGTTGATTTCAACAGGAGCAGTTAGGCCAATGCTGAGAGCTTTTAAAAGTCCCATCCAATAAGTACCAACTTATTTGTGAGGGAAACATATTCATTCCCTTTCCAATTTTTGTTTTGCATTCCAATTCTCATATGCATTTGGCTGTGAAACACTAAAGCCATTGTCAATGCAAAGTCTGTAGGAACAATATTAACCAGCCTGGTAAAGGTAAATTAAGACAGGCCTTGTGGATCTTCACCTTTTTGTTATTAATTCCTGTGTGTTGACTTGAAGAGTTAAAGATATTGCACAATGCAAAAAAATATTTACTAGGGGCGATGGCTGTTCAAATCCACCCACATGTCGCTTTGGGATCTGTGCAGGCATGTCAGACTGCCTGTGGACTGTACAAACTCACCCCCTAAGTGTGGGAGTAAATCATGGCAAATCACAACATGTGAAGCCAAAGCACAATTGGAAAGGAACAAATCCAGGCAAAGATAATAGCAACAGTATTCTTAGAACTATACAGCAGCCTTTGCAAATTGGTTGAAATTAACTAGCATGGAAATAAAGAAGCGTGAGAAGCTTGACAGAAAAGGATGCTAAAGGGATCAAAACATATATATATATATATATATATATATATATATATATATATATATATATATATATATAGTTGGAGGGATATTGCTTTCTTATATTTCCAGGCTACTTCCAGCTCATGCCAGGGGAACTTCAGATGGTCTGGGTTGGTTCAGATAAGCATCCAGTAGTTGCTTTCATTTTTTCAAATTTCTGTGGCGTAAGAATCTCCGAAGAACACTTGGGAGACTTCCAGTAATTCCTTGTTTCAAATGGGCTGGAAAGGTCCTTTGACTATGAGGTGGCCTTCTGGAAATTCTAGGGACAAAACCAGAAGGCATAGCTGAAATACAAAAATCAACACAAGCAGAAAAGAGACAACTCTTTGCAAACTGAGCCCTAGTAAGTGTCTAAGTGGAGACTAAAAACTGGCCAGTGGTAAAACAGCCTCCTACATTAGTACTGGAGCTGAGAGGAAATAAGAGCATCCAGGACAGGAAATGGAACAATGCCACAGGGGCCTGTACAGAACAAACACACTGTCAGTGCAGGTGCTGGAGACTTGGAGGGCAAAAATTACAAACTGACTGAATGGATTGAGTAAACCAAGTTCATGTTGCCTGGGAAAACCCTGGTTTCAAACAAGAACTTTCACACTTTATTCTGTGTCACCTTTATCCAGGGGAGCAGCCCTGCCCCTCAGATATCTGCAAGGCACCTCACTGTGCGCCTCCATATTCCTCCTTAAAACCTTTCCTTGATGTGATGCCTGCACAATGGTTAGGTGGCTGGTGTGCTGTGATCATTGCCTATCGTGCAGACCAGTACTGTCTGATTGTTACCTTGTGCTTCCCTGTCTCTCTGGCTGCCTGTCCTCACTTGTCATCTCCTGTTAGATTGTATGCTCTTTGGGGAAAGGGCCATCATTTTTGTTATGTTTATGAAAAATGTCTGGTGGAATGGGCCATTGATCCATGATTGGGCCTCTATGTGCTATTTCAATAATAATAATAATAATTAATAATAAATATACTGCCACAGTAATACACCCAGAGCTGATGCAGGGCAAAGAGATTAAGCGGTACAGAGAATATTTAGGCTATAAAGATTCATCTGGCTTTACCACAAGGGAAAGGAGTCAGGACGTTTCCTCTCAAAACCCCTAAAGAAAGAGGAATAAGGTTTGCCACCAAATTCTCTTGGAATCTCTAAGTCTTGGCTTCACGTGAACCTAGTGGGGATGATCTGCAATGGTCAGACTCATGCTCAAACAAGCAGGCGGAGTGCTGGATGATGTATTCTGACTTTTTTTCAAGCTCTAACAATTCCATGAGTCTGTGAAATAAGTTAGCTGCTTGCTGCCTGGCTAATAACTATACAACAAACTCTACAATGATGTTCCTTTGGACCGTTGAGTCTGTTACTGGTCAATATAAACAATTGGATTAGCCAAGATGAGAGCTTTATGAGTCACCTCCTTAGAGGTGAAAAATGATGGATATACATTTATTTGAAAGTTTATAACCCAAATCTGGAAGAGAAAAATCTAGACTGACCTTTAGTAAAAAGAATCCACTGTGCAGCATTCAACTTCTGTATCCCATGGAGATACTTAACTGTTTTCAGTCAAGTGTCATATGGAGGACCAGGCAGGGGAGGAGAGAAAAGAAAGAAGGTAACTGTATCTCACCTTTTGAAGTTTACAAGAATGTCCTTAGATTGTTGGCTTTGCTTCACCTCTTATAAAATCTGTTTACAGCTCTTCTCGTTTCCTGCTCTTGTGACGAAAATAGCTCCTGCAAATTTGCAGAAACATTATTTTAAAAGTTTAAAATAGAGAATATATTCCCCCAAATAGTCAGGATACTGACTGAAATTATTCTGGTTTTTTCATCTCCACTGTTCTCCACAAAGTAACCAACCTGATAAACAAAGAGTCATCTGTCTGTGGTTAAGCATTATGTCTATATCACTGTTTTCTCTTCATAGGTCCATCAATGGCTATTAGCAGGATGGCCAGGGATGCAAAACCATGCTCTGAGTGTCCCTAGCCTCTGTTTGCCAGAAGCTGGGAGTAGACGACAAGGGATGGATCACTTGATTGCCTGTTCTGTTCATTCCCTCTGAAGCATATGGCATTGGCCAGTGTTGGAAGATAGGATACTGGGCTAGATGGACCATTGGTCTGACCCAGTATGGCCATCGTATGTTCTTATCCACTGCAAACAGCAGTTTTGCCTGTTAACTTTTTCATTCCCCAACCGTAGTTCACTGAGCCTCTCCTGGTGGACACAGAGTGAAACATTTTGAGCATCACGTGTTGAAGGATTGGGAAATTAGGTGAAGAGGTAGTCCATGGGGGCAATCTTTCATTCTGAAAGAATGAGCTGGCAAACAACTCCACTATTACGTATTCAGGAATAGATGTGTATCATTATAATAATAATTACTAGTTACGAACATCCAAAGCCAGTTTCTTTAGAAAACTTTGTAAAACTAAAGTGATGGTCAGTGCCCAGAAAATAAAAAGAAAGGCTTGCAGATGGTGGACCTTAGACAATGGAACCATGACAAAACTACTGAGATAGCCAGGAAAAAAACCCATTTTTGTGCAGATTCTGATTATTAAAGTGTCCTCATTAATTACAGATGCATGTGCACAATCCCCAACCAGAATGTGTGTACTCAATCGGAAAGTGGCCTTATGGCCACTTGTAAAGATCTTCTGGTGTGAGAACTACTTTTGATGGGTTAGAGGAAAAGGAGCGGGTTTAATGTTTGGTATTTCTCTTTTGTTGATTTCAGTGCTTTGAAGGAAAAGCCAGAGCAGAACAATAATAGAGAAAATTAGTTCAGCCACAAGTTATTGGACTCAATGTGGGAATTCTGGGCTGAGATTCTCTGGCCTGTGCTACACAGGAGGTCAGGCTAGATGATCATAATAGTCCCTTCTGGTCTTAAAATGAATGTGCCCCTGAAACTGCCATACACTGGGTGAAATGATACTAAATTCTTAAGCCTGATAAATCCTATCTGTTCATCCTGTGATGGGCTGAATCACAGAAACCCGCTTGGGAACTGCCAACTGATATGCCAAGATTACTTCTGCCCCTGCTTTCCCTGCCAGCTTGGGACTCCAGCACCCAGTCTTGTTGAGCCAGTCACGCCAGTCTGCTCCAACGTAGACCTAGGGTCTGAATCACGTACCCCAAAGCTGCAGGCTTAACTGAAAGAACTTAGGAAGTGTTCCTGTCTTTAACACTCAGATGCCCAACTTCCAATGGGATCCAAACCCCAAATAAATCTGTTTTACTCTGTATAAATGTTATACAGGGTAAACTCATAAATTGTTTGCCTTCTATAACACTGATAGAGAGCTATGCACACCTGTTTGCCCCACCAGGTATTAATATATACTCTGGGTTAATTAATAAGTAAAAAGTGATTTTATTAAATACAGAAAGTAGGATTTAAGTGGTTCCAGGTAGTGACAGACAGAACAAAGTGAATTACCAAGCAAAATAAAATAAAACACGCAAGTCTAAGCCTAGTACAATAATAAAACTGAATACAGATAAAATCTCACCCTCAGAGATGTTTCAATAAGTTTCTTTCACAGACTGGACGCCTTCCTGGTCTGGGCACAATCCTTTCCCCTCTTACAGCCCTTGTTCTAGCTCAGGTGGTAGCTAGGGGATTTCTCATGATGGCCGCCCCCTTTGTTCTGTTCCACCCACTTATATATCTTTTGCATAAGGCGGGATCCTTTGTCCCTCTGGGTTCCCACCCCTCCTTCTCAATGGAAAAGCACCAGGTTAAAGATGGATTCCAGTTCAGGTGACATGATCACATGTCATTGTAAAACTTCATTACCCACTTGCCAGCCCACAGGTATACAGGAAGACTTACAAGTAAAACAGAGCCGTCTACAAGTAACTGTCCTGGTTAATGGGAGCCATTAAGATTCCAAACCACCATTAATGGCCCACACTTTGCATAACTACAATAGGACCTCAGAGTTATATTTCATATTTCTAGTTTCAGATACAAGAGTGATGCATTTATGCAAATAGGATGACCACACTCAGTAGATTATAAGCTTTGTAATGATACCTTACAAGAGACCTTTTGCATGAAGCATATTCCAGTTACATTATATTCACACTCATTAGCATATTTTTTATAAAATCACATAGAGTGCAACGTCACACATCCATTAAGCAAAGGAGTTGCAGAGAACTTTAACACTGTGATTGAGGAAAGAGTAGCAAGGAATGAGTCTGCCACAATTAAGAAAATAGCAGACAGATGAAATGAGGAATGAAAATTGGCTGATGTGATTAGGCCCTATGATGGTATCCCCTACACCATCATAGGGCCTAATCACATCAGCCACACTATCAGAGGCTTGTTCGCCTGCACGTCTGCCAATGTGATATATGCCATCATGTGCCAGCAATGGCTCTCTGCCATGTACATTGGCCAAACCGGACAGTCCCTACGTAAAAGAATAAATGGACACAAATCAGATGTCAAGAATTATAACATTCAAAAACCAGTCGGAGAACACTTCAATCTCTCTGGTCACTCAATTACAGACCTAAAAGTCACAATATTACAACAAAAAAACTTGAAAAACAGACTCCAATGAGAGACTGCTGAATGGGAATTAATTTGCAAACTGGACACCATTAACTTAGGCTTGAATAAAGACTGGGAGTGGATGTGTCATTACACAAAGTAAAACTATTTCCCCATGTTTATTTTCCCCCCGTACTGTTCCTCACAGGTTCTTGTCAACTGCTGGAAATGGCCCACCTTGATTATCACTACAAAAGGTTTTTTTTCCCCTCTCCTGCTGGTAATGTCTCACCTTACCTAATCACTCTCCTTACAGTGTGTATGGTAATACCCATTGTTTCATGTTCTCTGTGTATATAAAATCCCCCTACTCTATTTTCCACTGCATGCATCCAATGAAGTGAGCTGTAGCTCACAAAAGCTTAAGCTCAAATAAATTTGTTAGTCTCTAAGGTACCACAAGTCCTCCTGTTCTTTTTGCGGATACAGACTAACATGGCTGCTACTCTGAAACCTGTGAAGAAGATGTGACTCCAGCTTTCGCATTCAGACGTCTTCTCCATTCTACCTGCTGTCTTCAGAGACAATAATACTGGGCCAGATTCCACCATCTTTACCTGCAATGAGTAGCACCTTACTCAGTGAGTAGCCCCATGGAAATCAACAGGACTTCTTGCAGAATAAGGCCCTGAGTCAGGGAACATTCAACATCAGTAAGAGCAGCAGAATCTAGCCCAATGGTAGCAGAATCAGACCCACTGTCATTGTTCTTGGCCCTGCTTGCATGCCTCTCAGCTGAAAGCATGGCATAAACATAGTTTTACTGAGACTCACAAATCTCCCATGTAGAGGTAATGTTATACCTGACTCTGCTACAGACTTCCTGTGTGAATGTGGGCACATCACTTAACCTCTCTATTCCTATAGTTTCTGCATCTCTCAAATGGGAGAAGATTGACACAACTTTGTCAATTGCTTTGAGATCCCATAGAAATGTAAAGTACCATATTATTTTTACAAACTGTCACTTCTTCCAGACATCCACTGCCAGTAACTTCACTTTTATCCCCATCACCCTTTTCTGGAAATGGAGCACAATCAAATCTGTGCTTCAAAAGGTCTACAGTTCAGTCCATTAGATGCAGTAAAAACAACATCCAATATATGCAAAATATGAAAGAATGAAGTTCAAAAGGCTTTTTAATTGATTGAAGAGTTCTTCCTCATTCACTAGTATCAACGCTGGCATGAAAAAGAGTTTTTGCCAATGCAAAGGGAAGATGCTCTGAGAAGGAAGAAACAAAGCAGCCCAGAATAATTCAAATTTATTTTCAAATCAGACACAAATGAGGCCATACTGAACATGTGCATAGACTGAAAGTCAGCGTCTCATGGCAGGTACCTGAACCAACTCCATGTGACTTAGGAGGATGCTTTTAATATGGGCGATATCAATGGAGCCAATGTTAGCTAGCTGCCAACTGCATATTCAAAAGAGAAGGAAAGTAATTCCATTCAACCTTGTCTTTCAATTTCCAGCTCAGCACTGTTGCATAACCAGCCTGTGCTTGACGCTGCCTTGAATGTCAAAGGTCGTATGACAAAGAGAATATTTTATCCCCAGAAGAGCCACATCTGAGGCTTCACGCCGTAGAATAACACCTCAATTTCAATTTGGCAACAGCAAGCTAAGTTAAAACAAGGTGCTATTCCCTCCAACATGCTGATTTACAATATATCAAACCTGACCCAGCATGCACTTTCCGTTGAAAAGGAAGTGATTATCCGCTTAAAGCCATTCACAAAAACACACAGTTAGGAATTATAGGTGCAATATTCTGTATTTCAATTACCCAGTAAAATGGCTTTTCTGAGTTCCTACATTATTTAAAGTGTATTTCACTGTAAAACTGCCACTACTCATTCCTGCTCTCGTATCAAAACTTATATTAAAGTATGAGGAGATGCAAACAGACATCCACCATTCAATTAGTCTTTCGTTTGTTTCTGAAAATATGATCCCATGAAAGATTTTTCACTGTGGGGTGGGAAACAGGGGAACAGGCAGAAGCTAAGGCCAGAGGAGTAAAGAGAAGCTAGCAAGGAAATCTGGGACTTCTAACCTCTGGACAAACAGCTGTTTCTGGAGCAAAGGCTACCTTAACAGTTTGGGGGCAAATGTGGATTTTTGTTCTCTATGGGAAATTTACACAGGCTTAATAAACAGAGAGCGTGTAACTTTACTGTATGGATAATAAGGCAAAAGTAGCTCAGCCACCTTTTGCAAAAGGAAGCCCTCATGTTGGATACCTGACTTTGAGTGCCCAACTTGACAGCCCAAGGTGTTTCTCACCTGGGCACCCAGAACCAGAAGGCACTCCTGGTAATGTTGGCCTTGGGTATTAAACATTAGCTTGACAAGTTAGAAGAGGCACTTTTAATAACAGGATATGTCAGACCCTGCGAATTCAAGCCCCGAGGCCAGACATGAGCATGGCTTTGTAACAGGTTTGTTGGCTTCCCCTGCCCTGCAGCAAGGCCAAGGAGGCTACGGATAGCACTAAACTGGAACAGCAGCTCCCGCTACCTTGCAAACCACTATAGCACTGCACATGTCCTTTTTGAATCTGAGTGCCCAAGACGTGAGGATGGATTGGAGCAGAGGCCCTCACTCCAACCAGACTTTGGAGCTGTGGCTGAAAGCAATCCATGGAGGCCGGAGTGTATTTCCAAGGGGATCTATCTCGGATCAGGGATGGCAGTTGTGATATTGTGTTTCCTGGTCAGCAGCCACTTCATTACAAAAGGATCATAGCTGGAGTGGAGGTTCAGCTGCATGAGTGATACAGTCTGTATGTAAAGACTGATACGTGTCTGCAGGAAGCTCCTGCTGAGCAGTTACTAGGGGTGGAAAGGCTGCGTTCTGCCATTATCATTCAGCCCCCTCCCCTGAATCCTTCGTTTCCAAACTGGATTGGACTGCTGATCCATCTAATCCCCTCTCCTGTCTCTGACAGTAGCCAGCACCAGATGATCTGAAGAAGATGCAAGAAACCCTGCAGTAGCATATGTGAGATAATCCGTCTCCAGGAAGGTCTCCTTCTGATCCTGATTGTGAGAGATTGGCTGTAGCCCCAAAGCAGAACATTTTGAAACTCTATCGTTAGTATTAATCATTCTAACTCTGGATATTCTTGTTATCTGTATAAACGTCCAGGCCCTCTTTGAATTCTTTGCCTCAGCTACATCACATGGCAGTGACTTCCACAGCGTAATTATACGTTGGGTGAAAAAGCATTTCCGAGGATCAGTTTTGAATTTGCTGCCATAATGTCACTGAGTGTCCCCTGGTCCTCACGTTATGAGACGGGGAGAACAGAACCTCTCAATCTATCTTCTCTAAACCATTCGTTACCATTTTAATATGGACATTTAAATATATCACAAATGCAGTTTAAACCCATAACAATGGGATAAACCAAAACCCAAGTCTGAACATCAGAGACTGGGAGAGCTCAAAATCCGGATCCCAATCCCCTTGGTTCAGCACACGCCTGTCCCTAGCACCAGTCTGCATATTGGCAGCGTACCTTGCAAACTGGGGCACATCCATTTTGTGCCCTGTCATGGATCCACAGCATCTGTGCGACCCCCCTCCCCAGCTTTTAAACAGTCTCGTTCAGGAACCCCTTTAGTGTGCCAGGTCCGCAGGGATCTCACTCTTCCTGCAGGGTAGGTCATGCAGCCTCACCACCTGGTAGACTGAGTCTCTGGGCTCCAGCCCTCCTGCTCCGTGAGTCCCACTGGGATAGACTCCTGGTTAGATACTCGTCTACTCTTCAGGGACCAAGGCACGCCGGCAAGTGTCTACAGTGACACCAGGCAGCATGTTCTAAACAGAGTAGGGTTTATTGGGTAACTGAAACAGAGCATTGGAAGTCTTAGGTTAGCACAGAGAAATAAAGGTTAAAGCATAGTCTGTTCTGGTCTAAGCCAGAGCAAACTACCCGCCAAGCTGCTGTGGATTCCACCTTAGCCTCTGTCTCACTCTGACTCCTGAGTCAGTTTCAGGTGAGAGCAGCCAGCATCTTCCAGAAGCCAACTGTCTATCCCCTACCTGTCATGTCTCAGTCTTTTGTTCTTGAGCTGGGGGGGTCTCTGCTCAGCTTCCATGCTGACAGGTGCGGGAAACCTCCTTTCTCTGGGCCATTGTTTGCTAGGTGAGAATATTCTGGTCACTGGGGCTTCCCATTGTCTGCATTGATATGGGCCAGTTCCTTAACAGCCCTGTTCATGGCGGCCCAGACAGCAAAGCGACACCCATACCTTGTGGCCTGCGCTGCTCCAAGAGCAGACTTAACCCTTTTCTTACGCTGGGTAGCAATATCAAGTACAGAGGGAAACTGAGACACACATAGGTGTCATAAAATATTACAGAAAAATTCCCACTTCATCACATACCTCCAGTAGGCCTGGGCTCAGTGAAAGAAGTCCAGCCCCACCAGAGATGAGCACGAAAATCTTTAGCAGCTGACGCTCACCTTATTTCACCTTCCCTTCCATACTGCCGTGCTGGATGGCATTTGTTTGCTTTAGGGACCAGTTTGTGTTGCTCAGCAGGTAATGTTTTTTGTGCTATTTTTCACAGTATTTCTAAAGTGTGAAATCGCTGCTGCTCTCCTGCCAGTTTTGCTGTGATTGTTCATTTCCCGTGATGTCTTTGTGACACTTCTTCCACTGCTGGCTCCTTTCACTATTGTTCTGCCTTGTACCCTTTTCTCCTGTGAGTGGAGCCATCAGATTGATTGGTTCAGCCCCAAGATAAATTATATTTCTTTAATATGCTGCTGGTAATAGAATGAGTGGAAAACATTATTTGCAAATACTCATTTTAAAGCAAATTTCAATTCGACCATGGGTTTTTGTTTGTGTTTGTTTTCCACCAATGTTTGAGTGCTCAAATTTAACCATCACAAATACTTGTGAAAGGGAAAATTTAAGCTAAAATATCTTCAAAAGAAAAATTCACCATATATATATATATATTTATTGTAAAATTTTCAATTCATAATTTGCATTGAGTTTGCTAGTTCCATAAATCATCCAATCAGGGAGCAGAAACAATACCATGTGATCTAAACCACTGGGATTTCAGTGACAGCACAATTTGGAAATATTTGCACTTTGCGAACAATTGGCAGAATAAGAATTATTTTCAAAGATCAAGCCACCAAGTTACTAGGGCATTCTGAAACCTCATCTCCAGTTCAAAGGACCATTTCCCATAGTCTCTTTGTAATTTGGCATTTTGATCCTTTCTCCCATTTTTGCAAATGTTGGGTGACCACATTAAAGCTAGGTGAGTGATGAAATTGGGATAGGGCAAGCGTAATTGATGAAAGACTATCCAGATTGGAGAACTGCCCTGATCCCTTAATTGTGCATTTACATGCTTTCTAACTTGTGTGTCTTTTAAAAGGAGTAGAATTTTCGTAATTAAAATGTTATATTGACATTGAGTGTTTGTTCCCTGTAGTCTCTTGGAACATGCTTTCAACCTCAGCTCTTTATTAACAAACTTTTTTTTCTTATGAATATATTAGTTACAAGTTTTACTCCTAGCTAAAGCTAAAACAATTGTTTTCAAATTAACAGTGACCTCGGTATTTAGGAGACAAATGCTCTGCATTCGGTGCTGGATACACATGTCTGGGTGCACACCCACACCCACACTTGTGCATGGAGGTTCACTGCTTCTGGAGGCTGGCTGAGCTGTGATGCTCCTGCCTACGCCTGTCTACGCTACTCTGAGAGAAACTCGGCTGTGCTGTCCTTGGCTTTGCTGACTCCTAAGCCAGTCTCTCCCATGCCACTTCTGCCACTCTGAGGGTGTTGCCGCTGTGATGAGTTTTCTCTTACTGTTCTGGGTTTATTCCCAGTGAGTTTTGAGGTAGGGAATACAGAAAGAGTAATCAAGAATCATGCATTCTACCTCCCACTGCTCTGTTAAGGAGGTAAATTCTCTGGTTAACATCAATCTTCTGTGAAGCTCGCTTTCATTCCTTCCTCCTTACTCTTCAGTACCAGTTTCTAGTGCTGATTATTTTCTTTAGGTGCTTGTTGAAGTTCCTGCTGGGCCCATGTTATCTTCTAACACCTCGTAATGATCTGTGCCAAGACACCCCCACAATTGCCCGCTAAATGCGCACATGCTGGCTGTGGAACAGAAAGCACAACCTTCTGCTACATTAATTGTCAGTGATATTAAAGCTTAAATACTTTCCTGGCCTCCAACCTTTAGAGGGCAAGGTGGTTGCAAACTTACAAATACTTGAACACTGTATACCTTTCCCAGACCTGAGGAAGAGCTCTGTGTAGCTCAAAAGACAGTCTCTTTCACCAACAAAGTTGGGTCCAGTAAAATATACCCCACCCTTCTTGTCTCTCAAATACTTACACACCAATCAGTTGCACTCAGCAGAGAACAATAACACAAAAACACACACATTTTATATGCTTGTCATTTATCTTAGCTGTAGAACCTGCACCTGCATCTTGGACACTGAATCTTATCACCAGTAGGCGTCACTATGCACAAATTACTATTACTTATTTAGTGTACATCAGGATATTGCTAAGCTGATATCTTTGTGACTTTTATACACATAGGACATGATTTATATTAATATCTATAGCAGTCTCTTTCACACACAACCAAAATGCTGATGTTTGCCTTAGGAGTCACAATTTTGCTCTATATCTTCTGAGCTCCTGGGGACTATTATCCATGTGCATTATGTTTACACACACACACACACACTCACACACACCCCCTCTGTTTGGTGTATTAATTCATCACTGAACCACCTTGTCCTTTACAACTGGTTAAATCATGTAAAAAAAACGCATGAATAATTTATTTGATGGTTGATAAAAAAAATTAGATACTTTGTTTTCTTTCCCCATCATTTTTGGCATTTTTCATTGCTCACAACATCCAACAGTTCATTTTTCACGTCATTGACCTAGCTCTTTGAATGTTATTTGTCAAATAAATAAAAAACATGTTGGACAAATTTTTTTTGGCCAGGTCTCCTCCCCTCTAGGTTGCACTGTATCAGATAAAATAATAAAACGTGGCTTTGTCTTTTTTCCGGAGCTCTAGTAATTTTGTGCAGGCGGTAATGATATCACCAACTCCATAGTGCTCTGTCAATTGTGACATGTTTTGTTTTGCTCCATTTCCCACCCTTTAGCCTTGTGCTTCGCTCAGATGCTCTTGCTGAGCAACCTAATTCTGACACTGGTCAAGTGAGTGCACTCTACCTTCTCTCGCTGTTCAAGTATGAGAGGTAAGCGACGGCCTCAAGGAATGGGAAGTCGAAGTGCCACAGAAGATCAAAAACCCTTGTTAAACAGCCAATTTGGAAAGGAATAGGATTGTCTCTTGTAATTGCGTGTCTTCCAGATACCACCAGGCAAGATCTACTTCGGCCTTGCTAAGATAATGAGGCCATTGTTTGCATGTTTGGAGAATGAACCTGCCTACCAATGGCCTTCATCACACTGTTTTAAAGACTGGAGGGTTACAACCTGAATTTGTTACAACCTGGATATAAACTGGCCACTAGGAAATTTAGATTAGAAATTAGACGAAGGTTTCTAACCATCAGAGGAGTGAAGTTTTGGAATAGCCTTCCGAGGGAAGTAGTGGGGGCAAAAGATCTATCTTGCTTTAAGATTAAACTCGATAAGTTTATGGAGGAGATGGTATGATGGGATAACATGGTTTTGGTAATTAAATGTTCATGGTAAATAGGCCCAATGGCCTGTGATGGGTTTTTAGATGGGGTAAGATCCAAGTTACCCGGGAAAGAATTTTCTGTAGTATCTGGCTGATGAATCTTGCCCATATGCTCAGGGTTTAGCTGATCGCCATATTTGGGGTCGGGAAGGAATTTTCCTCCAGGGTAGATTGGAAGGCCCTGGAGGTTTTTCGCCTTCCTCTGTAGCATGGGGCACGGGTCACTTGCTGGAGGATTCTCTGCTCCTTGAGGTCTTCAAACTACAATTTGAGGACTTCAATAGCACAGATATAGGTGTGAGGTCTTTTTTAGGAGTGGTGGGTGAAATTCTGTGGCCTGCATTGTGCAGGAGGTCAGACTAGATGATCATAATGGTCCCTTCTGGCCTAAATATCTATGAATCTATGAAGTTTCTGGGTGAATTTAGTGGTGGAAAAGGGGGCTGGACTGGCAGCACTGGAGGAAGAATGACATCCTGTCACACAGGCAAGAGGGGAAGGTTTCCACAGCTTGTTCCCAGTCCCCTGAGACAGCAAACTAGCCGCCCCACTTGGTCATCCCGTCCCCTCTGTGACTAGAGCATAGTTTGTCCCACAGGCTGTCAAATATTTGCCTGAACCCCCCTCAAAGTGTAATAATATATTATTACACAAGGATTATTTTAAGGCTTTGGTGCTGCATCTTCATCAAACCATTATTTTGGGGGAGTTCTAAATCTTGATTTTTGAACTTCTGAGGTTGGCGACTCCGGGCCTGACTCTCCACTTTCTCTTACACCCAATGTGTGTCATCATGCTTATGTGATTCAGGAGTATTGTCTCCGGCTAGGAAGTTTGCCAGGAGGGTGAGTGAGGCTCCTTTCCCATCCTGCAAATCTGATATTCTCCTGTCTCCTTCTTCACACTGCTGCTAGCTGGTGTCTTTGCTACATGAACTGAGTCACTGGCTCCTTCCTGTTCTTGTCTAATGCCCATATTACTTACTTATTATGACCCTGCTCTTAGCAGACTCTGATTTCTTGTTGCTTTTTAAGTGCCACATGGTGAACAATCAGCTGCCATCTCCAAGTTACAGCCGAGCTAAGTGATTAGAAAACTAGAAGCAATAAACAGCCCTTTGCCCCTACCCCAGTGTTGCTCACAAAGTCTTAAAGATACACAGCTGGTTGAGACACCAGCCTTTATATTTTTATAGGAAGACAAAACTGTGACACAGGAAGAGCTCATATTTTCCAGACATTATTGCCTCTAATCAGAAATCCTCTTGGGACACAGTGTCACACAGTTACCAGAACAAACTGACACTGCCAGGGATCATTGTTTGAGCATT
The DNA here is from genome assembly GCF_965140235.1 of Caretta caretta. Lineage (NCBI taxonomy): Eukaryota > Metazoa > Chordata > Testudines > Cheloniidae > Caretta > Caretta caretta. The sequence continues at coordinate 21,316,852 of NC_134223.1, forward strand.
TAATGGCTCCCTTCTGCTGCACAAAGACAAATTCAGAGAAAGAGATTTCAGGAAAGATTGGAGCTGCTTCTGTAACCCCAAGGTAGCAGATGGGGAGGTTCAGTATGGAAGAAGATAAAATACACAGGAAGAAATGTAGCAGGGTGTTATTTTCCATCCAGTACAAAAATCAGTCACTATGGAAAACAGAAGCCAATGTGCCAGAGAGCCAATGAAGAGGAATGTCCAATCCCAGGAGCAGACAGGAGAACGATATCCAAAGAGGATTTTTGTTCTAAAATGGAATTGATTCAAAGGGCTGGCTGGCTCTTGGGAGCAGTAATAGGGGGAGATCTGGAATCTTTCAGCTTTTGGTCACTGATCAGTAGGAGCTTTGCTAAACTCATCTCTCAGCTGGAAGCCTCTCTCCTCCTGCCTTATGGAGACATGGGCTGGGGGACTCTGTTTCCTTTTTAGACAAAACTGCTGCCATTGCAGAATGGCTGATAATGAAAAAGTATCTTTGGTCCTGCCAACTGCCTGAATTTTCTCACTATTGCTCAATCCCCATTGGCGATGGCAGCATCTTTGATAAAGCCTGGTTATGGCATCACATACTCTGCCATACAGCTCTGCCTACTTGCTTGTGAGCGATGAATGGTTCTCATGGTAGATTCAGAGCTTGAGAGGCCTGCACAAAAGCAATATAGAAATCAGACTAGAACAGACCTATGATGTCCCCTCCTCAGCCCTCCCCTGAGCAATGCCGGGATATTCCCCAAAGTGAATCATCCAGTAATCTGCTCACTGTGAAGTGGCTCATGGAATGGGGCTTCCATCCACTCAGTGGCTTCTACATTTGCTTTAAGGACCTAGCTGTCACAGACCAGGATGTGGGTGACTGTGTCTAGTGGTTAGAGCAGGAGTCAGGCCCAGTGGATAGCGCAGGAGTCGGTAGCCAAGAATAGGAGCTCAGGGCGAGAACCAGAGTCAGAGGCCAAATGCCAGAGCCAAGGGTCAGAACTGGCATCAGAACTCAGGAAGGTCAGAGCCAGGTTACCTGGAGTGAGGCAAGGCTGGGTGTGAAGCAAGAGCTGTCACAGCCGTGGGCAAAGGCTTTGAGCAGCCACCAGACATACGCATTTGTCTGCTGACTCTTCCCATCCATCAGGCAGTGTAGCTAGTCAGGCAGCCTACTGCAGGCCATCTGCACTCATTAGGTTGCCCGGAGACTGTCTCTGTTGCAAGCCCTCAATCCTGACTCTGTTGTCCCCAGAGCTTTCTGAACGTTAGGAGATCTGGTCAGTTGCCAAGAACAGTCATTTTCCACTCTGTGTAGGGACCAGTAGGTATTGTGTCTGACAGTTTTGGCATATTTCTGCATAGCTGGGCTTTGCTGATCTGAGATTCCAATGTAATCCTTTTTCTTTTAACTTTATTTTTATTAGTTTATGTAAAATATAGACACATAATGAAACAAAACAGATATAATACATGCACAAGATGGAAATAGCATATAAATAACAAAATTCAGCATTTGTTATTTGCAAAACCAGGAGTGAAACAAAACAAAAATAAACAAACAAAAAACCTGAACCGGTAGAGGTCAATTATGAAAGTGACTAAAAAGATAAATAAATGAGAATATAAGCAATGAGTGTCTGGGACTAATACATACCAAACTTCAAAAGTATGCAATTGTTTCATGTGTGACCAGTCTTCTTCATAGTTTTCCCAGTGTTTCTATTGGGCACAGTTATTTTCCCCATTAATGCAGGAGCGGATATCTCACTAAGCCAGTCTGTGTTTGAGGGAGGCATTGCAGATTTTCTTTTTCTCAGACTAACTCTTTTGGCCACTAAAATAGTTACTACAATCCATTTCTTAATGTTAACTTGTAATACCAACTCATTCAGCACCTCTAAAATACACAAGTTTCGAGCAGGAATGATAGTAACACTTAAGTTTTTGAAAAAAGAAAAGGAGGACTTGTGGCACCTTAGAGACTAACAAATTTATTTGGGCATAAGCCTTCATGGGCTACAGCTAACTTCATCGGATGCTGTAGCTCACGAAAGCTTATGCTCAAATAAATCTGTTAGTCGCTAAGGTGCCACAAGTCCTCCTTTTCTTTTTGTGGATACAGACTAACACGGCTGCTACTCTGAAACCTGTCATTAAGTTTTTGAGAGAGCACTGAATATAGTGTTCCAGAACACAAGCATTTTTGATAGGTATAAAGGATGTGTGAAAGGTTGGTTGCCAATCTAGCCTTAAACAAATGTTGTGGAATCCAGTAGTACCTGTTTAATATCTTGTTCTGTAAGAATCGCAAGTATAAGGAACGTGAAGTATCTTTCACATGAAGCCAGATACCCCCCAGGTGTCTGTTGAGATACACTGCAATTCTTTGTGTGATAGAAGAGGAAGGTATGGTCTTTCATTTTCATTATCTGTTTTTTTCCCTACAGCCATTCCAATAGTCCACCTGGCTGCCTTTTCCCTTTCCGTAACTACTATCAATACCTACTTCCTTGATTTCAACATGAGGTTGGTTGTTTATTGCTGAGAGCAGATTGACAGCGGAGCTGGAGCTGAAATTCCCAGCTCAGGAAGATGAGCCGGTAGAACCAGCATGCTAAAAAAAGCGGCGTAGCTGGGGCCGTGCGAGTGCTGGGAGGGGCTACGTGCCCGAGCAGGTTCCCCTCTGAAACCCAAGGTTCATATTCGGCGTGGCAAGCCCCTGCTGCCACATGACTCCTCAGAGCTAGTGCAGGTATGGCTACCCGGCAGAGAGAGAGGGGATTCCACGCTGGGAGAGGAAAGCCACGCTGTTTTCTCACCGCTCTCTGGAAAAAAAAAAAAAAAAAGGTCATGTCTGAAATAACCAAAGCTTTAAAGTCTCCTCTCTGGGTGTCAAGTTGACCTTCCTAGTAGGCAGTATCTAGAAGCTCTGCCCAAGTGAAAGGAAAGCTTTACCGAAGCCATTAGCTTTGATGACTTCACCACCCACCCCAGACTGCATTTACCACAGTTCTCTGTCCTCCCCATAACAGGGCTGTCTGAAATGCCAGTTGCCACGCCACTGTCCAGAAGGAATTGCAGGCAGTCACACGTTACTCCCTCCATTTTCATTGAGACTCAGTCTGTCCCTCTGTTATTCCCCTCCCCCTGCCTCAACCCCCAGGTTCAAGAACAAATATAACTCATGCCCCAAAACCTGAGCTTGAGTGAATTGTTCTAGGTTGAAATTGCTTGTCCGATTCCTCTCAAAGTAGAGAGAACACACTGTAGCAGGCCAGAAGTCATTGCGGGGAAGTCCTTTCAGATAACCAGACAAAACATTCCCATCTCCAAGGTCTTATTCCTCAGTCTCTTAGCATATAATGTGTTCCTTCTTTTCCATTAGAAGCCGTGCAGCAAAATCCAATAAATAAAGGGTTCTCTTTTCCAGAGAGAAAAGGAGTACTTGTGGCACCTTAGAGACTAACCAATTTATTTGAGCATGAGCTTTCGTGAGCTACAGCTCACTTCATCGGATGCATACCGTGGAAACTGCAGCAGACTTTATATACACACAGAGAATATGAAACGGTATTGTTTCATATTCTCTGTGTGTATATAAAGTCTGCTGCAGTTTCCACGGTATGCATCCGATGAAGTGAGCTGTAGCTCACGAAAGCTCATGCTCAAATAAATTGGTTAGTCTCTAAGGTGCCACAAGTACTCCTTTTCTTTTTGCGAATACAGACTAACACGGCTGTTACTCTGAAACTTTTCCAGAGAGAGTCTGTGACCCTAGTGAATCTTGGTAAAAACACATTTTAAAGAACTCTCCTCTTTAGAGTTGCTTTCTCCCCATCAGGTTTTCTGGGGGGGGGGGGGGGAGGGGGGGTCTAGAAGCCAAATTAAGAGCTATCACCATAGAATTCTTGCAGACAACAGAGTCCTCAACACAAATGAATGTTTGTTAGCACAGAAGATTCCCCAGAAGGCTGTTACGACAGCCCCTCTTCCTTCTGTTCAAGGCCCTCTGTAGATCTGGGTATGTCCCTTCCCGTTGAGACCTCTTCACTTATCTGGATCCCACCAAATCTCCCACATGAGGAAGGAAGCTACTTAAACACCCAGGCCTGTTCCCAGCATGTCTTACCAGAATGGTCCAATAGTCTCAAGACTACAACTCCCAGAATTCCATGCCCCTGCCCACTCTGCACTTAGGGACTCCAGCATTTGGCCTTGAATAGAAGTAGCAGTCTGAGCACATACTGCCTCCCCAAGACCACTTCCTCCCCCTCAGTGGCTGATTGCTTTGTCGTCCTTGATGTAGCCTTAAAGGGCCAGTCCCCCATATTACACAAACCATAGTATTTGTTATTATTGTTTATGTATTTATTTGTATTACACTAGCAACACCCAGAGACAGGACTCAGATGAGGGCTCAGTTGTGTTGAGTGCTGTGTAAACATACAAGAGACAGACCCTGCCCCAAAGAGTTTACTGTCTAAACTGAACACCAGACAAGTTTCACTTTCCCACATTATTTACGGAAGGAGCGTGATACACTGTAAAGATACTGCCATTGGATAGTCTCTTTACGACCATCACTTTTACAATAATACTCAAAGGGCAGCATTTGAAGATCTTTTGCAGTAAGTGCTTAACTAGAGATATGAGTCTGCATTTCATTAGGCTGCCTCTTTTAAAGCTACTTGTGGTCACTCTACCAAAACCTATTGGTACGCATTAACATTTCTTTACTTATAGGATGCATTTTATTCTAGCACCCTGCACAGACACAATGCTGCATATTGAAATACTAAACTGGAGTAATTATACCCATCAACTGTCACGAAACTGCAAAAATCATAATGAGCCGTCAAGTAGTAGGAAGCTAAATGGTTTGTGGTAATAATTCTAGGAACACAATCTGAATAATGGATGAGAGAGACAGTATTGATACCTATCTAGCTCTTGATATAGCTTTAGATGTGTATGTGTAGTGTGTATGCATATAATACGTTTTATAGATGTGCGTATATGTGTGTATTATATACATCTGTCTGTCTATCTATATACAGACAGATAAATATACAAACAATATATATAAACATAATATATGAGACAGACTTGGGTTGTGGTTTTGGTTTGAGTTTAGTGTGTTCCCGGTTCCATTTTATCTGAAATTCATAGGGTTCACATATATGCTTGATATTGTTTCACAATTACTTTGTGTTCTAAAGTCACATGCAAGGTGAGTCAGATTGCTGATGCATAGGAGGGCCAAGTGCCCTGTAGCATCCCAGTGCTGGAGTCTACAGTAGCAAACCTGCATTGTGAATGTGTTGGTTGGTGTATGCCTGCAGAGGAGATGCTAGATATTGTAAGTAAATAATGTTGCAACAAAACCCTCTCATGAATTATTGTAGCTCATGCACAAGGTACGGTAATAAGGTTTGTTGTGTAGGGAACCAAACCAAAACACCTGCAACTTGTTTGAGGTTCCCTAATCATTACTAATTTTAAAAGGGAAAAAAAGCTTCATGGATTTTAAGGCCAGACGGGACCACTACGATCATCTAGTCTGACCTCCTGGATCACACCGGCCTGATACTGGACCCAATGATTCCTACGGAGGAAGAAATATTTCCGTATGGTCTTTCTATTGGAATATTTTTGGATACTGTTTTTATCGAGCTGCATTTATATCAATCACACTCATCGCTGTGGTATCCTGACGCCTAATAGTTCTACTGTTGGAAAGCGAAGGCACAGCATACAGCTGCATTTCAGTTGGAAAACAAAGCCTGGGAATTTTCCGGGAACTCTAAGGGATTTCCCATTGACCTTCAAAGGATCATGGGTGTTTAACTCCATTAGGTGCCTTTAAAATCCCTGTCTAAAACTTATAGGGGAAAACAATTATTACACACATGAAAGAGCAATTTCTAAATTATCTACAGAGAAATTTCCTAATAGGAAAAAAAATGATTAGTACATTCTTAAGAGATAGTTGTAGGGAGAAAGAATGAGCTATATCATGCAGAAATTACAGTATTGTCACCTTAAAAACTAATATGTTCTGCTTCTTCACAATACTCTGAAGATACATTTTATTAAACTCATTATCCTGTAGACGGCAGCTAGTCACATCTCAAACATTGCCATATTTATGAAAGACAGTTACAGTAATTTGCAAGATAATTACCATTTAAATCTTGAACCAGTGCGTAGGAGAAAATTGCTTTATAGTAACCAAGTTTTTCAGTGTTTTATAGAGGGGTTTCACATATATACTGAGAACAGCTCATAGGTCGTTTTGAAATATTTTGCATGTGTACAGGGATCCACATTTTGTTAAAAAATAAGAATATTCACATTTTTACCCTTTTCCTTTTTGTCAGCAAAAGGTTCCTGATGGACAGCTCTAGAGATGAAAAGCCTATCAGCAGAGCCACAGAACAGGTACAGAAAGGGGAAGAGTAGCCCTACACACAAACATTCAAAACTTCGCTAGGTCTTCAGCTTGACTAGATTTGGTTTCAGTAATGACTGACAGACCACCAAGCAGCCATCACTTTGTAAAACTAGGTCTAATGGGCTTGGTGACTTCATGCTAGTTTCCAGGGTTCGGTGCCCACAACACAGAAGGCACTCTTGCAAGTGGTAGCAATTGGCAATCTTGATAGCAGTCTTACTAGAGGTCAAGGAGAGAATGGACCAAGACGGAGTTTTCCAACCATCCTCAAGGTGTTCCTTTCAGCTCCGGGAAGGGGTGGCATCCTGGCAGGGCAGAGTGTGGAGTCGTGCCCTCCCACTGCCAGAACTGTGACTGTGCAGTGAATAACCAGAGGACTTCAGACTCCAGGCTGATTGCAACACTTTCATCAGCGCTACGTTCATGCATCGTGTTTAACAATGATACATTTTCCATCTTTTACAAATAATAATCTGTATTTCAGTTGCATCAGTCTGAGCAATGGTAGATTATCATTTGCATTAGCTTTATAATGTTGTAAGAATTTCAGAGCCATAGTTTGTTCTTCCTCTCACCATTCAAAACTAAACTCCAAGGGGATTTTTTTTAAAGTTCTAAGGAACACAGTCTCTGTGTCAGGAACACAATCCCTGATGCTCAGTCATAAAGAACTTTGCCCTAGCAGAAAATGTGACACTAATGTGGCAGTATGTCAAATAAAGGCTCAGTCTAATTATACTCTCCATGTTCTCCTTAATATACTCCCTGTTCTCTGCTGGAGAACATTGAATGAGATTACCAAGGGTCTGATATTGTTTTTGCTGGGATTATGTACATACAGCAAGCAAGGCATCCTGCAGCCCAGAATTCCACAGCACAAAAATCTTAAATTCATAATTTCTGAAGCAGTGTGCAAACTCACTTACAAATGCAGACTCACCAGTGAGGATTTCATGATTTTTGCTTTCAAACAAACCATTCTTTCGGAGTTTGATTAAATCAGCTACAAATTAACAGTCTATTGCAGAAAGCCTGCTGCCATATATGCAGTCTGCAGCTGTGAAACATATGTACTGAGATAAGGGAAGCTGCCAGAGCATGCAAACTGCCAGAATGAGAGATGGGCAATGCTCAGAATTCAGCATAGTTTATCTGATTTGCTTATTTCAATCATCTGCTGCATCCATCCATCCATCTGTGCAGTATGGACATCTCCACCCCTGTTTGCTGCAGTTCTGTGACAGTCCAGTGATTTCAGTTTAGACTGCTACCTAAAATGATACTGATGCAGGCATCTAAACCAATAGACTGTCATACCTCTGAGCAATAGCCCATGCTATAGTATGTGGCATGTACACAGTTTATCCCAGGTTCTGTCAGCACACAGTACCTCATAGCAAATGGCACAACAGAACCCAACAGAACACTAGAGGCTTATTTTGCCATATCTGAAAAGTAAGAGAGGGATTTATTTGAATGGAGAAAATTGGGGAAATTCTCCCCCAAAAGGAAATAGCTACCTGCAGACCTCATAGCCCTTAGACAATAGGGCAAAACCATACCTCTTGCATTTCTACCGTGTTGGGCCAAATGTTTAATACAGCAGTCTTCCCTTTTGCAAGTGCAATTTGCACAAGCACGATTGTTTGTCCCCAAAGACAATTTAATTTGGCCTTCAATGTCCGCATGTCACCAGGTGCTCCACACACGCTCTTGTGGCTGTGAAGAACATCCTCAACTGCAACCTGCTAATGCTAACTGGGATAAAAAGGAGAGTTATTCCAGTAAACCACTTCCTACTTGGTTGATGCTGTCTCTAGCTCACCTTACCTGATCACTCGTTACAGTGCATATGTAACACCCATTGTGTCATGTTCTCTGCGTCTATAAAATCTCCCCACTGTATTTTCCACGGAATGCATCCGATGAAGTGAGCTGTAGCTCACGAAAGCTTATGCTCAAATAAATCTGTTAGTCTCTAAGGTGCCACAAGTCCTCCTTTTCTTTTTGCGGATACAGACTAACATGGCTGCTACTCTGAAATATCTCTCTCTGGTGACCCAGTGTCTAGAAATGTTATCTCTGCATCATTCGCTGAGGTGACATTTACCCTGTCAATAGGAGGATAGTTGAAAGCATCCATTATTATTGCTCTTTCTGCTTTTGTAGCCTTTCTAAGTTTTTGTAGCATTTCACAATCACCATCCCGGTCAGGTGGTCAGTTGTATATTCCTAGTCCTATACTGTTTTTATTCAGGCATCGAGTTCTATCCACAATGACCTGTTTGTCACCCCTGCTGCCGGTGTGCGTGATTAGGGATATGCAGTAGTTCATGTCAAATCCTGAGCACATTCTTTGGTCAGACTATTTTCACACACACATATTATGCCTGTTGTGCCCTGGGCCTTTCATCTGGCTAGAAAATTAGTTCCGTGTTTCTTTCTGACAAAGGGCTAGGAGCATGACTGCTAATGCTGCTCTGAGTAGTGCTTAGCTCAGAAGAGGGATCATTAGAGTGATTTCTGGATTTCAGTAGCAGCAGGAAGGCAGGTCAATGGTGTCAACAGTGGCAGCTGAATTAGGCTGCCATTATCTCCTGCTCAGACTGTAATCTCACTGGAGGGCAAGGCACCAAATGAAATGGTTGGCAGGTGAGACTTCAGTGCAAAAGAAAGCTTTATAAAAGTAATGGATAACTGGATGCTGTTGGATCCACCATACAGCACAATTCCATATGCACTCTGTGGGGGGCAGGTCTTCATTCAAACTAGCTATGGCAGGTGGGCTACTTTCAAAGGCCAGTTTCAAAAATTGTCTGAATCACACTCCAAAAAGTCCAGTCTCACCCCAGCTACAACATGCACTTTGAGAGTCAAGCATTCGGTGTGTCACATAAAAGATGTTAATTCCCTCATTATTTACCCATCGCAACAGTGGATGAGTTAACAGTGCCGGGGGCAGGGAATGATACAGGAAGAAACCTGTATGGTTTCAAGAGAAGAACAGAGGGAAGTGGGTTGGAGCAAGTCTAGGGGTTTGGTTTAAGACTAGGAGATAACTGTAGTCTGCTGCTGTCTTTGTTCAGAATAACCCTGGGTAACTAAACTCAGCTGTATATATCCTACTTCATTCACTAATACAGACGAGCAGAATACCAGCAGCATCCAAACACTGCACTGTGGACACAGACCGCATAGGCCTGACTTTGAGTTTTAAATTGCAGACGGCAAAGGCTTTGTCTCTAACTATTCCATGACACTGCATCACACTGCTTCATGTGACATAGTGATCAAAAGTGAACATGGTTTTCTTGAAACCATGACAATCTTGTCACCCGTGAAGATACAGTTGTCAGTTATTCCAAAACCTTGCAGTTAATTAATCAGTAAAATAATTACCTATGAAAGGGAAGAAGAATTATTCTTCCCCTCCAACATGGTTAGCAACAGCCACATGACACAGCTCTACAGAAGCTTAGCAAGGGAGAAAAGTGTCTTACTGAGTTGCTGCTTCCTATATTCTCTCCTGGACCATCTTGACAGACCGATCTAAAAGTCGTAGGTTCATGGGGTTTTCAGAGTCATGACACTCCGCACAAATTCATGTCTGATACCAGTAGGGCCCTGACTCCTCATGGGAGCCCTTGGGAGCTACTGTTGTCACCGCAGACTTAGTGACAAATACTAGTAACTGGACTGGTGGAATCATGTGGGGGCAGCACATTCTGTTCTCTCTGGAGGGGGTGAACAGCCTGTTCTGTAGCGGGCCCCTTCGGCTGACTCTAGCTGATGGGCCCCGCAAAGAATGCTTTCAAGTCCTTCTTAGCTAGGAGGACAGTGGGGCATGTGGGAAGCCTTTGAGGAGGGGAGTAATAGGGAGAAAAGGTGGGAAGGGTGCTAAGGACAAGATAGACTCAGCGGAACCTGTCACCAGGGATTTAAAAAAATAAATAAAAAGTCAGTCAGCAGCTCAGTTTGGGTCCAAGCTCAATGAACAGATGCTGTTCAGCCTTATGAAAATACTGCAGTGATCTTCAGTAACCTTCCAAAGAACTGAATAACATTTTGCACAATGAGAGGTTTGTGACTATTACCATAAAACACTTCTTTATTCTTGTGGGATTGGGAATATGGCCTTCATTTGTGCTTTTGTAGTTTTCAGGTGACATTGTGCTAATTAATATGATACCCTTACCCATGTTGCGTAGCACCACTGTGCTGTACAATTAACGTGGCATAAGTTGCCACCTTCTCCATGGATTTATTTGTATTCTTATTTCATAGGCGTTTCTACAGTGCCTCTCGTTGTTTTATTGAACTGTCATATTTATAATGTACCGGATTATGTGAGCTTCCACTCATACCAAAAGCATTATCTAGGACATTTTCAGATTTGGATGCCTGAAGTTAGGCTCTCCATTGCATATGGAGGCACGTGTTGACCAACTCTAAAAACAAGGGACTGTTCTCCAGGGGACTAGCTCTTGATTTGAGTGTCCTCGGGTTTTAAGCCCAAGTTGGAACATTTTGGCCTTTGTAACAGAAACTGAAGAACTCAGCTTTTCACTCTGAGTGAAGAAAAATACTTACATACCATTTTGCCTTTGTGTTAGATGTCACTTCCCAGAACATCCTCTTGTCGCAGGAGAGCAAAGTGTTCAGGATAGCTATAAATATTAATTAATCAGTGACATATAAAGGAGCCATCATAATATGCCTAAGATCCTGAATGCCTATAACCAATCTAATTAGACAGAGGCTTTTTCTTCTCTTTTTTTTCTTTCTTAAGGCTAAAAATAACTAATAAGATTAGAGGTAGCATTTTGTGCTGGAGCAAGGTTAAGTCATATTAACTCCAACATTCAAATGGGATACCTCTTGGAGTGCCGATCCACTTGGAGAGTGTGAAAACAGCATCAGAGGGTCCCAGACTTATTGTCTATCTCTACTTCCCAGATCCAATTGGCTCAGTTTGCTTCTAGCCTCAGTATTTGTTACTATTGCATGTTAACGCTCAGGGAGAGAGCTGTTTCTGAATGAAGTTCCTCTCCTCCCACACTGAAGCATTAAGTTTGGTTACAGGGAAATTTTCCATTATCAAAGCCATTTTTCAGAGTGTGGCTGATGCTCTTCTCTCCTTGTGCGTGCTGCTGTACCGTTGATGTGGACAGGAGAGATGCCCACATAGTAATGACAGAATATCAGGACCGAGAGACACTGTGCAGCTGGGAAAACAGGATTTTTTTGGCCATATTGCTGAATTTGTAACATCATAGCCTTTCCTATGGCAACAGGCTGATCGCAGAGAGTGAGCTGGCAGGATTCAGGTTTGTGGGATCACAGGGATTTGCCCCCCACCCCTTTAAGGTTGAGGGAGAGCAAAGAGAACTAACAAGACATAACCTCCAAACTTTGCTGCCTCTCAGTGTGTGTGATCAAGCAGATTTCAGTGGTGACACCCAAGGCAAAGGTCCTGATCTCACTTATAAATTACCGCACTGCAAACAGCATCTGTCCCAAAATAGGTGATTATCGCACTGAAAACATTTGCTAAATGGAGCCCTGTGTGCATCAGCAGCAGGACAAAGGAGGGGAAGATAAACTGATTTTGACACAAGGGAAGCAATGAGGAATACTTCCCAAGGAGAAAAATATATCTTATGCAGGCAGACTTTCTCCCTGTGAGTGGCCTACAGGATGGGATTTCATATACAGCACCAGCGGAATCACATCCAACCATCTCCCCTTTGAAAGAATAACCTGATCTAATCTATAAGATACGGGAGAAGTTATGAATACAGGGCTTGCTGACAATAAAAAATAGCACCTGGCAACTATATATCTAATCCCGGTAATGAATTAGGAGTTGGAGGGCAGGCTGCTGAAATGCTCAGGTACTCATGGGGAAAACATGCTGTTCCCAGCTGTAAGTCCTGGCTGTGGGATCGAAAAGGTAACGGAGATAAACTATAAAATGAGCTGCTACAACACCTGCTTCTTTCAGGTTTGAGGTTGCCTGTAAGTCACTGAAATCGATGGAAAGACTCCCATTGGTTGGGATGGGCTTTGGCTCAGGACATAGGTAGGGAGAAGGAATTGGGTAGTATGCCTTTAAATAGTTTGTGAGCCCTTTAGTGGTTCTCCCTGTCTTCTCTGTCCCAGAAGCCAGCAGAACCCCAGCAGAGCCGTGGTGTATGCATGCAGCTAGGTCTTGCATGTATAGTTTGTAAGTGCAGTTACTTGGACCTGCTGGGCCTGTGTGATCCCTTCCTGTTGCATGTGTTGTGCGAAGAGGAAAAGACTCAACACCCCTCTCTTTGCAAACTTTGTTCGCTGGCCTTGCTGACCCTTAAGCCATCCTAGCAATGGGGGCTGGGAATGCAGTTTCCTCTCGGGATCTGTCCCTGGCATCCTGAACTCCAGTGGAGGGGAGGTGGTAGGAAGCAATGCAAGGATTTCCCTTTACCCTTCACTTGGATCAAGTGCTCCAAGCCCCCTCCCTACACAGGGGCTAGATACAGAGGAAACTCATAGAGAAAACTCAGATCACTGTGGGGCTGCACACCTCAGTCACTCCAACTTTGTCATGAAAGCCTCATGTTTAATGTCCAAGGTCCAGATGCTTCCAAGATGCAAACACTCCACGTTTCTCTGCCTCTCTCATTTTCCACTCCATGCACCTGATGAAGTGGGTTTTACCTCACGAAAGCTTATGCCCAAATAAATGTGTTAGTCTCTAAGGTGCCACAAGGACTCCTCATTGTTTTTTCTGATACAGACTAACACGGCTACCCCTCTGAAACATGCCCTGTGTGAAAGTGTTTTTTTTTCCCCTCTGGAATAATGATATTGTTCTGGTTTGCACAGGCTGACAAAAGTAGGCCATGCTTCCTCATTCCCTGTCATTGCTTATCCGTCTCCCCTGTGCGTCCAAATCCTTTTTCCATTTATATTGGCTGTAATGAACTACTGCTGCCCTGAAATGCCCCATTACATCAGAGGCACAGTGCACCAGCTGTCACTCACTGCCGTTGAACAATGCCGCCTCAAATCAGTCCTTCCTAATCACTTGGATTATCTGTCCCTTGGTTTTAATTAATGGAGACTATATTAGCTAATTTTGAATCATTCCGGTAGCTTCACATTCTGTCCCCTTCCCCCTCCCCGACACACACGCATACGCAAACTCGGTCTTGAGTCACTGTACAGAATGACTATTGAAGGCTTGGATGAAAGCTGCAAGATGATTGGCTGAAGAGGCTTCCAAATCTCCATAGAATTATGGTTTCCTCTATACTGAGTGTGAGAGAGAACATCCTCACCAATCAGGCCATAACAATCACCACTCTAGAGGGCAGCACTGTTGGGCAATTTGACCCACGAGCTCCTCCCCCGGCTGCTCTCCAGTTCAGCTCTTCCCCCTTTCATCACTAATGGTCTTTATCACCCCTCACCTGGGCTACTGGCTCTAAAAGTACAAATCCCAAAGCCCTGCCTGAGTCTACAGCACCTGGAGATCCACAGTGGCGCTTTCCTAGAACCGCCTGGGGGTATCCTCAAACTCACGATTTCCCAGTGTTCCATTTATGTGACTAGAAGAGTCTATTAAAGAACTACCTGACACCCATTGCAGAATCTTCCAGTTTCAAAGAGCATCAGCACCGATTGTCATACAAGCAGATGGGGAAGCTAAGTTTCAAGTTTTACTAGTTCCATATAAACCTTGAGTGTTTCCAGCACTAAATATTCAAAGCAGTAATGGATCTGACGCTGGCAGACCAGGCACCAGCTCTCACCTTGGCTGTAGGTGTCAGCTGAGCACTGACAAATTCATAGCTGGAAACCAGACCAGCTCACCTGTATGTTAATATTGTTCAAGATAAGTATTAGACAGATAAGCATGTGTTTAGTGCTTAGGCTCTATGCAATGCTTGTAAGTTGCTGCATGCTTTATTCTCATTTGTAATGTCTGTTCCCATGCTATAAAATGTTATGTTTTGCTTTATGATTGTAAAAATGCCTGCTCTGAACCTGTGAACTCAGGCTGGACGAATGGTCCACTGCCCATCAAGAAGGCCTATCAAAAAGAAATGGACCATCATGTGGAACATCATGATACAAAGACTGTGTTACTGGCCCCCTCACACCCATGAAGGTACTTATGTGCAAGAAAGACTATCCCATCAGCTTGAATGCTGGAAGAAGGGGATAAAATAGGGACACAAGAAAGTTTTCTATTTCTCTCTGCTGTTTGCACTCTCACAGGGCTGGAGATAGGACAGGGTCAACCTGAGTTAGCCCTAAAGACATTCAGTGTGGACAGTGACTACAAGGCTGTCACCTTTTGGAACCACAGACTGTAACTCATTGGTGCATATATGTTGCTTGCTTTAACATGTAAATAATGCTCTCATTTCTTTTTTCCTAGTTAATAAATCCTTAGTTAGTTTACTCTAGGATGGGCTTCAAGCATTGTCTTTGGTGTGAGATCTGAGGTACAAATTGATCAGGGGAAGTGACTGGTCTCTTGGGACTGAAAGCAACCAGAATCTTTTGTGATCTGTGGAGTATGGCAACTGACTATCACCAAGTCCGGCTTGCCTGGGGTGGCAAGATAGAGTGGCGTGCTCAAGGAGCTTCTCTGTGACTCCATGGTAAGACAGTTGTAGTGCGTCAGGAGTTCTCATTTGTTTCTGGGTTAGATTGTCGGGCTCAACGGGTAGTGATCAATGGCTCCATGTCTAGTTGGCAGCCGGTATCAAGTGGAGTGCCCCAAGGGTCGGTCCTGGGGCCGGTTTTGTTCAATATCTTCATAAATGATCTGGAGGATGGTGTGGATTGCACTCTCAGCAAATTTGCGGATGATACTAAACTGGGAGGAGTGGTAGATACGCTGGAGGGGAGGGATAGGATACAGAAGGACCTAGACAAATCGGAGGATTGGGCCAAAAGAAATCTGATGAGGTTCAATAAGGATAAGTGCAGGGTCCTGCACTTAGGACAGAAGAACCCAATGCACAGCTACAGACTAGGGACCGAATGGCTAGGCAGCAGTTCTGCGGAAAAGGACCTAGGGGTGACAGTGGACGAGAAGCTGGATATGAGTCAGCAGTGTGCCCTTGTTGCCAAGAAGGCCAATGGCATTTTGGGATGTATAAGTAGGGGCATAGCGAGCAGATCGAGGGACGTGATCATTCCCCTCTATTCGACATTGGTGAGGCCTCATCTGGAGTACTGTGTCCAGTTTTGGGCCTCACACTTCAAGAAGGATGTGGATAAATTGGAGAGAGTCCAGCGAAGGGCAACAAAAATGATTAGGGGTCTGGAACACATGAGTTATGAGGAGAGGCTGAGGGAGCTGGGATTGTTTAGCCTGCAGAAGAGAAGAATGAGGGGGGATTTGATAGCTGCTTTCAACTACCTGAAAGGGGGTTCCAAAGAGGATGGCTCTAGACTGTTCTCAATGGTAGCAGATGACAGAACGAGGAGTAATGGTCTCAAGTTGCAGTGGGGGAGGTTTAGATTGGATATTAGGAAAAACTTTTTCACTAAGAGGGTGGTGAAACACTGGAATGCGGTACCTAGGGAGGTGGTAGAATCTCCTTCCTTAGAGGTTTTTAAGGTCAGGCTTGACAAAGCCCTGGCTGGGATGATTTAACTGGGAATTGGTCCTGCTTCGAGCAGGGGGTTGGACTAGATGACCTTCTGGGGTCCCTTCCAACCCTGATATTCTATGATTCTATGGTAAAATCTAATTATAGAACATACCGCCAGTTTTGGGGTGTCTGCCCTGGTTTTGGATAGTCTGCACTGAGGTTGGCACTCACGGTCATGAACCATTCCAGACAACGTGAAGATGAATAACTCAGGAATGAGGGTGTTCTCTGATCTTATAAATGTTAAGCCCTGGCATGGCACCATGCACCATTGTCCCTAATAGATCCAAGGAACAAAGCAGATTAAGTGGAATGGAGGGAGCAACTTTGTCCTGAATGGCTGAGTACATGGAAAAAATTATAGTGGGGAAGGAGGGGAAGGAATTGCCAACATGCCGAATCACTAGAAGGCTTTTGTTTGTGAGGCTCTAGACATTCAATCTTCTTTATGTTTTGGAATGGTCCCATCAAACACTGGCCATAATCAAATGCAGCATTTGAATTAAGAAAATTGAACATGTATCTGTGAATTAGATAAGCCACTTAAATGGCAGCTTTGAGCTACCTTAAGAAACATGGATCAGCCTTGGAAGGCAGATGAGAACAGTGCTAATGATTAGAAATGGTCAGACCGGTTGAGATTCAGGGCCAGCATAAGAACTATGCATCAGTTCAGTACTGCTTAAACCCCCAAAATAGACGCTCAGGAAGGAGGACCTGAAAAGGTTGAGAAAGACGAGCTTAGGCTCATATCTTCATTTCTTTCTTCACTTTGTTTCTTTCAGTAGCCACTTTGCTGGTGGATCTTGTTCAAGCCAGTAGAGAGCCTTTAACTAGCCTAGCACTTAACACAAGGCCATCAATTGGTCGGGGTGATTGGCACATCAGGTTAGTCACCTGGGGATATCTTGCCAA
Source organism: Caretta caretta (assembly GCF_965140235.1). Lineage (NCBI taxonomy): Eukaryota > Metazoa > Chordata > Testudines > Cheloniidae > Caretta > Caretta caretta. The sequence continues at coordinate 21,333,880 of NC_134223.1, forward strand.
CGTACCCACTTTCTGTTTGATTCTTGCTTGTTTTCCATCGCTTTCCTTCTCCTGAATCATAGAATCATAGAATATCAGGGTTGGAATTTCAGGAGGTCATCTAGTCCAACCCCCTGCTCAAAGCAGGGCCAATCCCCAATTTTTGCCCCAGATCCCTAAATGGCCCCCTCAAGGATTGAACTCACAACCCTGGGTTTAGCAGGCCAATGCTCAAACCACTGAGCTATCCCGCCCCCCAAAGCCCCATTAGAAATCAACACACGTAAAATTTTATAGATACCATGAAGCAAAGCTTTGATCGTACACAATCTTTACAAGACTATTACGCTTGGTATTACAGTTCCTTCTGCTTGCATATGAGATGGAATAGCTTGTTCACCTGGAGACACACTTAATCCCTTATGAAGACAGCAGCGATTAGAAATTTGAGACTGACTTTTAGAAAAGTATCGGTCTACAGTGATTTCCTATTAACCTTATTTTGTTATCACCTGGAAAGTCATCTCCCATTCAGAAACGCTGGCCTCGGAATTTATACATCCCACCGCTGGAACATTTCAGAGAGACATCTTTGCACAGATGCCATCTAGGGTTTACTCCAGGGCTAATGCTCTTGATAACATTCCATGTTTCTCATCCGGACTGTGCATTCCCATTCCATACCCTACCGCTGCTATCACGGAGATGTGTTTACCTCCCGCACCTTGTCTTTCATTGTCCAGGAGAGATAATATCTTTTATTGGTCAGCTTCTGTTGGTGAACGAGACAGGCTTTTGAGCCACACAGAGCTCTTCTTTGGGTCTAGGAAAGGAACTCCCAGCTTCACGGCCACATGCAAGGTGGAACAGACTGTTTAGCATGAGTAGCCCATGACGGGGGGAGTCCCAGATCCTGAGCTCCAGCCCAAGCCTGAATGTCTACACAGCAATTTTTAGCCCTGCAGCCCGAGCCCCGTGAGCCCAAGTCAGCTGACCTGGGCCAGCTGCAGCCATGCTGTGGGTCTTTTATTTCAGTGTAGACATATCCTTAGTGATCAGATTTGAATAAACTGGTCTAGTTCATTATTTCTTTTCTGATTTCCCTTAATTTCTCCTGCCATCTTTCAGGGGTTGCTCTGGTGTGACGTTCTTCAAGCTACTGTTTGGTTCCTAAAGCAGGGGAAGTCTTGGGGCTTGTATCTTGCTGTAAATCGGGTTTGCAACTCATCTCCTTTGAGCTCCTCTTCATCTGGGTGAAATTCAGCCCTATGCAGAGGGCCAGTGAAAGGTGTATGTGCCACTTAAGTCCCACTTAGTCCTTCAGGTTTTGAGTGGTACACAGGCCTTGAGCTGGCCATCTGCACTGGAGAACTCAGAGGAAATGTGCTTCTCTCCCAATCAGATTGGCTCAGCACTCTGTTCCTCTTTAGAGGGGTCATTCTGCTCAAAGTCTGCAGGGAGTCCACGGACACGAGAGTCCACTTATGCGAAACATTTCAAACCTTAGAGAATCAGGAACCAAATGATCTAAGTGATCTATTTTACTAAACACTTAGTAAATAAATAAATAAATAAGAGAAGTGATTCCTACTAACTGCAAAGAGCCTGCTGGAATTCAGAATAGCAAGGAGACATTCAACAGATGTGCATTAGCATAATGTGGAAGTAATACAAAGCACAATGCTATCTTTTTTTATATGGTGGATACAGTGGAAACAGTGTAAGCAATACCCTGCCCCGTCCCCTGCGCATCCATATTCAGCAGCTGGTTCTAACAAGGGGAGAAGAAAAGTTAAAATAAAAGCAGCAGCCAGGAGACTGGATGGCTGAGGATATCAGTAAAGGGATAATGAGACTTTCTCATGTATGTTGCCACTTTGAATATCACTTGGCTCAGTAGTGACTGGAAAACATTTCTCTCCAGGGCCTGTGTGAAATTAGCTGGTAATCAAAACTTTTTCTCCCTGCTGTTAGCACACGTCCCAGTGCTAATATACGGATGTTACCAAAACTGCTTCCTCCTCTGTATTTAATATTAACAGATATTCCTAAAGCACCACAAAGTGTCCCTCCTCTCTGCACTTTGAGAGATCTCAGCACTAAGGAGAGGTGACTTCCCCTCCCCTATGTACATGACACGGACTAGAGTAATTGCAAGTCCTGCAGTGTAGCTCATCTCAGAAGATATTATACTTCAGCTGTTACAGAAAGTGTGACTGACACACAGTCACATTTCATCGTGTCACCTGCCTTTCAAGGTGCGACCAATAAAATTAGGACCTATTCTCCAAGTGTTCTTTGGGAACAGCTGTCACAGGCTCCCTGAAGTTCTGGTGGAGTTGGTGACATTTCTCGACGGGCTCTGTTATTTATTTTAATTCATTTTAGTTTTACACTCACCTTTCATGATTAACAAACAAAGACATGAGACACCAGCTCATAAAGATTAACCTGCACAATGCAGAAGTTTCTGCTTTCAGCCACAGTGTATGTATGCAACTCCCCTGACTTCACCGGAACTGGGGGAATACAAGTGATAGCAGAATTTGGCCTGATGTGTGATTTGAACAATGCAAACATTAACTTCCCATCATGTATTCCTCCTGTTTACAGGAGACATGGCCATTGCTTTATTGCTCTGTTGTAGCTGCAGGGTCTGAATCTGATGTCACTGAGATTGAGGGAATTCAGGAGTTAACACAACTGAAGACAAGGGAGGAACAGTGGTGAGAAATTGCCCCATGTGTTCTGATCAGACCAGTCCATTTGTAGAAAATTTTGACAGTCTAGACAGCTTTTGTGAAAATCTTATAAACCTATTTAGTAGGGATATTGTTGAGTTCATAATTTTAAATCAAAATTAGCCCTGTGTTAAATTCCAGATTTGTTGCTTATTTCTTACCTTTGTTTTTTATTAATTACTTCTGCCATTATGTGTTGAACCTGCATGCAACATCTAGCAGTATATCTAATAGAGGTGTAGACTGCTATAAACAGAGACTGGATTAAATATCATTATTGGGTATACAGGAGGGACTAGATGGCTCCAGCAGTTTCTAATTCATTTAAAAGTAATGATAATAATAAGGTTGTAGACTCATAGAAATGTAGGGCCAGAAGAGACTGCCAGAGATCATCTAGCCCCTGTGTGGAGGCAGCATTAAGTATCCCTACCCAGTTCCCGACAGATGTTAATAATAAATAATATAAAAAAACCACAGTGGAGAAATCAAGCTACATCGAGATAAAAAAGGAACTCCCGGAAATTTGAAAGATTACAGAAGAAGAAAAGTAGGATGGAGTGAGAAAGACAAAAAAAAGGGGGAGAAGAGATGAAATGGCTCATGGGACTCCAGCTGTGACACTTTCACCCCAGGTCAGCAATTTGAATCTGCCCCAGGGTTTACCGTGTCCAGAAGTGATTTAGACCCAAAGACTGTCCAGTGGGGGTAAACTTCACCCCTGCACAAGGAATGTGCACCATGGATTGAGGACATAAGGGGTGCAGAGTGGTAACCAAACTAAACCAGAGTCCCATAGTGCTTGGTGACTAGGCCGAAGGCAAAGTGGAGAATTACTGGCTGAATAGCTACAATGCTGGTAGTTTTACCACATAAGACATGGGAATTGTACTGAGGTATGAGAAACTGGGCCTTGAAAAACAGATGTATTGACCAATGTTTGTAACTTGCCTTATTGTGGTAATTACAAGTATCACTGAGTAGGATGTTTGTGTTGATGTCTGGAAACAAGTTAAGAACCTGGTAAGAACTGATGCATAAATCTTAGGTAATATCATGGCCTTCTTTTGGTTGTAAACTAGGGCGCAATAAATGTGACCAAGAGTGAGTCCATCATCCTGAGACAGGCTGATGCTACATACTGTTTTCCAAGCTGGTTGATAATGCATTGGTTTTTCTGTGTTGTGCTGTTTGGTCTTTAATTGGTAAAGCAGGTTGAGCCTGGGTTATCTGATGCCGTATCAATAATCTAAAGTGACCCCTGACAGTAGGCTTGGAGCTAGCGCTATGAATAGGATGGATTTCATCCAAGGTGCTGATGGTCCATAAAACGACGAGTACGATATAAGTCTTGGTGGGAATCTCAGCAGAGATTCCAAGACTGAAAGGAAGCCTGACCTTCTTCTCTGAGGGCTTGAAGGGCATTGAGTGTCTGTCTGTGGTACTTATATGGCCCCATCACCATAGTATCTGAGTCCCACACCGTCTGCAGTAGATTTGCCCTCCCAAAACCCCTGCGAGGCAGAGAAATGCACGTCATTGATCCTAGTGAGTGGTCTTACTGGCCTCCCACTAGGCTGCCAGGAGGGGAATCCAAACGTCTGTGCTCTGGAGCCTCAGGGTGTTTCAAGCCCCTGAAGCCTAACCCAAGTCCAGCCAATGCTCCAGTCTCAGGGTCCTTAGGCATGCTCAGGCCAGAGCCTTCCTATTGGGCACCCTACTCCAACTGCCCCTGTCGGTGCAGCGCTGACCCTTCAGACTCCCCAGTGCTTAAAAACACCCTCTCCCAGCACTCTGCCCCCATGGTGTGACACTTCTCTTTGACAGGTGAGCACTCTTAGGGGTACGCAGCATTTGGGAAGCAGTCAGCACACACAGACATTGCTTTGGGATGTTTCGTTGTTCTTTATGAGCTGTACTCTCCTGGGCCTTATCTGTTAAGTCAAGAGCATCAAGATGCTAGACTGGGCAAAGTCCCTCACTAGTTCACTCTTCACGTGGGATGCTTGGGGGAGCATCGGTGTTCCAGCAGGCAGGCAGGTTCCTCCACCTCCTTGCCTACCCTGCCCCTGCAACCGCCTCCCTCATCTCAATCTGGAACAAAATGGCTCTCCCCAATTCCCCCCATCTGAATCCCTTTATAGAATCCTTCTAGGGTCACTTGTTTCTTTTATTCTCCTCCTGGTAACTTTCCATTCCTCTCAAACCCCCTCCCCCTGCACTTCAGACAAGAGGAGGAAGCGTCTTCTCCCAACAAATTCATTGTCTCAGAGCAAATCCATTGTCTCAAGGTGTTTTACTTGTAACAGTCTGCAGATCACTCACCCTTGTCTCTGGCCTGGCGAGGACGTGACAACCCCACTAACTCATGGTGGAGCCACATACAGGTAGGCTTTCCATGACATGGTAGTTTCGTGCCATTTCATAAAATCATCCACCGTTCAAAAGTGGTACAGGCAGAACCTTCCCATTACCACAATGCTTTATTCCTGTTCTACACCTGGGGAATTGGGGCACCGGGAGATTGAATGATTTGCCCATGGTCACGCAGGAAGGCTGTAGCAGAGCAAAGAACTGAACCCAGGTATCCTGCGTGCTCGCCTACTATCTTAACCACTAAGCCACCCTTCCTTTCCTGACCAATGTTAATGCGAGTGTTTGGATCAGGCTAGCTATATATTTTTGCCCTCCCGCTTTTGATGCCTCTATCATCACAGTATCTCAGGCTTCCCCTGGCCTCGCCACATTCCTTCCAGGTCGGGGTGAGGGCAATCCAGCTGCTGCTGGCCAGGCTGTGCTTGTTCTCACGATAATGAGGCTTCCTCTCCCAGGGTTGTCAACCCACCCCCTTTCACAATTGCTAAACTCCATCTCCTAATGAAACACAGATTCAGAAAAACAATTAGCTGTGCTGTTGTTGGAGGGGATGATATTATAATAACCAACTGTCTCTTTTTTAAAAAGCCTTGAAATAATATGAATCTTGATTAAACTCCATGGCATTAAAGGCATCTGTTGTGAAAGCCCTGATGAGCTGACAGCATGCAGCTGCCAAGGAGGTATGATTAGCTGTCATGAAGTGACCACAGCAGAGGGAATACATTTAAAACAACTAAGAAGCCCTAGTATGACAGACAGTATCATCCAGAAGTGAGCAGCCTTGCTTTTCAATCCCAGAAGTGACAGCGGAGGTCAGTGAGTATTGAAAAGTTTCTGTCAAGAGTTAGTTCAGAAGTGCTACACCCATCCTAAGTGTAATAACATAAGAACGGCCATACTGGATCAGACCAATAGTCCATCTAGCCCAGTGTCCTGTCACCTGATAGTGACCAATGCCAGATGCTTCAGAGGGAATGAACAGAGCAGGATAATTTATCGAGTGCTCCACCACCGGTCATCCAGTCCCAGCTTCTGCCAGTCACAGGCTAGGGACACCAGAGCATGAGTTGCATTCCTCACCACCTTGGCTAATAGCTCTTGATGGACCTATTCTCCATGAATTTACCTAGTTCTTTTTTTAACCTAGATATACTTTTGGCCTTCACAACTTTCCCTGGCAAATAGTTCTACAGATTGACTATGCACTGTGTGACAAAGTACTTCCTTATGTTTGTTTTAAACCTGCTGCCTGTTAATTTTATTAGGTGACCCCAGATTTATGTGTTATATGAAGGAGTAAATAACACTTACCTATTCACTTTCTCCACACCATTCAGAATTTTATAGCCCTTTATCATATCCCCCCTTAGTTGTCTCTTTTCCAAGCTGAATAGTTCCAGTCTTTTTAATCTCTCCTCATATTGAAGCTGTTCCATCATTTTTGTTGCCTTTCTCGGTACTTTTTCCAATTCTAATATACCTTGTTTGAGATGTGGTGACCAGAACTGCACACAGTATTCAAGTTGTGGACATACCATGGGTTTATATAATGGCATTTTGATATTTTCTTTCCTATTAACTCTCCCTTTCCTAATGGTTCCTAACATTCTGTTTGCTTTTGTGACTGCCGCTGAAAATTGAGTAGATGTTTTCAGAGAACTATCCACAATGACTCCAGGATCTCTCTCTTTAGTGGCAACAGATAATTTAGTTTAATTTATTTACTGTAGAGTTGGAATTTATGTTTTCCAATGTGTCTTACTCTGCATTTATCAACACTGAATTTCATCTGCCATTTTCTTGCCCCGTCACCCAGTTTTGTGAGATCCCTTTGTAACTCTTCACAGTCTGGCTTTCGACTTAATCCTCTTGAGTAATTTTGTGTCCCCATGTAACACTAGTTTGTTTAATTTTTTGTTTAATTTGTTTTGCGTTGCTTTAGCCCCAAGCATGGTGATTTCAAGTGAGTCTCACTCTGAGACTGGGGCTGATTCAAACAACACTTAGAGTGTGAAACCAGGAGAAAATGGTTAGTTAGAACATGCAGAAAGCCCGAGGGACTGAAGCTGCTGAATAGCACACAGGTGTAGGGTGTACTGGATGCAGAAGAGAGAACACAGTTGTGCACCCTCTCTTGATACCTCTGGGGTCTCCTTACAAATTGCCTGTGGTTAAATGAAGTGTCTGTTATTGGTTTACCTTGAAACAGCATCCCTTGACTCATTATAATTTAAGCTCCCAAGTCCAGCTGGGAGCAATTCATGTCCAGTGCTCACTGCTCAAGGACACATACACACACTCTGCAGCTCTTTTATGAACTTGTAACACAAAGTGAGACAAGCCCAGCTGAAGTGAAAAGCTAAAGCCTTGTACCTACTCTCCTTCCTTCGCCCTGGTGAAGGGTAGCCCTGGATGGAGAGCGCCAGGTGAAATGACTGCCCAGCTCTGCTCCTTCCACTGGCCTGGGCCTCGCATTGCAGCTAGTCTCCTCTCTGATTATTATTAAATGAATTATTGTTTAGCCTTGAGTGAAATTTGAAGGCCATTTTGAACAGTAAATTATGGGTTACATAATGTAGTATTAAGACTATAAATCTTCCCAGTAGCGGAAGCTATAAACCCTGTTGTTGGATTATTTTTATTATCCACTCACTGCACAGACCCCAACAGTTATTTCATTGCAGCACAATTATCTTACCATTACTGTTATATTGTTAAGTAAATAGCATGCCAGAAACAGCCATTCCAATATGCATAAATCTATAAACAACCAAATGCAACAGCACCTCCGTAAGCAGAGGAGAGGGCTTTTCTCACATGGGATTACATGCACCAAAGCCTCAGGAACTGCCAACCTAGCGCTCCATCTACTGCAGTAGGCTGCCTCCGGTGGTGGGCACTCCAGAGTCAGGTGTTAGAATCCCCTTCTGGAATAACCTACGTGAGGGATGTTCCCTCCTCATCTCCATGTCTTAGTTATTGGCTTATGCCCTGAAACAGGAGGGTTTCTGACCCTTTAATTAGTTTGCTTAATAGCCTCACGTGAGGGACTTTGTCAAAGGCTTTTTGAAAATCCAAATAAATTACATTTGCTGGTTCTCTCTTATCCCCTGCTTTGCTGAACTCTTCATGGAGTTCTACTCAATTAGAGAGTTGGGATTTTCCTCCAAGGAAACTGTGCAGGTTTGATGCAATCATAGTATTTTCATCTAGACAGAGCAGAACCCCTTTTTAAATGTTTGATTCACCCAATGTATCTGGTACTGCAGTAGGGCTTTCTTTCCAACTCTCTCTTCCCTACACGAGACACCGCAAATGCAGGGACAGGAGGGTTTGGGTGTAGATAGACATATCTAATACCTCACTTGCTCTTCACTGTAATATGCAGTCTAAGTATAAAGGCTCCTTCTAACCTGGAACATACCATATGAATCTTCGGGAGTTAAAGGGTCATGGCCTAGACAGTGTTAGAGATGGAGCTCCAAGCAAATTCCCTGTCCCAATCCAGGGACTCAATGTAGGTAATTTTCAGTCCCATCCTTGTGTTTTGTTCTCAGAAAAGGTGTGTTGATCCATCTACAGCTGGAGAATGGAGCCTGACGTGAAAGAGGCCACAGGGCTCTCTAGGCTGTTTAGAGGAGGCTCTGTTCCCATCCCTATTTCTCAGCACTATCAGGTCGCAGGCTGGTAAAGGTGGAGAGAGCTCTGGAACTCTGTCGAAGCACAGCCCCGAGGCTTTCTGTTGTTTAAGAACAAGTCAAAGCCTCTCCTGGCTCCTTTTAACACATGCTTGCTCCCCTTCTACCTCTGTGAATGACAGCAGGTTGGCTAGAAACAACCATTTAGCTGCTCTCTTGTATCTATAACAGAGCTCTGGTCTTCCCGACAGGCCCCTGGTGTCGGGGTCGCATCACCTTGCCTGCTCTGCTCTCTCCACTAGTGCAAGTGCACGTTGTCTGCCCACATGCTCCACCTCGTGGCCACAGTCAACACCTGAAGCAAGGTGGACGTATTGAAGGAGCTGCCTTCTGTTGCCAGAGACAGAAGTCTGAATATGATGCTGGCCAATGCTGAGGGCTCTTTCAGAGTGGTTGGATCTGCTTGTGAAGGTTGGCTGTTGGGTGTGTGTTTGTGCATATGTGTGTGTGTGCACACAGGGCTGTCCCCTAGAGCACCCTGATGGTTAGAATACATGTTAATAGTAACACAGAAAACCCTTTACGGTTACATGAAAAATAAATGTGGTGGAATTTATTTCAACAGATGGAGAGCCATTCTCTCTTAGCCACTTAACGGACATATCGTGCTCCTCGGTTTGCCAATGTCCCTGTACAGCAAAGACTTATATGGAGAACAGGAGTGTGTGCCTGCACCTGTTGCTTCAGGAAGGATTTATCTTTTTCTCTTTAGGGGACGTTAAGCTCAGCAAACTCATTGCTGTTCCAGAATAAAGGTGCAGACCCCTGGCTGCGGTTAGAGGGAGTCAGCTCCTCAGATACTCCACTGAGGCTGCATCACTCAGCATCCATGTCTGGTTTGCTATACATGCTCATCAAAAGTAAGTGGGCCTACTAGTCAGGATTTGGTGTAATAACCAACAGTAGATAATATTATGCAGTATTATTACTATTGAGTAACTTGGAATTCAAGCACGCCACAACTATTAACTCATTAAAGCCCCATTTCAGCAAAGCGTTAAAGCACCTCGTTAACTTTAAGCATATGAGTAGAGCCATTATCTTCAAATTAAGCGCATGCTTTCTTCTGAATCAGGGCCTAACCCTCACAGCAGGACCTCTTCACCCATCACTGAAGTGTGTCACCTTTGATTTTGAGAAATGTTATGCCCTTTATCTACCAGTCAGCCTAATTCACCAGAACTATGGGCCCAATCCAAAGCTCACTGAAGTCCTGGCATTGGCTTTGATGGACATGATATCAGGTCCTATATTTGCCAATAAAAATGGCTTTTTGCACTGGTGAGAAAATGACAGTGAAGCATTTGCTAAAATGAAAAGGCAGGTGCCACTTTTCAGCATCATGGACAGAACATAAAACAAAACAATTCCCCCATGTAAACGCACCACGTTTCAGGTGCTTCATAGCTCTCAGGAGCCTGTGATTTCCCATTGATGGAACATTTCCCAACACTGAAAATGTTTCCAGACAAGTTTGGCACCATGCCGTCGGAGGGAGAACCAGATACTCAGCTAGAAAGTCACTGTCCTTCTCTCCCATCCCAGGGGAGGTGTTTGGTATCCGCTCTGTAGCAACAGGATGTTTTACTCAGAGAAGGAGGGTCTCAGCACAGGTGTCACCCCTGAACAGGAGCACTTTGTCCTCTCTGTTGGATGAGAAGGTCACTGCCTTTTGGAACAAGAGGATGTTTTTGTTGGTTTGAGCAGCTCACCCCTTGGCAGGAAGAGAAGTTGGCCTCTAGAGTGATCTGATCCAATGATAGTGATTAATGAGAGTTTAGCCATTTGCAAATAAACCGTCTTTTTCTTTCCAGTATCAGTGTGATGGCAGTTAAATTAAGTTTGGGAAGCAGGCAGGAACAGGGAGTTTGCCAAGTACCAATGTTACAAGATAAATTTGGCTGGGTTTGAGTCTATTGGATATTAAGCATTTGTGCACTGCTGAGCTTTATTTACCAAATAATGAAACACAATAATTTTTCTGTATATAATTTAATGAGACATTAGTAAAGAATTAATCAATGGAAAATTCACTGCACTTGTGCTTGGCTACTTCTCTTGAGTGTAGCTAGAAGCTCACACACGGATTTAAACCTGGTGTTTCTGGAGTCAGGTGATCCAGTTCTGATAAGAATTGACCCTGAACTGAACTGATCTGGGAAATCTTCTGAGGTTCCTGATTCAGGACATATCCTGAGGTTTAAAAAAGCTTGGTTCACTTTCTTCCTAACACTGTATTTTCGGGAGGCCCGGGAAGGTCTAGAGTCAGAAACACTCTGGGTTTGAATCTGCTCTCACTTACTCAGGTGTAAATCAAGAGTAGCTCCATGAGAAGCACAGCGGTGATGCCAGTGTAAGAGTGGTGTAAGTGAGAGGAGAATCCAGCTCTGTGTAATAGGCTGTCTCTGGGCATTTTCATCCTGCACAAACTGAGGAAGTCCCCTATTGGAAACCCCTGCAAAAGCCTGAAGTCTATCCAGACTCCAGAGCTCAGAAGGCTGGATCATTTATGATGCAGCTCAACTCTTGACTGCTTCCCTGAACTGAACTTGAAGATATTTTTTCCTGAGGGTCACCCATTGTGGGCATTGGGGAAAACGTGGCAGTTTCTGTGTCAGGGATTCATAAGAACGTTTCCTCTTGGTTCCATTCCACATGGGCTGGATACTGAGCTTCAGGGGCCAATCAAAGCCAAAAGTTTCAAAACCAAAAAGTCACCTGAAACATCCAAGTTTCACATCAAACCCACCCAGAACTACCATGTGCAACCTCAAAACTAGCCCAGGTTCATTTGACACTGGGATGAGAAACGTTCCCAAACCCCAGTGAACATTGTGAAGTGTTCTTAGAGTGTCCAGTGGGTAAGAAAACAGGACACAAAGTAAAATTCTCCACATCACACCCCATTCCTAGTAACTATGCCTGCAATAGCAATCATTTCAATAAATAGAGTTGCTGATAAACAGCAAGCATGCACTGAGCTGTTCGTTTTCTCTTAATTATTAGTCCTTTGTGTGGGGCACTTTGCAACAAATCTGTATTTAAACAATATTCAGCCTGAACATGTTCTACTTTATTTGAATTATCTTGTTGGACAATCATTCCCCGGAACATAATAAAACAAACATTAATTATTGCTCCAGTGTGTGTAATCTACTTGAAAGCACTCAGCAGTGTTCAGAATTCCGTTGTAGCCTTGTGCTTCACTTTTTAAGGACCTTCAGTATACAAACTCAGACATCACTTAGAATACACAAAGCGAACATACACAGCATATGTCACTGTAAATGGGTGTCTTTATAACCATTTTGAAAATATTCCTGCACATGGGGAGAAAAGTAAGACTTTGGAAATTGGTTACACAAAGATAAATCAAAATCTCAATTAATTAAATCCTAGCAAGTGTTAAGCCAGGAATATGTGACAAATAAGGAACCTATCCCCTCGTTGTTTTTCCTGCATGGCCCTATTCATTACGGCATATTATTTATATGAGCCTATCTCTGCCTGTTAGACTCTTGTTGCCTGGAGTGGAGATTGACCAAGTTTAAGTGAAAATTGCCAGATGTGTTCGCTCTTGGTGTTATTTCTTCAGTGCCGTAAGACAGCATTGCATTGTGTGCAGTCCGCTCCGTTCACACAAAGGGGATGTCTTCACTGCAGAGTTCACTTGGGCTTTTACTTGGGTGTTGCAGGTCACCCATCTTGCCTGTTCTGGGCTATAGGCTAAAGCCTGAATGCGATTCACACTTGGGCTGATAACCCACCCACTTTGCAGTGACCACACAGGCTAAGCCACAGGAGTGTTGCTAGTACACCAGTGCTCTCCCATAATTTCCCCTTTATGCCCAGGAGGGCAGACAAGATCTCCCACAATTCACTGGGTCCTACGGCGAAGAGGCCGTATCGATAAACTTCTGACAATTCACCAGGGCAGAATCACAGCGCTCAGGTTGGAGCCGTGCTAGAGACCATGGGCTGTGCCGAGCAGGCCTGGCGATGCACACAGGTGAGTGCAGCACCAGTGAGGACAGAGTAATTCAGGTGTAATTTTGCAGTGTGGCTGCTCCACCCAGGTGCTGATCACCCGAGTTAATTCTTCAGTAAAGCTTCTGGGAGGTTGTTCCCCGTGTGTACTCCACCCTCGGCAATTGGTGCCCCTTTGTAGGTCTCTGGGGGTTGGTTCACATACAAGTTTTATGAGGGCTTGTCTACACACACAGCTGCACTAGTTTGATTTGTACCACGCATGGTTTTAAGCCAGTTTAGTTAAACTAATGCAAAAGTCTATGTGGAGGCTCTTATTTCATTTGAAATCGGGTTTATTTTGATTTGGATTAAATTGGTTAGGAAGAGATTTAATTTACCAAAATAAACCACTATTCAGATGAAATAAGTGTCCACCCAGAGGCTAACACTAGTTTAATTAACGTGGTGCACATCAGTCTGTGTGCACCTCTGAGCCTTCTCCAGATGCCAGGCGTAGGACTGCGAGAGGCCAGGTTTTCAAAGGCATCTTATAGAAGCTATGTAAAATCTGGCCCTTAGCCAGTTCGCTGACGTAGTAGAAGCTCATGTTTTTACCACTGAAGATCCTGAAATCATTCCCCTCTCTCAGCCCTAGCATGATCAGTTGTACTGAACAACTGCTACCATTGGTTTGTTCCACCCATTTGCTGCATCTGGTCTTAAACACAGAGGCCCCGATCCTCAAAGTTATTTAGGCACCTAAGTCCTATTGAAATCAATGGGCCAGAGTCCATGCCTTAAAGAGCTACAGTTTATCTTTCTGTGTGTTTGGTCACCCTCAGGACCAGGGATCCATTGTACTAGGCACTGTACAAACACAGGGGAAGATGCGTGCCTTGCGCTTTTATTAAGCGGGCCAGATGGATTTGGAAATCAAAACTGATATTTTAGATTATAATAATTTTTCATATAAAAAGTAAATGGAAATTAATAAAGGACTGAAAATTGATTGCTGTTGAGAAGCATAAAGAAATCCCTGTGCAGTAATAGAGGACAGGGGGTATCCAGATTGTAGCATGTTACCTATAATGCTAGATCTGAGGAGACCCTGCAGTCAGTTCCTCTTCCTCTTCCCCTGGAGCAGCTGCGGTTCTGTGATAGTGTTTATAGATTGGCTGGCAGGAAAAGGGTTAATCCTTTCCCTCTGACCAGATGGGGCCCACAGCTGCCTGCTCTGAGTGCAGAGACCCAGGGTGAGGCAGGGGCAGGTGTGGGGAATTAATCAATCCCTAGCTGGCAGGCTATAAATGAGATGTGCTGGCGGGGTTAGGGCTAGCTAGTGAGGAAGGATCTCTGCTGGGAAAGGGGGTTGGAGTACTTGGCCTCTGTTTTTGGAGTGAGGGATTCCTTGCTTTGTAGAAGTGATAGGCCTGCACCATAGGGATTTAAATAGCCCTAGCCATATGGACCCCTTTTCTGTTCTAGTTGGCCTGTGGCAGGCTCTCTGTCAGTCTGGCTTTGTAGCATGGTAGCCTCGCTTTTCAGCACACAAGCAGGGGTCCATTACTGGTTAGAAGAATAATGCATAGAAAGGCCAACAGCAGGGAAAGGCACAGCACAGAAAAACTGATTGCTGTTCCTGAAAGCCTGCCCTGCTGCAAACCTCCACTGCTTTCTTTGGCTCCCTTGATGCTGTTAATCATCAATAGCAAGAGTTAAAGAAGCTAAGGCAAAGCACACAAAGCCCTGGGGAGATCCTTGGGTTAGGATGGTTTGTCTATTACTCCCCATTATTGTACTGTCTGAGCACTTGACAATCTCGAATGTATTTACCCCCACGAAGGGGAAGGTGATTGTCCCCATCAGAGAGACAGGGAACTGAGTGCAGTGACTCACCAGAGGTCACAACAGGATTCTGTGGCAGAGCAGAAATCTCATAAGTCCCATACTTGTGCCCTAACCACAGGGATCATCTTTCCTGTACTGACGGTAGGAGACCTGCTATACCAACAGGTAGGAACTGATGTTCAGGGCCAGAGAACAGACCAGAACAACCTGGGGTCTGATGATCACAAGCATCTGTAGGAGTGTGGAGAAGCTCCTTAACTGAGCTGAACTGCAGGACCTGGTCTGCTGGCTCTTCACTTGCTAGCCAGGTTCCATGAACCTAGCTGTAGGGTGAGCTTTAGTACATGGGGTGAGGAGAGGTTACACAAGGATGGATAGGAGAACCAAAGCAGACCAGCAAACTGGCCCCAAAGCTCCAATCTCCTAGCATGACTCCCACAATTCTGTAGAGTCCTGCTCCAACAAGCCACATTCAGGGACTGTTTCTGCGCTGGGGGAGCCATGGACTTGAAAGGAAAGGAGAGGAGGGAAGCAACTCTGTATGAAATTCCAGCACTCAGACATTTCCAGGAGGAGGAAATTGCTGGATGTGCATGTATTTCCTGGGTTTTCTTTTTTAAATTAACCAGCTTTATTTATTCATGTAATTCTGATAACTTTGAGGCATTGTATTTAAAGCCCTAATATTCTTAAAAGTAATTTAAATGTAATGGGAAATTTAGCTATTCTGTTAATGAATTTCAAATGTGGAGGAGAAGGGGATATGTCTTGGTAACATTAATGTTGTTTCCCTTTGTCAACGCTCTCCTATTGCATCAAGTTTAAAAACCAAAGGAAAACCTAAAACTGCCCAGTGGCTGAGGGGCCTCTGAAATAGGAAATAATGCTCCTGGGATTCAAGTTTTTGTGTTAGAAAATAAGCCATCTGCTTACATCCTGAGTAATAGTTGAGCATTTTGGTTATTCACTGCTGATGGAATTCTGCCTTTTAACACACCTTCCTAATGGAGTTGTGTGTAGGAAGTAGATGTGATTTCAAGATATTGGATTTCTCCTGAAAGGGTTCTGAGCACCTTCAGTTTTCATCTGTGTCAAGTGGAATGCAAGGGAGGATGAGGCCCAATGAACAGGATGTTAAGTGTGGAAAAAACAGGCTGTCGGTAGTTCCTCTGAAGGACTTTGGTGAAAGAACATCACCTGGAATCAATGCAATTTCGCATCCCACCCTGTCTTGGTCTGGATTTGATCAGGATGGATTGTTCTTGGAACACCATTCTACACAAGTTCCTTCAAACTAAAAGGCAGCTGAAGTCGGTGCTGGGAGATGGGCAGGCCAGGCTGCTAGATGGAAAGATATGTGGGATGGGACACTCCACAGCTCTTTATAAGAATGGCCAGACTGGGTCAGACCTGTCATAAATATAAAGGGAAGGGTAAACCCCTTTGAAATCCCTCCTGGCCAGGGGAAAGCTCCTCTCACCTGTAAAGGGTTAAGAAGCTAAAGGTAACCTCGCTGGCACCTGACCAAAATGGCCAATGAGGAGACAAGATACTTTCAAAAGCTGGGAGGAGGGAGAGAAACAAAGGGTCTGTGTGTCTGTCTATATTCTGTCTTTGCCGGGGATAGACCAGGAATGGAGTCTTAGAACTTTTAGTAAGTAATCTAGCTAGGTACGTGTTAGATTATGATTTCTTTAAATGGCTGAGAAAAGAACTGTGCTGAATAGAATAACTATTTCTGTCTGTGTATCTTTTTTGTAACTTAAGGTTTTGCCTAGAGGGGTTCTCTATGTTTTGAATCTAATTACCCTGTAAGATATCTACCATCCTAATTTTACAGGGGGGATTTCTTTATTTCTATTTACTTCTATTTTTATTAAAAGTCTTCTTGTCAGAAAACTGAATGCTTTTTCATTGTTCTCAGATCCAAGGGTTTGGGTCTGTGGTCACCTATGCAAATTGGTGAGGCTTTTTATCCAACATTTCCCAGGAAAGGGGGGGGTGCAAGTGTTGGGAGGATTGTTCATTGTTCTTAAGATCCAAGGGTCTGGGTCTGTAGTCACCTAGGCAAATTGGTGAGGCTTTTTACCAAACCTTGTCCAGGAAGTGGGGTGCAAGGTTTTGGGAAGTATTTTGGGGGGAAGGACGCGTCCAAACAGCTCTTCCCCAGTAACCAGTATTAGTTTGGTGGTGGTAGCGGCCAGTCCAAGGACAACGGGTGGAATATTTTGTACCTTGGGGAAGTTTTGACCTAAGCTGGTAAAGATAAGCTTAGGAGGTTTTTCATGCAGGTCCCCACATCTGTACCCTAGAGTTCAGAGTGGGGGAGGAACCTTGACAAGACCAAAGGTCCATCTAGCCCAACATCCTATTTTCTGACAGTGACCAATGCCAGGTGCCCCAGAGGGAATGAACAGGACAGGTAACCATCAAGTGATCCAGCTTCTGGCAAACCAGGTGCTTATCCCTGTTTTCCCATTGGGGTATGCCTGAGGAAGGGAGGAATGCCATAAACCCAATTAATCTATCCTGAACTCTACGGCTTTCTGATTAGTTTTAGACACTTTCTTTTGTCCAGACAGCAGAGTGGCATTACCCACCTACTTTTTGAATGTCAACATCTTTAGCATCTCCCCACACTGGCTCCAAGGTAACATCTTCTGTTACTACCCTTCCCCGAAGGTGCTGCAGCCTGTGAAATTACATGCCATGCACTTTGTAGTACCCTTCCCCTTGTTAGCCCAACTGTTGTGTGGTTTTTCCCCTTTCTTCAGGTTACTGAAAGCTGTGAAAAAGAGGATAAATGTCTTTGCCCATAATCCTGCTGCAAGCTGTATCAAATCCATTTTCAAGAACATCTCCATATTTCATTACATGCAAAGCTTCTATCTGAGTAAAATCAGTTGTACCCTAAATCATACAATCGACTGCAACTATGCATTGCAAGTCTATATTAACATTAAGTCTCCATTAAATGAATGGGCTAAGGAAGCCTCCATTTCCAAAGGGAACGTCATAGCCATGATTGCATTGTCTATCTGCAGAGAAAATAACATGACGTAGGAACACGCAGAAAACAGAGACCCTCCTTTCAGGATTTAATTGCTTTAGGACTTTGAACATAGGAAAGAAAATGAAAGATTATTTCTGTCCTCCCAGAAGGTAGATTGAAAGAAATAAAACAAAATCCACTAAGGCGTTCCAAAACACATTTTTCCCCCCTAAATCCCCTAGACAATCACTGAAAAAAGATGCAACTCATATTTCCATTTCTTCTGGATACTTGTTGATTTATTCATATATATATATATATATAAACTTCATATTAGTATTCTATATATATTTGATAGGAAGTTTAATTTAATCCATTATTCTGCACTTCTATAATCCATTTTTAAGTCTTTTCAACTATGTAACAAAAATACATTTAAAAAATTCAAATGTGTTGAAATATCAAACTTGTGATTTATGTGATGCTCATATCGTTCTTTCTCCATTTAAAACCCAGTAAGCAACCAATCTGCAATAATTTATACCTAATACTTTGAATACATGTGACAGAAAATGCACGCATGCATGCACAAAGAAAGAAAGAGGAACCAGTCCCTTCAGCTTCCCCAAGATCCACTGCTGGAGGATCTCTGTGGTCTAGATTCATACCTTACAATCTTCCCTGAACACGGGGCAATACATAGCTGCATTGTCCCAGGAGCCCAGCAGCCACCAAAATATGATTTAGGACCCCTTTCCTGCCTGGAGGTTGAGGCAGCTGCCCAGCAAGTGGAGAAAGGGGTGTGCTACATGTTTCAGAAAAACTCTTACAATTCTGTTGTAGATCCTTGTGTGTTTGGGATCACTTTTGCCCATTGTGAAAGAGCTTGCTTTCTTCTTAAGTTGTGTGCATTAGTATGGAGAGGACAACAGACCTCATAAGAGATTACAATATAGGATTTGCTTATGAAACAAACCATGGTTCTAGCCATCAAAACCTGTATGAATCCATCCACCCCACCAGAAGTGAGAGAAACAATTCTGGTTTTCCTCCAGCAGAATTACTATTGCAGCAGCCCTTAGGGATCCCAGTCAGGGTCGCATTCTGCTGGGCACAGTACACACACTTACAATCAAAAATGTTCCCTGTGGCAAAAAGCTTTCAGACTCAGAGCAAGAGGAGCCAACAGGGTGACACAACAAACAGATTTCAGAGGAACAGCCGTGTTAGTCTGTATTCGCAAAAAGAAAAGGAGTACTTGTGGCACCTTAGAGACTAACCAATTTATTTGAGCATGAGCTTTCGTGAGCTACAGCTCAAAGCTCATGCTCAAATAAATTGGTTAGTCTCTAAGGTGCCACAAGTACTCCTTTTCTTCTTACAATAAACAGAGGCAGCAGCGGGAGGAGGAGGTGTTTTGTTTCGTTTTTACCTGTTACTTAGTTTCTAGACCATAGGCCTGATTCCCCTCTCTCTTGCTCTGATGTAAATGAGGACAAGCTCCAATAAATGTCACCAAAGTTACTTTTCTTGTACCAGTTTTGCATTTGTGTCACACCCCAGCTGGGTGGTGGCTGGTTTTGGTTTTTATCAGCAAGTTAAGTCTTAGAGTCTTAGAAGATGAAAGCTTCTGTTGTTTATGCGACTCAAACCACAATACAAAGCAATTTTGTTTCTCATTTACAGATCTGAAAATTCAGATATATACCTACTAATGAGTCTTGATTATGAGTCTCATTAAAAGAACTCTTTTTTCGGGGGGAAACATCTGATGAAACGTCGTCCCCCAGTATAACCAGTGTGCTGTTTTGCTCTGCTATTAAGTGGTGGCAAACTGTAAAATTCACAATTTCAGGATGATTAACTTGTGAAGTCTATACATTGCTTGTTGGTGTGGTTGTTCCTTTCCTAATTTAAATGTTAAAAAAGAGAAGGAATCACCTGGAGTAATTGCCCAATGGGGAGTTGTGATTTCAGCAGCACCGTGTGTCAGTTGGGAACTGGTGCCCTGGATGGTGCAAAATCCCAGTTATGTATTTTGTACACCCTGAAACGCTCCAGCTGGTGCAACATGCAGCAGCATACCTGTGGAGTAACACGTCATCATGAACATATCAACCTGGTGTTCCAACCTGCGCACTGGATCCTCCGAGAAGACTCCAAGTCCTCCGTGGATTTGGCCCAAGCTTCCTGAGAGAATGCCTTATGCTCTGCAATCAGGATGCTAATCAATAGGAAGGTAGCTCTCTCATGATGAGTGCAAGACAGAGAATGCGCTTTTGTAAGAGAAGAATCCCTACTATGGGATCTCACTCCCTTAGAGATGTGACCCATGCTGCCTATAAATTAATTGAGCCACTTCTCTTCCTGCAAAGGAAAAGACAGAGACAGTTACTGTCATTTCTGCTTTTAAATATGTGGGAGGTGCCAAGATACTTCATTGATAAGGGCCTTATAAACAGCCATATAGACACAATGGGTTCTGAGGCATGTGCTCATAATGCTACTGAAGAAATGACATCTCTAACTCCCTAAGAAGTTGTATTCAGTGGTTTGCAATTGCATATAATGGCTAAAGGCAGAGAAATGATTAGACATGCTTATAAATCCCCCACAGATTTTTCCACGGTTTAATGAATGATACCTTTATTACTTTGACTTACCCCTACACTTGCTGAATTTGTACAACCCCTCATTTTAGTTGGAGTTTTAGAGTATGCTATGCAACTCTGAAAATGTATGGGTCAATGTATGCTTCCTTCACGCAAACATCTCTTGTCAAGTCCCATTTGTATTTTCCCAACAGCTGGCCATTCTGGGGCTGTCATTGTTCTAAGATGTTGGTGCCCTATAATGGATAGGGATGACTAGAGCTCACTGCATCACCTACTGGGGCTGGCCAGGAAGCTTATTTAGCTTTTTATTCAGTGTTTTTATGGAACATAGCCGTCTGTTTACAGATGTTCTGCAGGGCTTTGGCTACTTTTAGACCCAGGCACTTCTCTGGTCTGCACATCATTGTAAGGGGGAAGTGTGCGAGTTTCATAGTATTCCTTTACCGACAAGAAAGCAGCAACTGCCTCCACTCTGATAAACAGGACAGAAATGTTTAGGGAAGGAGCTGGTTTTCAGTCCATGCTGATTATTAGAATACAATGGAATTGAATCTAGCACAGTTTAAGTTCCTGATTTCTTAAGTGGGTTTCCTGGCTTCAGTGTCATGAGCACTCGCTGTTAAGAGGACAGCAGCGTGCATTTGATGTAGAAAGCATAAATTTAGCTTCAGACATCTCCAGCAACGCTGCCAGATTTTTGAGAGAAATAAATATCAAGCAGATACTATTTTTATCCTCATGTGGATTGATCCAATACAATTTTTCATCCTCTCCTTAAATAGAACCAGCACTGCATTTCTAAAACCTCATTTTGCCATTTGCCATTAAATTATGTCAAAAGGGCTTTCATCTTATCTCTTAAGTGGGTGCTTTTTATTCCAGCCACACTTCCTCCTTTCAGAGTAACAGCCGTGTTAGTCTGTATTCGCAAAAAGAAAAGGAGTACTTGTGGCACCTTAGAGACTAACCAATTTATTTGAGCATAAGCTTTCGTGAGCTACAGCTCACTTCATCGGATGCATACTGTGGAAAGTGTAGAAGATCTTTTATACACACAAAGCATGAAAAAATACCTCCCCCCACCCCACTCTCCTGCTGGCAATAGCTTATCTAAAGTGACCACTCTCCTTACAATGTGTATGATAATCAAGGTGGGCCATTTCCAGCACAAATCCAGGGTTTAACAAGAACGACTGGGAGGGGAGGAAAAAACAAGGGGAAATAGGTTACCTTGCATAATGACTTAGCCACTCCCAGTCTCTATTCAAGCCTAAGTTAATTGTATCCAATTTGCAAATGAATTCCAATTCAACAGTTTCTCGCTGGAGTCTGGATTTGAAGTTTTTTTGTTGAAGAATTGCAACTTTCATGTCTGTAATTGCGTGACCAGAGAGATTGAAGTGTTCTCTGACTGGTTTATGAATGTTATAATTCTTGACATCTGATTTGTGTCCATTTATTCTTTTACGTAGAGACTGTCCAGTTTGGCCAATGTACATGGCAGAGGGGCATTGCTGGCACATGATGGCATATATCACATTGGTGGATGTGCAGGTGAATGAGCCTCTGATAGTGTGGCTGATGTGATTAGGCCCTGTGATGGTGTCCCCTGAATAGATATGGGGACACAGTTGGCAACTGTGCCCACATATCTCCTTTGTGTCCTTTATCACCTTTATCACCAGATCCTACTCTCTGAGAAGCAAAGTCCTTCCTTATGTGCCTGGTGATGGAAAGCAGTTCAGTTATTTCCATTGTACTGATCTTAAACACCTTTAAACTTGACACGATGTTATTTATAGACTAATCTGAATGACACAAAAATAACCAACAATCTTGTGAATAAAAATGTCACTTGCCATTAATGGATGACTATAACAAAAGCTGGTTTGCTTTTGAATTCCTCCACTTTCTGCAAATAAAAAGAGTTTCAGTGATGGGCAAAAGCCAACTTGTCTGGAATGGTGCTGCAAAGTTTTTAATTACTCTGAGGAGATGTACATTTTCCATTACACTTTTCAGCACCATTAGTCTAGTTACAGAGACAGTCATGTGAACTGCACACTTAGTCTTATAAGTCATCAGCAATTACCTCTTTAGAAAACGCCCTGTTTCTCTGGCAGTTTACCAATTTCTGTGAAGGTAAAGGTCTTTTAAGAGAAGTGCGCTTAGTGTCATGTTATGCTTCTAAAATACCATCCCCAGGTGATGGAGTTTTCTTATAGGACTTTGCTGTGATTTCTGACCAAAGCGCTGAGGTTCTGCTGTTAAGCTGTCTCTTACCATTCGATTGATTGTGATAGGGCCCAGAGCCCCCAGTGCAGTTGAATTGTGATAGGGCCCAGAGCCCCCAGTGCAGTTGAATTGTGATAGGGCCCAGAGCCCCCAGTGCACTTGGAACCCTGTTGGGCAGGGTGCTCTACATCTGCACAGCCATGCCCTAAAAAGCCTGTGGTCTAAATAGACTAGAAGATGGGAGAAAGGAGCGTTATCTCCATTTTACAGACTGGGAGCCAGAAATATGAAGTGAGTCTGTGGCAGACTCAGAAACAGAACCTCAATCTCCTGAGTCCTAGGCTGTTGCCTTAACTCAAGACCATCTTTCTGTATTCTGACTATGGGCCTGGGACGCCAGCATTGCTCATGGGGGTAGGCAGGCTTCAACAGATTGTGCAGGTTTTGTGGGGAAAAGTACCCAAAATGTTGTGCCCTCATCTGAATCTCTTGAGGTCCCTCCCCACTTCACCCTTCCCTCCCCCCACTAACCTTATGCTGAACACTCTGCAGTGTACATTAGAGGGACGGCCCAAAGTGTGAACACAGTGAGCATCCTACCAGAGTCTAGGCCTGCAGGGGACTGCATTTTAAAAAGGGGGAAGGTAGGAGACAGCCATAGATGCAGGTGGGGACCAGAACAGGAAATGGCATTTCAACCACAGAGGTAGAAGTTTAGAACTGAATTGGGTGGATTTATTTCAAACTGAGAAGAATCTGCACTGAGCTTGAAGTTCAGATCAGGCGGGCTCAGGGTTCAGATAAGGAGGAAGAAGATTTTTTGTGGTAGAAAAAGCTAATACAGTGAGACTGTCTGTCCATCCCCAAACATCAGGGGTGTGATGCCGTACCCAAAAAGACTAAGGTTTCAGGGGGCCTGGCTGTCTATTGATGTGATGTCAGGCAAAATCAGCTGTTCAAGCAGGGAAGTATCAAGTCTAACAATTGCTTTGTGTGTGACTGTGGCTGTACAGAGGGACAATACAGCATCAATTGGCTCCCTCTGGTAACTCTTAAAGCAGGAGGAAGGTCTGATGAAAGAGAGAGCGACTGGCAGCAGAGGGAAGCTCAGCTCTGTGCTTACTAGTCACCCAGCTGGGCATTGCCCTGGGCACATGAGGGGCCCAGTGTGAATCGTATTCTAGGTTTATTGACACACACTCGCTCATGTCACAGCATTGTGGGGGATTCCTCTGAGTCAGCCCTCTGGACTCAGCAGCCCCTTGGACCAAACGCTAATTAATTGCTTGTTTTCCTGAGATTTTGTCATGTGTAGAGAGCTAAAAGTGGAAACATTTCCTCCATCCCTTCCGGCATCACTCCTGCCTGAGCACTCTGAGAAGCGCTGTGATAGTCATGTGTTCTGTTAAGCACATCCAGCCAAACGCTGCACGTGTGCATACATATTTTCACCATTCTTCATGGTCTTGTGCAGATCTTCTGCAGGTAATGCACCCTTCCAGCTGCAGAGAAAACTGGCAGAGTTTCGTCATCCCATCACCCAGTTGCTGTGTTTGCTAATACCGGGCACTGCAGTTGCCTTTCCCTTAACAACCAGGGAAACACTCTATACTTGCACTTTCCAATGGATAACAGTGGGTACCTACCCTTCTGCTCTCCCTTCCCCTGGGGAATGTGAGAAAGAAGAACCTGGCATGGGCCAATGACTTGCAGATCCTGTTCTTTTTTTGACGGGGATGCCTTTAGGATCCATAAGCAGCAGATATTCCTTTTAATTTGGCAGAAATTCTGTCAGCAAACTTGGGATGCATGAAATCAGAATTGAAGTCTCAAATATCCTCTTCCTTTCCGATCAGACACAGTTTGCGAAGTAAAATAATGATACTGTGAGCGAAGTAAGGAATTCAGGCAGCAAAAGAGAATCTTGGACCAGTTACACTGTCCATATCATTTGCTTGTTCTGCTTTTGAAGTAATTTCTTTGCCCATTTACCCACACACACATTCCTTTTTAGCATGCATTAGCCCAGTCACAGTTGTGCAATAAGGAAATAAGCAAAATCTTCCTCTATCAGGCCCCAGCACAATCTGATAGCTCAGCCATGCAGTCTAGTAAATAAATAAGCAAGTAAAGTATATTGAGAACTCTACAGATTTCTTTCTCTAGCTTTTGAAATTGGAAGAAAAGACACATTATTAAGCACAGGTATGGAAAAGCTGCCTACAAGATTTCCACTTAAAGGAACAAGCTTGCTGAAAGAATATGATCCACACATCAAACCAAGACAGCTTTAGCAATAGGGAGTCATTTAAATGATACCTGAGAACATTTTAAGGATGAATTTCCAGTGCACCAAAAGGAAATTGCTAAAAAAGAAAAAGAATGCTGGATGAATTCATTTTTCTTTTTGTACAGCCAGAAATTGAATGCTGTTAGCCTTTACTCTCATATCTCCTGATGAAACTAAGTTCTGTATGACTGTGACTTGCTTCCAGGAGAACTATGCACATGTATAAGAAGGCAGTGTGTGGCTCTGAGTGCTTGTCTTACTGCAGAATTAACTTGCATCACACCTTGTGTTGCCCATAACTCAACTCCCATCCACACACACAATCACTTAACTTGAGTGCGATGGTGCTTTGAATGTGAGTGGTCTGGCCTGTCCAGGGGTGCAGGCGGTAGCTGGAGTTAGAACAACTTGTCAGCTGCTAACACGACCAGGCTGTGCATCTCCAGCGTTGTCAGAGTGTGGCTGCTCTCACTCGAATGGAGCTAAAGCTCGTGTAGGTAAAGCAGTGTAGGCTCTGACTTCAATGCAGAGTTAAATCAAGTACTGTAGAAGGACCCCTGGGTCCCATTGTGCTATGCCCCCACCTACTCTTCATTCAGACAAATCCCCCTAAGGACTAGCTTCTTCCACAAGGTCAGCAGTCACTCACTCACCTCACGGAAATGCCAACCGTTTGTTTTGACTGGACGCATGAAAGAATTTTGATTTAAATTAAGGATCATGTTAGCTCTTCTTAGTCACTGTGTTGTACTGAGAGCTCGTGTTCTGTTGGTTTCCACTACTATCCATAAGTCCCTTTCAGAGTTTCTGCTTTCTGAAATCCAGTCTCCTCTCCTGTAAGAGCACATCCGATGTAATCAGATCTGCATGTGAATTCCCAGCTCAAACAGCCTTGGAAATACGCTCTGGATGATTGTGTCTCTTCACCTAACCTTCTACATCACCGGCTGCCTCTCCCTTCTGCTCCATGGTCCTGCTCTTGTCCAGTCCTGCATTGGCGACACCAGCAGAGGAGTCAGACACTTGCACATTGTCCCTGGGGAGCAGCTGCGTGCCGTGCTGCACAGCTGCCGTGTTCGAATTGTGTCTGTTCTGCTCACATGTAATCAAACCGGCACTGACTGCCTTTCCCAGGGTTTCCGTTGGCTTTGTGTCCCTGCCCTTGTCCCCACAGAACAGAAAGTTGTATTTCATTTGCTGATTTATTTTTAGGCTTGTCCAGGGTTCCTCCCCCGCATCCTTCCTTACCCATTATTGTGGTGTTGGGGCACCTCACAGACACCATTGATTTTTTGCCTCACTAAACCATTGTGAAGTAGGGATTTTGCAGATGGGGAAACAACTGCAGGGAGAGTCAGATGAGAAGTCCAGCAATGAGGTGGTTTCCGTGGAAGCCATGTGGCTACAGCCCTGGTCAGCTTTGGAAATTTCAGCCTAAATGACTTGCCCAAGGTCACACATAGAGTATGTGGCAGAGCTGGGAATTGAACCCAGTTCTCCAGAATCCCATCCCAGTGCACTAAGCACTTTCTTTTTCCCAGCATACATCTGTGGTAATTAGCTGCATCCCTCATATTCTGTTCAGAGCAGGTCTCTTCACAGAACAGCTTCACCATCACTTCCAAGAATGTGACCCCCCCTTGTTATTTATGCCTCTTTCCCCTCTCAGCCCATTCTCCCCTCTTGCTTGATCCTGCACTGAAGTCACATGCAGAATTTTCTTGCAGAGAACCACTGACACAAACAGCATGCTTGCAAAAATGGATTGCAATGGGACTTTGCGTAGTAAGCAATACATAATAGCTGATCCATGATCCTGCACAGGAAGATGCTCCAGGGAAATATACTGTCTGTTGCTTCTAGAACTTCTTGCGGTGTGTTTATGATATGAGCTTTCTGAGCAGTGAAAGGATGGAGTTTCACAGAATCAGCTGGCTGACTAGCCTGGTAGCACTGATTTAAATTTAGTAAAGCAAGGGAATTCTCTGGGTTAAGGCTTTCTCTCTACCCTGGAGTCCCCTCCGCTTTGCTTCAGCCTGCCAGATCATTTCGAATGTGAGCGGAGGTCAACTACCACTCTGAGGCTCCCTGAGAAAAGCGATGCAGCTGGGACAGCCAAGGAGGAGCCCACTGGAGGAGCTGAGAGCAGAGAGAAATGGCCTTCGCTCGGCCTTCGCTCGGATTGGGCAGTGCGGCAAATGAAGGACAGTGTGATGGTGTGATTCCAAACGGATGGCAGTGCTCAGACTGGAATGTACTGTGATAATTATGTGGCCCCCCTACCTCCCAACCCCAATCTCCTCCACATCCATGCAAACCCCTTAGAAATGATAGGGTGCTCTCCCTCTTTGTCAGCATCTCCCCCTCTGGTGCCTTCCTGACACTTGCCCTCTCTCTGGCAGGGAGGGGAATAAGAGGAGTTGGGCATCACTTGCATCCTCTAGTGGGGTTTAGTGTAAATGTAACATGTTGCAACAGTGCAGAAATCTTTTCTCCTCTCAGAACCTGGGGCTTTACCTCTGGTCATTGGCCACAGAAGAAAATGGCTCCAGTCTGGCACATCACAGAGCTACCGTACAAGTTCATAGAACTGGCAAGTTTTCCTTGAGTGATGCCCACAGCTGGCATAAAAATGGGGGGTGCAGGTCAGGAATGAGGTGAGGTGAATTAGAAAAGCTGTATTGAGCTCCCAGGGCAAGAATTCTGTTGTTCTCATGGTCTTCACCACACCCATCTCGGTGGTGTCTGAATACCTGGCAGGGTCCATTAAGTGATATGACTAGCATCTGTCACGTGTGGGCCTTTCCTTCTGTCTCTTCACTTGGCTGGAGCCAGCAGGACTGTCCTGGCGCAAGCGAGCGGAGAGTCAGACCCTGGTGGTGTAGAGACTGTGCTATAAATGTGGAATAGAAAGCAATAGCATGCACAGCCTTGGACATCAGACCCTGTGTCCCTGGCTGAGGGGTGTGGATGCTAGCACTCATGGGAGGACTCCTCCCGCAGCCTAGGATCCTTTCTTCATGCTGCACTGAGCCCAGCGCCCTAAACATCAAGGACACTGGCTGCTAACTGTGCTGAACATCAGTCATTTGAGTCATTTGTTCATTAAGCGATTGATATCAGAACCTGTCTGTCAGAGAAACTGAATAGGAATAATTTATGGAGTGTGAGAGTGTTTGGATTTCAGCAGCAAATATTCATCAGTTTAGGAATAAATGATTAAAATGTGCTAATTAAATTCATCTGGCAATGTGGCCAAATCCCAGGAAATAGAATGGGCTGTTGGCCAGTTTGCTGCACTGCTTAATGAGAAGTTGTGTGTGTAAAGAAAACATTGCATCTGCAAGGAAGGGTCTATGGAGCAGGACGGAGAGGAGCAGCCGGCTCCCCTGTCAGAGTTTGGTGCATTGTGATGCTTCCATTGGAGGGCAGGCACGTTGTCGATACAGCAGACAACACAAACATGCTCATGCTGCATGATGACTTGCACATAACACTGCATGTGTTAACCATAGGCGTAGTATGGGGAGTAGGGGGTCATTGCCCCCCCCACCCCAAAATTGCAAGCATTGGGCAGGCGTGGAATTTCCCCTCCCCCCGCCCCATTGGCCTGACTGGAGCTGCCCCCCCCAATATAAAAGTCAAAGTATGCCTGTAGTATTAACTGACCTTCACACACTTTCACCCCCACATCTGTGCACGCACACATCTGCTCTGAATTTGTAGGGCTTGAATCGGGTTTTTAGGCTTGCTGTGTGCTTGGGTGGTCTCGAGTAACCCCTCTGGCATTGCCGCAGGGGCAGTTTTGGAACAGGGGGACTGTGCCCAGAGAGGATCTTCGGGGGAAACCCCAGCGGATTCAGAGAGAGAGAAATTCAGAGATGAGGCTGAAACTGCACCCTTGTGGCAGGGTACAGGAGTCTGTGCAGTAAATAACTCCACTCTGAACCTCACAAGATGTATTAACAACAGAGTTGAGGCCTCACTCTGAACTCCCAGGGGCTTTCCCATCTTCCAGAAGGGCCCTTCCCAGTGTTTTGATGCTCTGTAATGTGCCTTCTTTTTATTTTCTCTCACATCATTTTCTGTTTCATGTGTCAGAGTTCAGCATAATCCTCATACAACGCTGAAACGGTGTAGAAAATGCTTGCTCCCAAGGAGAGAATTGCAGACGGCAGATGTAGGTGTGACATGACATTCATATTAAGCCCACAGTCCCCTAGTCCCCTTTGGTACTATCCACTGGAATCACCATGGACTGCACAGAGAAACACTATAAAAGAAACTGAAATTTTAACTCTGTTTGAAATGTCACATGTATTTGTTCTTTTATTATGTGCTTGCAAATGCACCAACAAATTTTATTAAGAGCCATTCAGAGTGATGGGACTGTTAATAAATTAGCTGTTGTCTGGGTGTCACTCGGTAACTTGTGATCATTCACAGCTCTTCCAAGATACTCAGATAAATCTATTTCTGCTCAATTGAATTTAAGGAATTGCCAAGAAATGCCATTGGAATATGCTCCGAGCCCCTCTGACTGTGCAAGGGAGGCACTGGTTCAAACAAGGAGCAGAAGGTGAGTGGACTTGGGCTAGTTCTGAGTCACAAATAAGATTTGTGTATTACCACTAGAGCCAGCCAGAAAATTGAACTCAAAGGGTTTCCAGAAATGTTCTCCTCCTGAATCAGGACAAAAAGCCAGCCAGGCAAAATTGTGAATTTTCGCAGCTTGGTACCAGTTTGAAATTTTCCCTTTTCCCAAAAAAAGAAAAACGACAATTTTCTGGTTTATCTTTGGGTCAGGTTGGAAAAAGTATTGTTGGGATTCTCTGACTGGGCTCAGAATAAAACTTTACAGAAAGACCTAGTTAATATCCAGGAGAGCTATTCTTACTTGGATTCTACAAGATATACAATTCAGTTAGAGCATCTGTAACATTGCCTAGAAGATGTCACTCCTGCTCACAATCACACACACATGCTCACATTTATATGCTCTCACAGCTGTCCCCATGCTTTCTTTGTCTTGCTCTCTTTCTCCATCAGCAACTCTTGTTTCTCCCAGGTGGTGTGTACTCTATTGAATTTGCTTCATTTAGGTCCCTGCATTATATTCTGGCTTTGCTGTAAGTATTGACCCAAAACCCTGTTCTGAACATCCCAAAACCTTAGGGAAATTCAGATACAAATTCCATGAATATGCCTTTTCTCTAAGCCAAAATCCTTGGCCGAAACAAAACCGGGCTTTGTGCAAGCTGAAATCCAGATCTGAAGTCGGGGGTTCTTCTTCATCTTTAATTTAAGCAGAAGTTCTCTATGAAGCTCAGTGTACGACACTGTACCACCCATTAAATCATTTGGGTTCTTTATATGAAAAGCAAAGGAAGAGAGCTTAAGTCCTTTTTCTATTCAGGTTCTTATACTGTGCCCAGAGCCATGGTATCAGAGCCCCTTCTATCAAAACATTAGGCATGAGACTGGCATCTGCCATAGCTGGTGAATTCTCCATTCCTCTTCTCTAAATAAGTTTCATCTCCACGAAGACAGAGCAAAGAATCTTGCCTTTGAAATAGAAGAATGTCAGATTTTCGTATTGACTTCCACCATTATCCATCAGCTGAGAGCCAAAATCACACATGCCCCCAGTGCAGTGACTAGGTGCTCTAAACGTCCCATATAATATTAGACTTCCACTCGGGCCGTCAGATAGAGAAGCAAAGCTATATAAGGCATCACTTAGCTACAGCTATTACATCCGAGACACAGCCCCAGGTAAGGGGGCGAGGAGGAAATCTTGGTTCGTGGTTGTTACAATATAGGAAGGAATGCCAATCTAGAGAAGTGCATCAGGACCTTAATTGGGATTTTAATCCCTAAATGGTGGTAGGTATAGCAGAGCTTTGCTCTTAAAGCCAGGCCTTGTTATTTGAGAGCAAATATCCCGTGAATGGAGAGGAGGCTGTTGTATTTGCATAGCAATGAGGCATTCCACTGGCCTCAATAACCAAAGTTGATTTTCTTTTCCAGTTAAAAGCAGGCATGAGTGGTACTTATTAATTTGAGTCCACCTCTGAATGCACTTAACGATTCAAGTCCAATTTGTTTTCAGAGAGCCCAGGTAGGAAGTAATCGTTAAAAACATGTAAATTAAGTTACTGGGGTGCCTAATAGATTAGTCATTGGCTTTCCAGCTTATGCTGGAGCTTAACCTTGAGCTGAAATTAATCACCAAACATTTCTCAGAGCCAGCTATAAAAGGTCAACGCTCAGTGACTAATGCATTGGCTAAATGAAACCTTTACCTCAAAACCAAATTGAAGAAGGGGGCAGAAAGTAAGATGCAGAGACTTAAACACAGCCCTCCCTTGATCTCTGCCTGTGAGAAATGAGCCGAGCGTGTAACATCTGTGCTCACAAATCCCCTAATTGCTCTGAACACAGAGTTGTTGGGGGTTTTATTTTATTTTTTTTTATTGGCTGCAGGTGAATCCAAGGATTGCTTGGTGTGGCAGTGCGTTCTGACCCCATGGGGCTTCTTTCTCGCACTCACTCCATCGTGTCCGAGGCAAACAGAAACCAAGTCCCCTTTGCAAAGGAGCGTCCTTTGGGGTAGGGCATAATTCCAGACAGCGAAGCCAAGCAGCTCTGGAAAACTATTCTGAACTCCGGTAATATCTGGACTCTGGTAGCCACTGGCAGAACACAGCAGCAATGAATCTGCTAGCTTATGAACAGTGTTACATATTCCTGTGTGACAGTAGATGGTGCTCTTTATTTTACCTATCTATGGATAGAGATTTCTCCCATAACAATCTGGGTTATAATCTCTCTACCTAGCTACAGTACAGCAGTACTGCATGGCTTCCATCACAATACTGACTGAGTACCTTAAAGGCTCAAAGCTACACAGGATATTTGGAGTGGGCGGAAAAGGGATGGGGATGCTGAGGAACTCATCCCTAAGTAAAAACAATGCGAGCAAGCACAGAGATGTCCAGTACCCAGAGCGTCCCCACCCAAACCATCATCAGTCTGTAGCAAGAAACTATGAGCCAAATTGTGCTGACCATCTTTCCAGGGGCTGGCACAGATGTGCCTGGAGCTAGTCTATGCATTGGTATTGACAAGCCAGAGGATGTTTCTCAGGGAAGGCAGAGGCAATCCTTTGAGTAGGGCATGATATGAACTTTGCCCTCTGCTGTGAATAGGTCCTGAGAATATGGCACCTTCTCTGGGCAATTGAACCTCCATATTTCACAGGTCACCAGCCAGCCACCCTGTAACACAGTCCCTAACAGCTGCCTGCCTGCCTTCCCGACTCCATGTCTCTCACAGGAGAGTCTTAAGAAGGAGCTGCTACAACTCCATCAACAATGCACTGAACTAGTGTTTGATCAAAGGACCAGAGTGTGTGAGGGCTGAGTCACCAGCTGCATTTGATATGGGAGAACTCCCCGGTGCTGTACTGGGGGTTTCAGGCAGAGGACTGGAATAGAAAGGAAATAGGAGAAAGTAAGGAGAATTCCTGTTATGCTGAAGCCAAGGTTGAGGCTTGGGAAACTGAGGCTGAAAAGAACTGACAAAGTAGGGAAACTCCTGTAAAGAATGCAGGGAAACTTCCAGAGCTCCCGTCCATGGGGAAATGATCACACTTGAGCTCCAAATAGCTTCTACAAATTCAGGACATGAGAAACCCATCTCACCCAAGCACCTATTGTAGTGAAGAGCATTGCCTTTCTAGGAATGATCCTTTCCCTGAACTCTGTGATTTGCTGGGTTTTTACCGCTGTGATTTTTTTTATAAGATGCAGGCAGCAACCTTTAGCAGGGGGAAAAAAAGTTACTAAGAAAGACACCAATTTGTGACAGACATCTAAAGAAGCTATTTCTAAAACTGCAATTACCAGAAAAGGGAACAAATTACTACTTACTTCAGAGACTTTCACACATGGAGAATCAGAGCTGTGGAAAATAATCGGGGCAATATGTTTGCAAAAATACCTTATTTAAACTGAAATATTTTACAGTGAAAGGTCACCAAGTGAAATTGAAGGTTAGCAAGTAATAAAATGCCAGGGTATCCATTATCATGGTACAGTTTATGGTTAACTTTGATTAAGCTTACATTAGGCACATTTTCAATCTATTAAGCAAGCCCATGTCAGAATCCAGCACCGGGTTTCTAGGAAAAAGAGCTTAGGTGTCCACATGCCTCTCATAGCTTGGACAACATATTCTTTTGTACCTGTAGTGGGCCAGGACCTGACTAACAAGATTATGTAGGGCCTACACAAAACACCATATTTCAGCGTGTTGCTATGGGTCAAATTTAACACAGGCATTCTGGGGAGAGTTGCAGGATAGAAGGTCCTCCAGGATCCCTGAATTCTTCTCATGCCTGTCCCCAAAGCCCTGGATCTGGAGGGTGCTCCACCCCGCCTCGGCAGGCTGTTTCCAACCCTACATCACACCAGGAGCTGCAGCTAGCAAGAGATGTTAAGAGTAATAAGAAGGGTTTCTTCAGGTATGTTGGCAACAAGAAGAAAGCCAAGGAAAGTGTGGGCCCCTTACTGAATGAGGGAGGCAACCTAGTGACAGAGGATGTGGAAAAAGCTAATGTACTCAATGCTTTCTTTGCCTCTGTCTTCACGAACAAGGTCAGCTCCCAGACTGCTGCGCTGGGCAACACAGCATGGGGAGTAGGTGGCCAGCCCTCTGTGGAGAAAGAGGTGGTTAGGGACTATTTAGAAAAGCTGGACATGCACAAGTCCATGGGGCCGGATGCGTTGCATCCGAGAGCGCTAAAGGAATTGTTGGCTGTGATTGCAGAGCCATTGGCCATTATCTTTGAAAACTCGTGGCGAACGGGGGAAGTCCCGGATGACTGGAAAAAGGCTAATGTAGTGCCAATCTTTAAAAAAGGGAAGAAGGAGGATCCTGGGAACTACAGGCCAGTCAGCCTCACCTCAGTCCCCAGAAAAATCATGGAGCAGGTCCTCCAGGAATCTATCCTGAAGCACTTACATGAGAGGAAAGTGATCAGGAACAGTCAGCATGGATTCACCAAGGGAAGGTCATGCCTGACTAATCTAATCGCCTTTTATGATGAGATTACTGGTTCTGTGGATGAAGGGAAAGCAGTGGAAGTATTGTTTCTTGACTTTAGCAAAGCTTTCGACACGGTCTCCCACAGTATTCTTGCCAGCAAGTTAAAGAAGTATGGGCTGGATGAATGCACTATAAGGTGGGTAGAAAGTTGGCTAGATTGTCGGGCTCAACGGGTAGTGATCAATGGCTCCATGTCTAGTTGGCAGCCGGTATCAAGTGGAGTGCCCCAAGGGTTGGTACTGGGGCCGGTTTTGTTCAATATCTTCATAAATGATCTCGAGGATGGTGTGGATTGCACTCTCAGCAAATTTGCGGATGATACTAAACTAGGAGGAGTGGTAGATATGGTGGCAGGTAGGGATAGGATACAGAGGGACCTAGAGAAATTGGAGGATTGGGCCAAAGAAATCTGATGAAGTTCAACAAGGATAAGTGCAGGGTCCTGCACTTAGGACGGAAGAATCCCATGCACCGCTACAGACTAGGGACCGAATGGCTCGGCAGCAGTTCTGCGGAAAAGGACCTAGGGGTGACAGTGGACGAGAAGCTGGATATGAGTCAACAGTGTGCCCTTGTTGCCAAGAAGGCCAATGGCATTTTGGGATGTATAAGTAGGGGCATAGCCAGCAGATGGAGGGACGTGATCGTTCCCCTCTATTCGACATTGGTGAGGCCTCATCTGGAGTACTGTGTCCAGTTTTGGGCCCCACACTACAAGAAGGATGTGGATAAATTGGAGAGAGTCCAGCAAAGGGCAACAAAAATGATTAGGGGTCTGGACCACATGACTTATGAGGAGAGGCTGAGGGAACTGGGATTGTTTAGTCTGCAGAAGAGAAGAATGAGGGGGGATTTGATAGCTGCTTTCAACTACCTGAGAGGTGGTTCCAAAGAGGATGGATCTAGACTATTCTCAGTGGTAGAAGATGACAGGACAAGGAGTAATGGTCTCAAGTTGCAGTGGGGGAAGTTTACGTTGGATATTAGGAAAAACGTTTTCACTAGGAGGGTGGTGAAACACTGGAATGCGTTACCTAGGGAGGTGGTGGAATCTCCTTCCTTAGAAGTTTTTAAGGTCAGGCTTGACAAAGCTCTGGCTGGGATGATTTAATTGGGGATTGGTCCTGCTTTGAGCAGGGGGTTGGACTAGATGACCTCCTGAGGTCCCTTCCAACCCTGATATTCTATGATTCTATATCCCCCTGTACCCTCTAGGGGAGGGTGTCTTCGTTTCAGGCAGTTTTCAGCCTCTGGAGCACTCCCAGTCCCCTCTGGCCACATAACAGGGAGCCCCACACAGGCACCACCACTGGGTCTGAACTCTTAGAGCATTGACCTACTTTCACCCTATTTCCACATGAGTTAATGGGAGTGGAGTTACCGGAGGCTCTTCAGAAATGTCCTGGGTGTGAACCAATCCTCCTAGAGCCTTTGCTCCAAACTTCAGCTTAGCTCTCAGCACCTTGGAGGGGTCACAATATTTGGCTAGATTTGTATTTTATTATGAGATAGTTGAATTCCCTGCTTTGCTGAGATTCTTGGTTTCAGCACCGTTAGCTTCTCTTTATGCAGGTTGATAAAGTCTTGGATCACAGCCTGATGAAGTTTAATGGACAGGCTCCCACTGACTGCAGTGAGCTTTGGGTCAGGCCCTAAAGAAAGATGATGCACTGTATAAAAATGAGCATAGCTGGTATTTTTTGTAAGCATAAATTAAAAGGGAAAAAAATAAATAGAACCTCCTGTTCCCTGTTTGTGAACCTCTGCCTTCACTCTGAATCTGTTCTGGCTGGGGGCAAGTGAGTGATGAAGCAAATGCAGAACTTTGTAACTGTTACACATGTTGGGAACAGCCTTGTACAGAAATGGGGCAGAGGGATCTATGGCCCCAGCTCATCTCATTGCTTGGGGGCTCACTAGCTCCCAGGAGAGCTGGGGGGAAAGACAACTTGCATTTCAGCGATGTATTTCATCCCCAGCACAAATTGAGGTGCCAGCAATACACAGGGATCACTTCCCCCACAGCTGAGACACTGCTGAGTGTAGCCACATCCCCACGCTGTTCTGTTGCTAACGAAAAAGCAATATAACAATTAGCTGGAACTGGGTTATTTTCAATCTAGGTCATTTGATTCCGATG
The DNA here is from genome assembly GCF_965140235.1 of Caretta caretta. Taxonomy (NCBI): domain Eukaryota; kingdom Metazoa; phylum Chordata; order Testudines; family Cheloniidae; genus Caretta; species Caretta caretta. The sequence goes on from NC_134223.1 coordinate 21,369,877, forward strand.
GTCTTGATTGAAGTACGCTGTGATTGCACTGGGGACAGGCAGTGAAATCGCAAACCCGGATAAATGGGAATTTTGCAACACAAATGGAACTGGTAAAAAGCTGAACATGAACCAGTGTTGCTTTTTGTGTCATAGCTTTTAACAAGCTCACCATAAAATTAAAAGTTTTGTTTGACTTATAGTTTTGAATAGAATAACAGCAGGAGCTGGGTTTAACAGAAAGTGTAAAAAAGACCCCCTCCCTGCCCCCAAATAAACAAACTGAAATGATTCCAACAGAACAAACCCTGTCATTATAATGAATAGACAAAGACAAGCACCCCACAGCTTCTTTAGCCTGAAGCCTATCAGCTGAAATGTCACTCCAGAGCAGACCTTTCTGTATCAATAGCCTCGGTGGGGAGGAGGAGGGGGCGGATGAGTGTGTATCACAAGGTAACATAAATAAGAAGGTACCATCCAGCATCAGAGCTTTCGCGCTGTAAGGCTAAAATTTCCATTTCTAAAACCAGGCAGAGCTAACACTTGCTGAGCAAGATAGACCTGGTTCAAGAGGACCAGATGTTTTTTCTGCTTTAGAGGCTTCTCCACAGTGGCGTGGTAAACAGAGCTGGGCTCTGGTGTCACTTTTAGATCATTTCATTTAGATATTTGATTGCTTGCATCATTTTTTCTCAGCGAGTATTATGTTATAAAAGAAAGCTGGATGTTAGACACTCAGTGGGTACACACACAGATCATCTCCCCACCCCCACCCCCGCATCCTTTTCGACATTCAAATATAAATAGTATCCCTTTGGAAGCTTTAAACTTGCTGATTGTATCAACTACATAAAAAAAAATTTTAAAAGCCCAAATTTGGAAACTTTTCTCTTTTGCGTGTCTGCCTGGCACTCTCCACAGGGCTCTTTTATCACTCCCCATCTGATTCCTTTAGATGTCTCTTTTGTAAGAAGATGAAATCTCTCTTTTTTCCCCTTCCCTTTTATTTTATTTTTAATAAATCATTTTAATACCCAGTCAAACTGTGAAGATTTCCTGGCTGCATCTAAGCTGTTCCAAAAGGCTTAGAAAAAATACACAAAGACAGCCTTCCTTGGGCACCGCAGAAGCCCACACAATGTAGCAGATAACTGCACTGGGGGTGTTGCAAGAGACCTTTGAGCTGTTTGTTGCACAGCTGGGGAGAGGTGATTCACATGAGACGGCTAAGCACTCTGTTACTATCAGTTGTGGATCACACCATCTGTGTTATTGCTAGGGTTGAGAAATGTAAGACTAGATCCTCAGCTGGTGTAAATTGGCATAATTCCATTGTCTTCAATGGTGCTACATTGATTTATCCCAGCTGAGAATCTGACCCATAATTATGGTTACACACCTTTGCCCACATGGCTAATGCCCTCTGACCCTTGACTGGGCAGAATTCAAGGGGTTTAAAGAATGAACTGAAAATCTCATGAGAAGACAGATTGAAAATATTGGGACGGGTATCTTAGAAAGAAGATGAGTAAGGGGTGGGCTGGGGGTAATCAAAGTATATAAAAAATGAATGGTATAGAGAGGGGAGATCACGTCCTTCTGTTCTCCCTATTTTGCAGCTAGAGAACAAGGGGACATCCAATTAAATGAAAAGTTGGCAAATTCAAAACTTATCAAATGCTTTTTTTTGCACAATAGATGGTTGGACTGTGGAACTCACCACCAAAGGAGGATGTTGAAGGCAAGAACTTAATGAAAATGTGGATAGGACATTTATATGAATAAGAAGAATGTGCAGTTTTATCATGATTAATATTTAGGAAAGGATATTAAATCTCATAACCAGGGTTAAAGCTAACTAAAACTATTTGGGACCAGGAGGAGACTTAAGGGAGGGGGGTACATGTTCCCACATCTGCTACTGCAAAGTTCTTATACCTTCCTTTAAAGTGTCTGGTGCTGACCTCAGTTTGAGATAGGATACCAGGTTAGATGAACCTGACATCTGCTGGGAGAGCAATACAGCAGTGCACAGACAATTCAGGAAGTTTTTGGACAGTGTTGGGGACAACTTCTTGGTGAAAGTCCTGGAGGAACCAACTAGGGGCTGTGCTCCTCTTGACCTGCTGCTCACAAACAGGGAAGAATTGGTAGGGGAAATAGAAGTGGGTGGGAACCTGGGCAGCAATGACCATGAGATGGTCGAGTTCAGGATCCTGACAAAAGGAAGAAAGGAGAGCAGTAGAATATGGACCCTGGACTTCAGAAAAGCAGACTTTGACTCCCTCAGGAAACTGATGGGCAGGATCCCCTGGGAGGCTAATATGAGGGGGAAAGGAGTCCAGGAGAGCTAGCTGTATTTTAAAGAAGCCTTATTGAGGGCGCAGGAACAAACCATCCCGATGAGCAGAAAAAATAGCAAATATAGCAGGTGACCAGCTTGGCTTAACAGAGAAATCTTTGGTGAGCTTAAACAAAAAAGGAAGCTTACAAGAAGTGGAAACTTGGACAGATGACTAGGGAGGAGTATAAAAATATTGCTCGAGCATGCAGGGGTGTAATCAGGAAGGCCAAAGCACACCTGGAGTTGCAGCTAGCGAGGGATGTGAAGGGTAACAAGAAGGGTTTCTACAGGTATGTGCCCTGGTTGCCAAGAAGGTTAACGGCATATTGGGCTGCATTAGTAGGAGCATTGACAGCAGATCAAGGGAAGTAATTATTCCCCTCTATTCGGCACTGTTGAGGCCACATCTGGAGTATTGCGTCCAGTTTTGGGCCTCCCACTACGGAAATGATGTGGACAGATTGGAGACAGTCCGGTGGAGGGCAACGAAAATGATTAGGGGGCTGGAGCATATGACTTATGAGGAGAGGCTGAGGGAACTGGGGTTATTTAGTCTGCAGAAGAGAAGAGTGATGGGGGATTTGATAGCAGCCTTCAACTACCTGAAGGGGGGTTTCAAAGAGGATGGAGCTCGGCTGTTCTCAGTGGTGGCAGATGACAGAACAAGGAGCAATGGTCTCAAGTTGCAGTGGGTGGTTTAGGTGGATATTAGGAAACACTATTTCACTAGGAGGATGGTGAAGCACTGGAATGGGTTACTTAGGGAGGTGGTGGAATCTCCATCCTTAGAAGTTTTTAAGGCCCAGCTTGACAAAGCCCTGGTTGGGATGATTTAGTTGGGGTTGGTCCTGCTTTGAGCAGGAGGTGGGACTAGATGACCTCCTGAGGTCTCTTCCAACCCTGATCTTCTATGATTCTATGACCTCAGATCTCATCCACTCTGGCAATTCCTCTTTTCCTATAGTAATGACGACCCCTCACCAGCGTGGTTATAATTGAGCTTCATAGGATTCAGCACTGTGTTTTGGCTTCTGCTATAGCCATGACCGTGTCTGAGGAGAGCTCTGTACACATTTCTGTACCTCCGGGGCTCCAAATCTTGGATTATAGAAGATTTTGTTTTTTAAATGATAAAAGAGACTGATGAGAGCAGGGATTAGGGATGGGCTATGGGACTTTCACCTTAACATCGCATGTTTAAATCCAACCCTGTTTGGCAGTGGTTACAAATCATTCCTCTCCAAGGTTCTGTGACGGACCACGTGAAGTGATGTGGTGATCTCAGCCCAGTTGCCAGCCTGGGCACATGTCTGCATCCAGTCACTAAGCAAAACATCAAAAGCAGCAATACATGACTCACTCCCTAAATAGTTTCAGAGGAGATTAAAGAGTGATTGAGCTATGGAGACTGAACTGGCTGTGGATACCTCTAGGAGAAGCTCTTGTTAAGGAACTGTGAAGGCGTGCGTGGGAGTTTTGTCCTGCCACTGCCCATGCTGTACCAGCTGCACTCCAGTCTCCAGGGCTCTCCATCTGCAGCAGAACTTAATTTACTGATGAGCAAACAACAGAAGCCCCCCTGCGTCCCACAGCCAGGCCCACATCCTTGCTCTGGTGTGCCCTGAAGACTGCAGGAAGGATAGCATGCAAGTCCCTTCACTCATACCCATAACTCCCAAGCGGGCAGCAGGCAGATTTATTTTTCAGACCTGTTAATTTCTGCCACTGTAAAGTTTCCTTCACTGTTTTGTTTTGTTTTTTTAGATTAAAATACTGAGTTTGTGACATTTTCTCCAAAGTGCTAATAAAGCAATCGGCTTGTAAGCTGTACGCTCTCACCTTCTGAATGTAGTATGGAGTAAGCAGCCTAACTGTCCCTGCTTAATGCAAAATTGGTAATGTCATTTACTAGGCTTTCAAATACAGTCTGATGAATAAACGAACAGGGGAACTGTACTGGAGAACTATCCCAGCCAGATTCATATGCATTGCAAACAGCGCCTAATGGATTTCTGGTATCCTCTTGCTACAATCCTTAAATGCTCAAATAGCCCCAACAGAATATTTGCAATGAAAGCTGCAGTTTATAGGTAGGAAAATAGGATTGATTTACTGTAACCACATATCAGAGCACGAAGTGGCACTTTTACACATGTATCAACCATTACATGTCAGTAGGCAGCAGAAAAGTCAGCTTGTTTATTTTTTAATAGCAACTGCATGACACCTAGAAAGAGCCATTTTTACACACACATTCCGGGAGCTAAGGCAGGAAAATATGTTAAGAATTGACAAAAGTGCATTCGTGGGTGTAAAGGCTATTCATTCCTGTCCTTTTTTTCATTTTTCTTTTTTTTTTCTTTAGTTGTCTCAACATTCTGCTAACAGCTAACAAGTGTTTCGAAGTCATTTTTCTAGACATGGCAGCTGTTAAACTAGCTGCCTGTGGACAGTGCATTTAAATCTAAATGACAGTCATGCCTATAGCTGAAGTAGCATTCAACCACCATGAACCTGAGAGCATGGAGACCAGGCATTCCTAGCAGGGTTTTGAATCATTTCTAGGAGACCTAGACTAAGAGGCCCTACACTCAGCTGTGAACACCGCTTCTGTCCAGACCGTTGCTTGCAAAGTGATAGAAGTCCAGAACAGTAATTCTACAACACGTTTTTGGTCACATTAATGAGGAATGTGCAAGCAGGGGCTTTGACCCATGGTAAGGATGCTAACTGGAGCCGGAGCCAAACAGTCACTCTTCTTGGGAAGAGGAAATGCACCCCAGCAAAAGATCAGCTCACCACTCTCTAATCCGAATTCGGCTCCATTTGGTGGCTCTTAAATTGGCATTGGCTATGTGCTGGATCCCTGCACAGGGTCGAATCGCAGCCCAGGGACTCTGTCCTAAAATCTTTCAAAGATGGCAGAATGCACAAGTCTAGGAATTCCCTCTACCCACATAATAAGGAAGGGGAAAGGCCTGTGTCTCCAGCTGCCCAATCCACCACTGCACATTAGTTCAATCAGGACAGCTTTAGGAAATGGGCTTTCATGGGGAGGTCACACTTCTGTAGGGAAGTTCTGTCCTGGAAGTTCCTCCCTCACCTCATCCCTGTGATACTGCCTCCCTGGGTAGGATTAGGATGACAAGAGGATCATGGCAGCATATCAGCAAACACAAACCTATTTCTCATTCTCTGTTCCTACACTTTTCTCTCTAGCCCCCCATGGATAGCTCTTTGCGAAGAGTGTTTGCAGCTTTTAATGGCATTAATCTGTCACCAGGTGCCAGAGGGGAAACAGTTTCTCTCTGTTTCCTAACTGTAATAACTACATATTGAACAGCGCTGACTTGATTTATTAACAATGAGGATTTTACAAGCCGCCTGCTATTGACAAATGGCTGCAATTTTAGCCTCTCAACCCTTCCTCCCCCAGTCAATACCTTTTAATTGAGTCAAATCTCAACAAATTAAATTTAAAGTAGGCCCCCAAAATAGTTCCAAAGCAAACAAATGAATCTGTGTAAAAATTACCACCTTGACATATTATCAGTGAATAAAATAAAATTAAAAAAAAGACCAGGCAAAGTTGCTTTCTCTCATCTGGAGATGCCCATTTCTGCATGGCCTCATGGCTGCATATATATGTGTAGCTTGAAGATCTGCTTAGTCAGGACTTAGCATCTGGCCTATGCATCACATGATACTCTGCACAGACTGAATTTCCCCTCATTCATCCCAGTCTAGAAGAAATTAAACAGGGAAAAAAGGCAAACGCGATGCTTGGAGGAAACAATTATTAAAACGGGGAAATTTCTTCCAACATGTTACTCACAAAAGGGCTGGTGATTCAGAACAAATACCGAGTCTCTTGTGTCCGGAAACAGGTTTGGAAAACTCCTGAACTGGAGCTTTCTTGTGAGAGAGACTGTTATTAACAGCTACGCCTGGGTCAGGTCCAGCATTTCTGCCCCCCAAGAAAGGGCATCTTCCAACAGTGGATCTCGGAAGTGTAGGGGCTGAAGGGAAATTGAAGCAAACATAAGAAATATGATAACTCAACTTTTTCAGTTTTCATTGTGTCTTGTTTAATTTTCCCCAAGTAAATCCACAAGTGTCAGCATCATTCAGTTCTCTCTGGGGGATTTGGCTGGTGGCTAGAAAGGGGACTTAAAGTCCACCTTCCAGAGTTCTCTTCCCGGCTCTTTGACAGTTGTTTTGTGTGTGTAGCATAGCAATAGTACTGCTTGCCCTCCTTCACGTGGCTGTTGGGACACGCAGTCATTGCTTCATAAGTTCATAGATTCCAAGGCCAGAAGGGAGCATTTTGATCATCCTGTATAACATAGGCCATAGAACTGCCCCGGGGGAATGGCGACCCTAGGTAAGCAGTTCCAATGGTTAATTACTGTCCCTGTTAAACATTTATACATTATTTCCAGTCTGAATTTGTCTATTTGCAATGTCCAGCCATTGGATGATGTTAGACCTTTCTCTGCTAGATTGAAGAGCCCATTTTTAAATATTTGTTTCCTGTGTAGGTTCTTGTAGACCGTAATCAAGTCACCCCTTAACCCTTTGGTTTCTTTTAAGCTGAGTAGATTGAGCTTCTTGAGTCTGTCACTGTAAGGCAGGTTTTCTAATCCTTTAATCATTCTCATGGCTCTTCTCTGAACCCTGTGCAATTTATAAGAACTGGATACAGTATTCCAGCACCAAAAACAGAGGTAAAATAACCCCTCAACTCCTATTCCCCTGTTTAGAAACCAAAAGAGCTGATGAGATCCGTGGATGCATAAACTGCTTTAAGAGCTTTGGCCGTATTAATACAAATGATATATTGCTTGCTATTTCATTCCTTGTCATTTGCCATATTTCTAAGTCCAGTGCTTCCACTAAGGTTTTAGGTACTATTTTTAGAGTACGAGTTATTTTGTGACATAATTTTGCAGCAATGGCTATATCTAGAAAGCACTTGCATTGGCTGGGTCTTTCTAATTTCCCACTTCATTGGCTGCGTTTCTGATTTCTATTTCTCATATTGTTGGCTTCAACTAATATGTGCTAATTCTGCTGTAGGATGCTGTGCAAAATAGAACTCTCTCGTAAACAATTGCTTATCGCGCTGCTTTCCAGGGTCAAATGTATTTTTGGTAATGCATATGGCAGCAGTGGAGAAAGCAGTTCTTATGTGTGCATATTAGAGCTGTATTCATGCGTCAGATATCGTCTATACAACAATTTGTAATTACAAAAAATGTTTCATTTCTGCCCAGCACACCACAATGGACCCTGCCTATTTCTGGCCTGGTGTAACTCCATTTGGGTCACTATAATTACACCCACAGACAACGTGGCTCTTTTATCTCCTTTGATGTCAGCCTCACAACAAAGAGATTTGCAGTCTTCCAGAATACAAGCCTGGGCATGTACAGGACATTACTGATTTTGGAGGGGTGGGTGCACATCGTGGGTGCCTTACTTGCGCGATTAAAGAGCTGCCTCTGAAGCTTGGGCATGTTTCCAGGGAGAAGGCTTGGATGGCTCACCCAGCCATTCTCCCTCTTTCAAGCTGACTTCATATTTGACATTTAAGGGCTAGGATCTCCTAGTTCCAACCACATTTCACTCCTCATTGGGGCTTCCATAGCTTCAGCCCCAGCTTCCTCCTTCACCTTTATTACCTGGGCTTATTTTTTAATATTGCTCTTGTTTTCACTCCTCATTCTTCTGCCTCTCTTTTTTAACAACTAAACTTATAAAATAAATCACTCTTTGCAGCATAACTGGTACTTTACAACTATCCCCATTCTGTGAGCTCTGACACACACATTCCAGCCAGCCACATTAGATAGTCCTACCTAAGCATGTCTGCTGCATTCCCCAGCTTCTCTTCAGAAATCCCCTTATCTATCATCTATGCAGCAGTTTGGACCAATCTGGGCTGTGACCTTGCCATGTTGCATAACCTAAGCAGACGTGGGCCAAATCAGTACATGGAGAAATGCAACACAAGGCGTGGTATTGGTAAGAGGGTACTGACGATGGGCCAGATTGATGGAGCAGTGCCCATTTGCACCAGCCAGGGATCTGTCTCGATGAGATACAGAACTGAAGTTTTAATTGCATGTCATCATTCATCAACTGGTGGACTGGCCGTGTTAGTCTCTGTGTCCTGGCTGAATTTGAGTGTGGGTAACTACACGCTGCCTTAGTAAGTCCCACTATACTTCCTCCATATGCCCCATCACAAACTCTTGTGTAATGCTGCTCTGTGCTTGTAAACTTGGGTCAACTTCCACTTAAAAGGGGTTTGGTGGATGAAATGCTTCCTGTACATACAGCTTGTAAGTACATTGAGGTCTTCACCTTCCGGGCGACTCTTCATTCTGTAAGGAAATATGGATTATTTATTATGAATATTATTAATTCTGAGCCCATATAGAGTACTACCGTACGTCATTCCAACTGTACTGCCCCTGAAATCAGCAGGATTGCTTGGTGGGTAAGTGACCATGCTCAATCTGAGTGAGGCTAGCGGAGTCAGGCCCTGCATTATTATGAATTGTAGAAGGGTATGGAAGAAAAAGTGAGGGTGCAGCATTCATTTGGGAGAATGCAGATAGCCTGAACCTATTCAGCTATAGTTTGATCCAAGCCCAGCTGCCTGAATTCAGCCATATTTGAAATATGAATGTGAATACCAGATATGAACTTATGTTAACATCTTTTTAGACTTTGCTTATTTATGGTAGAAATTGCAGAAGTCCTGTGGAAATTATGAGGTACACAGAGGCACAGTTTAATATAACAGACCATGATCTGCACTAACATGCCACAAATCAGCCCTGGCTTTCAGTTACAAATTAGGTAGAAGACGCAATTAAGTGCAGCCTTTCCCTCCTCGCTCACCCATCCCTTTGCTTTCTTTGGTTTTATTCCTAAAAGCCTCCTTCTCCCATAGTTTCCAGTCTCCTCCTTAGCTAAGGTGCAGCAATCCACAACTGTCATGAATCAAATCTGAGCAGCATGATCAGTTTCCAAAGAAGAAGAAAACGTAGGAGTAAAAGTGATTTTAGGATCATTATAAACACCAAGAGATTCCAGATAGTACTAAAACACGGGTATAAACTATCAGGATTCTGCAGGCAGCCCTGTGCTGGGACACTGCGGACTGGTTGTGCCACGGAGCCATGCCGCAGCCCTAGCCCTCCCTGGGCTCCAGCCAAAACACCACCACCACTGAAACAAATGCAGCATGTACCCCCCACTCACTGCTGGATGCTTTGGAGAAAGGAGGCGGAGAATCTCCCTCCATCCACCCTCTTTAGACGGCTAATACTGACCATAGTGGCACAGATTGGTGCGTGCTCTCCAAGTCCACTAGCCCCTGCATGGAAGCGTGAGGGCATCCCAGGGCCGGCCTGTTCTTTGCTGCATCCTAGTATGACTGCTCCCACAAGCTGCGTGCAGTGCCACTGACCTCTTTAAACGAGTTTAATTTTAAAACCTAGCCCAGGAATAAAGCAGGAGGGGGGATTAGGTGACAGGCTCTTCTGCTGAATCTGTCCCTCGCTCCCAGAGTAAGAAACGATGTTGCTTCTCTCAGCAATGTGGACGCTCCCAGCAGGAGGCGCGTGCCTTTTGTAATTGGAAATGCTCCTTTCCCGATGTAGAGAGAGTTTTCCCACAGTTTAATCCCAGTGCGAAGTGCTTTGTTCTCACCCACACGAGCCGTGCCGCTGCTCTGCTCAGCCTTAAGAGTACGGGTCTCCGTTAAATTGCCCTAATTCCCGCTGTTTCCTGAGATGCTGCTTTGATGAAATGCAGGCCCTTGCCCAGGCAGCAGCCTTCGGGCTTCACTCTGATCTGACTGACTCTGGTGTAAATCAGGACTAGCCCGCTTGGAACCAACGCAGTAACACTGGGGAAAAACTGATGAAAGGAAGATGAGAATCCAAGCCCTTTATCTTCTCTGGTTAGAAGAGGAAGGTGCTGTTTTTTACGAGGAACATGACTGTTCTGAGCGACACAATGACATGTCTCCTGTTGAGTTTCCAGAACCAGCTGGGGAGGCTTCTCCCTGAAGAGACTGAACTGCTTTTGCTAGTTTGGCTCTCTTCAATTGCTTCACTTTGTTTCTTTCAGTATCGCAGCGCACATCTTTCTGGAGCTGGCTGGCTCTTCTTCCTTCCTTCCTCTTGGGTCCAATAATGTTGGCTTGAGTCTGCACACTCACTAGGCCTCAGGAGACAAACATCCTTCTTCATGCTTTGCTTTCTGCGCTAGGATTAGCTGGCATCTCCATTGCAGCAAGGTTACAGGGCTGCAGATGGGATGCTGGGTCATGTTTTTAAAAACTTTCTCTAGCTTTGAGAGTGCAGTTTTAATTGCAGCTCCAACTAATTATGAGTGCAAATGAGAGACACCCAACTGCTGGAGTATGGAGAATGCATAATCCTACACACTTTCCTTCTTCCATATGTAAGCCCAGGCTTGCAGTGTGAAAGTCTCTGTAGTTCTCAAGTCTGTCTGCTCAGAAGAAACTGAGCCAGCAAACTAACGCAAATTAGCACCTAGTGATTAATGATACATTTGGGGAGGACAGTTCTGTTTCTCACTGCCATGATCCTTCTCCAGCATCCACACCTCCTGGCCCAGTCACCCTGCATTTGCCTGCTCCTCTTCCTGACTTCCCCTTCTGACCTCCCTTTCTTTAAAAAGAAAAGGAGTATTTGTGGCACCTTAGAGACTTACAAATTTATTTGAACATAAGCTTTCGTGAGCTACAGCTCACTTCATCGGATGCATCTTGGTGAGTGCCACGTGCAGCAGCCATGTGTAAATGGTTCGTTTCTAAAATATTTACAACTTTGAGGTTTATTGCAAATGGATTAAAAACACCAGGCCTGCATGGGCTGCTGTATCTCGTCAGCAATTGAATACAATAATAAGCTCTCATCTGTTTGGTTTGTTTTTTTGCCTACTTGTCCCCTTATCTCACAGAGATTGCAAACACAGGCCATCAGAAGCCTAATTCAAATTCTCTTCAAAGAGCTGCAGCATTTTGGTCATTTATGCTCCTGCATTGTTGTTATCAGGTTAACTTTCACCAGCAGTTTGAGAGGTTTCTTTTGGATTAAAACTAATAAAGTAAGTGCACCCACTGGGGAGAGAGCAGGCGCCAGAGGTGGGATTTCTCTTTCTCCCTCTTGTCCTATTGCAGGAGAATAAAATATGTGTTGATTAGGGTTCTATTGCCTCCTGCTCCATACCTGAAGAGTCCTTTGAACACTGCAGCTGGCTGCTGGCCGCCACATGCGATGGGAGCTGCAGGTAGCCACTGAGCTGGGGGAGCAGGGCGAGACCTAAGCAGCAAAGGTCTAGACTTTCATGCAAGTGTCCCAGGTGATAAAAAATCAGGAGACAGTGTACCTGGCTGGGAACTTACCCTGTGCTTTGATGGGAAGTTTCCTATGTTCTAAAAGCAGTAAAATGACAATAAAAATTCAAATAGATTTTTCTTTTCTTCCATGTGACTCTGGCTTCAAAATTAAGGGGGATCCAGAGACCTGGTGACTTTTATCAGCTTGGCTCTGCGCACATTAACAATCCCATTCTCTTGGTAAAACCCTGAGGGCAAACTCATCTTGTTAGGTAGATGAATATAATTTACAGGGAGCTCTGAACAACTCAAAAAGAAAAGGAGGACTTGTGGCACCTTAGTGGAATTTTTCCACTGAATGCATCCGATGAAGTGAGCTGAAGCTCACGAAAGCTTATGCTCAAATAAATTGGTTAGTCGCTAAGGTGCGACAAGTACTCCTGTTCTTTTTGCGAATACAGACTAACACGGCTGCTACTCGGAAACCTGAACAACTCAGAAAGCTACATTTCCTCTGAATGCCCAGAGACAGGTTGGTAGATGGGGAGAGAAGGAATAGTAGATACTGGTGTTCTGAAGAAGCTCTCCATCTCCCAAAAGGCAATGTAGTGTGTCTGATGTATGAATCGCACGAGGTGCTTTATTTATAATATTGCATTTATTGAAGAAAGAATATTTGGGGCATGAAAATATCCTACTCTCTTTTTTTCACGCAATGTCTAAATCTTTTTAACTAATGGGAAAGTTTCCCACTAAATAATGGATAACTCCATTTTGACTGCAAGCTGACTTTCCACAGGATAATTTTCACCTACAATATACACTGATGCATTTTGTTCTCATTGCCAACGTAATGTAAGGTAGACTTGTCTCCATTTTCATTTGAAGATGCTGTGGTGAGTATTTTACAGAGTGACAGCTGCCTCTGCGGCTGGGCTCTCCTGCTGATGGGGAATTAAAGCTCTCTGAGGTAAAATGAATGATTCTGTGCATACATCTTTACTGACAACATTTGTGGCTTTCCCTCCTGGGCTGTGGGTTTGTGTATGCACTCCTTAGCTCGGTATATGTGTCCTGTTAGCCCTTGGAGATTTGGAGTGTGAGTGCCTCAGATGTGACACTAAACTGACACTAAACTGGGAGGAGAGGTAGATACGCTGGAGGGCAGGGGTAGGATACAGAGGGACCGAGACAAATTGGAGGATTGGGCCAAAAGAAATCTGATGAGGTTCAACAAGGACAAGTGCAGAGTCCTGCACTTAGGATGGAAGAATCCAATGCACCGCTACAGACTGGGGACCGAATGGCTAGGCAGCAGTTCTGCAGAAAAGGACCTAGGGGTGACAGTGGATGAGAAGCTGGATATGAGTCAACAGTGTGCCCTTGTTGCCAAGAAGGCCAATGGCATTTTGGGATGTATAAGTAGGGGCATTGCCAGCAGATGGAGGGACGTGATCGTTCCCCTCTATTCGACATTGGTGAGGCCTCATCTGGAGTACTGTGTCCAGTTTTGGGCCCCACACTACAAGAAGGATGTGGAAAAATTGGAAAACATCCAGCGGAGGGCAACAAAAATGATTAGGGGACTGGAGCACATGACTTATGAGGAGAGGCTGAGGGAATTGGGGATGTTTAGTCTTCAGAAGAGAAGAATGAGAGGGGATTTGATAGCTGCTTTCAACTACCTGAAAGGGGGTCCCAAAGAGGATGGCTCTAGACTGTTCTCAGTGGTAGCAGATGACAGAACGAGGAGTAATGGTCTCAAGTTGTCTCAAACATTCCAGTGTTGTCTCAAATGGTCTCAAGTTGTCTCAATGGTCTCAAACATTCCAATGTTTCACCACCCTCGTAGTGAAAAAGTTTTTCCTACTATCCAACCTAAACCTTGGATAGTAGGAAAAACTTTTTCACTATGAGGGTGGTGAAACACTGGAATGCGTTACCTAGGGAGGTGGTGGAATCTCCTTCCCTAGAAGTTTTTAAGGTCAGACTTGACAAAGCCCTGGCTGGGATGATTTAGTCGGGGATCGGTGCTGCTTTGAGCAGGGGGTTGGACTAGATGACCTCCTGAGGTCCCTTCCAACCCTGATATTCTATGATTCTATGTGAAAAAGTGTTATTAATAAATTATTAATTATAATAATTACGTGTTGCCTGCCAAGAAGGAGCTAAAAACCTGAGCAGGTGATCAGAAGGTAAGGAAAAGAGAAGGAAATAGGGAAGGACTACTTCATGCACAGGATGACCAAATGTGCACTGTGAAATAACTCACAGGGATTGGTTATTGCAGCGATTTTTTTTTTAAATGGGGAGACATTTTCCCTCTTTCATTCCAAAATCTGAAATTTCATCAAAATTAACAAAATCATAAAAACCATGCAGGCCTAGCAGAACGGAACCCACATTTGTCTCTGGAGGAGGAAATAAACAGGGATTAAAATAAAACCAAGCAAGGAGCTGGGATTCAGACCCCAAAGAAAGGTGGCACGTTGAGCCTGTTCATCCATTCCTGCTCTTCCTGCCGCCCCGTGCCCGTTGGAAGGGTGTTACCCCAGCAGCTGACTCCATTGTTCTGTGCTGCTGTTTGGGTTGCTTTCTGGAATGGGGATGGGGCTGCACGTGCGGAAAGCCAGGATCCAAATTCAAACTTTGCAGCTCAGACCAATCTCTAGTATTACCCAAGTATCTGAGAGCATGCATATATGCCAGAAAACAAAATAACTCCATACCTCTACGGCTGCTAATACTCATGGTCACTGTGAGCTCAGTTTTAGTCCCATTCGAGTTTATGGGAATTTTACCACTGTCTTAAATGTCAGTGGGACCAAACCCAGAGCTCAGAGAATACGCACTGGGCATGGAATGTAGACAGGGTTTTGTAAAATAAAAGCAGTCAATGCAATAAGAAATTGTAATGAACACAGCTGTGGCCTGAAGCAAGTTTATCTTCAGAAACATTTAACTGATTTGTACAGACTATGAGGTAAACACTGCTTTTGATTTATATTCCAAAACACTGCACTGTGGAGCCTGGACCATCAAGGAGACTGACGTGGAGATCGGAGGAAAAGATTATGTTAGTCATGTTTATTGAGTGTCAGATATTGAAATATGTTGATTACCTCAAAACATTCGCACCCTCTGACTTATTATATGGTGTTGAGTTTGCAAAATGTAGTGAATGATAAAATGTACCTCTGAAAGATTGCCACTAGATGGCAATCAAAATGGCAATACATGTTATTTGTCTAAAACTATTAGAGCAAGCTAATGCCAAATATATGCTCCCCTGGTGCAGGCAGTTGGTAAACCTACAATAAATGTGCAAAGCTGCAGAGAGGAAAGGTAAAGAAAATAACAGGGAACATGCTGACAAATGCCCACATGCAGTGGTGTTGTAGCCATGTTGGTCCCAGGCTATTAGAGAGACAAGGTGGGGGAGGTAATATCTTTTATTGGACCCGCTTCCACTGGTGAGAGAGACGAGCTCTCAGGCTCACACAGAGCTCTTCTGCAGGTCTGGGAAATGTCACAGCTAAATACAAAGTGGGACAGATTGTTCAGCATAAGTAGTTAATACATTTCAAGGGACCATTCAAGGTGAAGTAGCCCATTAACACCCCTCCAGTCATGGGAGAGGGGAGGGAAAAAAGCTTGGCAGTGTTTAGTGGGTTAACGATTGTTGTAATAAGCCATAAATCCAGTGGCTCTATTCAGTCCATTATTTGTAGTGTCCAGCCAAATTATGAAGCTAAACTCCCAGGCTTGTCGTTTGAAGGTGTTGTGCAGGTTTCCTTTCAGGATGAGGACTGACAAGTGAGATATAGAGCGATCGCTTTGTGAGAAATGGCTGCTCTCCTACATGGAGCTCATCAGAGACACTGGGTAGGTGGTGGCCTGCCCTAGAAGAGGTTTCACAGAGCTGACTAGAGACAGCAGGCAAGGGGGGAGGAGAATCAAGAATCCCTTGATCAGCTCATCCAACTAAGAGTGACTGTCTGTCCTGTCCTACTCTATGGATATGAAAGCCACACATATGTGCATGCATGTGTTTCTTTCCTTGTCCCCAGTGCTATCGAGCTTCTTCAGCATGTTTTTCCTTCCTCCACAGTCCATTAGCTGATATTTTCTGGCATTCCGATTTGGATGATTATTGTTTGTTTATTATTCAGTTATTTGTTAGGCATCAGCAGTGCATTTGGCATTGTACAGAACACACCCATTATTATATCTTGGTATTGTGACAGCACGGAGGAGCCCTAGCCATGGGCCCAGGAGCCCCTTGTGCTAAGTGCTACATAAACACAGAACAAAAAGACAGTCCCTGCTCCAAGGAGCTCCCAATCTAAGCCAGTGAATCAGTGTCCTGGAGAGTTTTACAATCTAGCAGGGAAACACCAAAAGACCAAATGGAAGGTGTCACTTCAGAGAACTTCTGTTATTCATGTGTGTGAGTCAGAGCATAGACAGATTACATATTGACTAGTCCAAAGGGGGTTCTGGAAAGGCCTCTGAGCGGTAGGAGGAGAAGCAAGAGAGGACAGTGCCATTGTTGCTGATGGAGGAGCAAGAGATTAACAATGTGCACCCCTCTACACATGCCTGCTCCTTAGCGGGTCGCCGTGCTGAATGGAGGAAACACCACCCTCTGCCAGGGGGCAGACCATGCACCTCTTCAGTCCCACGTACACTCATTTCTAGAGGAGGCGCTTTCCCCTCACGCATCCTTCAGCAGTGGAGGAGTCTTTAGAGACTTTGCTGATGCCAGCCACCTGATGGTTAGTGCAGACCTGCTATTCTCTGCTAGCAGTGGCCCATATCTGCCTGGCGGTTTCCTGATGTAGCTGTGTATTGTCGAACACTTTGCTCTAGATACACTGAAGATGCTTCGCAGACTTTTTGTCCTTTACAGTATCCCTCGGTGTCCTTTTGTATTCCGAATACGTGCTCATTCTGCTGAGGCAGGGAACACCTGCTGTGGCAATCAGCCTTGTCTTCTTCCTGTTCTTTGGATCCAGACCAACATAGGCGTGCAAGATGATCACAGTGCACCAAGGCGTTCACAGGTTCCAATGCAGGGAAGGGATCACTGAAAAGAAGCAAAACAAACTCATCCAAATCAAGATGTGGCTTCCGCAGCCAGACATGAAATCCCGGGTCCAAATCATACACTTCCTACCGCTTCGTCATATTGATTTTTATAACCCTTCTCTGGAGTTGTTCAAACTTAGCATAGACGGAGAAGTCAGCAATAGTCTGTGGGGACAATTCAGGGGAAGATTATGGAATCCATAATCAAACATGTCTTTTCTGTCTATAAAACCCTGTGATTCTATGATGCATTCATTACACTTGACTCCAGAACCGAGGAAATGAAATGTCAGATTTTATGTGAGAAGTGCAACATATTTAAGGGACAAAGAGCACCAAGGGCAAAGATTAAGAACTCCCTGGGCCTTGGGAAATGTTATGAAGTGATTAGATTAAGAGAGAAGGAGATCAGCTCTGCTATGAACTCTACTTGAGTTTGCAAAATTACTGGAACCACATAGAGTAAGGAAGCAATCTGAGCAATTGTCACCTGGGTGTCTTCTGGGTCTAGCTTTTCTGCCTTTAGGCTGTATGCTATACTGTGTATTTAACTGGGACCACTGAATAATGTGTATTAGAAACCTGGGTCTAATGGACTTGGTAACAATAAAAAGAAGTGGATCCAATTAATAACAATACTTAGAAATTAAATTAGCACTTTCTCATCTGAACCTCAGATCTGGAGATGAGGCATTGCCACTTTCTGAAGTGTATAACTTGAGGATCAGAGCAGCATGTTGCAATACATCAGGGTACAAGAGAAGGAGAAGTTTTAAAGTGTAAATGTGCCATTGCTTTAGCGTGGGAGAAGAAGCTAGTGAGTAAGAGATGAGTCACACATTTGTAGAAATCATTTAGTAAAGAGGCCACATGCAGCTGTTCTTGCTCAGGCTTGAGTCAATCCCTAATCAGGCAAACACCGGGAAAGAAAGTGTCTTTTGGGGGGTCTCTCTAGGGGATGCCGGCACTACTGTGTACGAGGGCTCTGGCTGGATTCTAAGACAATGTAGTCTTGACTCATTCATGCAGAAAGCCGTGATGCCACAGTATGTAGATGCTAAACCAGAACGATCTCGGACATGCCCTACTATTCCATCTCTTTATGGTATTAATCACTGTAGTACCACAGACCCAACCCAATGCCTATTCCATTCAATGGAAAGACTCCCAATGAGCTGGCTTTGGCATTGGCATTCAATCAAGCTCTTATTCTTTCTGTCTCATTTCTGCTCAGGCTACCTGATCCCTCCATTGTTTGTTTATTCGAAAATCTCTGACTTCTTCTCTCCCCGGGACTCCATCCCCATGTGCCCAGACACAGCAGACTGGTGCTCAGGGCTATGGGTGCGTGAGCACTCCATCTGAACACCAGCACACTATTCACACACACACCTACCCCTCGTTGCACCAGTGAAAACTCCTTCAGAGCTCTGAGTAGCGGACAGAGGTGCAGTCTGACTGAATTGGGAAAGGGGCCAACTCAGTGAATGGGCTCATCAGTAAGTGTTTCCATTCTCCTCCCCACTCTGGGCTGGTGTAGACCCACTGAAGTCAGGGGTGCTATATTCATTTACACCAGCTGCAGATCTGCCCCTCTGTTTTCAAGTGGAGCATTGCTGCTAACTAAGAGTAAGTAGCAAAACACTCCACAGAACCAGGGCAGTCTCCTGTGTGTAATTGCCCTGGTTCCTGCCTGGAAGCTCTTATTGCTTTTCAGTATAGTCCCAGGGTGACTAGTCCTTGTGGAGGGAGCACTGGAAAACAGAAAGAAAAAAATCTCTCTTCTACAGATGAGGCTTGAAAACATTCAGCTCACCTGTGTCACCTCACAGAGGGGAAAGTGCTGCAATGGCAGCAACATCTGGCAGCTGGTTCTTTACCTCTCATGTTTCCACACACCAGCCTACTTGGAGGAGAGCACACAATCAGGTCTCACCGGTAAAATGTGCAAGAAAGGACACCCTGGCCCAGAGGCATTGCGCTTATGTACCCCCAAAGAGACGGTCATGTGCAAAATGCCTATTGACTTTATTAAGAAAAGGACACTGCAAATACGCCTTTTATTTTTCCTTGGAGCTAATGCTGCTCCTTCCCCCAGATGCTTGGCTTGGGGGTTCTGCTTCTCCATCTATGAGAAAACAAACCTTGTAATTGTGGAGGGCCTGCAAGGTAAATCTCTTCCTGCGAGTGTAGACACACCTTGAGAGGCTTTGCCATTGGGTGGATGTGGAGAGTCTTTGATTAAAAGGTTTCAGAGGAACAGCCGTGTTAGTCTGTATTCGCAAAAAGAAAAGGAGTACTTGTGGCACCTTAGAGACTAACCAATTTATTTGAGCATGAGCTTTCGTGAGCCACAGCTCACTTCATCAGATGAAGTGAGCTGTGGCTCACGAAAGCTCATGCTCAAATAAATTGGTTAGTCTCTAAGGTGCCACAAGTACTCCTTTTCTTTTTTTGATTAAAAGGTTCACACGAGGTGATACCATGTATTGGAGAGTAGCATGATTGACTCTTAAAATCTGAACCTTGTTCTCAGTTTTTCAAAAATATTTCTGATGCAGCGGCTGCCTTTAAAAAGCCACCATGTGCCAACATTTCCCACCCAGCAGCACCAGGGAACCAGCAGCTATTCTCTAAAATTGGGGCTCACTGTGCTGTCTGAGATACTCAGGCTGTGTGCTAGCTATTACCAAATGTTGGCCTTCAGTGGGGGCCCCTGCATGACAACTTGATGCCATTGTCTGTTCTAATTATTTATAAGAAATAACTTTATCTCGTGCGTGGATTTCCCTGGATGAACAGAATGCTTATGTCGCCCACCGCCTTGGTATCTGAGTACATGCTACAAGGCATCACTAGAGGATCGAGCCACCCTGGCCAGTATTTTGTTAGGTGACTGCCTGAAGTTATACTCTCGCGTCCATATTTAAGCACCTGGATAAGTGGCTGTTTTAAAAAAAAATGCAGAGCATGCAGCAGCTCCCAGCTAGCTCAGTGGAAGCTCAGCACCTTTGAATACTCAGCTACTTGGACGTATAAATATGGCCGCAGGCTCCTCGTTTTAGACCCAGAGGGCTGAGTGCTAAGTGCTAGGCACCTAACTCCTTGTTTTAGGCTCAGGATCTGGCCGAGAGAGTTCTAGCCGCACAAACTATCTGCTTGGAAAATAGTTTTGCTCAATGAACTTGATTGCCTTTCTCCCTTCCCCCTACCCAAGAGGCAATGCAAATGTCATCTGGAACCCGGAAGGAGCAGGCAGATGTGATCATAATTAGAACACATTACGTCACTTTAAATTGTATCAAAGAAAAAGAAGAGAACATGAGAAGAGAGAAATGAAATGGCCAACATGGATGCAAGAATAACATTTTAGTGCTTTAAAGTTAATGGTGCCTGTTGTTTCTGAAGTGTCCACGCTGAATTTTCCAAGGACTTCCTTCCAAATGAGGTTACTGTCTCCCAGTACTGCAATTAAATGTGTCCACACAGCCTGTTTTTAGAGCGACCAAAGCACTTAATTTTCATTAAAAAGATGGCATTGCAGCAATTATCAAGGACGGATGGCAGTTAGTTGTATTCATGTCCCTGAGGACAGAAGGGAGCCCACAGAAGCATAAATTATCAGGCGTCTTGTTCATTTTTTCCCCTCAGTATATCCATAAATTACTGGTGAGCAATAGCTTGTCCTACATGTTATATACAAGTGCTAAATAACTTCTCCATCATGTCTTTTCCAATGCATTCTGGATTTGCCAAGCAAAGGTGCATGTCGTTTGCGCTCATGTTCATAGAAAGGCCTTGGTTCTCCAGTACCTTGCACCTTATGGAGGTCATTCACATTGGTGCCTGGTGGATGTAATGCACTGTGCTTTGTCCCTGGAGTGGGAGAGACAGGCATGACTTTCCAGTTATTACGTTACAAGGCTGACCTGGACTCTGAATTTTTTTTTCTTCGTGTTGAAGGAATTTAGGAGCAGAGGTATCCACATGCCATTGGGTTTAACAGCTCCGCGTTCGAGATGACTGCATTGGTTTTTGGTCTATAGATTACCCAGTGAGCCTGTATCGCTGCCCTGATGCTCGGGGAATTTACCTGTCCCTTTTACTGACATGTTCCATTCCGCGGGGTTGGGGTTTTGACCATCCTAATGGCCAAGCGAATGGCCGCAGCCTTTGCTCTGGCTGAAGTGGTTCAGGATGGATTTCTTTGTGCAACAATTCTCAAATGTCCATCCAAACTTCTGGCTTCCATACCTGGAAAGGGGCCAAAATCATAGAATACCAGGGTTGGAAGGGACTTAAGGAGGTCATCTAGTCCAACCCCCTGCTCAAAGCAGGACCAATCCCCAATTTTTGCCACAGATCCCAAATGGCCCCCTCAAGGATTGAACTCACAACCCTGGGTTTAAGCAGGCTAATGCTCAAACCACTGAGCTATCCCTCCCCACAAGGGATACACCTTGTTTGTGTTCCACTGACTCCAAGCCCACATACTAAGAATTTTAACAGAACTACTGCACCACTGGCTCGGAGAAAGCCCAATGGAGAAGTTTTAGTGAGAACTGTTTTTATTTTGGGGAGCTTCTAGTCTCACTGATTGCTGAAATATTTGTATTAGCATTCCACAATGAGAAGAGACTAATTCAAACAGAAGGGCATCTTCCTTTAAGGGCAATAGATTTGAAAATGTGGATGAGATACAAGGAAGAATGTAAAAAGAAAAGGAGTACTTGTGGCACCTTAGAGACTAACCAATTTATTTGAGCATAAGCTTTCGTGAGCTACAGCTCACAGAAGTTGCTTTCATTGGAAACAAGTTTGGCAACAATGATTTATCCCCAGAGTTTGATTCTTTTTGCTATGCAGCTTTCCTGTTACTGGTCGTTGTTGAACCGTAGACATATGTGTTGATTCTTTCCATCCTCAAACCTTATTTCCTACTAACTAGGTGGCAACAACTCTCTTGGTGTCCAGCGTTGTCAGGCCCAGTGTCAGAGCTTTTCAGGGGCGCTGAGTGCCCAAAATTCCTGCTGCCATTGATGGTTGCTGCAGGGGATCAGCACTTTGGAAAGTCAGACCTGTGATCATAAATGGCTTTAATATACCTGCCATTCTAGAATGCCTCGCCGTGCGTTCTAAAAGCTCACCATTTCTCACACACAGCCTTCTTGTTTGATATGTCCAGCCTGTGCTAAGTAAGCCCTCAAGACCCGTGGAACCCCTGCAAGGGGGACTGCCATAGTGAGGACGGCCATGCTGCGTGGCCAGACGATTACACAGTCTGAGCTTGCTGCATGACAGGATATTGCTGTTAAAGGTCATTGTTCAGTTCTGGCACCTGCCTAGAGATCGGAACCCTGGGAACAGCCGTGTGCAGCATGGAATTGAACGAATGCCATTTTACTGTTCGAAGTCTGCAGACCCCCCATGGACCCACTGCTGGCTTTGCGACAGGTGTGGGTGGCCATACCAACCTCCCAGGGAGGAGGGTGGGGAGAAACAGAGAGCGTCTCTGCTGTTATAAGTTACTGACAAAAAATAAGAGATTCCCTAATGTGGGAAGAAGAGATGCACACCCTGTAACCTCAGACATACCCAATTACGCCATGCGGCTTCTAATCCCCGTCAGACTAAAGACCCCAGCCTGTCTGAAACTTCTGGTGAAATGTTGGCATCTCATCACTGTCTCTTGTTCACTTTTAAAAAACCACATGAGGAAGCCAGATCCTCAGCTGGTGTAAATCAGCATATCTCCATTAACTTCAGTGAGGCGATACCTATTTGCATTAGCTGAGCACCTGATCCTTAGCTAGTGGATGCAAGACTGTGTTGTTGACTCCTCCCGCTACATTGAGGTGTTCTACACCTGTCTGCTGTGTTTTGTCCCAATTTAGATTGTAAGCTGTTTAGGACAAGGACTGCCTTTTGTGTTTGTATAGTGTCTAGTCCAATACACAACTGCCATCCTCAGATGTTCAAAACTAGTGAGTCAGTCCCCCAAAATCATGACATTGGCTTAAAAATGAGGGTCTTTTTTAAATGGGGTTATTTTTATTTGCCTTTTGATTTTGATCCTTGGGTAACATTTGCAAGCTCTTCTCCACAACCACAAGAACTAGAAACGTGCTTCTTATTAATGGAAGCTGAGCTTCTCACATATTCACTTGACTTCAGGATCTGGGGTTTTCAGTAAAACACCAAATATTGCAAGATTTGCAATAGAATCATGAGAGTCTGCAACGCTACAATGGGCTCTATTCCCAAATGAGGAATAGCACATTGGAGAAGGAGAAGAATCCATATGTTTTGGATACGTACAGTATTTGTAGTTGTCATGGGACATGACTGACCTTTGCTTAACCAGAAGGTGGATGAACAAAATTTGCATTATTTTACTCTGCCCCTGCTGCTTCTATGCAATGCCGCAGGAGAACTGGATGTTTGAAGCTCTGTGGAGTGAGTTCTACTCCTGCTTTTCTGAGATTAGCTCTAGCTACTCATCACCCTCCTGTTCAGAAACTCTTTTGAATGGTCAAGCTGGGAACTGTGGGCAGTTCCACCATCCAGGGAAGGGAGTGAGCACTCCACGCATTAGTCTTTTTAAGGTCCTTTTCTCAGGGCTTGTTTCATTGTCCACAAAACAGTCACAAAACAAAAACAAACCAACTGAAAATCATTGACAATAACCACTACAGGCTTCCCCTTGTCAGCCAAGAGGAAAGAAAAACATCCATTCCCTTCTGGACCCCACTTCCCCTTTCTTTTATTCTCTGCCCCAGCACCATATGACCAGCTGGGACCTGTTGACCCTGTATAGGCTGCAGCACCCTTACCTTATCACAAAACTCATTTCAACAATTCACTCTGCATGTCCCATTATCAGCTATCTCCCAAGCACAAACTTCAATCATCTCTTGCATGCTGTTTTAATTCCCATATTCTTAATACATTCTTGACTAACAATGATTTGAAGAGAAACTCCCGCTCCTTCACCTTTTTAAGCCTCAGTCCCTTGGAGACAACACAATAATTGAATCTATGTAGAGACAAATCAATGTTAAATCAAGTATATCCACCCTTCTCCCCTGTGCTCTGCACCAGCTCAAATTCTTTGAACAAACCTAACCCCGATACCAGTAGATTTATCCATATTCGCTCATGTGTGAATTCCCTGGGCCTTCTCTACTCAGTCAAAATCCAATGCATAAATAATATAAGCCACCCTAACAAAAGTGGCAGCTGCCTCTAACTCCACTTAGGCGTACACTGAAAAACAAATAGTAAGCAGGACTTTTTGCCCCACAACCTATATCAATGCCAGAGCTAGGCAAATACAGCAAGACACAGTCTGCAGAGGTTTCTCTGAACTGTTACAGGAATTCTCATTCACCATGGCTGTCCCTTTCCTTTTGTCTCTGCTGACCTCTGCCTAGCTGACTGTTCACCTCCAGTCCTGAAGGCTTAAGTGGGCCATAAGTGATGCATCAGCCTTGTCCTTGCCCTCCCATGAGCAAAGTCGAGCTAAAATTAGATTGGATCATGTCAGACACAAACACTGTATTCAATAGCCAGTACTCTGTATTCTATATTGCAGAACACGCTATTCTGGTTACATTTTTCACCTGGGACTGGGAGGGTGGCCTGTGAAATTACAGAGTTTGTCAAGTCTACATTAAAAACCAGGCAGGTAACTTCCCTTTAGAAGCTTAAACAGCCACTCCAGCTTCAAAACCTAAAGCTGTTCCTGTTGTCTCCCGGTTACTGCACCACAGGACAGAGAGGTGTGTTGTAAAACTGCCTCCTTCCACGGGTTTGTGGAAGCATTTTGCATCTGCTGCTGCAGAATGTTCTCGTCAAACTTTTTACAGTGTTGTTCTTTAAGCATGCACAACATTATGTAAATTGTCTCGAGGTAGTTGGCAGGAAAACTGACTTAACAAATCTAATAGGTGCCAAAGAGTCGCCTGCCAGCTGATTTTCAGCAGTTTGCTCTGTGTTATCTATTGTACTTTGTGATTGTGCTTGGAACCATATCCCGTCTGAGCTGTCACCCTAGACTAATGAGATTTTTCTTACCTGCTCATGTTTACTATCAGATTTTCTCCTGCATGAGCAAAGCACGCTGATTAACTTGTGCTCTTTCTCTGGGCTGTTTACGGGAGGTTAAGGTGTCCATAAATAACAATTTACAGAGGCAAAATTTTTGCTTTTTAATAAATTCTGAGTAGTCTGAGCATCTGAGAGTGAAACTGGAGGAGGTGAAGGGACTCACCTGCACGATAAGTGGAGAGGGGGAGTGCTGTGCCTTACAGTTGCCATGCTCCTGGGTTTCTCAGACGGCTTAGAGACAGATTCATGATCACCTTTGCTAGCTATACCCTGGATGCTTTCTGCAGTTGCTAGCAAGCGAAAACAGTCGTTTGGGGGCTTTTTAGTTTGTTTGGGTTTTTTTTTAGTTTTGGTGTAAAATCAGAGGGATGGACAAGGAGGAAACTCACAGTGAATGGCATGATCAAAGTTCTTCCAAGCCAGTGGGATTGCCTGGTCTCAGAATTCTCTAGGTGCAAAATCGTTATGCCATGTTCTTCTGAGTCTGTCCATCGAGCCTGGAAAGGTGGGTTATTCGCAGCATGATATGCTGCCAGCAGCCTGTGGATGTACGGCCGGGCTTCTGGGGCTCGTTCAGACACGGCATGAGGAATCATAGCTTAGGCAGGAAGTTAGGTTTGTTTTATTCATGGCAGTAGATGTGATTTTTCTCACCCATGCAGTGTCACGTGCCATTTTAATAAAACAGATTTCCATGGTTTCCCTGCATCACCTAACATATATATTTATGCCAGAACCCTTACAAATGCATGCGTACTGAATGATGCATTTTTATTCCAATCTCTTTGAAGGGCTCAGAGGAACACATACTTACCCAATGTATTCACTTAGATGCAAATCAACCACTACCTTCTGTGTCATGAATAAGGGCCTAATCCTGTTCTCTCTGAAATCCATGGGAGCTGTGCCATTGACCGCAATGGAAGCGGGACCCAGCCCTAAATGAACTGGTCACAAACTAAACTGAACCATACTCCTAGTAGTTGCAATCTGGATCCAGATTCAAAGTTTGTGGCTCAGACTCATCCAGCACATGTCGAGAGCTTCCCCACCTAGAGGATATAAACAGCCCCACTCATTCCGTTATGATAATGCAATTCGCTGCTTTAAGACGGGGCTGAGATTTGTAAGGGCCTTAGAGACCTAATTCACATTAATTGAATGAGGAATCCATCTTGGAAGTATATATTCCCAGTATTGCAGAAGACTGGCAGATACACTTTACTTCCTTACCACAAAGGGACAGCTAGTTGTAATTTGCAAAAATTAGCATGGTTTTGGGGAATCTCAGTTTCTGGGTGTCCTGCTGTAGGTGCCTCAAGCTGGGACGCAAAGCAACCACTAAAAATTGGTGGCTGTTTTTGAGAATTTGGAAACAAGCATGCCTGCCAGTCGCTGGCAATCTCCAAGTGAGAGGGTCGTGTGGAAAGTGACATTTATCAAAAGCCCTGATGAAGTCAGAGAATTTAGACATTTGGTCCACATAGTCACCCAAGTCACATCTTTTACCAAAACAACCAGATCCTGCTAGGTCTGGAGAACTAGGCTGGAAAGAACAGGCTCACTCAAAGATTTCCAGGATGTTCCGCTTCCATTCTGGCCAGAACCAAGAAGTATGGAGAGGAGTGAAAAGTAGATACTCATAGCTTCGTTTCCCTACTCTAATGAGCTTCTATAAACCTTCTGTTTGAAGGGAGGTTTTGATCTGTTCTTATTTCATGAGAACTCACTGTTCACCCCTCTTCCAAGTTGCTATGAAATGCAGCTGACCCTTCCTGCATCCCAGATATTAGCTGTTTTGCACTCTGGAAATGGTCCATTTCTGTGGTAGATTGCTCCTCATCTCTTAGCTAGTTTTTAATCCGTGTCAGGACTTTACCTTTCATCCTGTGTTCCATTTCCAAGGAGAACACTTCGAACATTCACTGACAAGAGCTGTGCAATAAAAACCACACACAGCTCAAAGAGGAAAAACAGCACTGGATAAAATAGGGTCATCTTTATTTTTCAATTTTCACATGTTCATGAAAGCAAAGATTCATGTGGCTGAGCCTGAAGACAAACTGCTTCAAAGAGCAATTTTAATTGAAATGATAATGATGGAAGTTTTCTAGCCTAAGTTGAAATATGCATTACAAATACTCCCTCCTCTTAGGAAACATGTACATGAATAATAATATAATAGTGGGCTTTTGCTGAAAGCCCTTTGCTTACAATATACTTGTTCCTTGTTTTCTGAGGCCACAGATTATCTTTTTCTCCCTAAAAATAAATAACAAACAAGTTTAATATCCGACTTCCTTTTCTTACATATTTTGTTTTCCTCGCCCCTGCATCTCTTAGACATTAGTATTGTTTCTGCAAAAAGGATTGCTTATAATATTTCACTATCACGAAGGAATATATTCTCTGTGACAACCCAGAAGTGGTTTGCAAAGAGAGTCTTTCATACCACAAATGCGGGGCCTGGTCCTGAGAACATTTTTCTTCTTGAGACTCTTGCCATGAACAAGGACGCATCACAAAAGCAAGGGTTTGCAGGATACAGGGCTTAGGGCTCATCTACACTTGAAATGCTACAGTAGTAACTGCAGCTGGACCACCGTAGCACTTCAGTGTAGACACTACCTACGACCACAGGAGGGGTTCTGCCATCAGCGTAGCTAATCCTCTTCCCTGAGAGGGGGTAACTAGGTTGACAGAAGAATTCTTCCACTGACCTAGTGCTGTCTACACCGGGGGTTAGGTCAGCTTAATTATGTCGCTCTGGGGGTGGTGGATTTTTCACACTCCCAACTGACATAGTTGGATCAACCTAGCTTTTTAGTATAGCCCAGGCCCTAGACACGTTGATGTAACAATGGGCAATCTACAGACCAATGGCTGTGGCCTATTTCTTTTGCAGAGATTCAAGGTGTAACATTCCCAGTGAATCAGGGGGAGTTTTACTTGAGCAGGGCTGAAGGACGAAAGTGGAGAGGTGCATAGGATGGGAGAGGAAGGGAGAGATGGGGAAGGAAAGGAAAGGAAGGGGAGGCATTCAGAGTGGGATTTTCAGAAAAAGCCATGCTCCCGAGTTGCTTAGAGGCTTCAGAAAACCACAACCCTAGCAGCCCAGTGGGAGCAGGGGACACTCAGTGAGGAAGCTGGTGACTGTAGGTAGGACACAGAAGACCCTGCTAAGAGTAGAGCTGATCAAAGATCTGAACATTGTCAATGAAGAGTCGTATCCTTTCAGCCAGCTTTCATCAATAGTGTGAATAAATGACTTTCATTGTGAATAAATGACTTTCATCAATAAGAGACTCCAGGGTGGTTTGCTGTGAGTATAACCAGACATCTCATTTTATGAGTGGAGATAGAAAGACATAGTGATTTGCCCAGGATGGCACAGAGAGTCTGCAGTAACAGGGCCAGGGACAGAACCCAGGAGTCCTGATTCCCAGTCCCTTACTGTAAGCACTACACCTTCTCTCCCTTCCTTTGAAAGATACAAAGCAGATTATACAGAACAAAAACTTTTTTTAATTAGCTCATTTGTTAATAAAATATTCGAGAGCAGCTTTTATGGGTAGTGCTACACTCTTAAATTCCATGACTTAAACTTTAATAAAAGCCAGACAATCATGATTCCACACAGCAATGCTAGTGACTTCATTGCCACCCTTCCACCTCCCCTGTGTCATCCAGGACTTGTTTCTGGCAACATTACCAAAGTACATCTTGACCCCAGAGAAACTGTGTCGTCCACTTCATTTCCGAGAGCTCATTTCCGGAGACTTGCAAGCTCCTAATTCTTTATTTTCAGGTGGCTACATGGCTTCTGTTCCAACATGTCCTTGAATGTGATTTCAACATCACTTGAAAACCTTGAACCTCATAAAATAATAGGGAACATACCGGTGCTAATGGCTTAGGCAGTGTTCTGAGCAGCAGCCTCAACTACCAGACTAGTCACGCTGAGCTAGACTCAGCGGCGTGAGGTTCAGTAACTCTTCCTCACAAGGTAGGCTGTCTTTGAGAGATCCAAATGAGTCCTCTGCCTCTGATATTCTCCCTACATCCCTCAGAGAGCTTTTCTTTCTGGAAGTTTCCACAGGATCTTCACTGCCGTTGTGTAGAGATTTAAAATCTGAGGGTCATGTTTAATTTTTCCCTTGGACTACTTGTAGCGGCTCAGATTCCATAAAGTGTGGGCTCACTCTCTGCATCATCCTAGCTCTGCCATGCTGGAAACGTACTGCACTAACTCATGCTGAATTATTTGAGGTCTGTTCCCACGCTAAAATAGATCATGAGAGCGACAGTGCTTGGAGTCGGTGTGTTACAGTATATCATCAGCATAACAGTTCTTGATTATGTATAATGCAAAATGCTGCCATTCCTGTGATGCATGGAACATCCCTCTCAGTAGGCTACAGAGCCATACGTTTTCTTGAAAGACCAAAATTTATCATCATAGAAAAAAAAATAAGTGTTAAGAATGGAGGTGGCAGTTATTAGTGAAAGCAGAGGTAAGGTGAGCATGAATAGAATCATAGACATGTAGGGCTGGAACAGACCTGAAGAAGACATCAAACCCAGCCCCCTGTGTTGAGGCAGGACCAAGTAAACCTAGACCATCCCTGACAGGTAGTTTTGTCCCACCTACTCTTAAAAACCTCCAGTGATGAGAATTCCACAATCTCCTATCCAAGCCTGTTCCAGAGTTTAATGACCCTTATAGTTAGAAAGTCTTTCCTAATATCTAACGTAAATCTCCCTTGCTGCCAATTAAGCCCATTGTTTCTAGTCCTACCTTCAGTGGACTTGGAGAACAGTTGATCACGTTCATCTTTACAACTGCCCTTAAGATATTTGAAGACTGCAGCATATGGAGACCTCTCTTCTGAGAGGCTAAAGTTGAAGGCTCTACCTCCAAGATGCTGTGTTTCTGGTAGGAATAGAGCTTCTATGGCAGCAAAACCATTCTTCTAAGTATTCTGCCACTTCCCAGAGACAGTACATCTTTGTGCCAGGCAAAATATTTCCCAGTGAAGTGTTTCAAAAGAAAAGATTCCCCGCTCCCCAATAATACAAAGTTTTCTGTTTTTGTGGGGTTCCTAGAATTTTCCCCCACTGAAAATGAGGAGTGAGGTAAAGGCAAAAGGGGTGGGGAGAAAGACACAAAAAAAAAAGCCCAATGAAAAAGGTAGAACAATATGGAACTCTTATTATTATTTGGAAAAACATTTGTCATAAAAAAAAAATGTCAGTGAAAAGCTTTTGACCAGCTCTAGTGACCCCAGTCTCCTGAGGAGATGCTGTTGGTAAAAAAGAATTATGACCGGATTCTTAGTTGCTTGTGTTCTGGGTGCCCATACGTGGAAAGACTGATGCCACAGGAACTGGAAACGTTTTCCATCCCTCATCTCCAACGAGGGATATGTTTGTCCCCTTCTGAAAGGTCCTGGCTCATAGCACTGCCCAGAGATATTTAGCAGAAAGTCTGAACTAGAGACGGGATAAAACTGGACCATTTATTTGTGAGAAACAATCTTTCCATATACCATTCACAAAACGACACCTGGTTTGCAAAAAGCATCCCCAACATTTGCCAATCTTCACTTCAACTGCAGTTTTGGGAGAAGGGGTTATGCCAGGAAGGCATTTTGAATTGACTTTAGACAGAGCTATGTCTTCTTTTTCAGCATCGGGAAAGTGGATGGATGCACACCACAATGTTGTTTCAACTCAAAGGTGGGGGGATGTATTCCTTGACTTCCATGTGCAATTTACTCTGCTCCCACAGCCCCAGTGCCTGGCAGAGATAATTCCTTCCATATTGCCCAGCTCTCCCCAGTATATCCCAAGAAGGCTGCCACAGGTAGATCTCGCTGTTTGTACATTTTCTACAATTAGTTGCCATCCTGTCATCAGGGATTTTTCACTGAATAATGGGCAAAAAATGTTTTAAAAAATCAAACATCCCTGTCTCTGAAATGTTCTATTCATTGCACATCCCCTGCAACCTGTTGCTATTCCAAGAATTATGGGCAGTTTAGAACATGCATAATTCTTCTTAACGGATGCCAGACATTTGTTATTGTTCTACAAAGGCTGGGAAAGAGCAAAGTAGCGTTCAATGGGAGGCCTTTATGGAAA
Organism: Caretta caretta; assembly: GCF_965140235.1. Taxonomy (NCBI): domain Eukaryota; kingdom Metazoa; phylum Chordata; order Testudines; family Cheloniidae; genus Caretta; species Caretta caretta. Next base: position 21,400,932 of record NC_134223.1, read on the forward strand.
CAAATGTCTTTTAAGAACTAAGTAGGAGAGCAGGAACGTGTCCAGCACTCGGCCCAGTGTAGCTGCTACTTTATTAATATGGGAATACAGAGAAAGCTGTGATGAAGGGTCATGGTCACAGTAATAGATGGTTTCCACTAGACTTCCTAGTTGGGTTGTAGTTGGGATGTAGTTTAGCACATCACTCTGCCTGTAGATTTTTATTGTGCGATTTGACTCTGCTCCGTGAGATAATCACATGAAAGCACAGAGCATTTCTCAATGGGAAGCTTTCAAAGAAAAGGTGGATGCTACCACGGCATCTTCTCCTGGAGTGACTCAGGTAAACCATAAATCATTCCCTAGCAATAACATGGTTAAGGAAATATTTCACACTGGGGTGTTCTCATTCATGGGTGCTGGGAGCAAAGCTGGGATTGTTTTGGTTCACTGGCAATCCTGAAAACTTGGGGGGAGGGACTCATTCTGGGTCAAAATGAACACATTTAAAAACAAATTTCAACAAATTGAAAAGGTGAAAAAAAAATATTTCGAGTCAAACCTGACATTTTGTTTGACCCAGGCAAAACATTTCATTTTGATCTTGAACATTGTAAATTTCTTGTAACTGTTTCTTCATAAAATGGAAGGAAATTTCCGAACAAAAAATGTTTCGGAACAAAAATTTTCATTTTGAAAATATTGAACCGATCTGTTTCAACATTCTCAGATTTTTTTTTCTGCCACAAAAAATTCAGCGTAAAAATTTGTGTGGGGGAAGCCCCTGTATTTATGGCAAACAGGCCTGGGGGATGCAGAATTGCCCAGGGTTTTGTTCCTGCAGACTACTGTGCCTTCAGCCAGGCAGACACTTTTTTCAAAGTGGCTACACACTTTGGGTGCCTCAATTCCTGGAGGTCCATCCCAAAGTGCAAGACCCTGATTTTCAGAGGTGCAGAGTGCCTCCATCCGTTCCCTTCCCCTCCCCACATTGACTTCTCTTGATATTCTGGGTGCTGAGCACTTGTAGAAATCAGGGCTTAGATGTTTCTAGTTGGACACCCCAAATCAGTGGTGACTAATTTTGGCCACAGTGGGCACATTTTTGGAAGCCCTCTGAAAGTCTGACCCACCACAGTAGACACAAAACCTGCCTTGGTTGAGCGCTAGATTCCAAACCGGTCATGCTGCTATGGGTATGGCTTTCTATGAGTACAAAGTAGCTCAGCTCTTAGCAAATGTTGCTCTTCTCCTCCTGCCCACTGTGCCCCATCACAGGTAACTTTCCGCTGCTTAAAGCTTTCAGCCACTGCTTTTCGCTTCCAGCAGCATCACTGCACCTTAACTTCACTGTGCCTCCTGAACCCAGCCAGTTCTGGCAGCTGAATTCCAGCAATACTAGTCATATGGGGAAAGCCAGAATGATATCTCCACTGTAATGCCTTTGCAGGTAACTATGCCGGGGGGAAGGGGTGACCAGTCAGTGGGAATGCGCTATCCCCAAATCAGTACTCAGACCCACTGCAATCTGTGCTGATTCGGCAGCAAGGAAACTACGGCTCAACCACGGCTTAACTGTTTCTGAAGCCTGAGATTGGAATGAGGTCTGGGGGAAGGGGAGGGCTTTTGCGAGGAGGCAGAGGTGAGATGGGCCAAAGGCTTTTCAAAGTGGAAAAACTCATCAGCAAGGGGCCTTGAACCCCACCCGAGATTTATAGGGATGAGGCATGTGCGTGACTCCAACCATCTGATTAACTCCAACCTTTCCTGTGCAAGTCTGAGCTGTTGTGGCAGCTGCCTGATTTATGGCATTTCATAAAGCTGGGAACCTGTAAAAGGTGCCATTCGTGTTGAATTTTGGTACGATAAAAAGACATAAACCAGATACATACAAATGCTGGCAGCCGCAGATAAAGTTTCATTGGTACCTTAATTTAGTTTTTGCTATAGCAGGAGCTGCTGCAGTGACAATAATTATTTCACGCCCCTAGATGGCAAGGAGAGGGTCTGCTACCTTCTGGCGAGGAGGAGAGTGACAGCATGATGCCAGGAGTTTTGGTGGGGCACTGTTACTAGTTGTGCCGGTTCTCAGGGCACCCAGGGCCGTGGGGCACCTTTTTACCCCCTTGCCTCAGCAAGCAGGAGTCTCTCTTGTGGTAACCGGAGGTCAGCTCCCTAACACTGGCAGCCACTCAGGTGCTCTTCTGTGGCCTACAACATCCCTGACTTTGTCTTGCAGGTTAACAAGGGATACTCCTGTGATATCCAGCCGCTGACACTGGGCCCTCACGCATATCCCAGGTCCTCTGCACCCAAAGGAGCAGCACACCCCAGTTTACCAATTTTACCTGAAGCCACCACTCGTGTATAACGCACAGCACTTGTGAGCACCTAGGTTAAAACAAAACTAGGTTTATTTAGGAAAGAATAAAGACTTAACTAGAAACAAGGGAGAGTTGTGGGAACAAAATGGTTACAATACAAAGCAAAATCATAAAGGGTGAACCTGTTCCCAGACTTATCAATAGTTACCTTTCCTGTCTAATAAAGTAGATTTTCTGCCCCCCTCGAAGTTCACTCTGTTACAGAGCTGGCTGGTTTCTCAAGAACCAGGATTCAAATGTTTCTGATAGCATCCCACTCTTCAAGGGACTTTCCTCAGTGCATGGTTACAGAGAACTGCTCCCTCCTCTGTGTCATACTGAAAACAGACTTTTCACGGACAGGCAAACCCTTGGCTAGTTGTAAAGTTTCTTTTTTACCATTAAGTGGTTTTAATTGTTAGTTGTTGCCTCTGATGCAATTGACTTCAATTGCAAGTCATAGGATTGTGCAGGACTAAGAAATTGAGCCTGTTATTGCATCACCGGCCAAACAGAGCGGGACAACTCCCCCTTGCCCAAATGGGCCATTACAGAGCCACATGATCTCTGGATGACTAATTTCTACTCCAACTCCATAAAGCATACTTTTAATATAAATACATTATTCCTCAAATAATCTCACAATGATGAATCTTGACAAATTACGAACTTTCTGTAGATACCTTTATGGATAAATATCTTGTAAGATGTGTTTGGTGTAGTGAGTTTTTCAGGTCTCAGGTGAGTTACTTGCAAAGAACAGGGGACCCTTTGCCAAACGGTTTCTGTGTCTCACTTGTGCCAGCTGCTTATGTCCTCATTAATTAAGGTCAACTCTTTGCCCCCTTTCCCTCCTTATGTGACCACAGAAGGACCTGAGTGTAATGAACCAAATGTAGCCCTGCTGGAAGGAGGTAGGGTGGGATTTTTGCAGCTTCAGCAGTGAATCCGCACCCTCTGTGTTCTCTCATTAAGGAAGAGCAGATGCCTCCCTAAATTCCTATTGCTTCTGCTACTGTTGCTTCTGGTACCCCCTAAAGGAATGACTGTTTACCACCCAGCGGCAGCTGCATAGGGATGCATTGCTTGGTACAGGAGTCAGAAGCACTATGCTGCTAAACAAACAGCTGTGAATGATGAACAGAACTGAGATGAAGGTGAATTTACTCAGATTTACTGTCTGGGACAGCGATGCTTGGGGTTCCCAAAGGTAGGGAAGATGGGGAGCTCTGGGCACGTGAGAGACCAAGCAAAAGAGAATTCTATGGTCTTATGTACCATGCTGGGGTTTAGTGTTACTAACACCAAATATGCAAAAATCATGAGATTATATAAAAATAATAGATGGGGTGTGTTCTTTTATTTGCCTTCTGCACTGGGGTCACGGTTTGAAGCTTTCTCCACAGCCACGCAGGCTACAGACTTACTTTTTGTTTCTCTTGACTCCAGGAGCTGGGGCTTTACGGAAAACAATAACTGTCATGAGACTCATGACAAAATCGAGAGTTGGCAACACTGTAAAAATCCCCCTGCCTTTCGGAGTCCCTGCTATGGATCACCCTGTCCTAAAGATAGGAGGAAGTCAGTCCCAGGCCTGTCTAGAATCTATTAATGACGCACCTGGGTCAGACAGAGGGAGGCACTTAAGAGATGACTTCCATCCCCATTGGCTAGGTTGGTGTTTGATTATCGTAGCACTGATCCTTTTTTGGAGGGATGGCTGCTCCCTGTGATATCAGTGCCGCTCAGAGGACGTAGGATCCTTTAAGGATTTAAAAAAAACAAAACCCCAAGATCCAAGTTCCTGTTTTCTCAGCACTAATAATCTCTCTCCCTCTAGAGAAAGGACAACACAATAAATCTTTATTTCTCATGATGGGTTGCCAACTTTAATAAAAGTTTCACTGGAGGATTGGACAAGCCAGCGAGCCAGTGTTCTGAGCATTAGAAGTAAGAAGATGCTGTTCTGTCTGTGTCTGTGTGAAAATAGGAACTGGTACGGATTGATTTATTTTCTGTTTCCATCTGAAAGTCCTGTTTTTGCAGCTATCCTGTAGAAACAAGCAAATAATTGTCAATGAATAATTTTGCCAATAAAATAGCCACTTTTTCCTATTCCTAGAATATCCCTGATTTTCTTAAATAAATTTGAGCAGCAAATAAATTAAATCAGTTTTAAAAAAAAAACAACAATTCTTTTTAAAGACTATGGATTGATCCAAAACCCACTTACTGCGAGCATTTGATGTCTGAAATTCAATCACTGCAGTTTAGTTGTTATTGGCCAGATAAGACACATGGTAAAGTTTCTTTTCCCTGACTGGATGAATGAAGAAGTGCAAATATTTTCAATTTAGTTTCCACAATTGTTTGAACATGTGACTGTGAAAGAGTGGGAATTTTTAGCAGACATTTCAGCCTAGCAAGTTCAGGGCTCCCCTGACAAGGTTTCCGACCACACAGTCTAACTGGCAAAGGAGAACTCTCCTACAGAAAGGAGTTAGAGGAGTCCCGCTAGTTCCTGACTCCTCGTTCTATGTGGTTTGTGCTCTTGCATCTCCTGCAGTGTATTCTCTCTTGTGATCTCCTATCTCAGTGGTCTCCTTTCATTTGACCGATGGAGGGATGGAGATCCTTGTAAAATGAGAACTGGCCTCAATGTTGCCTACTTCATCTCCTACAAATTTTAGCCATTTCCCTTGTTCTGGGATCCCTGCCCCATTCTGAACTCAGCAATCTTCTCCGCAGGCAGACAGACATTCCTCCCTGCTCCCTAGCAGCTTCTGGAAGGGGATGGAGGACTACACAGATAAAAATTAGCTTGCACCAGGACAGAAAACAGAACTATTTATTTCCTGCTTCATCAGGGAGTAACCTAAATACTTCAGATACCATTTCCTAAGAGAGTTTGAAAGTGCAAAGACAGTCAGCCTGGTTCCGACTGATCACAGCTGGAGAAGATCCAGCTCATCACAGTACAATATTTGGTTTTGGCTTCTTAAAAAGAATATAAATGGGAGTCAGGGAGAGAACAGCAGCAAGAAGTGTCCCAGTTATAACAGCAGCTGGTTACTAAGCTCTTAGCTGCAGTCTATTGCTTGTCTGAGAAGGAGGTGGCATGGGGTTACATAGTGTCTAGCAGATTTTAGGATGCATGCTCAGAGTTTTCCCTTTTCTCCATCTTTGTCAGCCAAGTTTGCAGCAGAGACGGATTCTATCTCACTGTCTAACCACCTAGGTTTTTATACTGTGCTCATCAGCATGGCATCCACCATTCATGTCCACCAGCTGTCATACCTGCAGTGTCATTGGCGTAAAGAACTGTGGTTCTCTCCATCCCTTAGTTCAGAGTCTCCAAAGATGCCTGGACTATAAATGAGACAAATCTCACCATCAGAGATTTCAGTGACTCACAGATAAGAGGGGCACTTTGTTGGATTGTGGGTGGCACTTGAGTGGGCCCAAAAGGACAGAGAATGTCTTTGGGCTAGTGAGCCCCATTCAGAAATGACTGTGATAGGCCTCCCATTTTGCTTCTGTGCCCTGCCAATAGTCATGCTCCACCTGATGTTTGTTGGCCAGGCTCGCCCTCTTGGGCCATACATTTTTCTTCTAAACTTCAGGAAACTGCCAACACTGTTCATAGAATATCAGGGTTGGAAGAGACCTTCAGGAGGTCATCAAGTCCTTCAAAGCAGGACTAATCCCCAATTTTTGCCCCAGATCCCTAAATGGCCCCCTCAAGGATTGAACTCACAACCCTGGGTTTAGCAGGCCAATGCTCAAACAACTGAGCTATCCCTCTGCCCTGTTCTGACAATCAAGGGGTTTCCTTTATTCCAGGGGACAGCTGAGCCATCTCCACTGGGAAACCAGAATGATATTAGCAGATTATCTACTATAATTACATTATTGTTCCCTATTGTTGCTGGGAGGGCACCAGGGTGCTAATACCAAATAGAAATGTAATTATAGAAGGTACATTAAATTCCAATCATTCTTGCGTCTTAGCAACCAAGTGAGCAAAGTCAAAGTAAATAAAAGAACATGCCTGATAAAATGATTAAAAATAATGATGGGTAATAAAATATAATTGACCAGAATAATCCTCAATTCCCCGCTTACTGGTGACATTGGCTCAACTCAGAGGTTCAGAGGAGACTTCCCTTGTAAATCTCATTTCTAACATTCTACTCTTGCAGCTCTTAGTGTCACAGTCTATCCAAATTCACATTCTAATTAACATTTTGCCCTGAATTAGACAGGGAAACTCAGTGGACAGGAACTGATTGCAGATACGCAAGCATGCTAAGGCCCTTCTGAAGATGAATGCTAACCCCATTAATTATATTTACCAATTAGACTTTAATTACTTATAATTAGCAAAAGCATTTCATTCTTTCACTTGTTTGATTCTGACATTTGTGAGAAGAATGTAGTGTCGTGGACTTCTAATACATACAATAATGGTGAAAGTAGATTGTCAGAGTCACAATTTGTTTTCAGATCTCATTATGACCACAGTGATCTGCCAGTTATTTAAAAATATTTGAAATCTTAATGTAGAGAATTCAGATCTCGCTTAGTTACCTTTTGATTTAATTTCATTTATCCTTTAATTACATATCTATAGTCCGGGGTGAAGAAGGAGGAGAGAGGCACCCTTTGCTTTCCACAGGTGATCTAAAATTAAATATTGATCCAGATCTCTTTCCAGGGTTTTAAACTAGTAGGATCAGGTGGGTTCAGTCTGGGGATGAGAGGCCTCCAAGAAAATGTAATGATTCGGTGTAATTGATACAGTAGGTTGTGTCCTGCTTTCTGTTTCAATGACAATAAATAATAATAATGCAACAGCAGGAAGATAGGTGAGCTGTGTTGCTGAGCTGTGTTGTGCCATTTTTACGATGACATGTAAAACCCAGCCCTGAGCAGTGCTGGTCATGAAAAATCTAATTGCCTAGTTCTAACCTTACTGGTCCCCTGACTCCATTCCAACATAATAAGTCATTGTTTGTACTTACCTGAGCACCTAGAGCTGCCAAACCAAGATCAGGCACTGTACAAACAACAGAGTAAGAGACAGTTGACCCAAAGATCTTACAATTTAAATAGCCAAGACAGATGAAGGATGGCTGTATCCCCATTTTACAGATGGGGAATGAGATTCGGAGCTATTAAGTGATTTACCCTACTGCCTAGTTGGGAATTGAACTCCTAATCTCCAGTGCTTCAAGCCCAAGACGACCCTTTCTCCTCCAACGTGGTTTGAATGGAGAAGTTATTTATTAGTGGTTTGGGTTTGATTATCAATTGACAAGACATCAGATAACTCAGCTCAATCAGTTTATTGGTTAAAAATAGATCAGTACAAACAGAGAGGTTCATACATTACCACCTCTAGAGAACAGCCTTGCTTACTTCTGACAGATTCTCCACATACAAAGAACAAAGGCTGGAACAGTTTAACGATCAACAGATTTCGACAGTAAAGTTTAGCATACTGGGAATACAGTTCATAGTAATACCAGGCTAGCATTAGTACAAAGCATTCGGGTTCAGAAATGGTATTGGCTGATCTATTCCTCACTCTTCCTCCAAAAAAACCCCAAACACACCCTGTACAGCTGCTGAAATCCATCACAGAGGAGCCGATTTCCATTGATATAGTGACTGTAAAGCAAATTGGGACCCCGCTAGAGAAAAGGTCCTTTTCAAGGCCCTTGGTTGATGGCTTAACTAAAACCTGTTTCCCACAACTCTGTAACCCTAACTCCAACTGTATGCATTTGTCTCCTCTTAAAGTATCCTTTTCTCTGTTCCTCTCATTATCTGCCTGTCTGGAAGACCGTGCATCAGAAACTCTTATTATTTTTAAATCTTCCTGCTGAAGCTATAAACCTTATTAATTTACCCATAAACCTGTCTTGCTCATTTCCTACTTCAAGTCCATCCAGGAGGACTTCTGAGAAGTAGCACGAACCTTTTCCATTCCTGAAGAATAAATCTCTCATGCTGACCTCAAACATTTGAATAAAAATCAGTCAAAAGACAATTTAATATTGGTGGGGTTTTTTTTCATTTTACAGTAATAGTTCTGTGTGGACAAGACTTCACCATCCAGTCTGTCCAGCACAGTTTTGTTGAGCGTGACTCTCCAAGGTAGATGCTTCATTGGGAAGTGTTTATTTCCTTACCTATAATACACAGGTGATACGTTTATGTTAATACTCTGACATTAGGTGGCTAGATATTCATGTTCTCTCTTCATAGAATTGTAGACTATCAGGGTTGGAAGGGACCTCAGGAGGTCATCTAGTCCAACCCCCTGCTCAAAGCAGGACCAATCCCCAACTAAATCATCCCAGCCAGGGCTTTGTCAAGCCTGACCTTAAAAACCTCAAAAGAACGAGATTCCACCACCTCCCTAGGTAACGCATTCCAGTGTTTCACCACCCTCCTAGTGAAAAAGTTTTTCCTACTATCCAACCTAAACCTCCCCCACTGCAACTTGAGACCATTACTCCTCGTTCTGTCATCTGCTACCACTGAGAACAGTCTAGATCCATCCTCTTTGGAACCCGCTTTCAGGTAGTTGAAAGCAGCTATCAAATCCCCCTTCATTCTTCTCTTCTGCAGACTAAACAATCCCAGTTCCCTCAGCCTCTCCTCATAAGTCATGAGTTCCACTCCCCTAATCATTTTTGTTGCCCTCCGCTGGACATTTTCCAATTTTTCCACATCCTTCTTGTAGTGTGGGGCCCAAAAGTGGACACAGTACTCCAGATGAGGCCTCACCAATGTCCAATAGAGGGGAACGATCACGTCCCTCCATCTGCTGGCAATGCCCCTACTTATACATCCCAAAATGCCATTGGCCTTCTTTGTCTAACTTCAGCTTGCAGCCATTGGATCATGTTTAGGGTGACCAGACATCTTGTTTGAGGTTCCCTGGGCCCTGGTGCACAATGAATCCTTAGGGCTTAACCCCTTCCTGCCCACGCTGTAGCCAGGGGACAGGAGGCAGCTGGGTTGTGTTGGTGGCCAGCAGCAGCCTGGAGGAGTTAGCTGCCTTTTGACAGTGTGCAGGCAGGAAGGGACAAGCTGTGTCCTGCCACTGGGGTGTGGGGGGAGAAGATGAGATGAGCTCTGCAAAGACACTGGCCAGGTCATCCCTTCCCCGCCGCCCTCCCTGTGGCTGAAAACAGCTCCCATCCCTTCCCTCCTGCACAGTGCTGAAAGGCTCCTGCTGGCCACATTCTGGTGTGAACTCTGGCAGAAATTGGGGGTGGGGGAGCGCATGTGACCCTGCATGTCTCCCCACACACACACACACAAGCGCTGTCTCTGGAAGCCTCGGCACCAGGTACCAGGAGAGGTGGGTCCATCCCAGGGGTCCAGCCAGGCATGGAGGGTGGAGAGCACCAGGCTGGGAGGGGAGGGGAGGGTCGGACAGTCTCACGCATGTGAGAGAGGTGTACGGGAGTGTGTGTGTGTCACCTCTCCCCGTGTGAACCCTAAACCCTGGACGATAAATAAAAACAATCCCACTCTGCAGTATTTCTTTTTAATGGGGCTGAATCAACTTGCTGTTAATTTGAACGTTTGTACTGCGTACAGTACAAGTGGTGAACTCACTTGAATACAAATAATTTTACCAGGTGTCCCGTATTAAGCATAGGGAAATATGATCACCCTAATCATGTTAGACCTTTCTCAGCTAGACTGAAGAGCCTATTATCCAATATTGGTTCCCCATGTAAATACTCATAGACTGTAATCAAGTCACCCCTTAACTTCCTCTTTGTTAACCTAAATAGGTTGAGCTTCTTGAGTCTGTCACTGTAAGGCCTGTTTTCTAAACCTTTGATCACTCTTATGGCCCTTCTCTGAACTCCCCCCAGTTTATTAACATCCTTTTTGAACTGATGTTCTTAGAAATCTACAGGGATTGAACCAGAAATTAACATTTACGTTGCATGGTATGTTCTACCATCCTGTGGAGAAGCAGGTTTTGTCCCATGGCCAGGGATAGATGCACTGTTTGTCAGCTGTGGAACGGCGGGAAGGGAGATACCAGACAGCATAAACTCCTAGTTTCCTCTGGTATGGTACAGTCCAGCATTGTGACCATGTGTGTCACTATCATTTACGTATGTCAGACCAAAGTGATGCAAGCTATTTCCCATTGGTATTACCCTGAGTCTGTAGTTCCGCAGTAGCTTATGCACTATCTCTGAGCCAGTCGAGCATAAGTGGTTTCCAGGATAGAGTCAGCTCTAACCCCATGCATCACTGAGGCAGGCAGTTTTCATAAACAGTAAGCACCGTGTAATGTTGGAGGTATTCTGTATTAAGACGTGGTGCCATTGAAATCAATAAGAATTTCACCATTGACTTCAATCGGATGAGAATTGGGCCAGGGGTGAATGGTAGCTACCCTGAATATTGCATTGGCAGAGAAGTCACTTCTCATGTTTGTTCTTCGAAACAATCTCCTATGTGCTGCCTTCAGGATGCACCGGACTCAGATTTTGCCTTTTGTTCCCATAGCCAGGGCTCTGTGGAATTGCACAATTTTGTGGCAAGCATTTTCAGTGGGAGACCAAAATCTCTGCCTCTCGAATCACAATGCCTCAAGAATCTCTTATCTGATGAATTTTCATTGGAAACGATGCTAGGAGCATCAGCCAGTCTGAAAGAAACAACAGAATGTCAGGGGTAGGAGGCCTCAATGTGACAACCAATGAGAAGATCTGGCCGTGTGAGGAGGCAGATGGATAACTGACTGGTAAACTTTGAATTTGTGAAAGACTGAAAAGGTCACAACGAATTCAAATGCGACGACGAGGCAACAGAAAGGAGGAAAGATCGATGTAAATTCAGAAAGTTACTTTGTTTACTAACAATAACAAACCCAAATCGGTGAAGTTTTAGAATTCATAAAATATTGCTTGCAGTGCATGGAAGATTGTTCACCCAGTTTCAGATTTATAGAGCTATCTCAGCTCGCAGCTTATGAAGGGAATGAAATGACTAGAGGATCAGGGTAATACTAATCCTATACAATGCCCTATTCAATTCACTTCATATCCAATAGGAGACACATACCGCATATGTGACAGTGACAGCCCTATGTTAAACTGCAGCACCATGTGATCATCTGAAATGCAGCTTTAACCCACTGCACCTGCACTCTGCCCACTAATCCATTTTGATGAGCACTCAGAGAGATAAAGAAGACCTCTAATATATTCTCATTTGTGACATAAGAGGGATTTGAAATTGCATTCAGATGCTAAAGGCTAGTGCACTTGATAAAGCTTCACTTTTCACCAGTGAAATAGTTTTGAAAAAGAGAAGGATCGTTATTCGGGCTACGGGGTTAGTCACTATCAGATCAAACACTCAGTTTTATATAACTCCTCCATCTTGGTAAAACCCAAACACATGTGAAATTGCACCTAGGCAAGAACTGATCCAGCAGGCTCAGCAAGACTCACAAACACAACGGAACCCAAATTGATGGTAAGGTCTTTTGACGTGCCAGTACATTATCATCGTAGTATCCCCTTGTGATGTCAAAGGTTCCCCTGCTTCTTCGCAGCAACACTCCATCATTGAAAAGTTCTGGGCCCCTTTTGTGCCACTTAAGTCCTAGTCAATTTGTTGTCCTTTTTCCCACCTGCAGCTAGAACTGAAAACGGTTGCCTCTTTGTAAACGGTAAACTCGTCCCTTTTGGCTAAGTTCAGCAACCGAAAGGTTTCAGAAGGCAACATGTCCTTCTTACTAGGAAAAAAAGTGAGAGGCATTTGTGACTTGAAGAATTTATTTCATTGGCCATTTCCAAGCCTCCCATTGAATAAAAGATATTATTTGTGATACACAGGGCCAAACTCACCATTAGATTCATAGATTTTAAGAGGAGGAGGGGCCCTTATGATAATTTACTCTGACCTGTGTCAGAAAACCTCACCCTAGCCCATACCTTCTACCTGAGCTAGAGAATCTCTTTTAGAAAGACATCCAGTCTTGATTTAAATACTTCAGGCAAAACAAAAAAACTACCTAACACTAATAGCCCCAATGTTGTTATATCACTGTTGGTAAACTGTAGTGTCTTGGATCACTATTTTAGAATACTGTCGCGTTTTATACACACACAGAGTATACACATATGCATAGGCAAGTGTGGCTGACTGCAGACGCATCTGTAAACTAGAAGTGAAATGAATTACAGAACATTTCAGAACCTTAAAAAGTCTGGCTTGTTTAAGTATATAAATGGACTAAAGGTCAAGGGATTTTTATTGTCTTCCAACTGAATTCAGCTTATTTCTAGAGCACCGATAAAAATATATATATATGTAATTTGTCTTTAGTTCCCCCGACCTCTGATTGGTGAATATAAGTAATTGTGTTTTCTTTTATATGTAGAAGTAACTGCCTGGGCCAAATTCAATTATGTTTTGAAATTCTGCTATTATGCAGAGACCAGCATAAGCCCCAAATGTTTTGATTTTTTTAAATGAGTGTGAGCAACCTTGCATGGAATCCAAATGGAGCTTCTATTAAATTTGGCCTGATGTCTAAAGAGAATACAAAACAGACATAGAATGTCCCTTTTGATGTTAGTTCAACACAAATGGGATTTTGAAAAGAGAAGTGCAGTCCTCCAAACTACAAAGTCAGACGTCTGTGTTTCTCTGCTCCTTCTGAATGCTTGTATCACCCTCCCGAGAATGTTAAGAACACAAATTTACACCATTTGAGAATCTTCTTCAAAAGTGAGAAATAGGGCAAAAGCATTGTAAATATTATGGCACTATACAGCAAACTCCTTGCACCGCAACACATTGCCCCTCAGATGCGTGCACCGCAAGGATGGTAAAAACAACTGCTGTGATGCACGTATATAATCTAAGAAGAAAGAGCTGTTTTCCTGTGCCTGTGCTCTGCAACTGAAGGGACTCTTCTGCAATTTTTGGGCCTCTCCCTCTTGTGAAGAGAACATGGAATAGGCTGGCCATAGGCTTGAGAGGAGCCAAATTTGAACATGAGCATAGATAAAACCTGTTTTTTCTGTTCTCTATTGTTTTGGGTGGGAATCAATGATGATTCAGTTAATTCCCAAAGCTCAGATCCCAGCACTGGCATGAAACAGCTGCGAACTCAGGAGATATCAAGTATACATAGCAAGAGTGCACAAGCCATGGAGATCAGGATATCTGCTGCTCCCCCAACATATATAGCGAAGAGTAGAACACGCATACACTGACCTCTGCTACCGTCCCTATCAATGGGGCTTGAAACTCAGAATATCAGCACTGCAAGCATGAGCCAGATGCTTCTAAAGTGGATTACACCTGTTCCTTGAGCAACACCGTGGTGGTATGCAAATGAGCACACCCAGCATTCCACTGTGTTTCAGAATTCCAAAGTCCAGCATTGCCGTGGCAAACAGCTTTGGAATTGGAGCAGGGTATTAATACCCTGTGGCCCAGTGGGCAGCAGTCTTAATTTGTTTAGGTGCTTCAGCAACCACCTGGTCTAATGGACATAATCAAAAATGAAGAATAAACTTGGTGTGGAAACACATATTATTTTTAAGCTTCTTAGTCGGGCACTGCAAACAGCAATAAAGTATAAGAGAAGATAGAAACAGTACTTTTGTTAATCATCTACCTTTAAAATCCTGTGGTGGCAGTTTAAAATGGTTGCCATAATACATGCTGGCAAAATTAGCATGGAGAGTCCTAAGAACACATCTTTAGTCATGGGTTCCCACTGCTGAGCCTTGCAATTAAGGCAGGAGAACAGATTTACCAGGGTGAGTATCAAATGTTTTAGAAGAGAGTTACTATAGAAACTATCTCAACTGTTCTCCCTCTGCAGCCTCGTTGGTACTAATAAACGGACTCATTATTTTGCAGAAAGCACTTTGGAAACCAGCAGCACCACAGTTCGGGCCCATACAAAATTAATGAGTGAAGATTATAGGACTGGGGGGGGGGGTTTATTGACCATGAAGGGAAGGAAGGCAGAGTTTTCTATTACGAGAGTTATGACTCATTTGTTCAGTTTTGCTGTATTTATTCTTTTATGTTTTAGAAAAATGATACCCAGGGTCATTACATGTTACTAATTCCCTCATTACTTAAATGTGTGGGAATGGGAACCAAACTGAGCCAACAGGTGATAGGAAAACTTATTAGAAAGAGATGGAAGAAAGGGGGCATATTGGATAAAACGTTAGTGTCTCATTGTCATGGATTAAATGTAACAGTGTTTCCATCATCTGATTCCTGATGATTTTTTGTAATACACATACACTGCATGGACCAGGCCTTGTGTCTGGACTGATGGGTTGATGATAATACTTCTGTCGTGGTCTGACTGTTTGTTTATTTTCCCTTTCTCAGCTGTACCAGCTCCTCAATCTCAGGGCATTCAGTTCACGTGATGTCAACTGCCAGGTTCCATGAGGAGAGAAGGGCTTCTGAACTGCACTGCCCCAAGGCTTGGGGTATCACGAACAGATTTGAAATCCCATTATCTCCTCCAGGTTGATGAGTCGAGGAGGTGGACCTGTGTCATCTGTGGCAACTGAGACCTGAAAGAGTTTCAGATTCCACAAAGGAGAATATCATATAGCCAGGAGCCCAATGCTAAGGGCCTGGTAGGACAGCACTGACCAAATTCTACTCCTGATTATACATATGCAGTGCCTCTTGATTTCTCTGAAAATTTTGCACACATAACCAAAAGAAGAATTATCCCTACAATTAGCTTTTTTTTCATAAGCATTGATGCAGTGACTCCTAAATAGGGCTGACCAGAAAACAAGAATTCCATTTAAAGAAAAACATAAAGGTTTCAGAATTTCTTTAAAATAATGTTATTACTCTCACCAGACACCGACTGCATATTGTTTACCTGCAGCAGAGGTGATTGGGCAGGTGGCAGTCATGGTTCTCTGACCCCTCTTTGCTATGGCATAAGAAGTCACTGAGGTCCCAGGTTGGGCACGTGACATGGAGATGCCTCATGTAAGATGAAGAGGGGAGTTAAATCACCATGGGGAGACTGCCAAGAAAAGTATCAATGAGTTCCAAGAGTGGTAACAGCTGTGTGATCAGCCTGGGACCAGATAAAGAAGCACCAATGCATTTCACATATGCTAGGAGCTTTTAGATATTATTTTTTGTCATTATTGGCCATCTGGGGTGATGAGATAGTATTTAAAGTTTAATAAAAGGAGGGTCATAACATTTTTAATTGTAAATTTTAATGGTAGGGGCTGTATCTGAATAAATGTTTCCAAATTATCATTTCATTTAAAGTACGCTCTTTTTCTGTCCCCAAAGCCACCAAGGGTAAGACAATTTAAAACAATAACAGGAATAATATTACCCTCCAGAGAGAGAATAAAACATACATTGCTCTTTATATATAAATAGGCCCTGTCGTCAATCATTTTTATGGTGGTTGCTTCTTTCAGAGCTGGTGAGATGTTTCATTTATACAGGGTAGCAGAAGTGAATGAAAGTGTATATCCCTGACATCTTTTCTGACTTCCAGGCACCATGATTCTGCAAATATTCTGTGCCCAGAAAAGTCAGTTATAAAATGCCTATTGAAGTCAATATGATTCAGGTTAAAGCACTGCCTGAACTACACTGTTTGGGGGCATGTACTTAGACCCAAAGAACTAAAAGATAGAAGAAAGAATGTTTATGCCCAAAAGGATGCAAATGATATGAGTTCATCTAGAGCTGCAGTCTTTAGAACTGAATAAATGCTGCGGCAGAAAATGGTGATGCTCCAATGGTTAAATATTATGTATGGCTAAGCATACTACAGTAGTGTGATTTTTTTTTTAATGGAAATGTCATAATACCTGGAGTTTTCACGTCCAGGAAATTTAATTTTCATGCACAATTTCAAGAAATAGGATTTTGATATCGAAAGCATTAATATCTATCGTTCCTCTTTACAAAGCCACACTTGCTCAGAAATGGGCCAAGTTACGCTATAAATCCCACTAAAAAATTTTTTTTTACCAAAAAGTTTTCTTCATTGAAATGGTGCATTTTGAGAGAAAAATTTAAAGTGTATTTTAGAATTTATTATGAAAAGACTTTAGTCTTGTGATGGAATCCAAAACCACTTAAACTGTAATTGTTTTTAATTTCATTCTGAGCATTTTGCACAGCTCTGCTTTTAGCCACTAAAGAGACACTGGCTTCTGTTAAACTGAATATTAGGAGTTATTAGCCCGAGAGACAGTTGTTGCCCAGCAGAAGTTGAATTCAATAATTACCTTAAGAAAGAATACGTCTTGTTTCTCACCAAAATAAATGGTCAGAGTATGTGTGACGCTCCCCTGAAGTTCCCAGGGTTTGGAGGCACCTCACTACCATTTGCCCTTGGTGTGAGTGAGCATCATCCGTGTCTTCCCAGGGTCAGCTCCATGATGCCAGTGGCTACTGGCAACACAAGTGCTGCCCTCAAGCCTTTCTGTCTCTTTACAAGTTAGCCACATGCACACTACAACCCCTGAGCCTCTGTGTCCCGCCCCTGCTCCACTGGACACTCACAGAATTTCCAGACTCGCCGTTCCCCAAGGAACAATATACCCCAACTTACTCGTTACACCTTGTAACGCCGCTTCCACTTCACACACAGCCCTTAGATATGTTTATAGTGAAAACCAAGAAGAAGTTTATTTAACAAAGATTTGAGAAGAAGCAAGTAGCATTGATGGAGACAAATGATTACATGTAAAATACAGTCGTAACATGCTTGCTAGGGTCTAAACTTAACTAGCAAGTTATCCTCCTGACTAAAGAAAGTTTGTTTCACCCAAAGTTTTTTTCAGCCTGGCTGAGATCCCTCTGCCATGAAGCAAACCTACTGCCAGTTTACTTCCTAGGTGAAGGATAACTGGTGGTCCCTGTGCACCCTAGATACAGTCCCAAAAGTTCAGGGGCTTTGCTTGTTAGCTGGAAACCGCTGCTGTTTTTGTGTTTTTCCTTCAACCCCACAATGCTATTGATTAGCATTTAGCTCAGACTGTAAATGGATGTCCATTGTGAACTCTGCAATACTCAACGGGAACATGACCAGCAAGAGAGTGATAAATGTCTGGCAGGAGTATGTGTACCACCTTTATTTGACCTGCCTTAACTCACAGCCCTAGTGAACATATTTTTCAACATATATGCATAACCCCCACATATTTTCAATACATACATCTCACAGTGATCATGATGACAGTGTGAAACAAGATTTCATTAGAGATCTTATATGACATTCTTTGGTAACCTGATATGTAGATACCAGACCAACGGGATCCCTGGAACCCATATGCACATCTGTGCCCGCTGTCAGTGGGCACAAAGAAGTCCCTGAATCACAATATGTATTGTATTGCTATATACAATCCCAGTATTTTCATCTGAAATATCTGCAGATGTCTCCCTTACGGCCATGAATTCAAAAAATGTACCTGTTCTCTCTTTGCAATTAACAACTAAAAGGTACATGTACTTGGAGATCCATAACATCTATTATTCACCTTCGAGGGCAAAGATAGCAACTCAGTGCTGCAATTCATAATGATCTTATCTGAAAATGCAGTATAATTGGCCCATCTGACATTAATAATGGTTGTCCTTTTAATTTAGCAGGAACCAGTTAGAAGACATAATTTGCATGTGCAATGGGAGCAGTTGATATTCCTCCAGGCTGTAAGGAAGGAAACTATAGAATCTCATTGCTAAATTCTGCTCTCATTTATTCAGCTGTAAGCTTCATGTAACTCCATTGGCTTCAGTGAGGTTATTCTGGATTTACACTTAGGAGCAGAATTTGGCGCATATACACATATCACACAATTGTTTTCAGCCACTCATTAGCCAGGATTTTTCTCCTTTGTGTTCTTTTGTTATTTCTCCAAACATAAGAAAATATTGAAAAAGAAAAAATAGTGACCTGAAAGACAGACAGAATGGAGCATAGCTAGGGCCCTACCAAATTCACAACCATGAAAAATGCATCACAGACAAAAAATCTGGTCTCCCTCCATGAAATCTGGTCTTTTTTGTGTTTTACCCTATACTATGCAGATTCCACAGGGGAGACCAGTGTTTCTCAGATTGGGGGTCGTGACCCAAAAGAGAGTTGTAGAGGGGGGAACAATGTTATTTTGAGGGGGTCATAGTGTTGCCACCCTTACTTCTGCGCTGCCTTCAGAACCGGCTTGAGAGCGGTGGCTGGTGGCCGGGCACCCAGCTCTGAAGGGTGGCAAAACCACACCATGCCACCCGTGCTGCTGCCGTCAGAGCCGGGCGGCCGGAGAGCGGCGGCTGCTGGCTGAGGGCCCCGTTCTGCAGGCAGCAGCGCAGAAGTCAGGGTGGCGATACCGTGCCAGGCCATTCTTACTTCCGCGCTGCTGCTGGCGGCGGCTCTGCCGTCAGAGCTGGGCTCCCAGCCCTCAGCCACGGCGCTCCAGTTGCCCAGCTCGGAAGGCAGCACCGCTGCCAGCAGCAGTACAGAGGTAAGGGCAGCCGTACTGCGACCCCCCTCCACTAACCTCGCGACCCCCCTCCCAGCTCTCTTTCGGGTCAGAATCCCCACAGTTACAACACTGTGGAATTTCAGATTTAAAGAGCGGAAATCATTATATTTACAATTTTTTAAATCCTATGGCCGTGAAAATTGACCAAAATGGGCCGTGAATTTGGTAGGGCCCTAACCATAGCACTTGTCTCCTGGCAGGAAGTATCACCACAAGCAGCTGGGAAACACTGGTCTCCAAATCTGTTCTCTGGAGAATGTTAATGACATTTTCCCAGCACAGGCCCACAGTCCCGGTATGAGGCTGTGCCTAACACCTGTCGTGACTGCCTGGGCCCATGGATTAAAACAAAGCAAAACAAAAGAGTTGCATGGAGAATGAATGAATGTGAATCAAGTATTAGATTGTGACATTAGTATCTTTTCAAAAGTATTTAAATGAATGCAGGTCTTCTCCATAGAGAAGCTTAGATTTCACCAACTGCCTATTTCATAGTTAACTATAGAAGACAGCAAATGAAATCTTTTTTTTTTTGTGAGCAAAGTGTAATAATAATTATTTGCTTCTTCATTGCATCATTCACTTGAGTATCTTGGAATACTTTAAAAACCCTGCAGAATTAGGCTCCTAAAGAGACCTGTAAGGTGGATGCCAATAAATGTGGCTATTTTATTGTTTATATTGGGAAATCAAGGCAAGGAGAAGTTAATTTATATCTTCAAGGTGACTCATGGCTGACAGACTTTTCCTGCATTATCTTAAGTAGACTCCTCCAATCCTGGTGTGGTCCCACTTGCCTTGAGTTCCTCAAAGTATTCCTCATGGTTTGAATGCAGATTAGCCCAGGAAGGTTTGTGCATCTTAACGAACCTTTGATAAACCTGGTAGAACAATAGTAGCTTTTCTCCAGCCCAATACAAATTTAGACTGACCCTACAAACATGTACATGAGTGCTTAGTGCTAAGCACATGACTCAGTGGGGTTACTCACACACTGAACACTGACCTTGTGTGTGTTTGCACCTAAATCATGTATCCAGATTTTCAAAAGGCCTCAGCTCCCAATAACTCTCACTGAGCCCTTTGGGAAACTTGGCCATGTGTCTCAGGATTTGACCCTGCAAAGTGCATAGGCATAAAGCATTTTCAGCTCTACTGGCAAAAAGTGCTATATAAGAGCTGGGTGAAATTAATTATTATTATTTATTTATTTTTTATTATAAGAGCTCAGCTCTCTTTGGAAAATCTGGACCATAGCGAGCACCTGCTAAGTAACTGGGAACTGCAGATACTTGGTACCTGTCAGGTTTTGACCCTTTCATAGAACACTTTCAAATAAGATCACTTTGTTTTCAAAAGAGTAGTTCTAATGTACATATTAATACAAAGCAACCTATTAGCTAATGTTAATGGTCCTTTAATTGGAAACTGTTAATTGGTTTCCCTGTAGAAAGTCTGATTGTCCAAATTATACTCACAACACATACAGCTGCTGCTTTTATTCTTCTGTGCTGCCATTCAATGGTAAGTGAAGATTGAACTGATCAGTTGTAGCTGATCAATTTCACCTAATTGTACTCTGCATATTGTCTACATGAACAGGCTGTTATCTGGAAAGAGTAGCTGAATTAACCATGACTAATGTTGTTGGACTAATATTGTATATTTGTGTTAGCACTAATATCATATGAAAGTGTTATATAGTATTAGCCAATGTTAAATGTGTTTATGTAAAAGTTGTTTGCAGTGTTGTTGTCGCCATGGTGATCCCAGATATTAGAGAGATAAGGTGGGTGAGGTAATGTATTTTATTAAACCAACTTCTATTGGTGAGAGACACATGCTTTTGAACTTACATAGGCTCTTCTTCAGGTCTGGGAAAGGTACTCAGATTGTTTAGCATAAGTAACACATATTTCAAGTGATCAAGGTAAAGTGGCCCATTAACACCTCTCCAGTCCAGGAGGGGGTGTTGGGGGGAGGGGGAGAAAGAAAAGCTGGGGAGTGGGGAATTAGTGGGTTATAGATGGTTATAATAAGCCATAAATCCAGTGTGTCTATTTGGTCCATGATTTTTAGTGTTTAGCAAAGTTATGAATTTAAGCTCCCAGACTCATCTTTAGAAGGTGTTGTGCAAAGATGTTCCTTTGAGGATGAGAGCTGAGAGGTCAGATATAGAAATGATCACTCTGTGAAAAGTTTCAGAGGAACAGCCGTGTTAGTCTGTATTCGCAAAAAGAAAAGGAGTACTTGTGGCACCTTAGAGACTAACCAATAACATCTGATGAAGTGAGCTGTAGCTCACGAAAGCTCATGCTCAAATAAATTGGTTAGTCTCTAAGGTGCCACAAGTACTCCTTTTCTTTCTGTGAAAAGTGTTCACCCACCGGAGATATGGTGTTTTTGTCTTCTATAATTTTTTCTGTGTGAGTTAATTCAAGAGAGTGTAGTGATTGTCTCATTTCACCCATATGCTTGTTTTTGGATCAAAAAATTGGAGAAAGTCTGGGATGTACGCCTTAACACACTTAAAACCTCCTTCACCCAAACAAGGACACTCCACCAGAGAAGTAGATCACATCATGGAATGGGCCACCCAAATGCCCCAAGAGAACCTACTTCAATATGGAAATAAAACCCACTCTGCCTGCACAACCATAGATTTCAGAGTAGCAGCCGTGTTAGTCTGTATCCGCAAAAAGTTTTCCACTGAATGCATCCGATGAAGTGAGCTGTAGCTCACGAAAGCTTATGCTCAAATAAATCGGTTAGTCTCTAAGGTGCCACAAGTCCTCCTTTTCTTTTTACAACCATAGATGTTACCAATCATCCCATACTGGAACCCTGACAGGATATCATTAAACAGTTACAACCAAACCTCGATGGGGACCCCATCCTGAAAGAAATCTTTCATGAACCCTCTCTTCTGCCCTTCAAACAACCCCCCGGACTTCTCCAAGCTTATCATCAGAAAAGAGTTCCCCCCAGACCAGGATACACCAAATCAAAGCAGCTCCATACCCTTCCTGAATAACAGATGCAAACCTGTAGCTATATCTCCACTGCAACAGTGACCAACACCCCCCACAATACACCTTTCAAAATCCATGAGTCTGACACACCCCTGTCTCAGCATGTGGAGTAACTCATCCAGTGCACTAAATGTCCAATAACTATGTGGGTGAAACCAGACAATCAATCTTGAATGAACTGACACAGGGCGTTTTTGTCTTTTATCATTTTTCTATCACCTATGGCTGAACTCTTTTCACAAAACAGTCATTCTGTAACTGACCTCTCCATCCCCATCCACAAAGGAAACCTGCACAACTCCTTCAAAAGACGAGAGTGGAGGCCTAAATTCAAAACTTTGGTAGACACTAAAAATCACAGACCGAATAGAGACACTGGTTTTATGGCCTATTACAACAATCTATAACCCACTAAATACTGTCCCCTCCCACCCCCACCCCCCCGCCCACTGCTTTTTCCCCCCTTCTTTCCCCTCCTGTGATTGCAGAGGTGTTAGCTGGCCACTTTACCTTGAATGTCCCTTTAAATGTGTGTTAACTACTTATGCTAAACAATCTGTCCCAGCTTGTATGTAGCTGTGTATGACGCTCTGAGTACATTTCCCAGACTGGGAAATCTGTGGCTCGAAAGGTTGACTCTCTCACCAACAGAAATTGGTCAAATAAAAGATCTTATGCAAAAGGACAGCCACTGAAATGATTAGCCCTTTCTCTGACATGGCAGCTACTTCCCAGCCATTTAAGAAGAAAGAATAAGGTTGCAAGTAGGTAATATTAGCATCCTTCACACTGTGTTAACAAAAGTAAAGAAACACAATATAGGCCGGTTTCATAGTAACAGCCGTGTTAGTCTGTATTCGCAAAAAGAACAGGAGGACTTGTGGCACCTTAGAGACTAACCAATTTATTTGAGCATGAGCTTTCGTGAGCTACAGCTCACTTCATTGGATGCATACCGTGGAAACTGCAGAAGACATTATATACACAGAGACCATGAAACCTCCTCCCACCCCACTCTCCTGCTGGTAATAGCTTATCTAAAGTGATCACTCTCCTTACAATGTGTATGATAATCAAGTTGGGCCATTTCCAGCACAAATCCAGGTTTTCTCACCCTCCGCCCCCCCCCCCCCCACACACACACACACACAAACTCACTCTCCTGCTGGTAATAGCCCATCCAAAGTGACCACTCTCTTTACAATAAGAAAAGGAGTACTTGTGGCACCTTAGAGACTAACCAATTTATTTGAGCATGAGCTTTCGTGAGCTACAGCTCACTTCATCGGATGCATACACGAAAGCTCATGCTCAAATAAATTGGTTAGTCTCTAAGGTGCCACAAGTCCTCCTTTTCTTTTTGCGAATACAGACTAACACGGCTGCTACTCTGAAACCTCTCTTTACAATGTGTATGATAATCAAGGTGGGCCATTTACCAGCACAAATCCAGGTTTAAGTCTATTTCCCCTTGTTTTTTCCTACCCCCCCTCCCCCAGACATTCTGGTTAAACTTGGATTTATGCTGGAAATGGCCCACCTTGATTATCATACACATTGTGAGGAGAGTGGTCAGTTTGGATGAGCTATTGCCAGCAGGAGAGTGAGGTTGTGTGTGTTGGGGGGGGGTGAGAAAACCTGGATTTGTGCTGGAAATGGCCCACCTTGATTATCACGCACATTGTAGGGAGAGTGGTCACTTTGGATAAGCTATTACCAGCAGGAGAGTGAGTTTGTGTGTGTGGGGGGAAAAAAAAGGGGGGGGGGGTGAGAAAACCTGGATTTGTGCTGGAAAT
Organism: Caretta caretta; assembly: GCF_965140235.1. Taxonomy (NCBI): domain Eukaryota; kingdom Metazoa; phylum Chordata; order Testudines; family Cheloniidae; genus Caretta; species Caretta caretta. The sequence goes on from NC_134223.1 coordinate 21,424,685, forward strand.
GGCCCAACTTGATTATCGTACACATTGTAAGGAGAGTGATCACTTTAGATAAGCTATTACCAGCAGGAGAGTGGGGTGGGAGGAGGTATTGTTTCATGGTCTCTGTGTATATAATGTCTTCTGCAGTTTCCACAGTATGCATCCGATGAAGTGAGCTGTAGCTCACGAAAGCTTATGCTCAAATAAATTGGTTAGTCTCTAAGGTGCCACAAGTCCTCCTTTTCTTTTTACAATATAGGCCCAAATTCTGCCCTGATTGGGAGTCAGTGGTGTCAGGAGGCTGTTAGACTAGGATGTGATTTTCAGAACATAGCTAGTACCACACTGTAGCCTATTGTGCTATTTATAGGATATGTGCTATTTATAATATTAACTCAATTTCCTTTTGTGGTAAGAAAACTGTCTGACAAAACTGGCCCAACAGGGAACTACTTTCGTAATCATTTCCTTCTGTATCGCTATGGGGTAGTGTTACATAATTCCTTGTACCCAGCTCCACAATGTATAGTGTAGTGGTTAAAGTAGGGGACTGGCAGGCAGGGCTCCCGGGATCTAGCCCCAGTTCTGTCACTGACTCACTGTGTGACCTTGGGTGAGTCTCTTAAACACTTTGGACCAAAATGTGAACTCTTAATTTGCAATGGTGAGCAGCTGCTAGCACAGACTAATCATTGGAGTAAGTCAATGGCATAAATACACTAATCTAGCCCATGGTGCCTTAGGGTTCTTAACCGTGAATGGGATAATAATACTTTCCCACCCTTGTAAAAAGTTTTCAAACACAAGTGACTTTCACTGTACGGTTGTATGTAGGCGATGCTGAGGAACTAGGCTGCGTTTAGTCCGACATCAGAATGTTTGTTCCCAAAAGCCTTTCCTTAATCCTGGGTGTGACATGTCCCTTTCTTGCTCCATGACTTCAATATTAGAGCTGGTCAAATAAAACAAATATTTTCAATAAGGAAAAACATTTCTGTTCTAGAATAAAATTGTCTGAGAAACTGTTTGTTTGAAAATTTTACAAAAACATAAAATTTGAAATTGGAAAAAGTTGAAAACTTTTATATTTCTAAATTTTAATATTTCATTTGTTTTTAGTTTTCCTCCTTAACCCCCCACTCCCACCCACTGTGCCCTCTATTGATTGCTGAAGAATGAATGAAGCATGGGTTTGGTTTTTTATGTTTCTTTCTCCCCCTCCCCCTCCCACCTTCTTCTACTTTCTGACATTTCAAAAATTGAGGAAGTTTATGAAAGTTACAGGGTGTCAAAAGGAAATATTAGGAGGAGAAAGAAAGAAAAATGAAAGTCCCGGCAGCTATTCATTCTGTTATATTTGGTGGCAAAAAGCCACAAAGGGGGGTGGGGGAGGAGGAGACATCAAAATTTGAAAATACCAAAATGTCCACTTGCGTTGGGGGAGGGAGGAATACAGTTGTTAGAAAAGGCCATTTTTCATTAAAAATAAATCCCAATGAAAAATTTCAGCCAGGTCTGATTGATATTCTATATTGTGCTTTGCAATGTCATCTGTTCTGTGGCCAGCTATAGGATTTTGCAGTTGGCTTGTATTCTAGGCTGATTAAGTGCTAGCATCCATCATACATTTATGGCACACCACCATCCTTCGCTTTCCATCATTTTGTCACAGAGTTGCGGGTTTCAGTCTCGTCGGCCCAGATTTTTAATGCTGTTTTGGCGTTGCTCCTCTCAGCATTGAAAAGCCTAAGTCTCGTTTTCAAAAACAACTTAGGAGCCTAAATCCCGTGGGCTTTCAGTGAGACTCAGGCTCCTAAATACCTGTCAGCTTTGAAAATGTGACTGAGGGCTCATCTGCTCTTCAAACACGAGAGCACACAGCTGCCACAGCCCTTTAGTGTAGACGCCAACTCCGCTGGCGGAAGGGATTCTCCGGTGGGTGTAGGTAGCCCACCGCCCCGACAGGCAGTAGCTTGGTCGATGGATGAATTCTTCCATCAACCTAACCCTGCCGACACAGGGACTCAGGTCAGCTTGAATGTGCCTCTCAGGGGAATGGAGTTTTCACACCCCTGACTGACGTAGTTAGACTGACTTAATTTTCTAGTGTAAACTAGGCCGTAGCCATCTTAGGTTTTGAGACACTGGTCAGAGCAATGCCTAAATACCTTTACCATCTGGGCCTTAGTGGCTGAAGCAGAGCCCTCCCCAGCCTGTTCTTGAGGATGAGACCTTGTTGGGCTGGGGCATAGTTGCTGACTGGAAAAACTCATCTCATTGGCCTTTATTGCTGAATGGACAATGGTGTATTGTTGTGATGGGATTCCAAGCTCTTGGCATCCAGTTCCCGACTCTTCCTAAACCCCCATCACACGTGTGAATGCAGGAGCTGAATAACCAGCCGTGAAGGAGTTGCACCCCCCCGGGAGCACAAAGAGACAAAACAGCCCAAGCTCCGGGACCCATCACCAGGCAGCGACGAACGCTCTGCAGTCAGTCAAGGCTGTACTTCCTAGCACTCCCCCACTGCCGTCAGTAAGAGTGTTGCCTCTGTAAGGAGAATTAGGGCTAAAACTGGTGACGCAGGTTAACATTCACAGGGAGGTGGGAGCAAGTGGGGCAGAGTCTAAGGGCTTGTCTACATTTAAAACATGGCAGGAGTGCCGCTCCACTGCTGTAACTCTGCAGTGTAGACACTACCTACACTGACGGGAGGGCTTCTCCCGTTGGCATCAGTAATACCTCCCTGAGAGGAGGTAGCTAGGTCCACGAGAGAACTCTTGGATTGACCTAGCGCTGGTCTGCACCAGGGTTTAGGCTGGCTTAGCTATGTCTCTCGGGGGGGGGGGGGGGGGGAATTTTCACCCCGCTGAGAGATGTAGCTAGACTGATATATGTTCCTAGTGTAGACCAGGTCTAAGGCACAATGGAGGTAAGGTTGCCTGTACTTGGATAATTGCCTCCTTTGGGGGCCATTAAAAGGTGTAAGTCCAGCAGCTTGGCCCTGGACCCAAAGCTAATGTTCCCCTGAAAGAGTTAATCTGCATGTGGCGGGGAGGGCCGGGGGTACTGCAGGATGCCCCCCTTGTTTTTCAGGATTCACAGTTATAAACAGATTAACCAGACTGTGGAATACTAATACATCTGGAATTGCCTCTCCATCTCCTCAATAATAATTAGTAAAATAAAATGGAAATGTCACCACAAACCCATAAAAATTCTTAAGTGCGGTTTGGAAAGCCCTCTCAGGAGCTGCAATGGCTTTTGTCTGGATAACACCCAGTGCATATTTGCTGTCAAATGTTGCTCAGGACAGCCGTTGAATGCAAAGAGTCTAACTCTGTGGCTGATTAATCCTGGCGTTGGCTGCCTTTCCATGTCAGCAAACTTAAAGTGATAGGGTAATCTAGCCTGCTTTATGGGGCCTGCAATATTCAAATTAGGTTTGGAGCAAGTTAGATGATTAATGTGCAAGAGAGAGGTGGGAGTCTGGTGAGAAACCCAGTAATCACGTCATTGCCTGTGTCTAGAATAGCAGCCAATAGTGGATTTCTTTTACTGAGCAATTTGTGTCATGTGAATCCCCCAAGTGTGCTGGGCTCAGTAAACCTTGACAATACAGTGAGAAGAGCCAGCCCCACCACTGCATGATAGCAAGGGGGCAGGAGGGAGGTAAAGAGAAGCCAAAGGACAGAGAGAAAGAATGATCTCAGTGTACAATGATGTTTCCTTTCCTGGTGCTTTTTGGTGCAGGGTAAGGGCTCCGGGGATGCTAGCCTCTTTGCCTCATTTCTCACCTGGCATTTAACTTTCTGCTGGTAAATAAACATCCTGCTTCTCTTCCTCCCTTCTCTCAGTAGCCCTAGAGAGAAGCAGAGCTTTCTGGGCTCCACAGGAACAGTTGTGGGAGCCCAAAAAAGCATAATACACAGGCCACCTTAGTCATACAAGGCAGAATGTTGCCCCTCGCCCACAGGAGAGATGAAGTTTGTATCAAGTTCATGCTTCGTAGAGACGAGGCCCAGCCAACTTGCCGTATCTGGAAGGGACAAGTGTTTCTTATATATAGGCAATGTGTCATCCTGCTGGGCAGGTGGGGGATATGCTGCAATACATGAAAAGGCCTCCTTCTATATTAGGTCATATAGGAGTCAATATGTAACCCGCTACATGTCAAACATTGGCTGCCAAACTATCCCTCTTGGAACACAACTAGCTGTAATTTCCATGCAAATGCTGGAAAATCAGCCTAATACCCTCAGACTTTGAAAAGGTTCAGCTCCAGGTGTTGCAGCTTAAGTCTCTTTCTGCAAGAATCCAAAAAAAAGAAAAGGGGGGGGGGATTTGTCTCGAGATAAGGGGTATTGCTAAAACATCCCCAAGAGTTACTCCCCTTCCTTGTTCTTTCTGGGAGCAGCTTTGAGAGGCTGCCATCTTATGCTGCCCAGTGTAACCACTGTATATGTTGAAGGAGTCAGGACGACCTTCAGCTGTGTGGGATTTTCCCTTGCTGGCTGGTCATGGATCTGGAGGATACTTAATTGGAATAGATCCCTTTAAAGGAAAGAAATCCCTTTAAGAATAAGGGGTCATGAGAAAGCAGGTGCAGGGTATAAAAGCCCATCTTACTTGACATAGTATTTAGCTGGGTAGAGTTGTGCAGGGAAGGGATTTTTCATGTTTTTTTTTATTTATATACAATAAACTGTGTGAGCCCTTATGCTTCGCACATTTTTATTCCTCATCAGCAACTACTTGTAGGAGGCTCAGATTTTGATGACTTGAGGATCTTAATGACTCTGTCATTAAGCATAGCCCAAAGTAAATGTTAGGTACATTCTAGGCAAAAGTCTAGTGGGGAGAGTAAAGCTGGAAGAATGAGACTCATGAATTATTTGTATAACAATTAAAATCAGATGGTTTTTTCTGTAAATTGATTGTAATCTGACTAAGGTAAACTTCGCTTTCAAGGACAGAGAAATATATGGAATTAGCCATCTGCTTCATGTTAGTTTGCTCTTACCAGCCCAAATTTACCATAAAATGGTAAACCGTGAAACATGGGGCAAAAACTCAACCCATTGTTAGCATTGTAACAATTCTGACTTAACTTTGTGCAGTTTTCCCAAGTGTTCTTCCAACCTTGCCAGTGCTGACTGAGTTGAGCGTGCTAAAGTCTCACTCAGGAGTCAGTATATGAATTGCTTTGTTGGTTGGCTAGTTGGGAACCCCATTTAAGTATTAGGGCTAGCATCATTGCCTCTGTGACACCAGTTAATTAGAGTTACATTGAGCCCCATAACAGAGCAGGGCCTCATTCCCAGCCCATGTGTCTCCCAGAGCACCTGCTCAGCTCCATCAAGATGTATTTTCCGAAAAGGCAATAGAACCTCATTCCCAAAATACTGGAGAGCAGCAGTATCTGTCTTTTCTAAAGATTTCAGGAACCCTCTGTCCCGTACTGTACAAGTGCCCCTGACAATCTGGGTAGAACTGGTGTAGGTCTGGCTAAGTCACTCTACAGTTTCACACTTTGCCTCAAGGAGAGGAAGCAGGGGTGCTTCTTCACTTACCCCCAACTTTCTCAAATGCTCCTAATCTTTGTCTCAGCATAGCACCTCCCCTAAGTGACTTGTGGGAGCCAGGTGGGGCATTGTTAGGTAATGGTCCTGTTTTACCACCCAAAGAGACATGACTCCCTGACTACAATCGCAGTAGGATAATGTGTGGGCTATAAGTGAAATCCTCAGTAAAGCACACAGCTCATGAAACCAACATGGGGAGTAATACAGAGTTTCCAGCTCCTGCTCAAACACTGCACTAAAAAGAGTGATCAGCTGTGGAAAAACTCCAGGAGTGCTCAAAGGATTTTAGGAAGTGACATGTAAAACGGCAGCAGTACAGAAAAACAGCAGATATTTTCTGCTCAGCAACAGCTTTAATTCTTTCAGTAACTGAACTCAGATAGCCCCATGGTTATGTTCTGGCTGATGTGCTAGATATATTAGGAGATCACACCTGTTTAATTATTCTTGAACTCTCTGGTTCAACATGATACTTTGTGCTGATGCTAAATGCCCCATGAATAATAAAGACTCCTGCCTCAGCAGAAAGCAGTAATTTGGAGAGATGTAAAATGTCAGTGCATTGGGCTCTGGCTTAGATAAGATGTGAATCAAGGCTCAGATGTTGTGTGTGACATCAATTGTTCTCCTACCAAAGTCAGACTTTCTCCAGAGGGTTATTTAAAACCATGCAGACCACTTCAACTCCATCAGCAGGATATGGAAAGGGTTTTCTCTAAATGCCTTAGTAGAATCATTTTTTCCCTTGAACACTGATCCCAATTCAAGCAGCTTAATTTTGGGGTTTGCTGAATCTAAATGTGAACTAGTCATCCAATTATTTGAGCTGCAAGAGAAAACGCTGGCAGCACATGCAGATCTGCAGATTTCCCTTGTCATAGCCCATACCTAGCCCAGCCTCCCAGAGGACTTGTTAATATGGATGAACCAGATCAAGGTCTGGTCTGGAAATTTAGGCCCAAATTCTGATTTTGGCTTCCAAGTGTCTCAAGTGGGAGCCGTGCACTTTCCAGAATGAGCAGAATTGTGCTCCTAGTCTACTGGCTAATGCATTTTCCTATTAAAGAAACAATGGTGCTATAGTTTATTAATAATTAACCTCCCTTTGGAGAAGAAACAGATGTGGTAGCAATTTGTTTTTAACCAAAACTCCCTTATCCAAAATTGGGCTCTCTACCCTGACATGCATAATTGACATCAGCAAATCCTTTGTTCCTCTGTATCCACATACCATGTGCCCACGTTCTTTTCAGACTTGGCCGTTTGACATGTAGCATGTTTACAGTAAATGTCTGACACCATGATAGTGCCTGAACTGTAAGCACTGAAATAACCATACTAATAGTTAAAGATACTTAAGGGTACCTAGAAGAGGATGTTGAGAAGCTAATCTTTGTCATTAATCAATCCCACACCCTGTTACCCAGAAACCAGTGGTATTTCAAAAAAAAAAAAAAAGTCTTCTGATGCTAGAACTAAGCACACACGAGATGATACTGTAGGAGCATACATAGGAGCATACATATACTTCATATTTCACTGATCTTATACAACATTCACCTCTTCATGAATATACGCCATACTTTGCTTCTGCATGTGTTCCAACAGCTTCCCCGCTCTCCTTCGTTCTGTAGGCTCCTTTTCTATCTGAAGTCTGTGGTGCATTCTCCTGCCAGTACCTTTTAAAATACTCTCCTTCCCTGCCATTCGAACGAGTCACGCCCCGGTGGTTTACCTCAGGGACCTGTCCAAATCGTAAATTCATCTTCAACCCACTTAAAGCTGGACTGGCTGCAAAAAGCATTTGCAAAAATGATACTAGCATAAGCTTTCACCCTCCCCCAGAAACTGCCCATCACCTTATAGCCTAGTCTGTGCATCAGCTGTGTGAACGGTACTAACTACTTAGTCTGGAAGAGCTGCAACTTCAGCTGCATACCTTTGACTGCAAACCCCAAATATTTTACCCTGAGCAAATGTATGCCATTTCATAGACAGCCTAAGGCAGTGGCTCTCAAGTAGGCTTTCCAGACTACTGTACCCCTTTCAGGAATCTGATTTGTCTTGCATACACCAAGTTTCACCTCACTTAATCAGACATAAAAATACAAAAGTGCCATAGCACACTGTTACTGAAAAATTGCATACTGTCTTATTTTTACAATATAATTATAAAATAAATCAATTGGAATATAAAAATTGTACTTACATTTCAGTGTATAGTATATAGAGCCGTATAAACAAGTCATTGTATGAAATTTTAGTTTGTACTGACTTCTCTTGTGCTTTTTATGTAGCCCGTTGTAAAACTAGGCAAATATCTAGATGGGTTGAGGTACCCCCTGGAAGACCTCTGTGTACCTCAGGGGTACACGTATCCCTGGTTGAGAACCACTGGCCTAAGGTTTATTTTTTTAAATAAGTGATGCAACAGAAAAGCGAGAGAAAAGATGTAATTTATTCCCTGAGTCCAATCATACAAACTGAATAAACACAGCTGACAACAAAAGAGGGACGTGATCCCAGGGTTCAGCAACAAATAGTCCAGGAATAGCTTCTAAATCAGATCATAAGTGTTGTTACAGGCAAAGGAGAGTGAGGGGGAGGGATAGTGGTCAGGGGATTATGCAGTTTCTTTTAAAGCATTTTGCCATTTCTAAAACTAGGACTCGTACTAATCCAGTTTGTCATAATAGCTGTGCTGTGGTTGGCAGTTTAAGTCTCAAGAGCCATCTCTTGTCACGTCTGTTTAGATTTTGCAGAGGGTTAGTACTCCTCCTGTGAGGTTTAGTGTCTAAATTGGTCTCTGGAGCAAACTCCACAATGCTAAAGAAAGCATCCCAGAAAGCAGCCATTGTAGGACGTTCTCACATGCTATGTACTATTGTCACACTACCACCAATATTGATCCTTGAATAAAGTATTTTGCAGGTGGGAATCAGATTGTCGGGTGTGCATACTAAATTACACTGGATGACCCCAGTCCAGACAGCTCTTCTGATGAGTGCAGACTGTGTTCACCAATCTTCTTGAGAAATACGGCTCAGTTCTCCACAGCCTTGTAGTTATTGGCACCTTCAACACATGCACATGAAACACTTCCAGATAAAAACAGCCACATTTTACACACATTGTGCATAGACATAACTGATCATGCAAGGTGCTAACCTGCAGGAAGTCCGGGTCCTATTTATTTTTCAGTAAGCTGAGAATGACATTTGGTTCATGGATTTGATTTGAGTGTTGGATTCTCAGCTCACTATTTACACAGTTTGCTCTTATTTCAAAAGAAATGTAACTAAGTTCTGCAGGACAATGGTGAACACCTAGGGGTTTCTTCTGAACCCCTGTCTGGTCACTGGAATATGCAAGATTGAAAACACTGTGTTTTTCCATGTTCATTGTGACCATCAGATGTAACTTACCTGTGTTCAGGAAGGACTCAGAGAGAATGTTCTTTTCTGGGTATCATTTTGCACCCTTTCCATGCTGAATTGCAATAAAGCCAATATCCCATCTGTACAGGCTTCTGCACTGAGTTCCACCTCCATATTGTACTGAATTTTTCAATTCGTATTACAGGAACGGCTGTAGTTCAAAATCTTTCACTTTCATTCTTCTTTCAAAATCTCTGCTGGAGTCTATTTGATCAGAATTCCCTGATTACCCTAAAACAATAAACATTCCAAAACCAGAAAGGTTACATGTTTCAGGGGGCTGCAGTTCTCAAGGCTGCTTGAAATGGCCTCAGACTGTAGTAATGAGGGAAAATCTTTGCCATCTGATGGCTGCTTGGTGGCCTCTGTGAAACACTTGGTAGTCTGGATCCAGTTTCTTAATGGAGAGGTGTCTACCAAGACTCAAGACATTATCATTACAGTTGGGACATACTTCTTGTTGGCAGTCTCAGGAGAGAGTGACTGGGCTGGGGACAATGAACTAGTCACTCCGGAGCGATGCCTTTGGGCCACAGCTAAGATACATTGGCAGGATGGGGACTGCCCACTGCGAGACATGAGTTTGTATGTTTGTCAGCCAAGCGCTTCTCTATAAAAATGTTAGAGAGTAGAATGAAAACACAATGATTTTCAGGTGTGCTTGTATCTATTTACATACAGACAATGTGACTTTGCATCTGCATTTGATGAGGGTACCACTGTTTGTTCTCTGCAAAAGTTTCCCTTTTCCATTACACCGCAAAGTCTTAAAACCACAAAATCCGTAACCCATTTGCGTTAAAATGATTGTTACTTATGTACTGAGTCTGAAAGCTGCTAAAGTGCAGGTTCAATATAATTCTTTTATAAATTCATTTGACAGTTATATGCTGGTAAAGCATTGGTAGGAACATAAAAGGTTTTGCACCTTTTAAAAGTAGTTTAGCTGCTTTTTCATTTATTTTTAAGTAAAGGGTTATTAAAAACATTTATTCCTCCCTTCTTGTACAGACCCCTAGGTGTTGGTGGTGGAAGAGAGGTTCTTTACAATCCTAGAATCTTCATTTTACTTGGGTTTGGCCTTTTCTTTATATTCCCCCAAACAATATTTCTTCATCTGCACACTCATTTTTATTGTGCAATAAAATTGTGACAAAGTAATGCATTTAACCAACAAATGCATGTTAGCATAGGGAAAAGGACCACTAAAAGCAGAGCTGGGGAAATAATGGGCAAAGTGTTTCATTCAAAAAGCTCCTGAAATTCACCAAATTTGATTAATATATTTGCAAATTATGTGACCCGCTCATTTTCAGAAAAGTGAGTTCTGTGTGGAGCATCTAGCATTCTTGTGCAATATATTATGTATGAATGTGAAAAATAATTTGTGCTCTGGTTAGAAGTCCTAAGCAATGGAGGAAACTTTCAGAGAAATAGGACAACAGCCTTGTCTTATTCTCACACAAGCTCATACGGATCTTTGCCTGCATGTTAACCCCACATCATTCCAGTGTTGAGAATAAATCAGTGTTAGAAGGTATGCCATGTCGATGGATGGGCTCCAAATGGCCTATGGTAAATTCAGGCCTCACATATCAACAGCTTCCCTAACTATGGCGAAATGCTCCAGTCAGAAGAAGGAGCATTTTCCCTTTGGGAGCAGATCTTTTTTGAAAACAACAGAGCCAAGGCAGGGCAGGCTGTCTGGCATGGGGAACTCTGAAAACATTTACTGAAGAGATTTGTTACTTTTTAAAGAGAAATCAACAAAGGGGACAAGAAAGGTCACTGTCTACTTGTGAAAGAATAGTCCTTGGAGTAGGCCCTCACCATATGCTTGAAAGGACAGTTTAGTGAAGCAGTTCTCAAACTTCATTGCACCACGACCCCATTCTGACAACAAAAATTACTACATGAATGCAGGGAGAGGAGCGGCAGGAGCCTGAGCCCCACCCACCGCCCCGGACTCAAGCCCTCAGGCTTCAGCTTCAGCCCTGAGCGGTGGGGCTCGGGCTTTGGCTTCAGCCTGGGCCCCAGCAAGTCTAATGCTGACTCTGGTGATCCCATTAAAATGGGATTGCTGCCCACTTTGGGGTCCGGGCCCACGGTTTGAGAACCGCTGTAAGCATTATCTATTTAGACAAGGATCTCCGTGATGGAAATGCATGCAATACAGAGGTTGATAGGCTTCCTTGAATTTTAAAATAGATGATTTAAAATGAATTCTATTAAGAACCCTGAAGGGGACAGGGATACCCTTAAATTAAGTCCAGGCTGATATTAAATAATAATAATCTCCTAATCACAGAGTTCTCTCCTCTCTGTAGGCCTCCTGGCTGTTTGCAGTAACTAATTAGTGAACATTTCAGGCAGACAGGTTTACATTTACAGAACAACAAGTACTGATCAAAGGCTGATCTTCGAAATGGCCTGTTTATGTTAAACCTGTTTGACTGAGAGTTAAGAATCAAGGTCGGTGACAGACAGATTTATACATGGGTTGATTTTGTGAACACATCGCTTGTGCATTCAGTCCTCAAGCATTGACACGTGTGCACACAGAGGAAGTGTCTAAATAGGGCTTGTGCGAGCACCCTCAATGTACTGGGAAAATTCTGTATTAATCATCTGTAGTAATGGCTGTTAATTTATCCTATTTTAGCAAACAGTTGTCCATCCTTACCTGGATGAGAAGTGTCAAAGAAAACCTGGGGAGAAGGTTTATTATGGAATAAAGCCTTAATTCATTATTATTTTGTGTATTCAGCTAAATTAGTTCTCCTAAAATTTAAAATGTAAGAGAATTTTGCGTGCATTTCTCATTTAGTAATGAAGGATATGCACGGCAGATTTCCAACTGTTTGTCTGAATAGGCTTTCAATGTAGCTGTTGTAACAAGATTAATGAAGCAAATAGCTCAAAGGTTTCCAATATGTAGTACAATTTCTCAAGCCTAATTTAAATATTTCAAATCAGACTACTGGAATTGACTATTATATCTACCTTTCCAGATTTGCTTTTTTGAATTAAAATACACATACAAGCATGTAGGCTTTTCCTTGGTGTTATTTTGTCCTAGGTGCTGCTGGTAGGTCATGCGTATTTGCCATATTAGGATAATTTGTTGGAGATGCAGGAAAATGATTCCTACACTCTGGCTGTGAAAGGCTTAGACTAGTTCAATAATGCCAGTGTGCATTCTAAAATCTCCCCCATCCAAAGACACCACACTTACATTTCTCCCAAGAAGAAGGCAGCTTATACCAGTTTAGGCGAGTCTCCCTAAACTTGCTTAGGGACTATCTGAAATACACAGAGATGAACGAAAGACAAAGCAAAGATCCACCTTTCCCACTGACTTTGGGAACACAAGACAGGAGAGCAGTGTGGAATTGAAAGGTACCAAGGTTAAATGGAAAAAGCAATCACTCTATCTCACTGTATGTCCAGTATCATCCATGTACTCCGGAGAAGCCAGGAGGAGGTGGCTGGGTTTTCAGCTGAGTTTAGTTTTTGTTGTAGAGCCTCCATTACTTTGTATCTTAAATTATTTTGGCCCACGAGCAGCTAAACTGTATTACCTCCATGGCACACCCAGGCCTCTGCTCTGTTTGCTCCTGGAGGTTTTACAGGCATGGAAGCCTATTTAATTCAACTGCTCCAAAGTGAACCTATTGTTTGCTCAGGCAAGTGTTCCTAGATTTTAAGGCCAGAAGTGACCATACAGTCTGACCTGCTACATAATCCAGGCCAGAGAATTGCTCCTAATGATTCCTTGGGCATACCCCCCCACCCCCCACCCCGCCCCGCACAGTCCTGCTGCAAGCCCCCACAACGTCTGGCCAAGCTAGAGTGCATCAAAATCCTTGAGGGAGCCATTTAGGGATTGGGGCAAAAATTTGGGGATTGGTCCTGCTTTGAGCAGGGGGTTGGACTAGATGACTTTCTGAGGTCCCTTCCAACCCTGATATTCTATGATTCTATGATTTAGAAAGACATTCAATCTTGATTGAAAGACTCCAAGTAATGGAGAATCCACCACATCTTTAGGTAACTCCTTCCAGTGACAGACTTACCCTCATTGTTAAAACTGTGTGTCTTGTTGCTAGGCTTAGAAGGACTAGAGGTTTTTTGGTAAATGTCAGTAAATGTTGATTTCAGCACACACACCAAGGAAAAATATTTCCATCGATAATTATCAGAATTTACTGATAGGCAAAGTAAGAAAAATGCTGCTTTGGGAACTTATTAGGGTTTGATTGAAGGGTACTTACTTTGTATTTTTGACAATTTTGTGTGTTTTAATGGTTATAAAGCTTTAAATGTTTGAATCTTAATGTCTCCTGCCATTAAATAATTGTCTGATTCCCCTCCCTTAATTTCCCACAACTCTGAACATTTAAATCAATAAAAATCCAAAAAATGCTTAAAAATAAATTATTGTGACTCTGAATTTGTCTAGCTTCTGCTGCCAGCCATTGGCTCTTCTTATGTCCTTGTCTGCTTGATTAAAGAGCCTTCCTCTCCCACAAATCTTCTCCCTGTGTTTCACTCTGAACTGAAGAGAGGGTTGATGGGAATATAGAGGCTCAGAAAAGGTCACGTAGGAAGCTAAACAGAACTTCACTGCAATGAACTAAAATAGTCACTTAAAGAAACTTCTTCTGGTGCCTCCAAAATGTACAGAGGCAGGACTATCCTGTCCACACACAGCTCTCGTCAACCTTGATTTGCCCTGAACCCCCTTTGGATTGGTCTTTCCAATTGCCCAACTGTTCACGCAGTAATGGGAAAACTCCGCCAGTCCTGTGGAAGCCCCCTCCCTCCACCCTCCACCCCCACCACAACTCACCTCCAAAAGTCCCTGAATTTCATTCCCTCGCATACTTCCCAAGTGACATTGGACGGAAGCCACAGTGAACAGTTCCTCCTTCTGGTCTACTTTGGAGCTGTCCCTCATGTTAACTTGTCCTTTGAGGAAAGCTCTCAATAGGATACTGCTTTTAAACACGTTTTTAAGTTTCCAACACGTTTCACCAAAACAGCCACAAATACTGAAAAACACTACTTCATCTTCCATGGCCCTAAACTTGGTGAAACTACTTGAAGTGCTGACATTTTTGAATAAATTACCAGCTCAAATTTAATCAGCTGAGCTCATCGTTTCCTGTGGAGTGAATTAAAAACCTTTCGGCTGCACGTATAAATTGCAGTCTAAACTTGAGACTGAAAAATGTTCCATTTGAACTTTAACACAATTGGGAAGCTGATTAAACTGTTATATTTTAACTAATTTTTGTGATTTTAAAAAATGCTGTTAGCTGAAAGAAATGGGGAAAAAAGCTAGAATTTTTTTTTATTTTAGTGATGGATGAATTTACTCTAGTAAGTTTAAACTGATTCACCAACTCAAGCCAATCCCCAAAAACTTGAACTAAAAGTGCAAACCTTCACTGAGGTTCAAAAACACTGGCTTAAATTTTCTGCTGTGTGAGGTTTTTTCCCCATTTTTTTCAGAACTCCGAAGTCCCCGTTTCAGCCAGGATTAAAAACATAGAAATGTTCTTGGAAGGTCTACTTCTTGTGATGTTTTGGTAAAACCAACAAAATCTGCTCATGGAGACATGTCACCTTTTAACATTCCATTGAACAATGTCTGGATACAGACTTGGATCCTTTAGTATTATATTAGCATAGGGGTTTATACTTATGATCCTAGTCACTCAGCTAAGCTAAAATTTGATGGTTCCCAGCTTTTTCTTTTGCTTTGTCCAGTTCAGTTTTCAGGATTTAGTTTTCAAGCCACCATTCGAAATTAGACATGCACAAAGGGGTGTTTATACCTGTGTGCTTCAGGAAACTACATGCACCTTCATCTACTCATCTTGCACAAACAGTCAAAAGCACGGATATCCAGAGGCCATGTCTGAACTTGGTCCTAAATGTCCCAAGCTATTGGGAGGTCCCAAAGGAAATCCCCATGATATGACATACAACAAGGTGTCTCAGGATGAAATGTCTGTGAAGTGCAGATTTTTCTACCTCTCTGAATAATCATTGAATGAAAAAGACAAGAGAATTTTTTTTTAATTTCTTGGAAGTCTTCCGTTATTATTTTTATTTATTTGTTTTGCAGTAGCATCTAGAGGCTCCAACAGAGAACACTGCCCCACTGTACTAGGAGCTGTACGTACAATTAGAAAGAGCTCAGTCTCAATGAAGACAGATAATGGGTGGGATAGGAAACAGAGATGAGAAGTGACCTTCCCAAGATCACATAGTAGGTCAGTGACAGAGCTGGGACTAGAACCCAGGGCTGTACTACCTCCTCGTGACCCACGCACCCCATGGTGCCAACTGGCAGGGGGTCCAAGACATGAGTAAGGTTGTACAGGGATTCCCCTGGGTTGGATATGTGCATAGTAGTTCGCCAAGGGTGGCATGTGAGGTCTCTACTGAAAGTCAGCAGCCCATTGGTCACCATACTCATTGTGAATCATATGTACAGGTAATATTTAAGGAGTTATATATCTATACTGGAAATGATGTTCTTAAGGTCTGGCAGTTAAGGCAGGTCACCAGGAAATGATGTACCTCAGACATGTTCCTTTCAGGCAGGAAGTAACAGACCCCCATCTTCCTGTCTGGCCCCGTTTGTACTACGTATTGTATGCCTCATGCTATAGGCCTATTTGTATATGTAACCAGGAGCAGAATGAAAGGTTGCAAAATTTACTAGAGAGAGTAATTTACATCATTATTTACATGATGAAATAAACAGCATGGGGTGTCCTGTTTATGAATGAAAGACCAATGATTACTATGTTATATCTTAGGGTGCAATGAAACACATGGAATCTTTCTCCTAGGAGGAAACTGACAGTGTGCTTGTCTCGTGACAGGAGGGTCACAGCCAGCCTGGCTGTGGAGCACTGTGAGGATTTTGGGTGAGCAATACTATACAAGACATGAGAGGATCTAGTAAATTAAGTCTAGGCTCTAGAAAGCATGCTATGATTTTATTTTACATGTAACCTTTTATTTCCAATTCTTCTACTTACTACTAACTGAATCTCTCTGCTCTGTCAAATAAACTGGCACTTCATTTTACTTCGAGCATCTCTACATGTTGTGGGTAAAGCAGGGCTCTGCTTTGAGAAGGAACTGGGAAGCTGGGCTGTCCTGTTTCTTTCAGAGCAGCGGATCTGTGAACCCAGTGAGTATCTAGTGGAGCAGGGGCTGGACACTCCAGGGAGAGGCTCAGAGGGCTTGAGGGCTGGGATATGCTAGTCACCAAGCTGTACAGAAACAGCAGAGCCTGCGAGGCCTAAAGGAGATGGCCTGTGCTGCCCATGCGTGGTGGAGGTGGGGAGCTGACCCACGGCAGGCACAGACGAGGTTTCCTCATGCTAAGGGCAGGTGGTAGCAAGGGACCTCCCACACCTGAAAAGAGTCACATTCTCCTTCCATAAACTTGCTTCAGGGGAACAATTCTTTTCCTCCCTGTCAGGAACTGGCCCCATTTCAGGTCTCACCCACCTTTCAAAAGCTGGGCTCTCCCTGGCTTTAGAGCACAGCAGATGCCTGTGCCAACGACTGTTGAGTTTTTGTTATTCTGTGGGTCCAGGATACATTTGGCCGTGGCTTAAAAACGCCCTTTTTTCGTTGGGAAAAAATGTCAAGAGCGCTGTAGTGCTAACCAGCACGTGTACTCTCTCTGAGGTGATGTTCTTCTTAGGCTGAGCTAATACGCACTCATTTCTGTTCTGCGTCAGGTAAATCCCTAGTGGGATCTCTTACAGAGAAAAATCTAACCTTTAGCTAGTAATGCACGTGAGTAATGTTCCTCTAGGACATTCAGACGTATGCTTTCCCTTTCTAGGTGCCTTGCGCTGAGACTTAGTGGAAAGCTAAAGCAAGTTTCCAATTACTTCCCTGTCCTTTTGGGTCCTCTTATTGCTGTTACAGCATGTTTTAAGTAAGGCCAATGGGGGGGAAGAAGAAGGTAATGAAATGCGAACGCTCAGATGAAGGAGGAAAAGGTTGCTGTTCTAGAGGCGGGCAGCAGAAAACAGTGTCTGTTCAAAGTCTCTTCTCTCCCTTTATTCCCCCCCCCTCCCTTCCACCCTCCGCCCAGTTCGTGAGTGAGAAAGGGAAAGCGGTGAGAGTGCTCTTGCACGGTCTTCTGCACAATATGGAAGCCAAATGGAAAAGCCTTTACTAATCCAAATAGAAAGGAAGTTGCTCTCTCGTGTACTGACGTCTATAGAAATAGCTTTTCCTTCCCCGTCAATAGCCGTAAATCACTGAATAATTGCGAACCAGTGAGTGACCCTGAGTTGTTGGTGGAACATTTATTTGTAACTCCTCCCCCCTTTTTCTTCAAAGAGCACTTCCTGTAGCAATGGGGGACAAGTGCAAGTACCCAGGCAATCGGATACATGTGCTGTCCTCGCAGGACCCCCTGTGCACCGTGGCAGGAGCAGTGTGCTATCTTATCCCCAGTCAGCAAGGCTGGGCTTTGCAGATGGATATGACTGGCACACCAATCCCATCAGGTATTGTTTAGCATTTTACTTCCAAGCCATAAATAATTCAGAAGTCATAGACTGTGTTTTAATAGAGCACAACTGTGCCCTCTTACCAGCAAATGAATTTTGGCATGAACCGTAAAAGAATGGTATATCTGTGTCTTCTGTGCACCTGCTCAGGTGAATTACATGCAACCACATGAAAATAAGACTATAACACAGCCCTTTGTGTAACCAGAGCCCATGGGATTTCCATGAAAAATCTATCTGCAGGATGGTAATTACATGGTAGTGATAACATTGATTAACACATTAATAAATAACTTTGCAATTAAAATTTAATCAGCATTGCTGGGAAGAGTAATTGCCCTGAGAGTATGGAGAAGCAGTAGCCTCTCCAAAGTGAAGAGTGAGGCTTGCTTTCCATTATGACCCTGGAATTTGGGACATGAACTCTCACGCGGGTGTGCACACACTCACATGGAAAGGATAATATCCCCTCAAACGCTGTAGGTGTGGGCTGTGGGCATCAGAAATCTTTGGTCCAAATAAGTGATCTGAACAGGCCATTTCTTTTAAAATAGGGACCCAGAAGGAAATGGGCATTAGTCGTCTTTTGAAAATCCCTCCACTGCCTTTCGACCACGTCGTATCTCGAAACAAAACCAAAACCAAAACCAAGCACTACCCCGTTCTAAGCTTCGGATGAGGTCTCTTTGAAGATTTGACGAGCTCTAGTGCCCAGAACTAATTTTCAGACTCAGATGTCTGTCCTGCAGGGGGTACGTGCGGCTAGGACCTTCAGCCCCTGGCACAAGAGAGGCCGTTGGCCAGGCATCTTCACCATGAGCACTATTTTCTGCATGTGGGGGCCAGTGGCAGCATCTTTGTCACAGCCTCTCACAAGGGATGGAGGTAGTAGGGTGCACATATACAGACATGGGTCCCTATCTGCATGTAGGGAGAAATCCTGGCATCATCTAAGCCAATGATGAAATCCCCCCTGAATTCAGCAGGCCCAGGATCTCACCCCCAGAGTCTTTTGGGGCTCTCTCAGGGCATTGCTATAAGAGCAGAGTGATAAGTTTTCACTTTTGAAAAAAGAAATTAGGGAAAACTATTCACAAATCTTTTGAAAAAATTGCTTCCCTCTTTTGCCAACCAACTCTCACATTAAGGATGAGATATTTCGTTCCCAACGGTGTATTTATGTCTCTACTAAGTTCAACCTTACTCTGAATTTCCTGGGCTTCTAATTGTTGGTGTTTGATAACTATGACTTTCATGTAAGGTTGGAGTTTAACCCTTGAGTTGCTGATGCGTACTCTCAACCCTAACAAAGCCTTTGTCTGGGAACAGGGATAGGGAATTCTGAATGTTGCTGTAAATAGAGCCAGTAGGTTGTGAGACAAACTGGAGAATAGAGAGGGACGTATCTGCAAATACCATAATCCTATTGGATCACAACCGACAGAGAGACATGTTGTGGTTCTGACTCTATAATGTGGCTGTGACCTGTAGCAATCTACAAAGATGAGATCTTATTACAGTGCTCTCATATTAGCAACATACCTCTCAAGTTTGCCTTGTGAGACAAAGTGTTAACGGCACCTCCTATGTCTCTGTCTATAAAGGAATTAAAATTGTTTCCATGATAAATCACTTAAAATGAAAATCGAGAGCAATTTTATTAATATACACAATCGCCATTTCTTATCAAACATAACTTGGCTGCCTGAAATCCAGTTATTCATTTTAACTCACATCATGCTGGGATAAGTAAGTCACGTTCACCATTGAAGTCTGACAGCATAACTAATATTTGCAATTTAAATATGGTAACTGCTTGTAGAGCATGAAATGAATATTACACAGCTAAACAGAATCCCAACTTTGACGTCCCTGCTTTCCAGACTCAGTTGTTAAAAAAATAATTCTCTAATGAAGTGCTTGAGGAAGTTGTAAAGGCAAATGTACATGACACGCTGAGAAGACAAAGCTATCTGTGATAAAGGAAGTGGTATTTTAGCCTAACATCCAAGTTATCGGCTGTACCATAGTTTGCACTAGGGGTAAGCCAGTTTTCCTCTGCATCCAATAAGGCAAGCCCAAGGCATGCCATGTGATGTTAGTGATGTAACTTGGTTACATCAGGTTCAGTGCCTACCTTCCATTTCCTGCTTTGTGAAAGAATGGTGTCTGAAATATGGTGTCTGAAAGAAAATACAAGCTTCCCTCTCACTCTTTGGAAGTCACACTGCCTATATGGAGAATATCTGTCCCCAGTAATAAGTATTTCCAGGACATTATGATGGTAGGGTTTTATTAATCGCTTCTCAATCAGAGTGGATTCATATGGAAAGGCATATACACACACATATTAAAGCCAAATGAGCTTTTCATGATTATTGTTATTACCATAATTACACTAAAGTACCATCCAATGCATTCCAGCACCAGATAACATTTACTTATTTAAATGCAATACAGTATTTATCAAGAACATGAAGCATGATACACTGTGATAAAGCAAGCATCATTCAGGGTGCTTTTCAACAAAAATATTTACAAGAGGACAGTGAGAGGTTCTCTAAACCTTGCGCAGATGACTTATGACCCCATTCTAAAAATAACAGAGACAACGATGACTCACCTGTATAATTCCCTTGAGGAACCCCTGAGGTCTGTGTAGTTGTATCATAAATTTGCAGACTATATTCTGTAATATTAATTTCCCTCTCCTCCAGCAGTGCCTTGTACCTGTGTAGAAGTGAGGACTAAGAAGATGTGTGTGAGGAAGGCAAGAAGTATTTAGCCTTGATCAGTACAAATGTAAGGTGCAAATTTGCACAGTTCCATTGGCTTTACTCTGATTTACACAGGGATAAGTGAGGGCAGAAGCAGGCTCAATAGGTAGTAGAATCTCTGAGAATTAGGGGAAATATTTTTGCCTGGGCTCTGGCACAAACTGGGCCCACAAAAGAGAGGGAACCAGTGAGGTTTCAACCAGTCTTTATCAGCACATCTCGCAGTAGTGTCTATTTCGCGCTTGTTGACCATATGAATGCTTTTGGCTAGTAGGATGGCGTGAAAATGTCGTACTTACCCACTGAATCAATTGTAGAAGTTGCTACACTGTATTCCTTTCATAATAAAAGTATTCTGTACTATCTTATTCAACATCCTTTTCCCTCATCACCCCATCCCCTGTATCCCATAATAATAATAATGGTCCATTGGGTAATGCACCTTGGGCTCAAAGAAGAGGTTCTGGCATGTTCAGCTGGTATGCTGCACTTTGTATTCCCCTTCCTGCTCGCCAAAACTTTCCTAGAACGCCTAATAATTCAACTACAAGTACCTCCTGGAGCCTTATTATCCTGCGTAGTGAGAGAACCCTGAGGGGACCTCAGAGTTCCTTGTCAATGGTCTTTTGACTGGGAACAATTGCTACAACCAAGTTGTTCTCTTCAGACTTGAGCAAAACTGTTTAAACTTGTGGATAAGCTCTAGGTGTAGAATTTTAATTGCTCACTTGCCATTTTACATTCTTTAGAAGAAGGGCAGTTTAATGCCAGTTAAATAGTAATGAGAACATAACTCAGCATTCGCCTGTCCCTTTAAGAACGTAAACTCTGTTTCTGAAGTGCCTGGTTTCTTACCTCACCCAAGGTCAAGGTTCAAAGCTCTGTGTGACTTTTGCTCTGAGCAGAACAGATTTTTTTTTCTTTTTTGTAAATCATGACTTGCCTAAGCAATTACCTGGGACCGAAGACCCAGAAATACTCTCCCAAGAACTTCAACCCAAGAGGTTCCCCTAGAACAACTAGGGGCATAAATGCAGAAGTCTGTCTCCCTGGTGCAGACCCTGATGTGGGAGGTGTAAACACATCAGGGAAGCAATGATCCCGACTCTCAGTGATTCAGAGGGGCTCCTGCATTTGGAGAGATGGTTTCACTCATCGCTTTTGCTCCACAGGTTTCTTTAAAAAGGAGCATTGGACGAAGTATGTTTCAACATGAACGTCTGATTTAAAATCAGCTGGAATGTATTTCCCTCTGTCTCAACCTGGCAGAGTTGGGAACCCTCATTGCCCCATGGAGCAGGTCCTGCACCTCTCCCGTGACCTGTGCCAAGACACATGGGTGGGCATCTCATCCTTCCAGCCACAATGAATTTTCTATCATTCAGTCTGGGGAGCCTATTTGGCTCCTGTATGTAGGCGTCTGTCTAGTATCTCACACATGCAGTATACAGTGTTTTATCCCAGCATTCTGTGTACTGCGTTGGCTGGGTGCAATCCAAGGCATCAGTTTGGTCCTTTAGAAGCCCTTTTGGTTTGGGTCCAGTGCACATTAGATTTCCGCCTCTCTCCTTGTGATGGATCTGGCAATGGAAAACATCTGGGATGCTCTGGCTGAGAGTCCCTGGATATTTTTCAGCTAGGGACAGAGTTATCTTTGAGGAGTGTCTTTAATAATATTTAGGGAAGTGAGTTCCAGAATTGGTGTTATTCTTTATTACCTGTTTAACGATAACACCCCACTGAGATTAGGATCCTCCTATGCTGGACGCTGCACACACACATGGTTAGATTCAGTCCCTGCCCCAGAGAGTTTGCAATCTAAATAGACCAAATAGGCACAAGGCTGGTGAAAGGAAGCTTTTTAATCCCATTTCACAGATGGGGACCAGAGGATCAGGGAGATGAAGTGATTTGCCCAGGGTCACATAGGTATCAGGAACTGGGTCCCCATCTAGTACCTTAACCACAAGACCATCCTTTTTCAAATCAAACAAAGTCCAAGTTGAATTCAGGTCATTTTTATATATCCAGCCCAGGTTTTGGTTTAAAAATGCAGGGAGGCCTGGGGCATGGGGTATTTTTATCTGAGATGTTGGATTAATAGTGACTTTCTTGTACAATCTCACAACAGATGCATTTTTGATCAACTGAAAAATGATAGTAAACAAAGTAAGTGTTCTGTTTTGCCTGAGTTCTGTTTCTCTTAGGTGTCCCAGGGGCATTACGCTATAGACATTTATTATTATTTTTAAAGGGTGTTAATTAAACTTAAGCATTTGTTTGACTTTAAGCATCAAAAGAATTATTCTCATGCTTAAATGCTCTGCTGAATCAGGGCATATATCATGTTCTACATCTTTAAAGTCTCTGAACACAATGTCTAGTACTGACTCCCTGTTGATAAACACCTGCTTGTGAAACTGGAGACTTCTAATGTGCCACCAGTCCATAGTTGCAAACAGCACTGTGTGAGAGCAACTGAAATATTTAGAAGCTATCTGTTGTCCTTGGGCTGGATCATCCTCTCATACTCAGTTCCGGCCAAACACATGTTGTATCTGTGCCCAAAAGACACTGACTATTTGTTTTAGGGTTGTTTTTGTCATTACAGCATCAATATTTAAAGTCTCAGTGGCATAAGGAATTGCTTCCTAAACATTTCCATATCTGAAAAGTGGGCAATTAATAATGGATAGACTCACATGTGCGCCCTCATTTCTAATTTACCAGACTGGCGTTTAAAGCATGAGAGATCATCCAGCACTAACCAGTCAATATGGGTATGTCAGTTTGTTGGATCCTTCCATCTTTTTAACCTTTTTCTTCTGAGACAGAACTTACTGGGTCTGTGCTCTGGCTTTTTGGTGTACCAAGGTCCAACCCCCCCCCCCCCCGCCGCCTCCCCCTCCCTTGCTCCAAACGCCACTGCTCCAGTTGAGTCACATCTATAATGATTGTTTTCCTAGAAAGTTACTTTGGGTTCAAAGCCATCTCCTCAATGCCAGCCCTGTCACAATGAATGACTATGCAGTTACAGCAGGGCTCCAGAAAATAAAATCAGCCCTAAGACAAATGGTGTAGCCCCAGATGGAAGAATGAGAAGGACATCTTAGCATTCAGAGAACAGTTCTGTTGACATCTAATAGATATGCATGAAAACAGCCAACCTGCCAAGCAGGAATTCAGCTAAAGCTATTATGATCCCCAAACTATTCTGAATCCGAAAGAGTATTGTGTGAGCTGATGTCATTTTCATTATACTGTGCTTTTTAGTAAATGCACGTCTGGCTTTTGTATTACTTTCTTATTTTTTGGACTACAGTGGTGATTCTCTCTCCATCTGGGCTTATACTGGTGCTAACCAAAGACATAAAGAACTTAATTGTGCTGTTAGTATGTGAGCCAGTTCTTCTTTCTTCTTCATGCAATATGCTCTTCAATAGGGACAGGATAGATAGTCCCTGTCTCTCTTTTCTCTCTCTCGACAGTCTGGATTGGCTGGCCCACATTATCTCCAGCTGCGGGTTTAGAAATCAGACCCACGGCAGTGCATCCATGGCTCAAGAGAAACTACCATTGCAAAGAGGTGAATTGGGTCACCGGACCACGTCTCGTCCTGCAGCTCAGCATGGTTTGAAAATCCCCTTTTTACCAGAGGCTGATTGACTGATTGATTTTTAAAGAAGAGCCAAACTTAAAATGGCTAAACTACCCTGCCATGCAGGGGGAAACTCCTGCCAGATGCCCCTCTTGAGATTCTGTCCAGTTCCACGTTTGATCTGTCTGGCCAGGTGGGGTTCAAGGACAAAGTTTCCTACACTTCTCAGCAGTCACTGGAAATGATTTCAATTAAATGTATTTTGATTCTTTCATGCTTTTTTTTATGTGGAGAAAGGGGGGAATGCATAGCAGGAAAGGGTTAGTGAACCCTGGGAATTCAGCAGCAAACCTTTCTAATCAAGTCACTGGGATTTGTGTGTAGAAGAGCATGAACAGAGCGCCAGGCATTTAAGTTTTAGGAGTCTCAGTATACAGTAGCCCAGCGGTTCTCACGCTGTAGGTTGGGACCCCAAAGTGGGTTGTGACCCTATTGTTATGGGGTCGCCAGGGCTGTTGTTAGATTTGCTGGGGCCCAGGGCCGAAGCCCAAGCCCCACGGCCTAAAGCTCATGTCCCACTGCCTGGGGCCAGAGCCCAAGGGCTTCAGCCCTGGGTGACGAGGCTCAGGTTTTGGCTTTGGCCCCCCTGCCTGGGGCAATGGGGCTTTGGCAGGCTCAGGCTTCGGTCCCCCCTCCTGAGATCATGTCATTTTTGTTGTCCGAAGGGGGTTGCGGTGCAGTGAAGTTTGAGAACCCCTGCGTAGCCTTTGGAAAGGCTTCATTGCTTTTGTCATAGGCATGAACTGAGCTCCCTTTCTCGTGAACTCAGCTGTCTGACTTGAAGAAGTTTTTAGGATGACCAGGCTTCCACCCAACGTGGGATTTACAAGACTCACCCTAGTGTTTATTTACAAATCAGCTTCAACATCCCAAGAGCTATGGTAATTAATAAGTTGCATGAAACATAGGAAGCAGTCCAGAATCCACCCCTCCACTTTCCACCTTCTAATCAGAGATTCATTTAGACACGAAGAAAAAAAAATGTTTATGGGAACAGCAAATCCCTGTTCTCAATCCTAATAAAAATCGGGGTGAGAAATTGCGTTTAACTGAATTGGGCAAATAGCGACCTAAAACTGTCTGCCGATCTTCACTGGAGGTTTCAGAGTTTACGGCAGTTGTTTTCAAAATTAACTCTTTTAACCACAAATACCACAGGTTTTTAAACATGCCTTGCACATGGCGGGGCCTGTCTGAAAACCAGCTGATAGGAGATGTGCTAACTAAATTAATACTGCTGCATGACTTTCTGCTGTAATCAGTCATAAGACTTGAAAACTCAAGGTAAAAATAAAAAACCTTTTCAACAAATAATATTAATAAACCCTTATAACACTGAATCTGAAAGTGACAGTTTGTAAAGTCTGTCTGAGACCTCCGTTTGATATTTTATTATAATCAGAGATCCAGCTTCAAAGTGTGGGGATGGGTTAAAAACTAGTGAGAAAAGCAACCCAGACATTCATAGAATCTCAGGGTTGGAAGGGACCTCAGGAGGTCATCTAGTCCAACCCCCTGCTCAAAGCAGGACCAATCCCCAATTTTGGCCCCAGATCCCTAAATGGCCTCCTCAAGGATTGAACTCACAACCCTGGGTTTAGCAGGCCAATGCTCAAACCACAATGTTATCCCTCCCCCCTAAGTGTACTTGAGATGATGAATCCCCACCCTGAGCAGATTTTGCCTGCTTACAGCTTTTCTGAAGAACATTTTTCCCCCCACAGATTCACTCGCCAATATTTTCAAAAATGGGAGCCTAAAGTCAGGTTCTTAAGCTTTATATTTAGGCATCTAAATAAGAAGTCTGATTTTTCAAAATGCTGAGCACCCCGCAGTGCCTGTTGGCTTCTGAGGAAGCTTCTGAGTTCTGAGCACTTGTGAAAATCAGTCCTCGTATTTAGATGCCTTGATATAAATGGAAGAACCTAACTTGATGCTTCTTGAAAATCTTGGTCAGGGCAAATGCTCTAGCCTTTTAGCCACTGGCCAGGGTTTCAGCCATCCAAGGAGCACTGAGGTTGGACTCACAGATATTTTTAAGAGATACCTCGTTTGTAGACACATTCGCCCTCCACTCTCTATTGCAAGTGAGTGGGGCAGTCCTGCTTTCAGTGCTGGGCACCCAGGTTGGGACCCACTTCCAAAATGCCACATGAATTGCAAACTTTTGACTGGACCCTAGAACTAAATGGATGAGTTTAAATATTGGTGTTTCTTAGCTACTCCACAGGTGCACAGAGGTTTGCACATGGTCAGTCACCCTTTTTGTATGTTGAGTGAAAAAGGTTCCAGAAAGCTGCATCCCTGGACTAGCCTCAGTTTAAATTCCGAAGCTGATTAGCATTTGTCTAAATGAAGCTCTACAATAAAACAAACACCAGCCTTTACACATGGATCAGACTCTCAATGGAGCATTGAATAAACTGACAGTATAAGTTTTGTGGCATGGCTGGTAGCCATTGGTATGAAAACATAACGCGCAATAAAATACCTTCAGGAAGGATGTCTCTCTGTGGAATATTGATGAAGATATATCCACATTTGACCATCTATAACACTGGATTAGGACGTGAGAGTTTGATGGGAATTTACAGATCTGTTAAACCACAAACACTGACATTTGTGTCAAACGAGCCCAGAGAAAGGTCCCAGACAAACTGAGAGGCACTCATAGAGAGGAGCGCAGTGGAGTTGGGACTGCATGAGAGTCCCAGCCAGGAAATCATTTTCTTTAATCTGAACCTTTTGGACCTAATTTGGGAAGTTTAATTTTGGGCTCCACACAAAACTCGTGCTAAATATCTGTTTGAAAGCTATTGAGCAAAGACTGGGGCTGTAAAAGCAGTGAATAACCCTCAGCTCTTGAGCTATGAATATCTTTGACCCCAAGAAAACAACTCAACCAGCCGACCAGCCTCTTTGGAGTCTGGGAATTCCGGAGTCACTGTGTCACCGTGGGTGAGAGGGGTGAAGTCTTCGGGCCAAACCATCCTGGAGCAGCTCACTGAAGTCATTGAGCTGTGCTTCCTGTTTGGGTAGCAAGCTCTGCCTTTTTCACTGAGTCCCTGGAGCGAGAGAGGGGCACTGACAAAGTGAGCTCAGGTGAGTTTGGATTCAGTGTGAGCCAGCAACCCGGAGGTTTCTCAATCAGAGATTAGTAGCCTAATGTTAAGCAAAGCTAATTAATAGGTTAAGCTAACAATGTAAAAAACCTTGGTCTCTTTTAAACCTAAGAACTAGTTTGGCCTGACCTAACTATGGAGGCAGAAGACCAGTGTGAGATCAAACAGAAATGCTACCTTGGAGAGTGCAGAACCTGTAGTTGCTTGCCTTGTGGTCTGTGAACGCATCTCAGAGATGCAGCATGTGCCCTCAGAGCCCCCGTGCAGCATCCTGAGGCCAGAACTGAACTGAAGGAGCACAGAGAGAGAGATCGATATTTATCAAGACAGACTATGGGGAAGCTGGTCTAGGGATGGCAGTGAGCCAAGGTAGGCTGGAGGGATAAAATCCCATAGGCTCTGACCCTGCAAGTGCCTCTGTGCAGGTGACACCCCTTAAAGCCAGCAGGGCCCCGTGCAGGTGCAGGGTCCATCCATACACAGCCCCTTGCAGGACCAAAACTTTAGTTTAAGACCCACTTTGCAGCAGAAGAGGCTGATCTGTCCTCCCTCATTCTCGAGGTCCCTCCAGGGGAGCTAAATCACTGGCTTATCTAATTTCCTAAACAGAAGCTGATTAAATTAAACTCTAAAATAAAACACACATTGGTTTTAAATAAGGATTAAGCATTTTATGACATGGCTGATAACCACTGGCAGAGGCAAAATGGGCTTGAAAATAAAATAAAATAAACACAGCTCTTGTTCCTGGAAGTTTGGGGGTGAGTGTGTGGCAAGGGGGAGAACCTTGTGTTTCCTGGGACAGCATACGTGGCCTATCACCTCTCATGGTACGTCTACACTGGAGATGGGGGGATCATTTCCAGCTTGTCGCTGGGAAGTACAGTCTCTGATGAGGTTTGGTGGTTTATGTAAAATGAGTGGATTTCAGTTTAGTTCCTGATGCCCAACCTTTCACATCATGCCACCCAGGGGGAACATTAAAAAAATCAGAGTGATATAAAATGAACATGGCACACATTATATGGATTAAAAGCTGGCTAACTGATAAATCTCAAAACATAACTGTAAATGGGGAATCGTCGTTGAGCAGGATACTTTCTAGTGGGGTCCTGCATAGATCAGTTCTTGGCTCTTTTTTGTTTAACATTTGTATCAATGACCTGAAAGAAAACATAAAATAATCACTGATAAAGTTTGCAGATGAAACAAAAATTGGGGAAGTGATAAACAATGAAGAGGAGAAGTCACTGATACAGCGTGGTCTGAATTGCTTGGTGAGCTGGATGCAAGACATCATAAAACATGGCTAAAGGTAAATGCGCACATCTAGGAACAGAGAATGCAGGCCATTCTTACAGGATTGGGGACTCTATCCTGGGAAGCAGTGACTCTGAAAAAGATTGAGGGGTCCTGGTAGATAATCAACTGAACTTGAGATCCTAGTATGACACTTCACCAAAAGGGACAATGGAATCCTTGGGTGCATAAACAGGGGAATCTCTAGCAGAAATACAGAAGTTATTTTACCTCTGTATTTGGCATTGATGCGACTGTTACGGGAACACTGTGTCCAGTTCTAACATCCACAGTGATGTTGATAAACTGAAGAGGGTTCAGAGGAAAGCCACAGGAAGGACTAAATGATTAGAAAACCTGCCTTATAGTGGTAGACTCAAGGATCTCAATCCATTTAGCTTAACAAAGAGAGAGTTAATGCGTGACTTGATTGCAGTCTATGACTATCTACCTGGTTAACAAATATTTGATCATTTGTTCTTCAGTCTAGCAGAGAAAGACCTAACATGATCCAATGGTTGGAAGGTGAAGCTAATCAAATTCTGACTGGAAATAAGGTGAAAATTTTTAATGGTTAAGGTTTCAAAATCTGTTTTGTTCCATGCTCAATGAAACTAAGACCTTTCCATAATTTTAGTGAAAAAACATGAGAGAGCACCACCCCAGAATAGCTAATGCCAAGTACATTTCCAAGAAATGTTTGGGTGTCAGTGAAACTAATTTTGATAAGGAAATGTTTCATCCATCTTTTTACTAGCTCTATTTTTAAACCATGAACAAGGCTTTGAGGTCCTAGGATCTCAAAGCAATATATAGATATGTGTGCAATAGTGGCAGATTTCTGCATTTATTTGCTTTTCCAGAACTACAATTATTAGGAGAAATCGAGTCTTTCATTCTTCTGATGTTTATGGCTTTATGGTTTGTTTTTTCATTTGTCTAACTGATTTCTCTAGTGGTTTTCATCAGCAGTAAACTTGCTTATAATCTTCTTTCTTTTCATTTTTAAAATAGATTGCATGGTTTTACATTTTATTTCTCGGGGCTGGTAAAGGGGCTGCCTACTGTGCTGTTTTATTATTTGAAAAAAAACTGCAAGATTACATAGTTCATTATCATATAAAAACCATTTTAATTTCTAAGCATTGATGAGCAACATCTGTATGTTTCAATATGTACAGTAGGAGATTCCAGGGATAGAAACAGCCCAGGAGCCTCTGTCAGGCTGTCTCATCCTTGGAGCAAACGAGCAGCTGTGCCTTACAATCCTTTAAGTGTCAGTAGTACGCTGGATATATATGGCTTGCTTGGGCTGAAGCTGTAATTGTGCTGTGCTGGATTACTAGGAGCTCAGGGTGCATTCTATAACAATAAGCACAAACCTGGCTTTGTCACATGACTAAAAATCGATGCAATAGGCTGAAAGGCAACGGTCTGCGCTGGCTCAGGATGAGAAGTAGCTGAATGCAAGTCTGCCACTGAGGGACAGATAGAGAGATATCATTTCACTCTGAGCAGGGCAGTTCCAGACCAAATCTCCCTGGCTCCCATTTGTAACAATAAAATCTTGGGTTGGCTGGTTGTTGTTTTTTCCCCTGGAATCAATTTATTTATATTTTCTTCTCTTCTAATGCATGTTTCCGGGCGGGAAGGGACTGCACTGGAGAGTCGTGCTTGCTCCCAGAACAGGTCGCTCACAGGCAGCAGCTTTGCAAGCTGCCCACGATGGAGTCCCAGTTTGCTTCTTCCCTGGTTTGAAAGAGCCACACCTGGGAGTGATGGGGCAGCTTGCCCTCAGCAGCCCTTTTAAGCATCCATTGCTCTGGGGGGCCCATTGTGACTATAGGGGTGGAGGGGTTGTGTGACAGTCATAGGGGGTGAATTGCACCCTATGAAGGGGACAACACAAGAGTTATGTGCTTCCTTCCGTCCTGCTAACAACCTCCAATCGGTTGCATGGCTTTGTACTGGAGTGTTGCACAGGGGCACACTTCACCCTAGGCACTGGCTGAGGCTGCCGATTGTTTCACACCAACCTCAAAAAACCATCAGATAGCGGTGGCTTATAGGGCAGTAGTGTAAAGAGCCGAGGGCTCCATTGGGAGAGGCACTGTGCACAAACCCACAGAAAACAGTCCTTGCCCCAGAGACTCTACAGTCCAGCTATCCAATGACAGTAGGCGAATGCACCCAATAGACAGGGCAAAGCTCAAGGCTAAAAGGGAGACCAGTGTGGCTACTATTAAAAACAAGTCACAGCACACCAGCTCCCTAATCAATGCCAAGTGTCTGGCAGGCAACCCAGAAGAGATGGCCTCTAAGGATAGACTTGAAGGAGAACAATGTCATGGTTCTGCAGCCCTTGCAGTGAGTCCCTGCCATGCACAAGGGGCGGCATGAGAGAAAGCACAAAGATGCTTGCTAGAAAATTTGACAAAGGAGCAATAGGGGCAAGGATGGCTTGTGGAATGCAAGTCACATTGAGGGCTTGATATTCTGTGAAGGATGAGGGGGAGGGATAGGCCGTGAAGGCCAGTACTTCCTACTGGATGTGGCAGAGAAAGGTTTCATGTTTTCAGTCACTATTGAGCAAAGTTATGTTGACATTGTAGGTGCAAATCTTTGTACCCCACACCTATCCCTCTGATTCATCCACTCCCCAAGGGCTCCATCCCCTACAACCCCAAAAGCTTCCATAATATCTCTGTTGTAGTTAACGTCTGCCTAGTGTGGGGTTCTTACACCTTCCGCTGAGGCATCGGGTGCAGGCCACTGTCAGAGACAGGATGCTGGTCTAAATGGGCCACGGCTCTGGCCCAGTCTGACGATTCCCACATTACTGTGTGAGGATGCCAGCGTAACTACAAAGAGGTGTATTGTGAACTCTTCTGGAGCATCTATTAAAAACAGATAATTTTGTGCACCGCTTCCAAGGACAAAGAAAACAGAGCAAAATGCACCACTGCCTGGATCCTGTTCCCTGCTGTAATTTACCAACGCATTTGGGTGTAAAGCTGTAACCACTGCTGAGATAACACATTTGTACACACGCTTTACAGGGATATCTGTAACGAAAGCATTCAGATATGCTGCAAGGGTATTGGAGCCCTGCCATGGCGGCAGCTCCCTGTGTTCTTTAATAGTTTAATACTTTATGATCAATTTCAATAATGGATGCTTGTATAAAAATGTTTTAAAGGCATCACATCCTGTATCACTTAATTATATCACTTGCTCTTTAGTCTTGGCAGAAAGGCAGTCGTGTTCACCTGATGCTTGTGCTGTTACCTGCCAAACCTGATGCAAAACCCTTTGATTTATCCACTTAAAAGCATTCGTCGCCTTCTGTCACCAGACACACTACGATGTCTCACACATTAGACTGGGGTGTCATTTGAACAATGATGCTTTGTGTTTTCAGGGCATCTTCCCTGGGGGATTCTTCAGCTTCCCACGTTTGGGTGTTGTGCAGATGAACTAGTTCATGGGTAAGATTTTCAAAAGCACCAAAGGGATTTAGGCTCCTAAGTCAAGTTGAATTTCAATGACACTTACGTTCCTAAGTGCCTAACTCCTAAGTCCCTTAAATGCTTTTGAAAAATTCTATCTGATGTCTGTTAAGTACCAAGTATTACTAATAATATTAATATTTGTTAGAGAGGAAATATGGTCTTGTGTCTCAAATTGTGCTTTGAAAAATCTGGCTTCAATTCCCTCCTCTGCCACAGATTCCCTCTGTGACCTTGGTCCAGTCCTGTAACCTGTCTGGGCCTGAGGTCCCCACCTGTAAAACAGCGATAATAATGCTTTCTTTCTCATTCCTTTGTCTTATCTATTTAGATTGTAAGCTTCTTGGGGAGGAGCTGCATACATACAGCACCTGGCCCAACGGGGCCCTGATCTCTCTTAGGGGCTCTAAGCACAGCTCTAGTAGAAATCATAATAATCATGATTATTATTCTGTTCAAGAATTGTTTAAGTCTGGCAGCCTTGCTGTGAGGTGGGAAAGGATTATCGTCGTTTTACAAATATGGTAATGGAGGCAGACAGAGACAGGGGAGCTGATTTGACCAAAGTCACAATCACATCAGTGTCAGAGGCAAAGCATAGGCTGCTCGCTGCCCCTTCTAACCATTTGACCACTGTATGTTGGGCAAGATGTGGGGATGATTAATAATCAGAGAGATGAGGGCTGCACAGAGATAGGTGGGAAACACAGATCATTTCCAAAACTTGGGCCATTTTTAAGCTCTGCCAGGCGCTAGCTCTGTTCCTTTAATAATATGATGGGCTGGATTAATGGGGACACCTCCCCTTACAACCACCACTAGACTGTCTCTGTCCGTTTGCTTCAAGGTAATGACCCAACTGATGCTCAGACACCTACAAACCTGGAGCCCTCTGTCTGGACTCCCACCGCCCTCCCTCTCAAATTCAGGTTTCTTCCAGCCCCGCAAACAAACATTGAGGAGGTGGCACTGCCCTTACTCCAGTGGGGCTCAGGGGGCTCTGGATGCTCTGCGTTGTCACTGGATATTTTCAGTGCCTTTCATTAATGTCTTCCTCAGACAGACCTCTTTCTCTTGCCTTTCTCATGATTCTTTACACTCACCTGCTCAAAGCTGCTCTCTAATACGTTTCCCTGCCATTCAAGTTAAACTAATCGTCTGTAATTTATCGGTGCGCCCCTTAGGCCATTGGGAAAATAATGGCTGCATGTTGGCCACTTTCCAGTCCTAAGAGATAAGTCTTGAGATCAATGAGACTTAAAAGAAAGTCAGCGAAGGCTTCCCTCATCTCTGACATATTACGGCTCGGTGCTAGCGGTGAGCTAACCAAGTACTAACCATTCGTTTAATGTTTGTACAGCAATTTGAGATCTCTCGATGGCAGGTGCTCTGGAAGAGCAAAGTATTGTCATGCATACTCCGGAGACGGCCTATAGCCGCTGCTTTTACCCATCCCCACTGGAGGTCAGTCAGGAAACGTTCTCATTGGAACCCCCGGGGCCACATCACTTGCACTGGGGGTGGGTCAGGAGCAGAGGTGGAATTTGGTTCTCTCTCTCGCTTTGTGTTCTTCCTTCTTGGAGCTGTCCGGAGGGTGGGGGGTGGAAGGAGAGACACAATCACTGTTAAGGCTTCAGTGGCTATAAATAACAGCCACGATTGCTCTCTGGTTTCACACAGGGGTAGCACTGGCTCACTATTTGCAACACGGGAGAGGGGTCTCATTCTTACATGACTTTTCACCATCAGGCGGCAGTCTTACACTAGGACTCTTTATCTTTTTGACAGCTTAATCTTTATTTGCCACAGACAGCAATATGCATAATTACAGCTCTTGACATATTGGAACATATCTGGAACATTCCAGACAGACAGAGCAAAGGGGAAACAAAGCTTTGAGACAATCGAGTCCATCTTCAGTGCTGCTTAAAATAGCCACATATTTGTTTAAAGTTACAGACTAACATTTTCACCCTTAGGTGCCTGATGTTAGTTATCAACCATAAAATCCAGGTGTTGGCACCTAAACAAATGACCTGATTTTCAGAAACCCTGAGCTCCCCTGGTACCCACTGATTTCAGTAGGTGCATCAGACGATCAGTGGCATTTTGAGTAGATTGAAGTGAAAGGGCAGAGAAAGGGCTTAATAATTGCAGTATTTCAAAGGTGGGCCTGATTCTGCACTGTGTAACACAAGTGAAATTGCTCCTGCAGTCAGACTTCTGTGGTATGTAAACATGACAGGAGCGATTCTATGATTAGAAGAAAAGCTCCGAGCCCGCTGGGATTTTGGCAAGGTTGGGTAGCTGGGAAATGTATCTACAATAGAATTGTTCTGATGGTGTTATTGTTTCTTTCTGTTGGGCAGCTATTTGGACACCACAGCAGAAACAGTCAGGAGCATCCCACTTGAAGCATGTGGGTCCCTGACAGGGAATCTTTTCCCTTCCTCTCCATTAGTCGGTCTCCCCGCAGTGTATTATTCAACAAGAGGCTGCCTGCTGCCCTGGGCTGCTGCCTGAATCCAGCGCTGGCATCACTGGCCTCTTATCGGTGCAGCACACAATAAAGTGCTGTCAGAAATATCCACTCTCAACAAAGCCAGGATTTCCCAGCGCCAGGGCCCGGCCTCAATCCTTTAAGAGCATTTCTAATATCCGATTGTTTTTTTGTCTGCCAGCCCCCCACAGCTCAGGCAATAAGGATATTCACATTTGCAGCTGGACAGGTTTCCAGCACAAGCTTGCCCGAGGGACAAGAAAAGGTAGGTAAGCTTAGATAGGTGGTTTTGCAGGTTAAAAGACTTGAAAAAATCCATGTACATCAGACCCAGCATTAATGCCTGGGTGACACATGATGCTATTTCTGAAGTCTACAATTTTGGGGCTCTCTCTCTCTCACTCTTGCTCTTTTTTTTATTTATATGCAAATGAAAGGAGTCGGATGTCAGCTCCCTGAGAAACGTTCCCTGCCTTGGACTGCGGGAGTGTCAGTTCTGTGTCTGCCTAGGTTAAATATTTCTAACTTCAGCTAATTCGCATGCTACCCCCTGAGCCATTTGCTACCTATTCATACAGCACTGCATAATGAGATTCAGCTAGTGCGTCAGCCAGGGGAGCTGCTATTTGGTTCTCTTTAAGCTGTGGAAAGCAGTCAAATTGATATAACAGCCACAAAATTAGGGAGGAAGACTTGGCAGCCTGCCAGCAGCAGTCAGGCTCCTGGAATATAATCCTACCTAAAGTAAAGCTATGAAGCCTCGCTAAAAAGGAGGCAAAGGGTCTGACTTGGGCTCTGTCAGGCTGGCTCTGCACTGGTGCAACACCTGTGCCGTCAGCGTAATTATCCCTGATACACACTGGGGTACGGATGATCAGAATTGCACCCAGAAAGTTTGCTTCCACTTTTATTGAAAAAAAATGAAGCAACGGACCTGATCCTGGAGTTCCGCAGCATTGCGCACACGCACACAGCACCGGTCAGGGCAAGGCAGCAGGTGCAAAGGTTGCCTAACGAGCCCCAGTGGGCTCTTGCGGGCCGGGCTAATCTCCAGGTGTCACCTGCATCAATAGCAGCTGTGGCAGAACGAAGCAAATGCAGTAAGTGTCATTTATTTAGGGTAGGGCCTCGAGATCAGGGCGCCATTGTGCCAGGCATTTGACAGTCAATATTAAGAGGCAGTCCCTGCCTCAGAGAGCTTACGATGCGAATAAGCAATGGGTGGGAGAGGAAAGGGGCTCCCAGAGGTGAATGACTTCCACAAGGTCCCACAGAAGGGCAGGTGTTGGGGCTAGCAGGGCAGGCAGGGAACAGAACCAACATTTCCCACTCCAGTGGCCCTAGTCTCTAGACCACCATGGCTCTCACTAACGTCACGCCACTATTTCTGTATCTGCCCCCCAGCCAGGGGAATAATACTGCTCCAATGGCTGTTTGTGCTCCTTCCCTTCTAAACATTAACCTTTAATTCTCTCAACAGGGAGAGAGAGAGAGGCTTTCACTCCCACAGCAATCTAGCAACTAAAAGGTGAACCTAGATACTGTGGTACCACCAGGTGATAAAACCTGGCCGTCAGTGACTCTAAACTAAAATGTTACAAGCTGATCTGGAAAAGGCAAATCAAACCTCTCAGGGGCCTGTTTGGGGGGGTGCATGTTGCAGAGGGTGAGTGTTAAATTGATGGGCACCTGTTGTACACAGCCACACCATATCATAGCTGCAGTGTGAGCCCGGATATGATCTTCTACTCAATAGAGATGCCAACAACTTTGCCAGTCACTGCAATTGCTGATAAATGACCTACACAAAACCGACCTGTTGTGACTCTAAAAGAAATGTAATTAAGGAGGCAGATCAGGGGTTTATTGCTTTGTTGTTAAAATGGCTAAACTTACAACCTTTCATTGGTAGGATTTGCTCCCTTATTGAAGATCTGGATAGTAAAACTGTGTTCTTGTTGCATTTATATTTTTGGCCCAGGACCAGGCATGGCTCACAATGCTACACTCCAAGATGGTTTGGAAATTGTTCATAAAAGTTTTGTACCATGATTCCCAGATTCTGACCCACAACGCAACCGCTTTATGCCACTCGGAGGCCACAGTGATCCCCAGAGGAAATCACCTGGTGTGTGGCCAGTTTATGCAGTCCTATTCCATTCCCCTTGGAGCCCCCAGCATTGGGGTGGGCTGGGAATGGGAGAGGGTATGTTGGGAGTGTGACAGGTAATGGCCAGATTACCCTGCCATTTGGCTGTTCTGGGTTGAAAAGCAGCCTATAGGTATCCTGGATAAGGCTATTGTAAATTAGAACAGCCCCCAGGGCTGCTCTAGCTTACGCTGATGCTACCGTGTGCCCCAGAGCAGCCTGCAATCCAGGAGGTCCCAAGGTGGCCTGTGCCTTCTGAGAAATGCAGAGCATCAGCCCCACGGTTATTCTCCAGTATCCTCAGTCATGGGCAGTTTGTTACATTCCTAGAAGAGTCTCAGGCCCTGATTCTGACCTGGTGCCGGTTTTAAGCCAGCAAAATCCCATTGACATCAATGGAGTTAATCCTGATTAACTTTAGCAGAGTCAAGCCCTGAAAGTGTAATATACAAAGGGCCCAATTTCTCGCCCACCAGTGCCTCCGGTGGAGCTATTCCTGATTCATACTGACCTAGGTAAGAGGAGACGGAGACCCAAACTGTGTGTGTCGCACACACACACACACACACACACTCTAGATACCAGGTAAATAATGTGTTTACTAACACAAATGAAAGTTGTATGTCATGGCAGGAAAAGTAGACGACAGCAATAACCTTTTCTTGTGCACATAAAACCGATGGGATTGCAGCCTCGCTAGAGAGTAAAAGCTGTCTTAATTCTTTGATCCTCAGCCAGTGCTGAGCACTGCCAAGTAACTTTACATGGCACACATTGCAGCATAAAGCTGCCTGTGACAACAAGATATTCACTCTAGGCTCTGATAACTTAATTCTGATTCCACCAACTTTCTGCACCATGCAAATGAGTAAGATTGAATTTCCCCACACGGCTGTTCTGCAGTCTTGCAGATCTGGTGTCACTCATCTCACCTAATTACATTGCTTCTGCACTGAGCATTGTGGGGACCTGTTCTCAGAGCGCTGGGGAAAAGCTGAACACCATACAGCCAGCTGCATGCCATTCACTTCTCCCCCTACGAGGAGATGTGACTAAATCACATCTGGATCACATGGGCTAGTTTTTAAAATCCATTCTTGTTGAGATGTCAGTTTTCCATGAGGTCGCTCAACTGTCCCTCATTCTCAGGGACCAGGAATCCTGCACTGGTCCTTTCTCCCATGGCTACAATTGTCTCCGGTTCTAGTAGAAACTGTTTTTGTTTGGTCTTCTAAATAGAGAAACCCTTTTTTTTTTTCTTTCTGGGGAGAAAGGAAATGTTTCTATTACTCAGGCAGAGCTTCTTCAGACCCTACAGGAAGATCTTATTAATTAATTATTGCTTATTAGCCCCCAAAGAGGAAATGAGGGGACATAAATATGCAAACCCAACACTTCTCAAGTGATGCAATTAGAATTTCATCATGATGGGATCAAACCTGCTGTGACATTTTGCTTTCTGCTCTCTCTGCTTATTTTTCGTTTGTTTGGAGGGAGTATATGTGTGGGTGGGAGGAGAGGGGTTTGCCACAGAAGTAGCAGGAAAACGCAGAAATCCTGGTACAAATCCTGAAATGGTTTAAAATAGGCGAACGTACCCACGAACACTGGAGTTCAAAAAGCAAGTCCTCATCTGTGGGATTGTTTGAAAGCTTGTCCTTTTGGGTTCATCGTTCTGGAACTAGTTGCTATGGTAACAGGGCAATAGACATATTTTTTAAAAAAAACATTTCCAACTTTTCCCTGAGACACCAAGCAGAAAGCAGTGTCTTCCCCGCCCCTCTCCTCCGTGCCTTCAGAACACGATGAGTAAAACATCCTAAAAGGAGACAGGATAAATATCAGGGGAGGGTGCCAGTTTTGTGGGTTCTTTGCATTGCTATTATCAAACCGTCCTTGGGCACATGGTATGCATAGCCCAGACTCTCAAAATCCAGGTCAGGCAGTTAGCAGACATGCCACAGCAATGCTTCCCTATAGGGAGCGCTGGACACTTGATTCCCAAGACTAGAAAAGAGTTCGACAAGGATCCAGCCTGAAGGAGACGCTCTCGTGTGGATGCCACTACTGAACTACAATTAAGGTAGAATTGTTCACTACACAACAACGCCGAAGCATGATTTCCACCCTCCCCCATCACTCCCTCCCCCCCCCCGACACCTTCCCCCCCCCACACACACACTTTTCCACAGACAAGCACTTGCCTTCTCCTCAGTTTGCCTCTAGTTTTTAGTGAAATCTCACCATCCCAAATTCAGGGCTGTGCTTACAAACACAAAAGGACCCATCCCAGCCAGGCTTCCTATCCCTCCTTCTAGCTGCCTCCCCTTCAGAAAGCCACTTCCCCTTCAATAGCCCTGAACTGGGGTTAAAGAAAGAACCCTGGTCTGATTTCCAAGATGAATCTGTGGAATAGCTCTGCATTTCCCCACCAAGTCTTAAATTCTGACATTTAGTCATAAGGTTGAAACAAAGCTGGCTGAAGCTGCAAAGGCCATTTATTGAGATAGTAAAGGGCTGTGATAGTCAGGTATTATTCAGCTCTTGGGGCCACATGCTACCATAGAATCATAGAATATCAGGGTTGGAAGGGACCTCAGGAGGTCATCTAGTCCAACCCTCTGCTCGAAGCAGGACCAATTCCCAGTTAAATCATCCCAGCCAGGGCTTTGTCAAGCCTGACCTTAAAAACCTCTAAGGAAGGAGATTCTACCACCTCCCTAGGTAACGCATTCCAGTGTTTCACCACCCTCATAGTGAAAAAGTTTTTCCTAATATCCAATCTAAACCTCCCCCACTGCAACTTGAGACCATTACTCCTCGTTCTGTCATCTGCTACCATTGAGAACAGTCTAAAGCCATCCTCTTTGGAACCCCCTTTCAGGTAGTTGAAAGAAGCTATCAAATCCCCCCTCATTCTTCTCTTCTGCAGACTAAACAATCCCAGCTCCCTCAGCCTCTCCTCATAAGTCATGTGTTCTAGAACCCTAATCATTTTTGTTGCCCTTCGCTGGACTCTCTCCAATTTATCCACATCCTTCTTGTAGTGTGGGGCCCAAAACTGGACACAGTACTCCAGATGAGGCCTCACCAATGTCGAATAAAGGGGAACGATCACGTCCCTCGATCTGCTCGCTATGCCCCTACTTATACACCCCAAAATGCCATTGGCCTTCTTGTCAACAAGGGCACACTGCTGACTCATATCCAGCTTCTCATCCACTGTCACCCCCTAGGTCCTTTTCCACAGAACTGCTGCCGAGCCATTCGGCCCCTAGTCTGTAGCGGTGCATTGGATTCTTCCGTCCTAAGTGCAGGACCCTGCACTTATCCTTATTGAACCTCATCAGATTTCTTTTGGCCCAATCCTCCAATTTGTCTAGGTCCTTCTGTATCCTATCCCTCCCCTCCAGCATATCTACCACTCCTCCCAGTTTAGTATCATCCGCAAATTTGCTGAGAGTGCAATCTACCCCATCCTCCAGATCATTTATGAAGATATTGAACAAAACCGGCCCCAGGACCGACCCCTGGGGCACTCCACTTGACACCGGCTGCCAACTAGACATGGAGCCATTGATCACTACCCGTTGAGCCCGACAATCTAGCCAACTTTCTACCCACCTTATAGTGCATTCATCCAGCCCATACTTCCTTAACTTGCTGACAAGAATACTGTGGGAGACCATGTCAAAAGCTTTGCTAAAGTCAAGAAATAATACATCCACTGCTTTCCCTTCATCCACAGAACCAGTAATCTCATCATAGAAGGCGATTAGATTAGTCAGGCATGACCTTCCCTTGGTGAATCCATGCTGGCTGTTCCTGATCACTTTCCTCTCATGCAAGTGCTTCAGGATTGATTCTTTGAGGACCTGCTCCATGATTTTTCCAGGGACTGAGGTGAGGCTGACTGGCCTGTAGTTCCCAGGATCCTCCTTCTTCCCTTTTTTAAAGATTGGCACTACATTAGCCTTTTTCCAGTCATCCGGGACTTCCCCCGTTCGCCATGAGTTTTCAAAGATAATGGCCAATGGCTCTGCAATCACAGCCGCCAATTCTTTCAGCACTCTCGGATGCAACTCGTCCGGCCCCATGGACTTGTGCACGTCCAGCTTTTCTAAATAGTCCCTAACCACCTCTATCTCCACAGAGGGCTGGCCATCTCTTCCCCATTTTGTGATGCCCAGCGCAGCAGTCTGGGAGCTGACCTTGTTAGTGAAGACAGAGGCAAAAAAAGCATTGAGTACATTAGCTTTTTCCACATCCTCTGTCACTAGGTTGCCTCCCTCATTCAGTAAGGGGCCCACACTTTCCTTGGCTTTCTTCTTGTTGCCAACATACCTGAAGAAACCCTTCTTGTTACTTTTGACATCTCTTGCTAGCTGCAGCTCCAGGTGCGATTTGGCCCTCCTGATATCATTCCTACATGCCCGAGCAATATTTTTATACTCTTCCCTGGTCATATGTCCAACCTTCCACTTCTTGTAAGCTTCTTTTTTATGTTTAAGATCCGCTAGGATTTCACCATTAAGCCAAGCTGGTCGCCTGCCATATTTACTATTCTTTCGACTCATCGGGATGGTTTGTCCCTGTAACCTCAACAGGGATTCCTTGAAATACAGCCAGCTCTCCTGGACTCCTTTCCCCTTCATGTTAGTCCCCCAGGGGATCCTGGCCATCCGTTCCCTGAGGGAGTCGAAGTCTGCTTTCCTGAAGTCCAGGGTCCGTATCCTGCTGCTTACCTTTCTTCCCGGCGTCTTCAACCCAAAGCGGTAGGTGTGGGGTTTACGATGGCTCACCATATGCACTATTTTCCCCACATCACCCTCTCCCATTGTATCATTCATGCCATCCATCACGGCAAAAGCCACCAAAATACATTCCCAGTTCGTCTCCTGCCTTCAGGGCAGGCAGGAGCAAATACGTTGCCATTTTAATGACCACATTAAGAATTTAACATAGCCCCAGAGTATTTGGGCCCAAGCAGGTCTTGGTTTTGCAGAAATCATGTCTTGCACATATTTGTGGCACAGCAGAGGATTAATCAAGTCGTGTGCTTCTCTGGCAGCACATAAATGATTCATATCATCTGCCCAGAATCAGGCCAGGCAGCAAACTACTAATGACGCAGAGCAGCCATCACTGTGGTACCAACCTACCTTAGCAAGTGAATTACCGCCTCCTCAAACAGCGTTAAGGGGTTTGACTAGCAATAACGGTAGCTTCATAGACTAGTCATCCCTTCACCTGAGCTCCCTTCCAGCAGAGTGGTTGAAGGCAATTTTGAATGACTGACTGGGAAGTTAATAGAAACACATTTGTTATTTTCTATGGTGTTTGACAGCATGGTCTGGAGCTCGGGACAGTTCTCCGATCTTTTGGGAAATGTACAGCTTCGGCGTCTTATGGTTGTGTTGCCTTTTGAGCAAACACATTGGTTCCCAGGACTGACATAATGACAGATTATTGTTCTTGTCAGGCTCTTCTTTCTCAGAGGCTGCATTCGTAAGCAGCTTGTCACTGGGCCATTACAATATAGATTTACTTATTTCTGTGCTACTTAGCTTCAGAAATCCAGATCATTTCTGTTTAATGCCAGAGTATAAATTTTTTCCCAGGCCTGATTTCTCTTTGTAAAAGAATAATAAAGAGGAGTGCTAATGCATGACCCGGTGACCTGGCTTTGCAAATCAGCCACTTATGTATGGCACTGGAGGAGCATCCCTGTTAGAAGGTTCAGAGCTCTGGCTTGGCACTCAAAATCTAACTCCCTCCCTAATGGGACTAACAAAACAATGCAGTTTGCTTTCAGAGTATTTTCCATCAGATTTTAATGGCTTTACCCTCATCTCACCACTATTTTACAGCAGCCCTCGAATCAAGCCTGTTCTTTCCACTGAATATATTTTATTTTAATTACCCCCTTTGTGAAGGGACAGTTGTTCACACAACACTCCTAAAATCTGCGGGATTTTAAAGCAAAAGACATGTGAATGATATCTTCTAAAACTATTCAAATGGTGATGTGCCCCGAGCTGCCAACAGATAACATATTTACCTTCTCTGGAGCATAAAAGGAAAAAGAAGAACATATCAGTAAAAAATACCAAGATAATGTATAGCCCTACT
This sequence comes from Caretta caretta, assembly GCF_965140235.1. Classification (NCBI taxonomy): domain Eukaryota; kingdom Metazoa; phylum Chordata; order Testudines; family Cheloniidae; genus Caretta; species Caretta caretta. The sequence continues at coordinate 21,467,393 of NC_134223.1, forward strand.
TTCTAATGTAAGAGAATTCTCTGAACTTTGAGCTCATTGAATATACAGCCTGGATTTGAACGGTTTTGCTGGATGGTTAGAGGGGGAATAGGTAAAGATTGACATGCAGACCTACAAAGAGAGGGAAGCCAATCCTGTAAAAGTCCATATCCAGGACTACCAATGAAAGGAGAGGGTAGGATATTAGCTACTGGGATGAGCCCAAACTAAATGTCCATAGCCCAACACTGTGCACTTTGGGGAAGGCTAGCTCCCTGGGACAGAGAACTGTCTTTTTGTTCTGTGTTTGTACAGCACCTAGCACAGAGCAGGTCCTGATTCATGGTGAGGCACTGCAGTAATAATAATAATAATCTGAATCCAACCTTTGCATCTTGGGCCCTAACCTCAGTGAAAAGCCATTCGGAAGGAGCTGTGGGGGAAACTGGTCCCTGTCTGCTACACACAGCTCTTCGCAGTTCCTCTGCCACTGAGTGTGACTCAGTGCTGCTGTGAATGCTGAAGCCTTCTTTGCACTGGGAAAAATCAGGCTACAGATTTTACATGATAAAAGAAGGAGCCTTTACTTGTATTTCCGAGAAGATTAGTTGTCACCAATTCCTGCAAATAAATATTAAAGTTAGCTGAAGGGCAGCTGATTTACTCCAGGGGCAAGAGTTATATTCCCTTGGCTGAAGTGACACTGCAAAATTCAGTAATTACTTCATAAGCGATAAACTACCAGTTGATGAATCTACTTGGAAGTCTTCCAGGAGGGTTTTTCACAAGGCTAGCTGTGTATGCACGTATCTGGACAGGAGCAGGGCGCAGGAGATAAAAGCAGCCTGAGACTTCCCTCACCTGCTGAGCAGGTTACTATCCACAAAGCAGCACACCCAGGTTCTCCTCAACCTCTTTGCTCAGATGTCTGTCAGCAAGACAGGATTTCCCTGCCGCTTCTGTTGGGTTAACAGCTCTCCCTGTTCATAAAGCCAGAGGCAATTACCTTCCCTTTTCTACAAACCTCTGGGCCAGATCCCCCTGTGGTCATACCTTGACCATTGGTGTCAATGGAGCAGCCTCTGCCTTAAGTGACAGGGCCACGTTGGGTCTTTCAAAGCCACTGTAGGCTGGAAGAGATAATAGGTGGCATTGCACCTACCACAATCCCCACAGGTGTCCTACCTGCTAAATGCCGCTGGCATCACTCACACGCGATTGGCAATTGCTAAAGCCTTTACATAGGTGCACCATGCATCGCCCCATGCTCCTGATTCCCGTGCACGAGGGATGGACTCTGCCCTCTCCAGCCCAACCGCATTTGGGATTGGAGGGGTCTGCCATTTCTGGTGGAACTCTCACCTCCCCGCATCCCCAGCGAGATGTGAAAAGAGCAGGGTTTTTTCTGCTCACTGTGCAGATGTGCAAGCAGGGACAAGGGCCCTCTTGTGTGCTCTTCACGCAGAGGGAGCCAGAATCTGGGTACATAGTGAGTCTGGCTCGTTTTCTTTCACCTCTGATTGCTCTTTTGCTTTTGTATCATAACAGCAGTTGGGAATCTGTATCCAGACTAAAGTAACCATCCATCCTCCTCTCCCATCTGGGGAAGGACCCTAACAGCATGTTGGTTAGATTATACGGACCCAGTTAATACAATAAAGCCTTCATATAACACAGTGGCGTGTGCAATAGAAATGCCTAGAGAGCCAGGGAGAGACAAACTGCACCTCCGTAGTGTGTATTGACCAACCCAAACCTGCAATATGTCCAGAAAGGAACTTTACCTCCCAAAGGCATGACATGGTTAAAGAAGAAATGCCAGCGGATCCATCCACTACTAGAATATGCAAGATGGATACCCCAGACCCTGGAGACTGCTGCAACACCTGGGCACAATTAAGGACAGTGTTTCAGCTGTAACGCTGAATCTCCTTGCTTGAGTGGATTTATGAGCGAGCCAGGTACAACGTGTAGTCAGCACTTCACTAATGGTACTTTCAAAGGTGTCCTTTTCATTGCAGCATCTCAGGAAACAAGGACTGGAAAGGTCCCACTACAAATAATGCCGGTTTCTGCAGATGTGACCAACCCTTCCACCACTGAGAGAGCCACTGCCATGGTCTGGGCACCTCTGTACGGCCACTGCAGCATCAGGGTGAGGGCCCTTCCAGTTTCCATCCAAATGTTTTAAGACACCAAACTTGTCCCCATCCTACATAAAGAGCTCTGATTTGGAAAGGGGGAAGGAAGCCATCTCAGCTCTACTAGTGTTCATTTGAACTGGATCACCTGAATATCGGTCAGCGACAGACCTGGTTTTCAATGAAAACAGGGTTTTCATCAAAATGAATTTTTTTGCAAAAACTATCCACTTTTCCTGAAAATTGTTGATGTTTTCTTTAAAAAACAAACAACCTGGAACATCAGTTTTCAACCAAAAATGTTTGTTCCTTCAAGGACATTTTTTTTAAAAAATCACAGAAAATGTCAACAAAAATGTTTTTACGTTTTTCAGTTGTTCTCACAACAGTTTTCCAGGGGGGAAAAGAACCATTTTCCAACCAGCTCTACTAATTCACATCTACAGTGACTGTACAGGTCTCCCATGTGAGAGAACAGACGCCTGCCATTGGGAGGAATATTTTGATTAACTCTGGAAGCCTCTATAAAAGTTATTTACTAACTTATTCCATCCTCTCCAGTCTGGAAATCTCACTCCAGTGGGATTTCTTACAAGATTTCCAGTTCTTCTTATTGACAGCTAGGTAGAATACCAAAAGAAAAGCCTGTCTTTCGGTATTTCTCCTTCTCTTGGGTCACTTTGGGAAGTGCAGCGGCACATGGAAATCTGAGGGGGGAATGAGCTAATCAATATTTTAAAAATTAGTGTTCAGTTCATCTTCTAGGCAAACATTTGGCTCTTAACATCTTTGAATAGTCTCACACACAAACTAACCCCTACTCTTCAGATTGTTGCGCTGATATTTTATTGCCTTATACAGGCAATAGTTTGGATTATATTGTGCAATGGAGAAGGGAAGGGAAGGTGAGAAGATGGCTACATAGAGAGGAATATCTTTGGTACCTAAAGTTTAGGAGAGCAAGTTCTACGGGTGAAAACTCTGCCCAAAGGGATTTGGAACCTGCTATGTTCACTCCAGAGAATTTTTCATGAAAATTCTAAAGATGGTGGAATTTCTTTCACCCCGGCATTACTATACAAGTTGCTAAAGACACTGCATACAGGTGCATGCTCTTCCGCTTCTGTTTCCAGACTTCTGTACTGTTTCAGCTGAAGTAGCCAGGAGTCAGCAGTGGAGCAGGAGTGTCCCAAGCAGCCTCACACGCCGCCCTCGTCGACATGCTCCCATGGCTCAGTTGAACATCAGGAATGGATTTGGACGATGATTATGAGCGCAAGTCTGCATGGGAAATGATTTATCACCATGGACTGCTTAGCAATCTGTTGGATGGCGGAAACTGTGCTACATCGCAGATGGTCTCCATTCAGGGCTGTAACTTCACCAAACAATCCATTTCCATAATTTAAGTCTTTCAAATGTTACTCTTGGGGAACCTGTGGAAAAACAAGGATAGTAAATTTAAAGACCTGCCTGCTGTGCTCCCTGGATGGTGCTTATTTTGCAAATAAATTCTTACTGGCACATTTAGGGGTCAGAATTGCAGAGAAATGGGAGCTCATCATTCAGTTTGGGGTTTTTTTCCCTTGCATCTGAAGTAAGTAAACCAGTAAGACCTAATTCTGCAGACTCAAGGGAAGGATTCTCAGTTTTCCACGCTTACTTTTTGGGATATGTAGCGCAGGTACCAGTCATGTACCAGCCTTTGTATGAACTGCTAATTTCTCAGCATGGCTCCAGAAAGCAAGATTTGGGTGTGAGGAGACCTTCAAGCAAAGGAGGAGTGTGTGTTTGGCGGTTCTCTGGGCATCAGTCCTGCAGAGGCAGTGCCCCAGCATGGTGCTAAGGGATGTTATGGTGCTAAGGGCACATCTTTTGGATGAAACATTAAATCTGAGGTGCTAACCACCTGCAGTATTGCCAACCCTACGCTTTCAAAATTCATGACTCAGGCCACAAAAAAACAGGAGATTAAAAAAAAAAAGTGTCTAGATTTTTAAGCCCAAAATAGACCAACAGTTGGATTTTTTCTGCTGTCCTATGATTCATGGTTTCAAACTTCTTCTGTTCAATTATGAGGGTTAGAACTTTCTTTAATTAAAGATGAAATATTGTTATTAATAACATGACTCCAGGAGCTGAGGCTTTAAGAAAGGCACAAAATACCATGAAACTTTCAATAAAATGGTGAGATTTTGCAGCACTGCACTTGAGATCATTAGAGGTTGTTTGGCCTGAACATCTCTCATTCACCCTGTGCTATAAAAAGGCAAATTCCTATTTCAGAAATTATATTCTGCTTAAAATTCCTCCTCTCCGTGCTTGCTGTAGATGCATAATTTCCTAAACTAAACCTTTTGCCTCATGTTGCTGTGCACTGTTAAAGAGTTGTCGTTTGCCATAACAACAAACAAAGTGGGGCCACCCTCTGTGCTGTGCGACACCAATGCAAATCGATATGGTGATCATGGTATAACGGAAAGCGAAGTTTACAAAGTGTGTTCAGTGTGCGCTAGGCAGTGATAAACAGCACCGGTTTAACACAGTGTTGCCATGCCCAAGTGCTCAAAACTAGAGACCGGTTTAAAAGCTTGAGATCTTAAATAATAAAAAGGGGGGAGGGTTCTTTGTGTCTCTTGGTTTCTGAGCCTTTAGGCTACACTTGGGTCATGTTTTCAAGCTTGTCTCTGCAACCGTGAACATTAGAAACCTGCTTTAAAAAAAATAAAATAAAGGCAGCTGGGACTCCCAGGGCATGTGTCCCCTGCAGCTGGGGAGTGTGATTACAGCACATGGAGACATATCCATGCCCTAGTTTAATCTACTCAGCTCGCATACCAAGAAGAATGAAGCCACAGCAACATGGCCTTTAAGCTATACAAGCCCTCCCAGGATCCTGGGTACTTCTGTAGGCAGCTAGCCTGTGCTAACAGTGCAGAGAAATTCTTCTCAGACGGTTCCTGTCTAATTACTGACGAGGCATCGCCATGCTTAGCTTCCTAAATTCAATGAGCTTGCACAGGTGTCAATGAGCTTTTAAATCTCATTTCCAAAATTAGCAGCATGAACTGAGTTCTCTGTACACTATGACAATCCAGGGGGTCTGAACCCCAAAGAATAAGCAGGTGAATTAATTGTACACAATATTATTGTCCTCTACAAGTGTGTTGAGTAAGGTCTTTTATGAAAGCCAGTAACACTGGTGCTCACTATCATTGTGAAATGTCTGTACTAACCCTATCTGAGGAATTATGCAAAAAGAACAGGAGGACTTGTGGCACCTTAGAGACTAAAAAATTTATTTGAGCATGAGCTTTCGTGAGCTACAGCTCACTTCATCGGATGCATTTTTTTTCCCACTGAATGCATCCGATGAAGTGAGCTCACGAAAGCTTATGCTCAAATAAATTGGTTAGTCTCTAAGGTGCCACAAGTCCTCCTGTTCTTTTTGCGGATACAGACTAACACGGCTGCTACTCTGAAACCTGAGGAATTATGGATACTCACTGATATTATGCTTTAAAGTCTGTGACCAAACAAAAGGAGAAACAGGTTTTCTCCCAGCCAGGCGGGAAGGCTACTTTCTACCTGCCTCCGATGTAAATTAAGCATTATGGAATCAAAACAATGGAAGCTCATTTACATACAAATCAGCTGGGGGATGGGCAGTCCACACAGGAAGGGAGGAACAGCAGGCATTCATCCTGCCTCTTGAAACAATCGACTCTGGGTAATCTAAGGGGGCAAAGAGACATTTTAGTTATCCTTCACCTGAAGAGACAAGGAAACCAAGCCCTCGGAGCTCTGTGTTGGATCCTGGCTAGGAACTGACTGGCCATGCTGGGAGAAAGACTGAGGTGAGAAAACTTACTTGGAACAAAAGACACCGGTCTGTTGTTAGGTGTTAGTCTTAGCAAAGGATTTTTACTTGTTTGTCTGTAACCACTTCTGCCTCAATTCCTGCTATTTGGTATCGCTGGAACGTCTGCTCTTTGGTAATAAACTTGATCTTGTTTTATAACCAACCAGCTCAGCGCAGTGTTTCAGCCTGAAGGGTACAATCCTCAGCTGCGTGAGTGGGCTGGTGCTGTGGACTGTCTCTCTCTGGGAGCAGGGGACTTGCTGAGGTGCTGTGAGGGCTCCAGTGTGGAGCTGAGCACTGCAGAGGATGCGGGCTGGAGGAGATCCAGGCTGTAACAAGCCAGGAGGCCATTGTGCGGAAAGCAGGGTGGCAGGGCTCTGAGCCAAAGCTGCACAGTACAGGAGCACCCAGCGTGATAGGGCAGGCGGTGACCGAACCCCTCCCTGCTCTGGCTGAGCCCCCAAAGTGTCCCACATGCCAGCCTGACAATACTGGAAAATGGAGCCTTTGCTTTGTGCTCAAGACAGGGAGCACAGAGGCATAAGCAGGGCAAGCGCCTCTCCACCCAAGCTTCGGGGGAACATCCAGGAGGGTGAGATGGTAGGTCAGTCTCCATCCCCACTTGAACTATCGCCTGTTTGATGAGACAGCCTAGGGGGCCAAAGAGCTCACGGGTGGCAATTAGGATGGTAGGAAATTGGAAGCAGAGAGGAAAGCCTCTATGTCACATTGGCAACCCTATGAACCATCCTGTCCCCCAAAGACTTTTTAATTTCAGCATTGTTAAAGTATTAGTGAGGCTGTCAATAAAAACTCTTCTCCTGCCTTCCTAAGGAGGAGCAGAAGAGAATCCGGACAAAGAAGGCAGAGCAGGAGGCGAGGTTGCTGGAAGGACCGTTGAACCCAGGTGATTCCCTGCCAAGTATACAGCCCAAGCTGTTCTACCTTTACAGAGCTGCAGTGACGAGCACAGCCCCTCTTAGGAGAAGGGAACACAGGCTGTGTTCTCCTATGACTGTACAGACAATGCACGACAGATTTAATCACAACAATTAAAAAACAAGGACCTCCAGAGGGTTAGAAAATGAGAGAAGACTGTAGAGGGCTGGGGGGAAGGAAGAGGATGACATTCTACACCACAGGAAAGAGGAATATTGTTTTTAACAACTATTCGATTAGCTGCCAGCGGGATTTTTTTTTAATATGCAAAATGTTCAGTGAGCTTCAAATGAAGTTTCATGGCAGCTTGATTCTTCTACTCCCATCTGTGCAATACTACATTAAAATCAGCAGCTAGGCAATAATGTTTCCCCCTCCCCCTCCAATTAAGTCTCTGAACTCTTTTCCTAAGCCCTTTCTTTCCTCTTTTATTTTGATATGCAAGACTGAAAGGAAGATAATCCCTCGCTGGGCCTCGTTATGGGGTTTGTGGTGGAGGGGACAGTTAATTGTTCTCAAGGTGATGTTATTTCAGGGCGGTTTATTTCATTTAAGCACACGAGAAAAACAGTTTTTGCATCTTCGATTTGAAACGGGGTGGTAATACCGAGACAGTCATAACAGCAGTGATTTTGAATAAACAGAATTCTTATTTTTCCCCTAAATGATCATAAGCGATAACACAAATCTCCCCACAGTTGTTAACCACCCTGTCCAGGCAAAGAAGTTAATTGATCCGGGGAGGACAAGCCTCTGACTCTGTGCTTCTAGGAAATGAAAATAGAGCAAGAAATGACCGGGCAGAATCTGAATTTAGTGGAATTTTTGAGTTTTACTTCACTGCACACAGTACTTCGGGAAAGCAGGAAATCTGGAAACTGCTAGAAAAGTGGATTTACACATGCCATTTTCCTCTCTGGAAGAATTCCTGGTTTCATGCATGGCAAAAGTCAGAGCTGAAAACAACTTCATAAGGGCTCAGTCAAGTGCATGGCAGAGCTTCACTCACAATTTGGAGGGACTGGTAGTCAGCCTGGGAGAAGTCCAGGGCTGGCAGGACAGGAGGCCTTGCAAGTCAAGAATGATATACGTTCACAGAGCAGTGTGTGGCCCAGGTCTAGAGTCAAAGGACATGCTTGCAGGTCAGTACTGAGGCAAATTAACAGGTCTCTGGGAGTGAGCTAGAAAAGATCAGAGGGGAATATCCTCTAGCTTTTGGTTCTATAAGGAAGCCTCAGTTTGTATTTCCTAAACTTTCATACAAACAAAAGCACAAAATAAGCAGAACAACATTCAAAGTAAAGAGAATTATTGAAGGAACAGAGGGAATGAGAACATGGGATGAAGAAATAATATTCTTAATCTGAATATCTTGGGTTGCCAAACCTTTTCATGTATATTCCACTGGCATCTCTTAATGCTGGAAAACCTTCCAACTGTTGTAGAAGATTCAGCAGCTGCTTGAGTTGAAGCCAAGACTTAAAAGCAATTTTTTAAAAGGCAGAAATGTACAAAACCTCGTTCTATCTAAATTATGTAGCACTTTAGAAGATTAAGGGAACTACAAAAGACTGAAGCCCACAAGTTATCTGTAGCTAGAAAAAATATAAGCACACAGAAGCTATGCTATAAACATTTTAGAACATCAAATAACATAGATTGCATTGACTTTTTTTTAATCCTTTAGATTGAGATAAAACAGCCATTCTGCATGAGAGGAGAATAAAATATTTCATGGAAAACAGGGTCTTTGCAAAGTTACCAAGCAAATCAGCACGAAACAAACCAAACCAATCGCATATAGCAGGTTAACATGAATATAAATTCTTTGTGGCCCCAAACCTGCAAATATCAGGCACATGCTTTATTTTAGTGTCATTGATGTGCACCATTGTTATGCGAATCAGTGCCCAGGATATCAGCAAAACGATATTCTGTACTCTGTCATATTCACCTGATTACTTAGAGATATAGGGGTCTGATTCTCCTCTCACACAGAGCGTACAGAGTTTGGAACTCTGTTGCCCTTCATGGAATTACTTTTGCTTTGCACTAGAGTAAGCAAGATCAGAATCTGATTGATACTATGGTTAAATACCTTGGCAGACACTGAAGATACAACTGTTCCATAGCTTCCCAGAATGCACTGCTTTCTAGAAAATCCACAGGAATATGTCAGCGATTTGCAGACTTGTGGCTGGCCTCAGGACTCAGGGAAGATGTGGATGGCATTTTTCTGCAGGTGAGAAAAACCAGGGTGGGTTTTGTTTCTGCAAAACCAGAATCAGGTAGAGTTTGGACCTATGTCCTGTTTCATTGGTGGGGTTCTGAACATGGTTACGGTCTTGGCCTTTCCATGCTAGGTACTAATTTACTACAAACACCCAGAAGTCACTGCTGAAGCACTCAGGTAACACTTTTATTCTTCTACTCGTTATATTAGTTGCTGGCATGCAATCTTTTTCCCCGCTTGCTGGCTCCTCTTCCTGCCCTGCACTGTAGCTGATATGTATACAGTACCATGGGTCAGCACAGAGCTTTCCAGGCAAAACGATATAAGGCAAGTCCCTGCCCTGCAGGGCTTCCAGTCCACAGTTAGAGTGAACGGACAGCCAAAGTGGAGGCTCAGGCAAGACAACAGTTTAGAAAGAAAGTAGATGCAGCCTTGATGGAATGCAGTTACCTGGGAGATGGAGGCTGAAGGTGCATCATGTATTTTAAATGAGTGACTTATATGTAACATATATGTATCTCTAGGAGCGTGTCTGAGAAATTAATTAGGTTACAGTAGAGGATCAGAGTCGATAGCCCCAACGCAGTTCCAAGAGGACATTGGAAATAGGAGATTGTGGTCATTTGCATGCAACATTAGGGAGGTCAGCACCCCAAAGGAAGGGAGACAGTGAGACCATCAATAATGAAATTAAAGGCTTTGGACTGTTCTGGATTCTATAATTTAGATTGGTAAAATGAGACTAAATTGTGCAGATATTAGAATAAATATGTCACCATGAGCTGTCAGCTGTTCAAGCAATCATGACAAATGCAACTTAACTGCTCTCCTCTTCTTCTTCGTTAGCAGAACCTCATTCATTTTACAAAGAAATGGATGGCATATCCCATTAGCACAGAAAGTATTAGTTCCTGGGCTTCACACAAAAGACAGGTTTCAGAGGAACAGCCGTGTTAGTCTGTATTCGCAAAAAGAAAAAAGAAAAGGAGTACTTGTGGCACCTTAGAGACTAACCAATTTATTTGAGCATGAGCTTTCGTGAACTACAGCTCACTTCATCAGATGTATACCGTGGAAACAAAAGACGTCCTTTTAAGTTGCCATCCCCTTCATTCAGATTGGCAAAGGAACTATTCAAATGTGTGGATGTGTGTTTTGGAGGTGCAGGGTGCAGGAAATTTATACAGTCAAACTCTCTGAATGCTTTGATTTCCTTCTTCGCTGAAACAAGACACTTGGAGTTCACAGAGACAGGTACATGAATTATCTGAACCAGAACTTTTCCATGTGCTTGTGGGGTGACAGATGACTTCACGATTGCGGAATTCCTCTACCCAGTGGTCAGAGTTACTGAGTGTGTGTGTCCTGCCTATTATGACAGCCAACATTTCCTTTATGACTTCCCGGGTGAGGATGTCTGTAAAGTGGTTTGAAGAATCAGTGCTAAGCATCATTACTAACGTACGCTCTGTATGGCCTGCGTTATTTCCTGTGTTTGTGCCTTTCGACTATATGCTATCTTGGGCAGGGGCTGACTGAGCTGAGTACAATGACAATACCATACAATGACTCTGTTACATCATTTCCTCTTCCTGAAACCCTTAAAGAGGCAGCTGTCAGTCACTGTAGAACATTCCCTTTACACCAGCTCCTAGCATACTTTGTATTGCCTGGCCTGTCAGCTGCACTGTCTTCATACTTCATACTTCTTCTCTGTGAAGAATCCATTCAGCCTGAGAATCTGCAGTGCACGCTTGCCTGAAGGGTGCTCTCATTAATCATGTAGTGCAAATGAGAACGAAGATGACTTTCACTTTTTATATCTAACCACAGCAGGGAAAATTATAGCCGTCCTGAAACAAATATTTATATTTTTCTCTGCATTGCTTTCAGGAGGACCTCATGTCCAATAGCCTGTTTGACAACATGAACTTTTCGTGAATCCTTAGGCGAGGCATGATGCAGACTGATGCTTATTAGGATAAAACACGCTGTATCACTAGCCTGAAGGTGACCATGTGCCAATCCATCTTCTTCACTTGATGGAATTAAAAGCACAAAGCCCTGTGTATTATATGGAAATCAATAAAATCTCAGTGCCAAGAAGAAATATGTTACCATTTGCCAGACAGAGACTGGACTCCAACTGCTTAGACTCTAAGCCCCTGAGTTTTAATAACATTTGAGGTTATCTGTTTTTAATCTTTGCAAATAATGACAGATGCCCCAATAAAGTATCTATCAGCCACCGCGAGAAGCCAAACTGCATCGGCCTTATGAAAGCATCATTATGAGAAATAAGAGGGGCTCCTCTCAAGAGGGAGAGCAGCTCCCTCTCCATCACTCACCAGGCAAAAAGAATGCCATCTTTTTTCAAGTTTCAGAGTAACAGCCGTGTTAGTCTGTATTCGCAAAAAGAAAAGGAGGACTTGTGGCACCTTAGAGACTAACCAATTTATTTGAGCATGAGCTTTCGTGAGCTACAGCTCACTTCATCGGATGCATACCGTGGAAACTGCAGCAGACTTTATATATACACAGAGAATATGAAACAATACCTCCTCCCACCCCACTGTCCTGCTTAGATAAGCTATTACCAGCAGGACAGTGGGGTGGGAGGAGGTATTGTTTCATATTCTCTGTGTATATATAAAGTCTGCTGCAGTTTCCACGGTATGCATCCAGTGAAGTGGGCTGTAGCTCACGAAAGCTCATGCTCAAATAAATTGGTTAGTCTCTAAGGTGCCACAAGTACTCCTTATCTTTTTTCAAGGCTCCATAAACTAGCAGTTGTTATGACTGCCAGATTGGTCAATCAGAGTGAATGTAACCAATTAGTAGAGATGGGAACCCAGCATTTGGACTTGGCTGCAGTATCGGGCAGTACGGACATATGCCAAGAGTCAGCAATGGGAACCTCCAGGTTTGTCTTGCCTTGATGAGTGAGTGAGAACTGTGCGAATGTGACTCTAGGCTAGAGATTGTCCTTCTGCAGGCCGTACAGCACTCCTGCCTCTATTCTAGCAACAGCCGCTAACCCGCACTATCAGGAAAAATGTTTCACCAGGTCTAGTGCTCGGACCCTTCAAAAAAGAATGCAACTCCCTCACTCACTGTCCAGACCCCATCCTTCTGCCCAGGCCCACTGAGCTTGTCTGGTATTTTACAAGAGACATGTAAGCCTGATAGCAGAGGATGAATACACCGGAAGCCATGCTTTCCCCTGGCCTTGTTGCTGAGGCAAGAAACCTGAAACCATTTGTCAAGGGGACAATGAGTGTCCTGGCAAAAAAATCACTCTAACACGAGGAAACCCTACAACGTTGTCGGTCAGAATGAGGAGTTGTTCAAATGACAGATTCCTCTTTGAGCGTGCTCCTTTGTAAGGGCTGCCTGACAGCGTGTGCTGGAGAGGCGTTACAACTAACTGTCCTTGAACAAAGAAACAACTACTACAAACCGGTGTGGGTACAGTCCAGAAAGTGCCTTTCTGAAAATGACATGGGGGCTGATCCAAAGTCAACAGAAAGACTCCTGGGCCTTGGCGAGCTTGGATCAGACCAATTCTGAACCTCCACTTTACCCCCAGAAGTCCACGGCAAACTGGCTTGCAAGCCACGAGATTGTGCCTTTTGTAGCTTCCACCCCTGCGTACCCTATCAGAGATCTGAAAATCAAACAACTATCTGTTCCTTCAACTCTCACCATAGCCAGCAACAAAGAGTCTGCAACTGGGACTTCATGTATGATTTTGTTGATGAGACAGGAGATAAATATGACTCCAGCTTCCTCTCCCATGGTTCTATTGAATCTGTACTATAAGGAGAATGACTAGTCTGTTATAGCTAGGGAAATAAGCTATTGTATGGCATAAAGAAAAACCAGGAGAAGAGAGAGTGTGAGATGATACCATTTCACCACCACTTTTTTTACTATGCCTGAGCTTTAATTTTAAAATGTCCCCTTATTCATTATCCCTGCAGCCATTATGTGTTAATCTTCTGCTTTCTGTGAAAGGTCACATTCCTGAAATGAAGCTATTCATGAGTTGTGCTGCTCAGTGAGGATCTACGTGCATTACCTATTGTTGCTACACCAGTGAAGGCATTTTATGACACACATAATTCTTGGGTAAATATTTGGAGGCATGGGGGAATAATAAGAATTTCCAATAAACTCCCTGCCAATAGAAGCTGTTAGTTCGTGTACTGCTATCCAAAGCGCTGAACGTACTTGGCTGCATTTCAACCATGATCTGTGCCAGCCCAGCCCCTGCTAATAAGTAATTAGAAGATAATTAACATTTGTAACATACAATGGAAAACATCTGGGCCCAATAACTTATTAGATACCTTAGGCTGATTAATGGAGTCCAGCGTGAAGGAATGCAGTGGTACAGGCCCAGACCCCAGTGTCAGAATCCCATGAGATGGGATGGGCTGGTTCACACCATACCCATCGGAGGCTGGGCTCTGTACCTCTTGCAGCAGACATCCTCTAAGCAGGTATAAAACTGCCCAGAATCCTTCCTCTGCCAGAGGGTGTGGAGCTGGCTGAAGCTGCCCCCTCGGGGTGGCCAGGGAAAGGCAGGTGGCAGATACACTGCTGAGGTGCACCTTTTTGGATGCCTCCACCACATGGGATTCTGTAGAGGCCTGGCTGGCACTGGAAGCTGCATCCTTGTGTTGAATCTTTGGGGCCAGGGAGGGAGAGTGGCGGCACTGCAGGGGGAGTGCCTTCCTCACGTCTCAAAACAGCAAATTCTTGCGGGAGGTTATCTGCCATCGGTAGGAATAAACTGGCGGCGAAGAGAGAGGGAGAGAAACCTTTCTAGTATCAAAAACTCCCACCTGCATCTTCAATTGTAAGGAATGGATGAAATGTTGGGAAATCCCCTTATCTGTTTCACCTTGCACACTTCCAGCACTTGTCTTGGCTTCTATCCAAAACAAATGTAGCAAAGACAGCTGTACTAATATCAACAATTGAGCTTTGGCTCAGTTCTCTCTCTAATGACTAACAGGTAGCTGGTGGTTTATGTGAATGCAAAAGAGTAAGGCTTGGCGTAATTCTTTGCAATGCCGGTGGGATGGTTTTTGGCTATGTTACCGTAGCAAGCAGACACTGTAACTGAGACTGTGACATTGTGCCGGGTGCTGTACATACACATACAAAAAGACTGTCCCTGCACTAAACAGCTTCCAGTTGAAATGGAAAAGGAAGACGAAGGAAGCATTATTATCTCCATTTTATGTATAGGTTAGGTATAGATTCTGCCGCTGAGGACTCTGCCCTGCACCTCAGCATCCTTATCGCCCCTTTAGCTGCCTAAATACTGACTTGAGCACACAGGGGCGGACATGAATCTCCTAATTTACATGTCTACATTCGAAAATTGAGCCCTGCATTCATTTATATAAACAGAACTGATTTTTTCCCCAGTCAATCGTGGAAGGAACTGGCCACAACTGAGCAGAAATCATTGTCGTTAAAACCACCCGTCAGTTTTCCAGAAAAAGAGACGCTAACTAAAAAAAAGTGGCAAGTGTTAAAGGAGGAGAATCATTGACGATAATAAGAAGCATTCAGCCAAGTCTGTAATACTTGGGCTGTAAGGACTTCTCATATATCCTTAACATACGGACCACCCAGCTTGGGATGGTTCATAGCCATAGAGCTCTGGCCATGCTGGGGAAACCAGACCAAAACCAACATTCACGGGATGCCTTCAGTCTATCACTTGTAACCATGAAAATTCTCAACCTTGCAGATGCCAAGCCCCAGATTAAAACATTTCAGTCCTTAAATATTGCTTCCATTTTTCATTCCAGCCACTTCTTATATTTATCCTTGCTGAGTATAAACAGAACTTTATAAATTACTATTTTTCTGTTCCACACAGCAGTTCCCTGTTCCCCATTCTCAAAACGCAGGGAACCTGCAGCTAACCTAATGACAACAGCCAAGCTCCGAAAGCAATGCAGTGGTTTTAGGATCCCAGAATGCAAAAAGAAGAACAACTTGTCAAAGGTCGGGACGGAGAAGGAAGATCTCATTAGCCACGATGAGAACCTTCTACCCAGGACTAGGAGTGGCTTCTAGAATACCTGCTTTCCACAGGGCGATCCATCCAGGAGACAAATGAGCTATATCATACACATTGTAAGGAGAGGTTTCAGAGGAACAGCCGTGTTAGTCTGTATTCGCAAAAAGAAAAGGAGTACTTGTGGCACCTTAGAGACTAACCAATTTATTTGAGCATGAGCTTTCGTGAGCTACAGCTCACTTCATCAGATGTTTACCGTGGAAACTGCAGCAGACTTTATATACACACAGAAATCATGATTGTTTCATGATTTCTGTGTGTATATAAAGTCTGCTGCAGTTTCCACGGTAAACATCTGATGAAGTGAGCTGTAGCTCACGAAAGCTCATGCTCAAATAAATTGGTTAGTCTCTAAGGTGCCACAAGTACTCCTTTTCTTATTGTAAGGAGAGTGATCACTTAAGATGAGCTATTACCAGCAGGAGAGCCGGGGGGAAGGAGGGGGGGATTATCACTTTTGTAGTGATAATCAAGGTGGGCCATTGCTACAGCAGGTCATCATGTGCAGTGTGCCAAAGCATGAGCGGACGCAGGCGCCTTCCACCTGCTTGTTAAACTCTCAAGAGACTCGTAAAGCAGCACAAAGCTGGGCATCACCATGTAGAAAGCACCAGTTAGACAAGGCAAGGCAGATGTTGTAACGACTTCTGCTGCTTACGAGATGATTGCCAGTTTGAACAGAAGGACATAAATTCTAGGAAATGGAAATGTTTAAAGGTCTTCTCATACCTTCCTTATTTCCTTTCAGATTTATTCTTCTCTGCACTTTTCTCTGCTCTCTGAGTCTCTTTCGCTGCTGTTTAAATGCCGCAGGACAAATTCAGCACTCTATTGACTTCAGAAGAGCTATGCTTGCTTCTGTTAGAGCTGAATTGGTGTCCCCTGGATTATTGTATGATTTAAACAAGGAAAAACAATACATAATGCAATCTTTTATGCAAAACACCCATTGATGGGCTGAAAAATGCAGGCATGATTTGAAAAGACCAGTAAGGTGCTTTGTACCACCTTTCAGCTGAGCATCTCAAACCATTTTATAAGCATCAATTAACTCCGCCTGCCCTCAACCCTCTATTATTACCCACATTTTTCCAATGGCTGGTGTGAGGCTCAGC
Organism: Caretta caretta; assembly: GCF_965140235.1. NCBI lineage: Eukaryota > Metazoa > Chordata > Testudines > Cheloniidae > Caretta > Caretta caretta. Next base: position 21,483,768 of record NC_134223.1, read on the forward strand.
AAGGTTAAAGTGACTTGGTCACAGTCCCACAGTAAGTCAGTGGTGACTTGGACCTAGAATCCAGCAGTCCCAGTCCCCTTTCTAACCATGAACCGACCTGCCACTCCAGTTCAACTCTTCTGTGTCTTGCCTTTTATAATGCTCGATGAGCTGTCCCCCATAACGTGCCATCTGTCCATGGATGTCTGAATTAAAGCCATTACTCAAGTCTCAAACATCTCTATGTCACAACTGAAATCCAGCCCCATACAGAGAGCTCATACAAAGCGCTTATTCACCACCATGCCCCACACAAGAGCGGGGCTAGTCTTGTGTGAGCCTTCTGTGTTGGCTCAGTTTCATCCCATCAGAGGAAGAATAATCCCTATCATTCACTGATAATTTTAAGGCTTTGCCTGACCAACCTGCACCGAGGAAGGCAGAGAACAGCAGCACTAGCCTGATCATCTCCTGTCAGTGAATAACAAGAAAAGACCAGTATCTGCTGAGCCTGAGCAATATCTATACTGTTGTCAGGAGAGGCCAACTGCTGCAGACCCATTGTCCAAACTTTTTAGCACGTGACCCATCTTATTAGCTGGGCAAGTGGAAGAAAAAGCTCACCCAGCAACAGATACTGAGAAAGGATGTCCCTTAACATGGGATATTTGCCAGCTCTCAAAAATGCAATTCATCCCATCAGCCCTTGAATTATAGATAGTCCTGTCACTCCAGTGGGGTAAAGCAGAGAAGAGATGGCTGAGAGCTCCGGGTACTGAGTGAGTGAGTGACCGCTGAGAATATGTGGTTGTTTCCCAGGGGAAAGGGATTAGCATTACAAACCAAGGAGCGGCTCTCAGATTTTAGGGAAAGAAAAAATGTTGAATGAAATCAAATAAAATAAGGAAGGATCCAAATTTTGTTTTAATTGCTTGCTAGCTCAAGAGGAAAAGAAAAGTTTTATAATAAGAGAAATCTCTGTCAGAAATCTCTGTCATATTTTATGGTGAGTGGATTCAGAGAAAGAGAGAGGACTCTTTGAGACCTAGCGTGTGCTTTGCCATATATTCCTAGTAATCATTTCTGTGCTTTGCTCACTGGTGAGCCTGAGACATTAGAGTGAATTATTGACTCTCCTAGGGCGATATTCAGCCACGTACACAAGGTCGGCAAAAGGTGTGCGCCTCACTTAAATCCAAGGCTTAAATTCAGCCACAGCTGTCCGAAGCAGAGCACCGGTAAATATTTTCAAACCCCCTGGAGCTTTTACAGCAACTGAGGTGTGGAGTCATGGGGGGCGCTGGGAAATATTCTATAAGAATTTAAGCCCTCTTTAAATCCCACTTTAGCATAGGAATGTGCTTTCACAAGATTCACTTAAATCATTCTGCCCCTTTCTGTACGTACTCCCTTTTTTCCTAATCATCTAGATGGAGAAACAAGTCAAAATGGGGGGGGGTGCAGAATGCTTTTAAATACTGCACACTTTGGTTAGTACCTTGTTGGTTGGTTGGCTCTCTTTAAACCATCATCCAGCTGCAAAATTCAGAATCTGATCCAGTTTCTAAACTCCTGCCCAAATGTGTGGGGAGTTGGTTTAACTCATTCCAAGTATCAATACAGCCAGCTGCAAAATGTATGTCCTGATCCAGATGTGACCCTCCTAAAGTCCTGAAATGTTTGGATTGGGCACATCTCTAATTGCTTTACTATAATATATACTCAATACTTAAAGCACTATTGCAAATCCCCTGCCAGTATAAATTGGTGCAGCTCCACTCGTGTCACCAGCAGAGAATTTGACCCGGAGACATATGGGATCAAGCCCTCCAATATTTCCTATTCTCCACAATACCTCGGGCATGTTCACATTATATTTACCTGTACAGTGTTTTCATTTCTTTTACTTTATCTTCATTGATTGCGGTTAGGTCTGAAAGGCAAATGGAGCTGTTTTCCCTGCTGTAGCTATTCGCTGCTTGTTTGTTGTCTTGTCTGTAGTATTCTTCTGCAATAACCAAAAAATGATCTCTCAGAAACAAGGCAGTGTCTTTCATGCCCAAGTATCAAAATCAGACTCTGAGCCAAGATTCCGTGGGTGGTGGCTATTTTACTGGCCGATGAGGTGCACGCTGAGAATTCTGGGCCCGGTACTCAGCATCCAGGACGGATATTGACTTCCCCAGGTGCTATCCCGAAGATCAGTACAATTCTCATTTGATGGTCTCCATTTGGTAGAACACGCCCGGTGAGCTGTGTATCTGCCTGACAGACAGGAGGCCAATGAAAACCAGCATCACAGTGGTGCCCCGTGGGAATTGGGGGTTCTCTACTCTCACTCTTGGTTTGTGCTGAGGGATATCTATTGACTTTAGCGAAGTGACTCCTGAATTATCCTGGCTTACTCAATATTTAAAATATTTTTATGGTTTAGACTCAAATATTTGAGGGAAAGAAAATACCTGAGTTTGGATCTTCCCTTTCTAGCCTAAGCAGATTGATAGCCTGCATCCCAGCCTAGCCTGTCAAGGCAATAAAGATAGATCTGGATTTAGACAGGATTAATATCGATAGAACAATTATTTGCTGAAAAGAAATTAGCGTCTCAGAAACAGCTGAGATCCAATTTTAAATTACAGAAATGAGACTTTTATAGATATCAGCAATTAAGGTGTTTCTTACAGAAATAGGGTACTCTTCAGAGAACCATTCAGCCCCTGGGAATAGCTACTTGCAGTATGAACAGAAAGCAGAGAACACCAGAACATGAATGAGGAACCAGTTGGTAAGATGTGCCCCAAGCTGACTCAGACACCAGGAAGTGTGATACACACCAAAAGGAAAGAAAATTATAAGAGGGAGCAGCAGCATACCTGCCCCTGGAACGGGCTCCAACGAGGGTCTCACTTCAGCATGACTCCTCAGGGTGTCGGGGAATTTAACTGATATTTAGAATTGGACCATTTCACACAGTGCATCCAAAGAGAAATGAATAGAGCCAGTTCCCATGGAAATAGGCAGATACCCACAGGTGCGCTGATTCCAGCAGGGTCCAAACTCTCACTCTCTCTGCTAGTTTGTGCAGAGATGCCATGATTTTTAGTGGGCAAAGAGGAAGGGGAGAGTCTTCCTCCATCTACATCCCCATAAACAATTGGCCTCAAGTTAGTACAACCCTTCCTTCCACACTTTGTCTCTCGTGTCTGTTTAGATCGCACGCTCTCCGAGGAAGGGACTCTCGGGCTGTGTATTGTATAACACCAAGCACAATGGGACCCATTCTTTCAGTTTCTAGATGTTACCATAATACAAATAAGTGTGTGTGTGCATGTGTGTGCAAGCGTGAACATACATTCATTTTTATGTATGCATAGACTTTCTGTTCCCATGGAAGGGATTGCCTCACATGTGTAAATTCTACTCCAGAGGAGTAAGGATTATAGAATTAACTAATGTCATACCTTTCCTGTTTATAGCGCACACTGACTACTGCACAATGAATCGAGTCCCAGTAGCATTATACGTTTATAAGACAAGGATAAAACAGGCAACTCCTAATGGCATGATGAGCAGCAGAAGCTGCTAATACTGGAGGGGACCATTAACTTTGAGTTAATGAGTCTCATCCTCTTCTCTTTGTACCTTTACCCAGAGCATCACCAAAAGGTGCAATTTAAGGGGCAGAAGAGTTATAATAAAGCAAATCGAACAGCCAGATTGTTTTTTTGCTGTCACTGTTCAGTACCTGCAGATGGGCCTGAAATGCTGTAGGTATTGTTTAAAATGAAAATGATTCCTGGTCTTTGCTTGGACATCAAAACAGCTGTTCCAGTCAAGGATGAAAAAGCACTTCTATAGAACCAGGTACCCTGCTGCTGCTGCTTCTTTAGGAAGGAAAGTCAGTTTGTGAACATTTATATAACCTTCCACACAAAGTCAGTTATGGCATTTATAATGGCTAAAGGCATCTGAGGAAGAACACAGATTCATATTTAAAATCCAGGAGAGACTGAAAAAATACTATCTCAGAGGCTCCTGCTTCAAATGAATAATTATCACAATTAGCAGATTTGAATCTCATGGTGATGGACTGAAATTTGCATTGCATAGATCTCAGCATTGCATATCACAGCCCTTTGTGCTGTGATTTTTGTTTTATTCTGTGGTTTCAAGACAAGCGAGTCCATGGGCATGGGCACACGCACACATACATGCGCACGCCTCCCTGCAAAGCTTTGCTTTGAGTTTTGGCTTTAAATCAACTAAAAAAATCTCAAATCAGGTCCCAACTCATGTCGAGGCTTGTCCTCACAGAACCTGGGACTGAAACAACTAACCCCGTTTTCAGTCACGCCTTTAATCATTTCAGTGCAGGTCTGTGTCTCGTCTCTCTTATTGTGGAAGAAAAGTATAACTTTTGTTATATATAATTTGCATAACTGAAGTCAATAACTGACTGTGAATTACAATGGGTTTAGTTTACATATAATTAAGCCCTTGGTCATCACCACCTTCTGTTCTCAGGCTCATGCTACAGCTAGGACAAATGGAGATTTTTGTACGGTTTGGATGCAAAGCTCAGCCCCCGGTACAGTAATAGGTTTCAGTTCTTGTGCAGCAGAGCTGTCCTCTGCTGTCACCAAGCTGATGCATCTTCTACAGAGTTAATTTCTCTTTTAATGTTCTCAGTGCTATAACATACATCAGACAGATGAACAGTGTTGCTGTAAAAGATTCTGGAGGGCAGCTTTCCCTCTTCTTACGTCTTGCACTGATTACTGAGTGAATCGGGGGGCTTTGTTACTAAGGCACTAGGAGTTGGGAGACCTGTTTTCTATACGCAGCAGGACCCCAAATTTTGTGTCACCCTTGGCAACTCTTCATATGTCTGTGCTTCAGCTTCCTGGTGTGTAATAGAGGGACAGTAATGCCTACCTACTGTACTGCAGGAGTATTGTCAGGTGAAATTAATTCTATTCTTCTCTGTCTAGGTTCTTGTACCACACTCATCTCCATAGTCTCTGAGCACCGTCCAACAGTGACTACATTAAACAAAGTGACTACAGCTCTGTCATATGCTGTTTGTCCTCTCATCCTCTCCCCAAGGGGAGAAGTGCATGCAGTGGAGTGTCTTGTCAGGTTTCTTTTTTTATATACACATGTTGCTCTGTGTTTATATTAGAGAGGTCAAGGGCCAAGAAACCCGCCTTGCACTTGGGTGGAAGGTGGAGAGGTTTGGGCTGGTCCCTTAGTTCCTGGGGCAGTTCATTCCACAGTCTCAGACCAGCCCCCAGGGAAGTTCTTTCTCCCACACAGACAAGCTTTACTCTATTGTAGCAAATGCCATTGTGCTGGAAGAAAAAAGAAGTCAACTTTGGTCTTCACCCCAAAGCTTCAGGCTCTTTTAGATATCCTGGGCCCAGGCCCAGGAGCACTTTGAACATAAGGACTGAGAACTTGAGCTTGATTCAAAATTCTGTGGGGAGCCAACGAAGAGAGCAGACAGGGTGGTGTGTGCCCAGAATCCTGTGGTTCTGAGGAAGCACTCTGCAAAGCGATTTGTGACGCTCGTGTAGATGGCATTATATGAATGCAATGCAGTATTATTACTTTATTAAGCATATTAGTGCCTTAAATAAATCTGAGGGTGCTGTCTGGAGTACTAGTGCTCTAGTCCCTTCATGTGTGATTACATTCCTGACAACACAAAACCTAGGCTCTGTTTAAATCCTCAAAACGGGGCTGGTGCAGAGGCATACTGGATGTTTTATTTGTGTTTACAGGAACAAAGCGATTGCTCTGCCAAAGTCCTTATACTGTGCTCATCGAGATCCCTAGGAGACTACGGCACATCAGCCAGCAGAGTGTCAGCGAACACCCATCACAGAAGGAAAATTGATCACAAAACAGACGTGGTGCTGGCAGCCTGGGATTCTCACCCTGGGTCCTGCCAATGACATTAGTGCCAATGTAATAGAAAGATTTCCGAGCTGAGATTAGTCTTTGTTTGCATAGTCAAGTCTTTGCTAAGAAGATTGTATAAGAAGTTAATTATACAAAACCATACAGTACATTATATTCAAGTTACTTTATGGAGTAATGAACTATAACTGACATTCCTAATTGGAAAAAATGGTTCAAATCTGCTGGGAGCCAACACACTGGGAAATGTAACTAAGCGCATGCTGCAAAACCAAACAGTCTGATGAAATGACCAGACACGATTGCAAACAAGTGTTTTAAAATTGACTCTTGTTGCTTTTCGATTCCCCTCCATGTTTTCCTGTTGTACCTAATAGGAATGAAAAGCTTCATGGGCCTACCACCAGTGATGAGCTGCCAGAAGCTCAAGAACCGGTTCCTTCACTCGCTCCGGGTCTTCGGTGGCACTAAAGGACCTGCCGCCGAAAGGCCGCCGAAGACCCGGAGCGAGTGAAGGACCCGCCGCTAAAGTGCCGCCGAAGGCTCGGAGTGCTGCCGGGGGTCAGTAAAAATTCACATGGGAGCCTCCCCAGCCAAGAGCTCAGGTGGGACGGACAGGACGGTCCCACGGGTCACAACCTGTCCATCCCACCTGAGCTTCTCCACCCCTTTAACAACCGGTTCTAAACTGGCTTCAAAATTTAACAACTGGTTCGTGCGAACCGGTGCGAACCGGCTCCAGCTCACCACTGCCTACCACTAATAAATGTTTGTGTGCCCAGCCTATGCATGCTGGTCAGGAGTTTGCAAACAGCCAGTTATAACTACTTGTGTGCAGACTGCAGTCTCAAGAAGCAAGACCTTGCTCTTTATTCTCTTCCTGAGATCAACTAGAAGCAGCTCAAACAAAACAGTAAAGTTCCCCAAAGTGAGAACTGAGAATTGCAAGTAATGTCACTTGTGTAGTAGGGGAAATCTGCTAGACTTTACATATGTGTTTTTCTGTAGAGGCTAGGACCAATGAATGTGTCCTGTTAGCATTTGGGGAATTAACGGAATATGTACAATGCTGTCTATTTTCACTGAAGAAAATCTTCATTCCAAACTGCTGTTTTGGGCAGCAGGCTGCATGCACCATGTAATAGTAAGTTTTATAAATGTGATGTTTATTTTAAAACCAGAAATGACAGTGCAGGTAGACGTGCTGACACTTGGACTGGGTCATGGTACAAGCTCGGCTCTCTCGGTAGCACCTCAGAGCACCTGGTGCCTCACTGAAATCACCAAGAAGGGAAAAGCTTCTGCTTTGTTCCTGTCAAATTGCAAATCAGGTAGTTACCCTCTGCCCATTGAAGTTTCAGTTGTACACAGAATTCTTCTACATTTCTTTTCCTAAACTGCTGTATACTCTTCACCGTGTGCTATTAAACCAGAGCCGTGATACAGTCCAGAGCTGGCCGCATTTCATTTGTGAGTGACGTGATCTACCGTCTGTACAGCGGTTTTGCTGTCTCTCAGGATGGAAGGAGTTACAAAAATGCCAAGTGTTGATTCTTTAGCAATAATTCTAACTATATTCACTGTCTGAGCACCACTTTATAATGAGTTGTAGGGTCATCAATGGGGATTGCACATAGCTGAAGTTTGTACTTTGGTGCTCTGAATCCTAATTGAGTTAAAGGAGTTAGCGAGGGTGGTTGTAGTGTTTTCCCCTTTAGGTTCATCCCCTGGCGGGGAGTAACATGACACACTTTGCCCCTGCACTACACAGGCATGTGTGCAATATTACAAAACACTTTTATTGCAAACGAAGCTCAACAATTAATCAAATGACTCATTTCAATTAACAGAATCAAAATTTTGAACTCGGAAAGCCCATCGGGGAAATAGAGGGCCTAGGACAAAAAACATCCCCATGACACCCCAAAGGAAAAATATTGGTTTGATCTATTAGCCCTAACAAGTTTTCTCTCTTGGTAAACTATTCTGCAGAGCCTTGGGAGGGATTTTATGTAAATGGTGAAGTCTTTCAAGCGAGCATTGATATTTCAGCCAGTTTTCTTTAAACAAATAATACCTGGAGTGTCACTGGAATTGACCCCAATTAAACTTCAATTAAATGACAATTTATGATTTCATTTTAAATTCCATTTAAGGTAGCTGCACTCAGATATGTTTATTGAAACCAATTCCTAGTTCATTTAATCGGTAAGCGCTGTGGAGATGAGCAAGGTGATGTGGGTCTTCAACGTGCTTGCTTTGTAGCTCTGGACTGTGTCACAAGTCAAATGAGTTTAGCACATGCTCAGCCCAGCATTGCGTGGATGCTGTCCACATCACAATGCTGCTGGAAATGTAAATGGTCAGCCACTGCTCAGCACAGGGACTGCTGCAGTGTAAGGCTGAAGAAAATTGCAGAGCTGGGTGGGAATCCACAACCAGAATATCAATATGGGACAGCAATACTATCTAAGATCAGGGTCCCGTTGTGCTAAACTTTCCACATGCACATATAGTTAGAGATGGTCCCTGTCCTGTATTTATTATAATTTAAATAGACAGACAAACAGCAGCAAGGGAAACAGACATGCCCAAGTTCACACAGCAGGTCACTGGCATCAGAATGCATGTTTCTTGGTTTCCAGTCTAGTAGCTTAGTCCCTGGACCATGCCGCCTCTCTAGCAGGAGATAGCAGAGGGTCTGCAGGACAGGACTGAGGGGAATCATCTATGTTGTTTGGATAGAGGTAGTACTAGACTAGCAGAATGACACTCCTGTTAAACTGCGCCAGCTTGCAATGAAACTTTGCATAATCTCAGAACTCCCCCTGGGTCCAGTTACTGCTGAGGTAGTAGCCTCTCAATTCTATAGCAACAAACTTCGTGCACAAATCTAGACAAAAATTAATTGTCACTGACTGTTCTGAATGTACTGCCCAGGACAGAGAACCAGCTCTGTGCTCAGGTGGTTGCCTAAATAGCATCTTTTTAAAATTTGGAGAGCAGGCAGTAACAGAGAAACGTTATGGCCTCAGCCCTGTTCAAACACCATCAGCCTCAGCTCGCCGCTGCAAAACCATGACTTCAGTGGAGTTAGTCTGGATTTACATTGAGATAAGTGAGAGTAGCATTTGTCCCACTGTGTTTTTGAAGCTTTTATTTATCTGGTTAAACGTCTCCAAGGGAAAATGTATCATACTTGTGTTGGTTCTCAGTGTGAGTCATTCTGGATCATTGGATAAACAATATTGCAATATTTTTATTATTTATGTCAGGCTCACTGACCTGCCATCTATTGGAGGCACTGTATAAATCTTTTCAGACCACAATTTTACAGCTGAAAGACTGACCTAAAGAAAAGAATGCTATCACAGCCAGCAACAGATGGACAGAGGGACAAGAGGAAGGTATTCCAGGAAAAGTGGCTACCACTTTACATACTTTATTAGGGGAGGGAAAAGAGAAGAATTTTAAATAGCAGAAACTAATGCTATAGGTTATGAAATGTGTGACTGTGATTTAGAAATGAGCACCAAGGAGAGGATTGCCGTGTTTTCCAGGTGGACTGCATACATCACTATATTTCATGTGTACTTTCATTTCCTGCTGAACTTGAAGAGTGGCACTTCATTTATACATTGTGCTATACAAATAGAATTTAAAGTGTGATGGTTCTTCTCTAGAAAGTGCCATTGTGGGGCTCAGTGCTGGTCTCTACAATGATCCCATATCAGGCTTGCTCTGTTTAGGTGAAATTCACCTGTGCACAGGGAGTTGGCACAAAAGCCTGTGCACTACCTAAGCTCTGTTTGAGGGCTGCACACATGTGAATTTCACCCATAATGAGTAAAAATGATCAGCCATGCTGCTGAGTTTGCCAGCCCTGCAAACTCATTCTGGGATCTAGCTGTCAAACGGCTCATGCATCTGTATCACAGATTCTGCAAGGCCAAAATCTTCAATGGCCAGGGCTAACTGGGAATGTAATTTAGCTCTGGAATTGGAAATTACTTAGCTGTGTTCCTGAGGATTTTGACCAAGCATAGACTCCAGATCACTCTCCTATATCTCTGTTGGCTCAGCAGTGCTAGCAGGAGTTATTTTTGCCATTGAACACATGAGAAGCAGATCTGTTGAGTAAGAATAGGTCATTTTTACAGGTTCCAGAGTAGCAGCCATGTTAGTCTGTATCCGCAAAAAGAAAAGGAGGACTTGTGGCATCTTAGAGACTAACAAATTAATTTGAGCATAAGCTTTCGTGAGCTACAGCTCACTTCATCAGATGCATTCCGTGGAAAATACAGTGGGGAGATTTATATACACAGAGAACATGATACAATGGGTGTTACCATACACACTGTAACGAGAGTGATCAGTTAAGGTGAGCTATTACCAGCAGGAGAGTGGAGTGGAGGGGGGACATGGGTGGCGGGGGACCATTTGTAGTGATAATCAAGGTGGGCCATTTCCAGCAGTTGACAAGAACATCTGAGGAACAGTGGGGGGTGGGGGTGGGGGGGAATAAACATGGGGAAATAGTTTTACTTTGTGTAATGACCCATCCACTCCCAGTCTTTATTCAAGCCTAAGTTAATAGTATCTAGTTTGCAAATTAATTCCAATTCAGCAGTCTCTCATTGGAGTCTGTTTTTGAAGTTTTTTTGTTGAAGAATTGCCACTTTTAGGTCTGTAATCGAGTGACCAGAGAGATTGAAGTGTTCTCCGACTGGTTTTGGAAATAATAATTTGGTTATAATTCTTGATGTCTGATTTGTGTCCATTTATTCTTTTACATAGAGACTGTCCAGTTTGGCCTATGTACATGGCAGAAAGTAGAATCACACTTAAAGAAAAATTTTGAGCAGTTCTTTAATAGTTTTTAAATAGGGAGCAAGGCCTTTATCTGGTAGAAAGGTCATTTACTAGTCAATACAGTGATTTAACTTCTTTATACATTTAGAAAGGAAAGAAACAACCCGTGTTGTTGACATACGCACGTGGCCAGGTGGGGATTTCTTTTATTAAATATGCTGTACCAAACACTGAGTTGCACATTGTGGTTGAGATATTTTTGAATTGACCTCAGAGGAGTGCAATGTTTGCTTTAGCTTAGCACTTGTAATAAAGTGTAGCTGTAAACAAACACACACACACACACACACACACACCATTTTGTCATCAGTTCCTGGGAACAGCAGCATTTAATCCAAACAAGCATTACCACTTTACCACACTTCATAGGCGCGGGAACTAGGGGTGCAGGGGGGTTTACGCAGGGCCCTGGCCAACGGCGCCGTGCCCCGCTCCTAGGGCTCCGCTTTCAGGGCCCCAGGGCCAGGGCTCTGCTCCCAGGGTCCCGGCTGCCATCCCTGCTTCCAGGGTTCCACTCCTGGCCATATGCCCGCACCCCAGCTGTGGCCCCAGCCACATCCCCATGCCTGCCCCAAGCTGTGGCCCCAGCCATGGCCCCTTACCGCTGTCAGGGTCTCCCCTCCCGGAGACACAGCCCTGCTCCCAGCCCCAGCTCTTGGGAATGTGGTGGGGGCATGGACAGAGATGGGGGGGGCATGAGGTAATAAGTAAAAACTGCTTTCAGTACCCCCACTATTCCAATGTCACTGCCACCCTTGATATGTTCAACAGACTATAACAAAACATGGCAGCTAGTGAATGCTGGGATTGCCATTAACGCCACAGACCACATATGATGAGGTGAAGTAGCAACGAATGTCTTGAAAATGAAGCACAATTATAATAGCAAAGGAGTCTCACCCTGTTTGTGAAGCAAAATTGATTCTGCCCTATCAATCTGTGTAGATTTCTGATGGCATCATAATGCTGCCTAGTTGTCTAATGGATTCTAGCTAGCTGATCCCCAAGGATTTGAGTTAACGCTCATTTTGTTTTGCAAACTGTATCGAGTAGGTATCCTTTACCATTAATCAAAAGCAAACGGAGAGCTAAGCAGTTTAATTAACAATTTAGGAGTTTAGAATGGGGATTTTTTAAACAAAAAATACTCCAAACCAAAAGGGGGTGGTGGTTGTTTTGTTTTGCTTTAAATTGTACCTCTCCTCTGGTTGTCAAAGCAGTTCAAAAATGCCATTTCACAGTCACATCTAGTGCTTTCATTGGTAAATAAATACAATAAAAATAATGCCTTTCATTTATACACTGCAGCTAGAGCTGGATAAAAATATTCAATTGAAACCATTTTTGACCCAAAAAATTTGAGTTTTCAACTAGATGAATTTTTTGTGTGGAAAATATCAGCTTCCCTCCTCTTTATTTTATTACTTTGGAAGACCACATCTCAAGGTCTAAGTGTGATATGTTCAGTGTAGCATGGGCCAGAGCATCTGCCCTAGTCCCCCATCAGTTGGAGAAGCTGTACGGAGGCTTAAAAATCACACATAAATGCTCTACCTTTCTAATCGAAACACAGTAGAACCTCAGTTTTACAATCACCAATCTTATGAATGACCAATTATATGAGACATTTTTCTGAAAAGGAAAAAAAATCACATAATAAAAGTAACATCAGGAGAGACCAAGTTGACACCCCCTCACATTCCAATGCCTTCAGTGTGCTGGGAATTGCTTTGCCAAGGTTCGACTGTCAAGGAGAAAGCTGCACATGGCACCGTATTGCTACTTGTGCACCAGACCTCCTGTCATTCTGCGATGTTCAATTTATTGAGCTCCACAGTCCCTACCGGGGTTGTACTCTAGGTGGCAATCACCTTTTTGTCTGCTTTCTTCCCAGTTCCTGACTTCATGCTTACATCCTTTTTCACATCACACACCTTTCCAGGGCTTCGTGGGGCCAACCGCAACATTTGCATTCTAGATCCAAATCCATGCTGAGGTCCAGGGTTTTGTGGCAGGCTCATCTCCAGTGCCAAGCTGCTCCGAGACCTTGGGCACAGGGGCATCTGCAGAGAAATCTGTGTTTGCTGTGCTAGCATCTATTTGTCATTTTGAAGATACTAAACTGAAGCTCATTTCTCAAGGATTTCTCCTTGTCAGGTATTTTAGGCTCACACTCTGCCTTTTCTCACCCACACTATTAATATGGGGCTAGGGATTTTTGAATACTGCAGGGTAAACTGTCGAACTCCGGACAATTACTTACAAAGCAATTTCAATGTAAATTATTAAAAGGCCAAGCTAACATCCTGTCGAGGAGTCCTTAAGGCCTAATGTAACCTTATTAAACATTTCTGTTGGTATTAAAGGTTACCTGTATTCAATTTCTGCGCTCTCGTCCTTCTCACTCTCTGGCATGTGTGTGCTGAATAATTAAATGAAGAACCAAAAGACACATTTTGGTGGGGTGGGGGAGTTTTGACCTTCTGTGATTTGCCATTTTTCTTCTTTTAACACTGCAGGAAAGATGCTCGTTGACACTCTTCAATGCCTGTAAGTGGCCTGCAAATAAACAATATTTTTGAAGCTGAATATGCAGTGAACAGAGTTTAATACTTCGAGTGGGTTAACAAACATAGCTGACATTTTTCAGCGTGGCATTAATAAAGCCAGTTTTGTGGGATGCCTTATGCTGTGTGATTAGGGATGAAGGAATCTTTTAAAGGTTCTGAAAGGGAAATGTCCTTAGGAGACGCACACAAAGAAAAGAAAAAAGAAACCTTGATGATGTTTCTCATGCCACTGAAAAGGGGAAGTCTTTGGGAACCGTTGTTTGTTTCATTTTCTTGTTTTCACTCAAATGGTGGAAATTAAAAAACAAGCCAACTTCACTGAGGGCTGAATCTCTCATTAATGCTCTTTGACCTTGTCGTTATCTCAGGCCAGTCTCTCTCTCTCTCTCTCTCTGTCTAGTGGCTTATGCTGACAGTTAAATCTTGCTTACAGTAACTGACAGCTATCGGCAAGGCTGATTGTATTATTATTATTATGTGCTGGCATTTCTAGGGCGCTCGTTCTCATAGTAGCTTGAACTGAGATTTCCAAAGGATTCTGCACTTTGCAAACCCATCCTGCCATCACATGGAAAGGAAGTAGTTTAACTGCTCTCCATGCACAGGGCCCCTTCTTTATGACTGTATTTCTACAAGGACAAGGAAACACTCTGGAAAGAGGGCATGAGCAATTGCTATCGTTAACCTAACAGAACAGTGACAGACTGGCCCTTGCAAATACATTAAAACAGACTATTAATGATTACATGCCAACCAATATGGATTCTGCCTTAGGCAGAGTACTGGAAAGCATGTGACAGGAAGGAAAGGACTGAGATAAGAAAGGGAGCAGGAAAAACAGATACTACAAGGAAAAGATTCTACATTTCAGTATGGATGAGGCCTTTAGTTTAGTTCAGTGAAGATAATCATGCAAATATTTGCTGAGATGTGGCAGTTTTTTATGGTTAAAGGGATCCGAAACTTAAAATTCATGAAAGAAAACCAAAAATGACTAAATAATCTAACAAATGAACATGGCATATATTTTTTTCTACTGCCTACAGGTGTCCCATTGTCCTACTGTCTTATGGCAAATTTGACATTCTGATTACCTTGGAACTTCATACATAGATACAGTCTCAAATATGCAACTGAGCTCCAGTCTGAAATAAACTCTCCTGCCCATTCTGTTTGGTGCAGAGGCAATTTAATCATTAACAAGAACACCAAATTAAAGTGGAACACCAATTGCCTTGGGGAAAATGAAATTCCGAGGATTAAATTTTCATCCCAACTAGACTCCAACAGCAAAAAGCATAAAAATTCATGACTAACAGGACTGAGCTCCAGGGAACGTAAATTCGCATTTTAAAAACAAATTCTCATTAAGCAAGTCTTTTCTGCAGGAATATAGTGGCATGTTCTTTCTTGACAGTTTTGTCATATGTCACTTTTTGCCTTAATAGTGGAATAGCCAGTTGTCCATTATCCATTGTGCTCCATGCAGCAGCAGAGTAATACTAAATATCTGGACCATAATACCTAGAGCTGGTCAGGAACTTTTTGACTCAATATTTTTTGGGGACAGGGATGGTGTCCCTAGCCTCTGTTTGCCAGAAGCTAGGAATGGGCGACAGGGGATGGATCACTTGGTGATTCCCTGTTCTGTTCATTCCCTCTGGGGCACCTGGCATTGGCCACTGTCAGAAGACAGGATACTGGGCTGGATGGACTCTTGGTCTGACTCAGTATGGCCGTTCTTATGTTCTTTCATCAGAAAACTACAACTTTTCATGGGAAGTGGTTGGTTTCAAAGAATTTTCCATTTTAAAAAAATGTGGAAAATTTTCAAATTTGTCAAAGTTTACCAAGTGATCCAGATCTCTCTGAAACAATGACCTGTCCCCTTCATTATTTACCACTTCCCCAACTTTTGTGCCATCTGCAAACTTTATCAGTGATGATTTTTATTTTCTTCTAGGTCATTGATAAAAATATTAAATAGCATAGGGCCAAGAACCAATTCCTGCAGGACCCCGTTATAAACGTACCTGCTTGATGAACATTCCCCATTTACTATCACATTTTGAGAACTATCAGTTAGCCAGTTTTTAATCCATTTAATGTGTGCCATGTTAATTTTATATCCTTCTAGTTTTTTTTATAAAACTGTCATGGAGTACTAAGACGCATTACAGAATTACTGTACTGTACAGAATTATGCTTTATTAAGTTTAGTGTATCAACACTATTACCCTTATCAACCAAATTTGTAGTCTCATCAAAAAAGATATGAAGTTAGTTTGATGGGATCTATTTTCCATAAAAATCATGTTGATTTGCATTAATTACTTTACTCCCCTTTAATTCTTTATTAATTGAGTCTCATGTCAACTGCTCCATTATCTTGCCTGGGCTCAATGTCAGGCTGACAGGGTCTGTAATTATCCGGGTCATCCCATTTACCCTTTTCAGAAACTGGCACTACATTAGCTTTCTTTCAGTCTTCTGGGACTTCCCCAGTTTCCCAAGGCTTATTGAAAATTAGATGTGAATGTTGAAGATTTCAAATACTTGAGACATGCCAGCTTAATTTCTACCATTAAACCATCTTTTGCCAGAATTTGACTGGCTGGCTCCTTTGATATTTTGAGTCTGAGCTGATGTTGCAGTGAATTGGTATTTTAGACATGTTTGAAGTTTTACTGGACTGCTCAGGCTTCAGAGATGCAACCTCTGGCATTAGACAGGGTTACCTCTTACAATCCTCTTCATGTGCAAGAAACACTTTGAACACACATGCTGGTTTGGCGTAAAGTTGTTGTTTGAAGGGGTGGAGATTAGACTTGGGATGCATCCCACATGCTGTGAAACGATGCTTAAAAAGCATCATCTATTACAGTGGTCTTCAACCGGGGCTCACTGGGGGGCCGCGAGCTGGTTCCAGGGGATCTGCCAAGCAGGGCCGGCATTAGACTTGCTGGGGCCCAGGTCAGAAAGATGAAGCCCCACTGTATGGGGCTGAAACCCGGGGCCCCGCACCCTGCCGCTTGGGGCTGACGCCGAAGCCTGAGCAATTAAGCTTTGCCAGGCCCTCTGTGGCGTGGGGCCCCCAGCAATTGCCCTGATTGCTACCCCCTAAGGCTAGCCCTGGCTTACATAAGCAGAAAACCAGTTGTTGTCGCACAGGTGGGCCGTGGAGTTTTTATAGCATGTTGCAGGGAGGGCCTCAGAAAGAAAGAGGTTGAGAGCCTGTGATCTATTAGAGGATGAGATTAAATTCTGTTAGAGAATTTTGTTGTTAGATCACTAAACCCAGACACCCTGATCCAGCAAAGTACTTAAACAGGTGCTTAACATTAAGCCTATTCCTATCGCCACCAGGAGCCTACTCACATGCATATAGTTACGTAACGCTACTCGTGCCTGAGTGCATTACGAATTGGAGCAAACATGAGCTGGAAGTTGGCGGAGGCAGTGTTACCACCTGGTGGCTGTTTGGTCCCTAGGTGAAGAGACATTTAGTTTGCCCACACAAAAACAACCTAGTCCTAAATGCATTATAGAACTTAAGAACAAAAGAATGTCAGATGTTCAGATTTAAGAGTCATGAGATTTCACTCTAAGGGTCTCGACTGGAAGAATATTTCCTCTGTGTAATATACAAGAACGAGGTGGTATCCCTTTAAATAGTTTGTGAGCCTTCCAGTGGTGCTCACCATGTTCTGTTTAAGAAACTGCTTGAAACAGAGTGGCAGTGTGCAAGCAGCTGGGCCTTGCGTGTTTGTGAACAGTTATGGAAAACATGGTTATGTGGAAAAAGAAAAGGAGGGCTTGTGGCATCTTAGAGACTAACAGATTTATTTGAGCATAAGCTTTCGTGAGCCACAACTTACTTCATCGGATGCATTCAGTGGAAATTATGTGGGATTCAGTTGTGCCTGTGTGGTTTCTTCACATTGTTTTTATTGTGCAAAGAGCAGAAGACATCACCTCCTGGACAGGAAGGCTGGGACAGTGGTTAGGGCACTAGCCTGTGAGCTGGCAGGCCCAGATTCAATTCACTGCTTTGCCACAGACTGACCTTGGGTCAATCACTTAGTGCATCAGTTCCCCATTTGTGAAATGGGGTAGAACCTCCCTTTGTCACAGGGGTACTGTGAGGTGCTCAGACACTATGGAAATGTGAGCCATCTGGGCACCTCAAACAGATCAACATGACGTTAGACACTCTAGGACCAAGCCTATTCCAAACTCAGGGATTTCTAATCAAATGGCATCTGGATTTATCACAACCACACCCCACCCCATCCCTTTATTTCTAAAGATGGACCAGACCTAAACCCATTTCCCCACCCCCACCAAGAGTTTAGCTCTGAACTACTAGTTGCAAAACCAAAACCCAACTGGTGCAGAACTGCAAAACCTGGCCCCACTCTACTTTCTGCTGTGACGAGGGCGGTGTCAAATTTGACCCCCCACGGCTGAACAGTGGGACTCCAAAAGCATGGCTGGAATTGGAGGGTGTGAGTGTTCTTTGCAGTTCAGCCCCAGCATTCCTCCTTGGACAGGAGTTTGATCCAAATTCATGACTTCTTCCTATTAGCGCTTTAATGTGCTGGAGCCATGCCTCCTGTGTTTCTTTTAACGTGACAGCTGAAATATTCTTGCACTAACTGGCAGTTTCCAGCCGTCAAAGTCATTTGCTTTAATAATTTATTGATACATAAAACGGGAAGAATTTTCACAGCAACAATAAAGCCCCTTCTTCGGGCTGTCATTTAATCTCAGCCCCAGGGATTTGGAAGCACTTAGCAGCACTCCCTCCCCAAGGGTGTTTCTAGAGAGCCAAATCCCCAACCATCTCTTTCTCCGGAGATCTGATTTTAAAATGTATTTAATATTGAAAGTTGATTGAAATGTGCTTTGAGATACTTATGTAAACAACGAGCTTTTAAAGACCTGGGCAGGAAATTGGGCAAAGCACTTACAAAAGCACTGAAGGAATGAACAGTACAATGGCCCAGCACCAGGCTTAGCTTCTGATTCAGGAGCTTGCTAACAAAAAAAAATGCTGGATGTTTTAATGCCCCTCGGAGAACTTTTGCAAACTTTCAGTGGACAAAGTGCAAGCTCAGGATATTGTGAGTGGGTAATATCTGCTCCCTGTGCTACTTGGAGGAGTTGAGAAGCCAACCACAAAACATCACATCACATTTATTTTTCAATCCTACCTTCTTTTGCCTTGCAAACTGATTCAGTGCCTGGCACAGATCTTGATCGGATTTGTCAGGACAGTGGTTTCTCAGATCAGAAAGCATCCTTCTTTCATTTTACTGACAGTTTTCTTGATTCTCTCTGCTGCTTCCTGGTGGTCCCTTACTAATCCTGTTTTTCACTAAAGAGACAAGGTGAGTGAGGTAATATCTTTTATTGGACCAACTTCTAACCTACTTGACCCTCTAATATCCTGAGACCGACAAAGCTATAACAACTTTTTCAATAAAGAGTCACTCAGACCCCAACTACAGTGTGGAATCTTTCAGTATTTTTTGGCCACAGACAGAGAGTCCTGCAATTCTGGAGCCATTAAAATGGTGAGAAATAAAACACCACCTGTCTCATGCTTGAGGAATTACTTTATACCTCTTCGGGTTAATCATAAATGAGTCTTCATGTTCATAACACTGTAGATCACTGCAGACCTATTACTGTTAATAATGCTCAGACGTTATATGATGTAAAGACTTTTCAACACCAGGTAGTCAGGAAGTGTTTAGTGAAGGATGCAATCAAAGAATTTGGCAGGGGATCAAATCACTCTGAAAAAAAAGTCTTATCTTCAATTTCGCTTCCCCCCTCCCACATTATGTGTACACTGGCTTGATTTAGGGGATGATGCAGCAGCACTGATACATATGTCAAGTGAGCAGGTGTTCAGGTGAGCAGGCCTAGTGGGTCCGATGCCTCACCAATGAAATCAATAGCAAAATGTCCATTGATTCCAGTGGCACAGGTAGCTTTCCTGGCATGAGAGGTCCCAAAAGATTACAGGGTCAGGCCCTTGGACTGTAAGCACTTCAGGAGAAGGACTATGTCTGTGAAGTACCATCGTATGAATATTAATAATAATAATTCTCTCCAAACCCATGTTATTTCCATTGAGTCACATTCTGCCCAGCAATCCCACTGCTCTGTGGCTACAGAACACCCACAATTATTTATTAGAATTTGGTGGAGAACAATTTAAAATTTCTATAAATACCCCAGGAAGGTAAATGCATTAACCTTATCTTGATCCTAAACTGTAATTACATAAAGTCTGGCTCCCAAGTATATTAGTACATTAATAACTATTGTGCTCTTATAGTAACCATCATTTCTTAGATCTTAAAGCTATTTGCTAATTTAGCCACACACACATTCACAGAGATAATTCCACTGTCAAAATCTGACAATGTGTGTGACACTCCAGAAACACAGAGATGACCAAACCACTTTATTCACTTCAAAGTCATTCAGCAAACCTATTTTCAAATTATGAAGATTAAAAAAATTATTACATGTGAATAAGTCTGATGTTAAATGAAAGGTTCGAGATAGTTCCAACATCAGGACAAAACTTCTCTGTGAAATTAATCTTTGGAACAGTCAATGGAGATTAGCTCTTATTTCTGAGAATAAAATAAATAACTAAAAGGGTAATGAACACTCTCTCACACACACACACACACACACACACACACACCCCGCTAAAACGGGTCTAAACAGTCTGGAGAATTTATCAGACAGACTGCAAAAAGAATTGGGCATCAGCAAAGACAAAGATAACAATGGAAGTAAAAGAAATACAAAGAGTGTAGCCATCAGGAACCTGGGTAGTTCTCAGGAAAATCTTCAGGACAGACCATTGTAAATGTTGCATCAACCAAGATGTTTTTCTTCACTGCTACAGCAATCAGACCAATTCACACCAGTGTACCTGGGCTGCCATTACAAAAGAAAGAATTGCTAGAAATTGCATATGAGAACCACTGAATCAGGATTTGGGCAATATTGCAAATATGATTCTGAAGATACAAGTCCACTAATATGCCAAGAACCAATACGTGCTCGCCTCATTCACCCATGTCACGCCTATAAAGCCAGCAAGGGCAGAATCTTCGTAGGAGAGTTCTCCTTCTGCTGGCTGAGCTATGTTGGGCAGAGGTTGGTGTTACTGGTTAATCTGACAATTTGTGTATATTGCAGATATTTATATTTTTATTTATTTCTATTTAAATAACTATGAAGATGCCTAGCCAAGACTCTAGCCACCCTAACACCATTCACAACACAACTAAATCTCGGCAGCATTACAATTATCATTTCAGCAGGGACTCAACCAACCCAACACCTACATAAACTCCCTTACCCACATCATCGCTCTGAGATGCATACCCTCTGCTCTCTCCAAAAACCCTATCAAACAGCATGGCTAGTAGGCCACCACATTCAGGCTATTTTAGACCAAGAGGGGCGCACGTTCTCGAGTCCCGGAGTCCTCCTAGATGATGTCTGGTGAGGGGGAGCCAGCCTGCATGTTCTTGATCCCACAGCTGTGACAAGATGACCCAGGGAGAGGAGTCATCCCCTAGGTGTATATATTGTTCTGCTTGCTAGGCTGAGGTCACCTGAGACTTCCCAGCCATTCGGGCCACTTCCCTTCCCAACTGCTATGATGATGATGTTAGGGGGAGGGATAGCTCAGTGGTTTGAGCTCTGGCCTGCTAAACCCAGGGTTGTGAGTTCAATCCTTGAGGGGGGCATTTAGGGATCCGGGGCAAAAAAAATTGGGGATTGGTCCTACTTTGAGCAGGGGGTTAGACGAGGTGACCTCCTGAGGTTCCCTCCCACCCTGATATTCTATGATCTGTCCAAGTTCTTCCACTTTGGCGAAGAAAGCAAATGGCCCCAGCCTCTTGCTGATTAGTGAAAGATGTTATGAGCCGATGCCCTCGAGAGCAAAGAGCTGACTGAGGGTGTTTTAATTCTTCATTCACAGCAAGTTGAGCGGGATGATGATTGCTGGGGTGAGCACCAGATTGACAGCTTTGTTGCTGACTGCGGTTTAGGTCTGATCAAAGACTCCCCTAGTGAAAGTGTTTGTGGATCACTTGTTAATCACCAGTTGAAATCAGCTTCGCTGGAGAAGTAAGGGACACACACACATTTGAATACAATGTAAAGTGGGATTTGGGATTTTTGACAATGTCAATAAACAGAACAGAATCCTGGCGCATCCTCCATTCCCCAGGACAGTTACCGCTTGATCTGAGCAGGGTTTGGAGTGCAAAGACCACCCCTCAGTTGTTCCCTGTTTTTCGCAGCCCGCTGCATGTGGCTGCCCAGCAGATTGACTTTTACCCCGTGCAGAGTGCCAGCCCCATTTCAGGAGTAGCACTGAAGCCCTGAGTTTGCAAACTGGGCTTTAGCAGTCTATAGGCCTTGAGCTGCTTCTCCATACAAGGGCAAATTACTCTTTATATCATTGATTTGCTCCCTGCAGCTCTAATTTTCAGCCTCACCCTGCTTACCTAGCCTGTGCTGAGTTCTTTCCCTCCCTCCCTATCCATTGTAGTACCTTCAAGAAAGTACTGCCTCCCCTACGTGACTAGCCTGACCCTTTGTGAAGAGTGCTCCTCACATTTACCTTCCAGACTAACCTGCTCAAACCACACTCTCTGAACACAGAGATATTGGTAAAGTTAATACTCCTGAGGGCATTCTGCGCCAAATAATTAAAAATTCTGCCCCCCAAAAATAAGAATTCTGGCACCATTTTTTAAAATTCTGCAAATTTTATTTGTTAAATAAATGTGGAGGCTCCAGATCACTGTGAAGCTCCCCCCCAGGACACAGACTCAGTGGTGAGGCTGCACCCAACCCTGACACAGCACAAGGACCGGGCCTACCCCAAAAACACCTCAGGGCCCTGCCCCTCCATGCCAGGTGCACCAGGTGTGGGCGGGCAGACTCAGCAAGGCAGGATCCAAGTGTGGAGGGGCTTCGTGTGGGGGGGATCCAGGTGTGGGTTGGGAGGGTTCTGTGTGGGGCAATCTGGGTGCAGGCAGCTCAGTGGGGGATCCAGGTGCGGGGGGGATCTGGATGCACAGGGCCTTGTTGGGGGATTCTGGGTGGAACGGTAATGGGACTCTGCAAGGAGGTGAAGGTGCTTAGGGCTCAGCATGGGGGTTTGGGTCGGAGGGACTCAGTGTGGGGGTCCAGATGCTGGGGGAGTGGGGCTCAGTGGGGTGGGGATCTAGGTGCGAGTGGCTCATCAGGGTGGTCCAGGTGCAGGGGAAGTGGGGCTCGGCAGGGGGGTTCTGAGTGTGGGTGGCAAGGCTCGGTGGGAGGGTCTGGGCATGAGGGGGTTTGGATGCACGGGAGTTGGGCAGATGGGGAAGCAGCTCCCTGTACAGTGATCCCTCCCCCTGCAGCTGAGGAGCCATGGATGGAGGCCTGGATGCCATGCAGGGGAAGAGGAAGTCCCGTCCTCCCCAGCCCAGCCCAGACTAGCAGCTGAGCGCAGCGCAGGGTAGGAGCCACCAGCCGGGTCTTTCCCAGTCCCGTCCCCTGCCCTACAGTGATTTACCTCTCTGCCGGCTGCCCTGGACATCCAAATCATACTGCTCGGGAGCGTCATATGACCGCTCTTGTGGCTTCCCTTTGCTTCCCCTTCAGAGAGTCATTTTTCTGCAGAGACATAAATTCTGCGCATGCGCAGTGGTGCAGAATCCCCCCAGGAGTAAACGGTTAAGGAGCCAATGAGCAGCCCATTTTCACTGAACTGGCTTGTAATGTGTGTTTTCAGTGCCTGTTTCCCATTGCAACAGCTAATGCAGAATGAACATGCTGCATCAGGGTCACTAGTCAAACTAGCCTGAAAACATCAAGTGCCCAAATCACATTGCATTTCAATGGCATTTGGGTGCTCCCTTGCCAGAGGCTCCTTTGAAAAGCCCAGCTCCAGAAATGAAAGCAGCCCCTGTCAAGCTGGGTGACACATGGCACATGACTGAGCTCTGAGACTTTTTTCCCACCTATGCGTCCACTCTAACACACTAAATAAACTCAGGAGTCCATTGCTGCATCTACCTCCTGGTCCACTTGATTGTAGATCCTGGTCTGGGCTTAACAGGTTACTCTCTGGCTCTGCCTTTATTGCAGAAAGAGCGAGATGATATAATCCTCTCAAAACAATTTGCAAGATTTCAGACCAAGTAGTCAAGGGGTTTATGGGATTTCAAGACACACTAAAGAAGAAATACTTAAAAGTTTAGTGTCTTGGGCATGGAGGGGAGGACAGGGAAATGTTTTGAATCTACACGTAGTTCCTTCCCTGATGTTCTCATTTCAAAGCAATTTGCTCACTTCAGCAGAATTTTAATTAGTGCTTTATTTCTTTAGCCCTGCATTGGATATTATACCTGTAATCCAAATACTCATGGATTAGCAATAAGAGTTTCCGCAAGAGGTTGAAGGAAAGGGTATTTTAGGCAATAAAGTTTTCACTTGCCTAAGTAAAATGAATTGGGGGAACTTAGTGCAGTTTCCTAATGCAGGTGAGTCCATCCAATTGCTTTTAGATGGACCCTCTGTTAATGGAATGGGGTCAGTGTGCGGGGGAGCTTGCTGGGGCTGCTGCACCTGCAAACCGCTCCAGAAGCCTAGATTCCAGAAGGAACCACTGTGATCATCTAGTCTGACCTCCTGTAGAGGGTCCAGAGAACTTTCCCACAATAATTCCTAGAGCAGATCTTTTAGGAAAACATCCAATCTCGACTTAAAAATGACCAATGAAGGAGAATCCGCCACAACCCTTGGAAAATTGCTCCAGTGATTAAAAACTTACGTCTTAGCTCTGTCTTCCTGGCATCGTTCCTCACCTTAGAAATAGACGATCTTTAAAATGATGAAATATCTGGGGATAAATTCCCTGGCAGAAGAGGACACTAGACAATAAATGGCTTTCAAGGATAATGAAATGCTGATGCAGGACAGCAAGTCCATTGCTACCAGAATTCCTGTTACACAACGAGAGGAAAAAATGAATATAAACCATAATGCCAGAAAAATCAATCATGATGTTTGGTTCTTTAATTGCTTCATCAGAGGAGATGAGCCCAAATCCAAGTCTCAGATATAAACCCCTTCGAACTTAGGAAAGTAAGAATCTTCCTCTGGATCTGACTGTAACTCCAATGTTCAAACCCATCTCTTCTCCCTAGAGTTCTGGTTCTAGTGAAACCACCACTCAGGATCTGAAATGTTTTCACTGGGAGACTGATCACTGGGTGATGTGCAATTCACCCCAGGTCAGGTGGTCTGCATGAGTCCCTGTGCACCCCCATCAGGTAAAGGACTTAACTAATGCTTAGGGCCTGGTGCAGCAGAATTTCCATGTTGCCTTTCAGAGTAGACCTAGAATCTGAATAATTGTTTGAGCAAGTGACCTGTGATGGAATCAGATGCATATTTCATACAAGGAGTTTGATGGCCAATTTTTCTGGTCTCCAATGACATTCTAAAACCTGCCTGTGTACTAAATTTCAACAGGGGCATTGTGCAATCTGTGCATTATTAGCACAGACTCACGTGTTCATATGCAGAGAGGGTGTTCTGTACATTCATCAAAGCGAAGCACCCATCTGCAGCCTCCATTTTGGGTCGTGCTAGTCCTCCCTGATGTCAGCAAAATTCCTTTCCAGACATGCGTGTCCCCTCCACCAGAGCCCGATCTCTTCCCGTGGCTGCTTTATTTGGGAAAGCTAGTCAAAGAGCACTACGGTGTAACCACGGCTGAGTCTGAGCGATCGCCTCTGCCTTGTTACAACCAGCCTCCTCAAAGGTGAGCATCAGCCATTACCAAAACGGAGCTCTTTGCCAGAATAACCTAATGGGAATGGCTGCTGTGTCAGTGTCCTGAGATTCCCACCATCTTCAGCATTCCTAACCTCAGCAGCTACAGAAATGGTGCTGTCTCATTAGTGCAATTATTAAACTGGTTTAAACAAAATACAGGAAAAAAGAAATACTACTTTGATCTCCATGGTAACCCAACTTTGCGCTGCAGTGAAAGCTTTAATTCGAAGTGCTTATTTGGCCGGAACCCCAGGAATAATCAGCAGGAGATTAGATACATTAAAACCAGCAGGGGTTGCAATGTGTTTCATAAAATGGGTGCCAGAAGAGTATTTGATACGATTAGGCTTAAAAATCTGCTACGGAAAAGCACCGAGTGGAGCTCAGTGAGTACTCACAGTAAACAGTTTTACTTAAGCAGTTTAGCCCCTTTTTCCGCATATGAATTAGCCATGAGGAGATTTGAAATGCCTAGACAGATGGTTTATGCCAACACATTTCAGTGCCTGATCACTCACCTCGGGTAAGATTTACCCCGCTCAGAGGCCAGCATCACAACAGGCCAAAGCATCACTTGAGTCCCACTTACACTTGCAGAGAACATGGGGTTTCTATAGTTTTATGAAAATGTGTGACTCAGTTTACCCACCCACTGTTGTATTGCTACCTACCTGGTCTGAAGGAATGAAGTTCTTTCCAGAAATAGCCCTTGCTCTAAGGAAATAGGGAGTGATGTCTGAGTGTCTACCTTTGAACAAGACAGTTATTAGAGACTATCAACAAGAAGAGACTAGGCCGAGCCCTGGCAGAACTAGGCCACAGCCTGAATGAAACCTTCTCTCTCTAGGGCCTGATCTACACTACCAGGTTAGGTTGACATCAGCTGCCTTGTGTCAACCTAGCTGCGGAGGTATCTTCACTTAAATTTGATTCCCACTGGCATAAGTGCCTCTCTAGGCCGATGTAGTAACCCCCCCCCCCCCCCCCGAGTGGCATACAGTCACAGTCGATGTAATTAGTTCGATGTGGTCGACTGTTGCTGGCTTTCAGGCGGCACCCCGCAGTGCCCCCCCACTGACAATACTATCGATACAAACGCTCCTGGTGAGGACGGACACACGCACTGCTGACACAAAGAGCCAAGTGTGCAACACACAAGCGATTTAATCACGGTAGTGGCTGTACGCAGGTGTAAGTTAGGTCGATATAATTTTGTTGTGTACACGTGGCCTAGGTCTCTAGAGAAGTAACAGAAAACCCCAGGAGGGCAAAAAAGGAACAGGGTGTTGGGACCCCCCTTTAAAACCATTGCGCTGAAATGTTCAGGGAAGAGGAACAAAGGGGCAGGTTTCCTGGGAGAGAGAATGTTTCTGAATGCCAGGCCAGCTGAGCTGAAGGATATTGGCTGCAGGGGTGAGAGAGGAGACTCCAGCCATGAGAAGGGGGACAGGCAGGATCCTGGATGCCCTGTAGAACTCTGACCAAATCCCAAAGAATGATGGGGAAAACAAACCTGCCTGCTGCCTCCTTTTCCTAACTGTGTGTCAGCAAGGGAATGAAATGGGCAGCGAGAAATAACAAATGGCTACCAAATAAATGGAAACATGCATGTGACCAACTTACCAAAGCGCGATACTTTTCCCAGCAGATTTGTCCTTTGAACAAATTAGATAACACTTTTAATGCAACCGGCTTTAATGCAAGAGACTAGGTGCCTCGTTGTATTTCCCACCTCTCACAGCATATGCAAGCCACTTGCTGCACAAATAAAGGACTTCCCTTTTACCGGGCAGGTGAAAGAAATGTGAAAACTTACGGGCGTTAAACTGATAAGCAAAAATACAAAGCGCTCAGCACGCAGCAGCACCTGCATGGCACTCAGCCGGCAAGGAACGGCAGCTGGCACAGGCCACTCCAGCCCTCAAGCCTCCTACATGGAAAAGGGAAAAAACAGCCGCCTAGGGGGATGTTTGTACTGAAGTGGAGACGTGCCTAGCGACCTGGACTCAGCAGAAGGAGCCGTCAGTGGATCAAAGATTTAAGGACTCTTTTTCAAAAAGAAATTGAATGTTTCATTCTTTGGCGCAGTAAGTTCTCAGGCTGTGGAGCAGCTGCGGAGCCTAGTCCAGGAGCTGCAGAGACTCCTCTGAGCAACACTGACAGGACTGGCTAATCTTCAGAATGTCCCTTTTACAGATCACACAGCCAGCGCAGGTGCTTCGGCTCACTGGCTTTTCTTAGGCTGTGCCAGGAGCAGACCTGTCAGGCCAAGGGAGCAGCCTTCCCTCTTATCATGGAAATAGACTGCAGTGACAGTGAATGCTCAGAGCCAGGGGAGGCTGAATTTGGGCTTTCCCTGCCCCCTGTCACTACTGAATCCCCGCTAACTCTTCCTCTCCTTTGCGCTATCCTTGCTAAAGGCCAGACTGTGCCACACTGGGTGTGGGGCAGTGGGGCAAACCCTCCAGGAGCCATGCGCAGGGGAAGCAGGCTGTCTGCACCATTCTTAGCAGCATGTGCCTGCTGCCCTCAGGGCACCCAGGCAGTTCTGTGGCCCCCTGCCATCGCCCTGTCCCCCTGCACTCCGCAGGCCAGGCCCAGGAAGCCCCATGCTGCTTTGACGCAGGCCCAAAGCCACTCGGGCTGCTTTTCTGGGTCAGCTGTAACCATTTTGCAACGGTTAAAACCCAGGCAAGCCAGCGGTTCCCCGAGTGACGCTGGGCTGCTCTGAGTGTATCAGACAGGCTTACCAGTTCAGGGATGTTGGGAGAGGGAAAAGCCGCTGGGACAAACACTGTTAGATTTAAGAAAAATGTAACTACCCCCCGAAGGCTCAGAGAACAGCACAGGATGAAAGGGCTCTGGTGCTGATGGCTGTGATTTCAAAGGGAAACAGCGCCTCAGACAGGGGAATCAGTGTGATGATGGGGAGGTGAGACACCGACCAGCCTAAGCCATGTCAACGCTCCGTGGAACTGGGAGGAAGGAAGAAAGAATGAAGGCTTAAGCTGACAGGTGGGGAAGTGGAGCAGAGACACATGCACCTTTAGAAACAAGTAAAAAGAAGCAGGGAGGCAGTGACAAGTAGGGTGAGCAGACAGCAAGTGTGAAAAATGGGGACGGGGTTGGGGGGTAATAGGAGCCTCAATCCCCTGAATATCGGGACTGTCCCTGTAAAATCAGGACATTTGGTCACCTAGTGACAGAAAGGAAGAGGGGATGGCATCCCGCTGCATGCTCACACACATACTCCTGTCCTGCTGTGGGGTGGCCATGGGTGAGCCGGGCAAGTTTAAATCGGAAACCCACACAAAGCTCTGCCCAGCACTCACATTTGGGCCTTTTAGCATTTTGGTGAGTTTGTTTAGTTGTTGCCATGTTTGTGACTGCTTCTGCACCTCCTGGGTCCAGCCACGATCAGGAGCCAACAGGCCAAAATATCACAGGAGAAAATATTTTAAAAAGTTATTAAAGCTAATGTTAAAAAATTGTATAATACATCGGTTGAGAAAAGAGTGTCTGTACCTGTGGGTAAAGTGCCTAGATTATGCACTATACGTATCTTATTACTTTTAAAACAAACGTCGTATTTGTGGATAATCAGCTATAAGCCAAATTCAGGTGAATAAATTTAAGAATACAGTTTAGATATTAACATCCAAGTATTTGGGTACATCACTCATGAAAAGTTATACAGACAGTTAGTTGTGGAAAGCAAATATATCAATGAGTGACGATTGTCCCTCAGTAATTGAGAATTTAGGGTAGGTTGTCTATTACAGCCATGGCATAGCCAACCCAGGCTAAACCAGGAACTGTGGAAATCTGGGAATAGGGCCCCTGTTCTCCAGAAATGTCCAAGCTGCAAACCTTTGGGTAAAGTCAGATAAACTTCAAAGTAGAGCATGGGGTGTATAGAATTGTTTAGGGTAGTGTAAGGGGTACAATTAGAAGTTATGTCATGAAACTGATCAGATAAACATTTAGGCTGAATATCAGGATGGATTTCCTAATGTGGTGAGGTCTGTTTGACTCTATCAATGGAAGTGATCCCCATCACTGGCTCACTTTAAATAAGGCTGGACAAAGCCTTAGAGAACGGATATATTTCATAGAGCAGGGACAAATCCTGCAATGACAGGAGAGACATGGGAGGGATTAAATGAGCTAGTAGGTAATTTCCTTCTCTAATTTCTACATTTTTGTCTTTAGATGCTCATTTGGACCAACCCTCACCTGTCTGTACCATGAATGGTCAAACCAGACATTAAAGTGTTCACAGCTGTGCAGGGATTGTATCACCATATCCCAAGAGGACAAAATCCTGGCAGCCCAGCTGATGGTCCCTTACTGTTTGTCAATATTCTTCTTTTCCAGAGTTAATTAATTAGGGTCCTCATCTCTTTCTAATGGAACTTTATGAGCTGGTAAATGGTGGAGGAGCAGGAGTGATCATTTCATTACAAACTGGAAATAATCATCCAGGCCTGAAGCATCACTTCAGCAGGAAAGTAACTCAGAAATTATCCCAGTTATGAATGTAGCCACTGACCTCTCATGGGGGAAAAGCTGAGCACTATTCTATTTAGCAGCAATTCTCCTTCTGCTAGTTCCGCAGAATCGCCGAAGCTGGAGCTGAACTAGGACCAGCTCGTTTAGTCAGCATCACACTGATGGTTTCTGCAGAGCTGGCTCAGACAGTTCCTCTTAAATTAAATAATCTCTTCCATTTCCAGCCCTGTTACATGCAAAACTGGCCCCTACACTATTTTCTCTAGTACTTTGTAAACTCTCCTGTTAAATAACTTCCGCAATACAGCGGCCCTCACTTCCACTGGGAGACGCTTACCAATTTCACAATGTATTTTCCATATTTTCTCTCCTCTTCCTTGTTCAGCACATCATTGTGTTTAGGAACATTTGCATAATTACACCAGGGGCAGACACCTCCGCTGGTGCAAATGGCTGTAGATGTCTTTGAGCTCCTGGGCTATGGAAGTTGAAGGATCTACACCCACATGCAGCACCTGGGGGTCTAGCACGGTATCTTTGTTTCTAGTATTGTTCCTGCTCTATTTGTTTGTTCCCATTTGCCGCCATGATCCCCCAACACTTGGTTGCTGTGGAGATGATGCTAATGAGGCTGAGTTTCCCAAATAAGGGTTATTAATTCAGATTTATTATAGATACAATTACTTAATTTTCATTAAGTGGGTCCTAAGGTTAGGATGTGCTGTGCCAGGAAAACTCTCCACAGCCAAAGAGACAGGCATTATAGCAGTGAGCTGTCTGAAGTGCAGCAGAGGTGTTTCAGACATGCATCCTGCACTGTAGAGCAGCTGTTTCTATGGGGTTATGATAGCGCTTGTTGTATGTCAGGGATCCAAAACGTCATAAAATAAAGATTCCAAATACTGAATTCCAACGCCTTGAGGAAATCTGTTTCTGTGAACTGACATCTATCTCCTTTAGCTCAGTAAAAGACTATGCTTCATTTGAAGTGCTGCTAATTTTTGCAATAATTTTAATTAGTGGTACAGGAATCCCTTGAGATGTCACTTTCCCCCTATTAGCTATGAGCACCAGGTAAATGCTTTGAGTCAGTTATATAGATGAAACATAACAGGGATCCTGGAATCCCAGTCAGTGCATGCATATTTAGATAGGTGACTAGTTAATAAAGCAAATTGTTAGTGTTCTGAAAATAATAGCACGCCACTAGCCATCACCTTCAGTCCCCAACTAAAACCTCTCCAACGCATCATCAAGGATCTACAACCTATCCTGAAGGACGACCCATCACTCTCACAGATCTTGGGAGACAGGCCAGTCCTTGCTTACAGACAGCCCCCCAACCTGAAGCAAATACTCCCTAGCAACTACATACCACACAACAAAGACACTAACCCAGGAACCTATCCTTGCAACAAAGCCCATTGCCAACTGTGTCCTCATATCTATTCAGGGGACACCATCATAGGGCCTAATCACATCAGCCACACTATCAGAGGCTCATTCACCTGCACATCTACCAATGTGATATATGCCATCATGTGCCAGCAATGCCCCTCTGCCATGTACATTGACCAAACTGGACAGTCTCTACGTAAAAGAATAAATGGACACAAATCAGACATCAAGAATTATAACGTTCCAAAACCAGTCGGAGAACACTTCAATCTCTCTGGTCACTCGATTACAGACTGAAAAGTGGCAATTTTTCAACAAAAAAACTTCAGAAACAGACTCCAACGAGAGACTGCTGAATTGGAATTAATTTGCAAACTGGATACAATTAACTTAGGCTTGAATAGAGACTGGGAGTGGATGGGTCATTACACAAAGTAAAACTATTTCCCCATGTTTATTCCCCCCCACCCCCACCCCCCACTGTTCCTCAGATGTTCTTGTCAACTGCTGGAAATGGCCCACCTTGATTATCACTACAAAAGGTCCCCCCCACCCGTGTCCCCCCTCAACTCCACTCTCCTGCTGGTAATAGCTCACCTTAACTGATCACTCTCGTTACAGTGTGTATGGTAATACCCATTGTTTCATGTTCTCTATGTATATAAATCTCCCCACTGTATTTTCTACTGCATGCATCCGATGAAGTGAGCTGTAGCTCACAAAAGCTTATGCTCTAATAAATTTGTTAGTCTCTAAGGTGCCACAAGTCCTCCTTTTCTTTCTGTCCAAATGTATTATGCTAGATAGTGGTTTGTACTTACAGTCTCTGCTCTGTTTGGGATCTAACATGCTCTGGTATGAATCTTAAAAAATATACTTGTTGCTCTATTATGGTTTATTCTAAAGATAACCAAGCCTACATTGTTTGGATCCAGATCTGGATCTAAATTTTCCCAGGAGGGTTTCTGGTTTATATAAAATAAATATTGACCAGATATCAAATTGAACCAAATCTTTAAGGTGGGTTAAAAAAATCTTGCTTTCATTTTCACCCCCATCTGAGTCACTTGGGGCCATCCAGAAGCAGTAGTGGAATATTTCTGACCACTGAAAATCTTTCAAGAATACCTGTTTTCATGAGATTTTCAGTCAAATGTCATTGATTCAGAGGTCAAGATAGTTTGGATGAGCATCCAGAGTTTAGCAAACCAAGCTGATCGGACTGTCCAATTATTCAGAGGTTTCACCAGCACTAGTGTCGACAGAGATGCACAGAACAGACAAGATTAAATCTGGAGGAATCCCACACACAGCCTGTTCTAGGCAACTGGTAAATAGATGTTTGCAGAGCAAGAGTGTATTTCAATAGAAAGAGTGATCCTGTGTTTTCCAGCATTTCTCACAATGTATGAAAAAGAAGAGAATTTATTGTACAGTTAGAAACATAAACGCCGGTGTGACTTGGCAATAAAATTTGAAAGCAGGCAGCAGAATTAGATATCCAGAAAATACCCATTCTTCTAAATAGGAAATAAATAGAGGTAAGGAGAATAACAGAGCAGAGAGCAGTCATCTGTATTATACAGTGTCTGTAAAGTAAGACCCACAGCCCGTTAAAGTCAATGGGACACTTCCAGAAGACTTCACTGGGCTTTGGGCCTGGCTTAAAGGGTGTGTGTGTAACTCTGACAACAAGAAGGGGAGACTCAGGAAAAAATGTGTGTGGAATCCAGTTTTGTGCAGTTGCCTTAAGCCCAGACATGCAATCTGGAGAGAGCTCTCTTATAGCAAATAATCCTAGAAATTGTTTATCCCACAGCAAAAGATATAAATTTTAGACTCCATCCCAAGGGGAGTCTAACACAGTAATAAAGAGAGAGGACCACTTTTATGTTCAATTTTATTCTATAGTCTTTCTTAGGCAAAGGAAGTTTAGCAACAGGACATTGTCATCTCGGGGTTTCTGTAATGACCTTGTCTTAAATGTGAGAAAGGCGATTCACCAGTAATGTTAAGACGTTTCAAACCACAAACGAAAAGCCCATAAAACCCAGATTGAGCCACCACGCACACTGCTGCAGCGATGTTATAAAGGTGCTTATCAGCAATTATGGAAAATAAGCACTTTTGTATGAGATTTGCTTGCTGTGAGCGACATAAATAAGCACTTGTCCAAAGTAACTGTAATAATGATCAATTATTGACAATAGGCCCCTGTAACGAAGGAGTGTGACTACCCCAACGTTGGAAGTAGTTATAGTTTGGTCACATGCTAGAGATTTAAGAATAGATCCGAAGCTGCTGTAAATCAAAGTAGCTGCATTCCCTGGCCTTTGACATGTTTCTGAAATGCTCATATATCACCTTGATGGGCACAGTATAAAAAGATGGGAAAGTAGGTGGATAAACCAAGAGAAATAAATGGATGATGTCTCACACAAAAAGCTGTCACCCACCTAGCCTGCATTGCCTGTGCTTTCCAGGTCTGCCCTATGCTAACAAACCAGCATTTTCTCAGCAGGAGCCGTGGTGGGAAATCTCCCTTGAGAAATGTCCCTAGTGACAAGCAGCCACCCCTCCTCATCACAGATTGTATCTGAACAGTTTATAAACAGAGGATCAGATCCTCAGATGTCACTGGACCAGCTGTGGGTACTTGCAAAGTGTAGAAAACTAAAAATCTCAGCCTGACTCTCTGATATCTCTTTTTTGGGGGGTGAGGGGGTAGCTCTGAGCTCCAGCTCAACATGGCTAAAACAGAGTTCTTCCTTTCTACCTTCTCTCCCCACGTCTTTCCCGCTACCTTCTTTCTCAATCAGTGTGGACAACCCCACCATCCTTCCTGTCACTCAGGCCCATAACCTGGTGTCCTCTTTGGGTGTCATCTCTTTCTAGGTCCTCACAGCCAGGCTATGTTGAAGTCATGCAGATTTTTTCTGCATAATATCTCTAAAGTATGGCCGTTCCTACCTGTCTACACAGCTAAAACTCTCTCCCAGGTTCTTGTCATCTTGTGTTGCAATTACTGAAACATCCTCTCTCTGGCCTTGACAAATGCAGTCTTGCCCCACTCATCACCATTGGGAATGCTGCTACAAAACTCTTTTTCCTAGCCCATTGTTTTCACCACATTGCCCCTCTCTTTGCAGCCCTCTGCCAGCTTTTCTCTCTCTATTGTCAAACATAAACGACTTCTCTTCACTCTCAAGGCCCTCCATGGTCTCCCTCCACCATAAGTATCATCTCTCATATCATTCAGTCTGACATGTGCCCCACACCTCTGATCAGTCCATGATGCCAGCTCCCATCACCTACTTGTTCAATTTTCAAATAAGCATCTTCATACTTTCTCCCATCCACAAAGCTACCTCATTATCTGTCTTGAAATCCCTTCTTAAATCCCTCCTTTAGCATGATGCCTACAAAAAGCTTGACAAAAGATTAGGCTGCTGGTGTTCTGAGGCCACTGCCTATCATGCTGGCCAATACGGTTTCCTTGTAGTCCACTGTTGTGCCTTTTCTTCTACAAAGATAGCCAGCTCTTTGAAGCAGGGAGTCTCTTTTCGCTCTGTGTCTGTGTGGTGCCGAGCACAATGGCCTATGGCAGGGGCTCCTAGGTGCTATGACAATAGATATAATAATGGGAGGGCTGCAGGCCCACGGGCAAGCAGGCGGCAGCTCACAGGGCAGGGGGAGCTGGGTAAGGAGCTAGGCACAGTGAGTCAAGTGGTCTGAGCATCCCACTGCAGTGACCCCGCAATGCCTGTACCTGCGGTCTCGGTGCAACATTGCCATGGGTTGGAGAGGGCTCGGTATCTGATTGGCGACACTCTCCGTGGCTCCACAAGGATGGGAATTTTCTAAAGCATGTTGGAATCCTCTGAAATCAAAGATGATACAGGACAAATCTTCTGCTGAGGTAACCCCCGGGATTTCACACCAGCAGATTTTGGCCCTTAGATTATTATTTTTACTGGAAGGAGAAATATGCATCTCTTGGTATTATATAGCAACGCCTCCCAAATCCCATTTGGCCTCTTGCTCCCTTTCCTTGCAGTTTATTGTGGAGTTCATATGTTTCCAAAGCTCCTCTTCCAGGGTAAATGACATGCTTTTAATTAGTACTGGAGCAAACCACTCACCAAGAAAGGGAAAGGATGGCAGCAAGTGGATCTGAGGCAAACCCTTGAGCTAAACCAACGTTTCAGCATGTTCATAGGTTGGGCTTATGGAAATTTCAAAGAATTGCTGGGCAAGCCAGCTCTTTTCTATCCAGTACCAAGTCACCCTTCTGAAGCATGAGAGGTGCTTGAGCCAGCTGCATATTCAGTGAGAGCTGAGCTCAAACAATGGTGCAGGAAGAAGGATCGGCATATGGAGAGTATAAAACTTAAATCCAATAAAGAAGGACAAGTAGTATTTGGCTGGAGCTGTCAGGGAATGAAACTCACTTTTCTGAGAGAAAACTGTCACGAACTCAGCTCCTACAGCACTAAATAATGCATCCCAGAATGAACAAGGGAAGACAAATAGCGCTGGAATGAATTCACCAAATAAATAAATCAGTCCTTAAAGGTCTCTGCTGCAATGTTCAACTGGCACCTGCTCTCAGAACAAGCGAGCAGCAGTGGAAGGATCAGAATCAACTCTGGCTCTGGACTCATCTAAGAAAAGAGACATGTGGGAATATGAAATGCCATGGAGACAAAGAGAAGCAAGCCCGGCAGAGTGGGGGGAGGTAGGGGAAGGGACGTATGCCAGACAGCCTTACTCATGGGGCGGCTTTTCCATAACGCTGCCGTAGTGCTAACTTTGCAGCTGAATAACAATAACAGCCATTCCATTTTTAGGCTTTATTTATGAGCTGAAAAGGAAGCACCTCCCCTTACAAGTATAAAAGCTACCGTATACAGTACAGCACACAAAAACACACACACCGCTGCATGACCTAGTGGATAGAGCACTGGACTGGAGCTTGGGAGGCCTGGGTTTCTGTTCCCAACGTGGCCCCTGGCCTGCTGGGGGTTCCCTAGACCTGGACATCTGGGTGATGTCCAGATGATTTAACTGGGAATTGGTCCTGCTTCGAGCAGGGGGTTGGACTAGATGACCTTCTGGGGTCCCTTCCAACCCTGATATTCTATGATTCTATGATTCTATGACTTGTGGGCAAACAACTCATAGTGTTTAGACAGAAGCACTGACTGTCTCTGTAGAAGCCTAGCACTGTAACTGGGCTGATCTGGTACCCACAGGGTGGATAATATTTGAAGAAGGGCCTCAGACACATTTGAAAAGATTTGCTGTAACTTTCTCAACGCCTTGGATGAATTCTTAGCAAATGGACACTGAGCTATCACTCTCCTTTCCCCTCCCTGCCCACCATCCTCCCTTTCCTTTCCCTCCCCACCCATGCCTTTACTTTTTTTGTTCTGTTGACTCTTTTTCTGTTCTCCCCTTATTTTTGTTTAAAAAATAAAAAGATAAATAAAAATGGGTCTGAGCAGATATGGGGTTTAATTTTCTCCCCGTTCTGGTGATGTCCAGATCCAGGGCTCTGGTTTGGAGCCATCCTTAGTTGTACCAGAAATGTACCCATGTCTCTTTCACACTCTTGTATAATTTAATATCCAGGCTCTGCATATGGCACATACACCAAATATTTATAGAGAACGATAAATAACCCTAGAATTAAGGCTTAGTTAGCATTTCATTAAATATTTAGATGCATCTTCTATGAGGAAAAAGTGGGAGTTTGTTCTCTGTGGAGTCCAGGCCCTAAAAAGTCATTGTAAAGAACAATCTGTGATTTTATGGCCTCTGAATGCTTTGCTCGCTAAGTATTTATCTCATCTTAGATGTTCTCCCTGAAACTGTGCAGCCCAAACACAAGGCAGAAGGAGACAAAAAAGGGACTTATACAACAACTGTTCTTCCAAGGAGTTTGCCCCGTCTCGAAAATTAAAATCCATATTGTAAGTACTGCTCGGAGGAAGTGCTGTAAGCTTAGCAGCAATTTCATCCTGACACCAAGCAGCTGGATGTGGCTTTTATCAACGTATCCTACTGATTTCCTTGAAGTCAAAGTACTCATTTGCCTGAGCTCAGTGCAAGCTGAGGAACTGTCTGTCGTGGCTGGATCATGTAAAGAGATGTATCAGTCTGGGACTGTCTCAAGCAGTAGAGGTTTATGCTTTGAGAGCCCAAGATCCTGGGTACCATCCTTGAAGATGACCTGGGCAGGGGGGCATCCTTGCAACGTGGAGTGAGAACACTCTCTCCGCAGGCTGGTCTTTACCTACTGATGTAAACTAGCTCAGAACAAACCTTTCTATGTCAGACAGCATAAACCTCGACAATGGAGGAGGCCTTGTGTCCCTCAGAGACTAAAGCTGCTCCATGACATGTCCTGTGTCTCTGGTCCGGCAGTCCAGTGCCTACACTCAGATTTCCACTCCTCAGCCATTAGCACACCAGGCTGGTCTTGTAAGTGGGACTCTTAAGTACAAGGAGTGACGATGCTCTCTGGGTTTTGAAAAGATAAATGGCCTGCTGCAACGGGGAGATAACTGAGGGGAAAAAAATAGACTGACAAGAAAATTAAATGAACCATTGTGAGTCTGGATATCTTCTCCCTGAGTCAGCAATGACAGGGTAAAGAAACTAACAATGACAGTGAAAATTGAATGTGTGCTCATAGTTTTAGAACAAGAAAGGAAAAACCAACAAGACAATCCCTGGTGCTGAGTGGAGGGAGGGCATAAAGGCATTCTGCTCACTTTCCTAAACTTTGACTGTTTTATTTCCTCTGGCCCCTCCCACCCTTGATCTGTTTGGGCTATTTAGATTGTGAACTCTTTGGGGCAGGGACTGTTTCTTCCCCTATGGATATGCCACACCTACCACAATGGGGCCCTGATCTCAGATGGGGTCTCTAGAAGCTACTGTCATGTAACCAGAAATAGTAATAATGAACTATCATTCATTCAGGAAAGGGATGATGCATTTTGGCATTCAGGAAAGCTGGTATTGCTGTTTCCCATTCTGTATCTGTTCAAGAGATAGCCTTGGAGGCTGAAGCCCTCTGTTTATCAGTCCAGGATCTTTCACTTAATTGAATTGTTAATGTAAATTTTTAAATGTTACATATATGTGACATTTAACAAACCAAACCTCCAGGCATCAACCACCCCATTCATGCATCAAATTTCAGCCAAATATATTTTCCAAAAGCAAATAAGTGGGTCACACTGCAATAATATCTTCCAGATAAATATTAAAAGACAAATTCACAGCCTCTATTAAAAAAAATGAATGCTGGAGAGAGATCAGAAACAGAACGAGGAAAGCAGAGTGAAAATCAAATATTAATCCCCATCAAAATTCTGACCAAGGAAGAAGCATTCATCAATAATCAGCAAAAGAAATCTGATATCCAGACAATTTTTTCTGAATGGGCACAAGGAGAGTGAGCTAGAAAAGAGACGGTTATTTTCTCTTGGGGGCTTCTACTTTTTCATATGGACTAGTTCATTATCTTCTTCTTCTCATCCGCATAGCCTTTTCAACAAAGTTCTAACAGGTACTATCTCACCAGCAGACCTTGGACCTGATCTTCTGTCACTGCTTGGGATGACATTTGAGAAGTCTTACATTCCCCGGGTGAGGCCTCAGAAAATTCTTTCAAGGAATTAAAGTTCCTGCAGCTGAAGTCTCACTCATGGATTTAAATTCCCCTTGGGGTTGTCTGCTCTTACTTATGGACTGCCTGCCTTTTTTATCTCTTTGGTTTTTTTCCAGGTGCATCTCGCTCATCATCATCATCATCGCTGCCTTGTTTCCTTTTGTTTTCTGACACCCCCCCCCCATCTCCCCATAAATCCATTACAGGAAGTGCAGGGATTGTTTAAATGATATTACAACAACTCTCTTTGGAGATGGGGGATGTTACAGCCTGACATAGGACCAGATTCTCACTGGTATAAAGTCCTCATAGCTCCACTGAAGCCAATGCTGATTTATGCCATCTGAGGATCTAAAACAAATTGTTTAGTGGGTGCCAGCTGGAGTCTATATGAGCTTTTGAAGGGGGAGGGAGACTAATCATTTAAGACACTTTCATATAATTTATATCCTTTGCCCTGAGTCATTCTTCATTTATTATCCTCTTTGGGGCAGGATCTGTTCTTTGTTTGTACGATATCTAGCACAATGTGCTCCTAGCTGCTACCACAATACAATCAGTAATAATTCTTTGACAACTCATTCAAGATGAATAACTGGCACTTAATATGTTTGTGTGCAGCTTATACTTAACCTTATACTTTTATATTTAAAACCTGTTTTTCAGTGGGATGAATTCTAGCTTGCTCAGTGCAGCAAGATCAGAGAGGCAAACGCTGCGTTTCATTCTGAGCGTTCAGAACTAAACCAGAGCAGTAACATCAGTTGTGATTCTGGCTCTGCCGTACCTTTGATAAGTACTGGGCCTTTGTGGCTGTCCCAGAAAAGACTATCGCAGCTACTGTTCAGAATGGCCTCAGAGTTCGAGTGTAGGGTGAGGAAGCTTTGTTCCGTGCATCCACTGCTCAGCGTCAGCAGAAGGCGGCTATGCTTTGGTTTAGTAGGGAGACTTTACTTTAGAAGTAACACTTTTGAAGAGATAATTGTTCTATATAAATGTCAAGTGGTGATGTTAACCTGAAATGGGCTTGAGCTCTTTATCTCTCTCTCTAAGTTAGGCATCAGTGAATTGGAGAGTGTTTTCTGTGCATTTGGAAGGGCGAAGAAGTGTATCTGGGACTCAGCTCTCACAAAGAGGGCTAGAGGAGATTGTGTGAGAGCCAGTCTAAATAAACCACCAACTGGCCTTCCATTTTCTTCAAAGATTTGCAACATGCCCATTAGCTCGATTATCCTCTGCATGAATGTTGGCCAGCTGCCAGATACCACCCCTCATCATACAACCCAATGAAGAGAGAACATAAGACACCACAAATCAACCATGCTGCCCACATCTTGTAGCCTTTCCCCACTCTCCAGTCCCGATTGAGTAATCCATCACTTTCCTCATTCTCCCCCGAGCCCTCGTGCTCATGTGTAACTCTTTAAAACAAGTGTGGACTCCAGAGATCTTGTGGAATATTTATATTCCAGAAGTACCTACAAGCCCCAACTAAGACAGAATTCCATTATGCTTCGTGCTCTAGAGGAACATAGCAAGAGATGCAAAATCCCTGCATTGAAGTGCTTACAAAGTAGAAAGGCAGACAAAGGAAGTAGTATTATCCTCATTGTACAGGCACAGAAATGAAGCAGTTTGTGCAAGGATGTGCAGGAGCCTGGTGCAGAGCTGGGAAATGAGCCCAGAAGCAAGTCCCACTCCCTGTGCCAAACCACAAAACCATCCTTCCTCTCCTTGAAATTGGTACTTACTCATGGTATAATGCGAGGGATAGACATTCTGAGCAATCTTCATGAAGGAAAAGGCTTTTCCTTGGCACTTTCTAAAAAAGATCAACAAGGCTTACGAAATCTGTACCTTCTGGAAGCAGTGCAAAAAATCTTTTGAGTGCATTTTGTGGTTTCAGCCATCTGGCTTCATCAGGTTCTAGACAGGCCCAGTAACCAAGCGCTCCCTCTTGAGGAAAGGCTCTGGAAAATACCGGCGATTTTCACCTCCTGTGGACATGCTATTACTGGGCCATAACCTCAGCTTGTGCAGGGGTAAAATAACTTAAAGGACTTACCGGTATGCAGGGCGGCCAGGGTCCTGGGCAAGGTGGGAGGGCAGCTCTGGGCCCCTAGAAGGGGCTGGGCTGTAACCTGATCCCCCCAGCCAGCCTTTCAGCGCTGCCTGGCCT
This sequence comes from Caretta caretta, assembly GCF_965140235.1. Taxonomy (NCBI): domain Eukaryota; kingdom Metazoa; phylum Chordata; order Testudines; family Cheloniidae; genus Caretta; species Caretta caretta. Next base: position 21,524,770 of record NC_134223.1, read on the forward strand.
TCAAATCACCGCTGGAGCCCTGGGGCTCCCAGCCACCACCGTGCTTTAACGTCGGCTGTGTACCGGCCCATACCAGCAGCCACATCCCGTACTGGCTTACTTTCGCCTCTGAGCTTGTGTAAATCGGGGTTGTTCCATTGAAGTCAATGTAGATTGACTCTAGCTGAGAATCTGGCCACTTCATCCCCACTAGCACAAGCAGGAGACTCTTGGCCCCTTCATCAGGCCTAATAATAATAGTTCCCTTAGTATTATTATTATCTGTCTGTTTACATGGTTTGTGCAGACAAGGTGCTTGCACTGTGTGCCCTGTGAAATAAACACTGTCCCGGCTCCAAAGAGCTACAGTTTAAGGCAGGGGTCAGCAACCTATGGCACGCCGGCCAAAGACGGCATGCAAGCCGAGTTTTAATGGCATGCTGCTGCCTGCCGGGGACAGCAGCGTGCCATTAAAAATCCTGCCCAGCCTGGCCCAGCCCAGCCCAGCCCGCTCTTCTCTGCCCCCCGCCCCCTCCTTGCAGGACAGGTGAGCTCCCCCCTCCCCCGCCTCTTCCCCCAGCATGCGGGGTTCCTGCCCCTCCTCCTCTCCCCCCTGCCGCCCATCAGCTGACGGCCCTTGCCAAGGAGAGGGAGAGGGAAAAGCGGAGCCGCAGCGTGCTCGCTGCTCTGGGGACCTTGGGGAAGGAGGTGGAATCGGGGCATATCCCCTCCAGCCCCCTGCCATGAGCCGCTCAGGGCAGGGGACTGGGAGCACCCCTATGACCCCAGCCCCCTGCCCTGACCCCTGAACCCCCCACACCTCCCAGCCCTGACTCTGGCACCCCCCACACATACCCAGCCCCCCCAGCCCCCTGCACCCTCCACACATACCCAACCCCCCACACCCCTTGCCCTGACTCTTGCACCCCCACATCCGCACCCCCACCCTGAGCACCAAACAGGAGCTCCTGCACACACACACCCCACATTCCCACCTGCACCCCTCACACCAAATAGGAGCTGCCCAGGTAAGCGCTCCACACCCAAACCTCCTGCCCCAAACCTGAGCCCCCTCCCTCATTTTAGCTCCTGGCCAGACCCTGCACCCCAACCCACAGCCTGCTCCTTCACCCCCAGCCCTGTTCTCAGTGCACTCGCACCCGCAGCTCAGAGCAGAGAGAGGAAGAGAATGGGCTAGAACCAGGGAGAAGGTAGCTACCTACTCTATGTGGACAGGGCTGGGACCCCAGACCGGCAGCGGGCTGAGCGGGGCCGGCAGCCGGGACCCTGGCTGGCAGGAGCCGGCGGACGGAACCCCAGACCGGCAGCGGGCTGAGCGGCAGCGGGCTGAGCTGCTCAGCCCACAGTCGGTCTGGGGTCCCGGCTGCCAGCCCCGCTCAGCCCACTGCCGGTCTGGGGTTCTGACTGCCGGCCCCTTGGCAGCCGGGGTCCCGGCCGCAGGCCCTGCTCAGCCCGCTGCCGGCCTACGTGAACCGAACCCCAGGCCGGCAGCGGGCTGAGCGGGCCAGCAGTGTAAGATCAGCATTTTAATTTAATTTTAAATGAAGCTTCTTAAACATTTTAAAAACCTTGTTTACATACGACAATAGTTTAGTTATATAATATAGAGACTTATAGCGAGAGACCTTCTAAAAAATGTTAAAATGTATTCCCGGCACACGAAACCTTAAATTAAAGTGAATAAATGAAGAATTGGCACACCACTTCTGAAAGGTTGCCGACCCCTGCTCTAAAGCATTAAATGCACAGAAGACAGGAGGCCTGGGAAATCCAGTGACTTTGGGTTTTTCTTCATCCTTACTGTAGTAACTGATGATAATTATGATTATTTATCATCTGTGTTGTGGCAGTGCCCGGGAGTCCCAGTCAGGGACCAGCACCCCACTGTGGGCACATTTGTGTGGGCCTTGCAAAAGGACAGGGGTGTGCGGGTTTTGTTAGCAGGAGGCTGTGGGGGCTTTGTGATCTGGGATGGGGAGAGCACTCTGTCCAGGCATGGAGGCACTAAAAATAGCAGAGTAGCTGGAGTGGCAGAGGTTAACTGTCCTGAATATGCACCCAATGGAGCTAGGGGTGTGATTCCCAGCATATGTACACACACTCTCAGACTTGTGCTAAGAACAGCTGGGGGAGCACAGGAAGTGGTGAGCTGTAGCATGGGCTAGCCACCCCGAGTACAAACCTACCGAGACTCCAAGTGTAGAAAGAGCCTTAATCTCTCTGTGCCTCAGTTCTCCCACTGTAAAATGGAGACCATCGCACTAACCTACCTGACAGAGTGTTATGCTGATAAATAAATACATTAAAGATTGTTGTAAGGGGCTCAGATTCCCCTGTTGCAGGGCCCACGTAACTACTTTAGTAGCTGGGCTTCCTCTATTCCCACCACTTTGCAGAAAAAAAGCAAGCGGCCACTCACCACAATCCCATGGTGTATGAGAAAATAGTACATGTGTGTCTCTGCAAGTCAGAGACTTTAAGGCCAGAAGGAATCATTTCGCTCTTCTGATCTGACCTGCATACCACAGGTCATACCCTCGCCCAGTAGGTTATGCTATAGCCCAAACAGGAGTTATGGGCTTGATGCAGACCTTTGAGAAGGACATCCATTTTTTGTCTGTGTGCACGCCCACTCAGTTTTGCTTCTGGTCATTGTTCCTTTTTCCCTTCCACCAGAATGTTTCATCTCTTTCTCTCTCACTCACTGCAGTGAGAATCTAAGTCAAGGGAGAGCTTATCAAATGCTCCTGTGACCCACTCACTGTGCTTGCTGATTGCCGTTCTTAGAAACCTCTTCTGGACATAGTGCGGACATTTTAAAGCAAGCTATGCCTTTATTTTCTTAACGTGAATTTAACAATGCCATGTGGAATCAGGCTGAAAACCTCTGGCTCTGAAAGACTGCCAGCTAAATTCTGGCAAAGACTGCCATTGGATGCTCTGATAAATAAAGGAATGCACCAGAGACAGGTCAGCAACAAACTCCAGCTTTTTTATTATTCCACAGACTTAAGATCACTGCTAACGTGCCACGATATTTAAGGTAACTTTTAAGGTGGACTAATCATATTCTACAAAGCCATAAGCAACAACAATGCATATTCTATTCTGTATAATTTCTTATATCACATTCATCACTATAGTATCTGAGCATCTTCCACTAGTGGATTAAGCAATGAGACTACATCTCTGTCACATGTGGTTTGTTCTCTCCTCTTCTCCCCAGGGAGAGAGGTGTATGCAGTGGAGTGCTTTCTTTTGGAATGTTTTTTACAGTATATATTAACACATGTTGCTATATGTTTATATATATATATGTAAAATATGTTTATACATCCATTTTAGCCAAGCCAAGGCATGTTCAGCAGATTCTGGTACCACCCCATTGAGAAGTTTATTGAAAAGAAATGTGTCTAGTTTGCTAGTACAAATGGACTCCTTTTATCTACATGATCTCTGGCGCCTTTTTTGCAGCAACACTGGGAATAAACTGAAATGAAAATTTACCTGACACATCTGACCAAATAGGCCTTTGACGCCACATGAAAAATAGATTTCAATCCTGTGTATACTCTGTGCTAGGCTCTTCACCCTGACAATGGTCAGCTGGAACCTACCTTACATTTTGCATTTGACCTGCAGCATGTTCTCTTAGATTTCAAAGAAACATGTGTGTTTGGCATCAGATGTATAAATTGTTCAATAGGATTAATCCAGCTTTCAGGATCTCCTCTGCCCTTCTTCCTGGCAGGCTAGTCCTTGATGAGGAAAATAAGACATGAATGATAAATATTCAGGTTTTCCTCTGCAAGTCTCCACTGCCAGGCACAATTACTTGTTTTTGTTCATTATTAAATATTTTGTCACCATCCAGTGAAGAGCTGCTTCAAGAATGCACGTAAATTTGCAAAGGTGCATTTAATTGAATATGTTCCTGTGGTTCATTTTATTTAAAAAGCTTAATGATATTTTGAAATAACATGTGAACACGTCACCTAATGTTCACGTGCACAAATTGTGCTACCACTTCTGTACAATAAATTAATTGGTGAATTTGCACAAAGCATCTCTTATGCACTAAGTGTCAAGTAATGTATGTGCGCTATTTAATGTCTCTATTTTATACACATTATTTAATGTACTTTGGGATGTTTTAGATGATAGTGACCTTCTCTTTGTAGAGCTCTGAATAACTATTTGTAAAAATGAGTTTGTATTTGCAAGTTGTTCAATCCCCAAAGAAAAGTATCTGACATAATGGGAGCTAACATCCCATTTGAAAAGAAAGGTAGGTACTAATATCAAATGATTAAATACCAAAATCTGATATAGAAACAAACCCAAGAATCTTTCTATCTCTCCAAACATTCTTGCAATAAATGATTACAAACCATTACACCTACACACTCCCATAGATAACCAGCTTAAAATATACAAAATGATGCAACACCACTGTAACATAAAACTAAAAATGAAACCACGGTATATTGAGTCTCAACCATGGGCAGATGTCTAGATATGATCTGGAGTATGTTGGGACTGAAAGAATAGTCATCCAGCAGATTAAGACTCCATTTATTGTTACAAAGATTCCTTGCCTGATCAGTCACCCCTAATTAACAGCTTTAATTCAATTCTACAAAGGTGCAATATGTTAACATTATCCAGTCATCTCTGTACCCATGCTCATGTAAAGCAAGTTATAAAGGAACCAGTGAGCTAGTCCACCTCAGTGGTTAACACATTAAAGTAGCACATGCCAGCTTTCACAGATTCACTAATGCCTCTAGAACGCCATCAGGCTAACAGTGAGATTATATTTTTGTTCAGTTTCCAAGCAGGACTTGATCCTGTCTTCAGGTTTGAAGATTTTGGGCTGCAAGCAATAAACTTGAGTCGCGGGGGGAAGGTTGAAAATTGCAACACCTATAGGTTCCTAGACAATGAGGCATAAGAAGCAATTTGGATCTAACCACTTGACAGCCAAAATCAGGAGACTACCATGGTTTTTCCTTCGGGATGAAGAATAGGGTCCCTGTATCTCTGCTGCGGACAGGCTAGTTCAGTAACCAAGACATGGTCTTATCTGACAACCAAAACCTGTTGGACTAGTTCTTATTCAAGAAGCCCTTGGCATTTCCCTCTTTCCAGTTTATGAAGAGCTGAGCTCTGGTAAGATATTTAGAGGTTTTATTCCAGATGAGCTGCAGAAGCTCAGCCTTGACTAGCTCTGCAAAGAAAAGGGAAGGTTGTTTTGAGGTATTGTAACGCATTTTTCATTTTTTTTCTGATGAGTAAAAATAACCTTGTTGATCACCCTTATTCAGCAAATCCGTGGCTGTCTCACAATGGGGCTCTCTCTCCGTGATTCAGGCTATTCCATTCTAGACTCTCCTCTGCACTCACACTTCATTAACATTCTGCAGCCCCAGCTTTCTCAAAGGGGGCACGTGAGGGAAATATTTTCCACCTGCAGCCATTTAGATGGATGAGTTTCATTACACAGCTGGGCATTTTTATTAAGACAGCACCTCTGGTCCTCTAGCCGTGAATATTTTATAAGAAACAGGGCAGGGTCAAGCCTCTACAGATTTTTCCTGTCACAAGGAAATGGATAGTCTGTGCAAACAGGTACCCCGGGTACCATGTCCTAGGTGCTGATTTAAGAGGGGAGGCTCTGTCTCGTAATGCCACATGGGTTAGTATCATATTACCCAGGATGGGGACGCCTGAAAGGCAGTGTGCTGAGAAGTCCTGTGGAATCAGTTAGACAATAAAGAAGTGTTCTTTATCCATTCTCTATTCATCTCTACAGGATTTTAGGCTAATTTCTATAGACGCCCATGACATGTCTACAGATCCCTGTGGGTTTCATCTATAAGACTGTGAAACAGGGGGAGAAGGCTAGAATATTGGAGCCCTAATCCCAAACACTCCCTCCCCAATACTGTGCACCTTCCCTGGAAATGTGTCTCCCAGAATTTCAGCCTGGCAAAAATTAAGCCTTTATCTGCATAGCTGGTTCACTTGTTCATCATTCCCTGGTGGGCATGGCTGAGGCTTTCACTCCTACAGAGAAGTAGCACTGAAAAGAGCTACCCAGTGCTCAGCAGTGAAGGCTGAAAGGGAGGGCATTTGGTGACCTTGCAGGAGATGTACTTGATGATGGCTAGGCTGGAAAGCCACTCTCCCCTTTTCCCTAGGGTATGAGGGGCAGGGCACGTTTCAGATGTCACGGATGGCCTGGGTTAGATTAGATGAAATGAGATGGAGGCTTTCTCCCACTTCGTCAGCTAAGTGAGAGAAGGGACAAAATGTTCCATCACCTATATTCTGCAGGCCAGCCAGCTCTCAAGGGCTGAAAACAAAGGGAAAGTAGAAGCCCCTGGAGTCACGAGCATGGATCCTTCTGTTCAGAGGGGTGGCTTTAATCTGCCAAAGCAAGAGTAAGAAGGATGGAAAGACTGTTGTCTGCTGGATTCTATTTGCACGCAAACCCTTATTTGTGGTACAAAGGTACAAATCTTTAATCTGATGGATTTGCGGAATCAAATCAAAGATCATAAAAATTCTTTGAACAGTTTATGCTTTGAAGCTGTGTTTGACTTTAAATCCAAGGATGAGAAATTATGTTTGCACGGAAATAACCGAGATTTGGCATGGCACATTTTGACACATATTTGCTGTCTGTTCATCTACCTCTGTGCTAACAATAGCTCCCCACTTTCACTTTATCTAGGAGAATTTGCAACATTGACAAAGAGGGGAAGACGAATGGCAGAAGGAAATGAGCAATTATTACTCCCACACATGCTGCAGGCAAACCAGTCAGTTTAGTATTTTATCTGGATTTCCAGGTATTTAGTAGAGTATGGTAATAGCCATGTTATTATCTGAACACAAACAAATAACACTGGGATAATCCTAAAGGATGGCTCAAAAGACTGGTAATGGGATATACAGCTCACTGGTTTCAGTGTGGCTTTAAGTAACTAGAGACTGAAAATAGTTCCCCTCTCATGGCTGTTTGGTGGCCTGGGTAAAAGAAGTATTCTGAATCTTAGCCCCTTTCTTCTTATACTTGTTATTTATTTGGTCACACTGCTGGCAGACTCATGGACTGATGGAAAATGAATTCCTCTTTATGCCTTTGGTCAGGTCTCAGTTGCACTGACAGAGGGAGGGGTTTTGAATTGCCGGTACTGTGCCATTCTGCTCTTAACAGCAGACGCCAGCCTCCAGCTCTGCAAGCCCAGAGCTTCCACCAGCACTAGAGCCAAGTGAATGAATGAATGAATGAATGCAACAGAAACAGGATGCTTTGTGTGTTATCTTGTGATAGCCTAGCACATAAGAGTAGTCATTTTGGTATGTTTTCATGAGCAAAGAAACCACAGCCCATTGTAGGCCTAAATCCTTGCCAGGGCACTGAAGCAGAAGACAGATTAATTACCCGTATCATATTTATAATATCATCACTCCAATCTTCTGCGGGATTCTATGCTGCATGCAAGGAAGGTGTGAATTAGTTCAGCTACATGTCAGATCGAGGTAGAAACAGCAATCAATGAGAGAGAGCTAAGGGACAGGGACAACTGTGTGAACTTGAGTCATCTGCTATAAACGAAACTGTGCCAGGTTTAGCCCTGTGACAATATTGCCTGTATATAGCGTTAATAACAATCAATATTTGTCCATAATCAATTAACAATTAAATTTGTATTTATCAGTTATTGGTTATCAATTAATTGTGATTATATGTTTTGTGAGAGAGGTTCTCTCCAGTCCAGATCAGTTTAATAATCAATAAATCCAATCAAAGATGACTTACCCGAGGTTTGTTATTAAGAGTTAGTAAAGACAGCACATACACAGAGAGGCAAACAGATGCCAATAGCTGTGGAAGACCTACCATGTAATTCTCTTACAGCCGGCATCCCGCCTGTAGATGGTCCTGCTTCCCCTGTGATTTAGGAACAATTACGCCCTTATTGTGTATCATTCTGGTCCTTGTGTATTTCCTGATCTCAGGCTATTGCCGAGGTTCCCTGTTCCATTGCAATTTACTTCATATCTCGCTGTTAGTGCATTGTTGTAGGAAATTTCTTAACAGTTTTAAAAATCTGCTAAGGATTACTACTTGGGGAAATTCCACTCTCTAAAGTTAGCTTCATTGAACTGCAAAGCATCACAGGAGTCTTGCTCCCAGGCAAGCCTTCAAATCTTTCCATCTGAAGTGTCAACTATATTAAGCATCCTCTGGATATCGGGCTATAAATCATTTCACCCCTTGCCAGGTGCAAATACCTGATGCCAAAGGAGGTAATGAGACACCTGAAGCCTCCAGTGGATGCATTCTGCTGCAGTAACCAAGTGAGGCACATCACATGGAGTTGTCTCATTCTCACTTATGCAAGCAGTAACCCCAACATCAGTGTCACCTCAGTCACAGGCCTGGACAAGCCACTTGAGTCGCACACCAACTCAGCCATTGTGAGCTCAGCTGAGGGACATTTGCATCACATGCTGAGTCATGTCACACTCCTGCAGCCGATCCCCCGGTGAGTAAGACAAAGGAGAGGCCTGGCTGTTTCCCTGGGGCTGTCCTCAGTGAGAAGAAGAGGGATGGTTGTTTCCTCATGCCCATCCATGGCGTTCTGGCTTTTGCCTCATTTGAGCAGCACATAAGATCCTGTCTCGGAGCAGAGGGTTGAGGAAAGGTCTAGGAGTTTTCCCATCCAGCCAGCACAACTGAATGCATTGGCCGCAGAGTCTTACAGTGGCATGTGGGTAACAAAAGAGCTTTGACCAAACTTTGTGATGCACCACGAAAGCCCCACATCTCTGGATTCATGTCCACCCTGACTTGGGCACAGCTTGTTTTTCGGCTTCAGTCCAAGTTCATGGCGGTCACTGCCCAGCACAGCAAACCTATCGATTTCAGTGCTGTGGCCAACATTGCGATTTTTCACGTTAGCTCTTAAAGGCCGTGGAGAATAACTGAATGGAACCCATCACCCTATTCTGAACCGATGGTGCGGCCATGTTCTACAGATGCTTCTCACCCATGAGCCATCTTGGGTTTCTTGGAACACAACAATGTCTGGTTCTGAGTTTTTCTTGTTCTTTTTACCAAATCTCATCTTTCTTTTCGGTAACTAGAAGAATACCTTTCCTAACGCCCATTGTTTCATTTATAGAGCTTTCAGTCTGGTTTTGATTGAGTACACTTAATATAGTTGCTCTTGTTGTATAAAGGTTTTTTAATCGGATATTTGACAGTCTTTATCTTAAAAGCATCCATTAAGTTAGGGTAGTTATACCTCCAGGTATTGTTCCCATTAAAACAGATTTTTATCGAGTTGCTAGTACATTTTCAGGAAGATATGCAGAGGTGGGGGGGGGGAATAATAAAATCCTCCAAATTCAGATGCTGAAAGATCTTTGCCATATTAGAAATAAAAATTTATAATCAAAAAGGGACTTTCTCCAACAAGGAATATTTTATACCTCCTTAAAGAAACAGTTCCCATATTTTTTTTCTTCTCTGTTTCCAGCAAAGGATGAAAATAATTGGATAAAGAAGGAACTGAACCAATCTATTCCTTGAATTTATCCTTTCAGGAATGATAGATAATCAGCCACCTCCTCTGACTTAAATGAACTTGGGTATCAACTGCTCTTCATTTCCCAGAGTCCCTGGGACTCCAGGTTCAAATACTGGGGGGCCAGCTCAGTTTTAATTCCTCCCAATTAGGTGAACTGATGTTTATAATGTTTATAAGACCCTTGTGGGGTCTTTTTGTTGAACCCTTCTAAAAATGATGTCCTGGCTGTTCTGCATGGACATTAGAAGGTCTGTGTTAATTTTGTAGGGAACTGTACTCTTTTCATCAAGCTAGATACAACTTCCATCACTTAATGTGCAGGAATTTTCATGAGGATGCCAGGACAAGTTGTATTTAACTATCCCTCTGTGTGTGCCCAGTGTAACTCATTTGAGTATTACTTCGCAAGGACACTGAGAGAACAGCCTCCATTATTATTTGGGTACAATTCTTTCTTCTTTCCACTCTTTCCAGTACACCCTTACCCTGACCAGCTGTGCACATCTCTCTTTGTCATGCCAATGCAAGTAGAATTGTAATGGTTGTACTCAGCACACTGTGTCTGAGAAGGGTTAGCTTTACTTCATTTCCCATTTTGGTTTCCCACTCAGGAAACTGGATTCATTAACCTTCCAATAACTGATGAGGCTGTCAAAGGGGGAGACCAGGGCTGGCTAGCTGGCCAATCAAATTACAGAAAACTAAAAGGTCAGAAGGGCCTCGTCTGCAGCTGCTTCCCAGAGAACGTTATAAGAGATGGAAACTCTCATTCCTCTGACACAGGTGATAATGAGAAGAGAAAAGGGCAGAGCGCGGGCTCATTCTGGGGCAATGATTTCAGCTTCTCAGATACCACATGGCACTTCTACTTGTGAGCCAGTCCTATGGGCCAGCAGAGAGCAACAGCTTCTCCCCATGTGTTCATGACTTCCTCCAAACTCCTTCCCCCACTACAAACCAGGACTTTCACTCCAGTTATTTTAAAGCCTAGATTCCTAACTGCCTCTGGAAATCTGAATACCCACAGCCATGAGAAACTCCCTTTACCATCTACAGCTGGCAAGAAGACTGTGCCCCTTTCCGAAGGGGGTGTAGCCATGGCTATCCATGTATTCTTGACCTCTAGATGTGGCTCTGCCCTGAAACCATGCACCTTAAAACAATACAGTTGGAACAACATAGCAGGCCCCTGCTCTGCAGCACTGGCCAGGGAGACCCCATCACACCAATGCTCCTCTTGCTTCACAGGCTCCTTGTGACACCCCATGCTCTGGGTGTTCCTAAACCTCTGACTGCCAGAAGCTGGGGCTGGACAACAGGGGATGGATCACTCAATTGCCCTGGTCTGTGCATTCCCTCTGGAGCACCTGGCACCGGCCACTGACAGAAGGCAGGCTACTGGGCTAAATGGCCCATTGGTCTGACCTAGTATGGCTATTTTTATGTTCTTATGAATAATGGGTCATATTTTAGGTTTTAGTCAGCATCTTCAAAGCCCCCCCCCACCCTTTTTACTGGCCCAAGTTACCTGAGAGACTGATTTGTCCTGTGTGTTCATGGCTTCCTACCACAGCTGTGTTCCCACAGGATGAAGGAGCCCTCTGCCTCACCCTGAGTCCAGACAGCAGAATTTTCTTGGTAATTGGCCCATCGGCTGAGAATTCATGCCTGGAAATGGTCATGATGGCCACAAAACTCAGGAGCAGAGCTGGTGGGAAAGTTTCCATCAAAATATTTTTTCAATGGAAAATAGCTTTTTGACAAAACTGAACCTTTTATGTGGAAAAAATAGATTTTTGTAAAAAAATGAAAACTTTTTAGTTTTGTGTTTACAGTTTTTTCAATAAAAACAAAAAAAAGTTAATGAAAATTTTCATAGAACATTTTTTTTCCCAGTGAAAAATTTCAAACAGATTTCCTACTCAGGACCTGTCAAGCAGAATTTAAAACCCACATCTTTAACTGAACCTTCCCACAGCAACATTAAAAGACGTTTCTATTTCTCTGGTTAATTTTCATTTTCCCTTAATAGCTAAAATTCTCCCCAATCAGTGGGTGTTCCTCAGAATGGCTAGGAGCAAGGTTTTAAAAGCAGCTTCTGCCTCCAGCATTTGCTATGATGATGATGAGGATGGGGGGTGATGATATTTTATTAAAGTTAGTCCTAGAGGCCCCATCTGTAACTGAGGTCCCATTGTGCCAGATGCTGTACAAACATGGAGTGAGAGACAGTCCATGCTCCAAAGATCTTACAATCTAAATACAGAAGAAACAGAGGGAAGATTATTATCCCCATTTTACAGACAAGGAACTGAGACCCAGATTTTTATCTTCAGCTGTTCTTGCAATGAGTGCCACTCAAACCACAGGGACAGCCTGCCCAACTCAAATCATCGATTCCAACACGGCTTGTTCAGAAGGGATAGTCCGTAGGCAGCTCTGTGTGCTGCTGGTGTCCCTCGTGCAGCAGGCTTTCACTTGTTGTCCAGTGTATCCAGATCCACAGGAATTTTCAACCCAGAGTGTTAGTCTTTTTAGAGAAAAAATGCCATATGAATCAGAGCTGTAAACATTCAGTCTTTTGTCCCTACACAGTTAACTCTCCCAGCGCTTTTGTGATGCTTCCCTTGGAAGTGGGATGGTTTCTTTGTTTTGAGAGTTGGCTCAGCTTTGATTTTTGGAGCCTTCTAATCCCCACTTGCCCTCCTCTGGCACCAGCTTGCTGACCCTGACTCACTGCTGCCCTCAACACGTTCCCTGCCGCGCCAGCCTCTCTCATCCCCATTTCTTCTTGCTGCTATTTTGTAATGTTATAGCCCTAGGACACGCACTTAAAAATAAACAGCTTCTTCGGAGTTTGAAAATTCAATACCAAATCCGTCCACAAACACATGTCCACACACTCCCCTGCTGCCTCTTTTGATCTCCACTTGTTTAACAGACAGACATGAAAGAGGCTTGGGCATAGCCCACTGGCAGCTAATCATGATCCCTCCCATCTCAGGGACCAGGGAACTTACCTTGCAATACAGTCAGAACCCATCTGTGAGAGCAAATGCTCATTTGTGAGGAGCTCCTGAATTGCTAGAAAAGGAGGGACAGAGGGATTTTCTCTGCAGCAAACCGCTGGGAACTAGAGAATGGACCAGAACAACGATAGCATGGGCTTTCCATTTTCATTTAGGGTTGGAGCTTATGGAAAACGTCTCCAGAGCCAACAAGTTTGTTGAGTCTGCTAAATTGCTGTGGGAATCTTAGGGGAAAAAAGGCTTCTCTTCATTCATTGCTATGCAGGATTTCCTATTTCCAGTCCATCCAGGAATGCCATGAGAACAGTCTTTCTTCACCCTTCTCCTGAAATGTAGATGCTCCAGTCAAAATGGACAAAAAGGACCCAAACTTCTTCTGAACCTCAAACAAACACAAAACAGATTGAATTTTCATCCCAAAAGTACAGGGTGTGGGAGAAGGAATTAACTATGTGTAATTCATTGTGACCCACAGGCCATCTGGTCCCCACTCCATAGAGGACACTGATCCTGAAGAGATCCATGCATAGCTGATGGAGGCATTTTCTTTTTTCCCAATTTTCATATACCTCTGCATTCGAGATTGGGCCTGGGACCAGAATCAGATGCCTTGAAACACCAGGAGAGAGATGCTTGTTGTAAGATTTCCTGTCCAGTTTTGCAATTCCAAGAGCTCAGAGGTAGTCTGGAGAAGCTTCAATTCATTTGCGGGTTGCCCTTCCCAAGTAAACACCTACTCCATCCTCACACTCTTTTGGGCCTGCAAATCACTAGGGCACAATCCTTTTCAGAATAAACTATTTTTCCTGTAAAGGGATTAGCTGCAGCTCTCAGTATAAGGGGAATGAATTAGGTTACAATTAATTCTATTTCTCCATTAATCTGCTCCCTTCATGAATGCTGTGAATTAGAACTCAGTATAATGCTGACCACCTCTATAGTAGCCCAACACTTAAAGAATAATGTGGGTGTCCTAAAGCGCATGTATAATTACTGCCAGCAAATAGTGCTTTGCCCTGAAGCCAAATTTATCTCCTGAGTACATTTCTACCATTTTTAAATGAATTTTATTTCCTAATTAGGAAAGATGCTATTAAAACTCCACTGCAAAGGCTAATCCCCACCTCTGGCTTGGAAGCTTGCAATATGGTTTGTGTTGCTGCAGGTAACACTTACGGTGGGAACAAGAATACTGAGCAAATTAAAAGGTCAATCGTCCCAAGAACTGCATCTAAAGTTTGACATAATCTTTTCTGGACAATGACTAGAGGCTTCCAAGCACTTGTTACTTTGGCATTTCTTAATCTTCCCTTGCACTCATGGTCATAGGAGCTGAATATTCCTCCCTGGGGAATGCTATTGGGGAATTATTACAGATCAGATGACATTATGGCTTAATCCAGTTCATAAAGCAGAAGGTGATTTTTTGGGTTTTTTTTACCGTTAATGTTGTTGCTAAATTAGGGAGCTCTGTCCCAGCAGATCATTTCCACTGACAATGACCCACAAAGCACTGTTACTTCTAAATCCAGACACGAGGGAGGCTCACGCACACAGGTGTAAATCAGGAGGACCTGCAGTGAAGTCAGTGGAGTTACACTGGTGCAAAGTTGATATAAATTAGGAGAATCAGGCATTGTATTAGGTAACCTAATATACCATGAAGATATTGGGTCAGATTCTCCAGTAACATGTGCATGTATCTCTGGGAAAAGGGGGTGTGAACACCTGCCAGATCAGAATGTCAGCATTTTACACCCATTCTACAGAGGTGTAAATGACTGTGCCAGAGATGGGGGTGCAGAGAACAAGCCTCGCTGGCTTTTCTTTAGAGTGCCCTACAAAACTCCTGGCTTTTACCCCTCTGTAATAGGAGAAAGAAGAGAAGAAATAAGCGTTCTTACTGAGTCTACACACAGAGCCATCTTCAGATTTGTTTGTTGTTAAACTTCATGTGAAATATATGCATCAGGTCACTCTGCCAGCATTCTAAAACATGAATGATTGATTGTTTCTCTCTTATAATACAGTTAAAGGACTGGGGTAAAAGAGCGCTGTAACACTAGAATGGCAGAAATTAGTAGATAGATGGATAGATAGATAGACAGGCGTGTGCATAAATAGTTTGTATAAAGTCCCCTCACAGATGAACTCTCACTGAGAGCAGTGGACCAGATTCTGTGCTGCGCTTCTGATGCAGGACAGCCCATAAAGTGCAGTCCAAGAGAGGGGGCAAAGATGGCTACATGGCATCTTTGTGTCTCCCTAATCTTGGGCTCCTCTGAAGGCCAGTGCAGGACCCAGGGTAAAGAAAAGGTGCCCTGAGGATTGCCCTAATTTCTGGCAGACTTGAACGGCTGCCTATTGGCTGTCGCCCCGCCACAAGCAGAGCACTTCCCATTCTGGCTGCACCGACTCCGCTTCCACTCTCAATTCCCCGCTCCCAGACGTATCCCTCGCATGCCCCTGTTCTGGCCCTGGACAGAATGCTGACCCTCTGCCAGCCCTGCAGTGGAGGAATTCCCCCAGGGGCCATGCTGGTTCGTTTGAACGGTCAGAGGTGTGTACAGGCACCGTCACTAGCCACATATTAGCATTTGTCAGGACAGTAATGCTAGCATGATGCCTGGCTGTGAACTTCACAGTTTAACTGGAAAACACACACAGAGGAGTTGTTAGTGCCAAAGTATAAATGTTGTTGCAGACGGTTTTAATAAAATCATAATTTCCTCTTGTTAAACACCAAAGCAGCACTCCAGTAATTGCAGGCACTGAGGGCAGCCAGACAAGTGCATGTTATTCACTGCTGACATTTGTAAAGGGATTTGAGATCCTTGGAAGGAAGACACTGTATAACAGCACTGTACCAGGACTGTTATTATTACGTGCCTGGATTTTGCCAATCCTCCATTTCCACACACACATTCTCTGCTGATACAAATGGGTGTAACTCCACAGATGTCAATGTAGCTGGGCCCAATTACACCAGTAAAGAGTTTAACCCCCGTGGCCAGTAAGCAAAGCTGTGAAATCCAACTATGGGCCTTCTGGTGCAAGTGGCTTTGTTTTTAAATCATTTATCAATGTGCCAAAAAGCCTCGACTTCACAGCGAGAGCCACAGTAAAATGAGTCTGTGGCAGCTTTGCAAAGCAACACAAGTGCAGCCCCAGCGCCCGAACGAAGTCTGAAGCCAGCAATCAATGTAGAGTTCAAAAGCCAGTTTCAGATGGGCTCGCAGACCCACTCCGGGAGGGTAGTTAGTGGGCACCAAGGCATGTTATTCAGGTCACTGAAGACAACATTCTCCCATCTTGCTCTACGGATTGCAAAGTGTTCTGTCACACCCCAGTTACTTGCAAGATGAGTCTCCAGGGAGCCAGCTGAAAATACAGTAAGATCATCTGCTCACTGCCTGAAAGGGGTTTTCCCCATTGATGGAGTCCTATGGTGCTGCTGTAAAGGCACAGTCGGCAAAGGCCGGCGGCCTTGGATCATTCAAAGCCCTGCAGCATGTGTGCTCTTAGCACCAGCACCAAAGAGCCCCATGCTGTCAGTCTGCAGAGAAGCCAGGTGTGGAAAGGGCCGTGGGGACTGAATCTTTGCCCCACGCTGCCCTCAATCCTAGACAGGGTCTGTCCACATCAGACGTGAAGCACAATGGCAGGACATAGCAGCAAAGTTTGCTTCATGCCAGAATTACAGCTCTAGAGATGAGGCAGGAGAGACATCACAGAATCATAGAATATCAGGGTTGGAAGGGACCTCAGGAGGTCATCTAGTCCAACCCCCTGCTCAAAGCAGGACCAATCCCCAACTAAATCATCCCAGCCAGGCCTTTGTCAAGCCTGACCTTAAAAACTTCTAAGGAAGGAGATTCCACCACCTCCCTAGGTAACGCATTCCAGTGTTTCACCACCCTCATAGTGAAAAAGTTTTTCCTAATATCCAATCTAAACCTCCCCCACTGCAACTTGAGACCATTACTCCTCGTTCTGTCATCTGCTACCACTGAGAACAGTCTAGATCCATCCTCTTTTGAACCCTCTTTCAGGTAGTTGAAAGCAGCTATCAAATCCCCCCTCATTCTTCTCTTTCGCAGACTAAACAATCCCAGTTCCCTCAGCCTCTCCCGATATGTCATGTGTTCCAGTCCCCTAATCATTTTTGTTGCCCTCTGCTGGACTCTTTCCAATTTTTCCACATTCTTCTTGTAGTGTGGGGCCCAAAAGTGGACACAGTACTCCAGATGAGGCCTCACCAATGTCGAATAGAGGGGAACGATCACATCCCTCGATCTGCTGGCAATGCCCCTACATATACATCCCAAAATGCCATTGGCCTTCTTGGCAACAAGGGCACACTGTTGACTCATATCCAGCTTCTCGTCCACTGTAACTCCTAGGTCCTTTTCTGCAGAACTGCTGCCGAGCCATTCGGTCCCTAGTCTGTAGCGGTGCATTGGATTCTTCCGTCCTAAGTGCAGGACTCTGCACTTGTCCTTGTTGAACCTCATCACATTTCTTTTGGCCCAATCCTCTAATTTGTCGAGGGCCCTCTGTATCCTATCCCTACCCTCCTGCATATCTACCTCTCCTCCCAGTTTAGTGTCATCTGCAAACTTGCTGAGGGTGCAATCCACACCATCCTCCAGATCATTTATGAAGATATTGATTCATAGATTCATAGATTCATAGATATTTAGGTCAGAAGGGACCATTATGATCATCTAGTCTGACCTCCTGCACAACGCAGGCCACAGAATTTCACCCACCACTCCTACAAAAAAAAAACCTCACACCTATATCTGTGCTATTGAAGTCCTCAAATCTTAGTTTGAAGACTTCAAGGAGCAGAGAATCCTCCAGCAAGTGACCCGTGCCCCATGCTACAGAGGAAGGCGAAAAACCTCCAGGGCCTTCCAATCTGCCCTGGAGGAAAATTCCTTCCCGACCCCAAATATGGCAATCAGCTAAACCCTGAGCATATGGGCAAGATTCATCAGCCAGATACTACAGAAAATTCTTTCCTGGGTAACTCAGATCTTACCCCATCTAATAACCCATCACAGGCCATTGGGCCTATTTACCATGAATATTTAATTATCAAAACCATGTTATCCCATCATATCATCTCCTCCATAAACTTATCGAGTTTAATCTTAAAGCCAGATAGATCTTTTGCCCCCACTGCTTCCCTTGGAAGGCTATTCCAAAACTTCACTCCTCTGATGGTTAGAAACCTTCGTCTAATTTCAAGTCTAAACTTCCTGGTGGCCAGTTTATATCCATTTGTTCTTGTGTCCATATTGGTACTGAGTTTAAATAATTCCTCTCCCTCTCTGGTATTTATACCTCTGAATATTTATAGAGAGCAATCATATCTCCCCTCAACCTTCTTTTAGTTAGGCTAACCAAGCCAAGCTCCCTGAGTTTCCTTTCATAAGACAAGTTTTCCATTTCTCGGATCATCCTAGTAGCCCTTCTCTGTACCTGTTCCAGTTTGAATTCATCCTTCTTAAACATGGGAGACCAGAACTGCACACAGTATTCCAGGTGAGGTCTCACCAGTGCCTTGTATAACGGTACTAAAACCTCCTTATCCCTACTGGAAATACCTCTCCTGATGCATCCCAAGACCACATTAGCTTTTTTCACAGCCATATCACATTGGCGGCTCATAGTCATCCTATGATCAACCAATACTCCAAGGTCCTTTTCCTCCTCTGTTACTTCTAATTGATGCGTCCCTAGCTTATAACTAAAATTCTTGTTATTAATTCCTAAATGCATGACCTTACACTTCTCACTATTAAATTTCATCCTATTACTATTACTCCAGTTTACAAGGTCATCCAGATTCTCCTGTAGGGTATCCCTGTCCTTCTCTAAATTAACAATACCTCCCAGCTTTATATCATCCGCAAACTTTATCAGCACACTCCCACTTTTTGTGCCCAGGTCAGTAATAAAAAGATTAAATAAGATTGGTCCCAAAACTGATCCTTGAGGAACTCCACTGGTAACCTCCCTCCAGCTTGACAGTTCAGAACCGACCCTTGGGGCACTCCACTTGCTACCGGCTGCCAACTAGACATGGAGCCATTGATCACTACCCCTTGAGCCTGATGATCTAGCCAGCTTTCTATCCACCTTAGTGTCCATTCATCCAGCCCATACTTCTTTAACTTGCTGGCAAGAATACTGTGGGAGACCGTGTCAAAAGCTTTGCTAAAGTCAAGGAACAACACGTCCACCACTTTCCCCTCATCCACAGAGCCAGTTATCTCGTCATAGAAGGCAATTAGATTAGTCAGGCATGACTTGCCCTTGGTGAATCCATGCTGACATCGGGGCAGACAGATCAGAAAAAGAGACTTTGGGGGAATTCTAGTGGAAAATGTGCAAAGAAACAGAGAAGGGGAGAGAAGGTTTGGTAATTTTCCTCTCCCTAGGACTATACCTCCTCAGCTCCCACCCGCTAACCCTCCAGTTCATTAGCTCTCTGCTGATAGAAGCTTTTCCTACCTTACAGCTGCATTTGGAGATCAACGAACGTTCACCGTGCAGCTGTCTATTCTTTTTGCAGCTCGTGTTTTCTTAGCCCTGATTATGATGGATCAGGAAGCGAGGCTTTGCCAAGGAAAAATGTATTGGAGACATGCTGAATCTTACTTCGTGCACTTAGAGGAAAGCAGTGATAAGCAAGATGTGGACTGTGGAGCTGTCATGAGAGGGGAACTTTACCAATAGCATTAAACAGGTGGGGGAAAGAGCCAGGAGTAGAAATAGGAATGTGCTAGATTGTTACCTTTGAATGACTTCTTCATTCCTTGCAGCCTGGACATTCCTTGCTCGTCTTGATCTTTGAGGTGCTGAAGACACCATCATCCTTCCCATGATATTTCTTGGTGAAATTTAAGCAAGGCTTAAACCAAATTTATTTTGCACTCACCAAGCAGGACATGCAAGTTTTTGCTCTCACAAAACTGTGTGTCTGCCAGTATTTGCACCTAACTAGCCAATTTTCAGAGGCAAATGTTTGCACAGGCCAAAGGGATGAGCAAGCAATTCTACAAACTCAGTGTATTTGCATAGCCACAAAATCTGAAGCCACTGCTGAAAATGTGATTCCTCAATTGCACTGCAAGAGCAAATAGAGAGCTAAGTGGTCCTCAACAGGGCAAAGTTTAGATACAGCTGAGAATCACAAAATTTTGAGCAGTGGTTAAAAGGAAGGGCTTTTCAGGTACAACAGTATAAAATGAAAACCTTTCTCCATGCACTGGTGAGATGGCAGGCCATGGGCATGGGAGCTTCACATTCAAAATGTCAAATGATTGACTTGGGAACAGAATGACTGGATGTTCATCACTTGATTCCACATCTAGTGCTCAGCACTGGGGATAATTCCAGCCGTTAGCCAAATTTACAGTGAAGAGATCAAAGGAAAAGGTTGCTTTTGCTAGTAGTAAAAACAATACCTCTTACAGTTATGTTAGAAAGGATTGGAAAATCTGGAGGGCATTTAGCCCTTCAAGTGTGAAATGTACTGTTAAATTACTAAGAGGAGAGATGCAGGTTTCTTTGAACCTGAAAGCTATAGTCATTACTGAACCAGAACTCTCAGCTGGAAATGTTTTATAGAACCTAATTAAAGCTAAGATGGGGAAAAAAATTCATTGGAACTCAGTGTGTGTGTGTGTGTGTGTATCAAAGTGAACAGAGCAACATTGTGCAAATTTTCTCCCTTCTGTTCCATAGAGTTCGTAATCTAGCCTTGTAACCATTATAACCCTTCCCCATCAGTAATGCCGCCAATTAGTTACAACCTGCCTCAGAATGGATTCAGAAGGATTTACTGCTCTCTCTCAAACACACACACCTAAGAAATGCACAGTCCAGGTAACAATACGCTTCTCACTCAGATCATTTCCTAGGTGGAACCAATTAATCTAGCCTCCCCGTCTATTCATCACCAGTCACACAGTCACAGAACACATATTAACTTCCCATCGTCATCTTAGGCAGTTATATATTAAAAACAAAAAAAACCTGTGTTAGAAAGAAAGTTAAGGTTGCAAAGCCAAGGACTTAAAAGTAAGGCAATGCCAGTGGGAAGGCTGCCTGTGCAACCTCAGTTTGCCCCTTGTGCGTATGATAGTCTTTAATTACGTTCTATTTTTTCCCATAGGACACCTGCCTCATTCAGTGTGCAGGATGGCTGGTGCTCACAGGCTGGGTATTTCTTTTCATCCTCATCATTCCGTTAGTGCAGAGTTTGGGGATAATGGGCAGTAAATGCCACAGAGTTCAGACTGATTACTTTCCTCGTGGACTTTTCTCTGGTGCTCACTGCCCTTGGACCAAAGTGCTTCACAAACATCAATGAATTTATCTTCACAAAATGCCCTGTGGTGAGGGGCTATTCTCCCCATTTTACAGATGGGGAACTGAGGCACAGAGCTTAAGGCCAAAATTGTCAGTGTCCAATTTAAGATACCTCGGGCCTGATTTTCCAGAGTTCTTAGCATTTTCTACCCTGTTCTAAGTTCAGAGACAAGCTCCCACTGACTTCTACAAATCAGACCCCACAACCTCATTCACTATCCACTATCCCCTCTCTCACGCCTCAGCCTGACCTCTAAGATGTCCTCTAAGGTGTCACTACCTCCCGCCCACCCAGCATGTTCATCTCTGTCTCCCTTTCCTCCTTCTGCAACCTACCCCTGCCCCTGCCATCTGCTAGTCACCCCGGACATTCAAGTTAGGCTGTTTCTTCCTTCTCCTGTGTTCCATGCGGGGGAACACTGACAGAACAAGAGAGTGTCTCCCTGCTCTCAGATCTGGTGCCCAGAGCCACAGTGAGCCCAGCAACAAAGAGGCCCAATTGCAAGAGAAGTCCTGTTCAGACCCTGCAGCCCTTGGGCATGCTCAGAGAACTCTGTGAGGGTAGGACATGCTCAGAACAAATAAGAAGTCTTCTGGGAATTTTGCGACCAAACTGTAAGAAGCCAGACATCTTCCTCTGTGCAGCTTTTTACATCAGCTCATCACAGGCTCTAGCTGCTTGAGGAACAGCTGGGACGGGCTCCCAAGGGAGCCCTGCTCTTTCCCTCTTTGCTGAAGAGATATTCACTATGCCATGGAGTGTAAGGAACTGTGGGAGCCACACGGGGGGACTGGAACGCTCAGGCCTCCAGGCAGAGCTCTCCCCCTGACAAAGAAAAAGCATTCTAGAGAGATCTTGAAAGCACATCACCAGCCCTATACCCCCCCACACACACCATGTACCATGTTACTTCTCCTGTATCCCTGTAGCCAAGCTTTACACACAATGATGTCAGTTCATGGATAGAAACATAAATCAAAGGCCAAGGGTGGGAGAAGGGGGACCTCAGATGTTATTCGTGCAGCCTGCGAAGATCACCTTGCCGAGTCAGCGATGAGCCATGGAGCTCAGGGAAAATAGAGGAGGCATCAGCTTGCTCCATCTCTGATTTGAAGCACCCACTGATCTATCACCATGTGTGTGTGAATTGTTCAGCTTTCCCCCACTGCTAGGTGTAATCTCACTCTGTGGAGTTGAGAGGAGATGGGTCTGCTGCTGGCACTTAAGTGCACTAGGGTGCAAAGCTTAGCTCACCAAAAAACCATCGCGCCTGCCCGCAGTCAAGGAGCAGAGCAGCTCCGATCTGGGGCTAGTTAAGCTGAATGTTCACTGGGGCTCGGGGAACTGCTTCAGGCAACCCACCAAAAACCAAAAGCTAACCTTTGAAAATAGCCCTTTACGTTCCCATTTTTAAATGTCTTTTATTGTCTCATGACTCTGCAACTCCTCATTCTGGTAAGCCCTGAAATGCTACAGTAGGGACCTGTATTTCCATCCCAGACCGAACCAGGGAGTGTCCCAGGGACTGCACCAGAGAAACTCATTCTTGAGAAAAAGAACAGGAGGACTTGTGGCACCTTAGAGACTGACAAATGTATTTGAGCATGAGCTTTCGTGAGCTACAGCTCGCTTCAACGGAAGCTCACAAAAGCTTATGCTCAAATACATTTGTTAGTCTCTAAGGTGCCACATGCCACTAACATGGCTGCTACTCTGAAACCTGTCATTCTTGAGAGATTCCCAACAGTAGCCCTGGTTTACATTAAAGATACAAAATCAGTTACAGTTCAGAAATGGTTGAAAGTATGGGAGGGGCTCTGTGAATTGGCAATAAAATGCTCAGGGGAAAGTTTACAGCTGGTCCAAAGATATAAGCCAAGCAAAGCACCTGAGCCGCACTAGACAGCTGAAGGATCTGCAACTTAATGACCTCGAACAATAAATGTTTGACTTTGATGTGCAGGAAGGCGAGAAAAAGAGAGACACATTCCTCCAACAAACTCGACCTCAGCTGGCTCCATGTATGCATGCCTTTGTCCTCCTCACAGACTGAAAGGAGACAAAACTAGGACGATGTAAAGAGGAAGGGGTGAGGACACATTGTTGTCTCGTACAAGAGGCTTCCAATGCAGGTCCCCACTACAGGTGCCCGAATACTGCCAAGTCTGGCGACGCAAGCAATGCAATCATGGTCCCCTTTTACCTATCTGCAAACACTGGTAAAAGTGATTTTCTGAGCTGATATAGAATAAGGTAATTAACACCCTATTCCCAGAGCCCTTGTGACATCGTTTGCTGCTGATGCACAACATTAAGAAGAAGCCACCTGCCTTCTGAAACCAGAGGGTGGTGAGAGAATCATTGTGCCAAATGGAAAAGCTGCCCACTGGGAAGAGAAGCAAGTGTTGTTTCCCAGCTTCTTAACTGAGTTCTACAGAATGAAGCCTAAAGGAAAGGTTGATAAGTTCCTCTGGGAATGCCACTTAAACAGTGGCCCAGTGTTTCTGATAGCTCTGGGTCAGCAATCTAGCAGCCTGCTTGCTTACCAAAGTCCTGCATAATCGCTGCAGCATTAAAATAGGACAGTGAGAGGGCGGGAAATTTGTGGCCACTCCAGCAACTATCTCAACACCAAAACCCCAAAATTAATACACCACATAAGGTGGAGGAAGAGAGACATTTTGCAAGCACATTAACAAAAGCTGGAGGATTGAACTCATTGGAAGTCTGCTTATTATATGCTTGAGCGGTTTCTGGATCAGCAGGAAGCTTCATGGGGGAGGCATGCTGGCAGCCTGACACACATAGCTATAAGCGAAGCAGATGTTTCACTTATCTCTGCTCATTGGACTTTAATAGCTACTGTAGGTACCCGTTTCTGCCCAGCAGAGATAATCTCTTAGGAAGCCCATGCCAAAGAGGGCCCCTAAGGCAGGTCCAGCTGAACATCAGCTGCATAGCACAGAGCTAGGTGAATCCTTCAAAAAAGTATTTCCATTCATACTGACTTTAATCTTATGAGTATTGTTTTCAAACGTAACCTAGGCGCCAGAGTCCCACTTTTGCAAAGGTAACTCGGTACGAATTCCCTTTTAATTTTCACGTTGCCTGCCTGTTTTCCTTCCATGAGATCTGAGCAATCAGCTTTACACATAAAAATGTTCACAGAAAGTGAATGCCAACATTGCATGTACGCGTTGTTGCCCCAACCAAAGCTTAAATTTGCACATGCAGCTACTATCTGCAGGAATGATTCAGTGCTTGTCAATCTGCCCACAGATACTCTGCAAGCAGGAAATGAGGCTAAATTCATTGTTCCTTCATTATTGTTTGTTGGGAATAATTTTCTCGTCTTTTTTACAATGTTAAATTTGGACTGAGCATGTCTGGAACCTGGAGGCCATTAGAAGACGACAGCCAAAGGACAGTGCACTAATGCTCTGTGTGTACCTCCTTTTAACACAATGGTCAGGCGTTAGTTTTGTCTCATTCTTCAGGAAAGAAGCTTTAACATATGAGTGCATGTGCCAGGAGGTCTAAACGGTATACTGCCATGTAAATAACCCTTACGTAAAAGTCCTATAGAATTGAACAGGGATAAACCCACCAGTGTTCCATATAAATTACTCTAACATATAGAATTGAATAGTGAATGTGATCCATTCGATATTTGTTTTTAAGCTATCCTATGGAATTCTCTGTTGAATTCTCTAGGGTATTCCCATTACTAAGGTCTGGAATTTCATTCCCAGCATTATAGAAGCAGCCTGTACAGTGACTAAACACCGGGAACTTGACAACTAAGAGACACTTCCCTCACTGAGCGGAGCAGAGGAGATGGTTGGTTGTCCCCAGAGACGACATTTGATAGAAGACAGCTTTTCTGCTACTCTCTCCTGTTAAAAAGACTCAGAAATGGCCTTTGCTCGCTGTACATAAGCTCCTGCAGAACCCACAGGGAGCCAAGGGAGTCTGAGTTCAGGAAAGAGCCTATTGAAACACCCACTGCTACCTCATGAGAAACAACGGAGTGTGCTAATCTACACCTCTCACTGAGCGGAGACGCTCAAGCGTCAGGGAGAAGGTGCAAAGGGTTAGGCCTAAGACCTAATGCCTGAGAAGATTCAGCCTGCAGTCCTTCCACCCACACTGTCCAAGGTGTAGCGGGGCGGCGGGGGCGGCTTTGCCCAAGTCCCCCCCCCTTCCTGCATGTGCCACTCCATACTGCATCCATCCCAGTGCACCAGCACTCTTGAGCAGCCTCTACACACCTGCCCTGGGGCAAGGCGGCATCCCCCCAAGCC
The DNA here is from genome assembly GCF_965140235.1 of Caretta caretta. Classification (NCBI taxonomy): domain Eukaryota; kingdom Metazoa; phylum Chordata; order Testudines; family Cheloniidae; genus Caretta; species Caretta caretta. The sequence goes on from NC_134223.1 coordinate 21,550,100, forward strand.
CTCTCTTCTGCAGACATGGTATTTGAAGACAGAATCATAGAATATCAGGGTTGGGCAGGACCTCAGGAGGTCATCTAGTCCCCCCCCTGCTCAAAGCAGGACCAATCCCCAACTAAATCATCTCAGCCAGGGCTTTGTCAAGCCTGACCTTCAAAACCTCTAAAGGAGCAGAACCCAAGTCTTCTAAGTCATAGATTAGTGCTCTACCCACAAGGCCACACTGTATCGCACAGCTGTGCCTTCTGCTCTGCATTTCCCCCCGATTATCCTGTTTGCAACAGCGCGGGGCCCTGGTTGCTCAGAGGCAACCGGCTCCTGGATGTAACCAAATCAAAAGGAAGTTTGGAGGCAGATCCCAATTTATCCAAAACCCCTTTGGAGGAGAAAAACGCTCCTTCACCCCAGTCCTGTGTTCCTGACCCTGCCGCTGGGTGCTGTCAACATTATTTGGGTGTTTGACTGAGTTTTCAGAAAGCCGTTTTCTCCTATTTATTTTATCACATACATTATCAAACGCCCAATCATTTCAGGGCTCTTGGTGGTACCACCAGCTGAGACCAGCACCTGAGGGAGAGATTGGATCCCTATAAATCCATAATGTCACCATCTCTGCGTGTAGTCTGTGTGCACCGGCGCACGTACATGTGTTGATTACTTGACAAGGAACTCCTGGTTCAAGAAACAGTCGCATTTGAGTGCCAGGAGAAATCCAAGCTGAGCTGTACAGCAGGTTTAACAAGAAGGTAAAAGATTGTCTTAAGGCCTTCTGCTGTAACACTCTTAATTATGAGCCAGTTAAGTCCTGGGAACCAGAAAATTTGGACCTGACCATTATTCTCCACACTTTCACACTTAGTACCTTATAAGCAAGATTCCCATTTACACTACTGTGCTTTTTCAGCTTATCTGGCAGTAAGAGACCTTACGTTCCATCTTCGCTGCCAGAGCACTTGAAAGGGGCTTCCATTAGAGAAGAATCAGGCCCAAGGACTCTAGATCCAATGCGTGTCGAAAGGGCCGGAACCTAGGTGCTGGAACTAGGGGGTGCTGCCGTACCCCCTAGCTTGAAGTGGGTCCATCATATAAAGGGTTTAGAGTTTGGGTCAATGGCTCTCTGCCCCCACCTCCCCTCCCCACTGTACACATTGTTCCCACAGTCCTGGGCAGGCATTGTGCAGCATGCAGGGCCATTAAGGCTAAATCCCCCAATTTAACATTAAAGAGCAGGCGAAACAATTGAATGTTGAAATCTCACTTTTCTAACCAAATCTAGAATGAGTCCGAGGGCTATAAAGACTCTTCAAAGCCAATGGAAGTCTCTCTATTGATGCCAATGGGTTTTTGTTCATGCCTCTCTGAACAGTGCAACATGAGTCCATGCCCATGGCATTGGTCACGATAAGAATGGAGAAAGCAGAATGAGTTAAATTTACACTACCTTAGATGGCTGCAAAGGAGAGTAATCCTCAGGACAGCATATGCCATGAACCCTTGGCTTCTAGTCCTGTGCTCCTGGTCTGGGTGGGCTGCAGTACCACAGGGTACAGGAAAGTCCTCAGGTCTATTTTCGACCTTTATTCCCCCAAGCACCATACACCACAGCTACCTTGCTGCCACCCTCTGGATAGTGCCAAGTGACTGCATTGGGAGACGGGGAATGAAGCAGGTAATGCCATCAGTTCATGCTGGTGCAGATAGCAGCAAGAATGTCCCTTTGGATACCAAGGAGAGACAAGAGAAAGATCAGGGACCTGGCTGGGAGATCATTGTATTCATACGAATACTAAATGCAACAGAAAGCATTCTTCCGCATGGACAATCTAGTCATTCTTATCTTCTGCTTCCTCTTTCTAAACTGTCAAGTTGCCCTTGCCTTGGGAGCATGGCAGGGAGCTTTGCCTTCCATTGCTGCTGCTGTTTTCATCTTTATCAACTGTGATAGATGGTTTGTCTTACACTCAAGGTGTCCCAGTTCTGGTGACCTCTCCTCTCCCGCACAATCTCTGTGAGCAGAGGAATCTCATAATGATGACGCATGGACACTGGCAAAATGCACCCATCCCCTTCCCAGGCCGAGCGTTCTGATTACAGGAGTTCATCTTCTCTTTTGAATAACAAACTGAGTGCCCCGGAGTTCAGCCCTGTAAAGCCCTCTGATGGCTCGGTAAATATCTGCAGCTATCTTGGTTCTTGCTCACCTCCTCAGTGTCTAGCTGATTGCCATATGTGGGGTCGCCTCACCACTGACTTCTTGCCTATCTACCTTGCTTAGCCCTTTCTGTAGCAGCCATCACTACAGTAACTAAATGCTTGTTACTCCCTCATCTCACAAGATGTGAAGACAGTTGCTTCACAGACATATGTTCCATGCATGTGTACACATGTATGTCCTGCAATGGAATCTACTAAAGCTGTCAAGAAAAAGGAAATCCCTTCCCAAACTTGGATGAAAAGTCAAAAATGGAATTTTTTTCATGGGAAGAGATCTCTGGTAAAATTCCATTTTGGGGAAACAGAATTTTGGGGTTTGCCTGGAGGGCTCTTGTCTGTTTCCCTGGCTGGCAAAAAGGTGTGTAGAAGTGAAAAAGTGAAAAAGTCATCTTCATAGTACTATCTGCCCTGCCAAACAGGTTTTCCGGGTTCATGTAATGCACACATTTTCCTCTCTGTTTTTTCCCAAGGTTTCTATCTGTCCTGGGTCAGACTGGTTTCTACTGTGTTTATTTTCAGAGAGAAAAATATGTAAAAATAGACAAGGAACTAGACACTGCCTGAATATTTGCTTTTTTATAATACTCCAAGAGGCTACATATGTTTACCAAAAATTGTAGAATTATTGTAAAATATTGCAAACTTTTAATTAAAACCTGTATAGTACTGCAAATGCACAAGGAGGCAGAGCTAAAGTTGTGTGCTCAGTTTTGATGAGAGAGCATTGCAACAGTGAGTAAAATTTTGAAAAAAACTCAGCAGTTCATTTACTTTGTATAGAGACCCATGCAAAGTCTGTGCAGTTTCTAAGCATCTAAGTTGTATTGTCTATATACCTCATGAATGCCCACAAATTAGGGCTGCATGTGTGTGTAAAGGTAATCAGCCACCCAAAATTCCAAACTTCCAAGCATGCAAACTGTGTGCAAAGGAGAGAGCTTGTGGGTATAATATATGTAGCTGTTCCTTCAAATTCAATCTTTATGGTATCATCTTCCATAAGTCACTATTAGGGCAGAATCTGATTTTCATTTCATTCAGTTCATACAGATTAAGAAAGGTGCAAGCAGTCGTGTTAAATCACAACATAGGGAGGAACAATACCACACGCGGTAAATCTTTGGAGAACTAGATCAAAGACATGTTCACTGCCAATTCGCCCACATTTATTCATTCAGCTAGTTGCTCGTGACTTTGACAATTGTCAAGCTGTCATACTGGAGGCATAAGCAGAGGCTGGAATTTAGAGATCGGAGCTTGAGCAAAACGGTACTATAGTCCTGAACATTCATTCAGATGAAAACATTGCTGTACAGCGATGGTATTTGCAGACCTTTTTATTTCACTTCTGTGAACACACTTTGAGTGATTATTTGTCCACAAGGATTTTTAATGAGGGTAGGATTCACCCTGGTGTATCTGGCCAGTGCAAAGCCTAGTCACACAAACTTACTTAAAAACTGAAGCTAAATCAAGGCGATTTTGCTACCTGATGGATACAGATGCTCTACAGTTTGTAATGGGCAAATTCATTATTTAGTTTTCCCTGTATGTTGTCTAGTCACTCGCACTTTCTTTGGCATATTGTAATTAAATTTTTCATAAAAGTTAACATCACGGTGTTACTCCACAACAGCTGTCTTTCTGTAACCTAGGCATCAAGTCCCTTGCTGCCCAGTACTAGATCTTGGCATTAGTTGTGCGCAGTCAGGCTCTGCAGCAGCTTAGTTCCTAGCGAGGCCAGTTAGCTTTCCTCTTTCTTCCACCCTAACAGCATCACGGAATGTAATTTACTTTCAGCCTCTGGGCTGTGGAACTTCACTGATCTGCATTTGTTATTATTTATTATTTATAGTACAGCAGCACCTGGGAACTCTAATCCTAGTCCGGGGTCTCATGCTGCTGGTCAAAATGATGACAAATAACAAAGAAGACAGTCCCCACTCCAGAGGAGTTTACAGTCTAGGTGTCAGGCATGATGCAACAGTTGGACAAAACCACAACTTCTAAGGTGTCACAAGTACTCCTTAACTTTTCACTGGAATGTGTCAGTTTCCATGAAACGTTTCCTAGGTCCAGGATGGATTTTCTGGTCAAAACCAGACCAAGAAACCATAGAGGGACTTGAACCAGAGTCTCCCACATTGCAGGAAGGAGCCCTAACTTTTGGTCTATTCTGAGGAGAAGTGCTTACCCTCGCGGGGTGTGCAGGGACTGGAGCCCTGGGAGCATAGCAATGCAATCAAAAGACAATGCAGAGTTTGAACAATAAGCTGAGTTCATGTGAACCAGGTCTGCTTCAAGTCAGCTGAGTGAAGCAACACTTTTGTGACCTCAGATTCAGGGACTCGTGGCCCGATTTTCAGAGGCGCTGGCCGTCCCCGCTCCCCATTGAAGTTAATAGGAATTGTGAGTGCTCATTAGCTTTTAAAATCAGGTCATCTGTGTCCTGTTGCAATGACAGCTGAGAACCAGGCACCCTACATAGGCCATACCTGGAGCTCCAAAGGCAGGGAAAGGTTAGTCTGGTATAGAAACTGCCTATTCCTTCCCCACCCTTCTCTCTCCAGAGATGGGCTCTCAAGTCATGGGCTCTTCTGGGATTATGTTACAATATGGCATTGGAGAGAAGCAAACTAGGAAGGGGAGAAATGGCAGTCAGGCCAAGTGTTCTCAACTTTGAGCTGCCACCCAATCCAGAGCCTGCGCTTGCCTGATTTTAAAGAAAGCCCAGCAATCTGGAGAAACCAGCCAGGTGCCAGTTTTCTGCCACATAAACTGCTCTAATTGATCATGTGTTTCTTAGCAGACGAATGTCTGGATATTTTATTGGATTGATTTGACATAATGCTCCACTGTCGTTTATGAAGGTTGTTTGTGCTGAGAAACAAGCAATTGACGTCTGCGTTTATTATCAAAATGGCACAATGCGCTTCGGCCTGGATCCGATCTCGCTTGTAAAGCTGGAGTTGTGCCACCGATGTCAGCATGCAGAGCCAACAATGTTTGAGTTTCAGCTGCACTTCCAAGCGCTTGGTGCCCAATGAGTTAGAAAGTCTGCAAAATAAATTAATCAGGCAACATCTAGGGGGGATCCTGGCCCTACTGATGCCTGCGGCAAAACTCCCATTGCCTTCAGTGGTGCCAGGGTTTCACCCGCGATGGTTAGAAACACGACGCTCAATCCCATTTCATCCACGGGATGGAGGCCCTTGATCAGTTTAAGCAGGTTTGATAGCAAGTGCAGATGTAGGAGAAAGAGGTCAACTGTTAGCCTCAGAATCAGGCTGCGTTTCTACGGGGTGATATTGAGCAAACAGGAGATAAAACCCACAAAGAGAAACTGCTACCTCCTGAGCGAGGACATTGCTTCAAGGACCCAGAAGTGCGTACTGTACGTCCCCTTTCTCTTAACTGGCCTGTTGAGATGTATGAGGCTGCCACTGCTTCCAGCTAGAGGCACTAGTCCTCTAAGTGGTCAGTGGTCTGCATTGTCACAGGGAACCTACGGTCCCCGAATGGTAGCCCTGTTGATGTCAAATGGTATTGTGCATTGGCTCCAGAACGGTACGTGGGATAGGAGTGGCCTGGGGTCTCCACTTTAAAATGGCTTGTTTTTAAAATGTAGGCATATTGACAGTTGTCACACACACCCTGTTTTACAGGGAAATGGTATTTTGAAAAGGGAGCATCCAATTAAGTTTAAATACTCTGATAGAAGCTACTTTCAGGGTTTACTACTTCAGCCCATAATTAGACACTGTAAAAGCTAATTGACTTCAATAATATATTGAGAGCTAGATTTAGTTCCTGCTTCTTCAAATTGCAACCTATTCACAATTTATAAAGAGAAATAAATGTTCTCTGAAGACGGACACTATTTTTTCTTATTACCATCTTCGGAAGCAATCAAAAGGTAAAACTTATAAATCAAAGGAGACATTATGCCTAATAAAAGAGCATTCCATGTCATTAATTCCCCTAATTATTTATGAATTTTAAAAAATTGGTCCACCTGGTTTTCTTTCTAGAAATGATAAATATAGTTATGGATAATTTAAAAGCAGTTATTATAGAATGGGAAAATGTGAGCATGCAAAGAGATGCTGTACTGTACTTCTTTCCTCTCTGCAAATGCCTCTTAGTCACCACAAAACATCCTTGAGAGCAGGGAAATATTCTCTCTTTGGTTTGGAACATGCACTGTTCCGTTTAGAAACACTGTTGGATAAAAACTATTATCACTTACAATCCACATTACACTAAAATCATGTCGAATATGCTGCTGAGGCAACTAGGTGAAGAGTAAGGAAGATATTTGGCATTCTGGCAAACCGAAGAAATTCTGAATTATTTATAGACTGGGATAAATGTCAGTGGAAATTAGACACCTAAATATCTTTGAGGTTCTGGGCCTAAGGATTTGATCCAAAGCTCTTTGAAGCCAATGGGAGTTTTTCCAGCTACTTCAGTAGTCTTTAGATTAGCCCTAGGCCACTAATTAACTTCAGGAATTTTGGATTATCCAGATGCTAGGAAACACCTGGGGAGTATTCAGTGATCTGACCTCCTTAGATTTTGATTTTTATTTTAATTCAGGCATGGGCCTCCCAAGTCAAGCCCTCCCATAATTTTCCCGGCTGTTTTTTTCCAGTGGCAAAGCAGCCTTTCCTCCCTAGCAAAGGTGAAGACAATGTTTAAAATTAAATGTGACATTTAGGACCATGACAGCAGAGAGAGAATGCTGGTCATCTTTTTCTCTGATCATCCTACTGAGCGACAATATGGATTCTCTGAGCCAGAAGGCTTGTAAAAGAGACACAGGAGGGAATTTGGATCCTTTTTTTTTTAAATCCCAAATTCTTACAACCCCAATTTGTAATTATATGGAGCATCCTTGTTGTGTGACTATCCCTTACCTGACATGGGCTATGGAACTGCACATGACTTGGAGAAGAGATGTTCAATTTAACATTTATACCTATGTATCTTTATACAGTGTATTACTGGCATGCCTCAGCATCCCACAATGAGTCTGGTGAAGTGACATGAACCTCTCCCCACACTCAGGCACATTGTGGGTATTGTGTCATCAGGTTGGGGTTGCATCAGAGACTAGCCCTGAAATCAACAGATGAGGGACTATTTTGATAAATTATTTATTTATTCAGTTTCTCACTATTTTTCACAGTCCACATAACCCTGTGAGAGCAAGCATTAAAAATTCATTATAGGTCCAGAGAGGGAATGTCAAGGTTCCTTCCCCACTCTGAACTCTAGGGTACAGATGTGGGGACCTGCATGAAAGACCCCCTAAGCTTATTCTTACCAGCTTAGGTTAAAACGTCCCCAAGGTACAAACTTTTATCTTTTGTCCTTGAACCTTTATGCTGCCGCCACCAAGCTTCTAACAAAAATAACAGGGGAAGAGCCCACTTGGAGACGTCTTCCCCCCAAAATATCCTCCCAAGCCCTACACCCCCTTTCCTGGGCAAGGCTTGATAAAAATCCTCACCAATTTGCATAGGTGAACACAGACCCAAACCCCTGGATCTTAAGAACAATGAAAAAGCAATCAGGTTCTTAAAAGAAGAATTTTAATTAAAGAAAAAGTAAAAGAATCACCTCTGTAAAATCAGGATGGTAAATACCTTACAGGGTAATCAGATTCAAAACATAGAGAATCCCTCTCGGCAAAACCTTAAGTTACAAAAAGACACAAAAACAGGAATATACATTCCATTCAGCACAGCTTATTTTATCAGCCATTTAAACAAAACAAAAGGAGTACTACTGGCACCTTAGAGACTAACCAATTTATTTGAGCATAAGCTTCATGAGCTACAGCTCACTTCATCGGAATGCATCCTGTGGAAACTGCAGAAGACATGCATCCGATGAAGTGAGCTGTAGCTCACGAAAGCTTCTGCTCAAATAAATTGATTAGTCTCTAAGGTGCCACAAGTCCTCCTTTTCTTTTTGCGAATACAGACTAACACGGCTGCTATTCTGAAACCTTAAACAAAACAGAATCTAACGCATATCTAACTAGATTGCTTACTAACTCTTTACAGGAGTTCTGACCTGCATTCCTGCTCTGGTCCCGGCAAAAGCATCACACAGACAGAGAGGACCCTTTGTCCCCTCCCCCCCCCAGCTTTGAAAGTATCTTGTCTCCTCATTGGTCATTTTGGTCAGGTGCCAGCGAGGTTATCTTAGCTTCTTAACCCTTTACGGGTGAAAGGGTTTTCCTCTGGCCAGGAGGGATTTAAAGGTGTTTACCCTTCCCTTTATATTTATGACAGGGAATGAAAATAAATCTATCTGAAAGCAGGAGATAGGTTAAAGGCCTTTGCCCTCCTAACTGAATGCAGAGCTTGTAATGCAAAGTGCACTGTCTGAATGCTTCAAGCTGCTGAACTGAGTGACGGAACCTCGCCAGCCTCCTTAGACTCTCAGCAAGATGTTGAGGTAATGTCAGTGCTACGTGGACAGCTGTGTGCGAAAAATGAAACCAGCACATGTTGCATTTTAAAGGGAGAAGGAACAGGGAAAGGATCGATTCCACCTGGCCTGGGCCCTTTTCAAAGACTGCAAAATACACCCAAAAAGCAGCAGCTTGGCAGTAGGGAGGGAGTTTTGTCAGTTTTGCAGTAATCCCCCATTCACCCACCCATTACAAATCTCAGGGAGGGTGATCAATTTTCCCCTTCTCAAAGGATTTTTCACCAAATTGGCTAGCAAGATGGAGATGGATTTGACCAAAGGTGTAGCCAAGTGATGTTCTCTGTCACATCAGTGTAAATCCAAATTAATGTCAGTGCAGTCTCACATTTGCACATGGTTTAAGCAGTTATGTGTTGGCCACTTCTGTATGTAAGCATCTGGTTAGGCAAATGATCATCCTTATTTTTAATTTCTGGCATGTATATTTTGAAGAGATAGCCTTAAGCTTTAGCTGCCGGATACACGAGCTTATAGAGCCAATTCTGTTTGAGAGCTGGGGCATATGGCCCCCATTGTTGCAAATTTGGCCCTTAGGTTTTTTTATTTATTTAAATATGGTAATTCTCCTGCAGCAGAGCTGCTATGACTTAAGTATAATGACTATTGTTTCAGTTTGCTGAAGGTGCACTTAGGAATCTATTCTAAGTTAGAAACTTCATTAACAGATTGGAAAACATTTGCCTAATGTTACCCTGCCATTACTAAATAAGTCTCATCTTTCAGTTTGGCACAGAGTCCAAATAGTCATTTGAACTAATAAAGATACTCGGTAGTGTCTTATTAGACAGCTGGCAAACTCCCAACAAATATTATGATGATCTTTTGTTTAATTAGGGGTTTCTTATGCAGTCTCCATTTCATCCTGGTAATAGGAAAGATAATACATTCTCAAAAGCATGAGCTTTATCTGAAAGTCAAGGGACAAAAAGGTCCATCCATGCTCACCGCTTTTACCCATCGAAGTGCTGGCAAAATCTCCATGAAAACTTAGAGAATTTTAATCACACAACCCCTTCAGAGCCCTAATTAACCTGACTATATAAGGCCTAAAGACAAACTGTCCCATAGCAACTCCTCCTACCTGCAGTGGTTGGTGGTTCCTGTAGAAATGGAACCTTGGCATAGAGTGCGTAGAAAAGTTTCCCACTAAATATTTTTTGATATTATTTTTTTACAAGGCAAGACATTTGTCGGGGGGAGGGGAGACACGTCTTACATTTTCACTTATTCGTTCACTGAAAAACTGAAAACTAACTATTTTTATTTTTTAAATTCCTACAGGGGGTTGCTTTATTTTATTTTTGCCAACCAAAAACTGAATCTATTCTTTTTAAAAATGAGTGAAAATCCCACTAGAAAAATGGTGACAACTAGTGGAGGAGCTGAGAAAGGTGATTTTTATTCCCCAGGACCTAGAGAGGAGTAGACTGGGATCATGCTCACATTCTTATTTCCTTGCTTGATAATTACCATCACCTATGATTAATAGCACCTCACCCAATAGTGAGTTAGAGGCTGTCACAGGTGGGCTGGGGCTTAGCTGCTCCTGTGCCAGGCTCTGCCCATCTCTGCAGGTGGAGAGAATTAATCCAGGGGTCATGTGATGGGAGCATGTGACTAGAAACAAGGCCCTGCTGGGAAATATAAGAGCAACCTGAGTTTGGTTAGTGGTGGCTTGCTGCCGAGGGAGGCAGTTCTCCAAAATGCTCAGGCAGAAGGCTGGGAGAGAGACTTGCAAGGTGTATCTCTCCCTGTGAAGGGGAAAGCCTCAGTGATGAGGACTATGAGCTTGGAAGGAGGAGTATTAGTAACGGGGATCCCTAGGAAGATCTTTAGTCTAGAGAGAGATTGAGGAGGCTGTAGAGTTTGCACCTACACTGGGGAGCTTCACTCTGGAAATAGCTAGACAAGTCCCTGCCCCGAGGAACTGCTGCTTTGAAACTTAGGTACCCCCTCATAAGGGAGGGTGAGTCAAACAGGGTGCAGGGAGAGGCTAAACAGGCATGCAGGGAGGGGGGTGGAGAATGGAACATAGATAAAGTTATGAACCAACTGAGTCTCTAAGTTGTAGATCATGCAGCCGCCGTGAGTCACTGGGTGAGATTTAAATGAAGGGGGGAGGGTGGCTTGGTGAACAGGATGAAGGAGAGTATTAACAATGACTGTGTCAGAGGGTCCACAGTGCTGAGCTCTAGCATGTTCTTCGGAACACCGCTTATCAGGCCTGCATATCTCCCTCCCATGTCAGTGACTTGGTAGGAATAACGATACAGGCTATGTCCCTAGTTCCCTGAGTCTGAGTCTCCTCTCACTAGACAGCAATAAAAAGGTCAGTTTGAAAAGCTCTTGAGTGTTAAAAACCCTGTGTGAGCTCCTGATTAGAACATGTGTGACTCAGAGTAGCAGTAGGAGTTGGAGAAGTTACACAACTTTTAACCTGTCTTGCAGAGTTCCTGGCCATTATTCCAGTGTAGTTTTTAAATGCTGAATTTTCACAAGGAGGTATGATCCTTGAAGTGGCTGTTGCAGTGACACCTCTTGATTTCTCAGATTCCGAATGCTTGAGCCGTCTAGGATAAAGCCCAAGATTCTACACAACGTATCATATTGCCCGCACCACATAGCAAAATTGTTGAAAAACATTCTATTTAGAGTCACTTCTGCCTATGCGGCAGATATAGTCTGTATTTTCCTTCTCTGTTGTCTATTGTTTGGGATATTTGCATAAAAACAGCATCTTTGTTTCCTGAATGGCCCTTTTTCATGCAAATGTCCCTAGCAATAAAAAAAAGAGAGAGAAATACAGAAATGAAATGGAAACAGAATTGTCTCCAGATAGAAAGTTTCACCAATATTTTCAAGGCTCCTCTTTTTAACCACAGAATATGTCCAGGCCTTGATAACTTGTAATCAAAATATTATGTAGTCCTTATATCACAGTATACAAAGCATTTAAAACACATTTATGAGTCTCCTGTATGAACAATGAACGAACGAAGTACTGAGTTGGAATGTGAGAGAAAATGATTAGATGTCTGAATAGCTGAAGGCACTCTCTAAAGCTAGAACTATTGAAGAGACAAAACCGAAAGAGTTTATGTGCCAGGCTGTGGAAGCAGAGAACTTGGAGGTGAGGGAGCTAAATGCTGGATGAGTCTTGCCAGCTGAAGAATCTCATCTATGCAACAAATGGCAAAATCTCGCAACAAAAGTTAGTCCTGGATCTCAGGATCAGAAACTGCTTCAGGGACTCGGGACATTTTGAAAATAGTTCATTCAGATTACAGTAAATTGCAGCTGATGTACACTACGCTGCATCTAAATATAGAGAGCAGTTTTCAAAGGGCATCTGCTGAAATGTTTTGGAACAGTTTTACCCTACATGCTTATCAAGTCTAATTTAAAAGGATGTCTCAAGATGTTTCTAAGCTGTATAAAGTTGCATGAAGAGATAGATAGAGAGTCAGATGGCTGCTCTCCACGATACAGATGCTCTGTAGATATAGTGGGACTAATCTAGCTGTAGATCTGAGGGGAAGACAGGCTCCTAAGTCATTTACATGCTTTTGAAAATTTGACACTAGGAGAAAAAGTAAAGCTTTTTTTCTGAGATCTGAAAAAATTCTAAGTCCTATTAAAAAGTCAATGAGATTTAGGTTCCTGAACTGCTTCGGAACTTCTGAAAATGGTACCTCTGGTCTGTTTTCCCATCTCTAATTAAAAAGTTAAATTTTAAGTGTAGCCTCTTAGAAAAGATACTGAAGATAAAAATGTAGAAGAGCAGTGAGCCTAGCTTCCAAATGAATGTCCCGTTTCCATTTCCAGGTGAGGACTGCAGCACAGTGCCCTTGAACAGCATATATCCAATGCCCAAAGAGCCGAGTCTGTGTAATGCAAACACCAATAATTCCTTCTGCCCAGTTACGTCTCTGTACAGCAGGAACAACCTAATCAAAGAGCTGTATAATCCCCCCCAGGGAAGAGATCTTTCAATTGACATATGGATTTCTCTGTCATCTCAGTAGACGAGTCTAAACTACTCTTAATTTTTACAGCAGTTACTTGCTTCTTGTAGCTTCCATCTGATGACTAGAAACTGATGTAAACATATGTAACTCCCTCCAAAATGCTAACAGGAGCAGATCCTGCCATAGGATTCACACAGGTAGCCCCTTGTACCTGTGTGGAGTTGTAGATTTCAACAGGACCCTGCACAAACATAAAGCTCCGACCACATAGATCGATTGCAAGGTCTGAGCCCAGGTGAATATCTTGCTGATGCAACAGTTGTTAAACCAAGGTGCAGAATTTGCATGAGTCTATACTACAAAAGGTTTCCTCCTTGGCCCCCCCCCCCCCCCCCCGCTCTCCTGCTGGTAGCTCATCTTAAGTGATCACTCTCCTTACAGTGTGTATGGTAACACCCATTGTTTCATGTTCTCTGTGTATAAATCTCCCCACTGTATTTTCCACTGAATGCATCCGATGAAGTGAGCTGTAGCTCACGAAAGCTTATGCTCAAATAAATTGGTTAGTCTCTAAGGTGCCACAAGTCCTCCTGTTCTTTATACTATCCATCTATCTATCTAGGTACACACAAGCCCCATCACCATTGTATCTGAGTGCCAAAGATATACTTAGGGGAAACTGTGAATCAGTTAAGAAGTGGCACGAGGGAGGATAGGAAAATTCTCCTTAGAAAATAAAGACAGGTGTTCTCGTGAAAGTGGAAAATGAAGCCTCTTTAAAAGCTGGCACCTCCCCATCCCCCAGTGAGCCTGTCTGGCAAAGGAGACACTAGATAATTTTCATCCTTTCAAGCTTCTCTTCTAGGTTTGTATTTTACAGGCTCTTGCATTCCCTCTCCATCCAGCTCACCCAGTAGCTATTATTACTATTCGTAGCTGAGATTGAGGCTCCATCGTGCTGGGCTTGTACAGACACATGGTAAGAGACAGTCCCTGCCCCAAAGAGATTAGTCTAAATACTCAAGACAGACCAAGAGTTGGAGAAAGGAAGGGTTATGTTTCCCATTCTTACAGGCAGGAAACTGAGGTGCAGGGAGACTAAACCACCTGTCCAAGGTGACACATGGAGCTTCTGGCAGGGCTGGGAATAAAACCCAGTGGTCCTGGGTCCCAGTCCCATCCCTTAACCAAAAACCATCCAGCTTTTCTAACTTGCCAAGGATCTGCAGCACAAACCTTCCTTGTTGCTAGTAATTCTCAGCATAGCCAGCAGGAACATCCTGGGGCCCCAGCGTAACAGATGGTGGGTTCCTCACCTGGACTCAGAATGACCTCAACACCAAGGTCCTGTTTTACCTCTCACGTTGGCGTAAATCAGGAGTAACTGCGCAGAAGTCAGTTGAGTGACATTGGGCCAGAACTGGCACAAGTTCCCTCTGAGGGAAAAAATCAGACCAGAGCCCCTTGGATGTCTATTCTCAAAGGGCAGTTACTCAACCTGGTCAGACGGTGATTAGAAAAGAGTCCTTGCACCTGGCTGCTTGATGGGCCCTATTCAAAAACAACCTCCAAGTGAATACCCAGAAAGCTCCAGTCTAGCCCTGGGCTGGATGTTGTTAGCCAGTAAGAGAAGGTGGATAATTGAGAGGATTCCCTCTAACCACCAGACTGACAGAAGAAGCCAGATGCCTTTAGCCATCTTGGCTGTTTCCATGTTTTGCATTGAGAAGAGGTCGTTACACCTGTATTGGCTCCTTATCCTAAAAGTAAAGCTTGTCATATGCCTTTATGTTAATCATTGGTGTCTTTGGTACAGCCCGGATCCTGTCCCATGTTAAATACAGTGCATGGGCTGAATTATTGACGATCATCCCACCCTTTAGAGAGGAAGTAAGGGATGAAATCTTAGTGCTGTATACTACTCCAGAGCTGTGTGCAGCTTCCATAGACCATGATGGGGTCCTGTCATGCTTACCAAGGTCAGCATACATGAACACTTAGAGATTATTCTCCTGTTAGTGTTAATCTGCTGCTCACAGAAATTTTCCAGTTCCAGAAAGAGAAGGAAAGTATTATTTTTAGAAGCCGAGATAATTGTCACATTTTGTGTAGGAAGCTAAAATTACAATTCTGTTTTTGTTGTGCTCTGTTTGAATAGCATAAAATTAACAGTAGCCTCATACCCCACACAACATTCCCTCTATTAGGCAGGGTAATTTAAAGAGTGTTCGGCTTGAAGCAATGTAAGGGTTGAGAAGAGAGCATGGGGACATTTTAATGTGGTTATTTTTTTAAGTATTTAAAAATACCTTTTTAAGTGCATTTAATTCTTATGAAAAGTGTCTGAATGACAGCCCCTGAAAACTGAAGTTTTCTGCATTTCCAGAGAAAAGAGGAAAAGCACCAGACACAGCAATGCAAGGAGCGCACACACATACAGACCCCCTCCTGGCCAGCGTGATTAAACTCTTCCCTGCAGGGCATTTATTAGCATTGCTGCACGTAGCTTCTTTCATTTCTCCCCGATTTCTCTGTGCTCCGAAGCTCCGCGGCACTGCATTCAAAAGTTGCATTTCCTTAGTTTCCATAAAGGATTTGTGCTGGAAATGGCCCACCTGTTGATCACTTTAGATAAGCTATTACCAGCAGGACAGTGGGGTGGGAGGAGGTATTGTTTCATATTCTCTGTGTGTATATAAAGTCTGCTGCAGTTTCCACGGTATACATCTGATGAAGTGAGCTGTAGCTCACGAAAGCTCATGCTCAAATAAATTGGTTAGTCTCTAAGGTGCCACAAGTACTCCTTTTCTTTTTGCGAATACAGACTAACACGGCTGTTCCTCTGAAACCTGTCATAAAGGATACAGAATTTCCTGCTCAGATAAGGAAATGCTCTTTCAACGCTTATGTAAGATGATCACGATCATGGCATATTAAACATCCCCATATTAAGAGATGGGATTGCACAGCCTTATTTAGAAGAGAGAAAGAAATACTTCTATGAAACCGAAGCAGAATGATTTCAAGGTTACACCCTCACTGTCATGAATAACCCTATAACTCAATTAATTATAGTTCAAGTTAACTTTAGCCACAACAGAGTGATTATTCTTGATATTGTGTGGGCAGCATGTTCTCACAGCACAGAAAAAAACAAAACCAAAACTGAGAAACCCACATAGATCACTTCACACAATGCAACACCCCACAGAATAACTGGATGAGTCACTGCATGGCCATTGTTGTGTGGCTGAGTGAGGACACAGAAGATGCCTCAGGAATGTAGAATGAATAAATGAAAAGGAGAGAGAGAGAGAGAGAGAATGCTGTAATGCTTGGGCTCTTCTGGAGGTTGGAGATGCTTTTGGTTTATTTATATAATATCAAAACAGTTTCCACTTCCTCCTAAGCGCTCAGGCTCCAACATGGGCCCTCAGAGGGAAATTGCTCTAATGATTAGTTCAAACGATTCAGAAGTTCAGATGTATTGGGCTCTGGCTAGATAAGCTCATAAAATTTCAAATACTTTCCATCTATTACCCTTAGAATGGGAAAATTGGTCTGGAAATGGTGAGAGAACAGTATTGTCTTTCAAGATTTTCTCTTCTTCCAACTTTCAGTCAGGACAGATTATCCCAGACACAGCTTGGTTTATGGTATTTCAGTGTTCTTGCTTCTGGCCTCTGAAGGACCCAAGACTTACAGAGTTATTATGAGGAAATTAAAAACAGGGGGAAACTTCTTCAAACCTTGAGTACAGATCTTCTTCAGGCTGAGTTTAGCATTATATTGCCCATGTAAGACTCTCACATTAGGGATACGTTGGGAAGTGAGACGACATCTTTTCTAGTGAAACCGGAAGCTCAATGGAAAACAGAATAGTAAAACCTCATTATAAAATGGAATTTCTTCTTTGCAAAAGGAGCCTCTTCAAATATTAAGTACCAGCATACAATAGAGTTGTTTTCTGCCATGTGTTTCCTTTCTGTTTGATTACAATCACTACCCTCTTGAAATAACATATTTCATTTTCATTGGAACGCCGTCACTGGTTTGCAAGAGATCATGAAAGGAAGCCAATAAAGCAAGTGGGAAAAGATAAAAGCAAATCAAACACGACATATGGTACCACAATGAAAGCACCAACCGTGCAGTTTGGAGATCAGCTTTCCTGCATGAAAGCACGAAAATGCTTATTGTTTGTGTTGCAGAAAAGGGGATTCAATACTGTCATTTCCTATCCCACAAAAGCCTATATCCTTTTTTTTTTTTTTAAATCACTGAATCTTTTGAAGCATTTATAAGGTGCTATTAGCAGCGTTTCCTTAGGGTGCCAATGAAGTCAATGTCTCAACAGACCTTTTGCCTTTGTGTCCCAACCCTATCATTCAGCACCTTTCATTGCATTTAATGTGTCCAGGGAAATTTAGCACTAGCTTTCTTTTAAGTCCTATAACAACAGGAAAGACTGCAACGATAAACTTTCTTTATGTGAAAAGAGCAGGAGGACTTGTGGCACCTTAGAGACTAACCAATTTATTTGAGCATGAGCTTTCGTGAGCTACAGCTCACTTCATCGGATCCAATTTGTTAGTCTCTAAGGTGCCACAAGTCCTCCTTTTCTTTTTGTGGATATAGACTAACACGGCTGCTACTCTGAAACCTTTCTTTATGTGGTGTGTTTCGTACAAACTGTGTCACAAAATGCTTGAGTGTTAAAAATTCTAAAGGCATATGTGATTAGAGAATTACAGGCAAACAGCTGTGAAACCATGTCTCATGGTGAAAAATACAATTAAAGCCTTCACTCCGACAAGGAAGAACAGTCCCTGCTCTGAAGACCTTACGGTATAAAAGACAGACTGACAGTCAAAGGGTAGGAGGAAACGGCAGGACACAAGTCAAGTGGTCAGAGGATTTGTTGACCATGTTCTGCTCTGTTCAGTGAGGGTTCTTATACCACTCTGCTCACCGCAGTACTTGAATCCCTTCCAGAAGTGCATTAACCAATCTGACTGGCATTTGCCATGGGTGATTCTTTACCATTCTATTTCCAAGGGCAAAATTAGGTGTTTGCTGTGCAAGAAAAAAAAAGTGTGCTGTGTACTTGGAACAAAAAACGGGGAGGCTTGAAGTGGCTCTTAGATTTGGTGGGAGTTCGTTCCATAGCCTTGAACCAGGCCCGGCAAGTACTTTGCCTCCTGCTGTCGGATAGCGGGATAGGGGAGAATCACTTTAAATAGCTAGCAGTGCTCCCTGGGCCCTATGTTTTGGAAGGTAGTAGGCGACGTCTACACAGCAGTTGAATAACCGCAGCTGGCCTGGTCCAGCTGACTCAGGCTCATGGGATTCAGGCTGTGGGGCTGGGAAACTGGGACTCTGCCAGTGGGGAGGGCCCCAGAGTCCAGGCTCCAGCCTGAGCCCACGGGTCTGCACAGCAATTTGTGGCCACAAGCTGTGGTGGTCTCGTGAGTCTTTTATTCTAACATAGACCCACCCTGAGGCACCAAAACCCAATCAGAGCAGCGGGTAGAAGAAGCTAGGCCTGATATTTTATGCACAGTTAGTAAACACAATTATTTGGGACCCAGCTGTATATGGGTGGTTTCTTCCTATTTTTGTCATTGTCTATAGATTAAAAGACCCAACACCTGCAACAATGAGCTTTATCTTTGTTGATGTTATCATTAGACCCTGTTAAAAATAAGGGTGGAAATCATAGCAATTTAATCAAACTTTTTCCTGTTGTTTTTTTCTTGGTTTTTTGTTTGGGGCAAAATTTGAAATCTCAATTAAACAATTCATCCAAATTCTGAAATTTGAAAAATATTGATCAACGCTAACGGTTAAGTGACTTGCCCAATTTCCCACAATAATTCACTGGCAGAGATGGGAATTAGCAATGGAGAGAATGTTCTGCTTGTCTGAGGACACTGTTCTTACCCACTATCACAAGGTCCTGAATATGAAATGTATCCAAAATTCTCCATTATTATCATCACAGAGATGGGCTGCAAATAAACATCTGATCACCCTAAAATTGGGGAGAGTTTGGGTTGGGGTCTGAACTTTGGGGGATTGAGTCTCATTACACTTCACTTTGCACTTCTCAGGCAATGTAAATTGCATTTAGCATGTAGCATGGGTGTAAACTACATTTTTACCTCCTTTAGGGTCTCTCTAAGTTGTCAGGCCTTAGTGTAAATGAGACTCAGCCACTCTGACTTCAGCCAATCTCGTTATGAAAAATGCTGTCAGGGAAAAAGGCTGCACACGGTAAAGTTCTAATCCACACTTGTGATCCTCACAAAGGCAGGGATAGGAGCCTTGCTAAGGAATCACAACAAAAATAACATTGCACATGTCAGGAACAGTCTCGGCAGCATCAGTAAACCTGTGTGAATTAACCCTTTATCTCAGCAGCTATAAATCCATTAATTAGGGTGTGAGCAGCTTCCCCATGTAGGAAATATACCAGGGAGAGGAAGATCTAAGAAGCACCCATTTCAAGGCATGAATAATCCAGTGTGATGCTCCAGATTTTCTCCCAGCACCTATTCCAGTAACAGAAACCAATACAATCAACAGAGACAGTTCTTGCAGCCAGCAAAATCCGAACTGATAAACGGTTCATCTTCCAGTGTGCAGTAAAGGAGCTGAGAGTTGAACACTCTCCTCCAGGAGCAGCAATGTTCTTTAAATAAATGCAATCTGAGCAGCATCTCCTGTGGAGCTATCTGGGACTCTGACCAGCACACGAGCACATTCAGTGGGGTGCTTTCCTAGAATCTTCTTTAATTCCAGCCTCCTCTTTTAGTCATCATTTGTTGTTTGGGCAAACTACCATTGACAAAAAAGCAACTTCAGTGCAGAGGATATGGAGGTGAAAAATAAAATTAATACAGTGAAAAGAGAAGGTGTGGGTTGGCTCAGTGGACTCATGATTACAGCTCTGCTTAGCATGAGGGACAGATGGGGTTCCTGAACCTGTTGTCTTAACGTTTTAGTCTGCTCCCAGTGTAGAAATGCTGAAGAGCCATAAGAAGCTGTCCTATCAACTCACCATAAACCAGCAGTGGCTGGAAATCTCACGAGAGAACCAAATCTGGTGAGATTTTCAGACTAAACAAGACTGACGAAGCATCTCAAAGTTCTGAGCACTACCTAGCGTGAATCCCTGCTCCTCTGGAGTGTCGCTCATTACAGCAGTGGGGGAGCAAGCCCATGGAGATGATTGAAAAGGGAGGTCCCACCACTGGCTTACCTGGGATGTTGTCCCAGGCCTAACGATTATACTAATACCAGCTGTCTGCACCGTGCAGAGCTGCATACTTAACACCAAATCGCTTCCGTCTCCCGTAAGAATTATCCTGAGAGAGCAGCTGCTCCAATGATATAAACCATCCAGCACTTTCTTTTCATGAGGGGACTCCAAAGAGCAGCCTGGTTTCAGCTTGGTGCTCAGCATTCAATGACTAGTGCAGCAGAAGATTAACGGGCATTTTCAAAAGGACCTTTCATCATTCAGTACGTGTGCAGCTAAGGCAGAGTTACAGGTCCCTGGCTAACATTAAGACCCAGAACATCAACTGGGAGGGCTGTCAAATTAAACCACTCAAAACAAATAGCTTTGTGGGTTCAGACAACTTTGAAAAATGTTTCTCCAGTCTTTTGCATCTGGCCTTAGCAGAGATACACACACACACATACACACAAATGAAAAAGAGCCCAAACACTATGGACAAGAATCTCCTCATGGTATTTTGCCCCACACAGCAGAGGCCTGGAGAAGCCATATCTTGGATTGTTTATCCTGACCCTTTTGAGAGGCACATTATGAGGACATCCATCCAGCCTTCTGGCCCCAGCTTGGAGGCATCCGTGCCCTGACCCTCACCTGCCCAAGGAAAACCCACTCCATCCAGGTGACCACCACCAAGACAGTCCTTCAGGGGCCTAGAAGGCCCAGGAGGATATACTGACCAATGAAGAAGCAGCAGGCCAGTGAAGAAGGCTTACCTGCCTGTGCTCAGGGGCAGAGCTGAGTGAAACTGGGACAGAGGAGGCACTCCTTAGGGCTCATGCAGAACCCAGCTGCGGGCCAAGGCTTTGCAACTAAGCTCTTGCATTTGAAGGGGTTTTTTTGCCCCTTTATTTAAAGGCACAGACAGCTGCATTCTACATTGCTATTTTTCACACCAAGCTTACAGCGAAGCTACTCTGCCCCAAGGTGGCACTTGAGCTTTGCAGACTAAGGTAGGGAGCACCTGCAGTACCACACGTGGCCCTGAAGGAGGCACTGCAGAGCAGCCCCACCCGACACCCACTGCGAATGAATTATTATCCAAGACTAGGAGGAGACTAAAAGATAAATGGGGGAGGCATTCGCTTGGAGCAGGTTAAGCATTCCAGCTCAGCTGAATTCAATGCTGCCAGCAAGCACTGCTCCTCTGCCGACATTCTTGTTCTTCCTTGGCCCCCCTCCAGTTGTCACCAAGGAGGTCTGCACATCAGTAAAGCAGCAGCAAGGACTGAGGCTCAAATATCTCCGCTCTGACAGGTATTAAATTTTAGATGAAATTCTCCTCCTCTGGGAGAGAAATCTCTTGCCTGCTGCTCTCTCTTCCTTTCTGCTGGGAGTAATTACATTTTGTTGTGATTTAATGGAGTAATCCAACAGCACCACCCTCAGCTATCAGGGTAGAAGTGACTTTGCCTATTTCCCCCCGGCACACACTGGGTGGCTAAAATACAGATACCTAGAGCAGCCCTGTACTGTGTTCTCTCCCAACAGAGATGAGGACGACGATGGAGTTCCAGCTAAGCTGTTGCAGTGGTTTCTAGCTCTTGACTGGAGGCAGTTCTGTTGGGTTGCAAGACCCCCGTGGTTCATGCATAAGGGCTTCCTGCTGGTGCCGACACTTCCACGTTATGACTCAACTGCAGCTGTGAGTGCCTGACATGTTGGAGGCAGAGCCTGTAATCTCCGGGTGTGGAATGTGGGCACTGCCTGGGGACGTATTGCTCCTGAACATCAGGTGATCGGCTGGCTGCCAGTTGTGTGTATTTATAACCCACAGCTCACTGCGTTACTCATCCCTGTCTGTGCCCAGTCCACAGCGGATGTGAGTCTGTTACAGTCACCAGCTAGATCATTCCAGCAGTAGAGGATTGAGTTTTTCTCTGGAGTCCCTAGTGTTGGCCAGGATGGCATATGCACCTTGTGCCAGGACTGTCTGGAATATGATAGGCCTGCTGAAGTGCTAATCAGTTCCCTTAGCTGGCTGGGGAGCGGCTCCTTTAAGCAAAGGGGCTAACGCCTGGGCTGGAGCTGCTGCCCAATTTTCTGGTGCCAACTATTCATGTGGGTGTTAAGAGCATTCAGTATTCCAGCACCTTATGTCACTTCCAGAATGAGACCCTGACCTCGTGCGAGATCAGGGGCCTTACAATATGCAGCGGGGGTGTGGGGGGTGAAGTGCCATATTCAGAGACCTTTCACTAGCAGGCATTAGGCACGCAGAGAAGATGTGAGCAAAGAGACAGACCCTGGCTGGCTGGCTTCGATAATCAGGCAGTTCAAGGTCCATGTCCTGGGTTTACACCTAGGGACAGGTGAAGGTGGCACAGATGAGACTGAACACAGCCATCAACAAACAACATGTCAGCCTGAACTGGAGCTTTTGGATCCTTGAGTCGAGTCAGCCCCTCTTCCTAATTTTGCTGCTCAGTGTCTAGGACACCAGTCCAGCATGCTGCGTCCAGCAAATCATTCAGGAAGAAAATCTCCCCAGTGGATAGCATACGTTACAGGCCCATTAAAGCCACACGATCATGTACAATAAACCCTATTAATGAGTTCCTGAAGCTACAGCATGGACTTTACCAACACTGTCAATATCTCTTTTCCACCATTCTTCTTTGAGAGTGGATAAATGTACATTAATCCCTTCCCTTCCCCTTCTGCCTGCAGCAATTCTCCTGCCGAGTCTCTGCTCTTCACTTCGCTGCCGACTGCCTCGTGAGAGTTCATGTGAAACCTTCCATTCCTCTTCAACCTGTGCTAAAACCCTAAATCATGCAAAGGTAGGTAACCGCCTGTTGTAATTGGAGCTGCAAGTTCACCGTCCAAATAGGACAGCCTGGCTTTTCTCGATATCTCCTTGGTTTCTATGGCACCAATCACCTTGCTATCTAAACACTGACGATACCATCACCATGCCAAGCACTTTAACCGCCAAGATCAGCACTTTCCTCTGAGTGGCTCAGTTTCTGGGTGCCCAACTTAAGATACGTAGGGCCTTATTTTTCAGAGCTGCTGAGAACCCCCCAGCTGGCTTTTTCATCACCTAAAAAAATTAAGAGGCCCCAGAGGGGCTCAAACTACTGCATCATTGATCATCTTTATACATCAGTGGGGTTCCTGTAATGGTGGCAGCGTGGCTTCATAGCTACCAATTAACAGCAATTAACCCCCATTCTTCTCAGAATGACCTGCAACAAGCAGGGAGCCTGGCACATTGAAGACAAGACAGAACTCTTTCTGGGTAGACTCTTCATGGAGGAATGACATCGCCAAATGCAATCACCCACAGATGGGCTGGTGACAGTGTTGTCTCGGACTTTCCATGGGTAGATGCAATAATTACTGCCTCGGGACCCAAAGTTGCACCTTCTTCATGTAGCTCTGGGCCGAGCACACTCCTTCCTGCTCATGCTCAGAAGCTCCCAACTTGAAAAGCCCCTGAGGTGTATTGTGGCTCTGGGTATAGGGGAGTTAAAGAACCAGCACTCTTCCCTCAGCATTACTGAGATCTGGAGGAGTTTGGCTTTTGATGGTCACCATAGGGCTCACGCTCTGGAATCATTCGTGATCTTTAACCTGGCCCCATGCGCTGCTGAGCATCGAATCGTAGGGTTAGAAGGGATGGCAAGGCAATAAGGATGAGCTCTCCCTTGGGAGACAGGGAGTTATAAGGAGTAGCAAGTTAGCCCTTATTGTCTCTTAGGTGGCTTGATTATTTAAAGGGCTAACAATTATCTAAAGCCCTGTTTTTCATGGTAATCTTATTTTCATACAATTGAATCAAACTTCTCCTAGCTTGGGGTTCTCTGACTGTGTGAAATGTTTAGGATGTTATAGAGTAGGGGTCCCCAATTTCATAAGGCCTGCTGCCTGCTTCAACACAGTATACTAATGGCCTATTCATTACCGTTTTGTCATCATGTTTACATCATTTTAGTTTACACACGTGTGTAAGCAGACAATACTGTACATAGAAACAAGGTCTCTGAAGACAGATGAAACAAGATGAACTTAAAATATAAATCAATACACGTGATTTTAAATTTTACTAAAATATGTAGAATCTGTTTGGCACACACAAGGCTGGTCACCACAGAGGCAGAGCGTGCACGTCCTCATTAGAACACTTCTGTTCCTACCAAACAGCGTGGCTGGGCTGAACACAGCCACTGGGGGGAAGAAACCCAGCAGGTTTGTCACTATAGCAGTGTTCCAGAGGCACTTCCCCATTCCCCTTCCTGGTGGAGACAATGTGCAGCACCATATATTTTAGCTGAGGGCAGCAGTCCCATATGAAATCCTTCTATTGTGATGACATCAGCAGAGTTACATGAGGGATAAATTTGGTGCAGTGTATTGCAAAGCAATGACTCACATCAGGACAGAATCCTCTTTATCATAAAGGGCAAATAAATAGACTGATAAACTTCAGATTCTTCAGCCAATGAATTCAATGACTATGTGGAGGCAAAATGATTTTCTGTGTTTCTCTGAATATTAATCCTAGCTTCCCTTTGTGCAGGTCTGACCCCAGACAATACTTCCCATGGACACAGCATATTTGCACTGCACACTCGAGTCCAATTTTAAAAGATTTGTCCAGTTCTCATGCTGACACTCATGACGTGTGTGCCAAGTGAAATGTAAATGAAAGACACTGTTGCTCTTTTCCTCCCGTCCCCGGTGATGTACCAGTCTATGCTAATCCAGATTTATACAAACCTCTTCCATCTGCAAACTTTGGGCTGTAAATCCCATAGGAAATACTCCCAAAACAAACGCTCGATCTCACACCCCAGTAAGGCAAAGATGCATGAAAATGGAAATGTTACCTTCCACTAAAGGTTGGATTGAGCACTGGTCAAAGATTTAAAAGGTTTCTTATTTCCTCCCCAGTCAATTTGCCAGCCTGTAGCATGACCCCTTAACATTAGCATACTGAAGAGGTTTCAGAGTAGCAGCCGTGTTAGTCTGTATTCGCAAAAAGAAAAGGAGTACAAGTGGCACCGTAGAGACTAACCAATTTATTTGAGCATAAGTTTTCGTGAGCTACAGCTCACTTCATCTCTAGTTAGTCTCTAAGGTGCCACTAGTACTCCTTTTCTTTTTGCATAACTGAAGAGTCACTCTGGGGTATGCAATTCACAACCCCCAGACCATGTCAAGGCTAAGAGACTGGGAGAACCACATGGAGTAAAAGGATGAGTTGTCAAAAAGCACTAAAATAGCAGGAAAAAGAAGCCATTTGCAAAGTTTTTCCGAGCATATGTTCTTTGCATGCTATGTGGAGAGGTCTCAAAAAATTTCAACCCATTAGCAGTTTGGTTCACCGTCATAATCACTTATCTGTCATATCATCTATTACAGACTTCTACACATCTGCTGCACTCAGTGTGCAGATTCCAGAGCGGGGAGATGGTTGCTTGGCTGAGTGAGTGGCTGGGAACTAGCATCTGTACATTGTGTCTGTAGCAGGATGGTACCCACTCTGGCCCTGAAAGGGTTAAAGCCAGCCCTTGGGGAGGGCTGAGGCTGTGAGCAAAGGCTAGGCTGATTGGGAGAAGCAGCCACAGCTGGGCCACACCCTAGTCAGGCCACACCTGGCCCTGTTATAAGGGCTCAGGGAGGCACTGGGTCAGACTCTGCCTCTAGCTTCAGAGGGAGAAGGATCTAGCTGCCTGGGAGCTGAGGGAAGCAAGCAACCAAGCAGGGCTGGGGAAAGGCAAGAGGAGCAGGGGAGCTCCCACCTGGCAACTCCCCAAGCTACAGGCCTTGTCAAAGGCCAAACCAGCTACTGGGGTTGCAGAGGCTGCAGCCCAGGAGTTAGGCAAAGGCAGCAGATCCAAACCCCCCTTTGCCAATGATGAATGGCTTGTACGCTGCAGTCTGCCCCAGTGAGCGGGGGCTAGATGGTGACTGGCAGTAGCCACAGACTGAGGTGAGGTGGGGCTAGAGTGTTGGGGGTTCCCTGGAGAGGGGAGACCCAGAGTTGTGGGGGTACTGCAGAAGGCAGCACCCAAGATAAAGGGGTACTGGGGTCCAGGAGGGACATGGAGGCCAGTGATAGGCGGGACACTGGCCTGCAGAGGGCACCCCAGAGGCTGGAGAGCTAATTCCCAGGATGACCAGCGGGAGGTGCTGCGCCAGTGAGTCCCGCCTCGCTACAGCATCCTATTAGCAAAGCCCCCACTAAGGAAAAGAGGCATTCACCTTCTTGCTCTGTGAGGAACCCTCCATCTAGCCAGCCTCATTGAAAACCAAGCATTATCTAGCTCACACACTCTGATTTAATTCACAGGGTCAGTTCCAGATGGATGTAACTATCCAAGGGCAAACAGCCCATTTTGCTTGTGACACAGCATTGGAGCTGGGTGCTTGTAGTGAGGAATGCTAACCAATTTTCAAGCATTTATGAACTAGACCAAATGTAGCCCAGTTTCCCACAAAAGACAAAACCCTGATTATTGGCACTGAGTAAGTGAAGCATAAACCTACCAGCTTGCTCCAGTATGGCTGGGCTTGTCTTTTATAGGCAGTCTGGGGATTATGATGATGAGACCTTTGACTTAGCTGGCCTCATATACTTGCCATCATAACACCTACATAGGTTAGCAACCTGGATTTCTTTTGCCTTGTTCCTCTCAATGGGACAAATCTAATTTCTCCTACTCCCCATGTACCTGTGCCAAAGTCAAGCCAGATGTAAGCCAGGGCAGGGTTTGATCCAGTGACCTTAGCTATACATCCTCCTACTTTATTTAAAGAAAAAATATAGGATGCTCTATTAAGATGCACTGCATTCATGGATACCAGCTAATAATGTGGCCCTTTTTCTTATAATAGGGCATCATGCTCATCCCTTTCCTGTCAGCAAGAAGGAATTTCAACACTGGCCATCTTGAACAGAATGTACGCTGCTGCAGTTCCCACATTAGTCATCTGAAACTTGGGTTTTATACGAGTAAGCTGCAGACTCCTGCTATATACAGAAGTCATTAAGTCAGCATTAGATCCATCAGACAACCGTTCAATGGCTGGTGTGAAATGAGATGATCACAAGTAGTGACTAGTAATACAATAGAATAACTAGGATGGGAAAAAACTAGGAATTCACTCA
Source organism: Caretta caretta (assembly GCF_965140235.1). Classification (NCBI taxonomy): domain Eukaryota; kingdom Metazoa; phylum Chordata; order Testudines; family Cheloniidae; genus Caretta; species Caretta caretta. The sequence continues at coordinate 21,577,209 of NC_134223.1, forward strand.
GTCTCTATGAATTTTACCCATTTTTAGAGCAGAACTTGAGCCTCCATGAAAGTTCTGGAAAATACAGTTAACATTTTACCTCAGTTGTTTGCTTTGCTTCCACACTTGAGGGTTACAGCCTGAAATACTAAGGAAAAGGCTGTTTCTATATAAGCAGGATGTATATGAAATCACACAGGATACTTTGTCCTCTTGAGAGTCCCATCCGACAGTTGCAGCCTCGAGTTCTGGAGAATGTGTATTGAAGCATCTTGTCTTCCACCTGTTTATCCAAATAGAACATGCATGACGGGTTGGATCCCCCCCGTCCGGGATGCCACTGATGTTCTGGGGTCTCACTGAGCCCACCCATTCCACCAGCCTGGGCTTCCTCACCCTGTCTATGCTGTGCCAGGCCTTCAGGCCTTGTCTAGCACACACACAAGTAGGGAACAACCCAGCTGCAGACACAAACAGAAATCAGCTCTGTGTGGGAAGACTTAGCTAGGTGAATGGCCAGCACTCATGTGCACACCTCCTTTGGGGTATAAACCCAAAATAATATTGCCTTGAGCTGTATAGAAAGATCTGCACAGCGCAAGCTCATAAAAATTCGCCCTCTCCCTCAATGTGGAGAGAGACATGCACAGCTTCTCCCCCCCCCCCCCCCCATGAATTTCACAAACTGGGTTCTGAAATAAACAAGAAATAAGTTTATTAACTACAAAAGGTAAATTTTAAGTAATTATAAGGGATACCAAACAGAACAAAGCAGATTACTGAGCAAATAAAACCAAAATAATGAGGAGTACTTGTGGCACCTTACAGATGAAAAAATTTATTTGGGTATAAACTTTCATGGGCTAAAACCCACTTCATCAGATGCATGGAGTGGAAAAACCTCAGTAGGCAGGTATACATACACAGCACATGAAAAGATGGGAGTTGCCTTACCAAGTAGGGGGTCAGTGCTAATGAGACAATTCAATTAAAGTGGAAGTGAGCTATTCTCAACAGTAGAATACCAAGGGAAGAAAAATCACTTTTGTAGTGCTAATGAGGCCAGTGTAAATAGGGTGGCCCATTTCAAACAGTTGACAAGAAGGTGTGAGTATCAGCAGGGGAAAATTAGTTTTTGTAGTGACCCATCCATTCCCAGTCTTTATTCAGGCCTAATTTGATGGTGTCCAGACTGGGAGTGGATGGGTCACTACAAAAACTAATTTCCCCATATTAACTCCCTACTGTTACTCACACCTTCTTGTCACACCCTCCCAAGGTTTAAAAAGGATTTACCTAAGGCAGGAATCCTTTGTTTTCCACTGTAGGGAGATGGGGATCAAAGTAGCAAGTTAAGACATTGTCCAGTACCAGGTGACACAGTCACCTGACCCTGCTGTGTCAATGCAGCAACCCAGTAAATGTCTCAGGAAGGAGTGAGATTAGCAATTTCAAAGTTCTATTGTTCTCCTTAATGGCTCATCCAGGCTCTTTGCCTACTGTCTGGTTGGCAATTCCCAGGTGAAAACACAGTTGTAATTATTACATAGTTACTATTCATAACTCCAGATACAGAAATTATACATGCCTACAAATTGAATAAACACATACAGTAAATTGTAATCTTTCCAATGATATCTCACATGGCCAATCTTGCATAAAACATATCTTAGTTATGCCATATTCATATCCTAATATTTCCATGAAGAATATGGGCTGTAATGTCACAACATAAATTTGGAATCTCTGGAGATTCACATATTAGTCCAATGTCTCGTGTAACTATCCACATCACAAAATATGCATCATCACTGACTGTCTTGTCAGGTAGTCACAGCAGGGAGCCACACAATTTGGAGGCTGAAGCTTCCATGTCAGTGATGATGACATAAGAGGAAGGATACTCTTGTTAAAGAGCTGGGCTGGGACTTAGGAGATTTGGCTTTAGTTCTTGGATCTGCAGCAAAATCCCTTGTGTTATCTTGGGCAAATCATCTAATCTCTCTGGGCTTAAATTCCCTACCTATAAAACAATTATAATAGCCCTTCTATTCTCCCATCCTTTATCTATTTAGACTTTAAAAACTTCAGGACATGGGCTGTCCGTTGCTGTGTGAATGTACGATACCTAGCACAATGGGCCTTGATCTAGGTTAGGGCCTGTAGGTCCTACTATAATATTGCCTGTCTTTTGGCCTGAGCCATTAGCCAGTATTTGAGGTCTTCCCAGGTTGTTTCCATTAGGGAGAGAAATTGATGATATTCAGGTATTTTTGTGGGGCAATCCTGTTTATTTACAGAGAAAGCACATACTGTCCTGTTCCTGAGCACAGTAGAAGCAAATAGGAGGCAATTTCCTAGGTCACAATTTCCAAGCCAATCTTTCCAAGGAGACCTGTGCCCCAAGGAGATCTGTCTCTCTGGTCCCTCTCAGGACCATGCTCACAACTGTTTCTCTCACTTACTGGTGTCTTTCTGCCTCTGTCAAACACAGCAGCAACCAATAAATCCCCTCACCTCTGCATTTGCCATAGTCCCCAGGAAACCCTTCAGCCCACATGGCTTAGCTTGTGATCAGCCTTGCCATGAAGCCCAGTGCCTTGGATGGTGGCTTCCCATCATTTCCAGTTATCACTACATAAATGGGTATTTAAATGCTCCTTCCACTTAGCCAAAATAGAAGTTGATTAGCACACCCATCAGCTTTAACTAGGTCTGTGATTGTCTATACATCGGAGCTCCATTTGACGGCAGCCAGTAATACCTTCTGGCAGAACAATAATAATAATTATAACGGGGCACAATAGAGGAAGCTTGCACAGCTGCTGTCAATCTGTTTTGAAGATCAATGAAAGACTTAATATTTTTAAAACATTTTGAATACAGCACACTTTACTAGCTAATCAGGATTCATTTTATCAGTGACTTAATCTATGCAAAACACAAGACCATTGCTCACTTTGCCGGAAAATTGATCCTAGTGACTGAACTGTAATATCTACCAATGGCAGCAGTCAACATTAGCGATGAAATGGACATCAGTCAAAGACTCTCAGATCCCTAAGGGCACCACTGAACTTGGGCTGAGTTTGAAATCTCTACAGCATGATGCCATCATCCGTTCTCCTTTCAACCATGCATCAGTGAACAGAATTTTTAAACCTCTTCATTTTTTTCCATGACTGCCAAGGCATTATACACTGCTCAGGAGCAGGCAGAAATTCATGAGCCAATGCAATATTGATAAAACGTATTGTTGCCATTCCAGTCCAGGCAGGACCAGCAGAGTGATATTTCTTGGGAAAGGAAAACTTTTTGAATCAAAACACCTCAAATTTTACATGCATATGAACGTTACACCTCACTCAGAGAAGGCACGAGTGACAAAAAGAAGCCCTTAGTTCTGCAACTGGAAGTTCATTTCCCACCTACATCTTATTTACTCTGTCCTGGCTGAAGTTTGTGCAGTCATGACCCTGTAGCAATGGTGTGTCATAGGCCGGAGGTATCTGTGGGAACAGTTGCTGGCGAAACTCCCCAAACTGGCTGCAAAGCCATTCTTAGTGATTCCCGACTCTTCCAGAAAGTTGTGCTGCGGCTTCCTGGCCGTGATTTCCTCTAACTCCCATTTCATCTGGGCTGAGCCTGACACCAGAGCTTCTCGGGACGTGCTTTGCAAAACTTTCAGCAGCCGGAAGTAAAACTAAAACAGTGTGACTGAGGAGGGCGGGGAAGCTGCAGTTTATCGTTTCTATTAGCAAAACCTATCTTGGAGCAAAACAAGTCAAATTAGATGAGTCCTCTTTAGAGGCAAGGCAGAGCCAAACATACTATTCTATTTTATTAAGTCTGCACTGCTAACGTGCTGGAATACAGGGTCCATGTATTGGGCTCCTGGGATTGAGGATACAGAAGATACCAGCAGGGCATTTATTAGGTGAGTTGAAGGAAGTTTAAGATACTCCCAGTGCTTTTTCACAGCAAAGGAAGTGTTGTCTCTGTACATTTTGATGAGTGTTAATAAAAGGCACAATGGTCAGCAGAATTATTAAAGCCCTGGAAAAAAATTCCAAATCTTTCCTTCTCCAGTACATTTCAGTTGTGAGATGTGAGCTGAGATTTCAGGGTGAATTAATTCTTTCATTACTAGAATCCAATTTTCCTCCTGACGTGAATGCAATGGAAAGCGAATAATAAGTTGCATGTTAGGCACAGAGTGATATGACTTTCGTGTCTTTAACAGGGACAACTTCATTAACAAGCCTGAACAAAATAAAGAATTCAATTGTTCCTTCCAAACCATTACCTCAAAGTACATGGAAGCTAATGGCAGATGCTACTCATTCATTTCCTTATCAAGTGCTGCAGGGATCTCCACATTTGAATAGATGAGGCATTTCCTGGGGTTAGGGCCATGCCACTGTTCAGACTCCACAGATTTTTAAAGAGGAGGAGAGTGATTATTTAAGCCATGACTGAAAGGCTTTGAACTAGCAACTCAGCTTATGAAAAGCATTTGAAAATGATCTGATAATGACCTGACATTTATTTAGTGCTTGTTAATGTAGACCCTCATATACCATTATGATGAGTACAGTATAAATGATTGATTTCATCTAGATGGATCCCAGAGCCCTTTACAAAGAGTTTACTAACCATGTACAAACTAGACACTGACAAACCTGTGTATATAACCACTCCACGAAACAGCAAATGCCAATTACTTCATGGAGATAGCTCAGCGAAAGGTTGGATAACACCTGGAAACCACAGTCTGCTGGAACCATCTTCTCATGCTAGAGACAGGCCATTTCCCTATCTTGCCGAGGGCAAAAGACTCATCGACTACAGTCACCTGGTTTAGCCCGCTCATCAAAGAGGTTTCCCAGGGTGTGGCTGCTGTCACATGCAAACAGCTCCTTGGAGCCCCAGGTGAGCGCTGGGGGAAGGTGGGGACCAAAGCGGATTAACTACTCCCAAAGGAGCAGGAGGTGTTCCTCCAACAGCGGTACTAACCCTCCCTAGTTCCCCACGCACCCCGTTTAATTGTATGCTGGAATTCAATGAGGTTGCTTCTACCGTGGGATGCACAGCACCATGGCCCAACATTTTAGTGCCATGTGGGGGGTCAATTCTATAAGGTGCTGAGTTCTCCCGCCAAGCACTTAAGTATGTATTCAGAGATGATGCTGGGTCAGGTCCTAAATCTCTAAAAGCCAAACCCATGCAATTCTTACTAGGATTCATCATAAATAATCCTTCGTCATTTTAACAATGCCTTGCCGTTTTTATAGTGCCTTCCATCCACGGATCTGAAAAGCACTTAATGCTTCGTGAGCAGCTAATGCTGTTCCAACACAGCTTCTATTGAAGCGATTTCATATTCACAACTTTGCCCTGTTGTCTAGCCCTGTTGAGCAGCAAGCCCTCTGTTCCCTGCCTTATACTTCCACGGTAACTTGCCTTTCAGAAATGCTGCTCGTTGGTGTCTGTAAAATGTTGCTTTTAAACATGAGTCTAATTGAACTGCATTTTTGTTTAAGTTCAAAAGAAGTTAATTGTTTAATTAACACTAATGTAGAGAAAACAAAGTAATAGGCACCAACAGGGTATATAAAGGCACCAGTAAAAGTTTATTACATAGGAAGTGCGGCTCTTAAGATGACTGTTGTAATAAGATGAGGCCCTGAAACATAAACCCTTATATCAGAGGCCTGGTATGAGGCCTAAGGCCTGAACTAAAGTAACGGTCAAGACTTTGCTAACATAAAGCAAAGTTAAGCTGTGAGCCAGAGGCAGGCCCTGCTCACAGAAGCTGGCAAGGAAAGGGCTGATGCTGCAAGAAGATACAGACCTAGAAGGTCCTGGACACTAGATATCAGAACGCTCTGATACTTGCACATTCCACACACATAACAAGGAACAGGCTGACCCATCCCAAAGGCAGGGGCAAAAGGGTAGTATGATGGATTGAGTTGTTTTGTTCGAACCAACATGTACAAGGTGAGAGGCAGCACCTTACTGCATAGGGGGGTTGTACCTCAATACGTCAGGAGTGATGTGTAACTTGTTTGTACCTGTTTCAGAGCAGCAGCCGTGTTAGTCTGTATTCGCAAAAAGAAAAGGAGGACTTGTGGCACCTTAGAGACTAACCAATTTATTTGAGCATAAGCTTTTGTGAGCTACAGCTCACTTCATTGGATGCATTCAATGGAAAATACAGTATTTGTACCTGTGTATAAATTGCATCCCTGGGGCAGTGTCTTTGTCTGGCCTAGGGGGCAGTGAAGAGTCCCCCCACTGACTGAGCCGGTCCGTTGTCAGGGGGCACATATTCACAGTATGCCCTGTAGAGTCTGCGGGGAACTATTACTGTGCTTCGTTTGACAATAAACCTGGCCAGGTGCCTTCATACCTTAACAGAGTCTGTGGTCATTGGGGGTTCTCTCAGGGTCTGCTGTGTCAACTATCTGCGCAGAGCCAGGGCAGCACACTGAGGGAACACACGCACACAGCCAACTGCTATCAACATTGGATAGAGCAGAGCACCACACCAGTGGCGTCTGACGACATCGGTGACCCCGACTGCTGATCTGGTGAGTAAGGGAGCTGTCCACTGTAGGAATCGCGATCTAACATGACAGAAAACCACGAGCTAGGAAACCCCCTTAACCCCTCCCTGCAAATCCCCACAGAGTTAAAAAAATATAATGGGGATGAAACATGTAATGTTATTTGTAAAGCTAGGGCAGAGACTGTAGCCTTAAAATGTAAAATATTGCAAACTATAGCCATGGCTGTTAAATGGGTAAAACAGCACGCCACAAAATTGGCAGGGCAAGTAACAGTAACAAAGAAAGAGTTAAAAGAATCAAAAGAAGCTACACAACCCTGGAATGCTCCCACCTCTCTTACAGGGTGGCAAGCAGCACAGAGACAACCAGCACAGGAACAGAATAAACCATTAGAAACAGCTGTAAGAAACCTACAAAAGATACATGTGCCGTCCCCTGTTATAAATATTGGTGGTAAACAGCAAGCTTCAGGTAGCTCCCCTGTGCCTGAAGAATGGGGACAGAAGTGGAAAAAGGTGATCCTAGTAAAATTTAAAAGATGAAACGGGGTCCACTGCAGTGCAACCACCTCCTGATGATAAAAGCCAGGTTCTGGTAAAACCTAAACCGGGACCTACACTGGTGCCTGTCAGAACGGGACAAGTAAGTGCACAGGTGGAAGAAGTAGCACACGATGCTTTCACTGAATTGGTAAATCAAATGAAGGAAAAAATGGAACAGTTCACAGGGCACATTAGAGACCGGAGCTGCGACTCGATCGCAGGGGAGTGAATAAAAAGGAATTTCAAAGTCAAAAACTAAAATTAAGCCTGTTAACACCTAGAATTGATGCATTAACACATGGAGTTGCCCAAACACAGTTAACTGCAGCAAAAAAGGGCACTCCCGCCATCCGTCTGGCATGCACACAAAAGCAACAGACACTGGGGGAACAAATTCAGGTTTCAGAAGAGCAGGTAATGACCCCCACTCTCCTCTCAAAGCCAGGATAAAAACCAGGGGCGCGGTTCTCAACTGCAGGTTCCCAACTGCTTTGACCCACAGAACCACGCTCCATGCTCATATCTAAAAATATGACCTTCTTTCTCAAATATTTTTACTACCAGTTAAGTTTTTTCCTTTCTATGCTTTCTCAGTTTGCTAAACTCGCTGCTGCTGCCTGTGCTTTCAAATACCTTGATACCATTAATCTCTCTTGGCTCAGGTCTCCCTACCTTCCTAGAAGAAAAGGAGGACTTGTGGCACGAAAGCTTGTGCTCAAATAAATTGGTGAGTCTCTAAGGTGCCTAAGTCCTCCTGTTCTTTTTGTGAATACAGACTAACACAGCTGCTACTCTGAAACTTACCTTCCTCGGTTGCTCTTCACCCTCCCTTTTCCCCTGCCTCTCCTCACGTCAGTTCTCTCTCTCTCTCTCTCTCTCTCTCTCTCTCTGTTTTAAAAGTTAAAAGTTATAATTTTTACAGAAACCTCCAAAAGATAAAGCAATTGAAAACAGAACAAAACAAGAAACAAAAAGAAAACAAGGTAAAAACTTTACTTTTTAAATAAATCCAGTAAATTAATTATTTTAACCCTTCAGGAATGCAACAGTGCTCACTTGCTGAAGGGAGTCAATATCTAGATGGTTATCATGCTCTCTCCTGTCATGGTTTGGCCAGGCTAATATATATATTGCTCTTTCAGGGTGAAATACATCCTTCTGCAGAGGGTCCTGTGAATCACATAAGTCTTCAGAACAGGCATTGTGCTGCCATCTGCTGACGGATGAGTTTTAGCTTCTATTCTTTCACCCCTTTCACCATTGTCATGGCTCGACTTTGAGTCGATGTCAGTCCGTTGTCATCTTTCTGGTATCAGTAAGCAGGCTGTTCCGGTAACACTCACCAGCTGCCCGGCTTGTAGATGGTTTCGGTCTGGATTTGGTTGCCTTATTTTATTTCAACATACGAAGCTCAATTAATGGGCAAACCAATTCTCAAAAGAATTAGAAGATGCCGCCTCATGATCCTGGCCTCTGAGCACTTCATATCTCTTCGGTTTTAATGTTCTGCACATCATGGACCCAGGAGCAGAGCTGGGTAAAAATGTGCAGACAGTTTATGGGCTGAAAAATGCAGCGTTGTGTTGACTGAGACTATCTGTGAATTTGACATGTGGCAATTCATACCAGTAGGGGATTTGTCTGCAGCTAAATTTGCAGAGCCACTGTCTGGCGCACCATGAATGTGGGATACAGAAAGATCCACTGCATGGACACTGAAATCACTGCAGGGAGAAGTGCAAACCAGTAAAAAATCAGGGTGAAAGAGACTGAAAAGGTGATGGTCAGTATGCATGCTAAGTAATTCTATACTTAGTAGATATCATTCACATTAATATGTAATAACTTTCAGTTGGTCATACCACATACAATGTGACCTGTCATAGAGACAGACCTGAATTAGGCAATTTCCTGCCAGAAGAGACCACATCAAAGTATCCCCAAATATTCTGAGTACAGTTTTGTTCTGCTTTTTTAAAATGAATCCCCAAGTAGCAGTTTTTGGCAGTCCCTTGAGTGGTCATTTAAGATCGATTTCATTATATTTAAATTATGAAATTACCTTGTTTTCTGTATTGTCATATGCATGTACAAAGGTTTTTTATACAGCTTTTATAATAAATATACAAGGAACATGATACGTCCATGTGGTTAGGGACTAAGCTGAGTCCATCAAACTCTCTTCGAAGTGTCTGGAAACAGATATGAAGCCAGGTCCTTACAGATGATTTTCCATTTTATTCCATTTCCTCCTCAAGCCCACACACATGTGCATGCAAACATGTATGCCCACACATCTCTCTCTGCCTTTGACACTGTTTGGGAGCTGAAGTGCACATGGATTTGTAGAGCTGCCAAGTCCTTATCCAAGCACAGCTGAGAACAAGGTGAATGATAAAAGCACTGTTTCATTTTCTCTTCCCCTTGTAGCGCTAGATTGTTGGGAACAGCTGGTGCCATTGTCACTGAGACAAGTTGCTATTTTATTTATCTTCTGTGCATGTTGAAAACACAGCACTTCGCATTTAGAGGCTGGAAGGGATTTCCCTATCAGGATTTTCCTTTGTTTAGGGCTGATACAACTGGGAAGATATCTAAGAGTCTGCTTTTGTTCATCCAAAGCCAGTTGGCTTCCTGGAACAGCTGGTGCAGAAAGTCCTACAAGAATTAAATTAAGAAATGTGTGGAATCTTTTTCTCCCTCTTGCCTCACAGTGTGATTAGGTTTCACAGGAAAATGGAAAATAATGTGTCAATTAGTTAGCAGAGCGACTGAGTGACGGAGGGATGACTCTAAAGCTGGGAATCCTTGGCTGAGTGATCCATGCCTGTGCATGGAGCATTAGTGGTCATTATCCAACACAAAGCAATGTGCAAAGATATTTCTGTCACTACGAGGGCACTGACTCATGGCACTTAAGAACTCAATATTTTCAATGGAAGACTTTGCAGCACCCAGAAGCATGAAAATTAACTGGCATTAGTGAGATCCTTCCTATATCTTCCTAAAAAACACAATGGCAACCCTTCTCAAATAGCCATGCTGTTATCCCTGTGCTAGTTTCCTTGATGATCAGAATAACCTTGCAGGGACAGGCCAAAGAAATGCAATTGGGTTGCTCAAGAAATCCATGAGGTTGACAGTGATTTTTAACTAGAAAAAATCTGGCCTCCAAAACTTGGTAATTTCAGTTCCCCAAGTCTTGCTCCTGTACTGCAAACCCGTCGTTCTTGTTTCCTACTCCAGCATAAGCAAAAGGAGCAGCGTTCATGTTGGGCCTCATTAGCATCAACACACCTCAGGGTTAATTAGGAAAGGACTCCAGGCCACTGATTAACAGCTAAAGGAATGAATAGACCAACATGTTAATTGGCAATAATTGCAAGCGTTAATAACTGTAGAAATCCCTCCGGTTAGCACCAGCTCTCCCAGCATACAGAGGTTAAAAGGTAAATGAGAAGGCAGACACTCTGCATTCATCTTTGCCAGGAGTGAGGTAACAATCTCTAATCAGACTGACCAGCCTGTCCTGTGGTTTTATCACATGGAACCAGATTCAGTTTCCACATAGGCAGAGGAACAAGTCGCAGCTTAGAAATGGTATGGATAGGTGCCCAGGGCAAGCCCACCCAGGCTCCTTAGCTGCAGAGAGATCTCTGCAATGAAGAGTGGCGGGAGAAGGGGGAATTAAACAGGGTCTGCAGGAGAGGGGCTTCGCCATCTCCTCTGTTGGAGCAATGGTGCACACACTTCCTTAGCCAGGGCTGCATTGGTGTGTCTATTACAAACCCCTGGAGTTAAGCAAAATATTTGCCATGTTTTCCCTTGAGAATTTTCCCTGTTCTCACAGGTTCATGAAATGTCTGTCAGGTGGCCTAGAAGAGAGTAGGCGTGCAAGTGAGAGAGAGAGAGAGAGAGAGCCTTTACCCTCGCACAGCACTTTACAAACACAGCTTACTCAGGTCATTTACATCATGACCCGCTGGATTGCGGGGTGGGAGGAAGCAAGTGGGGGTGGGCAGGGAATGTGCGCGCCCATGTCTGCACACACAGCACCATGTTCAGGGAAGCCGGTTAGCGTGCAGCTGTATAGCACGTCCTGGGCATTCGCTAAACAGAATAATCGCCCTCTCCACTGCAGCTTGGCAAGCAGATATTGGTTACTCTCATACTGAGCAGAGGTACAGTCTGTTGGCTCAAAAATTCACTGAATTGAATCCTTTAATGGCTGAAGGTGGAGGGGGAAATTCCTGGGAACGCTGCAGAGGTAAGTGCTCTTACCTGTGGGGTACCCACTGCGATGTCTACTCTCCTGGTCTCTCGCTGTGCAGAGGGCCCCGCAAGCCTAGACATCGCTTAGCCCTAGGGGTTCAAGTGGGATTTTGGTGTTATCTGCTGCCCTGTGCTGTACAGTGGTGAGGATGGTGAATTCGCCCTAGGCTAGCCTGCTTTCTCCCACTTATTTAAGGTAAATGAAATCTTCCATTCCATCTTCTCTGCCTGGTGAGACAGACTACCCTTTGCTATCACCTTTGGGCAGCTATAAAGCTGGACCCGGTTATCAGCACTTCAGATCTTTGGCCAATAGAAACAGATGTCCCCATCCCTGCTAACAAGACCATGGACATAGTGCTGGCTTTCCAGCAGCAGGGGGGTTGGATTCCGAGACATCCTGCTGGCTTCAAGTTCTCACTGCTCTGCCCGGTCCATTGGCCAGCAGGCTGCAGCGCCATAGCTCCACACAGCCGGATCCTCCTGCTTTTGGAACACGTCTTTCAATAACAACCCCTTGCGAAAGGCCCTCCTCTCCTGTCCTGCACCAGTCAGGTAGCAGCATTTCCCCAGCCCCAGATCTCCAGTGTGTGCAGGGGCACCAGAGACACTCTTCAGACCATGTCTCTGTTCATGCTAGAGCTGCATTTCAGGCCTTTCTATGAAGGACAAAAATCAGCTCATCCTTATGTCTAGTGATGTCTGTGTAAGTCCCAGAACTATTCTTTTCAGGGGCATTAATACATTCAGGAACTACAGTGGCACCCTAGAGACGCAAGTAGCAAAGCGGGCAACAAAAAAAAAGAAAAAAAATCTCAAGTTGGTGAATCTCCAAAGCAGACCCTCCGTGTCCCCTTTTTAGGCCTTTTCATTATCAGGCCTTTCTTTGCTCCCCATATTCAGTTTCCCCAGTCTGCTGGGAGCTCTCGGTGGAGGGGTTTTTTGGTAGAGTTTTTGTTTCTTGGTTTGGTTGGTTTGGCTTTGTGCACATAAAGGCATATGTAAATAATTCAATAATTTCACTACACCTTCATCTACAACAAACCCATTAGCATTAATCTAATTCACAATGGAGGCAGATCAGAACAATTCCATCATTGCAGGAATGTATCTCCTTGCAGAACATTTTGAGACAAAGCTTTATACCATTAGATAATTATACTCACTATAAACATTCACTTTTTTAATTAGAATTGTGAATTATATTTATTATATAATCAGGTGCACTCTCCTGAATTTACTTTCTTAGAGTCTCTGCAGGAGAAAGACTTGGTCTCTCCAGTCCCACTGAGCATCATGGAGGAAAAGTTAAAATGGCATTCCATGCTGTTTGCTGAGGGATTTAAGAGAGAAGAATCATAGGCTGTCTACAGAAAAGGTCTTAAAGGTAGGTCTCAGGGGACATAGCCACCTCCCATTCAGTTTCACTAAAGTACTAGCTCCATGGCAGGGTAGAAAAGGGAAAATTGAATGGCAATCGGACACTGATCTCACCCTTGGGACCAACACAGAGTGCCTGAGAATGGAATTCTAGGTTAGCAGGACTAGTATCGTGTGCTAGCCAGTGGGTAACGGGAACTGCTGGTCAAGGTACCATAGAAAACGTGTGAACCAGTGATCACTGAAGTGACATGCAGTTTAAGGCAAGGTGAAAATGGTGCAATGCTGTGACAATCCGCCATCTCCCTGCATGACACTACTGAGACTTTTGCCAGAATATTGGTGAAGGGCACAAACACTGATGTGCTTTCTCACACAGATCAGAGAATTTCCCAACATGACCCAGCGGGTGAGTACCTGGAAAATTTTCCTGGAACTTTTTGACCCTGTTCCTCATGATGGGATGTATAGAGAAGGGCTTCATTCAAAGCCTGTTCTAAACCCCTTGCCTATCCTAAGTGGAATGTCCCAACTTCCCTTCTGTACCCCAGCTGGGATCTATTTATCAGGCAGCTTTCCTCTTTCTAGATCACTGTTGTTGTTTAATCTGGATCTTACCCTAGATCTAGGGGCCCATGGTGCTAGGCAATATATGAAGACACAATGACAGCCATGAAGACTTCTTAGCATGGGATGCTCCTAGCATGTTACAAATGAAAAATAAGTCTCTTTACAGATCAAAACGTTCCTGACAAACCTGCAGCATCATTTATCGATTCCTATCATGGACACCAGGCCATTGTGCAGTAAGCTTTTATAAGCAGCAGGCTAGAGCCACAAGACCAAGGCAAGTGCACCAGGTATATTTTTACAGTAGAATTAAAGGTCTCTTTTCTAGCTAGTTCAGCCAAAGTTCAAAGCATTCCAACAATAACCTGGGTTTTGGCTGCTTCTCCAAATGGCATTGTTGCCTCGGAAAAGGCTATGATAAGAATTCCATCACTCTTCTTGACCTAAGGATGCTTTTTTCCCTTACACAACGTTATGTATAGAGAGATTAGAGTACTTAAAAGCATCTTCCCTCCAGAATAAGTGCTTAGAAAATTATTACAACAACACAAAACAGATTTTGCTTTCTCAACAGATTCCTAGAGGACAATGCCACACCAGTCTCGAATGCATAAGAACTCTTTAGGTCTGCATAAGCCAGGAGTAGACATTCTGCAACATTCAGTGTGGGTTTTCTTGGGGTGAGGAATGTTAGTTAAAATGTGCACACTAGGGCTTTTGGGCATATTCTTTCCACCATTGATAATCCATCGCATCTCCGCCGCTGGAAACCTCAAAGAGAAAGAGAGAGTAGACTAGGTTCCTGTGACGCCTAAAAATGAGTGAGTTAAAAATGCTGGCAGAGTATTACAGTTACAGATGTGCCTAGAGGCCTCACGCTGTGATCATGGATCTAGTGTGTGAGGTAGTAAAGCTAGACAGTATCCGTTTTCTACCTTGAAGTGCTTCCAATTCAGGGATTACTTTACTAATAGCTTCCTATCCTCCTCCAGTTAAGGAAAATTATCATATTTTTGTTAAAAAGCCAAACACTGTGTATAAATCCAATGAGATGTAGAATCCAGCGGAATTTGCTTCTGCAATCCCCAACATGTTGTAGGTCCTGATACCATATGTTGGAAACGTCATTCTCAGAACCAACACAAGAGATGTGTTGCCTCAAAATGCTGAATGAGCGTTCTCCAGTGTGTAGGGTTACATTACTAAATGAAACCACTGCAAACAAATTCATTCTGCAGTAATGATCCTTTTCAGATAGCAAGATTCAGGGCTCGTGTTGGCTATAAATCTAGATGCTGAGCTCTGTTGCCCATTAATTGGCATATGTATTTATAAAAAATCTAATTAAAGCTGTCACATTATCACTTTATGTATCCTGCATTATACACCACTGAGGCACTGCACACATAATAAAGCAAATGACTGTCATCTGACATTCAGGCTTTGATTTGGAACAGAAAATGTGAAAAGCTTCAAGAAAGTATTAACTTGTTCCCCTCTGGCAGGTTACTCAGCTGAGCCCGTGCATGGCTTGCGAACCAGTTTGTGCCACGCTTCCCTAAGGAAATGTTATCATAAAACAAGCGGGCAATGGGGAGCAGATTGCTTCATACTGGGAGGCTTCACACCAATGACATCCCAAAGAGCATTACAGAGCCCCGTGTTAGGTACTGGGCCTACAACAAGCCACATAGGCCAGTGCCCCAGCCACTGCAGCTCAGCCGCAGTGAATAGGCTTTACAGAACAGTTCACTGAGAGAGGGGGATGTCATGGTAAGGATGACATCATCATCCCAGAATCCTTACCATGACAACAACATGATGTCATAGCAAGGCCCTGGGTCTCTTTCACCACCATTCCCTTCTTGCTTTCAAAATGCCCCAGGGTCTTCCAGTCTCTCTGGACAGCCAGGGTAGACGTGAACAAAGAAGCTCATTTTCGCATCTCAGCTGCAGCATGGCAGACTTGCCAGTGCAGCACGCCTCGTCCTGCCCGTGCCTGCAATGGGTCCCAGCCCCAGTGCTGGCTCCGAGCTGGAAGGCATTGCCTCATGTCCTCGCTGCCCACTGAAATGTTACCACAGGGGCTAATCGGTGCCTACGTACGTCTTAATGACATGGAGAGGCTGTGGCTATAAAGACTTGAGTATTTCAGACAAATGGGCTGAACAGAAATAATCACCTCTCTGCTGTAGCATCGCTTCATCTATTAACCTGCGACTCTCCTAATTCAGTGTCAGAGCCCCGCCACCTAAACCCTCAGCACAATTTGTTCCACTCATAACGGTATTTCCATAGCAGAGATGTTCCCTGACTGGCACCAGCGGCATCTTCTCTGGGGGAGAGACCCAACAGAGGTAATACGCTAATGTCTGTTTAATGAATGGGAGGGTAAAAGTGTTCCTCATAAACCAGCTTAAGCGAGAAACTGGTGAACAGTGGGAACTAGGTCCTACCCCCAGGTAAAGAGAGAAAACAGTGTGGGCAGCAAGCAAGTCAGGGGACTGCCAAGAGCCAAGGCAGACAAATGTGCTACTTGACCCACTTGAACCCATGTTCAGGTTGATTTTGCCTCTGTACCTCAGAGCGGACTTAGCTACTCTGAACAAATGGGAAAGCATCACTCAGGCAATAAACACTCTGCAAATTGCCAGCTCCCCAATTCAGGCATGGAAATGGTATCTTTCTAGCTATCATTTACCAATGTGCAAATCCTCCAGGAGATTGGGTGCCCACCAGCCTCTACAGACAAAACCAGCTACCCCAAATGGAGATGTGCCAATTTAGAAGCCAGCTGGACACTCGTGTGAAAAATGTCCTTCTCCCTGATGCAAAGTCCGGTGAAGCAAAGCAGAAGGCAGCAGGGCAGCATGTCATGCTGCAGTCTGACCTCTGTGACTGCCATCCCTAACTGTGATGGAAAGACCATTCCTCAGATGTCATGGCTCCGCACTGGCCAGGCAGGAGAGAAAGTGTTCAATTATCACTCCTTCCGCAAAGCAACAGAGACTTGTGCGTTGGCTAGACTGGCTGACGATAGCAGATACAGTCTCAGTGGTGACAGCAACAACGCTGTCCAGGCCAGATATCCAGGCACTCAGGGCCTGATGCAAAGCTCACTGAAATCAATGGGAAGACTGCCTTTGCCTTTGGCTTCAGTTGGCTTTGGATCAGATCACAGCCCTTACCTGGGGCTCCAGATGCTGTTTGCTAGCACGCAAGGATAGCCCCGAAAGGGGCTTTCTTTTGTGCCCTGAGCAGACCTGTCAGATTGCACTGTTTTCCCCCTTTGTGCTTGGTCCACACACACCAGTGTATAATGTTTTGTTAAATGCCATGGGTCAGATCTCCTCATTATATCTGCAAGTGAGAGCTTGGAAATTATAGCTACTGATCGCACTTAATCACAATGCACTTGCTGAGCTGCCAGTTTAACTGAAATCCCTATGTTAGCGTTTACATCCCTACCAGCAAATAATTTACTCACAGCTATAAAGGTGTGATACACAGTATACCTTTGGAGATTCCTGGCCTGAAGTGGCTGTGAATAAAGCACCGGCTCATGCATCATCCTTAAGCAATATTATATGAAAATGTAATGAAAATTATTCAGCAAATCTACTTTAATAGCCCATCTTAGGAGCCTCTCTGTCCTGTAGACGACACAATAATTTAAAAAATATTAGCTGTCACATCCAATCAGTTTGAGGGAGCAAGAGTAACTCAGCCCATGACTTACTGAGGGCTACTAATTCATCAGGCTCATATGCCATAAAGAGCAGCAACTCTGCTTTGATTTGGACATAAATCTTTTGAGATCAGGAGCTGGTTTTAGGCTGTTTGCAGGGAATTCTGCCCACTGCTCTCAGACAGCTCCCTTCCCAAGCTTGACCCCAGACAGCAACCTAATATTACCCCCTATATTCATGGGCTTGGGGGTCAGGGAGGTACCATTTATCTTCCCATGCCCCATAACCTCCAACATGTCTGCCTCTCATCCTCTTCCCAAAGCAGCTATCTGTTCCCCAACTTCACAGGCTCTGTCTGCTGCAGACAAAGGTGAATTCTTTCACCTTCAATAACCAGTGTCTGTCTCCTTATCTTTTATCATCACTGGGCCTGTAAGGAAAGTGCCATTAAAAGAGAACCTGCACTGCATGATGGAGCACCTGGCAGAGGGCACGGGCTTTCTGGGAAATAAGTTATGAATTCTGGTTGATATTGTGAACTTATTATGCAATTTCTGTATCATGCAATGCTCCTATGTCTGTGTATCCACCATAGCTATCAAGGGTGTAGCACATCCTCACCGGATGATAGTGATTACTTAACATCAACATGTGCATGGTGTCTGGCCAATAATAATGCAAAGAGGTTGGCTAGCGCTGGGAGAAGCCATTTCCTCCCGCTTGTCTGTAGAGGGCTGGGGCTCAGAGAGTGTAAATTCCCCAAGCAGGACAAAGACAGAGGTGACCAAAGCAGGAGGCCATAAAAAGATGGATGGGGGAAGACTTAGGGAGCTGCACAGGCAGCCTGGGCAGGACAGTGGAAGGGGATGGACCAGGCAAGCTCAGGGTAGGCTCCATGTTTCAGAACTCAAGTCTCTCATTGCAGCCAAGGGACCCTGGATGGCCCAGGACAGCTCTGAGCTCCATCCAAAGACCACTCTGGAAGGGTGAGGAGAGTGAGGCTCAGACATGTGTAGGGTTTCTTCTTGTTGTGTAGATCTCTGTATTTCTCATGCGATGCCGTAAAATGCAGTGGGGGTGTAGCATTCCGTGCAACACATCTGCACATTTGCTGTGTCACACTAGTCATGTGCCCCCTATAGACTCATAGACTTTAAGGTCAGAAGGGACCGTTGTGATCATCTACTCTGACCTCCTGCACATTCCAGGCCACAAAACCTCACCCACCCACTGCTATAGCAGACCCGTAACCTCTGGCTGAGTTATTGACATCCTCAAATCATGGTTTAAAGACTTCAAGTTACAGAGAATTCACCATTTACACTAGTTTAAACCTGCACGTGCCCCATGCCTCAGAGAAAGGCTAAAAGACCCCAGAGTTTCTGCCAATCTGACCTGGGGGAAAATTCCTTCCTGCTCCCAAATATGGTGATCAGTTAGACCCTTAGCATGTGGGCAAGATCCACCAGGCAGATACGTGGGAAAGAATTCTGTGTAGTCACTCAGAGCCCTCCGCATCTAGTGTCCCGTCTCCATCCGTTGGGGATTTTTGCTACTGGCAGTCACCGATGGGCCCCATACCATCGTAGGCAGTCCCATCAGACCATCCCCTCCATAAACTTACCAAGCTCAGTCTTGAAGCCAGTTAGGTTTTTTGCCCCCACTGCTCCCCTTGGGAGGCTGTTCCAGAACTTCACTCCTCTAATGGTTAGAAATTTTTGTCTCATTTCAAGCTTAAACTTGTTGATGTCCAGTTTATATCCATTTGTTCTTGTGGCCACATTGGTGCTTAACTTAAATACCTCCTCTTCCTCCCTTGTATTTATCCCTCTGATGTATTCATATCTCCCCTCAGCCTTCTTTTGGTTAGGCTAAACAAGCCAAGCTCTTTGAGTCTCCTCTCATAAGGTAGGTTTTCCATTCCTCTGAACACCCTAGTCGCCCTTCTCTGCACCTGTTCAAGTTTAAATTCATCTTCCTTAAACATGGGAGTCCAGAATTGCACACAGTATTCCAGATGAGGTCTCACCAGTGCCTTGTATAATGGTACTAACACTTCCCTGTCTCTGCTTGAAATATCTCATCTGATGCACCCTAGGACCATGTTAGCCTTTTTCACGGCCACATCACATAGACAGCTCATAGTCATCCTGTGATCAACCAATACACTCAGATCTTTCTCCTCCTCTGTCACTTCCAACTGATAAGTCCCCAGCTTATAGCAAAAATTCTTGTTGTTCGTCCCTAAATGCAGGACCTTGCACTTTGCACTATTCTATATCATCCCATTTCTCTTACTCCAGTTTACGTCAACCAGATCTTCTTGTCTGATCACAGAATCATAGAATATCAGGGTTGGAAGGGACCTCAGGAGGTCATCTACTCCAACCCCCTGCTCAAAGCAGGACCAATCCCAAACTAAATCATCCCAGCCAGGGCTTTGTCAAGCCTGACCTTAAAAAATTCTAAGGAAGGAGATTCCACCACCTCCCTAGGTAACGCATTCCAGTGTTGCACCACCTTCCTAGTGAAAAAGTTTTTCCTGATATCCAACCTAAATCTCCCCCACTGCAACTTGAGACCATTACTCCTTGTTCTGTCATCTGCTACCACTGAGAACAGTCTTGATCCATCCTCTTTGGAACCCCCTTTCAGGAAGTTGAAAGCAGCTATCAAATCCCCCCTCATTCTTCTCTTCCGTAGACTAAACATCCCCAGTTCCCTCAGCCTCTCCTCATAACTCATGTGTTCCAGTCCCCTAATCATTTTTGTTGCCCTCCGCTGGACTCTTTCCAATTTTTCCACATCCTTCTTGTAGTGTGGGGCCCAAAACTGGACACAGTACTTCCTGCACTTGCACCAGGAAATTGTCCCCTACATTTTCCAAAACTTCCTGGATTGTCTGTCCACTGCTGTATTGCTCTCCCAGCAGATATCAGGGTGATTGAAGTCTCCCATGAGAACCAGGGCGTGCGATGTAGTAATTTCTGCCAGTTGCCGGAAGAAAGCCTCGTCCACCTCATCCCCCTGGTCCGGTGATCTATAGCAGACTCCCACCACGACATCACCCTTGTTGCTCACACTTCTAAACTTAATCCAGAGACTCTCAGGTTTTTCTGCAGTTTCATACTTGAGCTCTGAGCAGTCATACTGCTCTCTTACATACAGTGCAACTCCCCCACCTTTTCTGCCCTGCCTGTCCTTCCTGAACAGCTTATATCCATCCATGACAATACTCCAGTCATGTGAGTTATCCCACCAAGTCTCTGTTATTCCAATCACATCATAATTCCTTGACTTTGCCAGGACTTCCAATTCTCCCTGCTTGTTTCCCAGGCTTTGTGCATTTGTGTATAGGCACTTGAGATAACCCGCTGATCGCCCCTCTTTCTCAGTATGAGGCAGGAGCCCTCCTCTCTCATGCGCTTCTGCTCGTGCTTCCTCCTGGTATCCCACTTCCGCACTTACCTCAGGGCTTTGGTCTCCTTCCCCCGATGAACCTCGTTTAAAGCCCTCCTCACTAGGTTAGCCAGCCTGCTTGCGAAGATGCTCTTCCCTCTCTTCGTTAGGTGGAGCCCGTCTCTGCCTAGCACTCCTTCTTGGATCACCATCCCATGGTCAAAGAATCCAAAGCCTTCTCTCCGACACCACCTGCGTAGCCATTCGCTGACTTCCACGATTCGACGGTCTCTACCCAGGCCTTTTCCTTCCACGGGGAGGATGGACGAGAACACCACTTGCACCTCAAACTCCTTTATCCTTCTTCCCAGAGCCACGTAGTCCGCAGTGATCCGTTCAAGGTCATTCCTGATATTCTGGTCATCCTCTGTGTCCCCCAAAGAAGTTAACTGTGAATTCAGAACAGCAGAGTTGTGAGAGAAGGTGTTAGGAGTTGCTGTTACACAACAGTGAACCCCTTGTCAGCTGGCATTGCGGGGCGCTTAGTGTCACAGGTGTCCACACAAGAAGCATAGGCCTGGGCTCTTGAACAAATGTACTAAGGGGTGCTGACGAATGCACAACCCAGGAACCCTGGAGACAGTTGGCATTTCAAAGGCATAATGTCTTCTGATACCATTGCTTGGGCGGTGCACCTTCTCCCAGTTCTGGACATGGGTCCCCCACAGAGGAAGCATCATCATGGCCCAGGTATGTCAGTTCTCAAGGCACATCAGCTCAAAAGACTGTGTCATAAAGTTTGCTAATTAAAGATTTGGCTTCTGGCTCAAGCCAGCCATGTATTTTCTCAGTGCCGTAAGGCTAGCTGGTTGCTGCTGGAAGTTCCAAAGGGCTCGGCTGCCCACAGGGGACATCACTCGCAGAGCATTGTTAGACATTTCCTAGTGCTTCTATGTTAGACATTTTCCTATGGAAAAGAGATGGGGCTTTCTCTAACCATCACAAGAATAAAATCCTAGTGAGGAGTCTGATTCATTCATCTCACTTTAAAGGGAATATAAAGACATACCGTAATATGCCAGCACCCTACCCAGAAGGCACAGTGTTCTTCCATGCATGTAGGTTTTTGTTTCCCTGAGCATCTGTCTCTGAATGTCCTCCCTGGGCTGCCCTGAGATGTTTTGTTCCAGGTAAGGATGGGTAGTGGACTCCTAACATCTGCCTCATGTTCATGGAAATGATCTGAGATATTGCAGACAGCAGGCAGCAAGATTCTCATGCAGATGGACAGAAACCACAACCACGCACAGGGGCACTTGGTGTTTCTGCCAAGCTGGTACAAAGGGAATGTCAAATTAGCTTTCTTCACAGAACCTTCTTGAAAGAAAACTTCAGACACTGAGAATCAGGCTATTTCATGTTCAAATCCACAGTGTGCCATTAACGTGAAAAAAAGGCCATGCCACCAAAGTCAAATAAGGTATAAACATAAAGTCTTTATGGCTCATCTGTTTCTAAAGATTCCCGGTATCATTTTGGACTGCTTTATTCATTCAGTTCCAGAAAGCCAGCCATTTGTTGCCAGGACAAAGACTGAAACTTGTTCCTCACACTGGTGTTAGCTGGCAATATTGCTAGGAGAAATTCCTTCCGTCCCCAGCCTGGTGACCACTTTGTGCCTTGTAACATAGGACTGCTAGCCTGTTACAGATTGACTACTGTCAGCTGAGAAATCCCGTTCTAAATTCCTGGCTATAAGAAAATGTGTGGAGACACCTGTGACCCTAAGCGCCCCGCAATGCCAGTTGACAAGGGGTTCACTGTTGTATGACAGCAACTCCTAACAGGCCTGACAGACTCGCTACACCTACCACATTGCTTTCATAGTATTTAGCTACAGAGAAGATCATGTGGAGGCTTAATGGAAGCCAGCATCGCAGTTCTTCCGAATAGCATCATACGATGAATGTACAGATGATATTTAAGGAGTTGTGTATAAGGACTAAAATCTGTTTGAAAATCTGTCACCAGCCAAAGCAGAAAAACAGATGTCTTCCAGATGTGTAGCTCTGTCAAATGTAAATGAAGCATTGTATGCCAACACAATGGACAGCCCATTTACCTACAGCATCAAGAGGAAAGGAGCACACCCGAAAAAACAAGCCATGAAGGTTAGGCTGGACCAAGGGTTCTCAAACTTCATTGCACCACGACCCCTTTCTGATAAAAATTACTACAGGACCCCAGGAGGGAGGACCTGAGTCTTCCCAAGCCCCGCCACCCAGTGCGGGGTTTGCCAAAGCCCTTCAACCCCAGATAGGGGGCCTGTAACCTGAGCCCTGCTGCCCAGGGCTGAAGCCCTTGGGCTTTGGTCCCAGCCCCAGCAACTCTAATCCAGTCCTGGCGACTCCATTACAATGCGGTTGTGACCCACTTTGGGGTCCTGACCCACAGTTTAAGAACCTCTGGGCTTGACCGTGTACTAAGACAATGACCTCAAGGGGGGAGGTTGGGGAGGCAAAGAAGACCCCCATTTATCTTGTACCTGAGGGGGTAAATGAACAGCACATTTACATTAATGAAAAACTGCTGCCAAAGACATTTGGGGTGATGTAAGCATCTTTAGACAGCTGGTTTCCCTGGTAAAGCTATGGTAAGTCTCTAGGAATCCAGTCATAGGAGCTTATCCTGAAGGAAATCAAACAAACCGATGTGTATCCTGTTCCTCTGGGGCCAGCTACCCTGGTATTTCTGTGAGTGTTCAGGCTGCAGACTACCAGAGAACACTTCAAAGGGGCACAAGGACTAGGATGCGACCACCATTATCCTGCAAAGCCAAGGAAGGACTGGCATAGCCCAGAGGAGACTGGGTGGGTGGGTAACAGACTGGCAGTGTCAGGAAGCTGACAACCAGCTAAGCACAACCAAGTCTCTCTCTTGCTAGAGGCAGGGGTGTAGCAAGATGTTCACAGTCCTGGGTGTCCTGAAAACTGTCACAACACCACAATCGGGTATCAAGAAAATCTAGCCAGAAGCTGCTGACTTTAGGAATGGGAGTTAGAGAACATTAAACTAGTTTGAGAGGTAGCTGGTGCAAGGAAGGCAGGGAATTACAGATGATAACTAAAAGACCTTTTGAAATAACATTTGGTGAGAGACTCAAGAGGGAAACCAAACCTGTTTGCTGAGAAAATCTAATACCAGACGGTTGAATGACACTGAAACCCACAGTGAGTACTGTGAGTGGAGCCGAGATGCTACCCCAGGTATGGGATGCGAGACACTTCAGTGTCACTCTGCCAATGGCAAAGAAAATCCAGGTCTCTTCAGGACATCCTGGGGGCATGATTCCAAGGAAGACAGGGGTTATGGAGAGATGGTGTCAGTTGGAGAGCCAAGCCAATAGACAATACATTAAAAACTCCTAGCTTCTATGGGTCAGAGTTAAGGTGGCAGGGTTAGGATGCAATATATATTCCTTTATATGTGGTAAGCATCATCATCTCTTTGTTTGTTACCCAGACACTGTAAGATTTATGATTCCCTTAACTAATCATCTCCTTGCTTTTAAGTGCCTACGTTTTGTAGCTGATGTGAGAGCTAGGTACATTCTTGTCACTTAGCAATCACAGATGGTTTGTTCAGGAGTTAGGGACTGAAGGTTACATAGCCCTTGTCATTTCCCCAGGGCAGCCATAGTGGTGGTGATTGTTTTAGTTCTCCAGGCATGCCTATGCACCCTTTGCAGCCATGCAAGCTAGCTACAGCACCTCAGATACGGTGGAGCCAGCCTGACTTGGGATCTCCTTAGGATTGCAAGTCCTTCAGCTGGATGCTCAAACCCATGCGTAGGCGCAGGAATTGCAGGGACTAACCATGGCGCTCTGCTTGGGGGGGTGAGAGTGGCTGCAAGGAGATGGTCACTGTAGCCCACACACACCACACAGCCCTGTAGAGACTAGTCTGCTGGCATGACTTTGGGAACTGAGCCACTCACAGGCAGATAAGCCCCGAGTGTTGCTACTTGGCCTGTTTCAGCGTATAGGCTTCCAGATTTACTGCAATCCCGGTAATGAGGAATGGCTTTTGAAAAGCCTGTTCAGCTGCCCATAAGGATCTCCAGCAAGCTGCTTCTGCGTCATTGATACTCTGACAAGCAAAGTGCACTTTTCCGGCCTGTCCTCCATGTTTCCAGGCCCTGCTGTGCTTTCCATCAGCAGCACAGGGGTGAGACACATGTGTGAGAAGGGCTCTCTGCCTGGCACAGAGAGGGACATGATGCCCCAACAAGAAGACCATCCAAACTCCTGGAGCAGCACTGCGGTAATGCCTTCAAACTCCCCACTCCTCAGGAGGGTGCTGTGCAGCCCTGAGTGCCCAGCCTCAGTCATTCAAGAGCAGCCACTCCGTGGGGCTTCACCTCTGGGACAGTGAGAAAGTGCGTCCTTCGTTCCCCCCGAGGCCGAATGTTCTCCCGAGGCGAGTGTCTCGCGGCGAGCCACCAGCAAAGTCTTCTCCTGCCGGGTTAGAGGCGAGAGGCCTGCCTGCGCTCAGTGCTTCCGGAACTGGAGTGCCAGTTGGGAGGGGAGACCCCCACACTTTTTTCAACTTCTCAAGAACTTTCTATTTACAGGGTCACTGTCAAACGTAAGTGAAATGCTGCCCGTTTACAGACAAGCGTTACACGGGGCTGTCCAAATGAAACGTTCAGTGACGACAATGTACAGCCACCCTTAGACATTCCAGCCACAGGAGTAGTTACCCAAAGCAAGGCTGTGGTCCTACCATGTCTCTGGCTGTCTACTGCTGTCCCACAGACAACATTTTTCCTAGCTTTGCGTTGCCTGTTACACACACTGAGACTATTTTCCAAAGTCCTGTGTGACTCTCTGCTAGCACAGAACGTGAGAAATAGAAATGACCATGCAGTGGCAAGTGGCAGAACCCAACATTATCCCTCGGCTTAAAGGCACGGTCAGCTTTTCAATGTCAACTGACTTAATCGGAAAGTCAAATCTCAAGCTCCTGCTGAGGAGCAGACTGGAAAATGCTCTTGAAGGACAAAACTCCTCTTGCGTTTGTGCTGCCTGTCCAACGCAAGGTATTATTTTATGCTATTAAACAGATGTGCGTGTGGGACAGATAAGAGCCTTGAGGTCTGATGTAGGCTCCAGAGTGGGGAGGATTGAGTGTCAGGATGAGGACAAAATCCTGATTAGGAATATCAGTATGTATGAAAAATAATGTATGTGAGAGGGACTGATTTAGATGGTACTTGGACACCAAGATGATAAAAGAAACTTAGAAACATAACTAGATTAAATTAAAATCTGCAATATGTTACCAGTCAGGAAAGCTTAAATTCCACACCCTCCCCAGTGCAGAAGAAACATCATTTCAACAAGGCAAATCCCCCCTCAGCTGCTGTGTTGTAACAAGACCCTCACTCGCTATATTACTGTGGTAAATTGGAAGAGGAAATGGGGACACGGCAGTGTGGTTTGTTTGGGGTGTTTTGAAATGAGTTCTGTGTTGTCATCCTTTCCTCTGGCTTTGCCTCAGACGATAGCTCTGCTCCCAGGTGGTAGCAGATATAGTGACAAAATGTACTCCTGCTCTAATTAAGATATCAGTCTGCTGTGTTGTGATGATAAGGGTCAGAAGTGATAACACCACTTGAAAGGTGAACAAATGATGTTGCTTTTTGATCCTTGTGATTCAAATGCTACCAAAAATATTGCCTTTATTTTCTTTTATTTTTGCAAAAATGCCACTCTAGATTTAGAGAGAGTTGGGGTTTTTTTTATACATCCCTGAGATTGTCTTTCATTGTTTTGATCTGCTTAATAACCCAGCTCAAGCTGGAATTAGTTGGACTAAGTGATAAACCATCATAAGAACATTAAGAATGGCCATTCTGGGTCAGACCAAAGGTCCATCCAGCCCAGTGTCCTGTCTTCCAACAGTGGCCAATGCCAGATGCTGCAGAGGAAATGAGCAGTTCAGGGCAATTACTGAGTAATCCATCCCCTGTCTTCCAGTCCCAGCTTCCGGTTTCATGCAAGCTGATTAGGAAGCAAAGTGTTTAATTGGTCCATCAGCTTGGCTCCCATCTCCATTAATGAAATGGCCCACACATGCTAACAAAACCACCAGGCTGGGGTAAATCTGGAGGCTTTTTTCATCATTATAATGACAGTTATTTGTGATTGCAGGTCAGGTTAGTGGTGGATGCAAAGCACAGAAGTCAAGCTGGTTCTCGACAGCAGGCAGAGGACTGTATACTTTTGACACAAAACATTTATGATGGGAAGTGACCTCTTAGCTGGAACACAGATGTCAGTAAAATATGCTCCATGAACCAAAAGTCCAACCAAAAAATGAAATGCATAAAGAGCACACAGTAATTTGTAATGTTCAGTGTTCACACAGGCTTCATGACAAAGGGGATGACACTAAGCCAAAGAAAATGGCCGCTGAGTATCAGGAGATGTGTCCTGGCAGTGACCTAACACTGCAATGAAACACCCACAGCTGGTCCCTGTCAGCTGACTCGGACTCACGGGGCTTGGGCTATGGGGCTCATTGTGAGGTAGAAGTTCAGGCTTGGGCTGGAGCCTGGGCTCCAGGACCATCCCACCTCACGGGATCCTCTCCTAGTGCTCTGGCAGCCGGGATGAATGCTGACCATACCGTTAGCAGGCACTGGCTCCAGCAGGGCCGTAACTAGAGCTGTGGAAGTTTCTTAAGGCCTGGAGTGGGATTTTGGTATGATCCTGGGCTTTGAGACGCTTGAGGCTAGGCCCAAAATCTGCCACCAGGCAGCAGAACAGGGATTTCCCTTTAGCCCAGTGCACTCTGGGCTGAAGAATAGAGAGGCAGCATTAGGAATGAGAGGTCTTCAATTGCCTTAAAAGGTTGGGGACAAGGAGACCATCTGTCATCATAAAATACCTGACTTGGAAGCTGCCCAAAATAATCAGTCAGACACCCCTTAATGATGTCAGGAGGCTGTCAAGACCACTCTGGAAGACCCCCATTAACGTCAGGTAAGGTACTCATAGCAGGATGGGGGAAAAGGCCCTGGCTAAATGGGGGCCCTGGGTGAGTGGCGTCATAATGAAACAGGTGAAACTCTCCAGATTCCTCTGGTTTGTCCAAGTTTTGGGCTTGAGCAGGGGGCTGCAAACCTGAATAAAAGCTAGTAATAATTATCTGGAACTCTGGCAAATGCACCCCAACAGGGTTCACACTCTAGTGTGCCCAGTCATTAGCGTGATCAACGGCCCACCTGCACTTCTCTGTGCATCAAATGGTTTATATAATCCAAGTCCGTGTGACAGCTTTGCTGGTACCCAAGTGGGGCTGGCGCAGCAGCTCTTACCCATCTGACCATTTAATTTATACACAAGCTTTAATTAAATTAACCCTGGCCTATTAAGGTTGAGAAGCTTAGACAAAAGGAAAATCAAGAATTTGCTGAGCAGGCAGGTTCCCAGCCCTTGTTTATTATGTGTTGTTTGTGAAATGAAACAACCGCTTGCTGCTCCAACTAGATAAAGCTTAGAGGCCCATTTGAAACAGAGGATTGAGATCAATAACTCAGTTGTGAAGGCTGTAATCCTACCCATCCACCCACATCTCCTCCCTCCTCCCCCAGGTAACAAGGCTGTTTCCAGATAACTAATTACTTCCCTGTATGTATTTACTGGTCATCTGTATGCGTAAAAATGAAGGCAATAATTCACGTTTTCTCTCTCACTGTTTGTAAACAGCTGCTGTAAATGCAATAGGTAGCCTTTTTAGTCAAGAGTATTTATGCTAAAACAAATATAAGCCTACATATTAAGCAAGTTCACACACAACCTAAATTTACAGGTAATGTAACTTGCCCAGGTGATCAAGATACTAAAAACTCCAAAAGAGCTGTCAGAAAACCTAAGAGCAAAGTATTATCCCACAGATCCATCGCTGTAAATTTTTACTTAAAACAAAACTGTAAGCTGAAAAAAAAGTTTAAATCAGTTTATGGATGAATTTTAAACAGACTTATTTTTCCTAGGTAGGTCACTAAAAGCATCTCCGTAAGAACCTGCTGGAACAGTAAGTGTCTTGTGCACATGTACAGGAGCATTAGCATCCGAAACATACACCATCAGCCTCTTTGCATCAGTTGCTTTCACTCAGGCACATGTGCATACACGGGTGTTTGTCTTTCCAAAACAATGGACTCTGGCGTTTCACCACGGTGCCTAACCTGATCAGGGTACGTCCATTGGGGAAAGTATCCCTTTTCTAGATTCCAGTCTAGCTTCCATGATTAAACTGCTGCATTCCATGGACCTAACCTTTCTCAGAGAAAGGGCTCCACTTGATCAAGGCACTTAAGCAAGTGCCTAACTGTATCACTTGAGCAGCCCCGTTGAATTCAATGACATGGCTTGTGTGTTTGGAGCACCTGATGGCTCAGGGCCAAAATGCTGAACTGTGTAGTAATTTCTTCACATACAAGAACTCCCGCTAATCCAGCTGAGAACAAGTCTCATCATCATAGTGCAGAAAATGCCTGCAGCAGCCAGTGGTCTACCTACACGAAGGCACCCTGTTCTGCTAACACCAATGCAGCTGAATTTGTGGTAGCAACGGTGGAGAAAATGTTGGTAAATTTATAGGTAGCAACGTGCCCTCCACCCCAGAGAAGTGCAGCGATCTGCTGCTTCCCTTTGGATCAGATCGCTGAGGTGAGCATTATTCCTTGTGCTCTTTGCAGTGAGGAAGACGCAGTCTCGGCCAACACTTTACAAACTTGTAAGTGGTTTCAACCCCCCATAGAAGGACACAGGGACGGAATGCAGGCTCCAGATGGATAGCAGCACTATCTGCTGACTCTGAATTAACAAGGGTCCAGTGTCATTCAGTGAAAACACAGATCATAAAATACTGGCCCGTACTTAAATATAATAATTCAACTGCTGGGATGTAGGGGTTACCATGCATAAAATCATACTGCTAACTCAAACTTCAGGCAGTTTCTCCTCACTCATATAGATACAGGAATAGACCCGTGTCCAGTCCATCTAGATTTTTAAGTAGCTTTCAAAGCACCGCAGCTAAAAGAAAACGTGGTAATCTTAGTGGGGGAAAGCAAAAGAGTATCCAAGTCCACTAAAGCTCTTGCTCTGGGCCAAAGTTCTGCACTTAACAGATACTTTAGCTGAGGTGAATCATTTTGGTTAAAGATGAAGATGCACCTTTAACTGACCAAGCTGTCCCTTGAGCTCTGCTGTATTTGGTAGAAAGCATTCCTCTTGGACACACAAGAAAATCTCAATCCTTGCCTTTTCCTGATGGATTGAACACAATTTTGCACAATGTCTTATGATCTTTTAAATTCTTCCATAGAACCGTTTGGGTCTGACAATGACTCTGGGCGACTATGCCCACCTCCTTCCCTGTCCAATTCTTCCCACGGACTGTAGAGACAATGATTTGTGAAAGAAGGCTGACGTGGTTTGGACATATCTCAAAAAACTATGTTCCTAGACAAGTCTTTGATTGGCTAGCTCCTGGTGAAAGACAGAAAAGAGGAGGACAGCAGATGATATATGAGAAAACCACTGAGAAAGATGCCGCTGTCATGGAAACAGTCTAAAACAGAGCAAGAAACTTGGCATTAGACAGATGGAGGTGGAACGACTGAGTTGCCTCATGTGTCACAAGGCAAGAGAGCATCTACTAAATAGAAATCTAATTCTGAGAAATGGCCACTGGAGCTGGTCCAAACACCCACAAGTCATTTTACTGAAAAATTGAAAAATTTGAACTTTTTTCTGTTTTCAAATGTTCAAAACTGCACCTTTTAAAATAAATTACAAAAAAAATGGAAATGTTCCCAAAATGGATTTTAGGGAAACAAATGAAAGTACTACAGACCTCTTGAGATCGTGTTGAATAATATTTTCAATAACAGTTGAAAAATATTGAAAACTGACATTTTGGGAGGGAGAGAGGTGAAAAAATGCTACAGTGTTGATGATTTTTTTCCCAGAAAATATTGGTTTTTAGAAAGGACCATTTTTGGTGGGGAAAAAAGTTTTATTTGAAATATCTTGACCAGTTCCACAGTCCAGTTCCTTAGATAATTAGTTAGAAATTACCAGGCATGCTAGAGTACAGATGAGAGTAGCTGTGGGAAACTATTTTAGTGTTGACTGTTCCATGCCATCATGGAAAGGAGATTTCCATCCAAAGCGAGAGAGAGAGAGAGAGAGAGAGAGAGCATCCTCCAAACTAATGACTCTGGCCAAGCCTGTCTCTTAGATGAGTGGCCCAAACTCATGTGGTCATTCCTTGGTTCCTGGCCTTGCCCGAAAGGTTAGAGGTTGACAGTAATAATCTACAGGCACTTCAGACTCCATTAGAGAGAGCCTAATAGTACTGCCATTGTACAGTGCTATCACAGAATTACTGTACACTTGTGTGCCATCTTCTGGGCTTTTGTTTAACAGGAGACATGGGAAGTGCTTTTCTCTCGAGTGCCATTCCTCCCCAAAGCACCGGCGTAAGGAAAGAGTCCGAGAGTACTTTGGGAGGCAGGCTGTGTTTTGTAAAGCATCATGTGCTTTTCTGGTGTGACTAATGTACTTAGGAGCAGTGATAATAATAATTGTTATTACTCATTATTATTATAAATAATTCCAAGTGCACGGGAGCCGTGACAGTCGTTAATAGCAGAGGGGCATGTAACGCTTAATATGTCTTTATAAAGCTTGTCCGAGAGCCTCAGCCTGGAGATGCCACATCAGTGTACGGTGGTTTTGCAATACCTCTCTACAATGGGTACGGAGGCAGATATGGCAGCTCTTCTGACTCCGCAGTGGCTGGCCGCTAACTGGCCCCTGTTCTGCTGGTCTCGCTCCTTCCTCCTGTAAAAATGTGCCTTGGGATGTTTGACCTTCCACCTGGCCGCCTGCTAGAGCTAAACGAAAGAGGCCATTCATGCCTCTGCCAGGAGACGGAACATAATGATAATAATCTCCATTCATCTCCTTTTCTAAGCTATAGTTAAGGAAAATTAGTTCCACTTCCAAGACCTTTAAGAAAGAGAGGAGATTCTCCAGTGTCACCCACATTCGTCCAGCACTAATGCACACACAGGCTGAGGCTCCGAGGTGGGTGACCTTAACCATCGATTGCCTGGGCTAACTGCTCTTTGTGGGGGGCAGCAATCTTAGGAAAGCTCTTGTTCGGGGCGGATTGTTCTCATGGGCTCAGAACCAAAGTGTCAAGCACTTCCAACAAAGTCTTGCCAACCCCTAGCAATGAGGGCTTTTCACATTCAACCTAAACTTATCCAAATCAAGAGCTTCGAGGTGGTTGAGAATATTCCTGTCACTTAAATGACAGATTCCCACTCCATGTCTTCCCCAGACTGGCAGGTCACGATAATCCAAACTCCAGCTGCTTTCACAGCAATAGCGTAAGTCCGAAAAAGACTAAAACTGGGACTGCTTCTTAAGTGACAGGCAGGTCTGGAACTCTGCCCCGTGGGTGCTATTACCACACGCATCAAATGGTGACAGGATTTATACTTTAATTGGGATCCCTGAGGGTTTCACTGACTGTGCCTGCAAAGCACTCCCGCCTCCTTCCCCCCAAACATGATAGGCCAGGGTCTACTTGGGACAGGGATACGAATGGGGCTGTACCAATGCAGGTGAGGCCAGGAGTAGCGCATATATGAACATTTCTAACGCAGTGCGACCACATTTCCAGCAATGCCTTGCCCCTTGGGAGGATGAAACAGAAGCTGTGACATCCTTCTCAGCCGCTTCTCTCTCTGTGCTGCATTTACGTATGTCCCTTCGTGTTGCTTTTGCACAGCTTCTGTGCAACGGATTGTGCTGATGTTGGTCTCACGTTAATTGGCGTTCCAAAGGGGCTTCATAAAATGATTTTACTTCTACTTCCATAAAAATCAGCTTACCTCCAAAGAAAAACATTCTAATTATGAAAAAAATTCATACTCCTGTGTCTAGTGGGGAGGCATCTGCTGAAAAAGTCTGTGGATAATTACTGAGAGGTTGTATGGGAGAGAGAGAGAATCGGCTACAGAAGTAAATTCTGGAAAACATTAGAGAAGGGCTGGTAGAAAGTCTAATGACTGTAATCATCTGACACATTCGGAGAGGGTTTCTGCACTGACAGAACATTAGACGAGTTCCATTAAAACAGTGGTTTATAGCAGCCTCAGAAAATGCTCCCTTTGCAATCCCAATACCAGCCTTCAGTGTTTTATAGAAAGCTACTGGAATCACTGAGGACATTAGCTAACTGAAGTTTCTTAACTACTGTGTCAGATTTTGCTGAGGGAATAAGTTCTTTGAAAAGGGGCAAGTTAACTATAAGTCTGGCTATATTGGGCCTATATTGTCATACTGAAGCATTGCCCAACATGAGTGTACTTACCAAATGGAGAGAGAGAGAGAATATGTTTGTGTGTCTCATTTAGGTCCGGTCGACACCTAAAACTTAGATCAGCCTGATTATGTCACTCAGTTTGTTAGTGGCAACACAAGGCAATGGAGACTCAGGCCAATAAGCGTGACGGGGCAATGGAGTTACAATATACCGCACCAATCCCCACTGAGACTTATTGCTTGTGTGTTTTGTTACGGCCCCTGCCCAGCTGCTGGATGCAAAGTTATCACAAGGAAATGGAGCTAAAACTGAACGACTAAAGTCCTGGGGAATCAACGTGGTGGAACAAGCGGCCATTGGACGGATCATTTCTAGGGGAGGTTACTCTCTAATGATGGGATTCCAACTCCCCTAGCAGGATACCGTTTGGATCAGCATGCTGAGATTTCAAACAGCAAACGCTTCCCAGCATCTGCATTCCTCACCAGCTTAATGCAGGTGCTCAATGACACCCGTCAGCTTTTTTTACAGGAAATGAGGGGGTATTAATGAATGGAGGCTGCTTCATTTTCCAGATTGTTGGTTTTGTTGCTACCTGTGCTGGCAGCCCATTGAGATGGAAGTTCCTTCTCCTGGCCGTTCCAGTGGAATAACAGAGGTACCCTTTAAAATGCTGCCTTTTTTGTTCAGTTTTGCAATTACATTTCGGGGCTCGTCATTTTCATGAGCTCCAAGAAGCCCTGCATCCTCATGGGAAGCATGGCTACACAGCATTGGCTAATGGACCAGTGGTGCCCTAGGAGGTCAGTGTTCGGCTACAGACTGTTAAGCACGGAAGGCAGTTTCCAGATGGAGCACTGTGATGCGTTCTACCCATGCCCCTGCGTCTGCCACCCTGCGCAGGAAAAAAACAAACAGCGTTGTTATCTGAAACATACATTATTCCTGTTCTGAGAAAGACACTGTGAAACTGTTAATGTGGCTAAACTCATTCCAGAAGTGATCTCTTCCCTTGGTCCCTCATCCCTCCATTTTTACAGGATACATTTCCTTTGCCCTGGTTAATCTTCTAGTTAAGCAGTGTGACTAATAAGAGATTTAGCAGAATAAACGAAGGGTGTGTTGGTTTTGTAACAGAACTCCAGGTGTTTAGTTGGGAGCCATTGCTTCTTCCACTCGTTATTCTGAGTTGCTGGGTACACACACACATCCCTCTCTGCCCACTGAACTCTATCAAAAGGACAGC
Source organism: Caretta caretta (assembly GCF_965140235.1). Classification (NCBI taxonomy): domain Eukaryota; kingdom Metazoa; phylum Chordata; order Testudines; family Cheloniidae; genus Caretta; species Caretta caretta. The sequence goes on from NC_134223.1 coordinate 21,611,281, forward strand.
TTTCCTTGCTGACACTTCTCCCCTATCCCCAAAGATCGATGTGCATCCTATGAAGCTACAGTCCTTGCTAGCCAGGGGCCCCTCGTCCTCCCGGAGAGTGAGACACCACAGCTCCCTGAGTCACTGGGCCTGGTCCTGCACCTTAAAATTCAATAGGAGTTTTGCCGTTGGCATCAGTCATAGCCCTCAGTACAGAGTGGTGTGCAATTCCTGAGGTCATTCCCAAACCTTGGTGTCCTCTACAACAGCCCTAGGGAGGTGGGAAAGGGGGAGGGCTGGTCTTTGTGACTGTGGAGCCCGTTTTTCTTCACTTGTTCGCTCACATCTCCAGGCAGAGTTCCTCTAGGTGGTGGCTATTAGCTCTCTAGACTCCTTCATGGAGCAGCGGGCGTGTCCTCCTCTGGAATCCTGATTTTGAACCTTTGACTTGCACTCGCTCCGTTTTTATTTTTTGCCCACCCAGATTTAGTTGCTCTGTTTTGTTCTTTTCTGGTCCTTCCCTCTGAAGAGGGGGAAGCCCCTTTGGTTTGAGAAGGAGGTCTCCTTCCAGCGAGTTATCCAGAACATGGAGACCAAATAGGCCTAAGAACTGCTGCCTGAACCCCAGTGGGCCACGCACTTGGAGATTCCTATGGTACGTCGGCAGTAAAACGCAAGTGTGTTACTGGGGGGAAATGCTGTTGGATGATTGCACGCTGCTTCTTGATACTGAAATGGAACTTCGCCCCCAAGAAATGACTATATATATATGCTACACATGTTTAAAGACACCCAGGTCCTTTCTCTGTATCATCAGAACAGATCGGCTAAAGTTTAAAACTTCTGCCACAGTCCAAGCTCCCGCCGTGCTCCTTTGAGTAATTTGGAACGGCCACTATCAGATTTCACAGGCTTTTTTTTTTTTTTTTTTTTGCTCCCTGCATAAAACCCTTTCCTGGCCAAGCTCCTCCAGGCCTACCACAGCTTGATAGTAAGGGGTTCTATTTTTCTGGAAAGTGATTTTGAGCAAACCCCAAATACCGAGAGACTAGACCTGAGCTGAAGCTGTGAAAGCTGGTTGGGCTGGCAAGTTCAGGACCAGGGCTTGGCTTCTTTATAGCAGTCTGGGTCACCAATCATATATAGAGAAAAGGGAGTCATTGCTCAAGTTTTCAGTCACCTTGGGATGGGGGTTTAAAGAGTGATAAGTTTGCCCTTCTATAAGAACCTTTCACAGAAGGATCTGAAAATGCTTTAAATACATGAAAGATTGAAACCACACAGCATCCTTATAAGACAGTTAAGCATTATTATATCCATTTTACAGATGTAAACTGAGTCACAGAGAGTTGGTGTGACTTGCCTAAGATGGCAGAGCCAGGGCTAGAACCCAGGAGTCCTGTTACCCACCCATCTGCTCTGATCACTGTAGTAATTCTTTCCCTGTCTGCCTTGCCCTCAGGATGTGGCAGGAAGGGGGGAGTTTCCCCCTCAATGAATCTTCCTCTCCAGTAAAACTTGCCTGTGAATTCCCAGTATTTATGTATCAAAGCCAAATGCAAGTTGCTGCTGCAAGAGGAGTGTGATCAATCACAACCCTGCCACACTCTCGCGATCACTAGAATGGGGTTTCAGCCATTTCCCTCTAAACCATTAGTGCAAATGGTGCGCTCAGACAATTAGGTAGCACTTGCTGTTTTTAAGTACTAATGACCTGGAATTAACAGAAATAACCATGGTATAAACTGGTAATTAATGTCCTCTTTATTATCCCGCTAATGAGATGAAAACCTATCGAGAAAGGATCGTCATTGCTCAGCCCCAAATATGACACCGTTAACACCATTGTAATGTTCCTCTAATTACCCAGAACTCATCCAGACGGATTGGCTCAGAATGAAACAGGCAGCTGCAGAAATGGCTGGACCCTAACGAGAAAGGAGTGGGACCATTTGACAAGTCACTAGACTGAGTGTGAATCTGAGGGAATAGGATGTTGTACAAACATCAGAGTTATTCTACCAGAAAAGAGCGGGGGTCCCTCTAATGCAGACACAGCAGCTTGTCTCTGGAGGAGACCTGTACTAGTTGCTTCCAATATTCCCATTAATGAACTGTGTCGGTTGTCCTATACAATTTTTAACACTATTATTTGGGCCCAGATGACCCAGCCATGACCGAGGCCCCATTGTGCTGGGGTGCTACACAGAGGGCTATTCCAGACAATCCCGGTCCTGAAAGATTTTACAATTGAATATTAAGGATTGGGGTGACAGGAGACTGAACATTAGAATTTATTCCTGACTGTGGTAGGAAAACACCAAGGCCTGGCTTGTGACCGTCACTTGTAGAGCTGCCAGCGTTAACAGTTATTAAATCAGAGGAGAGTGGCTGATGGGCTGGTACCCAGCTACCACAAACAAGCCCCCTCCTCGCTGGAGGCAGGCAGAGGACTTAGAGGACTTGCCTGCCCTGAGAACTGTCCCAGCACCGGCTTGTTCTTTCACATGTCTAGCGTCAGGGTGTGGCAGAGGGGGCGGGACACTCCGTTGACGCTGGAGGCCTGGGCGGGGAAGCCCACTCCATTCACACTTCATTGCAAAAGGCTCAGGTGGGGCAAACCTCAAACACATGGGTGGGTTTGTTTGGTCTGAGCGACTTCGTCTGTATTGAGTTTCCCTGCTGGCCTTTGTACAGTGCAAACTCGGGCTTACAGGCAGGTGGCTGGAGCTCCTTTCTCATTCCCCTCCCCTCAGTCTCTGAGCTGAAAGGCGCACTTGGGCCGCATGACATGTGGCTTTTTCCTCTAAAAGCTGCCTCGGCCCTTGACTTGGTGCCTCGCCCCCTGCAGAGAAACACATCACTCCAGAGCAGTGTTGTTTCAAGGTTGATTACACACAATGAACCGGCTCTTTTGACCCCCAAGTCACACCTCAGCTAGGGGATGACTGACCAGCAGAGGTTTGCCTTTTTTATCCACAGCCTTCTGCCAGATGTGCTTCCCATCCATCAGACCTGACACTGCGTGCAATCCTAGGGACTATTTGGAGAGCTGAAAAGCAACACGTCCCTTTTACCTAGCAAAGCCAAAGGAAGGGGCACAATGTGTTACTGACGTACCCAAGAGGGCAGCTGGTTTGTGCCTGTCATCAGTGTCTGCTCCACTATGACCTAATGGTGTGAGTGCCGTTGTCACGGTTGTACAGGCAGAATGTAAATGCCCCCATGCTTTTAGCTCTCTGCATTCATACAATTTAGCACATGTGTTTGCTGTTGTACAGGGTTTTTTCACCCTTTTATTTTCAATGAAGCAAGTGCCCCCACTCCAGGGTAGAATAATACACAAAATCATGTGCGCAAACACACACGGTGCGCAAACACATGTGCGCAAACACACACGGGCTGGTGAAGCTAGAGTTCTGGAGGACATCAAGCAAATCCACCAGGTACCGCACAAAGTCCATCCTGGGGCATGACCCTTGGATTCTGATCCAAGAAAGGCCATCGCAGAGCTGCTGACTGCTGGTCACCCTGTAAAGTGCTTTGAAATGAAAAAACAAAACAAACAGTAGGCAGAGGAAGGGCGGTCGGGTCAGTTTCATTTCCTCCCATTTTACAGATTGGGTGATTAGGACCAGTGGCTTGTCCAAGGCAGCAGAGAGGCAGAACTAGCATCCTGGACGCCTGACCCCCAAGTCCCCTGCTTTAGCCACAAGGCCACCCTTAACTAGGAAAGGGATTTCAGTGTAAAGAGGATGGAGCTGTTGTAAACGAGAGGAAAACACCATTTAAAATTAAAATAATTTAAAATACCTCTACAATGTCTAAATAGGGGCAACCACAGGATTAAATCCTTATCACAGAGATATCAAAGAGTCAGATCTGCTACTTCCCGGCTTTCACTTTGCTCCATTTAGCTAAAAATGGCATTTTATTAAAAGGGAGAGGGGGAAGGCTGATGAAAATGATAACGTTAACTTTGAAAGATGGGCTGCCTTTGTCTGCCGTAAGAATGCCGCAGCTTATCTGGGGAAGATTCAAGTGCTGGGTCTGCTTTCAGTCTGACATGAATGCAGCAGGAGCTTTCAAATGCAAATTGCCGACTCACTTTAGAGACTACAATGTGAAATGAGGCTCCCCACAAAAGAGAGGAAAAACATTTAAAATAAAAAAAAAAAAAAAAGCAACAAGAAGTCAGCAAATGCTGCGGCCCATCTTCCTCTCCGCATCTGTGCTCCTCTACCTGGCTCAGCAAAGAGAGGAATTGACTATGCTTCCTTGAAAGGAGTGAGGGGTCTGGGCCGAAGCATCCCCCAACAGTGGGATGGGCTGTAGCCTGGACTGGCCCAGTGTAGCTACTTAAAGGGCTTGTGAGGCTCCACTTTTCCCTTCTTCCAAAGGGGAGCTGTTCCCATGCCCCACTCTGCCACAGCACCTGACTATCTGACCTGCAGTCCCCGCCCCCACCATTCCAGCCATAGCAATAGTGCTGAAATTAACTTCGTGTTCATGAAAAGTTCCCAGAGATTTCTCCTATGACAAATGGATACAAGCCCTCAGGAACTGTCTAGGGCCACATGAACTATTTCCTTCTCCTTTACTGAACCTGCAGAAGATTGTGCTACACAGCCGTGATCAGCATCAGATTTCTATCCAAATCCGTACACTGCTGCTCTCGAACCTCCCAGGTAGGGTTACTGGGACTCTTCATGCTGCAGCCCCTATGTAGAACCGAGCAATTGTTGTCTTTAAGCTGCTGTTCCGTCGTTGTATTTCTTTGGAATGTACCTGTAGGCTACTGTAGGTTTATTGACAGGTTTCAGAGGAGCAGCCGTGTTAGTCTGTACAGGAGGACTTGTGGCACCTTAGAGACTAACCCATTTATTTGAGCATAAGCTTTCGTGAGCTACAGCTCACTTCATCGGATGCATTCAGTGCTCTTAAGTAAGAATGCAGGAGTTTTTCCAGCCACTAGCTTGAAGTATAATATACACTCCAAATTCTGTTCTCACGTACAGTGGTGTGGTGTGACTCTAGAGTTACCCATTACAGCTAAGGCCCTGTCTTGCTATAACGTAGCTCATTAGGTTGTGATTATGTTGTCTCATGTAAGAGACAGCTTGCTTTTCTGGGCTGATGGAACGGATCCAAGGAGTTTGCTGCTGTGAACCCTTGAGGTCCAGAACAAAAACTGAAATCACTGTCTATGACACTACAGCCTTGGTAAAGAGAGATGTGCGTAGTTAAGATGTGCTTGGCAATCCGGATTTCTAGCAAGAGGAGCCCAGAAAGCCAAAAATATAAGGGATTTGCTTTTCATGAGGCTAATCAAGGCAGCAAATTAGCTCTGTTCAGTACAGTGCAACATATCAATGAGCAGGTTTAATCAAATCCATTGTGGATTGTGCGTAACAGGTAGAACTGCCAAAAGGGGTTTCTGTGGGGGTGAAAATACAGCAGTTTGAACATCACAGGCTGACAGGTTTGGAGGCAATTAAGGTAATAGGAGGCAAAGTGCTTAGCTTACCCATCTATCCATGGGGGAGGATTCGGGTGAAGAATGTTGGAGCTGCATACAGAATGTTCCCAAATGCTGCTGTTCTGGGGAGGTATTTCAGGACCAACTCTGACAGGTACTTAGATATTTAGTGTCCTCTACAGAGGCTGCAGGTGTTCAGATCTGTGCAACTTCTCAACTTTCTTATCATACTGTATTGCAGAAAGCACAGAAGCTCTGCATTGCTGAACCATTGTGCCTCAGTTTCCCTGTAAAAATGGAGGCAGTAATACTGACCTATAACACAGGGGTATTATAGGGCTGAAGGTTTGTAAAGCACCTTTAGATCTGCAAATGCAAGGCATATGGAAGTGCAAAGTATTATTGTCCTGGACCAGAAACCTACAAGGAAGAATGTTTGCAGAGTATTTTTAAGCTGTACAAAAACAGAAAGCACAGCAAATCTGGCAAAAAGCTCTTACCACACGCTTGAAAATTTATCTAAAACTTTCCAGAAATGAGGATGCTTGTTTGAAGTCTACTCAGTATTACCTATTATCACACAATAACCCACATCTAGAGCTGATTGGGAAAATGCGGACAAATTTTGCAAAAAAAACTTTTCATAATTTTTCACAAAAATAATCATCAACTATGCCCCCAAATGGAAACGGCAACCAGTTTTTCATCCACTGTGGCCTATACAAATATAATTGTTTGTTTAAATCCAGTTAAAAATAATAAGGAATCTTTTTCACAGGCCTGCTTGGACAGTCCTCCAGAATGAATTAGACCTAATGCAAAGAGAATTCAGATCTTCTGCTCACAATCGGTTGTTGAAAACCTCTGCCTGTGTTTTTTCTATTCATTGGATGTCCTTCACAGTTCTGTATTCGGTTTGTCCTTAATTCCCCCTCCCACTGTGCTGTCTGCATGCAGCAGTCACACAGCATTGTCACAGTGCAGTATCTCCTGGCAACTAGGCATTCATTCCCAATTAATTTCCATTGACAATATGAATAGATGATCATATCTGTGCAGCTTTGAACACAATACCAGCCGGGGCTGCCCTCCTGGAAAGTTAAGAGGGTATTTTGTCTGGTTTCCAACGAAAGACGGCTGATAATGTGAAGAACAGTGAAGAGACCTGCAACAGCAGGTTTTCCCATAGATTCAGAGTTTAATGCCAGAAGAGCCCCATTAAATCATCTAGTTTGGTCTCCTGAATATCACGGGATTAAATTTTGCCCAGTTACCCCTGTATTGAACCCAGTAATTTGTGTTTGACTAAAGCAGATCTTCCAGAAAGGCATCCAGTCTTTATTTGGAGACATCAAAAGATGTGCCTGGTTATTTACCACTTCTCTTGGTACTTGTTCCAAGGGCACTAATACACTATCACATCACCTCTCCATCTTCATTTTAGATGTTAAACAGATCGAGCTCTTTAACTTTCTAACTGTAAGGATTTTCTCCAGCCCTCGAATCATTTTTGTAGCTCTTCTCTGCACCCACTCTAATTTTTCAACATCTTTTTTACAGTGTGGACACCAGAACGGGGCTTGGCATTCCAGTCTCAATACTGCTGTATCGCCTTCCTGCTCGCTATCCTCCTGTTCATACAGTCAAGGATCACGTTAGCCCTTGTGCCACAGCTCGTGTTCAGTTGTGTGTCTGCAATGACCCCTAAATCCCTTTCGGAGTAACTGCTTTCCAGGATACGGTCGCCAATCTGTAGGTGTGGCCTGTATTCCTTGTTCTAGATGTGTAACTTTGCACGTGGCTGTATTAAAATACATTTTAATTGAATGGGCCTAGGTTAGTCTACTTTTTGAAGTCTATCAGTTAGCCAGTTCCTAATCCACTTAGTGTGTGCTCTATTAACGTTGTTTGTGCTAATTAGGTATGGTATGTGGCAGGGAGATATGGCTTTAGGCAAGGTGTGGCACCTTGCCTGATGCTACATTGACAATGGGGATGAGGGAGCATGAATTGTTGGCATAGACTCCAGAGGCAAAAGGCAATATAATACTGAAGAGTGGCAGCCTATAACACAGAGGTGCGCATGGTCTTCACAATCTCCCCAGACACTGCCCCATCACATGCCTGAGTGTTCTGATGGGACAATCTCAGCAGGTGAAAGGGCAGTTCCTCCTCATGGCCTCCCTGCTGAGATTCCAGCAAGGGGTCTACCTGTGAGGCTGTTATCTGTGCACTGGAAAATGGACTGAGATTACCCACTTGTTTCACACAGGCCACTGCAAATTCATCAGCCACTTGTCTACCACTCCCTCACCTGTGGCTGAGACAGTGCCCAAGGGGTGATCTTGTCCATTTTCAACCCTCTCAGTTAACTCCCTTTGACTTGATTTTTAATACTAAGCAGAGTTAGCCCAATTCTACCCCTTGACCTGTGGCCATAATTCATCTCTTTATTCCTACATGTACTGTATCGCCTGATTTCATGCTTTCCAGTTCCCACCTTTGCCTGAGATCTGCAAGGGTCCCCTACTCTGAAACCAATACCAGATTTGGATGCTGTGTGCTCATAGATTAAATGAAATTCCAGCGTCAGACAATTTTGACATCTCTAGTACTCACCTTTAGAAGAGATTATCTTCTGTCAATTCAAATAATGCACGAATTCTGAGCTGACTGAGTGATTTGAAATCACACACAGAACCTGCTGAGCCCTTCTAGCCCCCGGGACAGTTCATAGAAATGCAGGGGTGGATTGTGGAGATCTTCTGATCTGTCACTTAAAGGGATTAGCGAGAGGAAGGACAACCCAGCTGCTTGCTCCAGCATGCAATGGGGAGCTACTGGCAAACAAAAGCCTTGTAACAGAAAACTCTGTGCTGCACTCTGAGCTCTGTGCAACAATTTAGATGAACTAGAATGAGTAAAGTACCATAAAATTGTCATCTTTGTGTACAAAATACAGTTCAAAAAACAAAACACTTAAAACAAACACATTCTGGAAATGCAGCTTTTAAAAATCTGTTAAAAAAGAATTTAAAAAATAAAAATCCAAACAAGCCCACGGCTCAGCAAAGGATAACAGAAATAGTGACAATCGTCTGGACTGTGGCATATGGTATAAATACATAGGGATTCATTTACCATTTTAAGTAGAACAAATATGGCTATGTTACATCATTGGCGGTCATGTTGATGTGCCAAGAATTCAGTCAGACAATAAATCATAGTGACTTGTCCATGGCTTGATTAAATAGAGGCAAACTGCAAACAGGAAGGAAACACATCCTGCCAGCATGTGGGCGAGGTTCACAGAGCAGCTCACTCGGTTTTCTGTCTGCAAACAAACATTGTCAAGGAAATTCAGAACCAGAAAATCTATGGAGGGAAAACTCTCTAAAGCTGGTAACAACAGGACTATGTCGCTTGGTAAGTGGAGTAAGATAAAAGCTTTGACAGATGCTCCAGGAACACGTCATTCTACTGACCCGCAGGCAAAGCCTCCTCTTTATTGATAGGCAACCTTCACACAGAAAGTTTCTTCATTCTTGTCTTCATGGTCATTGATATAAATCAGAATCTCCTCCTGCCCGGTGCTCTGGCTTGGTGCAAACCGCAAGCCAATAGTGTACGTCTCCCCTCCTCCAATCTGCAAAAAGAGTGAGATGTCAGCACTAAACATCTCCGTTCTCCTTACACCAGCATGCCTTGCACTAGCATATGTGTGCATTTGGCACCAAGCTGCAGGAGGGCTCTGTCAGCTGACAAAGCAGGCACGGGAGACGTGCCCGACAGTAACACATAACGTGATTTCTACCTGGTCCCCGTGTCAGACATCCCAACCCACTGAGTTCACACAGCACCACCCTTCCCTAGCAAACGCTTACAGAGCACAAAAGAAGTCTAAAGTTTTCAGAACGCATGAAGCTTACTAATCTGTTTCCAGTCTCCCTGAGCAAATGGTGGAGTTTTGCTGTGAGTGGAACACGCATTCTAGGATTCAGGGTAAGAAGCAAATGATGGACCACAACAGACCACGACATGCAGAAAAACATTCTGGGAGTGATTTTCAAACGTGTTCACCTCCCAGAACTCCGGCTAGAGTCAACAGGAACAGCGTCTCTGAAAGTCAGCCATTGAGCATTGGAGAAAATCATTAGATTTGGAAAACCTTTGAGGATTGAAAACCAGAAAGATAGGCAGGCCTACTGCAAGGGTATCTGAGCTTCTCCCGCCACTCTGGTTTGCTACCTCAAAGGAATCCTCCTTGAACTGCAGCAGGTCAGCTCGGTTGGTATGCAGGAAGTACATCCTCCTGGAGGGATACGGGTTCGTGTATGTGATCCGCTTGTTGGAGCCTTTCCCTCCGCCGGCAGGGAGCGTTATTTCAAATGCCTGTGGTTACATATAAGAAATCACAGTGTTGTCATTTCAGTACTGACACAGGCCAAGTCTGGAGTAAAAGCACAATGGTTTCCCACACGGCATAGTAAACACCCACAGGAAGCAGAGTAGCAATCGTGTTAGTCTGTATTCACAAAAAGAAAAGGAGGACTTGTGGCACCTTAGAGACTAACAAATTTATCTGAGCATAAGCTTTCGTGAGCTACAGCTCACTTCATCGGATGCATTCAATGGAAAATACAGTGGGGAGATTTATATACATAGAGAACATGAAACAACGGGTGTTACCATACACACTGTAACAAGAGTGATCAGGTAAGGTGAGCTATTACCAGCAGGAGAGCGGGGGGGGGGGGGGGGGGGGGAAACCTTTTGTAGTGATAATCAAGGTGGGCCATTTCCAGCAGTTGACAAGAACGTCTGAGAAACAGCTGGGGTGGGGGGGGCAAGAGGGGAGGAATAAACATGGGGAAATAGTTTTACTTTGTGTAATGACCCATCCACTCCCAGTCTTTATTCAAGCCTAAGTTAATTGTATCCAGTTTGCAAATTAATTCCAATTCAGCAGTCTCTCGTTGGAGTCTGTTTCTGAAGTTTTTTTTGTTGAAGAATTGCCACTTTTAGGTCTGTAATCGAGTGACCAAAGAGATTGAAGTGTTCTCCGACTGGTTTTTGATTTCCCTTTATTCTGGAGTCACTACCAAAATGTTCAGTAAATTTGCAGAGAGTGAAAACTACTATATAAGAACCCAGCAATGAGTTATTAGAACATGGAAGTGAAGTGATTATGACCCAATCGCAGATTCTGTTTAGGCCATTTATGGAAGGAATAACAGCGGGGACTGAATGGCTCCTTCTGGATCTTCTAGTCCCTATGCTCGGCAGCAAGAACAGAAGACGTCTCTATCTATCACTCCAGTCCCAATTATCTATCGTTCTAAGGCTAACTGTGGATTCAAATCTCCTAGGACCATTTCATAGGAACAAGGGGCAGGTGGGTCCAAAGTGCTCAAGGCTGGCCTGGATCTGCTCCCGCCGAAGCCAATGGTCGAACTCTCGTTAGGACAAGGCTCAGTGGTTTTGAAAATCCCTTTCAAAATGTTTTGACCAGAAACTTTAAGGGGTGTCTCCAGGCTACCACAGTCAGCCCCCTCTCTCCCGACCACACATCCCACGGCGATGGTGTCAGTTCTGGTTACAATGTCTCGTGTCTATTCATTAGAGGAATTTTTCTTCCTCAGTGGATCCTTTGTTAGGCTATTCCCCATGGGTGGGCCAGAGAGGGCCCCCTTAAATCCCACTTGAAACCCTTTACTGAAGGCTAAAGTGCTGCATAGGCCTTGCACAGGGGAAACTTTCACTCACTGTGAAAACATTAGTTCCCTCACCTCACCTGGCTTTCCTCTCAGCCCCCAGGAAGCATGGATTATGCTTAAATTTCTACCATCAGGGTAAAGTGGAGAAAGGGCTCTCCCCCGGCCTGAATTCTGCAGTGAGTCTTTTGTATATATGGGGTTATTCGCCTCAATGACAAAGGGACTCAGCTGGGATCATAGCCAGGCTCCTTCGCCAGCTAGCTAATTTATTTCCATTAGGACCGCCATGGTGCTAATTCCCATCACACGGCATACGGGAGTGGTTCTGGCGTTACGAGGGAAAGTGTAGCAGTGCTGTAATGTTGCGCTTAACTTCCCCCAGTGTAGAGTATTTCAGGGAAATGTTTAATAATGAACAATGGTTAAATGGGAAATCCAGTTTCCTGCTTTGGCCCGAAATCCCAGAGCAGACTGGAGTCAGCGCTACTAGGAAATACCCCTGCTGTGACGGACTTCGGGAACGGGGGCTCTATGGGTGGAGCTGCCTTCGAAACAGGGGCCGAACATGATTTTCTGATGGTTTTCAGTGGGATTGTTCACAGGCTGAAAGTTAAGCACGTGCTTAAGTGCATCCTAGATCCAGGTCACAGTGCTCAGCACGATGTAACCCATACCGTACACCAGGTTCCCTCAAAATCCTCTACGATATATTCTGAATACAAGAGCTACCCACAACTGTTACCACAGACATGCATGCCACTATAGCCCTGATTCTGGAAAGCACTTAAACGTGTGCATAAAGTCCCGCCAACTTCAGGGGCAGTTCAGCACGTGCTTTCCTGAATGGGCATGGATTTGTGCTTCGGTGCTTTCCTGACCTGGGGCCTATATACACAAAATCGGGAGAAGCAGCAGTATTTATGTACAAAGGGAAAAACCACAAGTGCTTCCTCTGGTTATACCCAGGGCCATATCTAAAGCAGCTGTCCAGATATAGTAATATTATAATTCCGATGGCAATTTGATTGCATTTAGCATGTGAAGGCAATTACTTTGGGGCTAGCTGCTGTTAAAAATATTACTACTTTAAGGTGATTAACTCAAAGAACGAAGTGGTTTTGTCACTATCTGTCCCAAATGTTTAGAAATCAGTTTTATGATCCTATAATATATTCCTGGTGAAGGGAAGAGTCTTTCAAGTTTGAAGAGACTGCAAAGAAAGCAAAACACTGTCCAAAGAATAATAAAAAAATCAAAATGTTCTACACACATTCTGGAGTTGTAACAACACAGGACTCTAGTCTCGCCCTTTCCTGTACGATGAATGACTTGGAAGTTTCTCACACTCAATGTGAGGGACTGATTTCTGACCAGAAGTGGTGGCTAAAGGCTATGGTAATGGGTGACATAGAGATAGCTACAGACGGTAGTGACCCTTCCAGTAAAACTAGTCAGCTCACTTTGCACTCAGGGCAGTTCCATCTTTGGCAAATAAGATTTAACTAGCAGCTAACAACCCATGCGGTCGCACAAGTGTAATTTGTAGAGTCAACGTGGCTGAGAACTTAAAAATTTGATGGTAACAGACCACGAATCCCAGTGATGACTGAACCTGGTGACATTCTAAACACAAAGAGCTCTCAGCCATGCTTGTAGCTGTTTCCATCACTTCACACTGACTCAGGAGATATTCTAGGCTTTCGAGTGACACACAGACAGAGTGACCTGCCTGGAAGGTTGTTATAAGAGTGCACCCAGGTACCTTAGAAATGACAGGCTGTCGGCAGGAGACACACACCAGCCAGGACGAAACAAGCTGGTGGTACTCCACATCCACCAGATTGAGGTAAACAAATCTGCTGCCAGCTTTCTGAGGCCTCACACCGATATGCAGGTCCTGGACCCCGTTCGGAGGGAGAATAAACACACCTTTGGGATCCACCTGTAGAAAATGAGCAAAATGGAAACCGGCAGAAATGCTCACAATTTAGGGCAGCAACCAAGCCATTGGAACACAAACTCTACGCGTGCAGATGAGGCCTCTCTGCCTCTCAGGAAAGACAATGAAAAGGTTTAATTAGAATCCCCAAATGATGTATCTCTCCGGTCCTGGAAATGAGGTCTCAATCTGGTACATTCCAGCTCAAAATGTTTTATATTAAAAATGCAAGAAAATCAGAATTGTCTAGATGAAAATGAAAGATGGTATCAGTGATGGTCAAAGTTATTGGCCCTGTTAATATAACACGTTATTGGGATAGTCTCAGCATGAGAGACAGTGGAGGAGAAATTAACCCAAACTTTTACATGTGCCATGAAAAATCTTTTTAGAGGCACCAACATGGTGTCCTTTGATCAAGTCAGAAGGGAAGTTAATCTACTGTACCTTCTAGACTCCAGTCTGGAATATAAATTAGACACTGATCAAATGTCAAGAAATGTGTGTTTCTGAGAAGGAAATTAAAGCTGGCTGCATTAATAAACTAGGCTCTAACTTCATTGTAAAATCTGTCTGAGTTGCACATTCAGAGCCTGTCTGCAGAGGAACTTTGCTTAGCAGAATGAATTTCAATAACAAAATGGAGTTAGCAACATCTAGAGAGCTCATCTCAGCTAGAAATGTTAACCCTGCTACTGCCCTGTGGATGCCTGATGCAGGCTCAAAAAAATGCTACCAACAGAATGCAATACATTTAAGATATCCTGGAAGCATTAGATGCCACATGCAGAACAGATGGTCTCCGAATGTATTTGGTTTTGTTGAGTTATGTACGTTAATGTTACAGTCATCATTTTTCTTTTTACACACACTCGGCAAAGACAGTTCTGGCATTTTGTGTTTCACCTAAAAATTCTTGTCTGACAGCCCTATCGATATATCGACTACCAGAATACCGTCTGATTAGCTAGAAGGAAAGGGCAGGTTATTTGTATAGCTAGAACCTCCTACTTGAGGTGGAAAAGATACTTTGAAATATCAGAGTAACAGACACTTTCATTTTAGGTGCCAAACAGATTTATGAATCAGATAAAAGACCCATGTGACATTACACAGCAAACGGGGGGGGGGGGGGGGTGTTTACTCTCCTGAGAGAGACCCCAGAGCCTTATCTGTTGGGGGAAATCTGGACTATGACTGTGGAACTTTTGTAATGGTTTGTGTACATGGGACTTTTGTAATAAATGAACCAAACAAGACCTATATTCACAGTAACAAAGACTGTTTGGATTGTTTTGGAGGACTCTGAAAGGGGAAATTGAGGCAGACCAGGCCATGGCCTGCCGCAGGAGGGTGCGTCAGGCAGGGGCTGCCTTCTCACACATGCTTCCCTGCAATGTATTACAGTTCTAATTACCACGCCGGCCAACTAGAGCCCAGCCCCTACGTCACGGGAAGTTAACACAGAATTCAAGATGTACAACTCCCAACCATAATTCAGGTCACTGCAATGAAAGCAGCCCATTGTGGTGACGGAGCTCGCTCTGGACGCCGTCAAGGGAATTCATCTCCATGTTCTGCCTCAGTGAGGACAACATTTAAACACTGATTTCTTTATTTCCTAATTCATGGAATGGTTTGTGTGTCTTTTATTATTCACATTTATAATTACGACTAAATGAATTCTAAAGAAATTATTAGTCTTCAGATAGTCTCATTAATTCAGATAATTTGCCTTCTGGGGTTTTGTACCAATGATCCTACACATGATGACTTTAATCAAAAGATAATTATAATGAAGGCTTTATGGCAGTAAATTGTTCATAATTCCTAATGGGACTGGTTTCATATTGGAGGATTATTTTCACTGGGACTGTCAACATAAGTCCATTCATAATTATAATTGTGAAGGATTTCACTAATTTTCAACTCACTCCTAACTCCAGTCTCTTCCAAATGAAAAGTTTCTCTTTGTGGTGGGGAAGGAAGAGAGGAATTGGCAGCAAACACTTCTGAGTCCAATGGCAGAGCCTACCTTCAGCTCCTGTGTGTGGGAGGTATAAGCTCTCACTTTCCTGATCGTTTGGGTGCCCCTGAGAACCAAGGAAAGGCGGGTCAGCTGGCCAGTTATGCAGCTAACATCCACACGTTGCAGCGAGTGAAGGTAAAATTGCCAGATCTGAATGGGTGCAGCAAGCCAGGCATCCCTGGAGCAGAGAAAGAGGAGCTTGTTATGACTGTACTAAAGGGAAAGGTGACACTGAATCTTCAGAACCTTCTTAACATCTTCCACCCTAGTCCAGGTTTTGCAAACAGGCGTATTTCAAGAGAATCATACAGATCTTCTTCCAGATTTTTGCTTGTCAGAAAAATAAGTCACGCGCTGGAACCAGTGTACTAGGAATGTTCCATGTGCATTTCCTTATCTGCTCTGACAAGATTTCTGGAGAATTCTCTCTCTTCTACTTTTGGATTCTCTTACTTACGTGTAAATAGCAACAAAGAATTTTTTGATCTGTGGGCTTGGTCCTCCAGCTACTTTTAAGAACACATCCTGTGGCTCCCCAGGACCCTGAGTACAAAATCAGAAAGTGTCGTTAGAATAGTTAACCAAGAGATCAAACCAGCTAATGAGGACCCCAGGGGTTCCTTTTCCCTTTATTTTAACCCCCCACCACTCCACTTCCACAAGCAGAGGGCTCCAGAACCCAGCTAAACTACCCTATTATATTATTATACAGCTTGGCTTCTTCAAACATTTTTAATTACAAAAGAGGATACAAACGGCTCTCACATTCCGGGTCTGTTTCAGTAATTAGATTTTGCAGAATTTCCCTCAAGTTTTCTAACAAGCCATAATCCAATTACCATGCTAGCAGATTTCTGCAATGGCAATTAACAAGCACCTTCATTACCGTCCGCATTTATGTGTGAGTTTGTTTTTCATTTAAATCCCAACCGGCTGAAAATAAAATCCAGGAAACTTGGAATCAGAGCTAAAAATTACAACACAGAGCATATCATGAGCTGCTTTTCTATGCATCTCCCTCTGATGGCCTGATCAAAAGCCCATTGACAGTCAGTGAGAGCCTGTCATTAACCTCCGTGGGCTTTGGATCAGCCCCGAAAGCGTCTCAGTTATTGGATCAGGCCATCAGAGGGAGATGCAGGAGATCAAGCAACACTTGTATGATGGAGAAATATCATCGCCTGAAAGGAAAAGGATCAGAAGTTAGATCGATCGATTTATTTATTTATCGATTGATCGAGTGGCCCTCCTCCCTGTAGTAACTGAGTCTTGAGTACTTGGATGCTGTCTTGGAATATGACACAAAGAGCAGCACCGCAATCCAGTTGAGGTTTTGCGGTCTATTCAATAAGGACACATTTTTACTTCTTTCCTTATTGGAACCTCTGATTTCCGAAGAATTTATCTGTGGCACCTAGCTGGAGAGCTGGTGTTTCCATAAGTGGCAGTTTCCACCAGCATTTCAAATCTGGCCTTTCTTCACATGAACAATGCAATGCAGCATAACAAATTATGGTTTATATTGTGGTATTAAACCCACAAATATGATGGAAGCAGGCTAGAGAAGTTCTGTTCCTTTTTAACAGGGGAGTGAGGCAGTCACAACCTAGTAACACCCAATATTCTATCATTACAGATCAATGAACCATTGGTGCATGGTATCTTTGCTTTAGATAAAGCGATTGATAGAAAAGAGATGGTGAACATAGAGGATAGACTCCATTGGATTGCCGCTTGATTTGTGTAAGTAGTACCATTTTTTTTGTTTCGCAAATGATGTTGGGGTCACTGCAGCGGACGTACATCTCCGGTTCCCCACCTGGCATTCCTGCTGGGGCACCTGGGGAAAAAAGCATAAGATGACCACTCTCCCTGCTGTTAGGCATAGGCCCATCTCCTGCCCTCGTTATCAGAAAGGCCTGAAAGCTGGCAAATCTCTAAGTATGTATCTCTTTAAAACCTACAGCCCTGCAAAACAAAACATGGAAACACAAGCAGACACAATATTTGCATGCCAGTTCTCAGCTGAATGCAGACAGTTACCTGGCAAGGTGTACCATGGAGGTAACCGTATGGACTTCTTCAGGAAGGTGAGCTCCGGATGATAGAATCGGAATGTCTGATCCACCACGTGGGGCTGAGGCTCCACATTAACACTGAGAATTGCAATGGGTTTGTCACCACTTGCCTTAAAGGAGATCTGTGCAAAACAAAAAATAATAATGAATTCGTTGAGAGAGAAAGTAAAGAGACCATCAATAAATACTACAGCAGGGGTCGGCAACCTTCCGCATGCAGCCCATCAGAGTAATCTGCTGGCGGGCGGCGAGACATTTTGTGTACGTTGACCATCCGCAGGCACGGCCGCCCGCAGCTCCCAGTGGCCACGGTTTGCCCTTCCCAGCCAATGGGAGCTGCGGGAAGCTGTGGCCAGCATGTCCCCGAGGCCCACATGACTTCCCGCAGCTTCCATTGGCTGGGAAGGGCGAACCGCGGCCACTGGGAGCTGCGGGGGGCCGTGCCTGCCGACAGTCAATGTAAACAAAATCTTTCACGGCCCGCCAGCAGATTACCCTGACGAGCCACATGCCAGTGGTTGCCGACCCCTGTGCTACAGCAAGAAAAAATAGCACCTCTGGCTTTCATTCCGACTGATAGTGGGAACAAAATCAATTCTCAATCTGTTTACAGCTCTGAAGTAGTTACCACCAAATAGCAGGGGACCTAGGATGCTATAAAGAGAACTCAATTTAAATAAATATGTGATGGTAAAATCTAGAACTGTGAATGGAATCTCCAGGGCATTGAAACCATGCATTTTCAGGGGAGTAGCTTTAAAGCAATATTTGATAGAGGAATTAAAAACCAAGCACAGGATGGTGACAGAGAGGTCAATAGATATGTTTGCAAACAAAATCCTTTCAAAAACAATGCTGACCATGGCTGTAAAGTCATTGTATTCTTCTCTTTTCATAACAAAACCTGTATGAGAAGCCACACAGACATGACTGGGTTCTAAATAGCCATGCTCACTAAATACATACAAACACATAAAGCCTAGTTATCTATACCCTACCATACTGGTTTGTGGTGGCATTTACAACAGAGAACACGGTGAACATCAGCAGACAGCTCACAACGCATTTAAAGGGATACTACCCTATTTCTATACACTACAATAGACATCCAATGAAATTCAGAAAAGTTTATTTCCTGATCATTAAAAACCTTATGGCCTGCCATAAATGGGCAGTTAAAAGGAATTATATATGTGTAGGCTTAATCTTTGTCATAGGGTTTTGATCATTTGCAATTCACCTAAATGACAGCACTTCTTTTTGCCTCTGTTACCTTGATGCGTTTTGTCAGCATGGCACTGGACTTCCAGGGTGGTGCAGCTTCTGTGCCTTTATTGAACCTCAGCTCAGCAGGGCCCTGCTAAAAATTAAGTAGTAGTAATCATGCAAAGCAGCAGTGCACGTCATGTCACGAATGCATTCTTTGGAATTTTCACCACTGTTTTGATCTAAATCTATAATGTTTAAGAAACCGTATCACAGTGAAAACTAGTAAGGGTAAAATTCTCCTCCCAGAGCCTCCAGCTGTCCCTCTCCTTGTGATCAGCTGCTCTTTGCATACACCAATCAATGACAGCTCCCTGCATGTTGGGAGAGCAGGGTTTCAGAGCAGAGATCCCCTGCGCAGATAACCAGATAACGTTGTCCTGCAAAACACAAAGTGCTCTGCTCTAGAAGAGCTCTCCCTTGCACCTGGGAATTCAGGTACTAACTTTAAAACACCATGAATTGCAAATTTCTTGTTGCTATTGGCCTCTTTGCAGTGTTGTTGAGGAAGTGAGAGTTGCTTTTCTATATTTCTGCATGTTCTTGTCATTGGTGGCTTTGCTAAAATCTGTGAACATCAGTAAAATAGTGCAATGCATTGCAGACAGCATCAAGAGCCTGTTGTCCTCTGAACCTTCTCTTCTGTCCCACTGCTGAGAGTTAGAGGAGCACTCTAGGGTTACATAGCTGGCTTGTACCTCGGCCTAACCACTCTGAATTCTACAAGCACCCAGCAGCTTTGCCTCCCCTATTCATTTATTCCGTGGAATTGAGCTAAAAAGGGAATAAAAGGGAACAATTTGGATACAATCTCATTTTAAAAGCCAGTTTTATGCTTCTAAAGAACAGACTAAGGGTCGCATTCATCCCACTGATGGAGTTACACCAATGAATTTGGCCCTAAATCTTAACACATCAAGAACTGAGAAGCACAGGCGGACGTGAGCCAGTTGCAAAGGTAGAGGGGATTGTTCCCCCTGAAGCTAGAGCCCTGTCTTTAAAATGTAAGGCCTCTCTGTTTTAATCCTCATGTGAGCCTCACAAACACTGTGAGTTTGTTTGCTATTATTATTCAACCACAACAGGTGGACAAGCCACTTTGGCCTCAAAGGCTGAGTCCCTTCTTATTTTTTCCAGTTTTGTGTGCTTTTTGTTTCCTGGTTCTGCTGGGGCCAGAAGAGAGAAGATTACAGAAGAGCCTCTTCCTGACATTTCTGACGTCTCCCAAAGACATTCAGCCATTGCTCCTTGGCAACAAAGACCTGATATTTTTAGGCCCTCCCTTATGAGCTAAGTCATATTTCTGTAAATTTATTGGTGTGATACCAGACAGCAGGAACAGAAGAAAAGAAATGCTATAGAAAGCAATATAAAGAACAGCTGATGTTAAGTGATGTGGCATACTACCCATCACCTGCTAGAAATAGCATTGGTTATAAGATGGGCACAGAAGTTTATACAGTTAGCATCATGTTTAATTCTAGATAATGATGGTAGGCAAATGGACCCTTTCCTCATTGTTTTATTTGTCCTATGTCATAATATAGCAGAAGTGATAGGGTGATATGCGTACCTGCATCATGACAGCGTGGTCTATAGAGAAGGTCTGGTATTTAAATGGAATGTGAATGGTCTCTTTGGGGCGCAGGTAGACCTGAGGCATGAGGTTGTCCTGAAGATGGAACATGTCCTCTTCTACTGGAGTAGTCATTGTTTGGGTCAGCTCTTTGAAGTGTCTCCACTCCCTACTGTCCACAATAACACTGTGGAAAAAAATCAAAGGCAGAGTTACTTTGGGGACAGAACATCCCAGGAGCTGGGGTTCCCCCGATCCCAAAATGAGGCTGTGAGTTATACCTAAACCTCAGTGTGCGGGTTTGTGGGGGGGGGGGGGTTGGAAAAAAGACAGTTGCTGGAATGTGCAGGCACATATTAAATGGAAAGAAAAGTCCAAAATCAACCACACCTTTGGTTTGGGAAACAAAGACCTCTCCTCTCCTCGCCCCCAGTACACCCGCCCCTCCCCGAACACTGCACAGTGAGGCACGTGAATTACTGATGGTGGTTGCATTGGTCACAGCTAGCGGCAGGATAACTAGGGTAGATTTGACCTAGTGTGGCAACTCCTTTGTGCTTAGCTTCTCGGTAGCTTGCGTTCTCCCATCCCTGTGGATAGTGATACAGGACGTGGGAAGAAAACAAAAGAAAAGTGAAATCTCTGAATGGGGGGAGCAGATCATTGGTATATGATGGAGTCCTCATCATAGACTAACCCCCCCGCCTTTCCCAATAAAGCCTGAAAAGCAACAAGCTCGATCCCAAGGACACCTCTTGTCTCACGTTTCCATAAGTGCCTCTTTGCTCTGGGCTGGCTTTCCAAGTGTAACGTGCAGAATTTTGGAGGGGAGAAGGCCTTTGGCTCCTACCTCAGCTCAGGGTGGTCGATCTCAATCGTCACTGTGTGCTGGACGTTGTATGGGTTTCTCAGGGCAAACTCAAAGAACTCTGCGGTGCCCAGCGTGGCATAGAGCGTGTAGTTGGTGGTGATGGCCTGACTCAGCATGCTGGAGATGCTCTCGGCCTTGATGCGCTCCCGGTAGGCATCAATAATCTGTAGGTCCCTGGAGTGCTGGATGCGCTCCTCACGCCGGCCCTATCGAAGAAGAGACGCACTATGACTAACAGACTGATGTGGGCCCCTCCCCTGTGTGTCTGAGGATTCATCCGAAGGAATCCGCCCCCAAACCCTGACATGAGAGATACTACAAGGTGTTTTGTCAGGCCTAGCTCCCGATTGCTCTCTGGTCCCAAGATCGTTTCGACAGCGCTCTGTGCTCCTCACCATGAGGCTTGCTCTCCTCCCGCTGACATCCTCCTGGGCTTCGAGCTGTCGCACCATCATCATCCTCTCCAGCTTCCGCCTGCGGCTGGCGCTGGCCTCGCGGCTGGCGTGCTGGAAGGCCGTGCTCACTTCCTGCAGGCGGCTGAACAGCATGGCAGCCAGCTCGCTGTCCACGTCCGCCAGCTTCTGGGCTTGGGACACTTTCTTAGCTGGGTGCAAAGGAAACAAGCGTCAGAGTCTGGGGCTGAGCGAGTCGGGGGTGGACCCCACGGGGAGCAGTGCAGTAGACCGCTGAGACAGGGAGACGGATGGATGACCTGGGCAAACAGAGGGATATGCTGACTTGAGTTGCCTCAAGCACGCAGGTGTTTGAAGCCGCCTAGATCGGCAAGCAAATGAAGAGGCAACCACCAGGAAGGGGAGCTGAGGAACAGCCGCTTTGCAGTCCAGACTGCTCTTTCCTTGACCAAGCCTCAGTCTGGCCTAAGGGGCCAGTAAAAGCTGAGTAGTCCCAGTAGAAGCCTGGGTAGTAGGTGGAATTGATACCAAGGTCCCTCTCCCAGGGTTTGGCACCGAAATCGGCTGTGAAAGCAACACACCCAGGGCTGTCAGGCAGTTTTTTACATTACACAATTTCTGAAGCTTTCCACAGACAGCCGACAAGTCACATCTCTCCTATATGTGCAGCCATCATGCCAGATCTGAGTGACACATTGCGCTATATTAATTCTCTCTGGCCTGGGGATCCCAACAAAAGTTCCTCTCAGTAGTGACAACGTAACTACGAGGCCTGGATTAAATGCAGAATAAACAACAAGCATGTGGGATTTACGGGACTCTGACAATCGCCAGAATATCCAGATGAACCTAAACAATCTCAAGCCACCAAACGTTCCAGAAGGGAATTCTGTTCCTCTCCCTGAGTTCAAAACCGGCCTGTTTCCTGCTGTACACTATGCACACATCTACGTTTTTATTAAAATGTTCTTTCACTCCTCTCTCTCTCTCTCTCATTTCTCCACAAAATTGCCGCTGGAGCAGCTCCCAATTGAAGTGCCAGCCAAATATTTAATATGTGAAATACAATCCACTACCAAGCACTTGATGCATGGGATTAAACTCTCTACATGACGTGTAACTCCACACAGAGGCTGTTTGAGTCTTGGTGCATTACATTTTCTTAAAAAATTGGTAAACAAGGGTTATTTGCAAATTACCCACCTGAATTTAATTTTAAATCTATTTAACTGTTTCCCAGACACGGCAAATTGGGTTAGACATCTTGAGCCAAAATGCTCGTATTTTAGCAATAGTCATATTTCAGCAAGTGTCCACAATGTTTCACCTTATGGGCCATGTTAAAAAATTAATGAGAAAGGAGGATGCCTGGCTGGAAAAGCCTGTCTCAGTAGGGGAACTTCTGCAATTTAAAAGCTGAATGTTCTGATATCAAAACCATTCCATGGAGGGTGCATTCATCCAATTCACTCTGCCACATGAGGCCAGCGCACACAGCTCAGCACATAGAGCACTCCACCTGGGACTGTGACACCCAGCCAGGCATTTACATTTCCCATATCTCTGTGCTTCCGAACTCCTGCTGAATTAGAAGCAGGTGTGCTGTGGGAGAGAGGATTTAGACCAGATTTCTGACCCACAAGGGAGAAGTGGAAATCTTGTGCGGGAGCACGTTTTTGAGGGATTTCCAGGTCAGCGAATTTGGATCAAAATCTAAACCTTTGACTTTTCTCTGAACTGAACCTTATGAGGTTCTCTGGTGAAAACACACACACGCACATACACGCTCTCTGAGACAGTCAACTGCCTCTGATTCATACCATCAAAATGTGAGCTAGCTCAACCACCAGATGCGGGCTTGATACAAGAATTCCTGTGCTTTGCAGGAGATCAGACTAGGAGATCATAATGGTCCCTTCTGGCTTTAAAATCTCAGATTCTTCTTCTTCCTGCATTACCTTTTTTAACACTTTGTGCAAAATGTCTAATTCAGTACTTCACATACCTCGTCATAGAATCATAGAAATGTAGGACTTGGATAAGTCATCTAGTCTAGTCCCCTGCACTGAGGCTGGACTGAGTATCATCTAGACCATCCCTGGTAGGTGTTTGTCTCACCTGTCCTGAAAAACCTCCAATGACAGAGATGCCATAACCTCCCTAGGGAATTTGTTCCGGTGCTTAACTACCATGACAGTTGAAAAGATTTTTCCCTACATCTCTGTTGCTAAAATTTAAGCCCATTACTTCTTGTCCTGTCCTCGGTGGTTAAGGAGAACAATTTATTATTCACACTTTATAACAACATTTCATGAACTTGAATACTGTTATCATGTCCCCCCTTAGTCTTCCCTTCTCCAGACTAAATAAAGCCATTTTTTTCAGTCTTTGCTCATTGGTCAGACTCTCTAGACCTTTAGTCAGTTTTGTTGCTCTCCTCTAGACTTTCTCCAATTTGTCCACATCTTTCCTGCAGAGAAAACGCCCAGGCTGGGAATACAACAGTTGTATAAATAGCTCACACATTAGCTTAGACATAGGGCACATCGGGACAACCTGTCCTGTTGACACTCATCAGAAAGTCCATTAAAAGCATATATAGATGCATAATAGTATTTCTGTACCCCCTATCTCCCCTGGAAATTCTGCGTATGGGCAGCTCTCTTTCATTTCACACACCATCTGGAGCTCCTTTGGGAACAGGTGCTTAATTTGATAAAATATTTCAACGACTCTTACTCAAGAAATATACCCAATTCCAGCTGCACAAACGCATCACGGATAGCACAGGGTAGAGAAAGTATCTGTGTGTGTCTGTGCTCTTGTGCACTCGCATCTCAGCACAGATGTGTGTTTAGTGAGCTGAGGAGGAGAATGTGGAAGATTAATGTCTCTCTCTAAGAGCCTGATTCTCATTTACACGATGGCGCAGACTCACTGATGCTGCGAGAGCAGTGTCAAGGGGCCTAAATGTAAACGACAAGCAGGCCCGACGTGTTTGAAAGACGTTACATGCCAGGCACAAAGGCAGGGCTGGGTGAACTGCATGTTAAGCTCATCTGTACCTGGACATAATAAGGGATTCCCATTTGCTGAATGCAACATACACCCCTTCATGGGAAGGAGTTAAATTTGGGCCCAAGATTCTTTGTCCAGGCCTACGTAAAGGCAAGCAGGCCTCAAAACTTCAATAATTACTTAAAGGAATATAATTTTCAACTTGAGCCCTCCCATCTCTAACTACATGGGCTATTGCTGCTCTCTGATGTAGGGGAGTTTAAATCACCGCAAGGCTGAAAATCAGCAGCCATCCCTCACCCTCAGCAGCTGCAGACTAACCGGACCGTAAATTTTACTCACAGGACCCAGCTTCGCAGGCTCAGAGCTGCAGAGTAGAGCCGGATTTTCACAGAGCCAACCTCAGCAAACACTTCGAGTCAATGATTCACAGGCCCCAGTTTCTCACCTCTTCAGATAGCCAGGTGAGACCCATACAAGTGTTTTTCTGACAACAGCTTCATTTCGAGCAGACAAGCAAGGGGAGAGGCTTCTCCCTTTGCTAAAGAATGGACTCATGATGCCGCAGTGCCTGAGCAGCCAAGGATTTACCTCCTGGACCCAACTGTATCTGGGAACTGGAACGAATCGGGTGAAAAGCATCCCCTAATATTGGCTGATGAGAGAGTTCAGCAGAATCCGATTGTAGCTCAGCCTCTCAGTGGATGTTTGTCGGCACCGGCTGAGCAAACATCAGGTTCTGAACATTCACAGCCCAGGGGAACTATTTAGGCAGCAGCTGTACGGGTAGATAGTTTGGGGAACAAAATCCTCAATAACCCACCAGCAGATGGACCACTTCATGCTGATAGAACATATGCTTGTAACATGCTATTGTGGGAGAAAGAGGAAACACCGAGTCCAGGGACCCAGTGCACACGGCACTTGTGTCTTTGAGCAATTGTCGCCTTTGGTACTTTTAATAGCGCACAGGAGAAAAACTATTGCCAGACAATAGCTAGGAGCCGGCGGGACCTACCCCCAGGAGTATTGAGAGAGAGCAGGCTGCCTCCTTGGAAGCTGCTGGTCCCATCATGCGAAGAGACAATGCGAGAGCGCGGGGGTGGCAAGGAGTTTGATTTCTTCAGCCTCTGCTCACATAGGTGACCTGCAACAGAAACACAGAGCTGGTGAAGGTGGGGCAGGTGGGCCTCAGCCACGCCCAGAAAAAAAGCCCTTTGCTATGGGGATCTGCCTCACTAGTATGGAGTTGGAATGACCCCAGCCCAACAATGATCCCCATCCGTGACAGGAGAGAGGCGCTTCTTAAGTTGGACCCTAAAGGTAGCATTTTCTGAAATGCTCCGTTGGCCTAACTTTGCTTCCATTAAAGCCAATGGGAGTGTTCACCATGGCTGCAATATTCACAATAGTACCTAGCACTTATCTAGAACTCAACAGCAGTAGATCTGAAAGCACTTTACAAAGAAGGGAAGGATCATTCTCCCCATTCTACAGATGGGGAAACTGAGGCACAGAAAGGTTAAAGTGACTTGCTGATGGTCACCCAGTATGCCAGTGGTAGAGTTGGGAATAGAACCCCGGTCTCCTCATCCTGTGCCATGGCCACTAAACCACTGAGCACCCACAAGAAGACCTTTGTTTTTAATAACAGTTCAGTGCTCAAGAAGGTGCCAGATGGACATCCCTGGATCCCAATGCCTTCTGTTTATCTCCAGCAGAGACAGCAGCATTGCAAGGTTCACCCACACACAGGGTTAATGTGCTTCAGCCCTGCCCTGGAGGGGCCACCTCTTGGAGCCAGGAGAGTTCTGTCTGCACGGTCCACACTCTATCCGTATTGCTAGCCAGGGGCCAGTTCGTGTCAGTAGGGACAATGGAGCCTGACTGAGACCACTCTCTCATTTCACAGTCCACCAACAGATGGCATTTATTATAATACAGCACATTGTTCCTCCCATGGGCACCTGCTGCCAGTTGCTTCATGTCACTGCAGGACACGGACACCAGATCACAACATGCAGTAAAAAAAATTCCCTGCTGCTATCAACTGGAAAAATTTCAGTGAAATCAAGAATTTGGCCCAATGTATTTAACTTCTATCACAACGATAGCCCAAAACTAACCAGTTCTCTGGCAAGAGAATAAGAGCAACCACTTTTAAAAAGTAATTGTTCTAGCTAATTCCATTTCTCAAAGTTCTGTGTTTAAAGTTCACTTTCCCTTCTCGTGCTAGGTATTTTTCTTTTCCCTTTGTCAACTCTTGACAAACTTCAGGCTGGTTCCTTTCACAGAACCAGAACAAATAATCATACAAATAAATCGACATCCCCCAGAGCAATGTTAATAAACTCTCCATCTGCACCAAGACACGTGACTGAGCCCAGAGAGAGCTGTGTTTACAGCCCGGCACCTGGCAGTTATGGGATAAGATATTACACATATTGATCTAGCACCCCGACCTGAGCAGGTAGCCCATATAATTTAAATGCAGACACTTCAGGGCTTCCCCTTGTCGGAACGAATTTGTACTCATTTTCCTGTGGTATCTGAGCAGAACACAGCATATGCTTTATGACCCTGAAACATAATAGTGGATTTCTGCAGTCACTTAAGAGGACTCTGGTTCATTTATTACTATTAATCATGTTGATTACAGTAGTGCCTAATGACAAACGAAGAGTAGGGCCGACTGTGTTAGGTGCTGTACAAAAACAGAGTAGCCAACAGTCCTGCCTCGAACCGCTGACAATCGAAATAAAGCAGACGGATGCAGGGTGGGGGAGGGGGAGAACAGAACAGCAGAATGAACTATGAGATGGCTGCAGACAGTCTGGAGGTGCCCCAGTTGAGTTAAGTAGTTAGGAGGTGATCAGCTGAATGGTAAGGAAAGGGAAGGGAGCTGGGACTTTAAGAGGGGTGAGTGGGGCAGGCTTGGGGAGAAGAGAGAGGGATAGGCAGGTGTGGAGTGGAAGCAACACTGGGGAAGGGGAACGGGGAAGGTTGGAGCAAACAGACAATCAACACAGGGCACAGTAGGTCCGACAGAGCTGTAGGAAGTCCGCTGAATGGTTCCGGCTGCTTCTGCAGCTGCTCTGACCAACTGGAGCCTCTCTCTGCACCTTGGGTACTTCCTTACACATCAGGCTGCAAACTGGGACAGCGTCACGGACTATCCAAAACATCTTCCTTCTAACCCAGGGAAGGGTATCCAAGGAGGTACTGTTAGGCGCTTTACGGATGAATATCTTTGATTCTTAGTCTACAGGAGCCATCACAGAACCTCACTACAGCCACTGCGAAACCTGCACTCTCTACTGGTGTAATGAAGTTCAGATTTAAGGAGTTGAGGCATCATGTATCTACAGAAAGAGATTTGCTTCCCCAAACCCACACTCTGCTGCATTTTAAAGTCAATTTGCCCACGACTGAAGTAGACAGACATATTTCTTCTGATTTTGTAACAGCCTCTCATAGAATCATAGTCTTTAAGGTCAGAAAGGACCATTATGATCGTCTAGTCTGACCTCCTGCACAACGCAGGCCATGGAATCTCACCCACCCACTCCTGTAACAAACCCCTAACTTATGTCTGAGCTATTGAAGTCCTCAAATCGTGGTTTAAAGACTCTCATGAACTTTGCCAAAGTTTTTCAGGTTTCAAAAGCACCACTGAAAAACGAACGTTTCGGCCTGCTAAACCTTTTATCACTCCAGCTTGCTTCTCAGATGAAGTAAAGGCAATCTGGAATTTGTGAATGTTGTTATGAGGAATGGAAATTATCAGATGAACTGATTGGCTGACAAGACTTGCACTGATAGGCCAAAAACAACACTAAACATTTTGGTAAGACAAGGTCAAGTCTGGGAGACTTAAAACATGGTCTTGCTTTCTGAGTGAAATTTGCACTCCCCAGTGGTTGCCACTGTAGAAAATACATACTGTGGCCATGCCAACATGGCCACAAGAAAATGTGCCTGTTAGAGAAAAGTTCTATAGATTTTAATAGCAAATGATAACTTTTCTCTGGGTCTTTTGGACCTGGCTATGCATTTAATAGAAAATTAGATCCCTGCTATAGAATTCTGCAGGATGGTTTAAAAAGAAGTCAGCAGTAACAAATAGATTCATGTCCCTGTTACATTTTATAGATTTTAGGGTGACTGCTGTAGGACCCTGTTAGTTTCATCACAATTACATTTTTAGGATCTTTCCCATTAGGGACAGGATAACTGTTCCCATTAACTAATGGTTTAGACATTGTGTTGGATTTTTACTATGGGTCTTTGCAGTATGTAAGTGACATATTTTCTTTATTGCTACCACTGAAAATACATATCTTAACAGAGACAATAGCTGTCCAGAGTCCCTGGAGCTAGGGTGAGGGGCTTTCATTACCCACAAGAAGCCCAAATACTCCCTGGCATTTGCTTGTATCACTGGCAAAGTTTATTATTCCAATGTCTCTTCCTTCCACATACTAGCTATTATATCAAGTGAAGAAAGACTAGCCCTAACACTGATCTGTTTACTGTCTTGTCACCTCTCTATGCTGTTGTAATTACATCCATATATAGGCTATCCCAGACTGCACAGGATGAAGTTGTAAAGTTGTCTGTGGATTCACCTAACCGACAAATGCACTCTGTCCTTCAGATAAAAGCTCCATAACTGTGGAGAATTTGGGAGACATTTGGCTGCAGCACCTGACATTGTTTTTCAATATTTAGGGCTGGATTCCAGCGGGCCCTGTACAAGTGTCTAGGGGTGGGCCCGAAGTGCATTCTCCTCCCCACGCCCCTGAGCCTGGGCACACCCTTTCTGGGGAGCAGAGGAATTGCACCCAGCTGGGGCAGCTCCAAAGCGATGGGGTGAAGACCGGACCATGCCAGAGCCCCCAACATGCAGAGAAGAGTGCACCCTGCATGCTTGCAAGAGATGGCAGAGCTGCTGATTCAAGGCATGCCTCCCCACAGCAAGCTGGGAAGAATTCTGGCACAACAAAGAGCCAAGTGTTAAAACTGCACAACCCTTAACATTTGAGCTGTGATGTCATCTGCGATGAGACCATCCACCTTAGAGTTTGTAGGAGGGTCTTCTGTAAACACAGGGGGTGACGTATTGTTGCAGTGTGTGATTAACTGTCAGAAGACAGGATACCAGCTAAATGGACCATTGGTCTGACCCAGTCTGGCCGTTTTGATGTCTTAGGACCTACAAAATATAGGTATTAAGGCGACTGGCACGATGCAAAATACAACAGCTAGATACAGCTTTGGAATGGAAGGACATTCTAGCAGTTATATGTGTACCCTTTTTTCATGTGTACAACTCCTGCAAATGCGCCGTTAGCAGAAGTAGCTCAAGCTGTTTAGGCAGCTGAGAATATTAACCCGGACAGTGAGAACATTAACATTAACCACCAGGGCACGCGCCCCGAAGCTCTCACAATGTTACGGACAGTGTCAGTGCAACTCTGCCTCAGCCAGCTCTGCTGAGAACGCTGCCCCTGGGCTTACAGGAGTTCACACGTTCTCCCAGTGGAAACCTGCAACCCTATGGAGCTCGTCTCTGAGAGGTATTTAAAATTACCTTGCTGATCATTTCTACCGCACCAAAAATCAGAAAAATATCATGCTATAAAGATGCCATTTAACTCCATTCACAGCTAATCCCTCCTAGCACTTCAGTGTGAATGGCAAGGGGAGGATTAGCCAGAAGCTTCTTTTCCTGCAGCTTAAAGGGTTACGGTCACTTTAAAAAAAAAATCACTTTGATGGAAAACGTTACGAGTAACAGCCAAGATTACTGAAACTGAAGGAGATTTAAGACCTCTTTTCCAGTCTGTTTACTGTGCACATGACAGCACTTCCTGCTCAGTCAGTATTGCTGAGGCTCCTGGATGGTCAGTTTCCCCGTACTGTTTGTGTGGGTCTTTCACACAGCAACCAGGGGGAAGAGCATTTTAAAAAAACAGGAAAATGAGAAAATTGGCAATGGGAGCCAGGGGTAGGGGCAGTATCTGAAATTGCTTTGAACTCACTTTCTGAAACGGATTAGATTTCAAACGGACGATGTAGTACGGAGCAGAAATGGGTGTAGCAGGCAAAGACTGGAATGCAAATGCCCTTATTTGGCTACGTTTAGCCCCACTTCTCTGCCCCTCAACGCCATCCAGTTTACACAACGGGCCTGCTGTTCAACGCTTCGAACCCCAGTATTATGAGGGATTTTAAAAACCAGACTAATATTATTTTGAAATCAAACACAATTTGCCAGAGAAATCAGAGTGACGGCTGTACTGATATAGTACGGTGGGTGTTTCGTTGTTGTTTTGCTAGTATTTGTCCTTTCTTAATCAGTTGCCTTTGCTGGGTTTGCACTGAACTGTTCTCTGGGTTATGAATCTCGGACTCTCCTCCCTCAGAGCTTATCACACTCTTGCAGGCAAAGTGTGAAAATGACAATTTAAGAGATCATATAATGGAGCTAATCTTTCTTCTGAAGATAAGATTTTAAAACCTGGAGTCACTGCACGTTTATAAGATGGTGAATTAAATATATATAAAAAGTACCTAATAAATTCTAGGAAACAGTGTTCTTACAAGTTTGGTTTTCTTATAGGTACAGCTTTGTGCATCTTGTCTGTTTCTCCCATGTTTCGGAGTTATTTTGCTAGCACCTAATTGAGTGTCGCTGTTTCCATATTGTCTGTTTCAAAGCTGCCTTAGCTTGTACATTTGTAAACAAGCAGGCAGAAAACTCAAAACAGAACTAATGAGCTGTGCATTTCCTCCTCTTTCTGTAGCCTGGTGTTATTACTTATTGTAGGCGGAGGGTG
This sequence comes from Caretta caretta, assembly GCF_965140235.1. Taxonomy (NCBI): domain Eukaryota; kingdom Metazoa; phylum Chordata; order Testudines; family Cheloniidae; genus Caretta; species Caretta caretta. Next base: position 21,642,488 of record NC_134223.1, read on the forward strand.
GGTACAGGATAATCGGAGACGGGCATTTAGAACCTGTTGATTTTTCTCAAGCAACTGAAAAATCTCTGAACAGCCCAAGCCCAGAGCTCTGCTGGGTCTCAAGAAAGCATTTTCTTCCCTCAGATGCACAGGAACCTGTAGGTCCAGATCCATCGCTCCAATGGCATCATGGGGGTGCTTTTCATTTTGCCAGCATGAAACAATTTTGGGAATACTGTGAAGAGTTACAGCCATCTTTAGTGCAGAACCCACTAGTGGCAGTGGGCAGAGGCAGTTCTGATGCAGCGTAGCCTTGATGTGACTCTCACAGGCTTCCAAAGAAGGGAGAGAGCAGTCTGCCCTCGGGGACAGAAACAGGTGCAGAGGGATGGCTGATTGAGGGCGTTACAAAAGGCACTCACAGAAGCATTGAAATTAGACAAACTTCTAGCACCACCATCAAATTATCCCCAGCTCCCATTTCATGGCTGGTGAACAAACACAACGCAACTCAGAAATGCTGAGAGTCGGCTAATGGAAACTCTGGGTTAGCTAGACACCCAATCTGTCCCTCGGGTTGCAATGTCAGGATCCTCCCTTGTGTGTGACAGGTTTCAGAGTAGCAGCCATGTTAGTCTGTATCTGCAAAAAGGAGGACTTGTGGCACCTTAGAGACTAACAAATTTATTTGAGCATGTGAGGGTCCTAAGCTTTGCAGGCTTCATACAAGCTCAAGAGCTTAGCTTCAGCACTGAAGGCCAGTAGGGTAACACTTCTGATGGTGACTAGCATTGAGATCACCTTTCAGTAGACCTTTAACTAACAAGCTGCTGGATGTCTGGAACCATGCTGAGCAATCGTATTGCTGGAAAAGGCGCATGGAGCAGAAAGCTGGCCACTGCACTGGGCTCTGCTCCTGGCGCAAATCTGATTTTCAGAGGTGCTTGTCACCTGTACGTCCTATTGACTCTCACTCAACACCTCTGAAAACTCAGCACCTCAGTAGCCCCAGCTGTACAGCGGGGACAGCATGGCTTTCCTACCTTAGCACCTGCATAGCGCTTTTCAACTGTATCAAATCAGCGTGCAAAGTATTATTGCATCCTGGTGCAGGTAAAAGCATCTCTGTTTTGGGAGGTGATCGATCTGTGAAGATGGAGGGGGGAAGGTAACAGATCAGCCACCAAAGAGATTCCCAGCGATGCCCCAGAATGGTGCTGGAACTGCAATGATGAAGACAACCAGCAGAGTTAAGTGTCTAATGAGCATGCTGAAGAATACATAAGAAATCTTGAGTTACTTTCTGAAAGAAACAAATTTTCATCAGAAAACATGGTGAATCAGCCAAAATAACAGGGATTCTTACCAACGTTGGCCAAACTCAGGTGAAGTCGGCCTTTCACAACAACGTAGACTCCTATGGGCTTCACAGTGCCGTGTCTGAGAACGTCCCCACTCGTTACTGTTGTGTCCTGCTCGTATTCGGTTGTCATCACCTCCAGCTCATGATGGACCTGAACTGCTGTCCGACCCTGGCGAAGCAAGTGCTGTGGGGCAAGAGGAACATATCCTGAAGCCAAAAAATGTGTGTAGCTGTTACTGTCAGGAGGCATTGTCCAGAGTGGTACACTGTCCAGGAGAGACCATTGAGAGACTCAGGCAAGAATCAGAGAAACTTCCATAGGAGATGTAAACTGCTGTACAATTAAACCTGATAATGAAACCCCCCCATCCTCACCACACACACTGGCCATAGCACAATCGTTGCCTAGAAATGGAGATGATTATTCTGGCCATTTGGACAGAAGGCCATTAGCACTGGTAACTGCATTCAGGAGTGAGGGGAGGGAAGTGGCACCTGATGGACTGGATGCCTTAGGCAACTCAGAGCAGGATACAAACCTTTCACCGCTAGGTCACTGAGCTGAATCCAGACAGCGTAACAGCGAACAGCAATTCTCACTCCCTTGGGGCTGTTTGGTGGCCTGTTCGCAGGGAATTAGGGAGTTTCAGACCATTTCCCAGGGCACAAGTGTCTACACCACAAACCACCTCCTGCCTTTTGGCACTGGTTTTCCCTCTTTGTTGGCAACCTCGGTGGAGAAGCAGAGGAGTCAAGGGGCACAGGGACTGGCCTGACCTTGCAGTGCGGGTGGTGGTTCTCCAGAACAAGAATGAGGCACCCTGGCGGGCCAAAGTAACATGTGCTGCTCCTGCCCAGAGTGAGCTTCTCCTGTGAATCAGCGGAGACTGTTTGTTCTCACGCCTGCGCAGGCCCTCCAGCGGCACAAGGAACCTCAGAGCACGACATTTTTTCTAAAGGTCTTTTTACACACTCCGACAAATCGTTCAGATTTTAACACCAAAGAAATTAATGCACATTTGTAAGAAACTTCCTGAACTTACCCTACCCAGTAGCCATTCCTGCCAGCTGCAGCCGGGTTACTATTTTAATCCCTCCTTGTAGAGCAACAGAGCCTAGAGCAATTCCCCATTCTGTTTGGTGCTGTACAAACACAACCAAAGAAGGTCCCTTCCCCAGAGTTCTTATACTTCGTAAGTAGAGATTCTGGGCTTTTTCTCCATTATCAGCAGCTATGGACTTAGTATGGGAAAAGTTTCATACCTTCAGCTTAACTGCAGCAGATCCAATGAGGAGCAAAGAATCTCCATCCCAAATATCAATCTGTAGGTTATGGTCAGCTATATAACGTATAAACCAGCGTTGTTCTCCTGGCTTCAGGAAACCAGGATCCACCATATACTTTAGCTGCAACCCTGGAGATCCTGCAGGAAAAAGAGTGTATTCCTGACAAAGTAAATTAACCCTCCATGGCTTCTCAGGAGATTCATTGTTATCAAAGGGACCCCTGTGGCTCCCAGAACCAGTACAGCTGTCTCTGAGAACCTCACAATCTTTACTGTATTTATCCCCACTACACCCTTTGTGAGGCAGGGCAGGGCAGGGCCATTATCCCCATTTTATAGATGGGGAACTAAGGCATAGAGTGACTGTGATATGCCCAAGGTCACAGAGGAAGTCTGCAGGCACAGCAGGAATTGAACCTATATCTGCCAAGTCACACACGAGCACCCTAGCCACTGGATCAGCTTTCCTCTTGATAGCTGTAATTTCATTCTCATAAACATATGGATCAAACCATTTATGAACTCCCTGAATCAGTCACTTTTAAATTCGTTGGGATTGACATCCACCCACAAAAAATTAAGTTTATGTGGATTTTCCTTATTAATTTTCATTAACTATTGCACATGGGGAAGGAACTTTACAAACTAAAAATGCTCTGTAGGAGGTGGGACATTAGTTTTGCATCTCTTGGGACAAAAATTTAATAAGACATTAAAAAAACCATTTTGCTAAGAGAATCCGATTGCATTACTACAGGCTGGTTGCTTAGATGTGTTGTGTCTCCCTCTACATCTGCTTAGCTATCACTGGAGTCAGCAGTCTACACTTCTGAATCGTGTCACTGACACGTATTGATGTTTTGCCTTATGGCTTGACATTTTGAACACTTTTAATTATATGGTGTATAAACTAATGGAAACTTGATATTATAGCAGATACTAGTCCATTACCTTGACTTGGAGCTAAGCCTAAATCTGATTGACAAAAATCCCATTTGAACTATTAAAAACTGTAATTTAAGTCTCCCAATGGATTTTCCTCTTTACTATAATATACTAGCCAAGCAAGAAAAACAATTTTGCTGATACACTGCAAGAAAGGCTTAAAGCATTGGCACGTTTCAGTATTCATTTTTAAACCCTAGAGCAAGGCCCAGTTGATTGGAAGAATTTAGCACCCGAAGAATAGAGCTAGAAGGCTTGTGGTCCATCTGATCTAGCATCCCATCTCCAACAGGCAGACACTTCAGAGGAAGGTGCAAGAAACCCCATAGTAAGCAATTGAAGAACGATTGGGCCATAGGGAGGTTTTCCTCCTAGCCCCAATCAGTTAACATGGAGATTTATACCCCTTATAAATCTATATCCTCTCTGCTGTAACTGTGGTTTTCCATATACTTGTCTAGTCCAGTTTTGAATTCTGCTAAACTCTTGGATTAAATGATTTGTTGGGGCAATGAGTTCCACAAGTTAGTTACGCATTGTATATAAAAAGGTTTCCTTGTATCTGTTTTAAATTTGCTGCCTTTTAATTTCATTGAGTAGCCCCTTGACCCAGGATGATGACAAAGGGTAAATCAGAGTGCCTTATGTACTATCTCTACCCTGTTCATTATTTCATAAAGCTCTGCCAGGTCTCCCTTCAAACTGCACAGACTCTGGAGTATTTGGACATCTCATATAACTCCCAAACAATTGGCTACATCCTCCAGGACTTCCTCAGAGGACATACCATCTGGCAAGTGCTGAAACATTCCTCCTTCTTCAAAAACCCTTCCTCCACTAGTGCTTACCGCTCTTGAGGGTTCCGTCTTTGTTGATCTGGAATAAGGTATGGGAAGATGCATCTGAACTGGCTGTCCCAGACCGGTCCATCTTCACCAGCTGCAATCGTGGTGTTGTGACCGGTGGGAAACGGTAAAACTGGAAGGTGAAATACATAGTCTTTGGCCATGTTGTCCCCATGCCATCCTGTGGGATCCTTGACCAAAAAACATCTCTGGATTAACTCCTCTTGTTACAGACCCAACAATTGGTATGTGCTTTGCAAGTGCTTGAGAACCATTGGAGAAGCAGAAGAACTGGGGAAGATCCATGATATTAAGTGTATTCAAACTGGTTTGGGAGGCTTCCTTTGAAGCCATCGTGACAGGAAGGACAAGGTTTGGGTTTTTTTGCTTTCAATAAACTGGTAGTACAGGTGATTTCTGCTCTTTGGTACAGAGTTCCCAGCTTCCAGACCAGGTGGGAATGGTATTTTACTTTCAGAATTACAGTGCCCTGTAGTCAGTGGTAAATAGACAAATGTTGCATAATCAAGATAAAACCACCATTGCAGAAAAACCTTTCCAAGTGAAGCTTTCCTGTCTGTAAATAAGGAGTTACTCAGTAATTAATTTTACATTACAATCTGGCTAATGTGAACAAAAAAATTAATTTGGAACGGGCTCAGTGTATAAAACAACATCTAAAATGGAAATGTTCATTGTCTCACAGGCACTTCTGGTGCTTTTGTTACCATGGCAGTTGCTCACACATGCCTCAGCCAAGCAATGTGAAAGTCCTAAGGAAGGGGCACAGGAGATGGATACAAGGACCTTTCAGAATCATCAAGCCAAAGAGCAGCACGCAGATCAGTAATGGAAATGGATGCTATTGCAAGAGGAGACGTGAATCCAACCTGAAAATGGTGCAGTGGGATTTCAGGGCATTACCTGGTGAAGGCAAGGAACTGCAAAATGATTTCATTGCTTTGCAAGAAGTCAGCTTCTTCCCTTTGAGGGTTGAAGTCCACAGGGTCTGCGGGGTCCACAACTTCTGCTGGCTCCTTGTTACAATCCAGGATTTCCGGAAAGCCAGCAGCATGCAAGCGAGATAGAGAGGCCCGAGTGAGGACAGTGCTAGAGCTGAAAGAGAAATGGCTTTGAGTTTCCTGGGACCCAGACGCCATTGGAATCCTGACCCTTTCTGCCAGGTCCCTCCTGGACGGGGTTCTGTGTGAGTCAGAAGCATTTAGGGACATCTACCGTAAGAGGCAGGATGACGGGTGCGGGACTGTTGAACATCACTGAACTCCACCCCCCTGGGCTAGCATCGCTGAGGCAGCAATTCACCCATTCCCACTCCAGCTACCATTAACCCTGCCTTAGAGCCTCACCTTCCAGTCTGTGCTCCCATGGCAACAATCGGCGCGTGCACGGGAGTGAATGGCAGCTCCTGCAGCTCGTCACCTGCAGAGGAATCCAGGATCAAGTAGCTGGGGCTGAGGTCAGCCTCCAGGTGCGTTATGCCACGGCTGCTGCCTCCATATGGGAGCTCCTGCTGACAAACAAGGGCGCCCCCATGAAACGGACCGTCCCCATATGGGTGGCGATAGAACGCAGCGAGGGGCAGGGCTCGGCAGGGCACGCTGAAGGAGCTGCCCAGGCTCCTGCTTGTCTTCCTCGCAGGGCAGTCTGGGGGTAACAAATGCAGTGCAGGCAAACAGTTCCCCATCTGTTCTCAGCAGAAGTGTTGTCATCACAGTCCTGCTCAGCTGAGCCGATGAGCAGCGCCTTTCCTATCTCATATACGTTCTAATGCACAGATCACCGGGCAGGGCACAAGCAATGGGGGATGGGCAGAACCCAGGAGTCCTCCCTCCCAGCACAGCACCTGATGCAGCCTCTCCGTAAAGGAAAGTGCTCCTGAGCAGACAGGGTTCATGCATTCTCACAAACCTGGCTTTTCTACATTTTGAATTCAGATTTCCCACATTTATTTTTGGCTGCAATGACCACAGGAATGAGTGAACCTGGCCTAGAATGTACTGTATAGCTCTGTGGGAAGGGACACACTCCAAACACATGTGGGTAGGAATATCCCTCTCTGCAAGGGCTAGCCAATGCAGGGGCCACCACATAAACCCAACTAGGAATCCTTACTGCACGTTCACGTCGGCGCATCCCAGGGGAGAGGAGGACTGGAGAGCCAGTTTGCCGTTGCAACGGGGGTTTGGATGAGTGGTTTACAGGAGGAGAATGGGGTGATGCAGACAACTGGGATATCGACAACTGAAAAGAAAATTATGATAATTAAGATGATGGTATTAACTCTACTAATGAGGCTGCTGAAGGAGGAACTGCCAAGGTGCAATCTGGGCTGTGGAAAATCTTGCTGGATTAGGAGGGCCAGAAACTCCAAGATATGCTGGCAGTTTATTTTAAATGGTCTGTGCAAATTTAAATGGACAGGAACGACCGAACTGAGCTACCCCTCTGTGGTTCAGATATGCAGCACAGCTCGGGCACTTATGGGTGCTGGACATGCCTGAACTACGTTTTGTAATTCAGCTGTTGATGCTGCAGCGTGCTGTGTGTGGTTTCGCAGAAAAACCCACACACGTTTGGCGAGATGCAGTCGTCTCACAATGCACGCTCGTGAAGTATTAAATTTCATCAAAAATATCACTGTGTAAAGATCTCTGTAACAAGAAGGAAAAACAACAAAAAGGCTTTCAGTGTTTGTGCTTAAATCCTGAGAACTATCCATGCAAAAATTATATGTCATTGTCAATACACTTCCACTGTGCTATAGAGCAAAAGCCTGCAAATCTGATCTGCTGCAAATGACCCCCTTAACAAATAAAAAGTCCAGGGCCTGAGAACAGCTCAGAGATTTCTGCCCAGCAAATTATATGTAGACTCTGGTTTGCTGCTTCTGGGGACATGGATTATAGCAGGAAATTGTTGTAGTTTGGCCACAAAGACCTGGGAAAGTGATGCTAGTGGGATATCGGCATAACTCAGCGAGCTGGATCACGCTATATGAAAATAACTATTTTCAAGGAAATGCTGCTGGGTGGCTAAACCTCTCCTTCTACTTTATACACTAATCATGTCTGTGTGTGGACATTTCACACTTTACTACCGAATTAGGCTGGTTCTCCACAACAGTATTTTTCAGGGCCTTATTGATGGGAAAAAATTCGACCTGAAACAAACAAACAAACCCATAGAAGAATTATTTTTATTAGTCTTATAACTTAATGGCAATCGAGAAGAAGGTAAATATGGGATCAAAGAGAGATGAGCAGCAGAACTGGTTATTTCAAAGCCTGCCTTTCATGCGGTATCATGTACAAATATGATTTATGAAATACTCACTTTTCTTCTCGTGATCTTCAAGGGCAGATTACAGTAGCCTAAACCTTGGTCATCTATCACTGCAGACAACTATAAATTTCTCCTTTCTGCCTTCTCCTGGGCTACACAAATGACCACTGCAGACGTCCTCTTCTCCTGGCACTCTAACCAAGTCACCCCTCCTGATCGCCTTTCTTTGCCTCCTTGTCTCTTCTCGATCAGATTCAAACTCCTTTATCAGTAGTGACTGGGCCATGCTTCTCCATGATGTCACCCCATTAACTAACTAGAGTTACACCAGAGGGAAACTGGACCTTTAGAATCTTCACGTTTATCCCGTTACTGATTTGAAAACATAACCTTTAAAAAAAGATCAGCTGCAACATTTCCCCTCCTTGGCCCCTTTCCAAGAATGAAAGACTCAAACTAAAATAATTGATGCTTAAATCTAATGTCCCAATAAGGCAACTGCAGATAGCCCATGTTGCCCCATCAGGCACTTACCCCAGGTCCTTGGGGATAGTCTTGAGTGGAAACCAACATCTGGGGTGAAGATGGTGCACCTACCGGGAAGCAGAGACAAGAGAAGGTGCAGTGAGCCTCCAGAACAGCCAGAGATCTAGCTGTCGGATTGATTAATTGGCTTTAATGGAAACAAAATTTTGCATTTGAAGTTTTCATAGATTTCAAGAATGGAAGGGACCATTGTGATCATCTAGTCTGACCTCCTGTATCAGACAGGTCAGAGAACGTCTCTCACAGAATTCTTAAAGCAGAACTTTTAGAAAAACATCCAATCTTGATTTACAAATATTCAGTGATGCAGAATCCACCATGACCCTTGGTAAATTGTTTTAGTGGTTAATTATGTTCACTTTTAAAAATTTACACCTTATTTCCCATCTGAATTTGTCTAGCTTCAACTTCCAGCCACTAGATTGTGGTTATATCTTTCTCTGCTAGATTGAAGAGTCCATTATTAAATATTTGTTCCCCATGTAGGTACTTACAAATCAAGTGATCCCTCAACTTCCCTTTGTTACACTAAATAGATTGACCTGTTTGAGTCTGTCACAACAAGGCAGGTTTTCTAATTCTTTAGCCCTTCTTGTGGCTCTTCTCTGGACCCTCACCAATTTATCAACCTCCTTCTTGAAATGTGGGCATCAGAACTGGATGCAGGATTCCATCAAGGAATGAACCAGTGCCAAATATGGAGGTAAAATCACCTTTCTGCTCCTATTCGAGATTTCCCTGTTTCTGCATCCCAGGATCGCATTAGCTCTTCTGGACACAGCATCACAGTGGGAGCACAAGTTCAGTTGATTATTCACCATGACCTGAAATCTTTTTCAGTCACTGCTTCCTGGGATAGAGGCCTCCCTGTAAATGTGGCCCACATTCTTTGTTCCTAGATGCATGTATTTACATTGAGCCATATTATTTATTTATGATTTCTTTCAGGTCATTAATAAAAATATTAAATAGCGTAGGACCAAGAATCAGTCTCTGAAGGATCTTGCTGGAAACATACCCATTGGATGATGATTCCCCATTTACAATTACATTTTGGGACCGATCAGCTAGCCAGTTTTTAATCCATTTAATGTGCTCTTTTTAAACTGTTGGATGCAAGTTATCTGGACCTGCTGATTTTAAAATGTCGAACATTAGCAGCTTCTGTTTTAACAGCCTTCAGAGCCTCTAGTAGAATGGAAAGAGTGTTACCATCACCATGTGATGAGACTATATCAGCTGTTTTTCCTCCAAATACAGGACAGAAATATTTATTGAATCCTTCTGCCTTTTCTGCATTATTATTGATAATTCTACCACTTCCATCTAGTAATGGACCCAATACCACTGTCAGGTTCCTTTCTGTCCTAATATATTTTTTTAAATCCTTCTTATTGTCCTTAATGCTGCTGGCCATAGACTTCTCCCTGTGTCCCTTGGCTTCCCCTATCAATTGTCTATAATTCCTAACTTTTGATTTATATTCATTACTATCTACTTCCCCTTTCTAATATATTATTTTTTGAAGCTGCCTTCACTTTCTCTGTAAACCAGGTTAGTTTTTTAACCAGCATGGCCTTCTTCCTCAGTTGTGGGATTGTGCATCTAGTAAGTTGTTCTTAAATTATTCTTAATGATCATTCAAAGTTTTCTAATTAAATTCTTCCTCCCAGCTGACCTGGTGAAGACACTTGACTACGGGGATGTGAGATGCTGTATTTCAGCCATTTGGCTGACTTAAACGTTTGCAATAGGGATTGTCACCTGGGGAAAAAACGTGTAGCAGTTCTCCAGATTCACTGGTTTGATTTTTGTTTTTTTAAAGGGAAGTGGGCTAGATCTGCCATTTAGTGCTTGCCTGTTGTAAAACACAGATTGTCTATCGCTAGACAGTACTGCCTTTTCCCTTGAAGACATGTGGTACTGGCTAAGTGGGTTGCTTAATGAGACGTGAACGTTTTGGGATACTTAAGGTTTTCCTGGCTCTTCTATTATTTCTTGTCACTATTTCATCTGTTTGTACATTCATGCCCTGAAATTGCCTGGGTTTTGTTGTGTTTATCTTTGGCTAGTCTACTTGTTCTCTGGCACTAGATGAACTTACACTTCTACGAAGCAAGAAATCCTTTCACACAGCCTCCACGCACAGACATTTTCTGGCCATGCTGAGACTTAGTTTTGCTTTCTCTAATTCACACATTCCAGATATTTAATTGGGAACATTTCCCAAAGAAACTAGTGAGTTTCCCTTCGGCCAAAATTACTGTGTTCTTTTGATTACAATGGATTTGGCCATTAAAGAGGGTCATTATTAGAAATGCACAAGGCTCAATAGTTTTCAGCACAGGAAAGGAGTAGGAGAGGTTTCTTGCTAATCATAGGCCACTAGATCAGTGACTTAGATCTATGCAAGAGTCGAGTTATGGAGAATATTTTAGCAGATATTAACCTCGCATCAATAGGAGGAGACAAGTATGGTTAATAGTAAAGAAAGGCCAAGTCTGCCGAGGATCTCTGTGATTACTAGTAGTGGGTCACTTTCAAATGGTTTAGTAAAGCTAGGTGACCATATTTCCCTATGCTGAATATGGGACAACTGGTAAAATTACTTATATTCAAGCAAATTCAATGGCAATCGTACAAATTGAAATGTTCAAATCAAACCAAGTTGACTCAGCCCCTGTTAAAAAGTAATACTGCATAGTTGTATTCTTTTTATTTACCTTCTTACCTTTAAAGCTTTAGGGTTCACATGGGAGAGGGGTGACACACACTCCCGTACACCTCTCTCACACAGCAGGGGTGACAAACCGACCCAACCCTCCCTGCCTGGTGCTCTCCACCCTCCATGCCTGCCTGGGCCCCCAGGATGGACCCGCCTCTCCTGGTATCTGGCACCACGTTTTCCCAAGAAAACACGTGGGGCGGGGAGCACACAGGGTCACATGGCCCCCTTCCCCAGATTTCTGCCCGGGTTCACACCAGAATGTTGCCGGCAGCAGCCTTTCGGCACTGGGCGGGAGGGAAGGGACGGGAGCTGCTTCCAGACGCGTGCCGGGGAAGTGGGGAAGTGATGACCTGGCCTATGTCTTTGCAGAGCTCATCTCTCCTGCTCCCCCTGGGGCTGGAAACAGCTTGTCCCTTCCTACCCGCACAATGTCAAAAGGTTGCTAAGATATCCAGGCTGATGCTGGCCATTGACATAATGCAGACACCTCCTGTCCCCTGGCTACAGCATGGACAGGAAGGGGCTAAGCCCTAGGGATCCATTGTGCTCCAAGACCCAGGGAACCTAAGGGCAGGGGCTTCAGCGAATGGGGCCAGAGGGGTGGCTCAGCAGGGGAGGGTGCCTAGGGGATGGAGCAGCCCCCGTGCTCCCTGGGGGCAGGACCCAGGGCAGGTGAAGAGGGTGCTTAAGCCCCCGCCACAGGAGCTACTGTGGAACCTGAAGGTTCGGGGCATGAACAGGCTGGAAATTGCTTCCCCGCCCTTGCTACTCCAGAGGGGCAGAGAGGCTTCCCCTGCCAGCGCTGTGCGGCGGCTTTGGCTCACGCACGGCTCGGCTCCTCCTGGCCAGCACCCCAGGCTGGAGGGTCTTGGGCTTTCCCGGGGCGCCGGCCCAGCCAGAGGCGGTGGGGGAAGGAAGGGGCCTGACAGCCAGGCTGCTGGTGAGCTGAGCGCTCTGACCAGGGGCTGGGTCTCCACACAGCGCTGGGAGCAGGACGTGCCCCACTGGGGAGGATATGGAGGAGCAGCGGGGGGTGAAGGGGCAAAGCAGGGAGAGGACAGCAAGAGCGGAGGCACATAAAGGGCTGACAAAACTGCTGCCGCCTGCCCGCACTCACCAACCCGCGCAGGGTGCAGCCAGTACCGGCCGGTAATGGATGGGAGGCTGGGCCCTGCTGGCCAAGAGCCAGCACGCAGCAGGGGCTGCACTGAAGGACCAGCAGGGAGAGCGGCCGGCCCCGCACGCTGCATCTTTGCCCCACCCCCAGCCTTGCCCACGTACCCCATTGTTGCCCACTGAACGCCCCTCACCCCCCACTCACCACTAGTGGGCGAGTGGCTGGTGAGCAGGCATCCGGCCAGCAGCAGGACCTGCCAGTACTGATGGGGGGGAAAGGAGGGAGTCTGAAAATACGGGACAATTTGCCCGCTTTTAAGAAAAAGTCGGGACATCTGAAGGATGGTTTAAATACGGGCCTGTCCCTTTAAAAACACCACGTAAGCATCCGAACATTCCGCTGTTGTCCCAGATCCTATCTGAAGTATCCCATCCTATTAGGTTTGCCGAACCGCCTTGCAAATCTCAGGAGACCAGGCCTCCTGGAGGGATTTCTACTCCGTCTGCTCTCGGATGCCTTGTATATGCCACAGGAAGAGCCCCACATGAAGCATTTTGCAATTTCTACCGTACACGGGTATCAGGAGGGGTAGAAACACCAAAAAATGGGAAGAATGTCAACCACTCAGTGCAAGTGAGAGAGCGCCCCGTGTCAGTTCTCCATTCTCCCCAGCCTGTTTGCCTGCCTCTAGCAATGGCAAAGGCAAGATTTCCGTTTGATCTCAGAATTCGGACTGCTGCTGCCAAGAACAGCAGGGTTGGTGTGGTAGATAGGAACTAGGTATCATCCCTTTAAACAGTTTGGGATCCCCCTTGTGGTTCTCACTGTGTTCTATGTTTTAGAAACCACCAGGACACAACCAGAGCAGCAGGTGTTTAGCTGGGCCCTGTAGTGTTGTGTATATGTAGCACTGTTATTTGGACCCCCTCAGCATGCCCATGGAGTTTCTTCCTATTATGTAAGGAGTAAAAGACATCAGTTTGTGGCACAACAAGCAACCGGACTGACAGGAGGTCTATCCAAGCTTCTTTGGCCATGAAGTCCCGATGCCAGTCTCAGAGGGAGAGAAAACCTCCAATGAGGTAAAAAAGACCAGAATAAAATGGCCTTTGCACCAGCTTGGGACGCGGAATTATCTTTTGCATACAGCCTCTTTCGCAGCTACTCGCTTTAAACTGTTTCATGCAAAATCACAGTATTTTTTGAGCACTTCAAAGCTTCTGTGCAACATCTGCTCAGTCCTTTTCCAAGAATAGCGAGAAAAAAAGTGATTCACGCTGTAAGAGAAGAACATGCTGCATGAGTGATTATCTTTAACACGGATCTGACCTAACAGATTGTACCAAGTCCTGCTGTGCACTTATAATTACTATCAACTTCTAAATAGGTAAAACAAGAGTCAGTTCTGATTACAGAGAATACGCAGGGTCTGCAGCCAGGAGACACCTCGAAGGCACTGCTGGAGAATTAATCCATTGGACGCATCCCAGAATCGAATTAACTCTTGTGTCCCTTTTAATAAATGGGATGATATAGCAGCCGTCCTATTGGCCAAAATAGGCAACCCCATGGCTCTAGCTCTTCCAGATGAAGATGTCCCCTTTATCCATTCAAAGAGGAAAGGTGGGTAATTCCAGGGGCAGGAATCGGCGTCTAAGTGCACTTTAGTCTGGAGTGTTTGAATGACTGGGTAGCCCTTTAGGTAGCACATCAGATCACACAGTGTCTGTTTTACTTACGCAGTAATTCCCACTGCTGGCGGCTCCAGTACAAGATGCCCCCTGACAATAAGAGTTGTGTCTTTTAAGCCCAAGGCAAGGAGGCACCTCAAGGATGTCTCTGTTGGTTATTCTACTGCAGAGTTTTGGGAGAATGGGGATGGCTGCTATCAGAAGCTGTTACTTTTTATAAGGAACAACGTGGGATAAAAAAACCTCCACTAAAAGCTTTAACGTGCCTTTGGGCTTCTGGCAGGGGTTGGAGACTGACGGGAGCGGATGGGTGGATTCTGTTCAGAAGTCTGTTTGTGTAGTGTGGTCTCCCATCTGCCTGCTGCTCTACGATGTGATCCAACACGACTGCACTTACATCAGAAAAACAGCCCCAGGTGCTGCCCCAAATAATCGCCATCACTGCACTATCTTCCAGCTTCTGTCCAACATGAACACTGAAGGGGATCTCTAGGTGCGCTTAAAAATAAAGGGAAGGGGGCAGGCCTTTTACAAATAACCCTAAAAGGCCCTTCTCGAGCAAGCCTACATTTGTTCAAGCGGGTCTGTCCACCCTCTGGATGCTCAGCACGTCCCCTCACATGCGGCCAGAACCACTGTTGTCTCCCTGCACTTGGTTGCTCTGGGCAGCATTACAGAGCACAGCCTCGCTCCTCAGCAGCTAAAAAACTCCCCCTCCTTACGACAGCCTGAAAACTGAAACAATAGGCAGGGAAGGGAGGGAGCACATGTTATGTTTTGTTCACCTGCGTCCAGCATCCCAACTCAATGAGGCCGGACTTTTCAAAGGAATCTAGCACCCAACTCCCATTGAAACATGCATCGAGTTATTGTTAAGGGCTAACTACTCACTTCACAAGCATGCGGAGAGTCACAATTAAACTTCACAGGAGAGGAAGCTGAGGTGGCGCAAGGTTAAAAAAACACCCCTAGAAAACACCATTTCTCTACACATATACACACAACACAACAAATCCCAAGTCATTCTTATTGCCTAGCCCCATTTTTTGGCATCTTGCTGTTCCCCCCTTTTGCCCCCCCCCACCATACACACCCCTTTGAAGCCTGTAAGGTGCCAATCCCCACACCCGCTGAGGAAAGGTTTTGTCAGCTTCTGTTGCACTCTTGGTCAATAAATCAACTCAGTTTAAAGCAGCTTGACTGAGTGAGCTCTCCCATCACTGAACACAGGGTTCAGTGTCATTTTAGAAATTATTAGGCTTTGCCCTGATCTTTTAGTTTAAAACCATTACAGAACATTGACAATGTCAGATATATTTCTACTCAAGATTAATTGATTTTAAAAATGTTGACACCTCCCAAAAAACTCTGAAAAACTTTATATTGGGACAATAATTAAAATACAAAGTCCAGATTTCTATTGCCTTACACTAACTCTGTTTCCATGCAAATGAGCCGGGTTATAAAATCCAAAGACGTCTGAAAAAAGTCTGTTTAAAAACAATTCTGCTTGCTTGTAGCCTAGGCTTTTTAAAGTTCTCCAAGAGGCATTAGTCGCTCTTTAGGAGAAATATCCTAGGAGAATTTACCATAAGATAGTTTCCAACTGTTTATTAAATATAACACAGGAGTCAGAGGCTGGAGTACACTATTGCCTTCCAACTGATACTAAAAACTAGCGTCCATCTGGAAAGATTGCTTGAAACAACGGTAAAATCAGATTGCCAACTGTGCAAATGTCCCGACCTGTCTAGAGATTAATTTTTCCCGACATTCTATTACTCCACAGCCAGTGTCCACTCACTGAGTGTAGCTGTCAGCAAAATAATTAAGATTTTTCATTCAGCTTTTCTAACACTTGGTCACATAACAAACCAGACAGCTTTGAAGCCAGCTTGCCCTTGGCAGAGAAATCAGGAGCCAAAAGGGTTAATTTTAAAGTTACAAATGGACTTAGTTCTTTCAATTTTCTGTGTGTCAGAGCATCCATGCCTGCATACGTGCGCGCGCGCGCGTGTGAGAGATCCATATTTCTCCAATGTCCCTCATTTCATTTTAGTACCAAAGTTATCTCGGGCCACACAAAGATGGTGTCCCCTTAATGTTACTGTTGAAAATTAATGACATCAGCAATTGGGTCGCCGTCTCATGAGACTGAAAGCACCACTGGGGTTATGCATTTTGAGTTTCCTTCATGAATGATTTCCGTGTCCCTCCTTTTGGATGGTCACAGCACACTGCCTTCTGCACCTGGGTTGGGTGGAGAGGGATGGTGTGTCTGCCATTCACCGCCTTGGGCAGCTAAAGGAACGCTGCTTTTCAGCTGAGTCTTAGCTGAGTTCTCCTGTCTGGATTCCCCTCCTGAAATTGGACTAAGGTTTAGAAAGAAACAAAACTGAGCTCTGCTTGTGCAAGGTGCCCGGCTGGCAGCTCGCGTGGAGCGAATCCGCTCTTTCCTCCAAGGCAGGTACAGCATGTAGCTGTGCACGCAAGCGACCCGTGTGCTCCTGCCACCGGTGTACGGCTCCGCTACAGCCTGCAGGGAAGTTCTAATAATTGAGTCCCACCGAGTCCCTGCTTCTCTGCAGAGAGGGCCAGCAAAGGTACGCTGGGGTTCTGCATTCTGTACCTGGAAATCTGTTCCTCTTCCTGCCTGGAACAGTCCTCACAACGTTCTAGAAAGCTCCTTGAACAAGGTGCTTGTGACTGCGTCTATCTGGCGCTCTTTCTAAGCCTACGAAGGGAGCTGTGCTGCAGGAACAGTGTCCCCAGCGCGCAAGTCTGGGCCAGACCAGCACAAGTACAAAGGCATTTTTGCATAAATCACCCTAAGAGAAGACAGCAAGGTCAGCTCCATCGTTAGAATCAAACCGGGACCGGACTGGGCCAGCGGCCTGAGGACACTGCTGAGAGCCGCACAGGCAGCTCAGTACCGACGAGCCGAGAGAAGCAGCCAAGTCCTGGCCGTGCTGGAACCGGCTCCCACTGAACCTAGCACGTGCTCTAGCCCGGGACACAGGATGAGCCGTGGCGGGGTGGGACGTGCTTCCTGATGAGGTTCACATCAAAGGAGGAGAATGGCGTGTCGCAGTCGCCAGCGAACAAACACAGTGAACAAACAAAAGGGTTTCTGTCAGAGTTAACAAAAACAAACAAAAAAAAATAGCCAACGTGAATTTGAGGCTTTTTTTTTTTTTTGACAACCCTGAGGAATGAAGTCTCAGATCCCCAGAACAGGAACAGCAATGGTGCAAGCTTCCCTGCCGCCACCCAGACCCTGTGCGTCCTGCAGAGACCAGGTCTCCAGGCTCCATCTTTTTGGCTCTACAAACCCTTGTTCTGTCTGCTCACATGGCCAACAAGCAGGGCAGCTATTGCTAATTTGGTGGAGGTCTGAACTAGGGATTGGACAAGAGCGCCAGGAAGTAGACAGAGACATTAACTCATTCCAGAGAGGCCACCCTGAGCTTTCACTAAAGGCTTATGGTCTTGAATATGTCATGTCCCACGTGGAAAGTTAGTTTTAGTGGTCCCAAGAATTCACAGGGTAGCATTACTGTCTTGCTACACAATAAGAAAGCAGACTGTTGCAGACATAGGAAGCCTATCCAATCAAAGACACCCAGGAGTGGCAGGCAGGGTTTGAATCTTGCAGCTCTTTCTACTATGCACGTGTGCTGGTCAATCACTGATGTGCCAACAATACATGGCACAATTCTGGGGCATTACTGAAGTCTCTCATACCTTCCGATGATCTCCCTTACTTTTTCCTTTCAGCAGGGGTGTCTGAGTTTCTGCAGGCATAGTTAGGGACAGGAAGCTGGGGTTGCAATGTTACACTAGGACCAGCGATGGGAATACTAATAAACTGGGTGGTGATGGAAACCTGCTGAGCTGCAATCCTTCTCCTCTGTACATCGAGGAGACGGGTGTGGTATGGACGGGATAGCTGTGGTGCCCCAGAGACTCTGGTCTTTTGGGGTAAGGCTGCCTCCATTTCAATCAATGCTAATAGGAATTTAATGTTAACTGTGCAAACTGGAGGAGTTTACTGAAGGATGGAAAAGCCAATGTGCATAATGTATTTAATGAGAGCCACTAACATGAAATATGCACAGTGAGTTTGCTGAATTTACGGGACGCAGAAATATACCTGCCTATATTTAACTAAACGAATCTTTTATTAACCTGAAAAGTAGTGAGCGAAGAAGGATGAAGGGCCAATGTGATGAGGCTGTTGCTTAGCAACCTGCTGCTGTTCATGCAGAGAAATGTGTTGGGGTTGTTTTTGGATTGCACAATGAGGGTATAGAAACGGGGCCCAAGCAGGGAGCAGAGACACAAGCCAAAGATGGTCTCTTTGTTGAAAGAACCAGTGTGGGAAGGATCTATTCTCTCCTGGGTACCCAACAGTATCACCTGAATGAAATTCTGGAGGAATGTGCTCTGCAGCATATTGTGGTTGGGAGACTGTGGTCCAAAACTGAACCTGTCTGGAAGGAAAGGGGGTTCAGCACTGTGACATTAAAAGGGTAGTGGACACACAGCTTCCACATGACCCCGCATGACAGCTTCCTCGTGACCCCACAGCACACAGGGTTTCTAAGATGGCAGAAGCTCCTTTGTGTGAAAACTCTGATCAGTCCAGACGATTGGTTTTTAACTATAGTGACTCCACATATGTTTAGGAATTTTTCAAACAGGTCTCAGAAGTTGCTATGGGAGCAACAGCCTCCTCATGTTGGCCCTTTATCCTTCTTCACTCCCCATACCAGAAACATCTTTCTTTATATTAGAAAACTATAAGCCCAAATGTATCTGGCCACTGGCAGGAGGGAATGGGAATCTGCAATAGCAGCAGGCAGAACAGAAACTGCTGCAGCCATTTTCAAGGCAGGTTCTTCCCTGTGGCTGCAGAATCTAGAGACTAAAGGTGAGCCCCAGCAAAGAGACATCCTGGGTCAGATTCTAATAGCAGATGTGCAGCCACAAGTGATAAACAGCAGAGATCAGAATCTGGTTGCAAACATACATGTGAAACAGAGGAATAGTCTGCCCCTTATGTAAATGCACCTAACCAGCAACTACGTCTCATCAAACAACCTGCGTGTTGCTCCATATTAGATTTTGAAACAGCTTGTTGGTCAGAAAGTTCTCCAGGGGCACTCTGGTTATGTGACTGGCACTAAATAACTTTTCCTGACTGAATGAGGCTGTGCAGACATCGCTTTAGAGCTGGTGAAGGTGAGCACTTCGAAGCCCCAAATCAAAGCAGGCAGGAGAGAGAGCGCTCGAACCAGTCACACGCAAGGCAAGAGTGTAGGAATGGGGGAATGCACTGCTAGAAAGGCAACAGAATAACTGTCTCAGCTCTGTTCGGATACAAGTACCAATCAGCGTTTACAGGGATGGGTACGGCATAAGAACCTGGATAGATGGAATGAGATCAGCTTTTAGTTAAGGCCTTTTTGCAACAATCTCCTATTCGGTTCTCTGAGGCATGCACATGACACCAACGAAAGGAACTGGGTAGTAGTGATGGTAACAGTTTTAGAGGCAGCCAGACATGTGTCTTGAAATAACTTAACGGTAATTGTGACCCATAACCACCATGCAATAGAACCAGCTTCCTGTGTTGAACTGTAGGAGGTAGCACTCTCCCTGAACAGATATAATCAAGATCTCACTGCTGTCCATAAATAGACATATTCAGCAAGCAATTAAGTAGAGATCAGGAGACCAAATAAAAAGGTTATCAGCAAATTATATTGAAAAGCACAGTGGGCTGAGGGTTCTGAACACACAGCTAAGCCAGGGAGAGGGGAAGGGCTGACAAGCCTTGTGATGCTGCCTGAAGCACAGAAGTCTCTAAGCCAGAGACCCCCTTCCGTCAAATGACACACTTCATCCTAACAAGCAGTGAGCTGGAGGAGAAAGGCAGGAGGAGTGTAAGGATGCAAACAGTCCTTGCAGAGATTCAGACTGGATCCGGTGTCTCTTCATGATATATCCCTGAGGCAGCAATTTGGGTTACAAGTCTGTCTTCATCTCCAAGACACAGCCCCACAAGTTATGCAGACTGACATATACTTCAAGCCGTCCCTTTTCTGTTAGATAAAGGATGCTTCTTCATTTGCCATCCCAGGCTGTCGTGTTGGGATGCTATGTGCTGTTCGATTTCACACTCCACCCCAGCAGTGGCTGCATTTCAGTGACAGGCAAAAGATTTCTTGCATAAATCTTAATTCTGGCAATTACTGGGGGGATGCTCGGAGGTGAAAGGAAGAATATAAAATGTAAGGGCCCAAATTTGGCAGCTCGTAATCAAGCAAAACTCCCAATGGGGGTTTAAGGACTGCAGAATTAGGCTGTAAGGTTTTTTTTTATTATTACTGCTACTTTTAGGGCTAGAGCTTTTGCTGAATGAGAGGAAACTAGAGCCTCGACTGACATTATCAAAAACTAGCTGTGAAAGACACAAAGCAATCACTATGTTGACAGTGTTCTTTAGAGTAAATGTCATTGTCAAAGGAAGCATAACCTGTCAATGCTTTCCAAAGGTCTGCACTAGTCTCCTTTAAAAGTCAAGCGATCTCTCAAGGTGCGTAGGTAGAAAGGACAGGGACTCGGGAGTATATTCTGGTGGATTGACTGAAACTGTGGAATTCTGACAAGCATCAGAAGAAGGGACTCTGGATAAATGCACATTACGCTCATAGTCTAAATGCGCAGACTCTAGATAAATGCACATTACGCTCATTCTATTGGCTGCGGCTTCCAGCACCAAGACTCTCCAAGGAAGTTACTGGAGACTGCCTGACACTTGTTCCTGGTGTACGTGGAACAAGATTTATCATTCTACCCAGGCACTAGGTTTGCTCATAGCTCAAATGGGGGGTAAAACCAAGAACAGTGGACAGGTGCATTTTTAGGGCTGTGGAACTATAAACCAGTGTTTGATAAATGCCAATAGCATTTGTATTCAAGTAATTTGAAAGAAACAGGCAGGAGGATTCATGTTCTTCTTGAGACACCAGAAGTTAGAATTGTTTCTATTAAAGACTCTTGGCAGGTTTTCAAACCTAAGCTTACTTGCCAGGCGTTGTGCCTACAAGTTTTTCATATCCATGTTCAGCGTGTCAGACAGACAGATATACCCAGCTGAGACAAATTACACCTGGTCTTTCCCAGTCCCATGGAGAAGTCAATGGAATCTACAATAGATTGGGAATGTTATTTATCTTGGCTAAAAGTCTGCCAGCAGGATTTCTGAATACTTGTCTTAAAATGATGGAAAAGAAGGGGCAGGTGAGCCGCTGGCTTCAGTGAAGAGACCTGAGCACTGCACTCACAGACTGCTTGCTGTCCTGGTGTGTGGTAAACTAACTCAGGTTCTCCTGTGAGGAGGTTCTTTCCTAACTAGGAAAGAATTCTCACTAACCCTTCCTGGTTCCCCAGCTAATTGTGAGGGTCTGTCGGGGTGGGGGTGGGGGGGACTTTGTCTGTCAGCCACACAGGGTAACGTCTTGTGAAATAACCCACACCAAACTACGGTCACCCCAAAAGGAGGCAGTATGACCAATGCATGAGATCTCCTGTGTAAGCCCCAGGCAGATGCATGTAGAAACTGTGAATATCTCATCTTTCCTTAATGGACCATCCCTTTACTTAGACAGCCCTTGCCTCAGAGATCTTACAGTCTTTTTGTTCTGTGTTTGTACAGCACCTAGCACAGTGGGGTTCATGACAGGGGCTCCTAGGCACTCCCACAACACAAATAAATAACACCAATAATGCCAACTAGATGGGATTTAATCAATTAGCAGTCATCATAACATTAGTCTAGGTAAGAGGAAATTTGGCTTATGCCAACTTTGCTCAGTCAGTAAAATATTACCTACAGCGGCACCGGTGAAGACTTTACAAGCTCACCGTGCCACCTCCGCAGTGCTCTCATGGAGAGAGAGACAGAGAGGCAGATGTCCCAGGATCTGCACTCTGGGTTTCTCACTTGGTTACACACTGTGTTATTATTGTGGCACTGAGGTCATCCAAATATAGTGGGCATTTTGTTTTGTTTTTTTTACAGACTATTAGCTACAGCATGTTCTTGCTCAACACTGTAGCCCAGTGTCGTTTCACATTCTGCACGATAGCTCAGGCTCCTTGCTCCCTATAGATATGGCACTGGCCATACATGTTCAGATGAATTTACCTCTCCTTTTTTCCACATTGTAATCCACTTAATTATATTGATTAATGCCAACTCAATTGCCTTTACGAAAAGACACTTCAAGCAAAGTCCTGCAATTATGTCCAGGAGATCCTAACTCAATATACCCAAGGAAACGCCACTATTAAAAAGCTTCAACTGGCCCTTTCAAGATTTCCGTTTTAAAACCTATTAAACAAATAAACAAACCAACCCAACTGTGACAAGCCAGAAAGTTCTAATGCAGAATACGAGTCAGTGCATATTTACAAGGCAAAACCCATGGTCCGACTGCCCTCTAGTGGATTTCATGATGCATAACGTAGCCCACATTTAGCCTGCTTTAATACTTCAAAACATGGAGCATTATTCATATCTATAAGTCAAAGTGCATCACTAAAGCTGACACCTACAATATCATTAGGGTTACCAAAGGACCCATAGCAGTTTGCAAAATATTCAAACAGAAAAGGTTTCGGTCGTAACTTAAAAGCTGTTTTGTGTTTAAAGTCTTTTACTGAGGCTTGGGAGAGAATGCAGAGAAAGATTGTAACTGGAAGCTCTGGAGGGAGCATAACAAAATAAGTTCAAATTAAATGCATTCAGCAGAGTCAGGCTCGATAGGAAGAGTCTAGGTATTTCTATGATAAGGTACAAACAGATGAATCTGCTAGACTACGTTCTCATGATACTTCAGTAGCAGACGCCTGTATTATGATGTGTGAGGCAGCAGTGATTTGACACCCCCCGCTTCCGCACCCAATGGGACAGTGGAAATGCTGCAGGTGTGGCTGTGCTGTTCCCAAGGAGAGCTCAACCGCGAGCGTTCGTTCTGCGGGAGACAGTGTTTCAAAGCATACGTGCTACAAACACTCGTGGAGCCCCAATCAACGTTCCATGGGAGGCCGCTCTGAACCCCTGCTCACATCAACAGGTTCCAAAGCATGAAAATGTCGTTCTGTTTTGAACAGAGCCTCCAGAAGACAGAGAAGAAAAACAACTCTCCAGGAGGTCTCCACTCCATAGGGCTAGGAGAGATTCTCAAACACAGGCATGTTCTTACTTTACTCGGCAGCTGTGTAATAAACTGCACTGTCTATTCCTCTGCTTCCACCTGGAGACTTGAAATGGGTTCCCTGGTATGTATTAGACATGCCTCTGTTTCCAGGGGAGGCTGGCCACCATCCCTGACAAGAACTGGCTACCTACCGGCACTCACTAGTTAAAGCGGACACTTTATGCAGCAAAACGTTTACTAACAGACGACGTTTTCTAGCAGTTCCTCAAATACAGATAGTCCTATAGACTTCAGAAACAATACCACATTAATAAGGAAATAAACTCTCACACTGATGTTTAAACAGGCAGTTAAGTTGAGAGCAATCTGGTTAGCGCACCCATAGATAAATCGAGAAAGATTAAAAACAGCAGAGGGGGGGAGTGACTTTCAATGAGTTGCTCATTTTTTTACAGTACCTCCCACGGTGAAACTATCAATTACATCGTTCCATATAAAGAGATGCTGGATAAATGGGCATACTCATTTTGCCTGATTTTGAACCCAGTCCAGTTCAACTCAAACTCTAGCATATTGGGTTTGTTTCCTGCTGAGGAAAAGAAGAGCAGTGGGAGAAAAAAAGTAACTTGGAGGGGCCAGGGTTCAAAAGCACTCAGCCTGGACCTAACTCCAAGTGAAGTCAAATGCAATTTTACCACCATCTTCAATGGGAGCAACTGGGCTGAATGATTTTGAAAACATCACCCTACAGTATATTTTAGCTGCACACATGAACACACAGTATACATAGGCTACCACTTCTGTCAGATTAACTTTTGTTCCCAATGTACAGCAAAGCCTTCCCTTTATCTAGGAAAAGGTTGGATTTCTTTCCTTCTTTTTTAAATTGAATCATGCTTGAGGGAAAACTACTGTGTTTAAATGACAGGAAAAGAGGGTTCACAGACCTGACCTAGTTTTGCAAACATGATGAAAAATATAGTCAGCAAGGTTTCCCAAAGTTTTGAATTCTACAAGTTTCCTCCTACCCTACTAAACGACATGTTTTTTTTCTCAGTTAGACCCTAGAACAGAATACACTGGCATCAGAGGTACATGCTGATTAAATAAGTAGTGTTTTCACATTTTATAAAGGACAATTAAATGAGGTTATTTATTCAGTCTATATCAATTACTCAAACCATCCGGGGGGTTTAGGGTTTAAAGAAATAAATCACAGTGTTATACAAGAATGGTACATTTCAGGTGGTTGTTGGAATGCCACTCCATGAGGCTGTAGGGGTTCGCATCTCCAAAGCCCAGGCCGGCCTGAAGATACTGGGGATGAAAACTTTATTGCAGAGACTTTCTGCCTTGCAAATTCCTTCTCCCAGGTTCAACAGGAAACGGTCCCTTAGTAGCCCACATTCCCAAAAACCTCATGCTATTGACAGGCTGGTTATTCCCCTGGGACGACAGGTCGCAGTGCACGAGCCCAGGCATAGACGCTTAGTGTGAAGTCTTAGTACTTTGCACAATAAAAGCACCTCTCATTGAAGGCTCTCCAATCACTTTACAAACATCAATGAATTAGCCACATAATTCCCCTGGAAGGAAGGATGGAATCATTATCCCCGATTTTAAGATGGAGAATTGAGGTACAGAGAGGAAGTGATGTACCCAAAGGTAGTGTCACATCTGGGACTAGAACTTGGGAATGGTCAACACACACTCAGGTCCTTTGCACAGTGGTGGTCAGGCCTTGAGCTTGTTGATCTGGTACAGAGACTTTGCCCAAACTTCTCATCACCAGGCAGGATCTAGGCAGGAAAGATTTGGTCCTTTGTCTCTGTACCTCATCCCTTTTGACACAACATAGGAATGTGCCATACCAGATGATCCCAATGGTTCACCTGGTCCAGTATCCTGCCTTGACAGTAGCCAGATCAGACACTTCAGAGGAAGGTGTCAGAGATCCTGTGGTGACACATCCTGGAATAACCTGCCCATTGGGGTTATTGTTCCCTAATCCCCATCAGGCAGTGGTTGTTTTATACCTTGAAGCATGTGGGGCTATACCCTGTCTACATAGTTTTATCCTACTGTGGATGTTCATATTGTCCATTAAAATGTCCAGTCCTTTTTAAAATCCTCCTAAGCTTTTGGCCTCAAAGATATCTTGTAGCAGTGAGTTCCACAGGCCAGTCATGTGTTAAGTAAAAAATGTTTCCTTTTCTCTCCGCCCCAGGGCCTTGCACAGCTCTTGTTCCAGGCAATGGGTAGCAGTGAACCAACTCCTACACTGTACCGGGGTCTCACAGACAATATGTTGCCAAGTTCTATGCTGTCACAGTTGAATTTTGCAAGCTTAAAAGCAGCATAGGGAGTGAGAATCCCACTAACCAATTCAAATTAAAATAAACTTCAGTCACGACCGTAGCTGGTGCATTCTATGCCTTCTGTATTGTGTGTTCAGTGTTTGGGTTTTTTTGAGCAGAGATTGAAGCCAGGCAATGTGCTTTACAAGTCACCAATCTGGAAAATACTCACTCAGAAATGGTGTGGACGGCTTCGCTGAGCATCGCGGCTCTTCTCTGGTGTTACTTAAGGAATTTGTAGAAGTCCCAAGATGTTCCTCCGAATCAGTGGAAAACTGGAACTGGACTGTGCCAGACTCAACCTGCTTCACCTGAAATTTAAACAGATTTAGAAAAAACTGTGCTCTGTGCATATCCTCCATACCCGCTCTCTGGAATCAAAGGAGTTCTACTGCCAAGCAGCCAACAAAGTTAGAATAAGAAATTGTAACGCAAGGCATATGGCAGCAGGACTACCAACAGATAATTTTTTTTAAATGGGGTTCCCAGAAAGCTTTGGTTCAGTCTGAAAGTTATTTTCCTTGAGGCACGAAAAGTTGTGGAATGACACTAAACTCCAAAATTATCATCAAATTTTCCTCCAAAGCTCAGGTAGGATGGATTAATTACCAGAACTGTAACTCTGATCCTACAGACTGGAAGAAAGAGCTTTATGTTACAGTTTGTTAGTTCAGTTTCTGGTCATATTACAGCATCACAATGTGGCCTGTGTGCTTTTTCGCACACATTGGTCTGTTCAAAAACAGACTCCAATGAGAGACTGCTGAATTGGAATTAATTTGCAAACTGGATACAATTAACTTAGGCTTGCATAAAGATGGAGTGGATGGGTCATTACACAAAGTAAAACTATTTCCCCTTGTTTATTTCCCCTCCTACTGTCCTTGTAAACTGCTGGAAATGGCCCACCTTGATTATCACTACAAAAGGTCCCGCCCCTCCCTCTGCTCTCCTGCTGGTAATAGCTCACCTTTCCTGATCACTCTTGTTACAGTCTGTATGGTAACACCCATTGTTTCATGTTCTCTGTGTATATAAAATCTACCCACTATATTTTCCACTGAATGCATCCGATGAAGTGAGCTGTAGCTCACAAAAGCTCATGCTCAAATAAATGTGTTAGTCTCTAAGGTGCCGCAAGTACTCCTTTTCTTTTTATTGGTCTATTTGTAAACCTGTCCACCAGATCAAGAATGAACTTTGGCTTTCCACCAGACCAGCACTAGGAAAGAACTCTAGCAAATAGGTTTGGATAAAAACAGAAGGAAGCAACATCTTGCCAAGTGTTTTGGGGGAACAAATTCATTAATCTACAGCAGGATTCCCCAAATGGTCCTTGACGTCAGTGCAACCACCAAAAACAAGCAGCAGTTCCCCCATTACTGCATTAGATTGAAAACCCTTTGGACCCCAAGAAGGCACACTGCACATTTCTGTGTGATTCTGATAACTAGACTGTTCTACTGCTGTGTTCTTGTATTACAAGCAGATCAAAATCTTCTCTATCTAAAACTCCCTTTTAGAGAAACCCTTTCTAAATGTAAAATAGCCTTCAAATATCCTTTTCATCAACTAGCATGAGTCTCTTCTAGCTCAGGAGACAAAAGAAGGGGAGATTTTAGCTACTTTGCTCTCTTTCGTGAATCTTTCCACCAGCCAATAATGAAATACACTCAACCCCCAGCTGTAATAGATTCATTCTTATCAGGAACCAGGCACCCGATCCCATACCAGGCATTTCCTTCCAAGGCCCACCCTGTGTTGGCTAATTTCAATTCTTTTCTATTATTTCTCCATTTCTGTTTTGCCTGAATGGTTCTGCCTGTGTTGCACAGCACACAACATTCATTCTTTATTCGTTTTATTTTGTAAAACTGGAGCAGCCTCTACTATGGATTTACATGCTGTAATTGAGAGCAGAATCTGGTTCCTAATCTCTCAAACTGCCAAGGCTCAAATACAGGAGAAAGACTTAAAATGAGAGACATGAGGGGGGATAAAAAAACTGACCCAAAGGACTAATTTCTTTAGCACCTTCTGCCTTCTCAATGAGGTTAATATATCTAGAGTGGCCGCCAGATTATGGTTAAAACTAGAAAATCATCTGGGAACAGTATATTTGT